>NC_061134.1:4845509-6130016 GCF_905220365.1 Vanessa cardui
TTATCTTGCCTGTACTAATTTTCATTATTGTAATTTTTAATATTGACCAATCACACATTGTATCTTGCAATTGATGCAAAATTATTAAAAAATATGTTGAGCTTATACACTGTTAATATAATCACATGTTACAGACATACATTCTTTAATTGCATGAATACTGTTACTCAAAATATATACGTCAACTTTATTCAATGGAGGGCGCACAATACACTATGGCGGGAAGCGCAATCGATTGACGAGGTCAACGACACAGGAACTGACCTTTTGTAAAGTACAGCTGATCGAACATCATTTAATTACAAATACATCTATTGAAAACAAAAAAAAAATTATAATTAATTAGATTATCGTCTCACAAAGTAAAGTCTCAATGTCTCCACTTACCCAGTTAATTTTCTACATGAATTATATTTAACCCACGAACATAAATAACGGTTTTTAATCTTTGAATTAAAGAATAAAGAAAGCTTTATTTCGATAATTTATATCAAACATAATCGCATGCATCTTCACGTCATGTCACAATCGCTGTAGTATTTTATCTTGTCAGCGGGAATGTTTTTGATGCACGAGCAAATTTTATTTGGCACATCGTATTTGCTAAATGAAGTGTTTTCTGTGGCTGACAACAAGGAGGCACTAAATGTGGCTAATCAGTCAGTTGGGGTAGAATCAAATGCAGCGCTTTGGCTGGCGGCCAGTGATGCGTAAAATAACCTATTACAGAATCCTTTTGTTGTCAACTGAGCGGCTCGCCTCTTTCCCTTTCTCCTTCTGGCGAGACGGTTAAGACCTTAGATGCAGTAGAAAAGTTGTTCGAAGTTTCAAGACAAATTGTATTCTTAGGGTAAGCCTCAGAAAATATTGTATATTTTGATGCTGCATCACAAAAAATGATAAAAAATTAATTATACGTTGTAGTAGTATAATATGTCATTTGTTTTTGTTGTGTCATTTGTTATGAAAAAGTTTTTGTCATTCTGATCAAAGTATTACTCAGATGCTATTTCTGAATAGGTAATGCAATCGTCTAAAAGGAATTGATCCCTATCTAAGATAAATGAATTCTAGTTCACTGTTGTTTTCAACATTCGCACAGCTACAGTTTCGCCTGAATAAATTTATGCCTTCGCCTGAATTATTAAAATTATGCGCTTCAAACCTTCATTAGTTTTTTTGGTTATACATGATACTCAGTAAAATTTCTAATAAAAATGTAAATATTTGTAATAACCTAAATAATTGATTTCGAATTGTTTATCTAAAATGAACAGGCAAATTTCATTGTTTACACTGCGCCGATAAAATTGTATCGGCGGTGATTCATCCCGCAAAATCGTAAAACCTGTTACATAAATGTGGGTCGTTGAAAGTTCATATTGCCCAGTGCGTTATGAAACTGCGTACAGAGAGATTTCTGAACAAAAACATTACTATTATTTATTCATTTCATAATAAGTAATTTCAAATTTATAGACATAACTTTAGTATTATCAGAATTGTGAGCTACACAAATAATTTTACTGGAATACAAATTTAATAAAACATTAAGTAATTAAAGTATTTTATTAAGTATAAAAATAAATATGCACTATTTATAAATATGTGTTGTAATGTTTCAATGATAATACAATGAAATGTAAATGAAAAAAAGGTTATATAATATTATATAAATTGCAGGTTTAATTCTGACCCTTCGGATTATTGTCATCCTTAACCCTAACACAAATCTTAGCCATTATCGGAAGGGATAGTGATACCTTCAAACAGTTTAACAGTTTAGTTTTAGTGATATTAATATACAATTCGGTAATACAGAAAGACAACGAGGCATTAATGAAAATAGGTAATGAGTTTTTGTTTACATTTAATCTACATATTTGTATATGAATGCTACAATACAGAATAGTAATTATAATAGCTATTTGAATTTACAATGGTTTGTAAATAATCCTGGAGGAGACTTATTTTATATTGACACATTTCACGTTATATATTACCTACTATATGAAATTGATATATAAAAGACTATAAGTGTAACATTAATTTCAATGTAATACTTAATGTATTGTATGTAGCATTGTGAGTCGAGATGGCCCTGTGAGTTGAGATGGCCCAGTGGTTAGAACGCGTGCATCTTAACCGATGATTGCGGGTTCAAACCCAGACAAGCACCGCTGTTTCATTTGCTTAATTTGTCTTTTTAATTCATCTCGTGCTCAGCGGTGAAGGAAAACATCGTGAGGAAACCTGCATGTGACAAATTTCATAGAAATTCTGCCACATGTGTATTCCACCAACCCGCATTGGAACAGCGTGGTGGAATATGTTCCAAACCTTCTCCTCAAAGGGAGAGGAGGCCTTTAGTCCAGCAGTGGGAACAGGCTGCTGTTGTTGTTGTTGTTGTATGTAGCATTATTTAAATAATAAATCGGAACCAAAGAATCAAAATCAAAAATCAAAATAATCTTTATTCAAGTGGGCAAGAAACTTAGTAGTTACTTTTTTTCAACATTTAAAAAATACAAAGTCATTTTAGTTAATACATTTATTTAAATTAACATTAACATATTTAATTCAGAATGTTATAAAACATATTTAAATCAGAATGTTATAAAGTAGCAATCATCAAGTAAATTTGAAAATAGTGTGCGTAATTTCATTTCACATTCCAATCCAGAGGTCAATGACCTTATAGGTGTTGACTGCTATAAAACAACCACATAATAATCGTAAATATTAACAACATGTAGGAGTGCACTTATTACGATTATTTGTATTCGATCATATTTTATTACCAATTTTGGGACCAAAAATATTATCACTAGCTTTGTTGTTAGGAAAATTATTATTGAAATAGTATTGTTATCAATTCAAACAACGTTCGGATGAATTTGCAATTTATATGTAAAACTAACATTGCTAAATATTGCTGAGAATTAATGCATAGAATTAAACATATTACATATAACTTTTACAGTCGACGAAACTGAATAATATAATTAAACGATTACAACTGTTCTTACAAAATAAATAATAAAAATCTTTCATGATATCATGAAGTTTGCAAAGTTATCTAGTTAGTTCAATGCGATTTAAAGTCTTATTTAATACAAATGTAATAAAATAAAAAGCTATGCAGTCATCTTTAATAACAAAATGGATTAACGGACTTTCACGGTATTTTTTTTATTATAATGGGTAGGCGGACTGGCCAAAGGGAAGTGGCGTAAATGGGGGAACCACCCCGATAACTAATGCTCCGTAAGAAATATTAACCCCATTTATTTTGGGATTTAAGAAGTTAGTTTGGTGCCTGTAACTACACTGGCTCACTCACCCTTCGAACTGGAACACAGCAAAACTAGTTGGTACTGTAGCGGTAGAATATATGATGAGTGGGTGGTAACTTCCCAGGTGAACTTGCGATAAGAAAATTTTACCACTACTACTTCCAAGTAACATTCCACTGTTAATAAATGTCATTGCATAATGTTATGTTTCAATAACTAATACTGATAAACTGCTTTGATTTTATTGTGTACTTCGCTTATATACAATAAGATAAATAGTTTTAAATGATCATTAAGTTCTTAAAATTGAATTTAAAAAGCCACATACTTCAATGTTATATTAGTTATCGATCAGAGATGCGCTCGCGTATAGGAATTGGTATTCAGAAGTTACGCGTAAAAAGTAGCTTATGGAGACAGACAAGACTCAGAGTTACTTTTGCATTTATAATATTCTGTGTAGATGTATTTCGCGCGCGCATAAAAAAGGATTTTTTATATTGATTTGGAAATGAAGATGCAAATTTACACAAAAAATTGATTAATAAAGTTAGATGGCTATCTCACGTTGATCGTGATTGACGGAGGAATGTTCGTCAAATCAGTGCGCACTGGGCCACAGCGGGTGAACGTCTTATTTATTGACTTGACATTATGAGAATTAATCGATATCCATTACAATTTATAATCAAGTATAAATTTTTGCGTCCTAGTTGTATATGGCAACAAATATTGACGTTTTTTATAGAGATATCTTAAAGAGTTGCGTATATTTCCCACTAGGAATACATTTTAGGAAGTAATTTGCATTTCCTGATATTAATACCTTTAGCTGATATTACATAATGTTGTTGATATGAGTGTTTAAATTTAGAACTATAAGAGTTTTCACTTTTTTTTCAGAACCAAACGAATCACAAAACATGAGTTTTCAATTTAATTTTGAATACCGAATCCTTTATTTTTTCATTTCATTCAATTCCTTGTTGAATTTGTTCTAGTCTTTTTACATTTTGTTTAATACGATTACCAATACGTGACAAAGAAGAAAATGGAAAGCTCATGGCACAGCGCGAAGTCCCTTACAATCTCAATCTAGAACTAAGAATAACACTTTTCTCGTTTACTTTGTAGTCTTACGCAAGTTGAGTTCGCACTAGTTGAGAATACAAACGATGTGTGTTCCGAGATGTGACGTACACTCTCTGAACACAAGCAACTAAGATGAAAGTAAGTAAACAACACAGTTAATCAAACATGAGGAATGAATCGTTCGTTTATAAACACAAGACGTCCCTAACATTTGCATTTACTGTTTATTTATCGATTGAAGACTTTAAACCACTTAATCCTTATTTTGAAATTCGTTTAAAATGTATTTTTTTAATTATATTTTAAAGAATAACAACTACTTTATTCACAATGAATATTGCAAATAAATAAAATTAGTATAATTAATCAAATCTTATTTACATTTCATGTGTTTCTTATAGATACTAAGTTTATAATGAGTTACATCTAGGGTTTATGTAATATGTAGTTTTTGATATTTATGAAGGTATAAATATCTACCCTGATTTAAATTTTAAATGTCCTAATACAATGGTTGTCTGAAAGCTAATAAGAGATAAAGCGGTCTTAGTTGTACATATTTAGAAATATATATATATATATATATATATATATATATATATATATATATATATATATATATATATATATTTCTAAATTTATTTAGTTCAGTTACATTAAACTACAAAACCAAAAAACTACTAGAAATATCCACTAAGTTCATCAACAATACAACACAACATATGTAGTGATAATAGAATATATGTATATTCATAAAAAGTGTAAGTAAACCGAACATAAAAGCGTATACATTGAAGGTTATTTTTAAATATTAACAATTGATGTACTCGTATTCGACCGTAATACGGACAACTTAGTTTATTGATGAGCACGTGTACTTTATGGGTGGGACTGGCGCCTGCAGTTTGCCATTCGATTCGACAGTATGTTACCAACATCGATTTACGTGCTACGTGCGAAGTGCTCCTGCAGATATCGATTATTGTTTAAAACGACGGATTCGGGGATACGATAGCGATTTTTATAGCAAGTCGTAAATATGAAAAGTACTGCAAATTCTATAGAGACTATTACTTTTGATTTTAATAACCTAAATAAAGGTTTCAAAGCTTAGGTACCTAATAAAATGTACAGAGATTGAAAATTTTAAGTGAGGTTTGAACAATGTTTTTATTATTAATTGTATTGAGATAATGTTGGTATTTTTAAGATACAGTATTAATATTAATGTAGGCCATCGTCGTCATCAGCACCCAATGCCATGTCATTAGCACTTAGCTGTGGCTTACTTATATTATTTTCGAACTGTCATTTATTTTTTTTATCATTCCACCAACCTCAACCAACTCTAGCATACGCTAAGAAATGGTCATCACTCAAAAAATTATTAGATTATTTCAGCTTATATAAATTGACAGACTATTATTATCTACTGCCTCTCATGGGTAAGACTTAAGGCTTATTATAATATGATGTGCTCCTCATGTAAATTAAAAACACCAAAAAATTTATGCATGCGGGTTTTTCCGACATTCCGACTTTCAGTATCACCAACCAAGGTACTATAAACAAAAATTAAAAACATAAATCAATGGCTTGTCCCGTATTTGAGCTTGCTATCATCCTTTAAAATCTGCTGAGCTGTAAAATTATTAGAATATTTTTACCGATTTTGATGCCAATATGGCCACCATAATTTTATTAATATCATCATCTGGTTATTGTAAGACATTTCGTGACTTTAAAACAAGTCGACAGGACTGATAATCATGACTTTAACAAATGGCAGCAAAACGCTTAAAGATCTTGTACACTCTTGAAGTTCGGAACGTTTGATATCACACAAGCGCCTTTAATAAACTCCTTATTGAGTGTGTAATAAATTGAAATGGAATTGTAACATTATTTAAAGCACAGACGCGAACGTTGTGAACGATTTCATTGTTCGCACAACTTGTACATAGCGATCATTGTTATTAGATAATTTGAAAGTCCCTCTTAAGTAGGTACTTATCTACATTGTACTATAAAAAAACACACGCTTTCTTACAATTTTACTGGTTCAAGAAGGTTTTACTTTATACCGGACAATTCCAAACAAAATCTTTTGCTGGCTGATCTAGTTGTCTGAGTGAGACTCACTTAAGTCATGTCTTAGGTAGGACCTAAAATTGGCTGGTGGAAAGGGTAGTGTAAGACATTTATTAATGTTACTTACATTGCCAGTGTGTCTAAGCATTTAACATACAAACAAAGCTTAAACAATTTAATGTCCTTCGCATGTATACTTGAAGGGTGAAACCGAATGAAACTTAGAAATACATGATTATGTTCAACGTTTAATGACTTTGTATACAAATAGCTAGTCGCTGCTCATTGAACCAAATCATTCACATCGGCGCAGGCGCAGTCACAACCATATTTGTATCAATCAACCGTTGCACATGTAATTGAGCCGCAGGATGTTACCCATCACGGTCATTGAGGAGCTTTTCTGAAACATCACATGCAAATTTACTAATATCAATCTTATTGTATTAGATTAAAGAATATATTATCATATCATGCGATGGCCGTTAATGCGATTATTTATAGAACGAATAGCCGCGATGATTATTGCAATAAAGTTCGAAACGTTAATAACTCTCCTAATATTAGCTAAACTTTCTTAACACTTCAATATTATCGTTGTTAGGTGTTGTACGCGTCAACTACGCCAAACAGCATTACTTTACATTGGCATTTTTAAGAGTGAGTTAGTCGTATAACATAATTATACAAATAATGTTCATTCTTAACAAGTGGTTCATACTTTGGTATTTTAGTATTAGAATCACTTATCATCAGGTCACCTAGTTCGTCAAATTTCTAACGTTTAATTAAATTAATTTTGATAAGCTATGATGCCAATATAATAAAGTGACAAGATATCAAGACTGGCATAAATTAAAATTCAAATAAATGTGAGGATTCATTTATAATTTTTTACTGTTCGTCGAGATCGGATAGAACGATAAAATCTAAAAGATATTTTTGTGCAACAGCAGTTTTATTATTAGTTCGAGGAACTTTTTACGGTCCCCCATCAAGACGTCAATCAATGCATTTAGTTTAACGGCAATATGAAACGCACGTTAGCGAGTTACTCACTCATCGTCATTGCAGGGTTGTCGAGATCCAAACGAAAATATTGCTTTTTTATTCAAGAGATTTTAAATATTTTACCCCAAATGTAAGTAAAGTATGATCAAAAATTAAGTAATAATATTTCAATTATAAAATGTATTTTACACATTTAAAATTTATTTTTAATTTATTTAAAAAACCTACAATTTATGATTGAAGATTGGAGCGTTTTGGTGATTGGTCGATTTTTTATTAGTGTATAAAATATCAAATTATACAAATGACAACCCTGAAATCAAGACTACAAAGCTCGTAATCGTTGTAACCTTTAATCGATTTGGGATGAAAAAAAATACTCAGCCCTTTTAAAAATCAGATCACATCATTGTAATGTTTTATTTTTCCTTTTCCTATTTTATATTTATTGTATTCTTAAATTAACTTTAATGCTATATTCTATAAAATCCTAAGTACTGTTTATGGTTTTATCGTTTAACTATTATTATTGCAACGTAAAACTTAAAGCGATTTCATAAAGCAATAAAGCCGTCCTACGACGACGAACTTTAGAATTACACAAATTCGTATCAACCTTTCCAGTTTTATGTTTTGCGTGTGTTATATACGTTTTCTTCTTTTTCCTTACAAATATAACTCAAATGAGATCGTAGTTTTAGCGTTTAAAATTAATTTCAAACTATTAATGCATTAAATTCAGAAGATACGCTACTAAATTGATTAAGACTTGACGGATTTCGAAAGATGTGGATGTGTGTGTAATATTTATTATTAGTTGTCAGGTCGCGCGTGTGTGTGTGTTCTTATTATTAGTCGTCCTTTAAAATATCCTCAAATCATGAACGTATTTTTTTAATTTGAAAAAATATATATATTATTTGCATTAATATGTCTACTACAACAATAACTTTTACATATCGAATGTCTGCTTTTCTAAGTACAGTAAATTGGATTGAAACAGACTACGAGTATGTTTGACCACCCGTGCGTAAATGACTCTTATGCAAAGTAGGTGTATGTTCCACATTTGTACTTCAGCTGTTTATCTATTTCTGACTCATATTAAAGCAAGTCATTAAAAGCGTAAGTTTCAATACAGAACAACCTTTCAGTAGTTTCTGCGGTTAACTTTGTTACAAAAGCGAATTCTCCTTAATCATTTAAGTAAATAATTTTCCTCTTCCTCACCTCACTCCTTTGAAGGAGTCAATCCGTTCGTTCCAGCTCAATCTTCTTCACTTTATCCGGTCTTTTGAAAGCGACTCCGTTGGCCTTTGCCGTTTCTAAGACTAATAGCCCTTTTAGCGGCTCAATGAGGAAATCATTGGAGAAATGTATTGGAATATTACTAGATACATAATGCGCAAGTCTTATATGAGATAAAGTGGCATAAAGGACGATGTATTTAAGGACAAGCGTTAAATGTCAACGTTAACATGCCTTACATTGCTTACGATGCAATACTAAACATTAAGTAAGCACGTGATCGCTTTTATTATGTAATTAGCATCTATCACTATGCATGTATTTAAATTTAGGCTAATCAATGTTTTCATCATCGTTACATTAAATCATTTAACAATATTTTCTATTAGTAACTGTTTTGAAGACATACCATATGTATAAATCCGGATTGATTAAATTTTATCAACTGTTAATACATATTTTGGGTCATATGACATTTGCAAATAAGTCACCAATGTCACGTGTGGACAGGACAAGAACTTTGGAATTACACTCATAAATCAGAGCAATAGTGTAATTCGATATTAAGCAACATACTTCGTTGTGATTAATTATGTTTACAGTAGGATGCAGTCCAGACGCCACATTTGTTGCACGGTGACGTGGCCGGACAACCATTGTTCATGACTGTATGGATTAATTATATTATTTAACAGGAATCGTCTATAAACATGGACACTTGAATTCGATCGCATAATAAGAGCTTATAACGATGAGCATAAAGACGATTATTGAACAACGTTAGCGATAACAGCCGAATGACAATTTTTCCTGAAGACCAGAGACTGACGTCTTAAAAAGTCTATGAATAAATAACCAGGATGTACTGGTCTTTGTCATATTCATCGAAAAGTCATTTCCTTAACATGATATTAATACTACAGATACGTATTTCTAATAATTTAACAATGAAATTAATGCGCTTTGTCAGTTGATTCAAAGTACGTACGGTGATGAATTTTGCATGCGTGTTCATTTACATTGGCGCCCGTGCGGAGTGAATGCTTCAATGACGATATCGTTTATTTTGTTTTCTAAAAGAATTAAAGACCCCGTAAATTATATTAAAGTGACCGTTCTTTAGTGAAAGATTTGCTTGCGGTTTGTGACAATACGATAAAATTTACAACGCGCCATAGTAACCGTATTTCAACGATGGACCATAAAGTACACGTGTTTAATACACAATGAGCAATTTGTGTTTTTTCAAAGTTATGTCCCAACAAAACGAATGCACTAATTGATTCTTAAATCTTTTAGTACGAACATAAACTTACTGAACAATAAAAACAACATTTTTTTAAAATAACTCTTATTTTGTAGATGTGTTTATATGTTGATTTTTAATCAAATTTGTATATAACTGGATAGGTTTAATAGGGCTGGATAGGCTTGTAAGGCAGTTAATTTGTGAAAAAAACGAGCGACAGTGAAAACTGTCTAAAAATTGTGAACGGAGCTTTTAATGAAACCCATTCATACATTATTTGACGACCTCCGTGGTCGAGTGGTGTGTACACCGGTTTTCATGGGTACGCCACTCCGAGGTCCCGGGTTCGAGTCGATATAAATTATCATTATTTTTCTATGCTGTCTTGTGTCTGGGTGCTTGTGGTGCCGTCGTTACTCCTGATTTTCCATAACACAAGTGCTTTAGCTATTTACATTGGGATCAGAGTAATTAATGTGATGTTGTTTCTTTGTATGTTTGTATGTATGTATGTATGATGCATTACTGGCTCATTTCTATAGATTTATTTAATTTTTATAATATTACCTAAGATTAAATTTGAGCGAATTTAATACAATAACTTAGACTTTATACAATTGGAAAGTCACTAATGAAATTATAATATCACTTTGACAATAACGCTGCGCCACACACATGTGAAGGATTAATACAGAATTCTAAATGATTTCGGTGAATTGCTGTGATTACAATTAGTGTAAGTAAGCCACAGATTATAAATACAATACATAAAAGCCCAACATTGATTAGTTTGGTTATCCTTTTAGTCTGTTCTAAATTGGAAGTCTATGGCACTGAATAGTTTACACTGTGTATTTATAGTCAGGATATTGCCTTTTATATTTATTATATATACGCTCAACTGAGTATATTTTAGTGCTAATACTTTTAGAAGTATTACTAAGTGTAACGATACTATCATAACATAATGTTCTTAATAAATATTTGATTTCGTCTGGTACATAAAGGTAGCTCTTACTAAGAACGAGTCAGTATAAATAATGTATGGATAAAACGTCTCATAAAGTCATAACTATGTAATTTATGACATGAAGTCGGAAACATATGTGTACTTTATATTACCTTAAGGCTGTTTTTACCCTTCAATATAAATAGTAAGCTTAAAATGTCGTTTCTCGATCATTTTACATTATTTCTATTGCTATTTAAAAAAAATCGTCTTTTATTCATTCAAATGAAAAAATATTATTTGAAAATTGTATAGCGTATAGCGTATAGCTAGTGAAATTATAATACCATACCCTATGGTATTATAATTTCACTAGCTGAGATGGTCCAGTAGTTATAACGCATGAATGCCAATGTTTGCGGGTTCAAATCCAGACAAGACATACCACTGAATTTTTGTGTTTATAATTTACTTCGAGCTCGTCGCTGTAGGAAATAACCGTGAGAGAACCTGCATGTGTCTCATTTAAATGTAACTCTGAAACAAGTATTTTCCACCAACCCACATTCGAGCGGAGTGGTGGAATAAACACTAAACCAAGGGAGAGGAGGCTTTAGTCAGTGAGACATTTACGCGGCTGTTGTAATTGTACTATTATTTCCTATTAATATATCAATTGTGTGGACTGACGTGGGCCAGTGGTTGGAATACGTGGAATTAAACCGAAGATCGCGGATTCAAAACCGCTCTAGGCTTAATTTGTTTCCATAATTCATCTCGCGTTTTTATGAGAAGCAAATATCCTGAATTAAAATCTGACAAATGTACATTGAATTGGAGTCGAATAGGATTAAAACCTTTTCTGAAAAGCAAATATACCGTTACCCAGTACTGGAACATTTATGGTCAGTTAATTTACTGCATATCAATCAATGCAGTAGCTAATTAGTGGGTGATGTTGATGTTATTATTAATAATAATATAATTGTATTAGAATCTAATTAATTAATGCAATTGGAGTACAATTACTTCATATATTAATTAATGTTGTTACCGAGAAATTAAAGCCTATATTTAATAAACTGTATTTACTCAGGTTTTGGTTTTAGTTTAAATTCATATATAATTAAAAACACTTACTTGGTGGTAGGGCTTTGTGCGAGCCCGTCTGGGTAGGTACCACCCACTATCAGTTATTCTACCACCAAATAACAGTACTCAGTATTATCGTGTTCCGGTTTGAAGGGTGAGTGAGCCAATGTAACTACAGGCACAAGGGACATAACATCTTAGTTCCCAAGGCTGGTGGCACATTGACGATGTAAGGAATAGTTAATATTTCTTACAGCGTCATTCTCTATGGGTGATGGTGACCACTTACCCTCAAAACTTCTTGTATTACTTTTATACGATATAGATATTTAAAAAAATGGGAAGTGATTCAAAGAGCATGCATCAACTAATCTAGCGAACTGTATTTGAAATAAACCCAATATAACGCGGTTAAAATACAAGCACAATACAGTTGGTGTATTGTATTCTATTATTAAAACCTTTTGAATATGATTAAAGTCTGATTAGGTTGTGTTTGTATTACAAGAATATTCCGTTTGTGTGTATTTAATAATTTTCCGTTTTGAACAATGTACATATTTCCTGAAATTAATTAAAATCATATTGCAATTCACATGTTGAATGTCATATTGATCTTGTTTATTTGCCTCGTTTCATGAACAAGAACGATTTTTTTATTGTGACGTGTAATAAGAAACTAAAGTAAACATTATTATTTTTATTAACAACCGCTAGTATTGATAATTGAGAGAGACTGCAAAATACAGGTATATAATAACATGTATATTTAGTTGAATTTCAAAAAGGCATTTCGATAATTATGAAGCATTTTCATTACCTATATAGTCGAAAAACATATTTGAATAATGCTATTGAACAAAGCAAAAACTATTAAGTTTTTATTTAAATTCGACACAACGACAGCAAGCTTATATAACATGACACTTAACAAAGTCGAAAGCATTAAGGCTTTGAAATAGGCAATTATAATAAAGCAATTTGAGTAGACAGAAATTGTAAAATTATAAAGAGATAAAAGGCATCGCGTTAGTCAAGAAAATTTGCTAAAATCTGCATAATAAATGCGGCATCACGCGTCATAACTTCAGAGGGAATAAATTAATTAAGTCTTATTCGGAAGGAGATTTGTTAAAACCCTCTTCTCTTCTGATAGCGCTGGCAGAAAATAAAGTTACATTACTTTTAGAATAATTTAATCGGAAAATAGGATGAAGTAGGTTATTATTAAGATATCAGCAAATACCCTTCCTTTACCCAATTTATTTTGACAAAGTTTACGCTTTCATAAAATAGCCCTGACATTTCATAAATACCTAAGTAATATAGATAACACTGCAGATTAAAAATCTGCCAAATAATAATAAAACAGATAAACTTAAAGGAAGTAATGCTATGAGATAATTATGTATGATAAGAAGTTCATTGTTATTTTTTTTAATTTCCTGACTCTGTAGATTATCCGCTAAAAAAAGTTCAGCTCATGCGGTACTTGTGAAGTGTTATCAATAAACAAACAAGCTTTCTAACAGTTGGGTGTGAAAATAGATTCAGTTCCCTGGGGAGAAGAGTGAGTCGGCAAGAAGTAGGAATACTAGCGAATATGATAGGCGCCAAGACGGCGCTCTGACTCATACGACCTCTTTAATCAGAGGACGCCTACAGCACTTCCTTAGCATAATATTCTTCTGCTAAACGATTTTACACCTTAATGCTGGAGGCGTAAAACTACAGATAAAAATAATGGCTCAAACAATCATAAAAACTATGATAGCCGCTGCAGATGCTAAACTATAACAATGCTCTAAATCTGGAGTCTAATTTCCTTTGTGAATGTTCATCTTAAAACACTCGACTATTCTTACAACGAATGGACTTCGGTTCCATTAAAAATACATACTTATACTTCAGTTACTACTTGATTTTTTTATGCAAAAGTATTTAAATTGTATTTTGGGTTATTAACTGTTAACCTTTTATAACTAAACGATATTGAATTTAAGGTGAATGCTATAAACCTTATACATGTATTTTCAAAGAAGCATAAATCAAATAAACTCCGGAACTTTGATGTATTTAAATAACAAAAGAAATGAAATAAAACAATCATGATATTCTTACATACCACGAGAAATATCGAATAAGATCAAAAGTTTTATATTCGTATCAAATATAACGAATTATTAATTTCAACGCTTGAAGTTGAAGTTTATTACATTTATTAATATCTTTTTCATTGTATATTATTATTTCTCATAATGTTGCCAGTAATTTTAACTTTATTAAAGTATTTTTTATCATCTGACGTAAAAACTTTACTTAATGTAATACTTTATTTAATTTTGCAGGTATCTATCTTCTATGACATTACAATAAAAACTCCTTAGTCATATTTATTTAGAACAACGTTTACGACAACGAAAGTGAGTCTTGCGAAATCTTTGACTACATATGTGTTATATATAGTCATAGAGCATATACTCAACAGCTTCGTTTAAACAAATTAAATGTTGATCAATGTAAAACGACAATTACTAAGCTAATAAATTTATAAATACAACCGGCGGCCTCATTTCATTCTTATTTAGATTATCGGTCACTTGTTAATTTTATTAATTCATCAAGAGCATTACAGTATGCATCGCTGCATGGGGCATCGCATATCGCTTTTCAAGTCACTGAACTTTTTGTTAACCCAAATTGGCTTGTCCGTCTGTGTATGTCCACAATAATTAATCAAGCTTGCCAACAACTAAGGGACGTTAATAATGTCCAAGGACCACTTCAATTTATAACAATTCCCTCTCAAAGTCCGCAAGATAATTAATAGTAGAGATAAATGCATTTTACTGACTAGACGTATTCAGCCGTAAGGACAGATAATCTTTATTAATATATTTAATATCAAACGTACCTGTATCAAGATGAAAAGTTTTCATGTGTTTATTATTATCATTATGTTCTGTCTGGATCAGACAAGCAGTTATTTAGATTGAAACGAGTATTGTCCAGATGGTTGGCTTCTGGATTTATATTCTTAGCGCTTTAAATATTTTTACGAAACAAAATGGAATTATAACAACGGCACCTTTGTTTTATTTTATATGGAAGTCAACGGTACATAATGAACGCGTTCTATGACGATCGAAATTTCTGATTAACTCTGTATAAAGACCTATAGATTCAACACAGATTATAAAATTATGTTCTTTGCCAAACATCTAAATTTTATATAAAAAAATGTATTTTTGAAATCTTATATCTTAAAAAATCACTGTCTTTTCATTACAATATATTTAATACGCCGAAATAATTTACAATATTAACACTACGAAACTAGTGTAATATGAGACAAGTAATTATATTATATTCGTTTATGACATGTGAAAACGGCTTACTCTCCTGTTAAGTTTAAAATTAAATATGGAGTTCAGTCACAATGATTTGCTGCAGCTTGCCATTTAATTATATTTCCTATTATGAGTACTGTTATATATGTATATATCTTTAATCGCGAAACTTTCTATTGAAAATATAAATAGACCGCAATATTGTTTATAGCTTTCTAATCTTAGATTTGTTTCAACAATTATAACATTCAAATATTATAAGCATGCATTGAATATTTTCAAAAACACGTCTAGTTATGCACGATTTCAATAAAGACCTCGAGTACATATATACATATATAGTATCTGATGTTATATAGTAAGCAGATTATACTTATTATTATCGGTTATCACAGTGTTTTGAAACGTACAGGACTCTGCGCGATGTTTTTGTTACCTCAACAAAATAAATTAGCTCTTGTCAAATATAGTTGCTATTGATTAAAACCGACCTTGGGTTCAGAACACGTGTTTTATACAGCTAATAATCGTTCTAATTATATCATACTACTAGGCATTTAAATTGGCCTTTACACATGATATAAATCTAATCGAATTATACGAATTCACGTATTTATTTTTTTAAATCTGATATTTCAGCTGTCAGAATTAAAAAGGTAGGTATAGGTAAATAATATGAATATTTAAAATGTCATAACGCTATTTTGAGCTGAGATGGCCCAGTGGTTAGAACGCATGCATCTTAACCGATGATTTCGGGTTCAAACCCAAGCGAGCACCACTATATATATATATATATATATATATATATATATATATATATATATATATATATATATATATTGGAACATATTCCACCCCGCATTGGACAAGCCGGGTGGAATATGTTCCAAAACCATCGCCTTAATGGGAGAGGAGGCCTTAGCCCAGCAGTGGGTAGGAGTAAGTAGTTTTTTTTAATGAAACATTTCAAAAACAAAACAAAAATAGAAATTATGTTAACAGTCCAGTCTTTCTAGACTGTCAGTGATTATTTTTTGCGAGTTCCATTTCAGACACCTATCAAGCAAATATACTGAACAGTTTTACAAAAGAACAAATTTCAAAGAATTTTGGTCCTTATTCTAATAATATAAAACTTCAACTTGATCAATATATAGAGATGTATTTGTTTAAGCATAGTTATTTTTTTTAAATTTGTTACTGCATTTCATACATTTTTATAGTGTCATGTTTTGAAGACACTTTTAAAAAGCTATATTTTATTATAAATGTGCAGATTTGTTTCATTATCTGTTTTTTGATTTCGCTTTTATATCGGACCTACCCAACAGATCGTTATGACATTTTGGATATATATAGTCAGGGGCAAAGAATATGTCATATATACAAACCGACATGCACAAAAAATGTTACTCATACAATTTTTATCGCGTTGTAGTATATTAGTGTACATACGCGTACCTTGCAATTTTATCAATCATTATTATTGAATTCACGATCTTCTCATTCCGAGTGACCTTGCTGACGTCGAGTTACAGCCGAACGTGCCGGTCATTGACTCATTATAGTGTTGTATTCATGTACAGTGACCTAATTCGGTATCATCACTTATCTCCATGAATTATAGTTCTTACAATCACTGAATAGGCTACCGAAGTTTTTTAATGATTTATTTCTATTATCCTTCATGCTGAGAATAGTTTTGTATTTTTTTCGATTGTTTTTTCAATGTTTGTTACGCCATATATCAAAACATTCATAACTTTAAATATAATGAATTTGTTGTAGTTATCCGGCTTTCATCTTTTCCGAACAGTCGAAATATACTTTTTTAAAGCAGTCGATTGGTCTGTAGCGCAAATTAAAATAAAAAATATAACTAACCGGCTAGCTGGATATGAGTTATATCTTTTATTTTATCTCATTATTGTTTTACATTAAGTTTTATATGAGCGAGACTACATTAAAGTTCCGAGGTTTAAAAACAACACCAATTCACCGTTGTACATGAAAATGTACTTAATCCACACAAAATAGTAAAACAACAACGATTTCGTCCATCCCAGATTACCGTAGAACCATTTATCTTACGCTTCAATTAATCTTAATCGGCAAACTACGAATTTATTTTCGCCGGCGTTTTAAACGAATTTTAAAGAAAATGCTTCGTTCAGTAGTTTCCAGTGGAATGACGCAGTGCTAATTCAAATGGATTTTGTCTCTCGTGAAACGGTTACTTACAGTCTAACGTTTAAAACCTAAGCGTGAGGAAATATTATTAAAGCTAGGAAGTGTACAATTGTACGAGATCACAAAAACATACTTAGACAGAATTTTTAAGTTAAACAGCGAAGTAACTGCCTGTAGATGATCCACTGCTGGGCTTAAATCTACTAATCATTTTAAGATAAAGGCTTAAGCATTCAGTATCGCTCACAAGATGAACGTGTGCTTGTCTACTGGCTTGCCCGTTTCCGATTTTTTTTAAATGACTAAGTCATGCATGATGTAAAGAATCAGAGATGGCTTTATGGTCCTGGTCTGCTTTTATTATTATACTCTAGTTAACTCGCGGATTACAATTTGCGTACAGATAGTATCATAAAAAGAGATGAAAATTTCTCAATCGAAAACACTATAACTTAAAATAATTAATAAATAGTTAAAATGCTTGTATTCTCTTCGTGTATTTATTTCTACATATTTTACCTTTGTGAATGGCAATAAGTAAAATTGTTTTTTTTTATTCTCTGAGCGTTATGACTCGTGAACTTTACGATTTTTCAATTATTACTAAAATATTAGTATTCATTATCTTACAAAAGTAAAAGTGAAAAGTAACACCTGCAAAATTCTTCAGAGACTTCATAAATTCTATAAATGAATTTTCGGTCACAGCTTGCATTTTGTGAGACTCTCTAATGATAATGAAGTCTAATAATGAAGAAGAGCATTATCATTACTTTCATTGGCGTGTAAAAGCAGTTCACTGACTGATACTGCTTGCACTCGACCACACATGGTGTCAAGTGCCAAGTATTTCGTCACACCGTTACGTGAGCTGATCGATACTTATAACTGCAGACATATGAGACTCAAGGATAAAATATTTTCTCACAAAGACTAAAAATATATCAAACTCAAATTATATTTTATTCATGCATGGTCTTATAAGAGCATTTGAATCTTTATTTTACAAGACCTAATTCGATTTAATGTTAACATAGTTTCGAAATTTACAACCGACAGAAAACAGTTGTACATCTAATTGTAGTAGTAGTAGAAGTAGTAGTATCATTCAGTAGTTGTTCTTCTTCATTAATAAATTTATATAAGTAATTATACAATTAAATTATTAGTATGTATTGATTGAAAATACAAGAACACCAAGCCAAAACATCAAACAAACAGAGCACCAGAGCCCAGTAGTGAAAGAAACTTAAGAATCACGAAAGCGCATTCCATTTGCAATAAGGGTGACTAATGGTTTCCACGTAGGAGTATCTACATAGAATTAACAGTATGACAACAGCCTGCTAAAGAAGTGGTATTTTTAAATACTGAATATTCAAAAGCCTTTAATCAGACGATATATCAAATAAAAATACCAAATGCGCGTTCGACGATATAAAAACTCTAAACGTAATTGTAAATAATGGTTATAACTTGAAACACGTAAGGGTCAATGCAAGTAAGTTCTGTTAATAGGACAGGTTGTAGGAAGGTCCTACTCGGGTTTAATCTATGACGTCGTTAAAACTGTTGTAACTCGTATGAGGTCCATTCCCGCGGGCTTTTATCCCTATTTGGTATGCTCCTGATAAATTAGAAGTGTGACGCGTCATCTCCTGCCTTGACATGACGGAATTACTTGTTCTCTGTATAAGGACTGGTGATTTTAGTTCGTTTCTTTTATTTAAATTAGTTTATATTTACATTTCTTTCCGATTTGAAGAATTTAATAGATAAAGTTACGAGTACCTAGTAAAGTAAAGTCTCTTTATTTTTTTAAATATAGTATACGTATGCCTACTCTTTTTTCATAATTTATATGATATATCTATGTCCACGTTTCACGCCTTTATGTATAAAAGATTAGTGAAACCCGTTGAACTACTAACTAACTACGAAATAATATTTTATACTTACAAAAAAAATATATTTCGATAAAGTATATGTAAAGTATATAAATAAGTATTGAATACGAGTTACAAAAAGACTTCGGATATTTTTTATTGAAATTAAACGATAAGTATCTTAAATATTGTTATAAAATCAACCTTTTATAACTGCTACACAAAAAAATGCAATAAATTAATTACTTCAAAAACAGTTTTATTGTTCAAACCTGGAAGATGACACTTATCTTTATGAATTGAAACATCAAAAAGTTCTTGAATGACTACATTAATAAAACATAAATTTTTGCGTATAGACGAAACAAATATGAAATTCAACGAATAAAGACGAGTGATTTACCGAAATCCCGAGGGAAATTACGCCTAACGGTAAATGGTAATAATATTTGAAAGTATTGAACGTATAAAAATATTATAATATTGTAAACTAAAGTGATCATACCATTCGTGTAATCAGCAGATGAATCAGAATAAATTGATGATGGTATATTACATATCACAGCCTAATTTGAATTGATGCCCCAAGGGAAATTATGCTAAATATAGATTCGCATTCAAATTTTGTAGATCGCATTCATTTGTATAAATAAAATTGTATTCATATCGAAACAGTTGAATGTACTTACATTCGCAATAACGATAGTTTTATTGCATAAACATTTGAATACTTTAATTTAACAAATAACGAAAATGAACTAGTGTTTGATGTACTAGGAAGAAACAATCTTGATATTTGATCTTGTTATTATATAATATATGTGAATAAGTATATATATACTTATTCACTATCATAAAACAAAATTATACCGACTATACATGTAAATATATAATGTTATGTTTAATTTTGGCAAGGAGTTTTATGTAAGTCGGGATGATAACAAGTCTGAAAGTCCTGTTTCAACGTATAGGATAAAGTATCCATCCCGATAAATGAAGATGTTCCCGTGGGTAACATTCCACAAATTGTCTATCCACATTCAGCGTCCAAGAACGAAATCGGGGACATAACAACTTGTATTACATAAAGTATAATCATTGTACTGTGTGATACATGATGTAAAACAAAAAAGTAAGGATAATAATGAACTGCAACAGATTCTTGTATACATACCATAGACATACATAGCATTGCGTGCCGGAGACGTTTGAGATGTGATCCAGAGATTAATTTATTTAATGTGTAATTCCATACTTCGGGACATAAATAACAGTCGAACGCGTGTCTTTGTGTAAGAAACGGCGCAGACCTTCGACAACGCTGAGACTATCTCTGCCCTTTTAATCACATGTTTATGACTTGCATGTACCTTATTTTGTATTGATATAAAAATAATCAGCAAAAATCTAAATAATATAAATTCATATATTATAAATTAATGAAGATAAATTTTAGACGTGCAGCAAAGCAAACTAAGTTATCGGTCTCGGCTACAGATGTGTTCATGAATTTTTTAGATATTTCGATCTTGTGACGATTTATAAGAAAGACGTGGTAAGGTCAGCAAAAGAAATCGTAATAATCACAAAACTGATTTTTTAAATACCTGTTTATTTTAATATTGAAACCTACCGAGGTAAGACTAATAATATTTTTGCAACATTACAACACTTTTCCACCATTATATTGAACAAATACATTTGACAATGTTTACTATATTTAACATAAGTACAATTAACAAAACACAACTAATTCCTATATTTTTGTTCCGTATTAAAAAGATAATCGTTCAAATGTCTCATAGAAAAAAACGTCAAGACGATCTTGAATCAAGGCTGGTTATTATCTCCCATGTTGGGAGGTTGACTAGGCGTGTTTGCCATAAGCGTCACAGCGACAACCGCAGCTGGTTACGAATCACTTTTTACCGAGTTACGCACGGTATTAAAGGAAAAAATAAAGAAGCACCTTGAATACTGCCCTGTACTGTAATTATACTGAGATTTTTCTCATTTTGTAACCGCGAGAGATAATTTATTCTAATGTTTGTATAATATAGTAAAGTAAAGTAAAGTAAAGTAAAGTAACAGACTGTAAATTTCCCACTGCTGAGATTAGGCCTCCTCTTCCATTAAGGAGAGGGTTTGGAACATATTCCACGATGCTGTTCCAATGCGGGTTGGTGGAATGCACATATGGCAGAATTTCTATGAAATTAGACACATGCAGGTTTCCTCACGATGTTTTCCTTCACCGCCGAGCACGAGATGAATTGTAAACACAAATTAAGCACATATATATAGCGGTGCTTGCCTGGGTTTGAACCCGCAATCATCGGTGAAGATGCACGCGTTCTAACCACTGGGCCATCTCAGCTCATAATATAGTAGGTATTTAATATATGATCATGTTGATTTTTGTATCATACATTTTACTTAGTTGCAGTCAATACACATATATTGTTAATATTACTACTTCCTTGGTTTAGTGGTTAGCTTATGAGAGCAGAGATCTCAAGGTACTAACTTCTGCTCGAGTCGTAAAAAAATATATAACCACCAAGTAATAACCTGGACTCTGGAAGTTGGCAATGCTCACGCGTGTTTTGGAGGGCATGATCAATAAAAATGCAATGGCTTGACGTACTCTGCGACAAAAGTTTTTAATACTGGTGATTTTGGGTTTGAATTCAAACAAGCAAATTATTGAAAATTAGATCCCTACTTAGGCAACAATACCATTTTTTATAGTTTAATAATTAGAAGATACAAAAGCATATTGTTAATCACAATCATATTACCTTATTTTTAAAATAAAGAATTGATCTTCAGATGCCTTCAAATTAAATTTACTGAAAGTTACATCGAAAAACTCAGGAAAAAATTAAACTATTTGTGTATATTCTTTCCACGTACAATGATTGAGTCATGCTGATCATAGATGCGAGTTTCAATTTCTTTTCATTTTCTTATCGAAACATGTTCCAATTGGACTGTAGCACGTAACATAGTTACTATATTAAAGAAAGAAAATAGAAAAACAGTTGCTCAGCTATTTTGTTTGATTAAATTAGCATGAAAAGAAAAGTCCATCTGATATTGTTTGTATATGCAACCATTTATATGTCTAACCGTCCGCTTACTGTCTAGAATTGTATTTTTACGATATGCTTGTTAAATAATTAAAAAGTTATATTTAAAACTTATTGTTATTTTGTCGTTGATACTTATTACGGGCAATAATAAACTAGATGTATTCACAGGTCAATGTTTATCGCTAAATGAAAAACTTTTATCTTTAGACTAAATTTTATGTTCTTTTCGTCAAGCATTAAAAAGATAGGAATAATTCATTCCTAAATAAAATTCTTAAACATTTCGAAATTTGTTTTAGCTCAAAATTTCATGTGGAGCAGTCATTGAACTACGCTTTCTACAAGGAATAATTGATAGAGTATTTACCAATTCTGATCGATTTATACTATTATTATAATTATGATCTGTTATTTATTGAGAGCTCGACATTTTATGAGTCCCATAGAATTTGTCAACAAATAAATATAATTAAGTTTATTTTCCTTCTCAATTTCATTTACTTTCACTAAAATACTTAATAATAACGGATAAATATTTAAAAAAAAACTTGAACAGATCGACAATATGCATCCATTCACATTTGATTTAAATTGCCACATAGGTATCCTAATTAATGTCACTCCTATCTTTATATGTCATCTGTATCCAGCAGTTTTCTTCTCATCATCAGGGCGACCACCCAATCATTGGAAAAACGTACCCTGACTATTGATATTTTACCAATAAGCAGGTATATTACATTAAATATATTTATTTTACAATGGTAGCTTTTAATTATTAAAAGAATAATATAATTATACTACTATAAACAAAGAAAGCAGAAACAATTGTGATAAATTAACTTTTTATTGTTTGATATTATAATAACATAATAAATTTAAACGTAACATACTTTTCTTTCCTGCTATATCGATATAAATAATCTACATGTAGCATATTCATATGTAGTAATGAAAAATTTAATGAATAACGAACACGTAAAGTTTATGTTAGAGTTTTTTAATAAAACGAAACCATTTTCAAAAGCGTATTATTATCTTTATTTTTCGCACCTACAGTGCATTACATGAATGAAGTTATAAAATATTAAATTTTATCTATAGCAATAAAAATGAATTTACGACGTTCTATGAAAAGATCTGCGTTAATATTATAAAATGGAAATATTGTAATGGAAACGACGAACATAAAATACTGACAAAATGATAGCACTGTCACTTAATTATATTGAAGCTTAAGAGTACTTTTTATGTTTCTTAATCGCTTTACAACCCTCTAATAAAACTGAACGAAGACTTGGAAAACAATATAAATAAAAAAACGATTACAAACTTTTTAACTTTGCAATTACTTTTAGAAGAACATGTGTGTATGTTTTTGTGTCTGTGTAGAGCGATATATAAATACTTCTTTCTATTCTTATCAAACAGAATGATTAGAGTAAGAACAGAACAGAACTAGAAGCTCACAGTGGAGGCGAGAAAAGGTCGATAGAATTATAGGATTAATGTTAAAAGGAACATCAAAATACTGTATCACTGTACATCGGCTTACAATATTACGAGTAACGTAGTCAATTCTCAGAGAAAGCACTGCAGAATTTAATTTTAAAGATACTCTAGTTTTAACGGCAATTTCTATCGTGAAAAGGCAATATTACTGTTTACTGAGATGCAATAACCGATTCTCAATGCCCCAGTACTATTACTGAGGCGATTCTAGTAACACGCCTTAGAAAACGATTTTCACCTTGAGGTATACGAAAACGTGAAAGATTAAAATAAGGTTTCTGCGGACTTTTCGGTGACTTATTTCAATTTCTAAGACTTCAACTAATGATATGTGTATTTACTTAAACGTTATGCCTTCCTATTGTACTAATTGTGTCTATAAAACGAGATAAATTAAACGGAATTCCAAAAGATTCCACTACTAATCAATTCCATAAGTAATTGTATATCATTAAACAAAACATGTATAAAATGTAATTTGATAAAACTTAATGCTTATATTTCTTAGATTGAAACAATTATTCTACTAAGGATCATCAAAATTCATCGTTTTAAACTGACATGACATAAGTTTTAAAAGTCATTCTCACGCTTTGCGCCTGTTGTATTGAGTATGCACACGACGGCCTACGTATTCCATCTGAGTCGCTCCGTGTCTAGGTTTTGCAATGCAATGCACTTTCATTGTAAGACTTAAAAGGAATGTATTGATTTTAATTAGCAATGATTTATAAGGAGCAAAAAATTTAAATAAAACCATTTTATTTACCCACCAAGACACTTGATTTAGATCTCTGCTAGAACTGCAGTATTTCTACCATTCTGCTAATATGTTTAAAGTAAGTTTTATTTTAAATCTTTGGTTCGAATTTAGAATCATTTAAAGCTGTGAACAAAATAAAAAAGTCGAATAGGTCTGTAAGAATCTTTAATCAAATACTGAACTGTAATATATGGTAGTCTAATCGAAAACGACAAAATCTATTACTTAATATTGTTTATCAAGTTAATAAAATAGTGTAGTTTATCGGTGAAAATGTAATTAAGTGCACAAACCAGGCGTCAAAATGGATGTTTAAAGCGCCTTTGACGTCGCTCCCTGGAAAACCGATAGTAATCTGAGCGGCATTAGCCGAGCGCCAAGTGTACGGACGATATCAGCGCCTCCTGAATCTAATTTAACTTTCGTTTGTTAAAACGCCTGATGAAGCACTTTTTTATTAAATGGGTCACATGTTTAATGTGTTTTGTTTATCTGCCGTCTGCACATTATATAGCTTATGCAAACAGTGTTATATACATATGTATATATGTACCTATCGGAAAGGGTTGTTACGCGAGAAGCAAAAAAAGGTTTGAAACAAAGTTGACGTGAGCTTGTTATTTTATTTAATCTTGGAGTGGCTGGTAACATAAATAATTCATGAAAAAATTAGCGCATAATACATATATAATATATTCATAACAAAAGATATAATAATCATTCTATGTAAATTCATTGCAACACCCTCAACGAAACCAACTTCCGTAATTAAAATATCCTCGTAAGCCGCATGTGGCAATCTGCCAAAGGCGACACAAAGCAACAGTGTTCACAAAAATTACATTTCTGGCGGCATCCCATTTCACAAGATTGACAAATTATGGTGGAAATAATGAATATATTAAAATAATTCTACCATTTTTATATAGATATGTACCTATATGTATATTCAATATTTGTAATCAAATAGTAAACGTATTACGAAGTTTATAATTTTAATCAGAAATGTATAGGTTTTATATTCCTTTTTTACACATGACAAAAAATATTTAAATTCAAAATATTTGTGAAAATCAATAAGAAAAGAACATTAGGAATTTTTGGATAAGAGTTTAACAAGATTATAGTAAACGCAATTTGGGATTTGAATACTAACAAGATGAATTAAACAAAAGGAATAAAAACAAATTAAGTATATTTTATAAGTAATATTTCTTATACACAAGATAGTAGAACTTTTATCGAATTGCAAGAAATACGTAAAATCTAAGTTTTTTTTATCTCTATCACATTCGATGGGAACAAGCTATAGGTATGTTAATAAAATGACATTATGAACTTATTATATTACAGAAATAAAAAGGGATTAATCTTACTCTTACTCTTTCCGACATTCTCTGTCATCCTGTGCAATAAAAATTATGTTTCCCGTTTCAAATATAAATTAAAACTATTAGACGAAAACTTGAAATCAAAGATAAAAATTTGAAATTAAAGAGTTAAAAATACTGCATTTTGTTTGCACACAACTCGATATCTATATATAACAAAACCGGAGTGTCTGTTTATATATTAAAATATACACTTTTAATTAATGGATGTGTATAAGTACATATTCCAAAAAAATATTTTACAACATTTGTATGTCCGTTTGTTACGGCTAATCTGTAGAACGAGATTTTGATGAGACTTTCACTGGCAGGTGATGTTATAAGGAGTAACTTATTCTGGTTTTATTTTAGAATTATGTATAACATAATAATAAATTCACCATCAAGTCGGGCGCCTATTATTTAAAATCTATCTAGATATCAATAAAATCTATTTATTTCACAACTTATTTTTCAGGCGAAGATCGAAGTAATAAAATTTTATTTCCATACATATTTTTCATTTTTAGTTGCTCGTGAGATTTATTTTAACTAAAAGCTAATATAACCAGTTTGCATTACGTCTAGACTCTCCTTTGCTAAGAAAATGAAATGAAACTCGAAGATGTCTTGCAACATAATATTGAGCATAAATTAACATGAAGCAAAATAGAATGCTGAAAAGATTATTTAAACAAAATCTTTTTTAAAGCAACGACTTTAATTTTACAGAAGATTGTCTTAGTCAATTGTTCCGAAATATTAAACAACAATAGAATAATAAAATAAAATAAAATATAGCTGTAGATTACATACAGTCAATGATATGAATTATTATTTACATTATTTAAAATATAATCATTCTTAATTGTAAATAATTACGATAGATTAGATTGCATTATTTTCGGTTACAATTTTTTTTTCGTCACGGATTAATGTTATAGTTTTATTTTTACTGAACGAAATCAATGTCTAATAGGATTTATTTATTTCTTCTTCACAAATCAGCAACACTTCATTACTACTCATTCTTCCCAATTGTTATAATTTATCAAGTTCTTCTAGCTGTAACATGTATTCACAACGATATGACGTTGTTACATTGATTTTATTTCAAACTAGCGACCCGCCCGGCTTCGCACGGGTGCAAGGCTAATATAATACTAAATATACTGCAGAATTTGATTATTTTAAACATCTTATATTATCAGTTTCTTTACTATATTGTCCATGTATTATGTACAAAAACCTTCCTGTCGAATCACTCTATCTATTAAAAAAAAACCGCATCAAAATGCGTTGCGTAATTTTTGGTATCCAAGCATATACGGACAGACATGGGTAAACGACTATGTTCTATACTATGTATTCACAATGATGACGACTTGAAAACGTGAGTACAACGCTACAGGAAAATGTATTGCGGTTTCAAACAACTATGCACTCTGATTTCTGATGAATTAAACAAATACTATGCTTACGTCAAAGCCGCCGGAACAAACCCATTTCCCTGCCAAAGTAATTTCATTTAATTTCGTGTCACTCGCAGATTTGAAATGCAAATTCTGTCCCTTATTGTCGTCCCTCAAAATTCAAACGGATACTATTGTCCCTCACTCACGGCTCGATGAAAATGATATGCTTTTGTTCAATGACATCAAGGATTTTGAAACAAACTATATTATTAACATTTTCCTCTAAACATGTTATACGAATTCAATAAATTAAAATGAATATACGGTTTCGAGACATGTTTTATTTGGTTCTTTGAGCTACCTAAGATGAGTTCCTCCGCACATTGTCAATTTGTATTTATTTTTCAATTATATCAATAACAAAATCCGGTAAAATCTTCTTTATATCCTTAGAAAACAACTTAATAATGTAATTTAAAAAAAAATATTCTTTTCCATGACTAAACTAACCTGAGTAAAAAATATCAAGTAGTTTTTTCTAGTCGTGTATCGCTAAATTTATAATAAACAATTCACAAAGCGATGACCCAAAAATTTCACACCACATGAAACATTACTATCGATAAACAGCGATCGGAATTAAACTTTTAATGATTTCAGATGTAAACGCTTACCTAAATCGTTTTGAATCGACTTCAAAAAGGAGGTTTTTAATTCGTCTGTATTTTTTTTTGTGGAATGTATTCTATTGTCTGAGCTTAGGATGAAATATGGCTCCCACGTATTACTCATTATTGTCATTAGCCGTCGAACAGATGTTCATATAGAGGATGATTATAACCTATTAACTGTTATTAACTAACCCACTAATATAGAGACTGCTGAAGCTATGACCTATTTCATTTTGTAGTTTCAAAGTATGAGATTACTTTTTACAAACAATCTTACTTCTAATGGATAATATTGCGGGTCTCATCTCCACATATAATTCAAAAATAGAATAAGGCGTTATAAATGATATATTTTATTTTACCTATATCTTTTATTTTATAATTTATATAGACTTGAGTCACACGATCATAGGCAATGCTAAATATACTCGTCTAAGAAAAAATAAAATAACTTACATTTAAAATATGTCAATAAAATGAAATAGCATTTTTCAAATTAATTATACTACTATTATATATTAAAAAAAGTAATTAAAAAAATCGATCATTGTGATTATCGATTTTAATTGAATAATATCGATTATTATAGTCGATAGAACCGCTGCACTAAACAGGCGTTGTTCTGAACCATTAATATCCACTCTCGATAGGGTAATGACGTCGAAAGTGCTGACACATGTCAACGGGTGCGAACACAGAGCGAGCCCAACCCCCAAAGCTTAATTAGTTTACGATGATAGACGCGATGGGGCATGCTAATGAAATAATGACTTTGCGATCAGAAAAACTCCCATGGTAAACTGTATCGGTAGCAAGTATATCTAACATAAACAATTGTTTTATTACTGTTACAGTAGCCTCATTATCATATAGTATATTTTTTTATGGTACAGTTAGGCGGACGAACAAATGGACCATCGGATGATGAATGGTCACCACTAACCAATGGTTATAGTGACAATGGTACTGTAAGAAATATTAACCATTTTTATATCGCTACTGCGCCATCAACCTTAGAAATGTGTATCTTGTGTTGCTTATGCCTGTTACACAAGAAACAGAACATTGCTCACTCATCCTTGAAACCGGAACACAACAATACTGAGTACTGAGTTTGGCGCTAGAATATCTAATGATTGGATGGTACGTACACAGATAGACGTGCACAAAACCCTTCCATCGAGTAAATTGTTTTTATTTATCTATTATGCATATTGTAACTTTTTTTTAATATTTTAGTCATCCTTTTTGGTGATGGTCTTTTTGCGATAAATTCGACATAGGATCTTACGGGGCTCGCAACTTTATTGATAGTGGAAACTATTAAGTAATTATTGGAAACGTACATTAATTAAATTATTTTTTTTATTATATTTAATGGAAAAAGTAAGTGTTTAAAATTAGTGATGTTGCACATACTTTTATGACTTCGATGTAAAAGCAAATCAGAAAAAATAAAAGGTCTTGATTGTAAATGATGTATCATTGTTATTGTATAAATGAGGACCAGTTATTTCTGTCCGTTTATCCACTTACATTTATACAGCGATCGTAAGGCGCTGCCTTGTCTTGGAATAAAGACTATTTCTAGCCTTGAGCGCATATACTTTTTTCAATGAATTTATTTTTTTGCAACAAAGAAATTGTGAACTTTATTGCCAACAACTGTGAGGGTAGAGTGATAAATCCTATTGATTTATAGCAAGCGAAGAAATTGAATTTGTTTTAATAGTTTTATTTCTTTGTCCACGTTACCTACTCCAGTGGGCAAGTTTGTATCGGAAACTTGGTAGATGCATAAGTTTATTTAAAAATAAAAAAGAAACCATCTATTTGATATTAACATTTTTTAAAAATTCCTTAATGAGTTTTCTTTAAAAATCTAATACTAGTTTTACTGGAAATATGCTTCGAGACAAAATAAAAAAATAAGTAAATATATACCAATGATTAGCGAATTCAAATCCGAGCTCCACTGGATTTTCATTTGTTTAATTTGCTCGGCGGTGAAAAATAATAACGTTAGTTAACCTGACCAAGTTTTGGACAAAAATGTGTCATATTTAATTACAACAATCCGCGTTTGAGCAACGTGGTGGAAATTAAAATAAAGTGCAAGCCTTCTCCTCAAAATAAGAGGAGGCTTTAGACCAACAGAGAGACATTTGAAGTCTATTTCAGCAAGATGTATGTTAAAATTAATCAGTTGCTCCCCTTGAATAAATACAATCAGATCTACCAATTGTTCATTGTCCTCAAAATAACCCAAAACATTTAACAAAATCATCGTTGTAATCTTTCGGAGTATCGAGCATTCAATTAAAAAGAAAGTAGTCCGGACTAATGAGATTCGTCAATTAATTTAAGTGAATTAAAGGACAAATAGCAAACATCACGCGATTCAGGAGCTTAGCGTCCTAGATTCGGAAGGAGCCCATTCGTGGAGCAGGGAAGTGCTGTTAAATCAGCAATAATTACGGCCATTTGGGGAAAGCACGCAATATCGTGATTTGTTTCTTGAAGAAATCTTACTTATAGAAGATGGCAGTGTGATTAGAGGCACTAGGGACAAAACGTCTTAGTACCAAAAGTTAACAGAATTTGCGATATAAGGAATGGTCAATACTTCTTACAACAGCAATGGATAGTGGTAACCTCCAGCGTAACATATAAGCATGTAATTGCACCATTAGCATAGACGTTAGGAAGAGAAATTTCCAATTGATTTTACTCTGCAATTCTTAAGAGAAGAGTCATTCCTCGTTGATTGAATTTGCAAATATATAATAAGCTGTATGGACCAGTAGATAGAACACGTAGACGTCTCTGATTAAGACAACTGGACGTCAGCGTCTCTTATGTTTTTGCTTAATTTTGCTAATGAAAATATAATGATTCAATATGTGTTGACCATTATCCCAATAAAAATTTACTACCACTTAAACACAGCGTTGAGGAATAAGTCACTTTAAAAATGACAATTTACCGTTAAAACATCTTTAAAAAGTACTACATTAATTGAAGTAAATAACCGTAAAAATGAACATTTGACACAACGCAATTTATGATTAAAACATCAATTTACGAGAATCAATTAACAAACGAAGTACGATTAATATGAACACATCGTATTACTGTGTCTGTACTTATTTATCCTCCAAATCATTTTAATAAATTGAAAATCAGCGGTATCGGTAATAAATTTCAAATTAACAGCGATCAATTAACGTGGCACTGATTCCGACGATCAATAACGGTTTTAACCTAATTATTGACATATTCGCATTGTTTTATGGGTTCATTCAGCCGATTGGCATAAATTATTGCAGACCTCTATGGCATCTATAGGTCCGTTGACCCGACTTACTTTTGTAGAGCGCCGGGTCACGTCCTCAAACGTTAGTCGTACTATTAATAAAATATTTGTTTACTCTTCACTTATTGTTTCAAAAATGATTTGGTGGTGAATATTTTCCATCCAACAAAATATACCTAATTTAGATATACTTTTAAAATCACTTTTGAATAGTCATTTTACAGAATTATATTAAATGTAAACAGCTCCCACCGTATAGGACCCCAGAATCTGCTGTAAAATAACCGGCAAGGAACTTCCTAGTTTAGTGTGTCACAGATAATATTTTAAAAGGATTGGACCATCTCTTTTAAATCCATAAAACACATTAGTATGTAATATGAAAAATCAACGTACTTAGTATACAAAAGGTATGTGTCAATAAGATTATTTTCACAAAATTAAAACAAAATAAATTCGGAAAATGTAAAAAAAATATGAATCTACATATTTATGATAAAGAGCTACGTGCTACTCCGTAGATAAGGATGCTACGATGGTTACATAACAACATACAGGTTGACATAACACACGGCCTTACGTAACGGTCTCATTGAGAACGTAGCTGCTCGAGGTAAATATGCTTTGATTGTTAACCCTTTGAGAGGTTCGTAAAATACACGAGCGATGAATTTTAAACAATTTAATATTCTTAAATCTCACTAAAGTATCTTAGCTTAAAACGAAAACATTTGTCTGTATTAGTATTGTGAAACAAAAAGAAATATAAATTTATATACGACATATTTGTTTCGATCTAGGAATCCATATGTTTTTAATATGTATGTACGTATTCTTACATAATTAATATAATATTGGCTTAATTGGCTGTACACCAAGCCAAAAGTGTACTAAACTGAGGCTAAATCCTAGCATAGGTATATTATGTAACCTAAGTATCCGATACAAAATGATATTTGTCAATCCATGTCTAAAGGGTTAAACGGAGGTGTAGCTTTACAACAACAACAACAACAACAGCCTGTAAATTCCCACTGCTGGGCTAAAGGCCTCTACTCCCTTTGAGGAGAAGATTTGGAACATATTCCACCACGCTGTTCCAATGTGGGTTGGTGGAATACACATGTGGCAGAATTTCTATGAAATTTGTCACATGCAGGTTTCCTCACGATGTTTTCCTTCACCGCTGAGCACGAGATGAATTATAAAGACAAATTAAGCAAATGAATCAGCGGTGCTTGCCTGGGTTTGAACCCGCAATCATCGGTTAAGATGCACGCGTTCTAACCACTGGGCCATCTCGACTCTTAGGTGTAGCTTTGGGTGTATTTTTCTGCTCGACGGGCAGCTAATTCATAATATATTATAAAAATACAGTTCACACCAGACTATTGTTTTGCAACCCGTAAATCATTGATTTCTAAGTTGTTTAAACACAAGACACATTAATAGGGAAGATAAATATTATGTACAGGTTGTGTTGCTCCGAGACTTTACCATTTGTAGAGCGTAGGTAAACTTGGCAAGTAAACTAAACCCTCTAATCGGCACTGCGAAGCAAGTTCTATTGGTGTAAAATATTTCAATTCAAATATTTATATTTAATTTAAGATTTACGAAACATTTTTATTTAAAAATTATGGCCCGCATATTCATGGATTTGTTTTTAGTGTTACACACTATATACTTATAAACTATAGCCTATGTGTCATTCTGAGGTATAAGCTATATGATTGTAAAGTTGCATTAAAATCCATTCAGTAGTATTTGCGTGAAAGAGCAATTAACATCCATACAACACATATATACTTTCGCCTTTCTATAATAATGTATATACAACAGTAGATATTTTAGCGTGGTAAATAAAACTATCATTACTGCAAAAGATGTAACTTCTGCAGTATAACTTATTTCTAAAATATTATATAACTAATATTGATATGTATTTATTAATGTAATTTAGGATCAGTATCTGAAAAGTCATTTTTCATTAAGAACTATAGTGTACCTAGGTACCTATTATTTTTTTATCTTATGCTATATCTGATATTGGAATTGTTTGAATTTTTAATAAACTAAATTTATTATTTGTTAATGTTGGAAAATATATGTTCGAAGTTCACTTTTTTTTATTTTTTTCAGAAAAGTTACCTCGAAACGTTTGGTTATTTAAGAAAAGGCCACCCAGAAGTTGGAAACTTGCTCATGGGTGACGTGTCGCAATCCTACGAAGACGACTTCAGGATTGCCATAAAAACTTTGCAAGTAAGTTCAGGTTTACTGTATCAATAGTTACAATATAAATTAACAATTTGGAAAATTTGAAACTATGCTAAGAAATATGTTTGTAACCCTAATGTTAACTCTTTATTTCCAGGAATTTGGTGGTTTACCAGTAACTGGTGTTATAGATCATGCCACCGTCGAACTAATGAGGAAGAAAAGATGTGGGAGACCAGACAGGGAGCCGGGAGACGACGAGAATGGAAGAAGACGAAAGCGTTTTGCAGTACAGGGAGAAAAATGGAAACACACCAACTTGACTTGGAGGTAAGTTCAAAATAAATCCGGTTAATAGTAATCGATTGCAGATTTCAAAATATTTTCTTGTCGACTTAAACATATGAAAATACTATGAACGCCATCTATTACCCATTATTAGAACTAGTTAGTATTACACAATAAGTTTTTATAGGTAGTACATAGATGGCGCTATTAATGTCAAAGAGCGCCCTCTATCGTTGAGTTAAATAAAATATTTTACATATCTACTCATTACTAGATGTCGCTAAATACCGTAACTGGGTTTTTATTATTTGCTTATTATGAAGTATGTGTCGATATTTATACTTTTCTAATGTTTCATTAATAATTACATAAAAAAAATAAAAATTGAAATCCCATATTATTATTTTCAAATATATATTATATATATTATGGGAAATTTTGAGTTATATTCCTATTTATATTTTATTGTTAATTGTTGTCTTTATTACTTAACTTATGGACACATTATCTATGAAGTCGCAGAATTTATTTCTCCAACAGCACAGTAATACTTTAGGGCCACATAAAATTGATGACAAATAATAGTTAAATCACGGAGATCGTAAAAGTTACGACGCTTTTCGCGTGGCTTAATTAAAAGAATATGTCCATCCGACGCCGTTGAGTGTAGGTGCCTATTTCGGGCTGCAAATAAACAAGAGAAGGTTTCTACGAAACATTTTATTTCATGACATACATTGAAAGCTTCATTTGTGTTACGAGTAATAACAATAATTACAAAGATTCTTTGTGATTTTTGTTCTTTAGTCGTAGTAAAATCAAGGAAATAGTTAAACATTCTTGTTTTAATTTAAAAAATCGGAATTAAGCAATAACTTTTACAGCAAAATTATTTTATACTAGTAAACTAATATCACTCGTACGACATTCTCGTAAAACAGTGTGATGGAGTTAGTTGCTTTCCACCATAACTCTGATAATACTTTAGAAAGCTAGGTACGTTGTCGGTTTTATTTGAAGTGGAAACAACTACAGAACTTGGGGCTAATTTGAAAAGTTCACAATCACCTGCACCGATCGCGGTTTCAGCACAATTTCCTGTCGAATTAATGGTCTGTCAATATTGTAGTCCTCCATTACTGCTTGTTGTGCAAACTGGCAATAAAACGAGCAGTGCCATCTCGCGGCGAGTTTATGAGAATATGGCGCCGGTGGTGGCACATCACGAAAAAAAGATATCGACTTTTGTAATACTCTTACTTTTTGTTTTATTCAGTTTTACAAATGTATTAACATTGTATATTACTTTTACTTAAAACAAAAATTAGTCACTTATTTTATTCATAATGATTACGGTATGTCATTTGAGTAATTTAATTAGAATCATAGGAATTATTATAGTAATGCTATTCGGAATTTACTTATTATACTATATTTAGTATCTCAAGTAAGTATAGATTTAATTTTGCGTAGGATTTGCTCTTATTTCGAATTAGTTCAATAGAAAAATTGTAAAAATTGCAATATATAAATATTATTCGTACCGTAACTACCTACATGAAGCTGTATCAAACGAACTCTATTTTAGATATATTATCCGCGACATTGAACAATTTGAAATGTAAACGAGCCTCATGTTCGAGACACCCAATAACGATAGTTATTACATCGAAATGGTATTGTTTTCGCAATGGTGCTGACAGTTGGATGACGGCCACATTTCGCCCCCCACCGCGCAGCGCTGTCATCGCCACTCAGGCAACACTGGAACATAAACAGGGGAATGATATATGCGTAAAAATATAATCACTTATTGGAATGATACATACTGAAATGGATGAAAGGTGTGGCGGAACAAGCGTTATTTATTTTATGAAATTTTACGAATTTTCTAGGCGAAGATAAAAACAAATATTTCATATCCATTATAAGTTTATATGCTCTCTAAGGAGACGGTCACAATCGAAAATAGAACAACAGTTTAATATTTTGCAATTAATTAGATTTTACTCTAAACATACAAGTACATTTTGCTGTTTTGATTTCTTATAATAGTTCTCTTCCCATTAAAAGTGGATGTGCTCAAATGTTGATATTTTATTATTACATAGGTAGGTTGCTGCCAAATGTTAAGTCCATCTAGGTAAGATACATTAACCACCCCTTACGTCGCCAATGTGCCATCAATGTTGGGAACAAAGATGTTGACTGGATTTACACAGGCTGACTCACCCTTCAAACTGAAATACAGCACCATTAAGTGTTGCTGTTTAGTGAAAGAATATCTAACGAGTACCCACCCAAACGAAGTTGCACAACGTAATAACTTTTAAATCGTGAGAGACCTGAATCCGTTTTGTCTTGCAATGCAATTTATCAAAATCAAAAATTATGATATCGGTATCAAATCAATTCCATACAACTCGTATTAATACTTTACTATATTTGTCGTGACCTGTTTATTACGGGGATATAATTTTATTTACAATTAAATTTCTTCAATTCTTTTTCACGTCGAGTATTATATGAATATTTGATTGGTTCATTCATACGATCCCTTTTTTTCGCAAATTCAACTTTAAAACTTTCTGCTATCACCCCTGTCTCAGACTCGACGTAAACACGAACTGGGTTGACATTTCAATATTGAAGGCATTTCACAATATCCATAGCTTTATAGCCCTGGCTATATGACGCGATAAACAGCTTATTATGCGTAGATTGAATGTACCACCGTGATAATAGCATTAGAGGTTTTATATTATCATATTTTGAATCTACTATCAGACTCATATTCACACGCAGTAATAAACGTAATTATTTTTTAAATGATAAGTTAATTAAACGAAACAAATAATGCTGCTATAGGTACTAAATCATTGTTGGTAAAAATTAAATAGAAAGTATTGTGCAAATAATAAAAAAAAAAATCTTTTAAAATAATAATAATGATGACTTTTAATAATACATTTTCATTATAATACATTTCCATCATCATTAGAATAATGATATTTATTACAGTTTATACATACATTTATACAAAAGAAACGTAATTAGAAATTAGATATAAGAGATTCCTAATTAAGGAAGTATCCACTTGTCCTTCGTCTGATCGGAATAGCATAAAAAATATTTCGAATTTGCTGCCTTTTTTAATTTAAGATTGTAATAATAATGACATCATTTCACTCAAATTATTATTAAACAATCCTAATCCTCATATATTTTTATATACCTAAATATAATTTTGATATTAAATTAAGAATATTTTCTTATAAGCCTTTACAACAAAAGCATAAAGTAGTTAACGACTATGTTTTAATACAAGTAATATTTCATTTTATATTCTAGAGCATTGTTTCTTAACCTGTGGTCCGCGGACCCTTGGGGGTCCGCGAGTATAGGTATGGGGGTCCGTAGTCTCATCTATGGACCATTTAATAATAACAAATAAATGTAACTAAAAGTCTCTCGTAATCGCTACGCTTTTAGCATGGCGAACGTGCGCCAGCGACGGTGTCCGAGACTGAAGTGAAGTCCGAAATGTGCGTGCAGGCTATAACTCTCCCCGCACCGCCCGCGCCTGACACTAGCGCCGAGTAATCATTTGTGTTGTGTGCTTGCGCCTGCATTGTTTTGTTTTGTGTTGTGTTGCGTTGGAGACGTTACGTTACGTTTTTAAAGTGATTGTGACTATTTGTGACAATGAAACGCTGGTTAAAATCAAATGATTCCGCTTCAGACGAAGCAAATGAAAAATCTTCGACTTCAAAGGTTAAACGTCGAAAGTTTTGCAACGAATACTTAGCTTTCGGTTTCACAAGTACCAATTTAAACGGCGAAGAAAGACCTCAGTGCGTCATATGCTACGAAGTTTTGTCGAATGAGTCAATGAAACCGGCCAAACTCCGACGTCATTTAGAAACAAAACACCAAGATCTTCGTGAGAAATCTAAATCCTTTTTCCAAATTAAAGCTTCGGAATTAGAGCGAAGCAAAAAAACAATGATGAAGACTGCTACTGGGACCAATAACGAAAATGCTGTATTAGCGTCTTACCAAGTATCCTTGTTAGTTGCAAAAAGTGGTAAGCCTCACACCATCGCCGAAGAATTAATATTACCGTGCGCTAAAATTATGGTTTCTGCTATGTTGGGAGACAAAGCTTCCAAGGAATTGGACATAATATCGTTATCAAACAGTACAGTGAAGAGTAGAATTGATGAAATGTCAGGAAATGTTAAAGAGCAGTTGATTTTGAACGTTAAAGCGAGCACATTTTATGCTTTGCAATTAGATGAGAGCACAGATATTAGCAATGATGCAAACTTACTTGCATATGTTCGTTACGAACACAACGACGGTATAAATGAGGATTTATTATTCTGTATGCCTCTGCCTTCGCATACTACAGGTGAAGCTATTTTTGAAGTATTGAACAAATTTATGTCCACTCATGAAATACCGTGGGATAAATGTGTGGCGGTTAGTACCGATGGTGCTCGAGCTATGACCGGTACACGAATAGGACTTCAGGCGCGCGTAAAGAAGATGAATCCATCTATTGTCTGGCATCATTGCTGCATTCATAGAGAGGCATTAGCTGCTAAAAATATGCCAGAAAAATTAAAAACAGTGTTAGATGACATAGTGCAGGTAGTGAATTTTATTAAAGCGAGGCCTCTAAATTCCCGTATTTTCGGAATGATTTGTGAAGAAATGGGAAGCATTCACAAGCAGTTGTTATTGCATGCTAAAGTACGTTGGTTATCTCGTGGCAAAGTTGTGTCACGTGTTTTTGAGCTGAGAGATGAGATAAGAATATTCTTTTTGAAAAATTCTGTAGGCGGAGCTAATAAACATGCTGATAAATTTAATGACTTTGGATGGCTCTCAATGGCAGCATATTTAGCTGATATCTTTAATGCCCTTAACGAGCTGAACTTGGGTCTGCAAGGGAGAGATAACAACATCTTCCAAGTTGAAGATAAAATAGAAACGATGCTAAAAAAGATTGACCTTTGGACTAATCGTACAATTAAACAAAACTATAATCACTTTCCTACACTGGCAGCGTTTTTGGAATCCTCTGGTGAAGCAACGTTGTCAACACAAGTACAAGACGAAATGATTAAACACCTCCGCACGTTGAGGTCTTCGTTTCGGAATTATTTTCCAGTACCCGACAAAAATAAAACTTGGATAGTAGACCCTTTCAACACAGACGTTACTGATATCATTGGCTTGACAACGGTACAGGAAAATCAATTAATCGAAATATCCTGTGATTCAGCTTTGAAACGAACTTTCAAGGAATTCTCTTTGTCAAGTTTTTGGTTGAATGTAAAAAAAGATTATAAGGAAATATCAGAAGAAGCACTGAAACATTTGCTGCTTTTCTCAACCACATACCTCTGTGAAAAGGCATTCTCTGCTCTGGTATATACTAAAAATAAATACAGAAACAGATTGCATGTGGAATCCGATTTGAGATTACAACTTAATAGCAACATCAACCCAAACATCACTAACTTAGTTGCAAAAAAGCAGCACCAACCTTCACACTAACGTTTTTGTATAACTAAGTACTTTTCTTAATATATATATAGTAGATACTAAAATAAATGTTCAGAAAATTATTAATGTTTTTTTTTATTATTAAGGGGTCCTTGAAATTGTGCTTGATTGCCCAGGGGTCCGTGAACTGTAAAAGGTTAAGAAGCGCTGTTCTAGAGTATCAAAGATGTGTTAAATTAACCTTAGTCATGGAATCCATTCTCACGGGATCATAAAACTCAACAAAGCGTTAAGTGGCAGCACTATCGTTAAGCGCTTCTTAATTTTTATTCTAGGGCAAGTACCACTACGCCATCTTGCGACTGATAGACGAGTTTCTCTAAAGACGTCAAGCTTTATAATTTTTATTTTAAGTAAGTTATCGAGTTCGTTTTTTAAATAATACCAATTAAATAATTGTATTCAATATTAATTTGTTTTTACACATATCTCTGGCACTTTGATTAAAAAAAACTTTAATCGGATTGTCTATTTTGTTAAAAAGAATTACATTGGTATTCGACAGTCACATAAAAAAAATTTTAGAAAACTAACTACATATTTAGTTTTTTTTTAAGTTTATTTTATATTTAATGACAATGAGAACGATATTGGTTTGAGCCAAGATACTGTAATACTATTTTATAAATATTATATTCGATACTAATTCCGATTTAATGTGTGTACCTTTCAGTATACAATCATAGTATAATTTAGCAATAAAACGTAACATGTTATATTTAGATTACTATGAACAATTTTGGTTACCATCGTACGAGCCCGGATAGCTCAGTCGGTAGAGCATTGGACTTTTAATCCAAGGGTCCAGGGTTCAAGTCCCTGTTCGGGCGGACATTATATTTTTAGTTTATTTTTACTTATAAAATTATAAACATAGATAAAATAAATAAAAAAAAAGTACATCATGCTTTGACATCTTTACGAAAAAAATATCTTTTGTTATATTGTAAAATTTTTCTCTTCTTTAACTTGAAGTTTAACCACTTGCACAATACTTGCTCTTTATTGTTAATAAAAGAGCCAGTGCATTTTACCAAATTTTATTTATAATCGCTTTGGACAATAATAAATAGCAATAATAATTTTTATTTCTGTTTGAAATGGCCGTTGTACTTCCTCTCCTGCACTGAAATGCCGGTCTTATTTTAGGCGCAGGGCCTATCTAGGCAAAAAAATGTTTATTGTTTTGTTTCATAATTCTTTAAAAATTGAACCGTTCTTTAAAATTAATAATAAAATACAATAACGACGAAGTCTCTTTAAAGGTATTAAATAAAAAAAATACAACTGGTTAAATAACGAAGTATATTTCGTTTCGTCTACAAACAGAAAACGTTCGTATATAATTTTAAACATGTAGATATACAATATGGCTTTACCGTATTGATTGAGTGATTAGTGAGAAGCCTTAGAGTCTGCCTCGATGAAAATGTGCCGTCACACTCAAACGGTCGAAGTGAAATTTAGCATACATGTGGTTTCACTCAACTCGTGGTATCACAAAACAGTTACGTTATTTCGATCAAGAGAAACTTTGAACGAGAATTTATCAAAGTGTTGTTTCAATATTCTAGACGTTTACGCAAATATATTTATAATTAATCTTACAAACCCGTGACGGTTCATATAACATTATGAAATAACTTAAATATATAATTTTACTTATAATTATGATGACGTGTGTTAATTCAACCATTAATATCTTAATCAAACCAATTGCACAAAGTCAGAAGATTTAACTAAAGTATGAAGCGATTTGAATAATAAAAACTGTTATATTTGTTTATTATTATAACAGATTAATTACAATGGTTACAAAATATTAAAACATTTACTAACTAAGTTACGAGCAGTGTTAAATACGAGTGTGTTCATTTTATATGTAGAGTCTCAGATGTTACGATCCTAAGGTATGGTCAAGAAATTCGCATCTGCGAAGACGATTGAGATAAAAGACGTAAAATCTACGCATGTTTATTCCCATAATTTATTATTTTACATTCATATTATTAATGACATAAAATTAACAACTAAACAATTAAACCTTGTACAGACTGAGGCCTGCCTCCGTTTAAAAAAAATGATCTTATGAACTATGCTCTAATGAGGTTTGATATATATACAATTGATCGGGCTTTTAAACTGCAATGATCAGTTACAATTCCCAAGGTATAACAACGGATCCATCTGGGCTCTAACTTCAGCAAAAATAGACAAACATAAGTGATGGACGCGTTGCATTATGTATAACAAAATACAATCACCGAAAGTAATTCGATAGTTAGGTATTTATTTCGTTTCTTTAAGCTTCTTAGTCTCCGACGAGAATCGGTTATCTTCGAAAAATTTTCATTGCAATATACTCCATACCTCATACTGAGTATGTGACCATTTCTAGTATATTTCTGAGGCCCTAATTGAAGCCGTGTTTATCCGAATATTCCGATAACAACTCACCCATGCGGTGGTCAGTATTGTACGTTGTGTTTGTTTGGTCACCGTTGCCGAGATGAACCCTTAACAGGGGTTAATTGCATCATCTCTCAAAGCATCATCACAATAGGCTTTAGGGCTAACATCGTTTTGGGTCGACAGCATGTCGAGTTTTGAATTTATATTCAATAAGCGAAAACTAAACTTTTGTATTAATTAAATCGCGTAAGTTATAATAAATATATTATATATCAATTATATAACTTCCTTTTCAGATTCACAACAAAACTATTGATTGTTATTGAACTCACATGATAATGTTATAAAGTTTTTAAACAAAGCACTATGTGCATATTCACAAAACTTGAATTTTTTTTCTTATTCGCCAACGATAGTCGGTCCTTTTCACGCGATAGCTGTCAAAACTGTAACATATTAAAAGTACAAGTTAGGTGTTTTATAGATCTTCTGAATGTCTTATAATATTTTTTTATACATAAATCAGACGAAGTGTTTAAGTATTTAAAAAAAAGAATATTAATTGTTGTTTAGCTTCAGTTTAATTTATTTATTGTAGTAAGTAATAATTAATAATTGCAATAATTCTTATATAATAAGTTTTATACAGAATAATTTAAAGGTAAGATTTTAAAATTTTAGTAGCATTATTTCAAAAAAAAACTTCAAAATTTGGATCAGTAAATTTAGAGATATTCGATGAGATTTAAAAATAAAAACGCATGGAAAAATAAGTGAAGCGTGTGTTAAGATGCGTTACAGCACGGGCGGATAAATCGCTTGCATGCTTGTTTAGATGGTATTATTTAAAAAATATCTAACAAAATCCGTTTTTTATACGTCGAAGTTGTGACGGCTTGTTAGAATATAATATTTAGTATAATATTATTTCTTAAATACAACTCGTGCCTATAAAATATAAATTAAGTACCTAACAAAAAAGGTTAATGAAACGAACAGCTTTACGAAGAGCTAAATAACATATATCGATTATTTAGAACATAGTATACAAAACCGATTAGTTACTACATTATATATAACATAAAATAATTTAGCTTATGTAATAGGTATTCGAAATGTGCTCTAGCAAAAATAGACCGTATTTTTATATTATATATTTCCATTGAACTAATATAATTTCATATTGACTATGAATTGAGACTTAACTTGCCATAGCACTTGAAAGTAGTTACTTTTTAATTTAATTTTAATAATTTGCAATCTACTTTTACTACTACTATTTTGTTTCTATTCAGAATAAAAGTTAGCTTAAATTTGAATTAATTTAAATTGTACGTTAACAGAAGGTTTTATTTCCATTCAATAAAGTATATTTTATAGAATACATATGATATGCAATTTTATGTATGTTCAATTTATAAAAAACATGTCCTATTACTAGGTGACCATAGTTAAGGTATAAGAAGTATCATAGGTTTTTCAAATAGACTTGGAAACATCCCCCTGTTTTTACACTACTGCTCTACATAGATCGTAGCTAAGTGGCAGTCTACTGAACCATCTGAAAATACCTATATATCATAGTATTATATACCTACATGTTTATTGGATTATGTACCTTGTTAAAAGGGATGATTAAAACTTCAATTTTACTCTTCTTAATCTTTGATGCCAGGTCGGTGTTCAAATGGAGTCAAATGCAAAAAAAAACTTGCATTGAAAAGCACGTTAAATAGTTGAATTTATGCCTAATCTCGTCATCATATTAGATTATCGAGCAATTGGACTATAAGTTTTACAATACACGGTCTACTTTTGGGCAAATACGAGTATATGTGTAAAATAATTTCCGCGTATTTGGTTGTTCTTTGAGATAGGTCACCAAGACTTAAAATCGATTAAAAAAAAACATGGTACTTATTATATCATAAATATGTAAATAGTACATCAATTAAAGCCACACTGATACACGATTATATGACAGAGATTTCAAAGTTCCTGTTTAGGATAGTTTAAAACAACAAACGACTAACATAATTATTAATAATTGTTCTGAGCTTATAAAACGTCAAGAAAAGCAATGCTTTTCACTTGTTTATAGAAGATTAGAGTAATCTTATTACGCTTACGGTAAAACCAAAGCTACCATATTCATGGAATACTTCAGGATATTTAATAAATCTTTAGATTTAGGGTATTACTCAATTCGTTGTTTTGAATGTTTTCAAAATTTAGGTACATTACCATTTATAAATGAGCGAATAACTCAAACGATGTGAATAAAAATATCTAGAAAAGATAAATATTATCGGGTAAATAGTATTACTAGGGAAAAGGAGGTGCGTTACTTTTGGGAAAAATATATTGTGACACATTTATATCCACTAACCCATGCGCGATGGAAAAAGTTCCAAATGCTTCTGTCTTACTGAATTGTAAGCCTGACTAGAGTAGTCCTACTCTTGAGGGATCGATAATATACTTTTTCTTTTTTAACAAAAACATGCATCTAAATTATACTAAAATGAATGCATCAATTAAAATATACGAATGTACGAATATATAAAAAAAAACATTAGGGAACTATTTGCCCTTTTTATTCCAATGAATAACACATCCATCAATTTCTAACTATGTTTGTGAAACGAAAGAGTAGGCAATGCGTGTGACGGGGACTTATTACATACGAAATAGATTATATTAATTGTACTTTCAAATATTTGCTTGAAATGCCCTTCCGTCGTGTAAATATTAACATTACTTTTATTTAATATATTAAATACGTTATTAGATAGAGATTTTTGACGTCGTATGAAATGACTTAGCAGTTGATTTAAGATTATATTCTTAGAATGTCCGAGGCGAAAGACCTTTAATTATATTACGAAAATAACCATTAAATTCAATTATTAATAGCATTAAAATACGTAAAACGAAAAGATTTAATAACTCAGTATAAATTCTGACACCTCTTTGAATCCTGTAACTGAAAGATAAACAAGTTTTAATATATTTTCAATTATTTCGTCGCTTTGTCCCTTGCGGTATAAATGAAGAATGGGGAGCTGGCGCTGCGAGCCTCACATACCTTTCACGCTATATTAATAATATGTACTAGAAAATTTTTATTCATCTTATCTAATACAATTTCCTATAAGGCTTTTATTGATATTATTCATTATCTTAATTGATACAAGTAACAGTTACAAATCTAAGTGTTTTTAAAGTCTCATCAGATTTAATGTTAATTATTTTAATTCTTTACTGTTTAGTTAAAATCTCCGTCAAGGGATTACTTCCCAGTAACACGTAAAAAGGAGATGAGCAATTTGTAAAATCATTTCCGAAAAGTGTTATTTCCTGAAATCACATCGTTTCGCATGAGTAATGTAAATTTATATTATGTTTATATTAGAGAAATCCGAGATATCATTAAAAGCAACAGGAATTGATTTAATTTCACATGGTCACACTTCTTGGCTACAGAGATATAGGATATGAAGGCATGATATCGAGTCTTTTATGTTTCATTAATTAGCTCTCGGTACTCATGAATGGTATGTAAGACGACAATTTTTATAACTTTTTTTCGTGATAAAGTATGAGTAACTGTTCATTACATTTACTTACAGAGAAACCTTCATAGAGAGGAGTTGAGAGTTTGTTATATTTTTAATTAGACGTAGAATATATTTTATTGTTATACTTAATGACATATTTACATTTATTTCGTACGCGAATTTCAATAATATTTATTTTAATGGAAATATTGTATGGGGTATGTTTTAGGTGTATTTTCGTCTAGAAAGGAATCTTAACCTCCCACCCAAGTATATTCTAATTAAGGGGAAGCTCTAGCCGAGTTCGCAGGCCTGTACGAAGCGATCACTCACTTGCACTTTTAATTAATTTATTTATCGAGTCGCGAATCGACGGCGCAACTCGCGCCGCCGCCCCGCCCCTCTTTTACCTATATAAGCCATAGAAGAGCAGCGATGTACGTCAGTTTTCTCAGGGACGCCCTGGGCGGCGGTTCCCGTCGGGAAAATGTGTCGGAAGGACGAGGGCTACTTTTGATATTGAAGATTAACTAAAATGTAAAGAGGGTTAGGGGGTTGCGCTTAGGGCTCGGTCTTCGGGCAGCGATGGTGGTCGACCTTGAGGTAAGTCAGTGCACGCGCGCGGTTAAGTCGATAGGCCCGGAGCCGCCCGCCCACGCGCCTGCACTACAGCTGTTTTATTTGATAACGTGTCATTCCGTTGCTTCCCCACATATCCTACTGTCCGAACTTTTATTTCGCTTACAATTTAATTGTTACAATGTTTTCGGATGGTTTCTTTTTTTATTTATGTTTTTTAAAAGCTCCCTTTTATTACATTTGCTTCTATAACTGTTTTTATTTTATGTATCGTAATTTTTCTATACTTCAAAAAATTGTATAGGTAGATTGTTTCGAAATTTACAATCAAACGGTATTAAAATATTAAAAACAATCATACATTCGCGTTAAATTAAATATTTCACCGAAATAGCACGGAAAAAATGATTTTAAACTCAAAATATCGAAAATAAATATTTTTAATCCAAGTACATTCAAAAATACATTCGGCTGCAAATAAAAATGTTTCACGCCCGATGATGCGGCATTCTGCGATAACATTCATAACACAGCCCCAGGGGCTTAAACCAATCGAGAATCGTTGGAAAATCTGTAACCCCATAAATCTAGTACATTCGGGGATAAGCAGCTAGGTACTACACTTGGTCGGTGGCCAAGTAGAGACGCCGTATAATTACTGTCTCACGAACCATCTCTTAATTTGCTTAATTTATCCCGAGTCGTTCCTGGGAGTAAATCGCGAGATATAATGGGATATTGGAATGATTCGTATCCTACGCCTTCGGTCTTAGACGACTTCTTAATTTCTAAACAGTTTAACTCAGGTCATCTTCTCTGAAAAAATGTTTCTTTACTTAGATACAAATAGAACAATGCGAATGACATGAATGATTTTGCGAATATAATAGCTGGAGGATACAGAAATACAATAGTTGTTCAAGAATAGTTTCACGTGTTTTACAATAAAAGCCTACCAAGTGTGTACTCAGCCGCAGAGCCGTATTTAGAGCATGAATTTTAGATACGTGAAACCAACACGTTTGAAACACAACATTATATTTTATGCATGTGTAAAAAGCAACATTGAGCGGTAGCGATGGAAATGATTGCGGGTTCGTATGAAAGTTACAACAAATTTAAGAAGTTGAATCAATCTCTATTCGAGCTGAAAATTCCGAAACTTTGTAGAAAACTTCGAGCAAAACCGCTCATGTTGTGTACGGCATTGAAACGAAGATTCTACTCTCGTGCGAAATATATGTTTGGTATTTCCGCATTAATTCTTAGCATATTTGACTTCAAACTGTTGTTTGAACATATAGGCCTTGGTATAATAATGAGTTTAAGCATTTTACGTTAAAAATTGAGATATCATAATATTTGATTACAAATATTAAATAATAAATGGCAATTTCAAAGTTAACTAAACTAAAATATCTGCATTTGGTCGAACAAGATAAAAATGTATTGACTTATGTTGTAATTAATAACTATCAGCGACAAATTATAGTCTACTTGTAAACAATTTTAAAAAGCCTTTATTTGTTATATGTATAATTTGTCTATCTTAGACGTGTAAATTTATAAAATTACAATTTATGGGTTGTACAAATAAAAAGATATTGAGTTTTTTATAAATAAATTCTCGGAAGCAGCTTGAACTACTAGTTGGTTAGTTAACACAGTGTTGCCTCGGAAAGAAAGTAAGGGCTAACGCTTAAATTCACTCTACTCTGATCTGATCTGACTGTCAGCCGTTTATAAGGGTGAGTGAATAGAAATTACACCAACGTTTGCGCATACGCATAAACTAGACCAGTTTAATGTCGGTTGCAATATTATACATATATACAATATTCACTATATAATTATATAAAATGGATGATGTGACTGAAATCGGTTAGTAAAAATTTATCAAGTACGAAATAGGTTTTTCGTCATATAGAAATGTCGGAATAGATTTCATTGATAATTACGAGATTGTCAAGTTGTCACTAGCTTACATGAAGAAATTAATAACTCTGATGAAAATATCAGGAATTGAAAAAAAATCAGGGTATATCACTATACCACTGTAAATGTACAGTATACGTACAAATCAAATAAGTACAAAAAGATAAATTAGTTTTAAAAAAATACTTGAGGATAAGTACGATATAAGAAAGTATGTACGATTCTAAACGAGTTCTATAGTACAAAATGAATTATCGGTTGTACTTACAAATATAAAGACCGAGCAGCAAATTGTTAGCAATAAAAATATATAATTTTCCTCAAAGTGCCAGTTTCGACTTATCGTACAAATAATTTAATAGGCGAGTGCTTGCGTATTGTCATCGTAATAAAATAGCGATAAGAAAGAAAACAGCCTTCTTAATTAAAGGAAGAGCTTTCTGCTGCCTTATTTAATTACAACATTGATACTTCTTGAGTACCGTAAATGGTGTATCTTACGGATAATTTTCTCAATTTTCTCCTTAGTCGTAGAAAGGTGTGTAGCCTTTGATAATATTATGGTCGTCATATTTAAAGGTAATGTTTAGAGTCTTATTATTTTTAACTTAAATTTTATTTCAAATACAACATGTGACAAAAAAAATAAAGACACGCGTAAGTTTTTCTATCTTAGCTCTTCAATCTGCCTTGCCTTCTTGGATAGTTTTAAAAAACTTCTGGTATATAAAATCTAAATGTTTATTGAAATAAATACAAAAATTACATCAAAATCAATTACATACGATAAATTTTACTCAAATATATTTCTCGGTAAAGTATTTGTGAATCGGATGTGGACAAAAACGTTCGTCTACTACGGGTTCGAACAATTTTAATATCTTCAACTTCCAACCCTGGCTTCTCTTATTATTCATCTCATCGTATACATACGTTTCTGGAAACATATTCAATTATATCAATATACGTTCAAATTTAATTTTAGACACGATAAATAAATTGAGTTCTAAGGAATACATTTTACATAAATATATTTATGATAAATTCCTAACGCTGTGATATTTACTGCTAAATAAAATACACATTTATAATATGTCTTCTTTATTTATTGGACAACAACCCCATTGTTAGAGATAAGGTGAAGTTGTTATATCTAAATAATTTAAGACCTTTAATATGTTGGGTTTACAATAATAGGTATAGCTGTTAATTATGATGTTACATCATTTTAAATTATAACGAAATAAATATATAACTTTGAAACGCCTAGTTAGCATAATGATAATTTCAGCGAGGACTCAAAATCTAAAACTATATACATATACTTCTGACAGGTTTTTACAAGTAGTTCCTAATCGTCACAAAACTATATTAACTATAAATTGGGAATGTAGATTCTATCTATAATAACCGTCAAAAAACTCAGTAGCCACTCTTTTCCTCCATCTATAATATAAAGTTATGTTAGTTAAAAACAATTATATATGTATATAATATAAGCCTGCCTGGAAGTCAACAAGTATTAGGTCTACGCTTTTTATCATCATTCTTCTTAATCCAACTCGGTTATAACGTTGAATCAAATGGTTTAGCTTTCGATAAACCTTTTAGAATAAAAAGATGTTCTTATAAGTCCGTTGTTTTTAACCAAAAAAAGCAAACAGGTCGCTGATCGACAAAAGAACGATTGCACTTATTCAGTACGTAACCATTTGAGAGCTTAAAACAAACTGGATCAGATTTCTGATTTTCGTTTTGTTTTTCGCTTTCGAATGATTTAAAAGTAAGGAAGAGTTTTGTTTGTCAAATGAACGTTGTCTAAATGCCAACATTAATCTAGTTCTTATTAAACTTAGCACACAAATAAATAATGAAATTGTATTGTATTGTTTTTATTTTAAATCATAAGTTTGTTTTTCTATCATCTTATTACATTCAAAACAATAGTCGTATTAAATATTGTTATTGATTTTCAATTTGAAAAGAGATGTTGAATATTCCTTCAATGATAACGATATTCTCGAATAAGTCTTAAATTAACGAACTAATAGCATTTCTTAGAATAAAAGTGGCATATAAATTAAAGCTAATAAATTGGAAGCAAATCATCTTCATTTACATTTTAAAATGCCAACGGCGACGTTGATTGGAACAAATTTAACCATTAATTAAGTTTACTTTATTTCAATAAACCCAGTCTGATTCCTTGTTAATTGCCAGGCACAATGAAGTGAAAAATCAGTTGCAACTGAACTGAACGACTGGAAATGCTAATTTACATTCAACAACAAGGGAAGAAAATAAAATGAAATAAAATAAAATGTGATTTTACAAGCTGATAGTTATACTCTGTCAGCCATCTTGTAAATAAACTCCTTATCAATTAACATTCGATATGTCATTGTAATGATGTACATAGAAATATTATATGTTAGGAGAAAAACGTATCATCTCGAATTACGAATAAAACCCTTTTTAAACGATAAAATTATTTACCGTCAGAATGCTTGACCGATTTTAATTGTTCTATATAAATACTCGGATGAATCATTAAGCCTTTGACTCTCGATTCAAATTTCCCTCGCACTCATCCCACTCGTGGTAATTAAAAACGCATTTATGTTCGGTTATTGGATCTACGCGCCACTTCACTACAGATTATCCCGCCTGCTTTTCAATAGCATTTACATTTGTCTCCTACCTTCTTATTCTTCTTCAGGTTGACATTTGTGTCCTTATATTGGTTACTCAAAATAATCGACGATACATTGCAGTTTATACTTTTCTAAAGTTTTTAAGTATTTTTCGTAACTATTGACAATTCAGTAAAAAAGTACCATAGAGGGGTATAACATTTCTTTTCTTTATGGATTCTAGAATTTTTCACTACAAAATTTTCATACGAGAATTTTAAGGATTAATTCTTTTCCTTTTTTAAATTCTCAGCATGCATGTCCAAAGCGTTGCGCAGCCTAAATTTTCCCACATGTGTAAGCCCCCGAATAAAAGTGCTCTAAGGCGTGTGTCAGGCGAGTGTGGAGGTGGCTTTTTGTTTCCTTGCGATTTCCATGTTCTCTCTGCCCGCCCCACGAGCCGGGTCGGCGCCGCGTTATTATGCAAGGTCATTGTAATCTACTCGCAACACTCCATATACTCAAACTCGAAGTATTGTACTGCTTAATATAAACTAGATTGTTTAATATAATTTAGTTCCAAGCAGATTGTTAGATGGGCAATCAAAGTGGCTTAGAACAATTAATTAAATCTTCGATAAGACCCATCCGTCGCGTATAGTGATCATTTTTAAAATATTTATTAAATAATACAGAGTATTTAGTTATAAAAGAAATATATATGTATTTGCTTAACATTGCTACTGTAAATATTTGAAAATATTCTCCGATATCCGGTAGTCAACGAACATTTCATACTGCCTCTATATTCGACGAGTGAACCGCTTCGACACCCCTGGTTCGTTTTTGGACATTTTGCCGCGCCATTTTTATTTCGACATAATTCCGTTTTCAATTTCTAGCGAACGTCGTCGGTGAGATTGGCGCGTAAAACTCGCGTAAACATTCGAGCGGTTGCGGAACGGTTACTCCCGACTGTAACCGGTTTATGCCATTGCAGAGTGTAAAGAGATAAGGTTCTTTATGTGTGTAATCATTTTGTGTTACGACGGACTTTGTCGCTCGTGAGTGTTATTAAGGCGTTGTCGTCCCCCCAGCTTTCATGACGTGATTTTTAAAGTATTCAATGTGTGCGAAGTCTGAAACGTTTTCACTCTAGACATTTTTATCTTAACGTCTTTCAAGCGCTAAAGTAGATTAAATGAACATATTTTGAACATTAACTTAATTAAAACTATTTGTGCATATTAAAAAAGAATAGGTGTAAGTTATGCTAAATTCGGCTTCAAATGATAGCTTAGTTTGAAAACAATGCAGTGCCTTTCAACACTTCAACGCGTCGCGCGTCGCGTCTCTTCTATAAATCGAGACAGTATGATTACGTATTTAAGCAGTCGCAGCTAATATGAATGACAACGGGTCGACCTACTCGACATTCATTTCCCCCGGCGCACCTCTCTTATAATAACTTACACGGTAACATCGCCTTAAGATACAAATATATATGTAGTATGGGACGATGGGGATGCGGAACCCACATAAATTGCTAAATGTACTCAACAAAATATAATTGAATTTTTGCAACGATAGCGAGAGCAAATAAATTATTCCAATTTCGGCGAATCCTCGTGATACCGAAACACCTTTTTTGCAGCGAAACGTGTAGCGGCTGTATATTTGCCCTTTGAATAGAATAAAATTAGAGGCAGACAACAATTTTCGGCATTTGAATTGCTGAGCTCCAAATACTTTTATACATATCTGATGAAGGTGCAGGCTTTGGCGCCCTATAATCCAGATTCGACCCTTGAATACAAGCGAACGAGCGGGTGGCCGAGGTTCTAGAGTGGCCCTTCAATCAGCCCTTCCTTGCGGGCATGCGCGGGGGAGGAAGAACACGGCGCGGCGCGGGAGGGCGAGGCCACGAGGACCTTTGAGCTCAGACTCTTTGACACGAGCCACTGGCGCACTCTTCAAGTAATGATTCATTCTGCTGATGACTGACGCGGCTAATGCGGCCGTTTCACCCTCTATAATATTTGGTTAAGGATTAAAGATGCGGTCTCTTTAATTTCATTTGATCTTTACTCTTACTTGTGTGTGACACGTCTTTTACGTGTTTTAGTTTTAAAAAAGATAACAATATTTGTACTGTGTTCTACCATACGTTACTGGAAATAATTTTAGTATATTTTAAGGGACTCGGAAAAGATTTTAGCTTGAATGAGAATCGTCTCGTGGACGCACTGTTGCCACGCGTCGGTTGGTGACAAAGCCGGCCATTGTGCTCGCAATCCGCCAATTATGCAAGACAATGGCGATCCTCTTGCGATCGTCCCGTGCATAGTTTTAATCCCTAATCGATATCAGAAAGCTTTTATTTTAAACGCTCTTAATTTAAACTACTCAGTGTAATTATTAAGCGCTGATGTTTTTTAATCTTTTACAACAGGCTATAGATACGTATCTAAAACATTATTAACTTCTAGACGGATTTTTAAACGCTATTACGTTCAGTGTCTACGAATACTTATTCGCGCTTGTCAATTATTTTAATTTAATTTTTCAAAATATTGAGCATTAATCGATTTTATGAGTAGGTTATAAAGTCCCTTAAGTAAAATAGAAGCGTAACAAAAACAAAACAACTGCCATCCATATTTTATACATTCGATATTCAAATTTAAAATGAATAGAATAAATGTAACCAATGAAACTTCATTGCATGATATTTTCAATATTTTCTATTTTCGTATACATCGAAGCTATCATCAATAGAATATAATATATTCAGTTGGTAGAAGCACGAAGATGAAGGCGGGTCGTTATCATGTCAAAGAAACTATAATATTACCGGACTCAAAGACCGCGGTTTGTTTGATGTCAGTTATGGAGGATAGATCTCGTTGAAATTATATTCCGCGACATAGAAAATTATCAAAAACACTATAAATTATGTATACATGAAAATAGAACAATTTAAAGACCTCAATACTTCTTATAAAGTACAATATATTAAGCATATTAACAGACTATAACAAAACCTATTTGACTGCAAACGGAAAAAGTACATATCAATATACCGAGCTTGATATAAAGTATGAACTCTCACAATACAATCGCGGGTATCCGAAGTTGTTTATAAATTCTGCAATATAAACGAAATCCTTTCTTAAAGTGGCCGCTATAACATGCAGTGGATGTTTCATTCGCAGCTATAGCTTCGTATTCAACACACAAAGCTTGAATGCATTGCTGTATATCAAAGTATGAAATAACATTTCCTTAATACATCTCGAATGACGTCGGAGTTTATGTAAATTGTAATACACGTTCTGAATATTTCGGTTTATGGGAGATATTTACTCTCGTAATGTGACTTTTTACGCATTCATGCCGTGTCTATATTAACGACCGGACACATTGAACGGCGAAGTAACAAATTCTTAGATATATTTGAAACTTTCGATCATACATATTTTCGTTAATTATAATTTTCTCGTCAGACTTATTAACATAACGAAATTGATTTATGCAAAGGTCATTCATTTAAATTCAAAATAATCTTAATACATTAAAAATCGTAATAAGTTCAGTAAATCAATTGATTACAATCAAACTTCCCCGTAGTGTTTTCGAAATGTTTGAGCTAATTAATATGAGTTAAGGTAATGATGATATGTTACGGAAAGAAGCGACTTAAAATATGGCATATATATATTGTTTCGTCGTACAAAACAGGATGAAAATCCTCAATGAAAAATTCACTAAATTCGCTTGAGCCCTTAATGAAGTTTAGTAGCAAAAGTATTAATTTCACCATTAATTCTGAGTAATTGCGCTTGAATTTAGTCAGATTTTAACACATTAAATTATATTTATGTTTGTTTTTTGTCGAGCACCGGTTTCCGCCTCTTCTAATTGGTATTAACGTTGTATTATGATGTATGAATATGAAAATTAATAGAGTAGCAGAATTCGTTTAATTTTGATACATTATAACGGTTGTGTAGGCACAATCTATTTTTTTTTATTGTTTTAAATCTAATGCTGGTGTATTCATTAAATGTAGGAGTTCTATAAATCATTTAATAAATTAAAACATAAGAGTATAGTAGAGCAATTTGGCAAAGTATATTAGGTTCCTTATTTAAATATTGAATCGTATACAAGGATTGGGCTAGAGTGAAAAACGTTTTAAAATTACTGTAAACAACATTAGACTTAATTATTTTATTTTTTTTATATAATTCATTTACCAATTTCAAATAGTGATGTCCATTATAAAATCACAAACCTCAACATTTTGCTGTACTTTATTTCTGTGATATATAAATTGCTTCGATTATTTCATTTATTGTGTTAAACTAATGATTATTTTATTTGTTACAGGTACGTCAAAGTTTGAATATAGTTTTGGTAAGCTAAAAGACAATACTGAAATAAATATAGTCTAATAATAACATTAAGTTAATTTTATCGAATTCATATTTAAACTGGATATTAAACTGCAAGTGTATATTTAATTATTTAGCCATTTTAATTGTATTGATGGTAAAAACGTAATTTCCATGAACTTATCAGATGTATCATGTTAAGCAAAATTAATATAATCGATTCAACAAAGCTCCTAGCGGCCATAGCACGCATATGCCTTTAGCCGATTAGCTAACTTTAGCCTTGTAAGCTATAGTGCATTATAAATTGAGGCCAAAGAGGGTCCCTTGGCCCCAGTACATTAAAGAATTAGCCTTACACAACCGCAGGTCAAGTGCTGTTGAATATCGATGAACATGCTCCTTACTTTCTTTTAGTGATATTGGCGATGAATATTTCAATATTACTTTAATATCTAATTTTATAAGACAGGTATTTTTACCGTAATACATTTATTTTATATAAAATAAAATTACTATTAATTAAATTATTAACTACTACTACTAAGTCGATTAATATAAAACTTTTTTGATGTTGATATGGTGTTGTTTGATATATTTGTTTACTTATACGTAAAATTAGCAGCAATTAAAAATCAGTAAACGATTATTTAGGGATTGCTTTCAAATTTTAGTTAATAGACGATGACTTTATGTGGATGATTTGTAGACAGTTTCTTGCCAAAACAAAATCCACTACGGCCAATACTTTAAAGATAAATTGTTGATAACTTTGAAAAAATATATGACCTTTTTCTCTCTTTTCTAACATAAATAACCGTATACGTTTCTGTTAAATTCCGTTATTAAGAATACTTTTTGTAAATTATTTTTAATAAAATAGTATGGTATATCGACATCATTAGTCGTCTATATCTCTATATTACATATATCATACATATTAATCATAACGTTTCGATAAACAAAGGGAAAACATAAATCCGAAGTCGGACACATTAAACATTTCCGTACATATTTTACAAAATTATAGGAAATTTACGTTGTAAATAAATGTATTTAGTAGTTTCATATATTCTATATGGCAACAAATTACATAAGCACTGTCCACGACTTCCTCTATATTGATTTTTGACTGATCATTGGGAACTCCATTGCTGGTTCTTGAACCTTAATAGGCAACAGCTATTCTTTTAATATTTTGTATTAAGGCTACGTTTAAACGATGCACATGTCATAGACTTAGTTATGTTGTTCATCTGCGCATCAATAATATAAGAAATAGTTATTTCTTACTACTTACAATATAATACTATACAATACTGGTAGTTAGTATTTCGAATACCATAAATCATAAAATAAATCTTTTTTCAACTATATACCATTACATACCTACTAAGGAAGACAAAAGTTAAATAAACCTTAGATTTACGTGTAATTTGCTAATAACTTGTCTTCAGTGTACACTACTAACAGTTCTTGATCCTTATTCATAATACAACACTATTCCACTTAACTTCTTATACCCAGTTTTTAACTTCCGTCAAATGTATCACGTTTTTAAACTTACTTCTACTTTTCGCAAATTATTATCATAGATATATGCAATATATCATAGATTATTCAAGGTCTTGATCAATGATATCTAACCTTCGATATCCGTTTATTTGGCTTTTGACCTGTTGTGGTTAGAATAGGCTCTACATATTTTCACGTATCTTTATCAAATCTTACGTGTTGACAAGCAAAAATATACATTAATATACCTAATGTTCATATCACCCATACCTAACACTATCAACCGTCAGCCGGTATTTTTATAAATGATCACGATATAACATTTACTGCTCACAGCAATGCAATTATTATTATTGAAAATTAATCATTGTGTAACAGTCGAACCGATTATAAGCTATTTTTATTTATCGTAAAAGAAATCTCTGCAAGAGATTCATCATTAGCTCCTCGATACATAACTCGCTAAGATACTTACGGAATAGTTACGGAGTGAACTCTAACGCTAAAAGGTGATCTAATCCGACTTTGGAATCTCTCGATATAAGAGAGGGCGAATTTATAAAGGAATATAATATAAATAAGAATCACGTTTGTAATAAAGCAGAAGTAGAATTCCTCACACGTTTGAAGGCTTATATAACGGCTTAACTTTACTCATTCTTTCGACCGAGACCTCTATTTTTAGTGCAAGAAAAATAATAAAGTTTAAATTATTTTGATACTAACTCTTCAATACTTTTAATTAAATTGCATTACAAAATTTATCACCGTAACAAAATACTAATTTTAAGTATTATAACAATAAAAAAAACCAATACGAGGTAAATTACATATTGGCTGTTCTCTTACGCGTAGAATCGAAAGATTTCCACGCCATCAATGCCGATTCAATATCGGACCACTTATGCGGGTAGAAAGCCAAAGATAACTTTAGCACCGACGGTAATGGGAATCTTCACCCGGGAGAAACAACTTTTTTATTATAGCAGACATCGAATAAAATTAAATTATTCGACTTCAAATATTCTTACATTCGTGTATTTTTAAATCAAATATCCTTTGAGGGCACTCGAGTGCTGCGCGACAAAAAAATTGCCGAAAAATATAAGCGAAACAACTTTTTTCCGAATTTTTGAGAAAAGAAATACTTACACTGGTTCAAATATTTCATTTTAAATCATTGAATATGTCTTGACGAGTCCACAAACATCGTTGTTTGACGTAGCTCGATAGATGATGAATAAGCCCACTCAATCAATTATGCAATAATCTTCATTACAAACAATATTGTGATATGATCTGTGATTAATATGCATCTTGCATGGTATTTGCCAATGTTTGTATAACTCTATTAAGCTGCGGTCACTTGGATTACCCTAACCACTGTATCGCATGTTCCCTTTGGTACAGAACTCCATCCACATTATGCTTATTAAATATGTAAAACATGCTAAATTAATTTACAATGCATTTCAGTTGATTATTTAACTCCTAATATTTGTAAGCAATGTTTTATAATATGTTTCAATGATAAGTTGAGCAAATTAAATTCCTATTCTGTGGGTCTACGACACGACGTAGTACTTTATTTTACTAGCTGTTACTTGAAAATAAATATAATTTGATTTCATAATCTTTAATGCTTAATAGTGTGATTATCATTACATAGTGTAAAACAAAGTAGCTTACCCCTATCTGTCCCTATGTAAGCTTAGATCTTTAAAATTACGCAACGGATTTTGATGCGGATTTTTTTTAATACATTGAGTAAATTAAGAGGACGGTTTTTGTATATAATATATAGACAATAAATTAACGAAACACTGATCATTTTAGAAGATTCTAATGTGATGTCGTAAATAAACAAATTCTGTAGTATATTTAGTATCAGTATTGCACCCGTGCAAAGTCGAAACGAGTATTTTATATTACGAAACAAGAATGCGTACAAAATCCCTTGAAACATCAAATAAATCCGCAATTTTTAGGAACGTAACTTTGTCGAGTTGAAAATTTGTATGTTATAAGATCGTAATAAATAAAATTTCGGATTCCGAAATTTCATCCTCATTTCTTACTTGTAATTACTTATTTACGTTAAGCTGTATAAATGTTTGTTAGATCATGTTTCACAGACGCTACATGCGGGCGAAGTTGTAGTGCAATAATTCGGAGTTTATTTGCGATGTGGCCATTAGTGTGTTAATTATTCAGTTCTGCGAACTTCAGGCTTCTGTGCCCACTGATACTGCTCCTTGCTACGTTTCCGACTCTTACACAAACTATGTCTTATGTTTTACTTTTAAAATGACTAATATATTATTTAGCTTCATGACGATTATATTTTTACAATTTCAATATCATTAACTACTAAAAGCAGTCGATGTTTTCAATATTACCTAAAGAACAAGTAATGACTTTTACCTTTAAATTTGATATTAAAATACGATGTTTTATAACGATATGAAGTAATGTTTATAAGTAGTGTTATTGTATTTATAAAAATACTCCGAACGCGAGTTTAACTAACAAAAACATAGTGCCATATTCAATGAAATTTGTATCGACTTACCTCCGAGGTCTCGCACCAACTCTGCCGGCTGTGATAATTTATTCACGTGTAAACTCGTCCCACAACTTAGATTGGACTTAAACGAGTATGTTGTGAGCGAGTATTATGCTTAATGAAGTTAAACACGTCCTAAACAGGAAACTTGACAGACTCCGGGTGAAATACAATGCAGCAAGACAATTTTGGTATGTCGCAGCTGATGATCTTACATTTACAGAATAAGGTTTAAATTGTAACTCCCATGGTTATATGTATTTATACTAAAGTTATAAGTATCATACGCTTAAACATAGAGCAGTTATTGCTTTCGCTAACTGTATAAAAATAAAGTTAAAATATAGTACAAATTTTACTGAAATATTTAGGGTATAATATCCGGTAAGAACACAAAAAACATTGCTGTGATATGTCCATAGCTATTAGTGCTCTTTCATACCGGTATTGAACTAAATTGTAAAAATTCAGCTTCTTAATAGGATAAAAATAACAATAATCATTTTAAAGTGTATTTATCTATTATTTCAGTGAATACTAAAAGTACATTCAATTTCTCGGTTAAATTTACTTTGACTTCGATATTAGACAGATACGTCGTAAGCTGCATTATAATAATAAATGAACGTAAGCCACAAAACGCTGGAAATGTAGAAGCCTGAAAGGTACAAATTGATAGTTTTACTGTGCATTTACGGCTATAGTTTGTAAGCACATCAGGCTAATTACGTTTGAAATTGAAGCGGCCAGCTAAAAGGTCATTAGAAGCTAAAGGTGTATGAATTATTGCTAGGTGGCGGACATGCGACTAAGTAATGGGACGAACAGCGATACGGTCCCGTATTCCCAAAACAGAACTGTAATTTCCACCCTTAAATAGTGTAAATGTTTTAATTGCTTACAGCAAACTTAAATTGTCTTTAGTTGGACGTTATTAATATTAATCGATTTAGCGTGTAAAGTTTTAATGTTATTCGCTACTATACACATACATATAAGCATTAAAAACGTTGGCATAAAAACACACATTGTCACAATAGAACCACAAATAATGCATACACTCATCAGTAATTAAAGACGTAAGGGCGACGCCAGCGCGGCTACGACCGACAGGTAGCGTGTGGAATAACATTTTGCTGTTCTATTTAAACATTACACATTTACACATACACACGATATATTAACTTAAACTTTAATATTCACTCAACATCAAAACGTATTTTAATTCGCACGAGCTTGGAACATACAACTTTTTGACTTAAGTAGCTTACCCAATAAAAAACTCATATAGCTTAAAATTTCAAAAACAGCAATTAAGTATAAGTTACCGACTTTGCTTAAAGTAATGTAGTATTTAATAAAAAAAAACAATATTCATATTAAAATCGCAAATGTCATTTGGTCTGTCACGAACACGGCTAAACCGCTAATTCAATTTTGATTAAATTTAGTACGGAGCATTTGAATATTTATTAATTATCATACAATAAATATCACGATGGAAAAATCACGGTGTCAGACATTAGTTTTATATTTTAATAAAAAAGACTATTATTAGCATTGCATGCATAATGCATATTTATTTGGACGATATCATGTAGCAGGTACTATTTACTATGAAAATCAATTGGATCGTGACCGAGGCAGTGATGAGATTACGGGTGTATCGTTAACAAGCTATTATTGATAGCAATAAAGTTACAACATAAATGACAAAAGCATACAATTAAAGTAATATAAAAAGGTTTTATATATTAATTTACAGAGCACTATATTTTATTTAATCATTTTCACTTCAATAAAACTTTAGTTTAAACGATTAATACTTTTAAGATAAATATATTAAGCGTAATAATTTTTTATATCGAATAAAACCCGAAATCAGCAACGCTCGTAGCTTTAATATTTCATCGCACAACCAACAAAAGACGCTACTCTTTCTCGCCAGTTATTGCAAAATGGGATTTCACTACCATTGTTAGCTGTTTATTTTAATATTATATTACACAATCATTTTATATGTGTAAATGATTTATGTTGCGAACAATTTAAAAACAAGTTTTTCTCCTATAACGTTGTGATAATAGTAACAGGATTTATTAATTCAAACATATTTTAACTATATAAATATTATATTAATAAAATAAAAGTGTCAACTATATCTTCGATAATTTAAAACTAACATGTATTAGAGTCTTGCAATCAAATCCATTAAAAAAACTATTTAAAAATCAATTTGAATTATTGAAGTTATTGATTAATCAAAAGAGTTAAACAAAGTATTAAAGTGATCTTAAATAAGAATTTCCTCATGGTCAAGTTAACGTAAAGTAAGCAATGAATATGTATGAAGGTATAGAGGGGGGAATAAAGGCATGCTGAGAATTCACTGCACATTCCCTGTAAAATATGCCGTGAAAGCCTTCGAAACATGAATATAATACTACGAATATTGTCCTTTGGGCTAAATACTTTAATGTAAACTTTATTCAAACAATCTTACTTATTTATAATTCCTAGTTTTTTAATAAATGCCTTCAATTATTATGATTTATTTATTAAACGTAATTTGGTACGTATTTTTTTATTTTTAATCTCGGCAATATAGCTTTATTCTCAATAATTATACAGATAGATATATACAAATAGTGTTTTATAATACTATTTTCATGTAATGGTCAGGCGGACCTGCGTCCTGATGTTAAGTGGTCACCACCGCCCATAGACATTGGCACTGTTAGAACTATTAACCGTCTCTTAATTCGCCAATGCGACACCAACTTTTATAAACTAATATGTTATGTCACTAGTAATTGTAGTTATACTTGCTAACTCACCCTTCGAAACGGAACACAACAATCCCAAGTATTGCTGCTTGGCGGCAAAATATCTTATGGATGGTACCCAGACAGGCTTGCACAAAACCCTATCATCGAGTAGTTTCTGTAATATTGCCTTCATTTAACGATAACTTTAATATTTATTTGTAAAACTTAGAATATCAAATTACAGAAGTCATATCGTTATTCAAGTTTGTATAGCGTTTATTAGTACGGTCATTATAAACAATTGTTATTATCGACGTTTGACTAACTATAATTTGAGTCTAACGAAAATAAAATATTTAAATTTTATTACACGAAGTAAAATACGACCTAGGCTGCAAAAATCTGAGACATTTACGGAGTTCACGCAGTTTTAGTAAGATTGACTCTAAATTAGTCCAAGCGTTTTCAGTTAGGAAATTTCGATGTCACATTTTTGATATTCTGGTTGACCTTTCGTCGATAAAGCCAATGCAATTTTTAAAAGTCGAGCTAAATAGCCACATTTATTTGACATAGCTTAAAAATTAGGTTGGCCACAAAACAGCTTTTATCTTCAGTACTTTTCTATAATATTATAAATTTAATAATTGCAAATCACTCTTAAAAAGTAGTACAAAGTAGGTACATTCTTCACGTACATTTATTGTTTTAGATTATTTATATGACTAGATAGATTAACAAAGCTGAGAGTTCCACGAAAAAAATAGTGGCCACTACGTATCCTAGAATAGTAGTTTGACGTTTGGCAAGTGTCAAGCGTAGCGGTCACGGACACTAAGATAAAATTGTCTCTCTTTACATAAAACTCTCTATACATAAATAATCTAAGATCAATGTACAGACAATATAAATATTAAAGTATTAAAATTGTAATACATTAGTGAATTCAGCCAATTTTCCTATAGTCTCCTAGCTCCTAAATTTCCACTTTTAAAGTGTGAAAAACTTAGGTTCGCATATTTAAGTTGAACAGCCTCAATATTGCTGGCTTGTTAATATAACGAGCGCATTAACAAATAGTGAAGTCTGAAACACAAATGAAAGTGTTGTTACGTCTCTACGGAACATCCCACGGTTAGACACACTCGGCTGCCTTGCTTATGCGACTAAAGCGTGCTTACATTAACAAATTTCACGTGTTTGTAAGCAAACGGATCTTTAACGAACATTTTCTTTACTTTATACGATCCAAACCGACTGAGTATCTTGTAAGATACTAAGTATAAAAAATAATATATAAAATAGAAACGATTCATATAAAAACGGACACACAATTCTTATTAAAGTAGTAAGCTTTTTGCTCTGAAATGTCACTATTATAATCGTATAAGAATAAATATGTTCGTGCTGTGATCGAAATGAGATCAAAATCATATTCGTAAAACAGTACCTACTGAGCTCTCATGTTCGTCTATTTCTGAGAGATGATTGATTTTTATTGTAAATAAATATTTCTAGATATCTTGAACTTTTGCCTTCAGGATACGATAAGTACTAATAATAGTTCAAGGATTGAGTCTAACGTAGTACATCCGGTGCATAATCGTTGCAAATGTCGACCCCACAGCAAACGTCTTGTGTAGCAAATTTACTACAAAATATACAAAATAATCAAGGTAAATACATTATGCTTTTCGTGAGTTATAAACAATAAATAAAAACGGAAAGAACAGCGTATAAAAATCATATTATTTCTTATACACTCACAGTTTATCGTATTTTTGTCATATCAACATTTTCGCTCCAATAATAAAAGCCACCGATAACACTGGACAAAAAATAGAAGTGATTCCTCCTTAACAAAAACAAAATAATGACCATTCGATAATCCCTTTCGAAAATAACGAAAATCGGCGACCTTTTAGGAGGCACCATTAAACGGAATATTGGATATTGAAATGCGTACATACAATGTTCTAAGCCAATTAGTTGGTCATTTTTGCAGTGGCACGGTCGCACTCACGGGTACCGGCTAAGCTGGAATAAGCCGGTTACACCCGCTACGAATCTAATTAAAGGACACTGTGTTCGTCCGAAATGCTGACAGTTGCCATTTACCGCATTTTTTTCCTCCACGTAACCATTCCAAAGGCTGCTCTAATTGGTTTGTTTGTCAAAAAGGTTTCACTGGAATACCTATAACGGTGGCGCGATGAAAAAGCGAGTTGGAGTAGAAGTATAAATAATACGATCAACTGATGCAGCGACCGCAGTCGTTCAAAATTAATACGATTGTTTTGTTTCCCTTGGTAAATTTATTCGTTGTTTAGAATAATGAAACGAGAGTATACGCTCAGGGAAATCCATTCTTTAACAATTTAAGACGGCTCGTCCTAATGTGCTGCAATTCTTCGTTTTTAATAACAAGGAAAACGGATTTATTTTTTTGGTCAGATTATTTAAAAAATAAATGCTATAAACTTAGCACATAATATGTTGTGTATATGTTTATATTGTATCTATTAAAAAACTTAAACCATTTTTGCAAATGATGTTCGACAAACATATTGCACTGAGTTACTTTTTGTTAATAAATTATGTATAAAAATATATATACAAAAAAATATATAAAAATCCGTTACTATTGCAAATGATAATATTATATGTAAGACAAAATATCGTATACAATTGAAGTCAGTATCAAATCGAATACCGCGTCCGCTTATAACATGCGAAGTTACTCCAAAGCACGCTTCAGTCAACGACGTTAAGTAAAAGAGTTTCGTGAGCTGTAATTTAGTAGAAAGCATTGAAATATTCGTGTATAATCTGAATAACATGCCGATATGAACAACGGGGGAACACGGAACGTTGGGGTGTATTTTATCCGATATTAAACGTTTAGGGAGCTGCCCGAGGAATATTTTACGAATTACGCAAGAGCTTTTAGAATATTCAATAAAATAATAGGCAGACTGAATTTAGCCTGTATCGGAATTACGCTAAAATAAAACGTGTTAAAAAAAACAAACACATTTTATACATAAATCGTTTCAAAATTCGGCGAACTTTTTACATACACACGTACACTTTGCATATGTCATGTATCGTTTATTTTCAAAAGATTTAATAAATATATATTAAATATATTTTTTCATAACATTTATCTGTAGAATAAGTGACCAAAAACGATGCTACTTAAAGCATTATACGAGTGTGTATACATCGGCGCTGAGGAAGACCGCAATTTCTCTACAACCTATCTAATGTAATTTTTCGTCTCTTGGTTTTTGCGTGTACGAAAACATAAGGTTTTATTGAAATATTGGATGTCAAGTACGGTACAGTTGTTTTCTTTGTATAAAAGTTGTTTTTTTGGGTATACGAATAGTTCCCCAGTAAGTTTGTGTATTGGTCTTCTCGTCTATTGAAAAAGGATCTTAAAAAGTATGGATCATAGCTTTAACTTTTCTGTTCACTTGTCATAGTAATCTATTGATAAACTTTATTAAAAAATTGTTATGTCTATAAATTACTCTCGATATGTCTATAAATAAAAATACAGCTTCCCAAGCGAGTTAATTTGTAACAGGAATCATCGTTAGGGAATGTTTCTTGCGGCTTCTATCTGACCGCAGAACTTGACACCAGCATCTAGGACGGTATCGATATCTTTTCCCATCGACATAAATACTAGATTATGTTTAGTATCCTAGGAAATTTACTTCTTTTGTTATTTACTATTTTAGTTAATAACAAAATATACGATTTAAGGATATTTGTTGTTTTTCAAAGCTATAAATTAAGATAATACAATATTAAAATTATGATATATTTTTAGGTCTTTATGCAAGCCCATCTGCGTAGGTAACACCTACATCAAATAGCACCACCCCGAAACAGTAATACTAAGTATTGTTACGTTTCGATTTAAAGGGAGATTGAGCAAAAAAGGGATATTACATCATATTAGAGCAGCGTAGTAAAATTAACCAATAATCCAAATCTTCTCATCAAAAGGACCAGAGCATTTACTGACAAGTGTAAAAATTTAAAAAAATGCTACATTATCTTGAAAAACTTTTTAAACAGACTATTCTATCTAGCTTTTTAAATTAACACCAAGTCAAAGTTCTAGAATAAAAAGCGATTGCGGACGAGACAAATTTCATCGCATGCCTCAGAGCAAACCACTCAACTAGTGAAAAATCCCTTTGCTTTTATTTCTAGACGAGCTGACACTCGATCGCTTACGCTGGTGTCACTTCGCCGACTTGATTTATGCGACCAATATGGCGGCTCCTGTCATTCGTCGGCGATATCGAACCGCTCATATTATTATCGTCCATGTTTGACCGCTTTATTTCTATGTAAAAAAGATTTTAAAAGAATATTGTAAAATATTTCAGTTTTGAGACTAGTTCAGTTCATGATGTAATCTTGGAAATTTTTCTTATAGTAAATTGAAATTTTATGCAAACGTTATCCATATAATGCAAAGACTAAATTCTATGACACTAGAGCTTAAACCATAATTGTAAGCAAGATATTTATCTTTTCCACGCGTTAAATGTCTTCAATTTTATATAAGATATTTAAGATCGTTATCATTATAAATTTTTGATGCCCATACTTGAAAACTTAATCAAATCAGAAAATAAATAACAATTAAATTGAATTATTGCTAAATACTAAAGTTGTACTATTTTAAATGAGGATAATATGTGTAACTTTCCTTACAAACCTTATAAAAGCCCTTAAAACACTATGTTACCCATCTATCAGCCGATCGGTTAATTTAGCTGCAGTTGCAAGTGATATAATCTAGTCTACGGTTCACTGGCGGCTTTTAGAGCTTACAAACAAACTACTCTACTAAATTTTGTTCGTACAGTATGCAGTATTATATGTTTGCACATTCTATATATTTTTATAATAAATAAATAACGTTGAAATAATTCAAATTGAATTTCTAGGAAATATTTTGAAAAAATTCAAATAAGGATACAAAGGAAAGTATGAAGTAGATTGTTCGAAGGACACCTTGCCTTCTAAGTAGGTCGAATAATGTGACGGACTGTCAAGTGCACTCGGGCCCCTCGACACGAGTGCTCTCCGATCCTCCTCACTAAAATCGCTCGATTTGACATGATTTTAAAATATCGATAATAAAATACGTTCCACGTTTTTTCCGGAATACTTGCTGGTATGATTTTACAAAAATTGGCCTCCTTGATAAGCGTATTACTACGAGTCATTCGTTTTATCGTCATTCAATCAAAAATTCGAATATAACTTGATTGAACCGATGTTTTAACATAGAGATGAATATATCTAGTTGTATTTCAGCTTATCCAGCTTATCAGAATTATAAGTTTTATTATAGTTTATCATATGGCTTCTCCGTCGGTTTTTCACGTTTAAATTGACTATCTGTTTAAATTTAGAATAGGTTTTTTTTGGTATTCAATATATGATGGAGTCCGCTTCAAAAGTCATTGTGTAAAGAAAAAAACAGTGTTACATACAACTACTTCCTTAACTCACAGTTGAAAACGAGTTGAACATCGCTAAGCAAAATAATATTGAAGCTGTCTCTTGTACATCTTCATCAATCACTTTCATAAGATAGCGTAATGTTCTTCGACATTTTTTATGGTTTTCTCATACCGGCAAGGTCGAAAACGGTATTCAGACATGAAAATGAATTATGTAGCAGAAACCCGGGTTTCTGAAAACTAATTGATTTGGGATATTGAGAGGCGTTTGAGTGAAACGCTCGAGTGGTAAGCGTTCACTATGATATTAAAGGTTTTAGTGGAAAATTACCGCTTCAGTGTGCAAATCCTACGATTACGAATATACATCTTAACGACGATAAATCAATACTGATTATATTTAAATAAAAATTATTACAACCTAATATATGCAAACTATAACTATACTATAAATATTAAGAAAGTCAAGAGCAGAGGTAAATAAAAACAATCCCATATGTAATATATGAGTCGAGATGGCCCAGTGGTTAGAACGCGTGCATCTTAACCGATGATTGCGGGTTCAAACTCAGGCAAGCACCGCTGATTCATGTGCTTAATTTGTCTTTATAATTCATCTCATGCTCAGCGGTGAAGGAAAACATCGTGAGGAAATCTGCATGTGACAAATTCATAGAAATTCTGCCATGTGTATTCCACCAACCCGGATTCGAACAGCGTGGTGGAATATGTTCCAAACCTTCTCCTCAAAGGGAGAGGAGGCCTTTAGCCCAGCAGTGGGAATCTACAGGCTGTTGTTGTTGTTGTTGTTGTTGTATGTAATATATAATATCCCATTATATCAACTTTTAATGTATTATACATAACAATATATAATACATTAAAAGTTGATATAACCCATAAAAATTCTAATCATACATGACAGTGTAGTCCTGAAGGGTCGCTAGCTGTCACAGAGATTCGACAAGCGTATCGCTCACTCGCCCTGACGGACCGACTGAATTGAGAAATTGAAACGCGTAATCACAAAAAAACGTCTTGTTCGGACGCTGAAGATTGCTACCAATGTTTCTTATTACAGTTCCGAATCGAGTTTGCCGCATTAAGTAATATATATTTATACGTATACAGATACGTACCCAGATAAGTCACATTACACTCACTGCGATTAAGAAACTGAGACATACAAGTTATAACGATTGAAGTTAAAAGAATAAATGTTTATGACGTCATCTTAAAATAGAACTTTAATTTACAAGTACTTACATTTTAAAGACTTAAGTCTAAATATCTATGAAGAGTCTAAACTATATTATGTCTATAACTTTAGATGGATAGAATTCAAAAAATATTAACACCTATGTTTTTTAATATAGACACACACTAAATTTTTTTATATAATTTAATTTTTATGGTAGAAAGTCTTAACATTCTTTATAAGACCGATATTTTTTAATTTTAGTTCAACGTGCAATTAGTTCTTTAATACGATAATAAAAATTAACATAATCATATGTTTTACATAAACGTAGCGTGTACTAAATGTATGTCTTTACCTTAGCGCGCGTAGATCCGCGTCTAATAATGCTACTCGTAGAAGTATAAGAGAAATATGGATACATCAAAATCTATTTATTCTAAGAGAAATTATATTTTTATGGGTATGGGTAGGTATCCAAAACCATATTTAGAACACTTGATCAACTGTTAATACAATGAATATTTGTTAGGGAATAAAAATACCCAATATATGCTCGGTCATTATAGCCTTTTCATCTATCACTATTATGGATTGAGAAAATTATTCAGATATATCTGTTTACTGAGATCATAGCATATTGTCCGCGATTAATACTTTTTCTGCACAAGGCTTAATACAGAAATACGTCGGAAGCTTTCGTCTTTTTCATTGTTCAGCAAATAAGCCTAGTGGGTGGACAAAGGCGGCATGTCGTGACGACAAGCACGTAAGGGCTCGCTTCCGCCGCGCCAGCACTCTCAGGCCGCGGGTCGGAGGCTCGAGTCTCGGCACGTCGAGTGCCTGTCGAGCCGAGCGCTGACGAAGCCCAACGAATAGCTGACATTATTACGCTATGTAGCTTTAAAATAGGATACTGCGGATTATGCAGTACCGATTGCCCAATAAGAATACTGCAATCTAATAAGGAACTACCATAAAATTAAAGTAGTCACAAGAATAAAACAGACAAATCTCGCTTGATAGACTACCTCCGCGTAGTAATGCAGCGGCTTAAGTTTAATCATTTAAGAAAATGTTTGTCCTGAATAATAAATACAAACCGAAACAGTAATAACATGAAACAAACGTACTCGTATACTCTCTGCGGTAAAATTTTATTTTCAATTTGAAATGAATAACTGTAGTGAGGCGACAATCTAGCTGAACAAAAAGTTCTATTCAACGTTTGTAATTAGACACCGCAGCGCAGCGACAACGGGCGGGGCGACTGTGAGCAGCGCCAACTTGGAAATATAGAAAACGTATGTCTCTTAATTGAACACGAACGAAAAAAACATCTATAAGATTGCTCATTCAATTATTACCATATTTGACTGAAATTATTTTGTTGTCGACATTTCATACAGGGTATACGAAAATAAACTGTAATGTCGATGTCCTCTATTTAATGTTTATATTTAAAGCGTATTGAAAATTTATATAAAATATTGACTACAAATCTCAATGTAAATGCACGCTATGCACGGTAATTTTTTAGTAAATTTTATAGTATTTAATACTGTTTGAAGTATAATCATGTTTTATATGTATAGAGCACGTGTTACGGTTAGTTAACGATTTCATATATTCCACCTCTTTGTTCCGGACGCTTTGAAAATAATTCGATTATGTTTTACACAGAAGAGTTCTCGTACGTTAAATGTAATTATCACAATTATCCCATGGTCCTAAAACTAACGAGATACGCACGTAACAATGTTTTTAAGTTTTTTGAATAAAATGTAAATGTAATAATCTTTATGTTACATTAGATTTTATGAATATAATATTATTATTTAAACACGTTACTAAATAAAAGTTAAAAATGTTTGCGATAACAATTGCTGCTTTGGATGGACTAGCTCTTAGACTTATTGGACTTCACGAACACAACCAGTACACATTAAGAAATGGATCAAATTCTCTGTAATCCTAGGAAAAATATGATTAACGAAGTTTGTAAGGTAGTTGCGTCAGCAAAGGCCATAGAACAACAGTTAATTTTCCACGCTCTTTTAGAAGGCTTGATAGAAACCGATCGGGGTATGGTGGCCCGCTGTGCGTAGCGGGGGCTCGCAACATACCCGCCTAATGGAGGGGCATACTCACTAGGGGGCTCCTACCCACGGCACTTACCAAGCCAAGACTTTCTTAATAACGCAACATTTAACCAACCTTAGGACACAATTTACAAAGTTCCAGTAAAAGTTCGTTTTACAGATTTATCTCAAACACTGCGATTTTGCTGTAATGGTAAATTAATTTCTTTAAGTTTAAAATTTACGGCTTCGTATCGGATATAAAATTACCGATTTACATAATTCCATAACTCGGAGGTTTCTTTCATTCTTATTATTTAAATAAAAGAAGAATATATTTTTCAACATTCACAATTGATTCAAATGTTAAACAGAATATAGTTATTTAATATACAATAACATAAGTTTTAAATAATATGACTTGCATTCATTTATACGTACCTTTCACCCACAGTCCGACGAAACTTTTGAAGTACAACGTATCAACCAACAGCTCCTCACAAACCCCCAAACAAGGCACTCAGTAAAGCACCTTATGTATATCTATGCAAAGCATCAAATCGCTTCTCACGAATCCTTATTTAATTCTTTCACAATAATGTTTCACAGCCACTTAAAACTTTTGAGTGAATAACAGATCTCCACCAAAAAGTCTATTCCACGAAGTTAGGCTGTTAAATTGTTTGTCGGAGACAGAGTAGGTCTTTTAAAAAGTTGATGGAACGCAAAGCGCATAAAAGGATGAGGTAGTGGCTTTTGTAACTTAATCCTATAAAAACATGACGCACGAAATGAAAATAGGATTATTTGCCTCCGATTACTTAGCTGCAAACGCGATTTGCACGCGAAACGGAAGCTTTCATTTGAAAGAATTATAAAAAATACTTCGAATTCTACCCTATATAAAAAACTAAAGAAGTTTTAAAAGTAATTACTATACACGAATTTTAACTTTCTTCGAGAACAGATTGTTACTATGAATCATTATTAAAACTAATTAGTAAAAGATTGCTCATTTAATTCTCTCCTTTGATTGATTAGATTACAGAACGTACCATTTGCGATAGATACAAAAACCAGCAGTATTTTTATTTAATTACTAGCACAGCAGTTGACAAATCCATTAAGCGGCGAAGCCGGTATTATCTTTTGTTGTCTACAAGTCTAAGACCAATCAACTTATCACTAAACCCCAATAAGTTGATTACTATAAATTTCGTTTATTATATAATTATCATTATTATTATATCATTTTATTTTTCCTTGTATAAAAACTATCAAACTCAAGGATTTTTTATTGATTTTACAAACATATTGTTCAGTACAAAATACACGTCCATTCATTTTAATTGGTTTGTATTAGACATTAATACGGTTTATAATTATTATTCCTTTATATAAAAAAGTACTAAGTCAACTATTAACTGAGCCTCGCTTATTAAATTTTGTTCACATTCAATAAAGTTCCTTGTCACAGTTAACAAATAAAGTTTCATTAAATTGGCGCCAAAGATCCCTTATCTCGACTACAGCTGCTTTGAATAACGATCTAAAGTGTAACCCCATCGCAGAGGTTCTTTGATGTCCTTTAATTATAAAAGTTTTTCTCTGAAGTAAAACCTTTTAATACATTCGTGAGTAAAGCCCCAGAGAACACGACGGACCACAAACAACACGACTTTTTGGTTAACGCACCTGTATGTAAATAAAAAAATGTCATTAAAAGAAATAATGACTCCGACTACGATTCCAAACCTCTGAGAAATCCCTTAAAAAACTTTGCCTCAATGGTTACTCAAAAAATTCAAAATGCAAACTATATTTGCGTCAGTTAAACCTGAAATTAATATTTAACCTATTATGCCACCGAGACTGCCAGGATATTAATACCAAAGTTCATATCAATTTCAATTATTTGTGTTCGGCTAAATCAATGTATTCTATCTAAATTCCCAGCACGTTGACTACTTGTTCCTTGTCTAAATAAACTTAGGGATACGATGAGATGAAAATTTATGTTGTTGCCTAACAACTATTTTATATTCACATCGTCTTTTACATCATGTTGCGTCAACTGCGTAAAGTTCATTTGTCAAGTCTCTATTTCCTTTCTATTTACTCGAGTATTTACTTTCCTAGTACTTTATCAAAATTCACCAATATGAAAACAACAATCATAATTATTATGATTACAAAAAAATATATATTTATTTTACTAATTCTATTTGTTTTAATTGTACTCAGTAAACGGCCTAAGAACCTAAGCTAAATCATATGCAATAAATTACGAAACACTTTTTAAATTTAAATTTATTTAACATATCCGCAAAGCTGTAATTTACCATAAAGTGTTTGTATAAAACGGATATTCATTGCTGTATTCAAATAAAGGGCAAAAGAAAATAGAATGGTGTGGCTACCAACTAAGTAGGACACAGTGGGCCGGGCGTATCGATCAGTCGCTAAAACAAGCACGCCGACGTCAGTCTGCCTAGCACTCCCTGCCTATATACAACCAATTCACCTGGCTGGCTCTGGTACCATAATCTAGTAACTATTTCTAGTGAAATTAACTTGGATAGGACTCAAAATAACAAGTTTCGTAAATCTGAAAATGCATTCCATTTTTAAACTACAACGTGGAAGAAAAATATATGGAATTGGCTTGTAATTTCAAATTTTATTACTACAGCTATACATCGTTGTGTTTTCTGTAATTTTTAAAAGAGAATTAGTATGATAAAAGTTTGTTTCATAGTTAAAGTACATCTTTTACAAACAAATTAGAACGTCTAACATACATAAATTAATGAACTCATAATAACTGAAACATTTTAAGAGTTGTAATGTTTCATTAATTGATCTGTATATATTGCCGCAATTTTATTGTCACAGTTTTATGTTAAACTAAAAGAAAATTGTGTAATATTCATATTATTTATGAATCTCTCTATTATACTCGATATTCTTTGCTATTATAAAAATTATCGCTGGTAATGGGTACATTAGTTATTCGCAATCGCTTGCTTGATAAATAATGAAAATACTCGAATAACCCCCTAGCGTCTCGAATTACTAATTGATGTGAAATTTGTTTAGCCAAAGGAATTTCTTTATTATTTTCAATATGATGAATGATCCAAGATAAACGTTTCTACGTTAAGTAAATCGAACCTACGACCCGAGCAGCAACTTTCGAATGCTTTTAACATATTATTTATTTTACATTTGGTTTCAATAAACAATATGTATTGAAACGATTGTTAGCTGTTCATTTATTAACCGATACGCCAACCTTCCAGAGATTCAATGATTACCTATTTTATGGTTTAAATTAACTAACAATTAACAAAAAACTATCACTTAATTTTCATCGCTTCTTACGATTCAGGTAATGTTAATATTGTTAACATCGACGTTTATATGTAATGTGCATCGTTAACGATTTCTTACCAGCACCATGAATGTTCCTATGCACTTAGGTCATCCATTAAGACCACTGCAACGTTCGCTGACGGAAAGCGACCGTAAAACCTTTATAACATCCTTCCAGTACTTGTAAAGCGTTTTGAGAGTCCCCTTTTTATACGACCAGCGCTATAACGCACTACGACATTTCGTGTCTCGTAAAGATTAGAGCATCAAACGGAGATGTTAAAATTCTTCATTCATTCATTCGTTCTTCTATCTACAAACACATTAAAGTTCTTTTTTTTTTCATTTCAACACGTTACACGAGAAAAAGCAGAGAATAATTCAGACCACATATGTGACCGAGAAACGTAAGCAAATGTCGCATTAGGACAACAATCTTATATTAGAAAGCTAGGCATTGCGCCAACGAATTTCCGACATGCACACAAGAAACAGATGAAAAAAAGAAAGGCAAAAACATTAACGAATTAAGGCTTATTAGCAAAGGTCCTGATTCGAGGTTTGGAGATAAGTTTAATCATAGTACCGTTTTACTGCCTGGGTGCATACGTTTTATGGAGCTTGGGGCGACATTGTCAACAGATCTTGGTCTTTACGGCTGCTGAAACGTTACTTTAACGGTTTTATAGTTTTCGTCGTTCGTCGCGCTGGCGGTCACGACTCCTTAATAGCCAACGCTAAGTGCCCGCTCGGGGCTTCGCTGCCCTCAAATATCCTTATGTTTTTCTCGTGTTTGCACGATTTTTATCTTTACGATACAGTTTTAGTTTTTTGTTCTTTTACGACCACATTACTATTATAGATCGTGAACTTATATTATTGTCTGTTCTTAAAATTTTAGTTACCTCATTTATATATCAATTATAAATGTTCTCTGTAAAAACAATTACCTATTAAAACGCATTTCAAAATGAACCGTCTCTACGTAGCTAATCTATCAGAAAGAGAATAAATGTCCATATACTCATATATATTTAACTATATAATAACATTATTGGCCACTAAGTGCCACATGCACTTAGAAGGCTTCTTTAATTAATTCTAGAACAAGAGACGGCGCACGCGACACTGCAACGTCACGTCAACTGCACCCTCTGAGTATTAATTTGCAGGACTAATTAATTAATTACATGTGAACATTTGCTATTCATCAGCTCTGCCACAGCCGCCACAACGTAGACAGCAAGACTGCATTTCTTCGAACACGCTCGATTAATTTTGTAAATAATATTTATTTAACACACTTTAAAGTCCATAACTACTAGAATTTACAAAATTTTAATTCAATTATTTTACATCACATATAAAAATCATATCATCAAAATTATGATAATAGCAGTGATGATATTAAATAAGCAATGAGAATAAGATAAAGCTCGATTCGAAAGATTTATAGAATCTATCCGTAGCGTCGATAAAAATCTAATAATTTTATCGTCTATCGAATCGACGCACCAGTACAAACTGAATTATTCATGTCTCTATAATATCGCCGTAAATCCCGATACGTCGATACAATGAGCTGTGAAACAAGCTAAATGATCTAAGACCTGTAGTATCTGATCACGTGAAATATCAAAATAATATCTTGCCCTAAAATAACTTTAATTCGTTCTGACGTTTCGTGTTTGATTAACGACATATTTACTACTCAACTCACAATGTATCAATTTAATTCTTGATATATTTTTTATCCCAGATCCCATTTTCGCCTCATGATACTAATCTAGATGATGCGTAATAGATCATCCATATGTAGTCATTACGTGCATGTGACGTATACTCCCGACTGATTAAAGCATGTTTCCTTCACGACGCAAGGCGTCGCGGCGCGCTTTTGAAATGCCATTTGAAAGGATTATCTGCCAACTAACCAAGGAATATGTCAAGTTTCCAGTGAAATTATAGCTCGTATGTGCTTATTTACTACTCTAGATTACGTATTTCATGAAAGCAAAGCAAATTGATACAGAAAATACTGAAAAGAAAACGACTAGGACAAGAAACGTTGCTTTGGAAGGCATTCAATGCCTTTAAATCAGGAAACCAAATTGCAATTCATAATAAAGACGGATCAAAAATATCATCGTTAAAAAATCGAAATATATAAATATTTGACATAAAAGAAAATGAACGAGCTATTTGTAATAAATTGCTTGTAATAAAATACAATCAATAAATGTATTACAAAATATACCATCGGTGATGAGATAAAGCGATATATTATCGCTCCATGAAGCTCTAAGTTTAATATACAAATAAATTAAGTAACACTATCAAATAATATGATCACGTAGGGGTAGTTATGACGTTTCGAGCAACAAGTGAGGCGCCAGCCAGCCGGCCGGGGCGCTGGGCGGAATTTCAATCTGGTCATGATGAGCAAAGGCGTAAATTACACGTCTTTCCCTCTTTTGCTATTTTCGATATGGTCGCCAGACGCTTCGAATATCCAATGACTTGCGCCTGGCTTATGTCAATTCGATATCGATTCGACTTTAAATCGAATAAATGTATGGTTTAATTAATCATCAGATTTGATTTACTTCACGAATATATATTTATCATATTAGTTTTTAAATAGTACTGTAAATTTTTCGAAAGTACATTATTACTTAAATATATTCATATTTAAGGACGGCTAAAAGAAAAGAGTTACAAAATACTAATTTATTAAAAAAAATATCGTGGATTTATTTCATCAACAAAATAATAATTACAAAATTTCTCAAATATAATGCAAAAGTATATTAATATTTATCATGTTTCTATACATATGTTTAAAGTCCATAGTATGACATCAATTGTAAAGTAAATATATGTAGCCGGTGCGTACATAATGAACTGGATGGCGTCGCGCAACAAGTAGGGCGACGCGTCGGCGCCCGTACACCCTTCGATTCAAGTTGCAATGGCAATACAACATATGCCTTAAAAATGGACTTATGAAATTTTAGCCTTCGGAGGCAAATACCATTTTTACTAAGATCTTCGTCTAGTAGGAATGAAGAACATGTGAGAAATACAGAAAACATTTAATTTTCTCTCAAACAAATATACTATACTAGGGTAATCTATGTCTTATGGCCTAGAAATATCTCGGCGAAGTAGGTTCATTTCAAATAAAAATATCTATTTCGAATAAAAACTTTTTTATAAAGGACAGACTGCTAACGAATACGTTATTTTTTTGTTTGGATAATATTGCGAAAGTTTTTTAACATTTTAATTTTCATGTAGAACATAACTTGGGTTTCATTGTGTATAAATCCACACAGGGTCAGTCGATTTTGTAAACTCTAACAAAGCGAGCCGATTGTGAGCTTCGCTCGATTTTCAATTTATAGGCTTTGCCACTTACACTATTAAACCGCTATGCGATAAAAAATTTAACGCAAGTTTTATTATTTAACAAAAAACCTATCACAAAAATAGTTCCATTTAATTTTATTACATATTATATGATATTTAAAATCAATTGAATTTTAGTTATCATTTTTTTTCAGCCTTAAGGAATTGTTGGATAAATAACAATAACATGTACATTAGATATGATAACTGATTCATACTTTCATTATTAAAAAATATATATATCATTTAATTTATTCTACATGATACCAAATCTATCAAAAACATACTTATAAACATATAATATTTTATTGAAATTAGATTTTGTTAGTACAAATACAACTCACAATAAACATTTCGGCCTCATTTTTTTTACAATTCTCTTAACCTCATACAGAATCTACGAAGCTACGAATGTGCTACGAATCAAGCTTTCAAGTTACTTTTAACAATTGAAAATATTAACCAACGCTACTATTATTGAGAGAATTGTTAAACGTTACGATTAAATTAGCAAAAATATATACATAATAATTATTAAAATAACCTTCGAAAACATTATTTTTAAAATTTTACACGTTTAAGATGTGACAACCCTCTATTGCTGCATAAAAAACTAAACTAGTGTCAATAAAATGGTCGCCTCAAAATATCCTTCAATTTGCACAATGTATTATACGTAATGTCAACTATAATTTGCCGACAAAAGAATCGTCTGCGCCATATGAACTGGGGTGGTATGACAATCCGAGTCCTCCATCGACGACTATGTAAAGGCGGCAGGGGCACCGTAATGGCCGTCCACTTCCGCTTTATTAAATTTCTTCGCAAATACACTTTTATAGACGGCTTGATCTTTGTCGGGCATCATTGTCTTCACGTCTGTATCGTACGCAAATAACCGAGCAAACGGGACATTTTATTATTTTTATACGTGCGCGCATTTCTACTATAAAATATAATGCAATGCCTTCACAAAGACGGCTGTTAAAAAGAATGATATTTATGCATATTTCGATACTGAAAAAAACATCGTTTGTTTGTTACTTTTTATCGTTAATGTTTGAAACCAAATAGTTAAAATTTATAATTATTATTCAAATAATCAATTTAATAAAATTGGAAGTGCTCTCAGCAAATAATAAATTTAATAAAACATATTATGTACTGACTTAAGATATAAATTAAAAATTAAGCAAAATCATATTAAAAATGCCTCTTAGTAAGAATTGTTGAGCACGAACCAGTACTACGTAGAGCAAACAGCGTTTGCGAAACCTTGCCTCCCCGTCGACTTATGACCTCCTAACGAAGTTGTCGCGAGTGTTGCTAGTGTAATGACTTACTCGTGTCAGAAAACCAGTCAGCTTTTAACATATACACGCCAACATATTTATATAGAGAAGTTATAACATTGGATTTTTTTATACCGAATATATTGTGTAAATCATAATAATAACTTGTTGATAACTTTGCACATTTTGTATTCGCTTTAAAAAACAACAATGATCAAAACGAATATATTTTTAAATTGCCTATATTTCCTTGGATAACATGCGCCTCACGTCTTTTTCACACAGCATGCAAGTATTGATTTAGAATATACTGTGGTGTAGTAATAAACGTAAGGTATAATGTGTAATTGGCAAAATTTAGATTAGATCTGTTTTACTGACACTTTCAGAAGTAACATATTTTGACAAAGTAAAATACTAATATTCAATATTTCTGCTATCTCTGTATTAACCTCTTTTAAATTAAAAAAAAAAACAAAGCCGGGATCTGATTAATAGGAAGTAATGTATTTTCTATATTCCCTTTCAAAAATTTTAATTGATCTACATTTGCCATTTAATTACATCATATCAAGAGTTATTTAATATACGAACTTATTTTATAGGTGCTTAATGAAATTTTTGCTGAGTTTGAGCACCATACATACGTAGGTGAGTAATGACGTAGGCAAGTCTAAGCCTTACGTCGCATAGAGTACAGGTTTCAAACTAAGGTCTTAGCGATCCATAATCTCTTTTCACACGATTTCATTCAACAGCACACGCGTAAATTAAACTTAGGGTTGGCTGTAATTATAAGCAAAGTTATATTAAACGTCGAATAGTTTTGTAACAAAATTAATGATATAAGGGCTTTATTAAAAATATAAGTAATTATATTTGTTTTAACTGAAAATACTTAAAATACAGGATAATATTACTTTTATTATCCCTCATTTAAAAATTCAAGCGTAAAAGAATGCTTCATTACCGTACACTAATAAGGTTAAAAACAAAAAATTAAAAGCTCTTAAAGTAATAGTAATTGTTCAGGCAACCCTGTCCGTGCCAGCACTCAGGCAGCTGGAGGTTCGTCTCGAACAAATTGCCGTGATGCCCCGCCATATTAAGTTAGCGTACCCCTCCCCCCTTTTTCTTCACTTGAACTCGCTAAGTTCACTATTCTATTGTCGTTTATAATTTTCGTTAGATAACATACAGATTATAAACTTATCTTAATCTAGCTTTTCGGCATTGACTAATCTTACACTTTGTTAAATTTACGATTTACATACTTCGATAGGTATGTCTTTTATGGTGGACGTTCCTACGCTGATGGTAACTACAATCAATAAGCAGAGTCGTACATTTTTCATTACCCGCAGGTAAGGGCGTGGGGTATAAATGCCAACGCGTCGTAGAGAAAGTGAGGGGGCCGTGAAGCCGGCGCGGGGAGGGTTCAGAACAATGGCCACCATGACATTTAGCATGGAAGCGATTGTCACGGTCCGTTAAAGTCGCCAGCCACTGAGCGTACAGCCGCCCTCCACTCGGCTCCTCAAATTCAAATCGTCAGGGAATCTTTTCCTTTATTCCTTTTTTATCCTTACCGCAGACGTTTCATATCAAACTTTTCTAATTACTTATCTCCCCCAAGTAATATCTTAGAATAGAATAAAAACAAAATTACTATGTTGAATGCTGTAAGCAAAATCTTAAGTGTTCAGAAGAAGCGTAAATTGTTTAAAATTTCAGAGCATTTTCCATTGCGAATGTATAACTGCGGAGGTTATTACAAGATATAAACTGCCGGATATAAACCGTTTAAGTATAAAGATTTTTAATATGGAAACAACACGTCTTTAGATGGTAAGTTAAGCACGTGTCAGATATACTGTGATTATATAACAAGCAAATACTCAGATTAATCTAATAAAATAACCAGAAAACTTAATGTTTAGCCTAGAAATTATTTTGTATTAGGAGAATTACTAAAAATTAAATCCGAAATTCTCACACGAACCGAAACATAGTATAAATTACTTATGCATAAAAGCTAATACCTGTTTTATGGAAACAAATACTTAGTTTTGGCAAGGTTCTCGCTGAGTCATGAAGGCTTTGTTCACGTCCCGACATTCCCAGCAGGTCGGCACACACCTGCGTTACCTATAGTAAGCAAGGCACATTGCAAACCACTGCAAGGTTTCCCGAACATACTGGTCTTGAATCTTTAAGTACGGCTTGTGATCGCTGCCTTTCCTTTGTATTTAGGTTCTTTAAGTTTTATGATAAAATAAAGTTTTTTTACGATAATCGGAATTGAAAATCATTAGAAACATGCTAAAACTATTACCTCATGATCATGGTTATAAATAAAAATAATGTAGGAATATTTATCATAAATATTGATAATTATTAATTATAATAACATATCTAGTTATTTGTAAACATTACTAATAATTTTATTGATTAAATAATTTACTTTGTTTTACTTACTTCTCATTACTCGCATAAAAATTAAGCTGATGAGAAACTCGCTTGAAATAATCGAATATTATAACTATAGTCTATTTATTCACTAGTTAAAAGTTATTATTTTGGAAGTTACTGTCTGTGAGAGAAATTTATAGTAAAGATCATTTAACTCAACAAAAGTCTCGAATGTCAAAAGATTAAGCGCAAAGTTTTAGGAAAGAGTTAAACGCTTTGTTAAACTACAATACATATTATTATTCAATATTATTTTAAACGAACCGACGCTGTATCGAATTTGCCACTTTTATACATAAAATAATACTTACCTGTACAATTGTGAAGTGATATTTCAATATTTGTAAAATTAACAAAGAGATTAAAATACAATCATTGGTTATTAAAAACATTTATTCAATTAATAAAATAATGTGTAAGCATTGTTCACATAACGTTTCCCCGCAGTAATATATAAAGATAATAATTAAATTTGATTTGAAATCTATGTGTCTTTTGTAATTATATATTCAATAATTGTATACGTCGTATAAGCTGTAGTCTTACACACTCGTAAGTACAAAGTGAAAATAAATCGAATGTGCTAGATCTCAGAACAAATTAGCAATTATAACAACAAAGAACATTTACTTTGCTCGACTGAAACATTTGAAATCGACAAGAACATTTAAATCTCGGATAATTTCAGTAGGCGAGCTCGTTTACATATTACAATAACTCCTGAGCCTGATGTTGCTGACAAGCATTCACTGAGATAATCGCTTGTATTGTTCACGAAACCGTAATCCTTTTAAAGGAGCATTATCTGCTGTAATCGGGATGTAAACGAACTTTATTAAATTCGTTTATTAACTTACTTCCTAAAAAAGTAAGGAAATATCTTTGTTTATTAGGAATATAACATTATCAAACATTTTATTAAAAGGATGCAATAGATAGGTTTAATGTATTAATAATTTATAGGTTTTGTTTATTTAAACGTTTATAATTTTAATACTTATACAGTTCACGGAAAATATAAGTGGAATGCCGGAGGTCAAATGAAAAATATACTGTGTAAAAATAGTAGTTATAGAAAAGGAAAAAGTCAACAGTCTACTTACTTTTAATGAGCATTTTTTTACTGATACGAAGAAATGAGTATAACACAAAATAGTACAATATTTTTTTTAAAACACATTTATACATTTCAAATACTATTTATGCATTAGACGACTTTATTTTTGTGGTTCTATATTCTGTATACCAATTCTAATTTCACTGTAGCAATAAAGTCGCACAATATCTAAATAAATATCAAATAGGCTATTACTTTTTGTGCACATTGCTTTTAGCGCCTTAAAATATTACTAATGCAGTAAATAGAGCTATTAACGAATTTTTACAACCGCCTCCACCGTGCCAACAGAGGGTGGCTGTAATATAGGCATTTTTATTTTATGCGGTGACACTCTGAACACCAATAGGGAAATTGGATTGATACTACTTTTAAGGGCTTTTTAGACATGAACGGCGGTTTTTACGCGCAGTTCAATACAGTCTTCCCGCTTTTATGGTTAACGACAATTATCATTTTTATATGAAACAGTTTAATGTAAACTAATCGATTATTTATTTGTAGATATAAAACCTCGCATATTCCGAGATCATAAAAGATGTCAATGAATACTGATGCTTCGTACAAAACACGCTGTTTTCACACCAGAATAAAGTTACGAATGGGCATAAAAATTGTAACATAAACTTGCCTATTATTTGTTTATAGAGTTGTACTAAATCGCATTTTCTGCGATGTTATTCCTTAGCTATTAATCGGTTAAATGACGTGTAATTTATACATTTTATGATTCCATAATAATATATGAAAAATAATATACCAAATCTAAAAATGTTTTCAACTGTAAATTAATTAGTAAATAAAAAGTAAATTATTTGGTTCGCTTTAAAATTTAAGCACAAAACGTTATGTACGTATAAACTGTAGTAAGATTGTGTGCAGATTCCCAGTCCGATTAAAGTGTTTGCAGAGATGCCGAAGTCCGGAGCCTGGACCCCGATTACGTTGCCGCAAGCCCCTTGCTTTCATTTATCACAAAAATAGTTGTACTTTTGGAATTCCCTTGCCGTACTATGAATAATTGAAAAACAAATTTTGTTAATACATGTTAATAAACTAAAAAGGAACATACTTAAATATGTATTAAAGACTTCAGCCAACAACAGTTATGCAAACGCATTTAGTAGAAAGTTATCGAAATCCCAGCATATGGAAACACATATGTAATCCCAGTGGAAATAAAAACAAAATAGCATATACTATCCGATTTAGATAATGTTTAAGGATAAATTGAACGTAAAATAAAACTGAGTGGGAAAACTGTAGCGTGACAGTTGGTAGTGTACGGTGTAAAGTTAGCACTGCCCCCGCGGCGATGTCCAAGTTTCATGCTATATTCTACTCAGAATGCTCCCTCGAACTCGTGTTTCAAACAGTTTTCTGATACTTTAAAACTACATTTTAATATCTTTGCTATAAACTCGGTACATGCTGCATATAGTCTCAGTACGAATTCAATTTATATGATAGTAATGTATTTCGTTTCAATATGCATTACGTGATGAATCAAAATGTTATAATTAATTGATAATTTTTTATTGTTTAGATTTAATATAAAAGCGCAAAATATATCTTTACATTTATGTAAGATTGTTTTTATTTTAAAAGCTTAAATTCAATTGATATTAATAAAAAAAAATCTTAAAATTTAACATCTATTTTTTATATAATATGAAATATTAATCTACTTAAATAAAATATGAATAAATGATAATTTTTCTTGATCAACTATTGTATACGGTGTAATATATTCATGGCCACGCCTATTAAATTGCATTCTCACTTAACACTAAATAAAAACGTTGAGAACGAATAGAGTTTACAACACAATACTGGCTTTGATCGAATATATTTCCAACAAGAATAATATGTACTAAAAGGTTCTAATAATACGTTGTTGTGAAAACTTTTACTGGTTGTGTAGAAGCAACAAATTATTCTGAAATTGAACCTAAGAAGCGAGGAGACATATTTTTATAAAATATTGAATCTGATTGGTTGAATAATTACAGACTTGAAGTACAACATGTATGTCTAGTCCAAATATCTTTTTTAACGAAAAGATGTACATGTTTTATTGGTTAAATTCATAGATACCAATAAATAATCACAAGAAAGTTTCGTCGGTTAAACGAATAAAAAGATAAAAGAATGAATTAACTAAGTAAATGAATCAACGGTTACCCATGGTTTTATTGATAAAAAAAACACTTTAGCGAACGTCATTTACGAAATTAAGCATGACCAACCCTAGAAATATGTTGTTCGTTAACGATCCTTCACCAGCTGACATTCCAAAAGTCAATTTTCGCTAAAGGGATCTATATACGCAAAACTTTTTTTGCTCAGCCAGTTGCAAACGAGCATAAGGAAATAAAACAAAACAACTGTCATCAACGTCAACTCCGGCATCACACTATTTTATTGATTTTCTGTCCTACACTCTGATTTAACCTCTCGTGTTGCTTCAAATCTAAACCTAATCCATCTTTATTAATTTTAACAGGTTTTAAGAATCATTTACTTACCGATTGTTGTTATAAAACGAAGTTAATTATTTTATTTCCAGTACACTAATATAATCTCTCACAAAGACTTTTATAAACTTATTATTAAACTATTATTAGTTATACATTATAACTTATTAGATTATTATTTCATCGGAATAATATACAAAAAACGATTTCAATTATGCTTTTTATGTAAATTAAAAACTAGATATTCACATATTGATCTGCTACATTCATACTTTTAAATTTCGGATTTTACTCGTAAGAAAGGTTGAACAATGAAATCTAAAACAGAGTGAGCTATAAACAGGGATTAAAATAGAAAAGTTTAATCATGCCATAAGGGTTTTAATGGAATTTGAAAATCTAGAAATTGTAGAATTCCCAGTACAAAACCAGACAAGAGGTTGGGTTGATAAATGATAGTTGAACATTCGTGGTTCTATGTATCTCCATCAGCACTTCGCAATTTTAAAATTATTGTTACTTTTAGTTTATAAGATATTTTATCAGCTCTAAAGAGATGCATAAATAGTATTATAAAATACCATATATTTTAAATTTTTTACTATTATTTGTAATTCTTTCTTAAATAGTGAAAATTATTATTGTAAATAATCAAAATACCTTAATTTTTAGTCAAGTAACAGTTTTTTAAATAACCAAACGAATTATTTTCAGCTAAATCGTCAGTGGACTATTTGCGGCCTGATACTTTAGTTAATTTGCGACTAGATAACAGCAAAATCTACAAAAAATAAATACTTTGCCACCAAATATTTGCATTCTACGACGGTATTCCACAGAATAAGAAATGATATTCATAGCGCTACATTACCCCGTACTCTTGATTTATTCTTGAATTTTCCGTTATTTTCGCTTGCATGTATTCCGCAAAAAATGTCGTCGATACAACATACAACTAACAACGTTATTGTGTTTGAACTTTGAACCCGGGGATGATAAATGCGCGGGCAGAGGCAGACTACGGATGCATGCTGCTTATCACGAAACCCGCTTATGCATGGAGAATTTATTTAGAATCGTAACTTAAAATCCTTCGAAAATTCAACGACGTTGTGTGACTGAATGTTATCTATTTGCATTCGAACTCGTGTCTTGTCGTGAAATATAACTTACGTCACCGAACCACTCGTAAAGAAAGTCTACCGTCGTTTACCACAGTATGAATTAATTTTCTCTTAGAAAATATATATCGCTGAAATAAATTAACACATGATTTCTTAACTGACTTATCCAGCTTTCAGACATGAAAAATAATACTAAGTAATAATGATTAGCGGTGGAATATTAGTGACACCAACCAAGGGCTTGCAGAAAGCCATACTACTAAGCAGAAACTTATTTAACTATGACGGTTAGATATTTCATAGCCTATGATTCTTCTTGTATAAACAAAACATATACATTGACTACATCGAAGTGACTATATGTTATTTCAAGTGTTAACTTATCATATTAGTTGATTTTGGTAAGTTTAACTTAGTTTAGTTTAATTTAAATATTAGTTTAATTAATTGCAGTTGTTAACTGACGTTAACTAAAATTTTAGTAGATACACTGCTCAAACAAAGTATTTTGAAATAAGCATGAGATAATTAATGTTATATTATTACTAATATTTAATGCAAAAGTTTATAAAAAGTTATTGTGAAGTAATTATGCATGTATAATTCATACACACGTAGGTAGTCTGCTTAGCCATCTAGATTGTATGTCGTGGTGTTATTTTTACTTTTATTGTGTCTCAAACGACTTTACTCACGCATATCCCGCATGGTCAATAACTTACTATTTTCCTTCAACTCAAAACATGTCATAAGTTGCATAAAATACTTATATCGTTATATAATACAACATAACATAAAAAAAAATTAAATTGTTATTCGTGTTAGAATACCCGCAAACATAAAACTCGACTCTTTATTTTTATTGACGAAAACCAAATAAATGCCAGCTGTTGTCAGTACAATCGCAACGTCTCCCTTTGTCTATGCCTTTTTCTTTGTATAAGTGTTGCCTTACACCCTTGGAATGTGACTATACGATAACAAATAATTGACAAGTCACCCACATATGGTTGTTTACATATTACGTTAACATTACGTTTTCTGTACAAAATTAGATAGTGGGCGTTTAATTAAATGACTTACAAGAATCGCACAAATTGTTTGACTCTTCGGACCTTTTGATCTTCACAAGAAAGGTTGTATTGCACCGCAAATATTGGGTCCAGAACCCAATGTCCGACTCATTTCATCAGTGCTAAACCGCAATCGCCGCTCCTTATAGACTCAATTGTCTTTTGTAAAAGGCCACGAACGCTCACTTGCTTCTAGGATTTTACGCTATCTAATGTAGCAGACAACGTTAAAAATGTTCGGATATAAAACTCAATTGGCGGTGGCATTGTCTAATAAAAGACTGTTTGTCGTTGTGTTTAGGGTTCAATAGACAAAAACTCTGTACAGATTTAAATCAATCCTCTAAACATTTTATAAATTATTAATCAATGAATAGCAAAAAAATGTCTGTATATTCTTCAACTCCTAAGCTGACGGGTTAAGAAGTTGAAATTTCGCACAGGAATTCCTTATTGAACGTGAAAGGTAAACAAGGATTCTTCAAAATTTATGGAGGTTAAAAAGAGGATGAAATTATTTACGGAAATTCGTTAGTTCGTTCGTCGTAGGCTTCGTTTATTAAATTAAAGACATTATTATTTTTTGAAAATCCATCACCTAGTAGGATGAAATTTAAAATTAAAATTTGTATCAAAGTTGGTCATTTTTAAAACTTACATCTATGGAATTTGGCTTCTGCTTATGAGCGAAAGATACTTGTTAAAGTGTCTGTGAATATTTATCCCTTAAGAGGGTGAAATTGAAGTGAAAGGTTGTAAAGAAATTGTTAAATTTTTGAAGGAAAAAATATGGTAATTGGCGCATAACGCGTCTACTCTCTGTAAAAGATAGTTTTTACAGTTTTTAAAATTGAATTAACAGAGTGAAATTGAGGATAACAATATCTATACGAATCATTTTTTATGTTAAAAATTTGAAAATCTATGTTTTGTCTTATTTACGGATTTTATATCACACGATACTTCATCACCTACCTTCCTTTGATAAAATATCGTTAAGCGTAGTATGACATTAATATTAACGATTTATTTCATAGCATGGCTTTAAATAAAATATCAGAAGGTTTTCCTAGTTACCAACAAGATATATATATGAATTCAGAAATAACAGTACAAACGCACAACTGGCACCCTAATCCCGAGCGGGTTGAGGACAGCACGCGCCATCAGACTCGGCCATGTTTAGGAAAATTTACAAATTCCATTTTCAAAGTCTTAAAATATCTGCGTTTTGCTCGATATAACATTTAATCGTAAGGTATAAGTAAAATAATGATAAGCATTTATGATAGTACACACGTTACGACTTAATAACGTCAGTACATTTTAATGGTTTACGAACGTCATTTCAAATGCAAGTGACGAATCATACAATACGAATGTAAATATGGGCGAGCTGCGTTACGGAATTAATATTTTGATTGGATTAATCTATTAACACAATATTCCATTGCACAAAGCTGTACTCATGAAGCTGTCGCCTACATGCGCGTTATCGAGTAGTACAGTAATAGAAATGTTATGTCGATATTAAATTAAACATCCTATTTACTATTTTGTGTAGCTTTAAAATATTTCTTAAAAATAATGTAGTAACTATATAGACAGATCCTTCAGTATTTATTTATATAACTCCCTTAACATATCGTTATATGCATCAACTACACTTTTTTATAATATTTACTTTAAGGATGGGAATAGGGTGATAGGTGTTTCATGTTAATACTAAGACATAGAGCAGTGGATATCTGGACATCTACCGGTCCGAGTTAATTTCGTTTTTATAACACCACAAACCCGAATGATCTGTTTACTAGCGGGTCAGTAATAAAAAAGGGGCCGTGGTGGCCATTACAAGGCGAGTAGTCGTGCCGCCCGACGTCGCCCCCTATCGGGTTACAAGTGAAATGGAGCGCAGGGGGCGGTAACAGATAACGACCAATATAGCCGATGGTAAATGTCAAGCCAATTATATCTACCACCAAAACTCACATTTACAAATCATTCAATAGTCTTAATTATTTTGAAGTTATATATTTCCTTATTTGTAAGCGAAATCTATAAAATCTACAACTATATCATAGCATATCTGTTGAAGGTACATATTTTATCATATCAAAGCTTTCATCATCTATCATGTTTCGACATGTTTACGGATCCCGTATTTATTGACTATCGCATTGAGCGATCGCATTCATTATTCTGATTATGGCAACTCCATTGTATAGTCTCTTGCTTGCAACGTGCTTTCATTTAAATTGCTTCCTGTTTTGGAATTGACTATTTTATTCTATATATAGTTTATAATCAAAATCAAGTTTTATCGGAATCCAAAAATTGTTAATCCCTTGAGTGCGTCTAAGCCTGTGCATGCCAATAGGCCGCGTTTAGTCGCGTTGCCGCTGACACATCCATTATGGTGACATTTTCCCGCCCTTTTTCCTGTCACATTTGACAGGTTTGAAAGTGACTCCTTCTCACCAATGTTTTTGGCTCGGTATTCGTTATTGACATATCTGCCTACAAAACAGATATACCTAGATGTTTTTAAACACAGGCATGAACATTTTCAATATTTTTATATTATGTTCATTAAACTTAAATTATTATTATTATTACTTACACAATTTTTAAGAGTAATTTACTAGTGACGGTTACAACAAATATGTTCTAAATTTAAGTAACAATCTTACAGATTACATTTAAACTTGATTAATTGACCAATTAACGCCATCTATTGCACCTTTTTGGTACCCTCCGTCGCTATCACTCAACGGACAACCACACAGTGTGGACGTCCCTGTCGCATAAATACTTGCTTAGTTATTTATAGGGGCAATCTTAACATGGCTATCTCGAAGAGAAACATTACCACCTGTATAGACACTTTACGATTTATTACGTGTATATTGGACACGGATTTATAAAATACGTAATGTAATTAGTTGGCTAACTTAAATACTTTTTGCTTACTATCCTTGGTTCCAAGTATTAATTGTTTTTCTTTTTTTTTCAGGTAAGTGCAAAAAGGTGTCCTAGGACTTGAGGGTAAATTTATAGAAAAAATCCAAAGAGAATTCCTAGTTTGCAAACGCCACATAAAGGAGAATTCACTCTTAAACACTGTTATTTTAAAAGGCAATATGTATTTCTCGTATCACGAGTATCGAATCTAAATAAATATTACCAAAAGTGAAAATGACAATACCCGGACAAACGCGCGTATTTTTGTTACTGCTTAATTCAAGTACTAGGATTTTGAATTAAAGTGAATAGCTCCGCGAAAATTAAATTTCCAACTTGGATTTTTGTCCTGCACCGGAGTCAATAAACTGTCCCTTATAGACATTAGAGCATGACGTCATGAGGACAACTATCGATTCACGATGTTCAATTATATTAAGTCAACTAGATTACGTCTTTTAAACAGCTTAATAACTAATTAAATAAAGAATTATATCTACGTAGTTACTTAAAATTGGCAAAATTTCAATAAAAAAATACATGTCCACCACTTATTACTAGACGTATTAATTTGTCGGTGATTGCGACTTAATATGATTATTAGTATGAACTATTTTTTAAATATTGTATTTAACATTATTTAGACGCGATAAACAAACACAGTTATATCTGTGGCCACTTTATATACCTTAAAAACTTAATAAAAGCAAAATTAATCGCCAATGAAAATTTTCGTCGATCCGTGAAATTACAATTTTAATACATCGTTTCATGTGATGTTAACAATTCGTAATAATCATTTTTATATTAATATTATGATAAAAGCCTCGAAAACGCTAGAAAAGAGCAATATTTAAAAAAAATACGATTTATAAGCGTACTTAATACATATACACTTTTCGTTTTTAAATTTTACAAGTAGGTATGTCTTAGTTTTATTCAGTCTTATGTGTAATTATATTCTTTGTGTTTTATTTAAAAATACAAAGAAAGTGCTTATCGATTAAAGAAGCCACAATTCAAAAAAAACTTAGAAGTGCTAATCCTTATTAATTTCAGTCGATACTGAGTCATACTTTATCGTCCCTTAAATAGGATTATAAAACATGAACTTACCGCCACATATAGTTAACCATATAGTTATATTTAATTTCATAACCAGTTATTTAACGCTAATTTTTATAAGGCCAAGTACGATTCTATAAATAAAACATAGTATTATAAAGCCATAAAGATTTTTTGCGTTATTCATCCACACTGATAAGTACGGGAAGACCAGGCCCTCTAACAGATGTTCGTGGTTTATCTCCTAGCGGATATGTAAAGTGTAGCTTTTAATAGGTATGTAACGCTATATTATCGTGTTTTTATCAGTTCCGCCCCGTTCGGCACTGTTATAACCGCCCGCCCTCCGCTCGCCGGCCTGTGTGCCCGATTGCACGTCATGCATCCAAACGCGCCTCACTTCTCGGCCTCGGCTACGTCGCTCGACTTAGTCACAGCACGCTCGCACTTCGCATACAGCGGTCGCACCCCAACAATTCAAATCAAACATTCCATTAATTTGTACATCACGCGGCGATAAAGCGCGCTGTTTTATTACTTTACGCCTTTTATTTATATTTTTATTTCGCGTCCTAATGCAATTGCAATCGAGCAGCGCGAACTTTATTATTTCAAGTCGTTTTTATTCATTGGTTTATTTATTTTGTGCGTAATTGAAAATGGAATCCTGTTACTGTAAGGTAAGTTTAAAATATATTTACATTTATTATATTAATTTGGTACGTTCTTTGTACGTGATAATTTATTTACTTATTAAAATTATGATTATATTCAAAATAGATTTATCTCATAGATATATATCTTCGTTTTACAAGTGTCAACGTCTTAAAATTGAGATAGTACGTCGATAGCTACACTTGAGAGCCGTCACTGGCCACTCATGCGCATTGTGAACCAATCAACATCCATTAGGCCATTTATAGAGTCACAACAGGCAGCCAATAAAATACACCATAAATACGAATGGTTTATATTATCACTTAACCTCATTTGAAAGCCATCTGAGCGATGATACTGAAATATCTTTGATGAGAGAAATGGCTATATGCAATTTCTTTCAAATTACGTTCATCATAAAAATAGTTTTTATATCAAAAATATTGATTGGACAGCTTCCCTTCGAACAGATAGGAAGAGATAAGATAGTTTATCTCGTACAGGACCGCCCCCGCTGCCGCTGTCACTCCGATACCAGAAAAAAACTAAACAAGCCGCGTAGTTAATGAAGATGTCCCTACCACTCGTTGATATAATATTTTTTACGTCTCTTTTTGCGTTCAGTAATTTTAACAGCCTAATTGATGAGAACCTATTTCATAAAGTATTACGTGTACTCATATAAACAGCTATTAAATTATATTCTAAAAATCTCTACTATATGTTAAAATAACAAAATCAATAATTTAATATTTATTATGGAATAACAAAAAAGCTCCAAAAAAAATGACATTCATACTTTTTTGTATTAGTTACCTATATGAGTTTAATTCGTTAATATTATTTAAGATCCAAAATCATTTTAAGCAAACATCAGAATAGTCAGAAGAAAAATGTAAATTGTTCTGAAATAAGAATATTTTTGCTGTATAAAAAAACACGGTTACAAACATTTTTTCGAAGCATATGAAGCCAACACCCACCTATTTCGAGCCAAGAACGTCAAGAAACCAAACACAGTCAATAACAATTTATTAGGCCATTAATTCTATGGGCACCAAAGGTACATTACAGTACACACTGCTAAGCTGACCGAGCTATTTGTTTTATAAACAGTTCTGTGTAACAAGTTCTAAGAGATTAGGCAAATATTCCGGAATTCATTCAATGCATTATGAAAGAGCATATCAAATAATTCGATCACATACAAACAATTAAAAAGTAGTTCCTTTTAATTAAAATGAGTTGTTCATTTATTCAGATAAATTTTGTACTATTCCGATTTACTTTTTATACTATTTCCTCAAAATGAATGTCTCCAAGGCCAATTTATTACAGCTAAATATTATATCTGAAATATACGAGTATGTATTGTGATCAACGAATACTACTAGGTAGTATTCTCAGTACAGGATTATTATAGTGTCCGCAAATACAGGTGCACTTTCTATTCGCGCACTCTCACAATCCAATTGATTTCAACGAGGCAGTCGTATAAACGCCTCGTCTAAAAGAGGTAATATTTGTATTTGCTGCACTATTAAATCATAGATGACTGATCTGAAAAGTCCAGGATTCAACGAAAATATCACTATTTGTAGTGACTGGACTTTCGCTATGTGTTTATAAACGCTATTTTACAAAATATAGGGTAAATTGATACCAAATTATTATTTCCTATAGGTCAAAATAAATTATATATTACATTAAATGGAAAGGAGTCTACTTTAAACTAAAACGAGCGATATTTATTTACATCTTTCAGCCACTTTACAAATTTAAAAGAAAAACAGCCTGACTATAAGGCAATGACAAATTCTATAACATACAGCTATATATATTTATCTCAATAACGCGAACTCAAAACAAATAACTGTCACAAGTTCATAAAAGAAGTGTCTCATCAATTAGGAACAGTCATGCGAAAAGCTAACTCCCTAATTATCTATAGTGGTTCCTCAAAACTCCTTCTCCCATTAGGAAAGTTGATTTTCCCTTCGCTTGGGCCATGTTACAACGTCACTTGATATTAGTCATTTTCGCGGAAAATCTCAACAAAGAGATGGTGTAACATAGCTTGGTGACCAAACAACCTTATAGGGAAAAGCGGAAAATATGTTCTAATGACCCTTTTGTTACTGAGGAATGCTTTGTTGTAACCAGTATATATAAAAATAAAATATTCGTATATCGACTTGAGTTATAAGTGGTATTGTTAAAGGTATTGCATAACATTACGTGAACACAGAATGCCTTTTAAAGTCACGCTCTTTCATTAGTTCCAAATAGATCGAATTGTATAACTAAAGCGGTGAAATGTTTGATTTAGGACCTTTGTTAATTTTAGTTATTTCAATTAAAAAAAGTAGAAGGAATTTTAACAAAACAAATTTCACGAACGAAAACCCATCACGTCATGCAATAACACGAGTGATATTTTATAACAGAAATATTTTTCAAACAATTTTAACAACTCGCTGTCACATTTATCACTTACATCGACATGAAACTAAATACAATCTCTTCTGAATGTAAGTGAATTAGTTTAAAGCCTATTTCAATATCAATTCGGAATGTGTTACAGTATAATATGTTTAAATAAAGGCTCCAAAGCGATTGAAGTACAGATCTACGTCTAAAGAGATATGTAATAACTTTTTTAACATTTAGAATTTCATGCTAAATTAACGAATTTGATTTAATTATCTCTTATGCAACCTGAATAATGCACATATACTTCATATCTTTACAAGGCCTCTATAAAATAACTGAGTATAACAAAATAAAAATAGAATAATATTTTAAGAGATAAGCTACGAATGCTGATATTTATTATTGTACAGAATCGGAACTGAATATAAAATATGCTATAAATCAATCACAACATATTTAGAAACGAACGCTATCCCAATATAAACGTTATACAAGAAAGCTTCATCCTCACATAAAAGATTTAGAAGGTGAGCGGAGTAGTAGGAAATATGATCCTCGCACAAATTGATTGAGAGCGACATTTGATATAAAATCGTGTTGTGATTGATGCGAGCCCGCCTCGTACGCGCTCCGCTAAGTGCTCTGTCGTGGTGTCGTTTATACCTTCGATACATATTACATGTCACTGAGTATGAGCTTTATGTGAGACGCTTCTTGGAAAATATATTAAAAAAAACTTCAACTAAGTGTCATTGAAATGACAACACATAATTCATAATTGATTGTCCCAACTTAACGTGATGTTCTTATTCGCATTTGTGCCAAGTGCTTACAAAATGCTTCGAAATAATTTGCAAAATATCCTTTGCTACACAACGTATCTAACGTAATCCGTTATTCTATTCCCACATTTTCTCACACAAAGCAGCCTCAGAATTTATAAGCCTCGCTGTATTTATAAATTGTTTTCAAAGCTTACGCTTTGATATGTTCAATAATATTTTAGCCTATGGTTTCTCGGGAAGTCTAAAATAATGGATTACTACTTGTTTTCAATTTATTAACTTTAATATGCACGAAAGTTATCAATTTAGATATTATTTTGTAGAAAATTAATTTATGTTAAAACATAATTTACGATTGATAAAATAGTAACAAAACTTGTTCTAAAATAATATTTGTAATAGTACAACTACGATAAACAAAATAAAGCAAATATTAAATTTCAATTATTGTTTACACACGGTACATAGTTTAATATTCTAGTACATTAGTAAAGATGCAATTTATTTAGCACCCTTAAAATACTAGATAAGATCGGTTCGCTGAAAGTGACAGTATGTCTCGAAGTTTACTTAATTTTGTAACCGCGAGTTTTTTTTAGGTCACTCGGTCGCAAAGGGTGAGAAGCTGCTGACAAATTGCCCTACTCTACGCCTAATTTACTTTATAAATGTCTTTAAATTTTCAGTGAAAACTCCGAATGCTAAGAATTTTTATATATCAACTATATTTCACATTTATCTCAGAATAAGTTAAGATTAGCTTCCATGTAAGAGACAAATATGTAATATACATAAAGAAAATGTAAACAGCGCTACGAAGTTATTTTGCCATAAAATCGCATATGATTTATGTCGTTGTTAACGTTGTTGACAAGACCAAGCAAATAACTTATATTTTCCTAGCGAATTGAAAAAGAAATCATTATGAGAAATTGTTTTAACAATAAGGACCTGACATTACGCGGAAAAAGTATAACTATCATCTATCTTATTTTACAATCTGTTATACATTTACATAGTTGGTGAGCCGTACAGGAATCTGTAATAAATACATACGACAGTGGCTTCGCTGCAGATCCATCCATCACACTCTAGATTCATAACAGTCGTCTCTCTGCAAATGTCCCGTGGACGTTTATAACAGATGCGTTTTGCTATATTACAGTTAGCTATGTATACTTGCATTTTCAGACATATTTCGTAGTATGTAGACAAATACATACATTATTAATAAATATACCAAATAAAATAAATCATATCCTTACACTATCAATATTTGCATACATTGTATACAATGACTTTTTTCAGGCGACGTAGATTATCAAATATTTAAGATACGGTACGTTATAAAACGGCAATAGTCTATATCAGTTCGAAACATTACGCGAACCATCCCTTAGAAGCCACGCCCTGTAAGGGTAAACGATGACGTGATTTGAACGCGATATATCGTCGTACAGGGTAATATTGTGTCGCGGACGCACTGATAGCTTGGGCCTTTTAGCAAAAAATAAGGTCACCCGTTTACACGAGAGTAAAGGCTTTAAGTGACAGATACTAGATAAATGTTTTTGCGTCTTAGATAAGACGATGAAAAAAGTACACAATGACGACGGCGATATGCCCGTCATGAGTTCATATTAAAATATGAAAGACGTGAACGTAATTATCACTGGTATCGAGGAAGTTGTGTTGCGAATTCTAGGACAGTACCCATTTCATTATTCAGGAGTGTAGCGGACGGCCGGACAAACTTAGATTGAAGGCGACGACGCGGGCGCGTGCTTAAACTCTCTCACTCTGCTCGACTTAGATGAAGATTTATAGCAACTTAACACTGCATATAGAATACTTCTTTGCTGCTTAATGTATGCAAAAATAATTAAAATATAAACAGAATTTTTAACTTCCAAAGATTTTCCGTATAAAATTATTCTCATTAGCAAATATTACATATTTATATAAAAAAATACAATATTTCGATCGTTTATAAATATAATATTTCGTTCATACCGGATGTTTATTGATTAATGTTTTTTTATATCTCTTTATTTTTATTAATTATCTTATCAAATGAAGCCTCATCGTGTCGGAAGTTCCTAGGTGGCTTCCGTCGGCGCGTGCGCATATCCGCTGATATCTAACACTCACCACAGAGTATCACGTTACGCGTCATGTGATATTCATTCGCGAGTTTACAGTAACAAGGAATCCACCGCAAAACCTGCCTTCGGTAATCAATACTCAACATAATATGTGCAACATTCATGTACTCAAGGTACCAATAGGTGGTATATTATTCTGTTTTGTTTGTGTCGAAATAATTAAATGTTTTTCGACATCTATGCTTCCAGTATTTTTTCATTTGCTGTCAACCGATAAAATATATTCATTAATAACTGGTAAATTTGGAATGATACACAGACTGTTTAACCGATGAACTTATTTTTATAATATTTGAAACGAGTAAACGGTAATAAACAGTTAAAAACAAATGAAGAAACCACACAATTACAGTAATTACCGCTGCCTTTACCAAATCACGAGAAAATTCACGCCTTCAACCCTCCACATTACAATAAGGAAATGGAAGAAGCCTATGAAAAAGCAAATTAATTTAATTGTGATGTAAACGAGGGTAAAGTCGTAGTTCGTCTTACAAGCAATAGATGGCGTTCTTTTTAACTCCTAGATTTATAAAGTAAATTGTGTTTACTTTATCGTTAAAAGAAGACATCAAAGTTTATTTTTATGAGTATTTGATTAATTAAACAAGTGCTTTAATGAACTTTAGAACTGGTAAGAAATAAAACAATTCATTTACTATTTCGTGAAAAATTAAAATGGAGCGTTAATAATAGAAGGCCGTATTCATTTATTTTACAAATGATCCCTTGCTAATGGAGTGTGATAAAATGTAAATCTATAATTATTTTTTTATGTACACCTGTCAATATAGAGTTACGTTTTTAGTCTTGAAAATTAAATTAAAATCTTATCACTTTTTGCAAGATCTAAGCACGGCAACTTTAGCATTTATATAAAATCTTTGTAACCAATATTAAGAAACGTTGCTCAACTGACTATATAAATAACTAGCAATCTGTTGAACTGATGTTTTCATAACATGATGAAATATATTATTCATCGACTTCCATGTGTTATCTAAATATATCTAACTATGTATGTATTAAAGTAAACTAATTTGTCAGTACCTCAAATTAATAAATAACTAAAGAAGAAACCATTAAAAATTATGTACCATACACCATACAGAACGATCTCGAGTAAGACGGTGAAGCGATTTAAAGCAATGTTTTACATCGGTTTATTTTTAACATAACCGACGAAGCGATAACATTCCCATGGATTTATGCAACATACGAGAACAATTAATATAACCTTATAAAAAATTAAATGAATAAATAATATTGTTATAGATGTAACATTGGCGGGTAGAGCTTAAGTAAAAATATTAATAAATAAGATTTATTATACTTGTACTAGATTACTATGACTGTGATTATTATATGCATAATAAATATAATTTCTTGTCCGTTCGTCTTGGTGGGTTACATTAAAACTTTTGTTAAAAACTTCTTTTGTTAAATACTTTAATTTTTGTGGAACTATTTGAATGAAACCAATTTTATTTCGACTTTTTGAAAATGAAAACATAAAAATGTGCCATTTATTATTAGTTGAATTGTACCATCTTATTTATTTTTAAAATAATCCGTTTGTATACAGTTCGGATCCAATTTTTATAAAACGTTAACAAACTCAAAACATTAACAGACTCTCGATGTTTTTCATATTAATTGGTTGTTACGACTGATGATATTTATTACTTATAAAAAACGTGCGAATATTCTGATACATTTTTGTTAATATTTTTATACTAATTGGATAAGAGTTATATGTCATTAATGATCATGTTCATTGAACTGCCGATATAGAAGAGATGAAAAAAGAAGAACTCATTTCCGGTGACTCACTCAACCTGGGTGTGATGTGTGCACTCGTTGCTCTTCCCATCACAACCTCCTTGAGTGAGCGACCGTGTATGGGACTCACAACTGTGAAACGAAGAAGATTATCAACTATATAATTCATATAACGAATATTTTATATGTTCCAGCGGCTAAATGAAGCTTGGCCATTTCTGTTTCTTATGTCAAAGTAATGTTAATGACCTTATTGTATTCAGAAGAGTTGCAAATAATAGCAAGCACAGAAACTGCCAACCAACATATGTGGAGTCGAACTAATATATTTTTCTATTGACAAAAGCGTAGATGGTAATTTTTTTACAAATACATTCTGCAAAAAATCTACCACACTGACTAAAAATCCCCAAATCAAAGGTTGTCCCCAAATCAAAGGTTGTCTGGCAGAAATCGCTACTTAGCGATAAGACCGCCTTTTTGTACATTTTAATTTATTATTTTTTTGTTCCATGTAAAGTTTATTGTTTGTGGTGTACAAGAAAGTATATTCTATCTATCTATCTATAAAAATATTTTTGATGTTATAATAGTGTTATATTTTTTTGTAACAATATTAAATAATATTTTTACGTAAAAAAATTATGGTATATAACATATAGGACAGGTAATATTAAAATATATGTTCCATAAAAGTGGTACGATAGTCAGCAACTCAAATTTAGAACATAAGTTATTTATAATGTTTGATATATTGTTAGCAAGACAATAAAATTGCTTTTTTTTAATCCATTTTATTTAAAAGTCAGAAAACATTTTAATCGTTACAACACGATGACTCACCGCTCCATAACAGTATAAATATAAAAATAACAAGCTGTTGTATCAAAAATTATAAATTAACCAAAAATTCCATAGTTTACGCGTAAAAATATTGATAGGTAAAACTATTGGCAGCGAAGCAGTAAAAATAGCCAGACTAACGTACAGAAAGCAGGCATGATTCTGCAACGTGATTTATTCGTTATTGGTTCCCGATTCGGCGGCTTACGATATTCGAGTATGTTCATAGTTCATAGTACAATATGCCAATGATAAGTCACGTAATATAGAATAACACATTCAGTCAGTAACATGTTCAAGATTATTTATTAAATCAAACTGTAAATGTAATATACAATATAGTACATATATCAATTTCAAGTTAACCTCGATTTTGACGAATAAACAAACGCTTGTTAATAAACAAATTATAATATAAAGTAAAACTCACTTACATTTTATTTTACGATATACAGTTTCAAATCGATATTGAAATAAGAAGGAAAAAGAAAGTTAAATCTCAAATAATTGTTTAAACATTGTCATTATTAGTAATGTACAAAAAAATCGTTTCAAAATATCATATATTAACTATTTTCAAAAAATAATTTAGGTTAATGTTTTAATGAAGTGCACAAATAAAATCAATTTCATGATACATTTGAGACGCTTATTGAAAGTGTGTTTCAACGCGTTACCTTTGTGTCCGCTTTTATGTAAATGGAATCACGAACCTCTTCCGCAATGTTTCTCTCCAGCAGATATGCTTCCTATTCAACTTCCATCGTTATAAGCAGGAAATTAAACACCTTATGGCGTTTTAAATAGCATATATACTTTAAAGAATTATAAATTATAAAACTAGGAGTTCAAGTTGCAATAAAAAGACTGATTTACAAAGTAACTACAAACGTTTGCCTCTGCAAGTTTATATAAATATATTTTTATGTTTAATAGAATAAGGATATGGCTTTGCGTATAGTTCAGTATATAGTCATCAAATGCACAATAGTAAGTTGGCATTATCTCCGTGTTACACCTGGGCGCATTGATTTGCATTTGCAATGCACTTGATAGGCATTCAGTGTTTCACACTTAGACGTTGATTGTGTTCATACCATTTACATCTATCTGATTGCATTCCAGCACAGCTTATTATATGGAGCATTACTATAACGATATCAATAAATATGTATGAGGTATTTTCGACTTGATTGTAACTCATTATCTGTTTCTACCAGAACTTGAGTAAAGTCTTAGTAACGTTATTGTTTTTGCTATCATTAGTATGAAAATGAGAGTGATAATGGAAAGTAATCATTAAATATATCTTAGTTTCTATTATTATTTAGACGTATGTATGTTATAAAATACTGTATTATTCGTAAAATTTTAATCAACAGTTTATATTAATTACGATAGGTAGAAACTGACATATGTGTTTGTTTATTACTTTCAATAAATGTATGTTCGTACGTACACTACAGCATTTGCTCAAGACATAACAAGAATCTTAAGGTACACATGGTAGATTTCTAACGCTAGCTTATCCGTCGACTTGGCAACTCGTATATTCGTAGCGTGTGCCAACAGGCCTACGCAGCTTAACAGATAGCACCCAGCGCGTGCTACGCCGTAGCCGTCAGCTTAATTAAACCACCCGGCTACGCCAAAAAACAATTACTCAAGTGTGACTTAATTGACCTTAGCAAACTATAACATTTTTATTTATTAAAATAAAACAATATGAAAAAAGAGATCATTTAAAAACTGAGCAATGAAACGTATTCGTAGAAATCAATCTATAAAATAACATAGTTTATGAAATAAAGTAACAATGTTTAATGTCTTCTATTCAATTCGTTTGTTTTGAAATTGTCGTTCGCATTTTCTGCTACAGTGCGGTTTATTATATAACACGACATACATGGCGGTGTCGTTTAATTTACCTTTGTTACGTCTAGTTTTGCAGGCACAATCGAACTTTGTTACGCGACGCCGATGGCCAGTAATTAATCAACTTGCTTAGTTACTATCACTCGGTATCACTGTAGGAGGTGAAAAGTGACTGCTAATTGTTAAAGTTTGCCGACGTCGTTCAATCTACTCAACAAATTGTCTCTGCAAAAATATAGACTCAAGCTGCACGAGTATTCTAAATCAACGTGATCGAAAAACTTTATAGACGCAACGAGATTACAAGATTAATTCTGAAAGCTATCCACTTGGTTAAAATGCCGAGTGTTTTGGGAAGAAAAATACGTAAGACGTTTTATAAGAGGTCCGATAAAATCCATCTAGATGTAATACGAATCTACTTTGTAGATTAAACAAAAAGGGCGCAAAAATAGTGAATTCACTTTTCACATAGGGAAACAAGAGCGGAGAGCAATTTGGTCGAGTCAGTCCTTGAGGAAACCGTAGATGTTTGGTTTACTGCGAACATCTGCATAGGGTTGAGTTGTTTACCGCATCGTGGTCTCAAGACAATTTATTTGAAAGGTGTCGCGCAATCCACTCCGACGCGATCACTACCGATACAAATAACAATCTACAAATAACTAGATATAAATCACTTCGGTAGTTCCATTTGCTCAGATGGACTTGTCTCTAACCGACATCGCAGTTCGTAAAGTTTAGTGAAAGCAACACTATTAATTGATTTCACGAAACTATAAAAATCTATGTTCATTAGATACCAATCTAGAGATATCAAATAACGTTGTCACTATTAAATCGAAAGCTTATTATATTCTTTAATAAAATAAAATATATAAAATACTTTATAATTACGCAATTAATTTGGCTAATTTAATGATAGTTACAATCATTTTTTATTTCCCTTAAAGTCCCCAAATTCAACTAATTTTATGATAATATGAATAGAATTTACGCGTTAAATTTCTTAATTAAGAGAAATGGAAAATAAGACAAAATTACATTAAATCGTAGGTTATCTAAGCTCTTACTTTTATTATTTCGGAGATCGAGCGAGACGAGTTCGAAATTTACTTAATTACGTTATAAAGATACCGATCTGAACAAATGGAGCTGAGATTCGAGGCGCCGATTTGATAGATGATCGCGATCATGTTATCACGTCTTACAATCGTTATTTAAATTTATAAAATAATTTATTTAATATTACAAAGTTGAACGATATTATTTTTTATTTAAAATATTTACAACCTATTAATCATATAATAATCATATATAACCATGTATCTACAAATATAAAATGTATATTTTAAAAGAAGAACTAAAATTTATCACCGAAAACAATTATCAACCTAACCACTGACAATAATTTAGCCATGTAACTTGAATAACATTCTCTGCGGATAAAAACATTATGCTTTTAGAGAAAATTAAATTGCACAGTAGAAGTTAGCTACGAACCGAAACTCTTCACTTAACAGACTATTTTCAGACAACAAGAATGTAATGTACTATACTTAATGTACAAGATAAGCTAGACTTTAAATTACATGTACGAAATGATGAATTAAGTCGAGATGGGTTTTTCCTTAACGGAACTAAATGAAGTGTCCTGTTATTAGAACTCAAACGGTGCAATCCCAATCTCGTTAGGGACAGCAACGGGGAGCGTCGCACGTTGAAATAGAAAACGCCGGTGATTAATTGCCAATTACTCGGACTGCCAAGTAATTTCTACTCATAGATACGTATGTTCAACGACATACCTTATAAAGAAAAATGTCTTAACAGTCTAAAATTACCCAAACATTAAATACATACATATCCAAAATTACATTATATTATACTTATCTTTTATTATGACTTCATTTCAGTTAATTTTGTAACCTAACCTAAATTATAGACTATCGATATGTGCTTTAATATAAATTAAGCGTTGTTCACGGTATTTACAACTATATTAACATAAGAACATTAATTTTTGTTAAACTATATATTTTACGTAATAATAGAACTTGTCTGGTTCAAATATATTAAAAGTGTTACTTATGATCTTACCAAGCTCGGTTCCACGCTGACATAAGATTTAGTTAATGGTTTCAACAATGTAGCAGACATGTACCGAATGAATTGAAGATGGTGGCCACTACAATGGTCGCTCGGGGAGTAACAAGGCTAATAAATGTATATTGCACTACGGAGCACACAAGGATGTTCTGTTCCATTTGACACCCGGCATTTCGTTATTCTTAACGGTATTGGGATCAAACTGAACCTGTAAAATAAATATATTCTTTATCGAGTGCGAATAAATTTGAAGATAGTGTTACGTCCCCAATGTAAAATTGTAATTTGCTATGATATAATCCAATATTAAGCATGGTGTAATTGAATATTTTTCCAATTTGTTGCGCGTAATGGGGCAAGATTGAGTTGACGGTCCCCGGCGAGGGACCCTTCTCGGCGCAGGACACGCGCGACATTTCATCTTCACGCATAATTTTACGCTTTCAATTAAATTTCCTTTTACAAATGTTATTTTAGTTGTGTTTACTTAGCGACTTTAATGATAACTTCTTCTTATTTTTAAACAAAAAACCTAATATAATTTTGTATACTGACAATAAAAATATGTATAAATAATGTAGCAAAAATTTTACAATGTCATATTTAAGATTTTCAATGAAATATAACTATATAAATAATATATTTTTAAAATCGATTATAATTGAAAACACATTTTTCGAACGAAAAAACCACTGAATAGGATTTAATACTTGGCATTGTGATAACCGGACGAACATATGAGAAACTTTTTATTCGCTCAACATCTACGAAAGGGAACATACAAAACGATCTTTCTACACACAAACGACTTTTCTGTAAGAAAAATTTTAGATTTTTTATTAGTAGATGTAATATGTTAAAAGACCCGTTCTTTCCGTTTAGCGTTCTTAGTATCCACAGCATTGCGTAGTAATATATCATAGAGGTGTGGATGCATGTCATGTCTCCGCACCAATATGCCTGGATTACCCCTGAATTCACTCGCACGTACGCTATGCTTGTCACGTGCTATATTTCAGCCACCAACAAAAAGTACCTATTTTTCTTTAGAGCCTTCCTTATGTAGACTCCATATTACGCCTTTATTATTTTTGTCGCTAATTTTTTCGTCGATTTAGCTTCTAATAATCTTGTCTAAGTATTTTGTAGGCAACAAATATTTGTGCAATTTATCTATAAAACGTATTATGAAATCCGTAGTTTATTACGCGGATTAAATAACGAGGTCTCGTATAGCTTATAACATAAATGCATTTTAACGTAGCAACAGCAGGGATGTCAGTCTACGTGACGCCGAGTCATTCCAGTGGCGTTCAATAGTAGCATACTAATACTCTCTGCGAGCGATTCCATGTAATTCCAGTTATTCCACCACCAGTAAGCGCCAACCAGCATCTTGAATATGTTACAATTATTCTAACTCCGCGCATAAATGCCTAACTGTACCAGAATTCATCTAACCGTAATTTCACTGACTCCTATCGGTGTTCCTATCGAAACAATATTGCTCGACCGATAAACGCCGCAGCCGGCTCAATCGCTAGTACTATTACGATAGTGGTGTGAACGGTTCAACTGATATTATTTATTCAATTTTCGTATATTTTATATAAATGAATATTTTTATAAGTGAAATGACTATTTTATATTCAATATGAAACTACTCATATGATACTATTCCATTTTTGTTCTGTACATATAAGAATTATATTTGCTTGTATATGACACATAGTGATTATTATAAATTGATTTTTTTAACTTAAAATAAGCCAACGTAAGAACACTTTATGGGCTAACAAGTGACTAATGCGGCGTATGAAGAATTACGACATAAGTATGATTCAGCAGTCGTAACTCACCTCCGCTTGAGGCTAAACAAACTCTGCTTATCGCGCGGCATAAATTGGCAACACGTCGTAAGGCGAGCCGCACTCTGCGAGCCGCTCTGGCTTTATCAGCATACTCTCGTAAAACAGCGCTCTCAGTTATTGCGGCTGGCTGCGACATTTTTTGAGACTTTTTTCATATCGCGAAAGCTGATCGTTACTATTTGGACGTTATTAGCACTGCAGTCGAACCGAAACTAACCAATAGTTTCGATAAATATGTCTATTTGGCGCAAAGCGAGCTCCTATCAACTAAAAAACGTGCCGCCTTGAGCGCGAATGTAATTAGAGGCCAATCGTAAAACGAAAGGGTTGCGCCCGGAACATCCCATCTGATAATGAGCAGTACTGGCGCGGCTCCAGCTGCCGCTCATATTAGGCGGCTCTCTGTACCGCTATCGTTACGACTTTTACACTTTTACGAGTTGTTTAGTTTACAGAGCCGGCTGGGTACGAACGCGTGCGCTGCCAAATGCTAGTTCGCGGCTCACCGCGCGCGTCCACTCCCTAAATATACCACCGCGCCACCGCTACGTGTAAATGAGATGTACGTTTCGGCCTCGTTTGGCATTACGTGAACGCGCTAGTCATCCCGCGGTACATTAACTCTATCTGCTCAGTTCACTTCACAATCACTATTGCGTTGATTTTTGGGTCACGTATTACTTATAATGATAAAAATTTAGATTGAAAGAATGTAAATTAGGATTTCACCTTGAGATTTCATTGTTCATATAAGAATTTGTCATAAGGTTTTGTAAATCAATAATAATAATCAATATAATACTATATTCATAAAAATAAAGAGACTTAATATAATATTTGACGATTTTCTAGTACAAAAATAATGTAAATTAATTATTTATTTTTTAATATTTAGTACGACTTTAACTATTACAAAACCTGCATATGCTTTACATTTATGATGTATATTTTTAAACGAGTATAATTATTTTTTATTTGATTGACTATTTCAGTCATGGTTCAGATCACAGCGGTAAAGGCTAAATTTCTTATGAAATAAGCTAACTTCCCATCAAAATAGTCCTAGTTTAAAAAAAAACTCTAGCTACCGAGAAATATATATTTTGTAGAAAAAGACAATCAAAAGAATTAAGATTTAAAACAATATTAGCAACATACTCTAGTAACATAACATGAACAATGTACTTTATTTAATTAAATAGACAAAGATATCTATGAGGTAAATAAACTGATATATGTTTTTTATTCTTAACAAGAGAAGATTTAATAAAAGAAGTTGATCTTCGGAACAACAACAAAGAGCTTTTAAATAAAAACCTATCAACCGACAGCTCTCATAACTAACTGCCGGCATCCGTTTACAATGAGGTAGGCAGGCTTCATTCCCGATGATATCAATTTTGTTCAGTGGCTCTTAATTAACATTTTCTTTTCTTTCCTTTCCAGGTGAGTGAGGCAGGGAATACAAACCTGACGGCTTTGTGCGGCCCGCGCGGCTCTCGTCTCGAGACAAAAAAGAATATTACACCGCATTCAATTCGAACACAGAAGAAAAAATATGATCTGCACTTTTGTAAACGCAAATGAGGTTCGCTTTGAAACGTGGGACTTAATTTAAATAACGTTGCTGAGCAGGCACCTGAAAACTGAAAGACTTCGGATATATGCTAAAATAGTCGAGTGCCACTAAAACAATGTTTTCAAAATGCCATTATTTTTATATAATTTTTTTTCTATTCCGCTATATATTTTTCTCTAAAAAAATCATATTGCAACAACACTATCAAAAACACTATCTGAAACATTGAGTTTCATGATTTTTAACGAAAAAACCTTAGTATTTTGTATAGGTCTAATACGCATAGTTGCAAAACCAAATATTTAAATAGTAAGTAATACTTAAAATAAAACAATTTTTCAAAATATTAAAGATTCTGATCATTACATATAAACTATAAAACAGTTCCAAAACTAACTAATTGACAGTTCCAATATAACTTATAGGATAATATCAAGTGGACGGAAATTTACGGTTGCATAAAAACAAAATGTTTCATTCATTCCATTTTTGAAAAAATAGTTTTCAAAGCCATTTAACGAAAAGAACATACAAAACAACAACAACGCTTAAAAACAAGATTATACTTGTGCGATCTGTTTCACAGTTGGTTTGTTTCTATTGAGAATGACTAAATGTTAAAAAAATCTTAGTTTCATTTAATTCGTTATTTACTACTTTTAGGATCATTGAGTGCTATTACGAAAGCAGATTTTTAATAACCTAAAATCATTATTTTGAAGAAGATGTGTACAATAATTTTTCAGTATTCCGTGTAGTTTCGACGAAAATTTTGCATAAAAGTAAATATGGTCGTTATTATTTCTTATTTTATGATCAGCTAAAATAACAACAATTCGTAAACTAATAAAATTGACTCCGGATAAAATGCCAATATGCCAATGTTATTGACCGTAAATCCAAATTCATAATGTAGTCGTTACGTAAATCAAAATAGTATGTATGTAGATAAGATGCATAAAGACAAAATGTAATATTACATAACAAAGGAACTCCATCTTCAGGGCTTCGACCTTGGTAGCACCGACCCCTGAATGCTGTTGACCCGTCGTAACGATCATGTTCGTTCACCCCGGTACTTTTTTCAAATAATTATGTTTCCTTTTGTAAATCTTACGCGATGTGTCGTGACTTTTCTATTTAAATGTTAGATATTTTAATTATTTAAGTACTTTTAATAGAATCTTGACTAGATTTTGTTACAAGGTATATCGCCGCCGAATATTTTTAAATATTATAAAAAATATGTGAAGTATTCTTCAGAAAAGCCGGGGTATTAACATTGTATGAACTTTTTTATTATATTTTCCGGATAGTAGAATAAAACCTAGTACAGAACAAGAGGTACGAACAAAGGGTACCTCGGTGCGGCGCCCTCCAGGGCTTTGCACCCTGCACTCGACTTGAGATAATACTTTATGTAACGCCCTAGCTTAGGAAAAAACTGGAAAATCGCTTACTTGCATGTTCCATATTTAAGTTAAAATTTTGTCCGATTTAAATAATCATAAGTATAATAATATTACAAATAGTCATTTATTTTAATATAAAGGACAGCTTTTATTATTGAAACTAAATTAAATTAATATTTTGTAAAATAGTCATAATAAAAATTATTTTTTTAAAATCTACCTGACCTGATTTTAATTAACTTAACAAATTAACGAAATACAATTTTAAACAATTGATTTGAATGCAAACCTTATTTATATCATAATATAAAACTATACATTATTTTCATTTCTACAGCATAAACCGTATCTATTCAGGTCCCTAACCTTCAGGACGATGCTCCTAAAAGATCATCCATGTCAAACTGCGATTCAACTTAGATCGTAAGAATATATTAAAACTCAACGGTATTTTAATATTTGTAAAGTTTCTTGAACACTTGAATTCAACTAGTACTTGAACTTCCACGAACGCGCTCATATTTTTGGGTCATACCGCGGGTAACTTTATTCAGTCAGTCAGACCGTCGCAGTAGTAGGTACTTCAGAGTTTGCTCAAATATCATTCTTGTTTGAAAAATATTAGGTACGTAACACTCTTCTTGTCTGCCTTGAATTATTTTATAAAAACCTTTATAGTTTGTTCTAAACAATTTCAGTTGAACAATTGAGGGATTTTATTGCCAGTCAATTTGATGTAAGCAAAAAAAATACTTATAAAATATAATTAGTGACTTTGTTTTCAGTTTAACATTCGACATTTAAACGCTATTAGCACAAAATCTTAAGAGGAATGTGTGGCTCACCATCGAACAACTGCTGCCAATCTGCGGAAGTTATAAATTTGCGTAAACTTGTTTGACTTGCGAATTTCCGATGTTTGTCCGGACGTGCGGGTCCATTTAGCCGCTAACTGTTAACTTCTCTGCAAGTGCCGATAACTGAAATTGTCTAACTCATTTAGTATGTACATTATCAGTTTCATAGTACAATGCAGACAAAAGTATAATAAAAAAACACTGTAACTTTACTAAATTATTCAATAATTTATAACTTCTGTAAAACGCCTCAAGATTTAATATTTATTAAAGTTCCTCCTAGGTGGATTTCAAATGATTTTTTTTTTCTTTTTAAAATACTAACGCAATATGCGGGTAGATCCCTGCTGATAAACTCCTGTTTGAACTACCCAACTCAGAGGAAACGAAATATAACTCTCACCTGCTTATTATGTAGATATAACAGCCGGATTACTTTTACCTTCTTTCATGGCGATGTAATAAAATTCAGCTTAAAAAGTACCTAATAGTTACCACGATCCTCAAAGCTATACATATATAAATATTGGAATATTCTATGAATTTATGAAGCAAATATATTTGTGATATATTATATGTTTTAATTAGTAACGAATAGATTAAATGACAGAAACTGTCATAAACATCAGTAATCTCATAAAAAATGAGTGAGCAGAGCGGATAGGACGGAGCTTCTCATTTTAAATGTATCAAGAGTTTACTAAGAGTTGCAACGCTGAACCCGGCGACTGGAGTGCCTGAAAACAATCTCAACTGCGTTAATCACTTATTTACGGCACCGGTCCACTCCGCCAGAGTATTTCTAATGAACGTTGAGAATTCTGGGGAATCCTAATGAACCGTGGGAATTTCGATTGTAATGAAGCGACTCGACTCTGCAATGACGAGTTTTCAACGGTTTTGTTAAGTCTTATTGCGTAGCGTAATCGGACATTGTTGGCGTGCATCGAGAGCAACGCGGGAAGTAATTCCATTGGGTTCCGCCGGATATATCTCCCGAGCGCAGAGACCTACGACTAATCGGTTTGTCATTTCCGCAATCGACCGCCACGACGCCGTTTTGAATACTTAATATTTATCCTTTATGTACTCTGATTATTCCTAATTTTACAATAACACCTAAAAATCGAATGCATATGTTTAATTGACCATTATTTTCTATTTCCAAAATAAAACTAAGATTGGCAGCAGCCTTCTAAATTTTCGTCAGAGAAAGAATTTTTTTTATGTTTTTGTCTGAGAATGGATAGTTTTTTGATGCATTTTAAAATAATTTCTCTCGGCCAATTGATCTGAAATTTTATATACCCGTTTGACGCTGACAATTTGCAAACTTGTACTGCACAATTTTGTCACCAAAATAAAAGTTTGGTGTTTTAACTGATTTTATTTGTCAATGTGTGATAGTTAAGCTTACAACTTTTTTGAAGAGACGAACTCTTCATATTTTGTTATTTCAGAGAGCGAAGCAAGTCTTATATTATGTAAAATATTAAAACAATTTTTACGACGCAAAATTGTTGAAAATTAAATTATTGAAGAGCTGCTTTTTTAATCCAAGTTGATTGTAGCTTAGAATTCTAGCGTCTTTTTGTTCAAAAACTTCAATTGGCACTTTAAAAATTCAAGACAAACGCTTTTAGTGCAGCACGGTAAGGCAGCAGTAAAAATAACTTGGGACTCTTAGAGCTCTCGAGGTGCATCGACTTTAGCCGAAACATCAAACAGAGCCGTTGACTTAGCCAATGGGGTTATTGGATAGATAAACTATAAACTAAAAGTCTGCTACTCGCTCTTGGAACTCTTTTGACATCAGTTTCTTTTTAGTTCACTTTGAATATAAGTTAGAAAATCTCAGAAAATAACCGTCCAATTTTCCAAACTTGTTAAAATTAGATTAGAGATTAAACTTTAAGATGCCGTGCCCTCTTAACAGCAATCCATGTAGTTGGCAATCTCTAAGTCAAACACTTCGTAACTTTTCTTGTAAAAACTCGACTGCATAGTGATAAAGGACGATCGATAGCGCTCTGTGTTGAATATTTGTTTCTTAATATGAGCAATATCTACCTTTTGACACCAAATAATACAATCGAGATATTTTATTTAAATATAATACACAGTAAATACACATTATTTTTACTTAGTAATTCGATTACTCGATAAACGATAAATTTGACAGTTGATTTTACAACAGATAGGTGGACAATATTAAAAAGTTTTTTCTTTTTTTTTAACGTTCAATCGATGTATTCGATTATTATTATTTCATAATAATATTTTTGCAGTATCGTTTAAAGCTAGAGCTTAATTCATTCAAATGATATTCATTAATTGAGAACACACATATCTAGATTTAAAATAGTTCGACTGACCATGATAAGGTTACATTTACACGAAGGGTAAACCATTAAAGCAAATTTTACATTTATTATAAGTTTTTGGTGAATCTAACAATATAGAAAATGATATTTTTAGTACAATATCGCCCGTGTAACCCAAATCATATCCCAACAAAATTACCTATTAAAATTTCATCTTGAAATATTCGAAACCCATATAAAAATGATATTAAATAACGACTCCTTGGTGTGGTTCCAAATGCATATTTTTATTGCCGTTTCTCAAATTTATTCTCTTTAAAGTAGGAAAATTGAAGACTGGTGTCACAAGAGAAACAATGTAGCTAGTATTCGATTGCCCCAAAAATAGTTAAATATCATCAATTTTCATTTTTTATACATCCGTAGTAACATATCCTTTAAAAAACCAATTAAAACATGAACAAAATACATGTAATGTTCGAAAGACAATACTTGCATACGCAATTAAATTGTTACTCATTGCCCTTGTAATATTATCTACAGAATTAAATTATAATATGAAATATATAAAACAAGAAATAACCACCGTCACACCCGCGTTATTGCAGCAAGCGTCTCGAGTTTCCAATTATATCTTGCAGTTTAGCTAACTCATATAAAAGTTCCGACCCATGTCTTTAACTAGATCCCCACGATGCTTCGTCTAAGGCTATAATCATTTCAAATTAATCCATAACTGTTCAAGTACACTTCAAAGTTTGTTATTTAATTATTATATTTTTATAGGGGGTTTTAGTTTCTTAATTACTATATATGTTTTTTTTATTATTAATCAATGTTCTTTATAATAATAAGTTCATTGAGACTTTATTTAAGTTTTTAATATGGCAATCTCATCATGACAAAATCAGATACATCGCGAGCTTTGATACCTATTTGAATAATTTTATAAAGTTCTCAGAATTTCTTACAGAGACTTTAATTAGTAACAAATATAATTATTTCTATCTCATGTCGGCTTTATTGAAAAGCAAAATAATTTACTTTCAGAATCAATTGACATCATTCTACATTAGCTTATGACATAGCATAGTAAAATAGTGATCAATACATATTTAAATTTAGATTGCAATATACACAAATTTTAAACTACATAGTTGATATATTGCATCGCCGGACTATAAAAGTATCGTTAAAATTTTCCTGATAATACTGTGGCTTTTATAAATTTAGTTTTACATGTTTACAGTAGAACACTTAACTGTTTATTATGTTCCACTTTTTCAATCCCGTCGTAATTTAATTACATTGCTAGTGACGTCATGGAGGGAATATCGCGGCAGCCTACGCGAACCGGAACCGCATTCGCAACACGGTTATGAATATCAAAAGTGCTAACGGTGTTCGTCGATGCAATCATGTCACTGAAAAATCGTTTCAATTTGGTAGCAGAACTCGGGCGGAAAATGGCGGCACGGGTGCGAGCGCGGCAGCACCGAGCGGTAATATGCTATTACCGTCGTAACAACGTTACTCCCGACTTAATTCTGCCCCCGGCACTGCACCGGCCAGATTCGCTAATTTCTCTTATGTGAGACGACGAACATCAATACCCAATTTGAATATGAATATCTCTTAAAACGAATAGTTGCCATTATTATTATCGTTAACTCACTTTTGTTTTTAAATTTTTGAACGGCTTATCATTAAGGCATTTAGGGTATTTAAATAACCTTTATAATAAACGTGTTATTAAAGATAAAAAGGTAAATAACTAAATTAGAAAAATAAAAGATAAGAAACATTAATTTCCCCTATGCTTTCCAACCTTTTCCCAATAATAATAATTTTTCTTTTATCATTTAAAGCCTTGATTCCCAGAAGTGCAATATTGTATTCCATGTAACGGTAGCGATAGCAATCCTTGCCTAGATATTCAACTAAATCCCGAAGGAACATCAATGGTTCTCTACAATGGCAACGGTTAGCGCTGGCTGTCGGCCACATCACATTCAAAGGAGCTATTAGCAAAGCACACCGATAGACGTCAATTGAGTTTGAAGGCCTATACAACAGAGTAGTCAGGTTTAATCGCAGAGACGAAATAACATCTAGGCATATCAGCTTGTAGACGAATGGTTAACGACGACAACAACGACATGCTCGTACAACTCTTCCTGTATTGTTTGAGTGAAAATTAACATGACATGTCTAAAATTGAAATAAAATAACCTATAATAAATTATTTTCTTTCAATATACATATATTGTATTACGGGAATATACATATATCATCGCAATAAATAAAATAATCCTATTTGAATGGAACAATAAAATATTATCAGTACGAAAGTCAACGAACAGGCCATTCTAGGTTATAGGAAGGCGTTTGAGCGTGTAATTTTAAAATGAAATCGCTGCATTCAAAATCGGTATTTTCTTATATTCATAGAGTTGCTTCAAATCCCGCTTTACTTCGAAGAATCGAGGAGATAGACTGCTATTGAAGTCCCCGGTGAACATCAATGCCTATTGCCACGTCGCTTATCTACAATATACGGTGTGAGAAAGGCGCTCCGGGAGATGGGGTCGTTTTAAGGAGAAAATGCAACTCTAAACAATTATATCCCATCCTTCAAGCATAATGCAATAATAACTCGTATTTAATTTAAATTTAGTACTTGTATTTTAAGTGATTAATTTTTAGTTTGCCCGGTTCACTCAAATAATGGGCAATACGATTGAAATAGGATATATATGTAGGTATATTATATAGGTAATATACGAGTATAGGTATATTAGGCGGATATAGATGTTTTTGGTTTTTTTTGGGAAAAATTAAGGTCCCATTACAAAATTTTTACCCCAGCATAAAATTAAAGTACCTATATGTAGCTTAGTTGTAACTAGTAGGTATGTAGTTTACATTATATTTTCTTTAAATTATGTACAATTGTATGCTGTTTAGTAAACAACATAGTATTAGTATAATTTTTAAAGATAACGTGTTAAAATGTGTCGGAGTGTATTAATTTGAGTATGTTTTTATTATTATTAACAAGTAAGATAACGGCTCCATATGTTGACGGAGTTGACAATCGTTTTGACAGGCGGCCGGTGTCGAGGGGTGCCTGGCACGCCACGGGGGACCACATCCTACTGACATTTTATTATTTTTATGCTAATTTCTCCACTCGAACCGTGAAATAAAATGTAATTTGAAAACTCTTTTCTCTTTCTCCGCGTCCAGTCATCGCTGTCAAAATATTTCACTCAGTTATTTTTGTAAAAAATTAAAAGGTAGATTAGGGAATTAAATTATATTACGAGGTGTAGATCCCAATGCTTTATGTCGCGACATCTTTTCTAGCTACGCATAAATGTAACTTGAAACAAACGAGAGCATGGACGAATAATTTTAATGGCTCTCTGACAGATTATTTCAGAAAATTAAATTTTAGCTCGTTGGACACAGACCATAAAGTTCATGCTTACAAATCTCTTTGTTATGACATCGTAACGAGATTATGTCCATTTCGTCGTGAAGACGTCGCCATGTCGTCATGATATCGCATGTTTTATTATTTTATGCTATAAATGCTGCGTCCGTCCGCTACAGTAAATGTTACAGAATCAAATTCATACATATGTACATTGGACATACAACACAGCCAAAATAAAACATGTTGTTATCAAGTTTATACATAGCTGAATTAAAGGCGTGGACGATAATTTTTCAACACGAAAAATCAACATCGAAAAATATAAAAATGTTTTAAAAGTTTTTAGAACATGAGCGGTTTTTTTTTTCTATGATAGAACGGATGTTATTTCTTATCTATAAAAACATATCATATGATGGTGACCCCTTTCTTGTATAGGCCCCAGGGTTAGAGCCTCTATTGTCCTCCCCTAAATCCGGCCCTGCATATAGATATAATATGATTATTTAGTATCAAGTATGTTGTTATGAAAAATGTCGATGGACAAACGTTGCCGATCGAGCAACCAGTCACGTGTTCACGTGGCATCACTCACGTTTCTTAACTCGAACTAGAATAGGCTTCTGTTTGTCCGGAATGTCAAATAACCCCAACGTGCCCTGAAGTCCTTCAAAACCACTGGAAACTTATTCGTTAGCTCACGCGTACTGCGAATGAAAATTATTACCAACCGAGCTTTTACTTTTCAAATTCATTTTGATGTTTATTGGGTTTCATCAGCTTTTACAATGAACCATAAGTTTATTACTTGCGTTTAAATATATTTGAAACATTATAAGACGAACAAACTTACTATATTAATCTATTTTTGTATTGATTTATCGTTCGAATGAATTATGTACTCCTCATGCAATTCCCATTTCGATAAAATAAAGGTTTTGAAGCATACGCACATAGGATACGTTGTACATAAAACGGCTCACTGAGTTTGATTCTATCTAAAAACACAGAGTTAAACTCTATGAATAAATTTATTTCGTAGCTTAGTGCTTCATTAATAAAAAATAAACTCCAACTCTTTCAAATCTTAACACGTTAAACTTCGGTAATTATATTTCTGGTCCTTTTTGTTTTTAAATTACACGCGTAAGTTACTCTGTATTCAACCGCGCTCATTATTTCGACGTGACATTACAACATTAACTTTGAAATGCGGTTGCAAATTTCATCCAAAGTTTGCAATTAACTAGTCGCCTGATGTAATACGTAAACGAGTCTTGTTAAAATAGCAAAAATACATTTTGAACGTTGAAACTACATATAGTCATTTATAATCTATACTGTAAAAAATGTCACCTACTTTATTCGATGTAACAAAATTAGCGCCGAAATGAACATTTTCGCTTCCAAAACATAGTTCATACTCTCTTTCATATTTCCCCAGTGTCCCTTAATAATGTTATTGAAATAATTATTAACAACAGCGACGGCCAAAACCGGCGTTGGTTAGTTTTAATTACCCACGAAAGCTATATTTTATACAACAAATTTTGCTGCACGACTGTTAACAGCTTATTATAAATACGGTTAAGCAAATCGTATTGTTTATTATATAAAATATTAAACCATTAAATGCGCTGTGCAGTTGTGAACATTTATTTCATACGACTTTAAAATTTGCACATCAAGCTAACTCTCTAATGAAAACTACGTGCGGGCCTAATGAGATCACTCTGTGAATGTGACAACGCATAAATCTAGCGTAATAAACGCAGCATCCGTTAAATAGGGCCGAGGCAGTCAAATTGTCCACAATGCGATTATTCCATTACATGAAAGCTGCTACGACCACAAACTGAAATACACACTAGAGCGTTCTACTTACGACCTGCGTGCGTCGTCTAGTTTCGTTAGTAATGTACATACACTTTATTAAATACTCGGGAGACATTAAAACGTGCGTTTACTGTAAAATCTATAAATACGATATGCTTTTCATTATTTATTTACTTGATCATCAATAATCTGCTCGTTAGTAAAACGTAAAATTAATTATTATATAAATATAATGTTGTACGTGTCCTGTCGTTGTAAGTTTAAAATATATTCTAGTCTGATTTGTATCATGTAACCACTTTTAATTCCACTGCATATTTCATATGGATGCTATATACTATGTTATTTGATAATGACATATGTATACGAAAAAATTATAACAAAATGAGAATACTTACAAATTTTTGATATTTCTTGCCACGCAACACAAGCTCACGTCCCACGTCTTTTCTCGTATGCATTTATTCAAGAATACTGCAATTTTTTTTTTTTACAAACATCCTTAAGGTCATATAATCATTATTGTTTAGTTAAGAATTAATATCAATATATCGATGTATTTTAAGACATAAAATTACCTCTATCTTATCCATTTAAATAGATGCTGTGATGGACTTCTTATAACCTTTTAAATACCAGTTTCAATGGTACGTTGTATCTGGTGATTTTGTCCACGTCAACCATTCTAGCAATCGAAATGCACATTCAACACATTGCTTGCAAAATATTAAAATGTCTTCACTGTTCATCATCAATCTAGCAGTCATATATTAGACATAGAACCTTTTCCGAGAGCTATGATATTGAAAGCATTAGCAAAGAAGAAGTAAGCGGACAGACGAACAATTCCGACTCGTTTATATTATTTTAAGAAAAAATATTTTAATAAATATGTAAAGATATAGTTTTTTACTCATTTTTTATACCCCATTAAATTCACAAAAAATATAATTTATTTATATATTGTAAAAAGTAAAGTAAAGTATATATGTATTGTAAAGCTGATAATTAACTCTTTTCTGTCTTTCCAGCCTGTCTCAAGTGCGGCGACCATCGCAGCTGGACCCGCACGGCACAAGAAGCGTGCTCGCACGCGCGCTCGATGTTTGGGAGCAAGCCTCAAGACTAACATTCACGGAAGTCAATTCAGATGAAGCTGATATTGTAGTTTCATTTGCAAAGTAAGTTTTATTTTGTTTTGACACCTGTTTCTTCTTTTTGTTGCAAAAATTGAGCAGTCGATACGCCTCTCAACATAATAAAATAAGTTGTATAAATATACTGTTTAAATACATACACATTAAATAAATGCTGTCGCAATTTTTCCCAAATCGGTTCACTGTTCTCACTAAGCCCCATTTGTCAAGCTTCCATAGTACAAAACATTATGATATGTACGTTATTATTTATACGTTTCTAAGAAATACGATTTTTTAACAGTATTATTTTAGACGGACATTTTGAACATTCCAAAAAGTATCAAATACGTTTCTTGATTCATTGCGCTGATAATAAATAATAATCAAGCGAGGATTTGGGGGACACGTCCTATCCATTTAAGGGGATTTGCGACATTCTCGTGCGAGGCATCACAATAAGATTCGAACAAAATACTTTTAACATTAAAATCTAGAGATATTGGCGAACTTTATTCGCTACTCGAAAAATATTTGCCCCCTTTTCGCATGGCGTCAAAAATATTTTTTGCAGCCTTTAGAAAATATTTGTAAAACGTAATAATTGTTTAAAAAGAAACCGAAACGTTTTTCGTCTAAAATAGTTTAGTTTTTACAAAATAAAAAGTAGATTATCCATTTCAACAACAATAGTCCAAGCATTAAACGATAGGTAGTCTATCGTTTTCATTCAAGGTGAACCGTTTCTACTCGATTCAGTTTTACTGAAAGAACGTGACTTGCTAAATTCACTTTGCTATTAATCTAATAGGTCCTTCGCACGGTAAATTGTATCGTTCACAATGCGCGAGTTTTATTCATAAGAGTAACATCATTTTAGTTAAAATAACGTAATAAAACATCTACACCTTTCCAATTATGCTATTTTCTATGTTTATTAAAGTCATAAATCATGAAGAATAATAATTTAGGTAACAAAAATTCAGAAGAAAATAATCCCACGAAATGAGCTACACAAAAAATACAAATTACGCGTAGTCGAAGCCTGGAGTTGCATATCGAATGAGCGTAGGGCGAAGTTTCGCTTATTAGATCACCGTAGACGACGATATGAGAAAGTACCAGCGACAAAAACCTCAACTGAGGACATATTGCGGCCGCCATATTGCTGGAAACGTTGCAAACTTGCAGCATAAAGTTCGCTGTGGTCTACATCAATTTTTCTCGTTTTTTTTTCTTAGAACTATGCGAGCGGCAAGTTGCGATCACGCGCACTCTTTTATTAGTTGCGACGGGATACTTCCGAATGCCCGACGCGAGCTCTGATATCGTATGATAACATTTCCGAACTTTTAGTCGAGTTACGAGCTTCTTATTCGAAACAAAGACAAGATGTAACAGTTAGGTAATTTCGCTAATGTTTCTTATGAAGTAGTAAATAATTTGTTCAAGTATTGTTTAAGTTTTTACTTATTGTATTTGTATGGTGAGCCTATACAATATTTTATTTGACTTAAAAAATTAAGTTATGTCAAACACAAACGACCAATACTACATTACAATTTATCTCATTCAGCGTCAGTAATTAGAAATTCGAATTTTGAACGGCAATATTTGTAATAACTTCTTAAACACTATATTATTATACCAAAATTAAAACTATTTATAAAGTGTTCTATATTTCGCTTAATGTACAAAATAATACAGTGATTACAGAAAGCACAGCGTCTTACTGTATGCGTCTGCAGATTTATTACTCCCATAAACTGATATGACTCAAGCAATAAAGAATTCATACAATTTAAAAGCTTCTATATAATTTTCTACAAAATAAAGTAAAGCATAAAATTGATGGACGTTAAAACTAAAATGTTTTTATAAATTTGATATATTTCTACAAAATATAGTAAGTGATTGAAAAAAAAACTAATTGTTTAAATAAACTGTCACCACGACATAGACTACTATCACATCCATCTATGTAGGTACTTTAGATAGCAGTGTACCATATACCATAACCGCAATAAATCATCCTTGAACTCGGAAACTTTCCATGCGAACCCATTATATTGATGGCGTATGTCAGCACTACGCTTTCCCATTGGAACGAAAAGGGTTTAATATAGACGTCGTTAATACTCACATCTCTAATGATATTTTTAATAACATTAAACAATGTTATAAGTGCTGCTGTTACTACTCCGTCACGTTAAAGCACATAAGTAGTTAGATTATAATGTAAATAACTTTATATTTGGTTGGTAAATAAAATAATAAACAGTTCATACGTTGTTCAGTATTCATTCAAATGTAGACATGGAAAAACTAAGCAGAGAGTATCTAATTACAAATCATGATTTGTCATTTACATCAAGTCTTAAAGTCATTCCCAAGTCCGGTTGATTTTATCAATACGAAATATTGTTAGCAGAATGACTTATAATAACATTCCAATATTAATTTGATTAACAAACTCATATATTACATAAATGTATGTGCATGTAATAGCTAAGTGTAATCACATCATCATAACAAATGATGAACCTTGCCCCATGTGCACTAATAGCGGAACTTTCTCATATAAACTCGATGTTCTACTAATAATACGTGAAATATTCATGGATAAAGTCTTTTCGCTATTTTGTTTGCACGAAAAATGATTAGATTGGTAGTGTCCGAGGAGGTCCCCGGGGGGAGGGAAGTTTGATTGCTGAGCAGACTCGACGTCGACCACAGTCGTGTGTTGAAATGAATACATTACTTCAGTTTATTTTCATGCGTCAAAATTATTACCTTATTTACATAAACATAATTATGTAATCATAAATGCTTTTTCTCGGTATAATATTTTATCACCTTTAATGACAAACAAACTTCATTTAATTATATTCTTATACTATAGTGTATTTTACTATACGTTTCATTTTACGGTGAACATGTATACGTTACAAACTCCATGGCGAATACTATTATGCCATATAAAAGTTGTTAACACAAAATAGATAACGTTTGGCTTTAAAGATAGTGCAGCTGCGTTTTATAGTTTCGATCAATAAATTTTTCGAGAGCTCTTGATGAGTAAGGCAATTTCGTTCGTGTTGCATAAGCATTTTCTAATAACTTAGAATTGAGTTTGACATATATCCAAGGCTTATATTGTATGGGGACTACGAAATAATTAAAAAAATACTTGATAGTACGGCTTTGTGTTCACGTCTGGTAACCAATCATTACATAGTCTACAACCAAACAGTATTATTTACTATTGTTGTGTTCCGATATGTAAAGTAAGTGAGCCAGTGTAATTATAGGTACATGGAATATTCCATCGTAAATTCCAGGATTCGTAGAGTATACGTGTTGTCAGGGATGATTCAAAATTTGTTCTAATGCCAATATATATGGGTATTGGGCTCTGCTGACCATCAGGTGGTTCATTTGTCGGTCTACCAATCCACTTAAATAAATCTAAAATGCATTCTCTGCTTTATTTCTTTTTTTTAACAAGAGACGAGACATAAAATCACTTTTATTATTCAGGCGCTACCACGACGATGCATATCCATTCGACGGACGCGGTTCGGTTCTTGCGCACGCCTTCTTCCCGGGAACGGGCCGTGGTGGCGATGCCCACTTCGATGACGACGAATTATGGCTGCTTCAGCCAAACAATGACGATGAGGAAGGTAAGACATCTATTACATTGACAATTTATACTTATTTTTATCACATTTTCGAACAAGGAATATGAAGTCTACAAAAAATACTCGTATATTTATAACATCAATTAATACCCACATATATAGAACTATCCAATGGTGTTCGTAAGTCTTACCTAAAAAAAACATGACGCTTATGGCATAATAATATACAATATGATTATATCTAAGGTTATAATAATTAAACGTTAAATGTAGCTAACGTTGCTATTTACTACTTACTTAGAATAATTAAATTGAAATTGTATTTAATCAAGTAAAGATTTTTTTTGTACCGATCTTTCTATTTTAAGGCAATCCGTATATTTATTGTGTTTTTAATTTAATTACTTGGGATTCACTTTATGTATTACTGTAGATACTTATTTCATAATTCAAATTAATTTTGTCATTAACAATAAATATAACGGATCTGAATACGAGTGGGTGGGTACGCAAGATCTGAAGGCAGTTAATCTAGCCAGACATTAAGCTTAGATATAGAGTGGCATGTTGGACATGACACTGTATATTCTCAACTAAGCTCCAGTAATACCTAATATATCATCATAGCAAATTATAAATTGTGTAATGAACATTGTTTCTATATGAAAATCGTGTAATTTATTTAGACTTTTTTACATCAATGATGTACTTAGAAAATAAATTCTGTGTGTAGACAATTTTTCATTTTAAAAGGGTATAATATTATATTATTAGCCTATTTTAACATAAAGGCATCGTTATTAAGCTAGTTAGTTAATTAACCAGTTTCGAAGCGGTAGTTTTTCCACGAAAAGTTCGCCGGAAATGAGCATGTCGCGGTCAGCTATGTTTTGACATGCAAATGGCGAGGAGGGGCTATAGGTAGTATGAGAGAAGCCTGAGTAGCACATGTACTTACTATGTAGCTATAGTTTCGTTCAGTACATTGGATGGCACAGTATTTGAATAATATTAATTGGTTATTTTAATCCATAATTATTAAATACATTTATCATTTTAAAATATTGTTCAACAAAATTGAATATAAAATACTATTTGATATATATTAAATAAAGGATAATTTATTAGTGTAGACGAAAATTCCGTCTACATCACTAGTCACTAGCGACAACATAATCCCATTCGATGCATGTATTACAAATACGATCGGAACCCAATACGAAGCCCGACCGCAGCGCCGACACATTGAACACAACTACCGTGCTAAGGTCGCCCTGTAACACCACACGCGTGATAATTCACCCGAACAACGGATATGTCCACGCTTTGTGTTCTATTTCCACAGCCATGTTCAAACATTGACCAATATTGATGTATTGTTTTGCAGGAACGTCGTTGTTCGCTGTTGCTGCTCATGAATTTGGACACTCGCTTGGCCTCAGTCACAGCTCAGTAAAAGGTGCACTTATGTTTCCCTGGTATCAAGGAATACAACCAAATTTTGTTTTACCAGAAGACGATAGGAATGGCATTCAGCAGATGTATGGTAAGAATTGTTTTGTTAATACATTATTACTTCAATAAATTATAGAAAAATTTGAATATTTGTTCATAATCATTGTATTTTAGGTCCAAAAGTAAAGAGAACATGGGCGAAGATTCCTTATTATAGACCGATGGAAACTCCACCAACAACAACGACGACAACAACAACTACAACCACAACAACAACGAGACGGCCCTATATACACCAGCATCACCCAGAACGCCACCCTAACCATCGTCCTTATACTCCCTATCCCCGCGCACCCAGTAGAAATCCGACATATTATCCCGAAAGGCCTAGTTACCCAGATAGGCCGCATTACCCTGAAAGAAATTATCCCGAGCGAAATCCTTATTACCCAGATCGGCGACATTATAATACGACTGAAGAGCATCCACGTCGAACTAATCATAATCATTATCCTCGTCCAACCGAAACTACGACACATGCTACTACATACCGCCCGCGGTATCCCTACGGTCGTCCCGAATATCCAACTCATCCTAGACCCAATTACCCAACTGACTCTGGTCAAGATTATCCGAAGAAAAAACCTTATTATCCCGTGAAACCAACCACCGTCAAGACAACAACGGTCAAAACAACCACCGTAAGACCGACAACCTCACCAGATAAAGACAAACCTGATACATGTGACACTAATTACGATGCTGTGTCTCTTATACGTGGGGAGCTCTTCATTTTTAAAAATAGGGTAATTATTTCAAATTTTATTTTGATCATTGCTTATTATGTTTTTTAGTTTTCATGTTATCTTTTAACTTCAAATAGTCATAGTTCTTATATTAAAGATGGTACTCAACCCTACCCTCTGAAACCATACTGCTCAAATGAGGAACATCAAATCAATGATTCAAACATGATATGATGATATAATCCATCTTTATTATTTTTATTTTTTCTACTAATTTACATGAAAGCATTGAAAGTGTTGTAAATGCATAATCAATCCTTTTCGAATAAATTTACCACCTCTTAAAGTTTTTCCAACAATTCATACATATTTATTATTAATACTTGGATTATTTTTACAGTACCATTGGAGGATAGGAGCAAATGGCCGATACCCGGGATACCCAATTGAGATATCAAGAATGTGGTCAGGATTACCTCGAAATCTTACTCATGTTGATGCCGTTTACGAAAGACCAGATCGAAAAATTGCTATCTTTATTGGTACGTTACATAAGACAAAAGTTTTTTAAATGAAGTTATTTTAAAATTTACTAACGTTAAAACTATTTTTTAGGAAAACATCTCTACTTGTTTGATTCACAATATTTAATACAAGGATATCCTAAAAACCTAGTTCAACTTGGCCTACCCGAGAGTGTAGAGAAGTTGGATGCTGCCATGGTTTGGGGTCACAATGGCAAAACATATTTCTATAGTGGTTCCATGTACTGGAAGTAAGTCTTATTTTTATATCCGTGTCACGGTTACTTACACTTGAACTCTTCTGACATTTATTTTTAATAACAGGTTTGACGAAGAAATTGGAAGAGTCGAATTAGACTACCCTCGGGATATGGCGATGTGGAAAGGCGTTGGTTACAACATTGACAGTGTGTTCCAATGGAAAGATGGTAAGCTAACATTTCACCCCAACTAAGACAACCCCAAACAAAACTGCTAAAAGAAATCTTATAAAATATTTAACATTTCAATTCACAGGTAAGACCTACTTCTTCAAAGGCAAAGGTTTTTGGAAATTTAACGATCTTCAAATGCGAGTGGAACATGAAAGGCAATACCCATCTGCACCATTCTGGATGTCATGTCCGACTGAACGAGCTGGCCGCAGAGCGCCGTTCCGTGCACCCGCCGCTCCCGGCTCTACGCTCCGTTCTCCTAGTGCCGCATCCACACATGCTATTAATATCCTGCCATATTTCCCTTCCCTAGTTCTAATTTTTATTCATTATATTAAATTCAGACTGTAAATAATATATTTATTATTTCTAAATTGTGTGCCACTTTATTAACCTAAATAAAATTAGAGATGAAATAAATTTACATAATTTATGCATAATGTCTGATTTGACAAGTACATATCGATATTGTCTGAAATAAGACTGTAATAAATGAACTGCGCAAATGATGCACTGCCCGTTTTAGTAAGTAAATTATTAAATTTTGTATATAAAGTAAATTACATTTAACTCTTAGTGTAATGATAGAAATGAGACATTTTGTTTTTATTTTAATGTTGTATGTACATTTTGATCTCAACATGATCGAGTTCTTTCGTTAATGTAAGGTATAAAACACCATTTATTTAGCTTCTGTACAGAATACAGATTGTATTGTCAGTTAGTGTCAGTATTTATGTAATATAAAAGTGTATTTTCATATATAAAACTTGAAATAAATCACAAATCTTGTAATTAATTCCTTAAACTACATAAGTTAATCAAAAATTGTTTATTGTTGTAATGAAGATATAAAAAATCCACAAGTATGCCTTAATAGTGATAATGTTTGATCATAGTGTAAAATAGTAACATTTACATACTAATATACAATTGTGTAAAAAAAGAATTATTCCTATGCTGGTTAGAGGTTCACATACTCGTAATTTGTAAATTATAGTAGTAATAAATGTTAATATTGTAATGTAGTCATTTTCAAAAACTAGTAATATATAAAAATATTTTGATTCCATATATATGAAATATACTGTAATTGTATTTTATAATCATTAATAGAATTTGTATTATTACATGAAATATTTAATCAAGAAGAAATTTCATTCTGTTGATAAAATAGAACATCTATTTTGTCTATTTAGCTATATACCAAAAGGTTATATTATAAAATACTCACTAACCAATACATACATGTTAGTAAGGTAATTATTGCCTTTTTGAACTTGCAGTGAATTACATGAATATTAAACTAATAAATACATAGCATGTGTACTGAATGACTGCCAATGCTTGAGTGAAAGAAGTGGAGCTCTTCAGAATGAAAATGGTGCTTTTCATAGTTAGTTAATGTACAGAATAAATTGAAATTAAGTATTTTTGTATGCTATCAATCTATAAGTCCTATAAATATGGACAGTTAATATTTTAAACCTACATAATAATAGTATTCTTCCATAATAATCCTATAGTGTTATATCATATTAATATTACCTTGTGCAATTAGCTGAGGAAATAGGCATATTCTAAGAATAAGTAATAAAGTGGAAAAAAGCCAATTCCTTAAAATCATTTTTATAAATCTCATCTCGTCATATATTAATTATTGACAAGGAATGTTTTCTTTCAGTAACTTTGTCACAAATAATTTAATAATAACTGTGATATTTACGTTTATTAAAAATATGCCATTGGCAATAAAAAAAAAACACAAATTTGTAATCTTTTTAAAATAAATGCTACTCAATAATTTGTAACTGCTGTTTCAAATAACATAAAAGTTACTTTTAAGCTTATTAATTAAGAACAAATAAAGAATTTTTATTATGTTTATTGTTTTATTAAACATGTGTGTACATCAAGGCAAACATTAATATTGGAATTTAAAAAAATATTTCATGAATTGATGAATAATTAACTTTATTTTATAATAAAGATATAATAGCATATAGTAAAAAAAGTCTGCAGAGCAAAGATATAAAGCTCTCAAATAATTTCAAGTATTACTTGGAAATTACATTAAAGTTATATAGAATATAATAATATAGATTTTCTTTTATTCTTATAAAAATACAGAACTCCATTATTACTCTCATTAAATTTAATAAATAATTCTCAAACAATGACCACACAAGATCTTGAGACTACATTACAATGGCGTAATTTTGATTGTACTGTTTTTTTTGTAGAGTATATATTTCCAAGGAATTAATATTGTTAAATACTTAGACATTATACTGTTAACATAGATGAGATTTGGTAAGTTTGCAAATACAATTTAGCTATACAAAAATCATAGATATAAATATGTAAAAATAAACTTTTTAAACAAGTGAATGTTGTCATTATGGTTTACATAAATAGTGAATACTAAATGGATTATGAAAAGAATATATATCTAATTTAATCAAACTAATTGTTGTATATGGAATGATGAAGAAAGATTAAATATTAAAAAGGCAATTTAGTATTGAAAACATTTAATTGAGAACTAACCATAACTACATATATTAAATATAAAATTATCTTTTCATTTCTTATATTACAATTCACCTTCTTTAAAACCAAGTTTAGTCCAGTCTTCTTTTGCCATTAGGTTATGTTCCATACGACAAGCTAGGTAATCTTTGGCCTCGTTTCGACACATAGAATTATTACTGTTATTACTAAATATACAGTTCATATACTTAACCATACTCTTCTTACAAATACCATCATGGTCCAGCGGAAAACTGCCTTTTTCTGGCGGTGTTGGTATAAATTGTTTTTGCCCAAATGTCATTGCAGTCGACATTTTCAACACTTGAAACTATTGTTCTTTTACTATTTTTTTAATATATTGCCTGTAATATAATAACGAAAGTCAATATATAATGAAAGAAAATACTTTTAGTGTTATGATTTTGATGACATTCCACAAATGACATAAACATATGGGAGACATAAAATAAGGTTTGCCAACATCACAATTTTTAATCTCTTGACAACAAACTACACTGTAATGCCGGAAAAACACTTAGGATATAGTGTAGTTAAGCCAAAAAAAAATAATAACCATAACTAAAATAGTCTTAAAAGTTCTAAAATATCCAACAACCATAACTTTACAAAACGTTACGTAAGTTGATCTTTTAAACTGGCAATTTCACATCATGTAAAAATAAAACTTAATAATTATTTTATTTCTATTTAGGTTCTGCTAATTATGAAGAAGATCCATTTAGAAAAAAAAAGTAAATTCTCTAAACTATATTTTCTTTTAGCTATTATTTACGTTATGTTCCAACCATTATATTTTTAATTTACTCAAGAATGAACGCAAAGTATAAAGATTATATTGGTAGCCCTGCTTTGATGTCAATTTCAAATGCTGTCATTCTTTCAATGAGAAATTTGTCAAGTAATTCACGTGTTATTGTTTTGATTATCGATATATTCTCAAATAGGTTAATCTTGTTCTATTCAATAAAGAATAGTTTGTTTTTATATTAATACATCTTGTAAAATAATTACGATATTCAAAAGAATTTAAAGCTATTTGTTATTTATGTCGAAAAGGCCAAGCTTTATAAAATGTCTCGACTTATTGTTAAAAACTTACCAAACAAGGTATATTAACTTGATATTACGAAAATTTTAACTGTCTTGGGTGGAATAATCATTATTATAAAATTTTATTCAAGGTTACTGTAGAAAAACTACGAGACTTATTCGGTGAAAAGGGTGAAGTAACTGACGTGCAGTTAAAATATACAAAAGATGGCAAGTTCAGAAACTTTGGCTTTGTGGGATACCGGACAGAGGAACAAGCGGCAGCGGCAAAAGAACATTTCAATGGTACATTTGTAAACAGTATGAAGATAAGTGTTGAAGACTGTGCTAATTTAGGTGATGAGAAAAAGCCGAGGGCATGGAGCAAATATGCAACTGACAGCACAGCATATAAGAAACTACACAAAAGTGACACTCCAGATGTTAAGCCGAAGAAGGATAAAATATCAAAAGCGGAAAAGAACAAAAACAAAATTAAAGAACTTCTTAAATTGGTACATTAATACAATTGTTTTCATATGATAGACTATACTCAAATTCAAACAATTGGTAGAACTGGTACTGCAATATGTTGCTGGAATTGTTGTTTCTATGCAGTTATAAAATGAAAATTGTTTGCCATACTGACTATTTAAAACTCATTTAAAACTCACAGTTATAACCAGGATTACAGTCAATGAATTTTTTTTCATACTTTAAATTTAATAAATGATAAAAACTACAAAACTTATATATTCTGTGGAGAAAAAAGTAGTACATACATTGAAAAAATGCTTTGCTTTGTATTTATTAATCTTTTTATAATGTCCAATATCTCCAAATCTTATCCGTATAAGCTGTATATATAGCTCTATAGCTAAAATGCATTATCAATATGCATGTATATGAAATATTTAGAATAATTTCATGATATTTTAATTATATTTCTATGTGTACTTTTTACTAGCACAAAGGAGATCCACTGTTCGCAGAGTTTATAGAAGCTCATGTTAATGAGAAAACTGCTTGGATAAAAGATGCATTAGAGGAAGCTAACAGGAGTGAAGAAGAAGATAGTGGAGTTGAAGATGAAAGCCCTGAGAAAGGTGATAAAACTGATAAAGAAGCAGAGACTAAAGAAACTGACAAGAAAGAAAATGAAACCATTCATAAGAAAAAAATTGCAGACACACATATAAGTGATTTAGAGGTAAACGGTCTTTACCAAAGAACAATCTATGTATGAGATATATTTTTATAGTAACTTAGTGTTTATACTATTTCTATTCATTATAATAAAATGATATTAAAACACATACAAGTGAAAAGCATCCATATTGTATTCATTCAGTTGATTTTGTATATTTTTCGACTAATATAAAATTTTTTTTCAGTACATGAAAGTACTAATGAAGAAAGTTGACGGTTACACAGAAATAAAAGAATCAAAAGAAGAAGAGGAAGAAAAGCCTAAAAAAATTAGAAATAGACCATTGTTGCATGTTAAAGTGAGTTAAACAAAAAACTATTTTTTTGCATGCATACTTTTTTTTTTAATAATCACAATCTATATGACACCAAGTGACCTTTTTAACTCATCAACACCCCATGTCCACATATGGAATGTATTTTTTATCAAAATTGTTGTTGAGACATTTGAGCCAAGCATTTATAGTTTACTGATTGTGGTACTACAGAATCACCATCAACATTTTAACAAATTTTTTTTCTGTTATAGGTAACAGGATTACCATTCAAGTGTAAAAAAAAAGATATTAAAGAACTATTTAAGCCTCTAGTGCCATACTCAATTAGATTTCCTTTGGGTAAAGGAAGGAAAGTGGCTGGCTTCTGTTATGTAGGCTTTAGGACTGAAAAGGAATTTAACAAGGCACTTAATAAAGATAAACTCTTTATAGGTATGACAATTGGTATATTATTTTTATAGTATTATAGAGAAACTATATTTTTCTTTGATAATTTTTGATAACTTTGTTAATCTGCCATTTCATTAAAATACTATTTATATAAACATGTTTAACATTCTACTTTTATGTTATCTATAAATGTATAAATTAAAAAAAAATTACATAGTATCTAATATCAATAATTATCTTACTTAAAGGATTGAATCCAAAATATTTTTTTGTTTTTACCAACTTGGAATTTATGAGAAAAAGACCCTTTTATTGAAAGTCATATTCATTATCATAGACATCATAATTGCAATGAAGATAAATAAATATGTACATAATATTAATATCTTCTCTTTCTGGCCGCTCACTTTCTCATCTAACTCTTTTGTTTCTGTTTATCATAATTTTAACAATAGGCTATTTGACAATGCGAAAAATAAATTGTGAATTATAGTAATCACTGTATATTATGAGTTTAAAAATGGTTATTTACTAACGAAACTTGAAAATAATACTTAATTTATTCAAAAATCAATAAATAAAAATGCATTTTTTCAAACGTTTGTCACGTGACACAAAACGCTCCTGATTGGCCGGGCTTATGATGAAGTCACTTTCTTGTAAACCTTGCTTTTCTACTATATGTACCACAGATTAAATTACAGCAAAGTGACGTCAACGACCCCTTTGCAGCGCCATACTGTCCAAGTAGCGTTTTCGCGCGTTATTTAAATATGGAATTTTTAATATGATATCTTTCGGCAAATACGTACTAGAAATAAAAAAACAACTTTTACTGGGTTCCTTAACCTCTACTTAATAATATAAAATGGATTTTAAAAATCAGTCAAATAACCTATTGTGCTATGTAATGGAATATCTATTTGACCATTGCACCTGTTTTAGTTAACTAAGAATTGTATATTGCTTTTAAAGGTAAACATCGGCTACATGTTTATAAATATGAGGATAAAGCTAAGCAAGCCGCAGAGGAAGAGGAACAAAAGAACATAAAGGAAAAACGTGAGGTATATACAAACATTTTTGGTTAAATAAAGTGTATCTTTGTTAAATTTCCTTTTTAAGAAAGTAGTACTTAAGGTATACATATAACATGTTATACAAGATTTTAATAGATTCAATTCAAATTGAACTAATCGAACAATAAATGTTGATTTGTTGATTGTTCACAATATAAATACAAACAAATCAACATAGATAGCACACGACGACTGCTCGTACCAATGTGGGTAAAAATAAATAAATAAATATGAGACAACATCACATACATTACTCTGATCCCAATGTAAGTAGCTAAATCACTTGTGTTATGGAAATCAGAAGTAACGACGGTACCACAAACACCCAGACCCAAGACAGCATAGAAAACAAATGATAATCTACATTGACTCGGCTGGGAATCGAATCCAGGACCTCAGAGTGGCGTACCCATGAAAACCGGTGTACACACCACTCGACCACGGAGGTCGTCGAAAATGTCAAAAAAAATGCCAAATTTTTAAACTCTTCAATTATATATGCTTGAAGCGTTTTTTACAAGCGTCTTTTACAGGCTAGATGTTGGCCTTGTCATTAAACGATATAAAAACTGAATGTCTGTTTTCGAACTACAAAAATATTCAACTGTTCGACCAACAAAATAAATACAATGATATATCATCAGTGGCGGATTTACAAATCTGCCGCTAGTTGGCTATTCAATTTTTGCCTCCCCTATGTTTATTTTTGCAACATTTACGATTTGTGTTCTATCATCCTCATTACATCGGTTTTTTCCCGTTATTAGTATGATTATAAACTAGGTGATATTTCTGTCAGTTACTAGATTATTTTTCCAACCCGCTATGTAGTAGCGAATATAAGGATTACGGACGTAATGTGCATACATATAGTTATAAGTTTTTTTTTAATTTCTGTAAGACAAATTTTGGCTAAATTTGCCGCCCCTCTAAATCTGCCGCCCTAGGCTCTAGCCTACTTAGCCTATTGGTAAATCCGCCACTGCATATCATTTAGTATTACCGCGGATATACCCACGGATAAGACCCGCGTCTACTATCCACAAGCCCAGTCCGACCCTTACCGTGCACCCACACAACAAATGAAAATCGATTCAAAATCGTGGAAATAAATTAAGTTTTTTTTTTCTAGAAAGACGGCAATGAAGAAACTATTGGCGAGAGCGGTAGCATTTTTGTGAGGAATTTGCCGTATGTCGTATCTGAACAAGAAGTTACGAATTTGTTTGAAAAATATGGTTCGTATTGATTACATATATAAAAATATTTCAGTACAGAGAAAACACTTTTAAATATACCATTATAATAATGCATGAAGATGATATAGAGTAATATATTGCTAATAAGGTACTACCCAAACGTCATATTCTCCTGCCAACCGATCTGACGGTTTGGAAGTTCTGTTTCGATTGGAAGGGTGAGTGAGCTAGCATAACTACAGACACAAGAAACATAACTCAATCTCACTGGAAATGCAAGGAATGATTGAAATTTCCTGTGACAATATCTCTGGGTGGTGATGATATATCTAGAGAAGGTCTATTTGCCAGTTCGCCTACCAATTTCATAAAAATAAACCTGTATTAATTTATTTTCCAGGTCCAATCACCGAAGTGAACATGCCCATAGATCCAGTGCTACGTCAGCCCAAAGGTTTCGCCACGGTCACGTTCGTGATGCCTGAGCACGCTGTGAAGGCATACACGGAGCTGGATGGTACGGCGTTCTGTGGAAGAATGCTGCATTTGTTACCGGCCAAAACCGAAAAACTAATCGATGAAGAGGACGATGGTTAGTTTCATCAGATGAATACACTTTAAATTATAAGAATGTAGTAATACAACCACAGAGTATATAATTAAGTATACAACAGTTATGCTCAACAACGCCACAATGTTATATATTATGCCGCTCATATAGATATTTGTGATTTATTTATCCTCGTTCTTATAACCATTAGGACACTAACATTATGACGTCACAAACATCTGTTATACGATCTCTATTTATGGCATATTATTGCTATTTATAAATAAATTTCTATTATTATAAATTTAGTTTATTCTTATAAATAAATTTAATTCGGTTCTTTATTATAATTTAATATTGAATTTCAATTGATAATTTGCAGAAGGACTGTCGTTTAAAGAGAAGAAGGCGAAAAAATTGAAACAACAAGCAAATTCGTCGCATAACTGGAATGTGCTGTTTCTGGGAGCCAACGCCGTCGCGGACGTGGTCGCCGCCAACTATAATACCACTAAAGAGGTTTTGCTAAGCGATAGCAATAAAAGTGAGTGTGAATTATTCTATCTAATTTATTTGCTATGGTCAAAGAAACCTTGTACCAGCTTCACTTTGGAGGTCATAGCTAGCTATTACTTATAAATAAATATTTAATACTGTTAATAATTGAATATATTGCCCACCAGGGATGTGATTAAACGCGTAACAGTTTTTAGGTATACTTTTAAATTTTAATGAATCTAGAAAAAATCTAAACTCATGTTAAATCAAAACCATTTTTTTTTCTAATCTGTGTTATATACTCCCTCACCTAACCTCAGTTAAAAATATAAATAAATTTATGCTCTTGTTATGTTCTTGTAGTAAAGCTTCTGAAGTGCAATAACATAATATTTTCATAAATTTCACATAGCACTGTTTTTAAAGTAAGAGACTTATATATATACATAGTTTTTATAAATGGCAATAAAGCCATCTTTTAAAAGCGATCTCCAATGATCGTCAGTTAAATGAATTTGTATTATCTCAGTCGTTCTAATTTTAAATTTTTAGATACCAGTGCGGCTGTTCGTCTCGCTCTGGGAGAGACACAACTGGTCGCCGAAACTAGGACTTTCTTAGAATCTAATGGTGTTTATTTGGACGCCTTCAACAGAGTAAATATATAACTAATTTTGTAATTCTCCGTGACTTTTAAACAGCATTTATTAAATATACATATTTTATAATTAAATATGTCTTTCAGCCCGCGAATAAAAGATCGAAAACATGTATATTAGTGAAAAATTTACCAGCGGGAACCGACAAAGAAGAAATTAAATCGTTATTCGTGAAACACGGTCAGTTGTCCCGCTTTGTAATGCCGAACCACGGCATCACCGCGCTTGTAGATTTCATAGAACCATTTGAAGCTAAGAAGGCTTTCACTAAACTGGCATACTCTCAGTTCAAGTCGGTCCCCCTTTATTTGGAATGGGCACCAGAAAACATATTTATTAAAAATGCTGAAAAATCAAAAGAACTTAGTGAAAAAGTCGCCGACAACGACATAGTACGAGAAAAGAGTAACAGTAAAGTTGACGGAAACGAAAAGGTAACGTCTGAAGAGAAAAGCGAAAAGCAAGAGAATATTAAAGAAAGTAATATCGAAGAAAACAACATGGAAGATGAGATACCCGAGAACGACACAACACTTTTTGTGAAAAATCTTAATTTCAAAACCACAGAAGAGAATTTAAAAGCGGTCAGTGTTACTAATTTGATAATATTTATTTGGTCAAAGGTATTTAGGTAGATCTTAAAATAAATGTAATTTTAAGATTCAGAGATATTAGCTAGAAAGTATGAAATAAAGGGATATTAGTGTACTAGAATAGGCTATTTGACAATACGAAAAATAAATTTTGAATTATTGTAATCAATGTATATTATGAGTTTAAAACTGGTTATTTACTAACGAAACTTGAAAATAATACGTAATTTATTCAAAAATCAATACATAAAAATGCATTTTGTCAAACGTTTGTCACGTAACACAAAACGCTCCTGATTGTCCGGGCTTATGATGAAGTCACTATCTTGTAAATCTTGCTTTTCTACTGTATGTACCACAGATTAAAATACAGCAAAGTGACGTCACCGACCCCATTGCAGCGCCACATTGTCCAAGTATCGTTTTCGCGCGTTATTTAAATATGGAATTTTAATATGATATTTTTCGGCAATTATGTACTAGAAATAAAAAAAAACAACTTTTACTGGGTTCCTTAACCTCTACTGAATAATATAATATTGTTTTTAAAAACCAAATAGCCTATTATAAATATTGAGTATCTAATAGCCAACTTGTATTAAAAGGTAAAGAGCGGAGACTAGATGAATCGATTTATATTTTGAGTCTTGGTATTAAATAAATCGTAAAGTAGTAAAGGCTACCAGAACGTGTCTACCGTACATAATGTTAAAATTATTGTCCATTTATATATCAACACCACCGCTAAAAAAATTTGACGTAATATTTAACTTTTTATAGCATTTCTCGTGCTGCGGAAGAATTCACAGTGCGACGATAGCCAAGAAAAAAGACCCAAAAAATCCCGGACAGTTCTTATCCATGGGTTACGGATTTATTCAATATATTAAAAAAGAACATACAAATAAAGCTTTGAAAGAGCTTCAAAGCTCAACTCTTGACGGTAAAACTTTGGAACTGAAACGATCGGAGAGAGGGAATACGTAAGTATAGAAAAGTCATTTGTTCCTATTTACCTTTCAGAAAACTATGAAAATATTTCAAATATTTTTATGAGCTCTTCGTGTATAAAAATTGATGTTACTATATTATTTTAAATTAAAGGAAATAGATTAATATACCATGAAACTTATTTAAAACTAAGCATGAATATTATGTAATTTTCATGCAGGGTAACTTGTAAATCGTTCAACCGATTACCAAAACAAATGAAACACGAAGAGGTCGACATCTAAAGGGTTTTAGGGGGTTTCTAGGGGTTAGGTATATATATAAATGCAATAGTTTATTGATTTATATATATATGATATTTGGTAAAATATTGATTAAAATAAACGTAAGATAACATGGTATAATCGAATTGATCGGGTATCGTGTAAAATGAAACAGCGTTTCGGCGTAATCGATTTATTTCAAATTGTCACAAAATTCATATAATAAACACAATCATAATAAGTCTGTATTAAAAACAATTAATGCGACATATTACATAATATGTTTCTCACAGAGGCCATACTCGACGTAGTTACCGTGTGCAGAGATGATATACATATGTAGGTATCTTCTGTTTCCTAACTTCCATAAGGCGCTCAAACGTGTATCGTTCGGTATCCAATGCATAGGAGCGAAGTCCTCCCAAACTTCGATCTTAGCAGATAATAAGCAATAACTTAGTGGCTCGACCTGGGAAATCATCCCAGGAAATCAGCAGCCTTATAGGCCAACTACTAGACTAACAAGGCAGGCAATATTAAATTTTCTGTTGCTACTTGTGACTTCTATTAATCTCTCATTATATACGTCTTTTGTCGGCGACAAAAAGAAAATTATTATTACATTTGAGGCTTTTAATGTTTCAGCGCGGAAGTAAAGTCATCGAAGAAAAGTGTCAAGGATACAGCACAAAATGGCACGAAAATTCTCGTCAGGAATGTGCCATTCCAAGCTAACAGAAATGAATTACATGAAATATTCAGGTAATCATAGCTAATAATATATTAGACTATGTGAATAATAATATATTGATAATTGAAATAAATGTATTGATAACATTAAAAAGTATTAATGGATAACCTTGCGGGTTAAGTCAAAAGATTTTATCATTATAATTTATCAATTCCGTTAAATGTATCATATCTTATACAGATCAAAACGAAATATTATTTTACTGATAAAATTATTAACTAACATAGTTTTTACTATCTTAATTGTAAATCAAAATATACACAAGAAATAAAACATAGAGTACAATATTTCGATTGTTTTTTTTTAATTTTATTAAATTTTTCTTACAGAGCATTCGGAGAAATCAAAACATTGCGACTCCCTAAAAAGCTAACGGTTGGATCGGACCAACATAGAGGTTTCGCTTTCGTCGACTACTACTCTAAAACGGATGCAAAGGTAATAAATGTCGAGCACATGCTATAAAAAAAAGGCCCCGACGAATTGAGAACCTCCTCCTTTTTTTGAAGTCGGTTAAAAATAGACAATTAAATCATTGGTCTATTTAAAAAATTAACAAACCATCATTGAATTCAGACATAATTCCAAAACTATAGGGTGTACGTGTTATAATTGTATGAAACATCAGTCGACTTTTTGTGTTTATTTGATTTTAGGTGAGATAAAATTATTCTATAAAGCTTTCAAATATGAATCTATTTTTTTTAGTCTGCATTTGAAGCTCTCTGCCAATCGACTCATCTTTACGGAAGACGCTTAGTGTTGGAGTGGGCTGATCAAAGCGACGAGACCGAAGATGTTGGTTTGTTAAGAAAAAGGACAGCAGAAGCGTTTAACGCGAGGGTTCCTGGAGGCAAAAAGTCAAGGAAAGGAGCAGTTGATGTTGAAACATTTGTTGAAACTGATGATAAATAATTGTTTAATATAGATATTTTATTATCTTACTTTAATCTTATTTTTGACGCCCATACTTATAGATCCTTTATAAACATAAAATGATATTGTTATATACGTTTAATTATATTTCAATTCACTTAAGTAATATTAAGATTAATTAAAATCTTTAAATAAAAATAAAAATTCAAGTATTGTTACGAGCAACTTGGTCGTGTGATATTTATTTATTCAATGCTTCAATTACCAAAATTAAAATAAAGCACATTACCTAATATGTAATGGGCTGGCGCGAAATCAAAGATAATGATCTCTTGCAAAACAAAATTTAGGCAGAAGAACAATTGGGAAACACGTAAAATAAATAAATGTTTAATACGTTTTAAATATACATACACACATTTTACAATTATATTATAAATAATACAATCAGAATCTATAATATTTATGCTTACTTTGTATAAGCACTTAATATATTTTCTTTATAATAATTTCTTGTGGCTTGTGTATAATAGGTTCAATTATGTTTGAGTTATTAATTTTTTCTAAATCTAATTTTCAAGATTGATTAAAAGAGTTAAGTTATGAATAAGTATATATAACAAAATATTCAAATAATGTGATATATATATTTCTAACTTTAACTTTGACTTAGTAAAGGCGCAGTAGATTAATGCCTATATATAATTAGTTACGGCATATATTTATTATTTTATTTAGATCTATGATGTCCTAAATGTTAAATTCAGTGTTATTGCTTCAAGTTGATTATTGTTACAAGTCAAATACTCTAAATAAATATGTTTCATGCACATTTTAATTACATATTTTCATTAACTGCCTATTATAATTAAAAAAGCTATTCTTATTATGTCTTGATAACATAGCATACAGTATTAATTAGATATAATATAAATAAATATTAATGAAACTGGGTTTATTCCATGTACATGTCAACTTTATTTGAGATAATAATCAATAAGATACATTAGTGTTGGATGGCATACACAACTATAGATTCCTTCATCTTACCGCACAAATTAAATACAAAATAATGCATTATAAAGATTTGAGTTCAAACTCTATTTCTAGTAAATATTTACATAAGTAAAATTACTCTAGTTATTACTTACAAAATGATCACATACCTAGGATTATTATTCTAAATCTTTAACAACACTGAGTTAGCAATGAACAGTAATAGCATTCTAGGTAGTGATAAATTTTAAACTTTTATAAGCTTGTAATAATTATAAAGTTGAACACCATAAACACGATACATACGGCTAAATTTCTATAATAGGAATTTGATTAACTTTTATATTTACAAACTTATATGATAGAATAGTATAAGACATAATATGCAAAATTAACAAATTAAAACAAAAAAATAAGATAACTTTATAAAACAGCATCTTTCCTATATATTTCTTGATAGGATTTGTAATTCTTGTTGTAATTCTAGGAAATAATAAAAAAAAAAGGCTAAGTTTATTTTAATCTCAAATAACTCACAATCACAACAGTTAGGAGAGAATTGTTAATTGAGAAACAGGTTTTTATTGTCACCAAAGTGCATTTAGCAACAATAAAATTGTCCAGGGAATGTGTTTACCTTCTAACAGTATGGCTGTAATATATATTAATGGTTTTATTAAACCTTTTGTTGGTTATCACCAATTAGCCTAGCAGCACATTTTGACAAAACCACATGAGAACATAAATATTAAATTTCATAAATTCTGATATTCAGTCAATTTTAACAGTTGAATATATTTTTCTAACAAATATACTCGTTCCTATATATCCAACTGTACCACAAATTATTCCCAAAGTCAAACTGAACAAAGCCATGTAGCCAAAGTAGAAAGTTGTTTGAAACAGCCCATACATTTTGGTTTTAAATATGAAATAGTAAAATGAATACAGATAAACATACAGGGCAGTACTACCAGCCGAAAGAAAACTAGTCCATTGCCAGCGATAATCTTCTGCATTCAACAGGAAATAAGTACAAACAATTGTTACACACACAGTCACAATCATGAGAATTAAAAAGACCAATAACATGAAACCATACACATAATAAATTTTATATGCCCAAAATGATGTGAAGATAAAGTACATCTCAATGAAGATGGAACCAAAGGGTAATATCCCACCCATTATGATTATTATGAATGGTTCCATGAACCATTTCTTCTCTGGAATAGGTCTAGGGACAGCATTGATGCGGCAAGGGTAGTCAGGCTGACCAGCCAGATTACGTCCAAGGACTGTTCCAACTAAGGTGAGAGGTAAGATAACAAAAGTACATATTGACATTACTGCAATCATACTACCAAAAGGAATGGCTCTCGATGCATGGTAGTACATAGCAATGAAATTTATAAAGAAAGCTGTACCACATACTAGTACAGGTAATAAAAATGCAGAGAGCAGCATCTGTTTGATCCATAACCTTCCACCCATTCTAGCATACAAAGACCCACCAAAATAGCCGTTGATGGGGGAAGTAGCAGCATATATGAAAATAGCTGTTGATAGTAAAGAGCCTCTTTCTGTGTAGAGCTCTCCAAAAATAGTAAAAATAATAACAGCTAATGTAACTACAGTAAGCTGATGTCCAACTCCCACAAGGGCAGAAAATAAAGCCAAATGTGGAACAGGCCTAAACACATCCCCATGCACCTGTTTCCAACCATACTCATCACCTAAATCCTTTTCCAAGTCATCAAGATCATCATCTTTTGAGTACCTGGCATAATCTTTACGAAGTGTTCTCATAAGAATCATTGATACAAGACCTACTAAAAATATAACCATCATGAAACTGTTGAAGATACTAAACCAATGAATCCTGTGTTGAAAAAAGTTAGGATCCAGATATTTATCAAACCTGTCTTCAAATCTAATGTTGCTCTTCTTCCAATTGACTTCATAAGTGAAAGGAATTTTTGCGTTAAGCACTAGTCGTTCTTTATTTTCGGCTGTGAGATTCACTTCCACAATCCTATTCCCATTATATCCAATATCGAATTTTTTATGGGTCCAAATGTAGTGATTATCGCCGTCTATTTCTCCAACAATACCCCATATCGGAAGGTCATCGACATACATTTGGTACCAGTAATGATTTTTAACGGCATACACCAATGCTTTAAAGGACTGTTCGTCAAGTTCAATGGCACAAAATTGTTGCGCTGGTACATTATCTTTGAAGGTAATGTCTAAACCACTTAATTCTAATTCAACGCCTTGAAGAGCTTCTGATAATGTCTCATGGTAATGACCAATGGTTACTTTTGTACCCGCACAGAAAGGAAGGGAAAAATATGCGTACGTTTCTTGGCGATTGTGGTATGGGCCCACGGTATTCATCCATAGCACCACTTGTTCTCCATCTTTATATGTATGTGTATGCTCATCACAGTAAGCAATATGCCACAAAATAAATAAAATGTATAGAATTTTCATTTTAAGTTGTCGGAATAGATGGTTTTATAAATAAAACGATAAACATAACACGTAAGTTATAAGCCGACGTCAGACATATAAATAAATGTTGCTATATTTCTTTTGTTAACAATTAAAAATACACCGTTTAAAACAAAATATATATTTTAAGAAAAAAAATACTTATTTTAATAAAAAAATATGATATAGTAATCAGAAATATTGGTAATTACATATGTGTTTTTCAATGTTTAATAAAATACAACGAAAATATACATAATACATATGTAACAAATTATTTTTATATTGTATTCTGTGGTTTTTTGACACTTGACAGGTCTTCAAAATTTCCAATGTGTTTTTGACTTAAGAGGTTATATTTATAAAATAACTTAAAAGAAGTTTTTAAAATGGACATAAACAATGACTTGCCTAGCTGTGTGCAAGCTAGGTTTAAATCAGATACTGGAGAAGAAACAGGCAGCCCATTGGATTTACCTTTAACCATAAATAAAGATCAACTTACACTTATTTGCAATGCATTGCTAAAAGAGGTTTGTTTTGGAAATTGTTTAATTTTAAATAATATTTTGAATAGTAATAACTGCAAAATATATATTAATTATTTTAGGAAGATAAACAATTTTTATTTTTCGTCAAAGATACTGAAATAACATCAACATTACACGAAGCCTTGGATCTTGCTAAATTAAATTCTGAAGAAGTTGTAGATATTATATATCAACAACAAGCAATATTTAAAGTTCGACCAGTAACACGTTGTACAAGGTTTGTATTAAAATATTATACTGGTATTATAAAACATTTTGAACAGATTTGTCTTAATCAATATAACATTATTTTTAGTTCTATACCTGGACATGCAGAAGCAGTTATATCAACTTGTTTTAGTCCGTCAGGAAATAATTTAGCCAGTGGTTCTGGTGACACTACAGTTAGATTTTGGGATTTAAATACACAAACTCCACTACATGTATGCAAAGGTATGCTGAGCTTGACATGGTTGCATTTAAATTAATTCTCTATGCCTTAGTGAATTAATGGTCATAATATAACATTAAAATATTATTGGTATATTATTTCATTGTATTAGAAATAAAAATAAAAGACAAAATTAAATTAAGTATGAAAGAGGCATTGCGTAATATTATACATATTATAAAAGGAGAACCCATGCAATCATAAAAACTAAATTAAATTACACAATGATAATCAATTGTATCCTTAGTTATATTATATTTTAACTCTGTTTTGATTTTTCTTAAACAGAATTGTGTTACCATTTTTTGTTTACATGATATAAATACAGTTATTATTACAGTTATTGTAATAAAATATGATTGTAGGTCATACCAACTGGGTACTGTGCATCAGTTGGTCACCAGATGGCTCCAAGCTAGCATCAGCATGTAAACAAGGTAGAATTATGCTTTGGGACCCAATAACAGGGAATCAAATTGGGAAGACTATGATGGGACATAAACAATGGGTCACAGCACTAACTTGGGAACCTTATATAAGGTAAATATTGAATTAAATATTTATTGAATAAGTAATTAAATTCAGCATGTATACTTATATTGTTTTACATCATTATACAGATTTTGTTAAAAAAAAAAAAAAACGAAGGAAAGATATAAAATTTATCATAGCTTGAAATTGTAATTAAACAAATAAATTTGTTTTTTGCTCCAGAAACCCAGAATGTCGTAAATTGGCTAGTTCATCAAAAGATGGTGATGTTAGAATATGGGACACTGTAACTGGACAAACAGTTTTAAGCCTGACAGGACATTCCAAAGCAGTAACATGTGTAAAATGGGGAGGGACAGGCCTCATTTATACATCATCTCAAGACAGAACTATTAAGGTAAATTGATATAAGTGTATTCTGGTATGATAAAATAATGAGAAGATTTATGTGATAGCAAACATGGCCCAGTGGTTATAGTTTGTACATCTTAATCAATGTTTGCAGGTAAAAACCTCGATAGGAACCACTGTTTATATTTCATCTTGTACTTTGTGGTGAAGGAAAACAGGGTGAGAAAACCTGTATATATTCAATGAATTCTGCCACATGTGAATTGACAAAACCACACTGGAGAGGCTTTCTGGAATATGCTCCGAACCTTGCCCATGAAGGGGAGAGGAGACCTTAACCCAGCAATTGGAAATTTACAGGCTGTACAAGTGTACATTTTATGTGATAGAAAAGACTTTAAAAAGTAAAGATAATATACCTATCCAATGCGTGGATAGAGACCCCTTCCATTACTGTCAAATTAAATAAACACAATACATATTTAACTTCATTCATTGTTACAATGATTATTATTGTTTATTGTGCTTATAAATGAAATTTAATTTGTTATTTTTTATTTATTTATGTATTAGGTCTGGAGAGCTGATGATGGAATACTATGTAGAACTTTAGAAGGTCATGCCCACTGGGTTAATACACTAGCTCTGAGTACAGATTATGTTCTTCGAACCGGACCTTTTCATCCTATTTTAGATAGGTTAGACTCTACAAATGATAGTAAGTTTATCTTTAATTTTGTTTGATTTAAAATACTTATGAAACTAAAAAAGCTGAATTTAAAACAATTGTTTTCTAGGGACTATTTTACAACAACGTGCATTGCAAAGGTATGAAGAAACATGTCATAAAGGTGAAGAGAGACTTGTGTCTGGCTCTGATGATTTTACTCTATTCCTTTGGCTACCTGAAAAAGAGAAAAGACCTCTGGCTAGAATGACTGGCCATCAACAACTCATTAATGATGTTAAATTTTCTCCAGATACAAGGTAATTTTATTATAGATAGTTATGATTGCAATAAATAAATGCAGAAATATAAAAAAAATGCAATAAATAACACATAAACCAATCAAGTTTCCACTAATATCAAAATAAAAGCATAGCAATATGCATAAAGTAATTAATAAGAGTGTTAGTAGGTGACAATCAAAAAGAAAAAAATTAATAATTACAAAATCAACATTAACACAAACAATGAATGAAATAGTTTTGGGCACAATTCGTTTTCGTACTAATCATCAAAAACTAATATACTCATAAAAACAGTGAGAAAATAATATATTATTATATTATATTATAATTTTCGAAATCCTCATCAGCCCCCGATGCAAAGCTATGCATTTGATAAGGCTTAACAACAATACGGTGTATGTGATATTTATTAGTTAATTTGCTATCTTGGTACATATATATGTTCGTGGTATTTCTTTAACAATTCGATAGCCCAGAATTTTTTCTAAAGGTTTTAATTTCAACTCCAAATGGCAATACCGAAATGCCCAAAAATTTTACAAATATCATAATTGCTAAAAATATTAATTTAATTTCTTTCAGAATTATTGCTTCAGCGTCGTTTGATAAGTCTGTTAAATTATGGGAATCAACTACTGGAAAATTTATAACAACTTTAAGAGGGCATGTGCAAGCTGTATACATGGTTGCATGGTCTGCAGATTCTAGACTTTTGTTAAGTTCCAGTGCAGATTCAACATTAAAAGGTAAAACATGTCTTTATATTTACTTGGTAACTTTATGCAAGCCTGTCTGGGTGCTACTCTCTACGCATCTAATACTATATTGCCAAACAGCAACTGGAACACAGCAACACTTATACTCTATTCCAAACATAACAGGACAAGGCCAAATAGCAAAACTTAATTTATTACTCTACAATATTCAGAATGGATTTATGGAGTTTAGAGAGTTGACGTAAATGTTACCAGAATTTTCGAAATAAAATTATAGTGGAAATAAGTAATTAAGTGTGTTTTATTATAAATAAACATTAATTAATCATTAACAAATACATTTTTAATAGCACATTGCATTGAATACTTACATCTATGGTTTCATTAACTTTTATTCACTTCTGTTATGTTAGTCTGAAGAATTAATGAGCCAGTTTAACTACAAACACAAGGCATAGCATCATAGACCTCAATGTTGTTGGTGCATTATGATGAAAGGAAATGTAAATATTTCTTACAACACCAATCTCTATGAGTGGTGGTGACTCCTGTTTTAATCAGTGGTCTCATCATTTTGATTTAACTGTAGTGTATAAAAAATAATTTACCTAAACATTTTTTCTGTTTTGCAGTTTGGAATTTAAAAACTAAAAAACTAGAATTAGATTTACCAGGCCACGCCGATGAGGTATATGCAGTAGATTGGTCTCCAGATGGAACATATGTTGCGTCGGGGGGAAAAGATAAAGTGTTGAAGTTGTAAGTAAAACTGAGAGACATTTCTTATCTTATTTATGTAAACATCAAAAATAGCATATTAAAATGAGCTACAGAATGGGGCGGAAATAAACCTTATGTCAGTTCAGTAACTTAAATGTGCCAAAAACAAATTTCTTCCAGAAACGTGCTTAGTTCTACCATATACATACAATAATAGACATGAAGTAACCAATATTAGTTAAATCTGTTTAGAGAAACAAAGTTTAAATTTTTAATATTAGTATTTTTTTTCATTTTTACTCTAATCATAAAAAATAATGTACTATAACACTAACAGTGTCTAAAATTTTGTTATTTTGTTACAGGTGGCAACACTAAGAAAATAAAAACTAATTGTAATTAGTTACTTTATTGTGAAGTTTAAGTTACATACATTTTTTGAATAATAAAAGATCAATCAAATTTTATTTTATTTTAATGCTCTTTTTAACATTAGCTTTAATGCCAGAAGGCTCTCCACCATATTTAGATATCTCTGTTCTTGGTTCCCTAACTGCACCCTTCCTCCTTATTTTAGCCTTTCTATATTTAAGCTTATGTTTAACTCTTGGATTTCTCTGTTCTTTCTTTCGGTATGGAGTCAAACCTTTATTCTTTGCAATCTGATAAGTGATTTCTCTTTTATCTCCAACTGCTTCTGTAATCTGTTCATTATCTTTTGATAATGATAGTGGATTATTCTGTTCAATTTCTAATTCATCATTGTCAGAGAAACCACTTTCTTCAGACTGGCTAACATTTTTGTCTTCCTTTTCCTTATTACTTGCAAAGAAGTCACTTCCTTCATAATCATTGTCATTATCAGATACTCCTGTATCCTCTGCATCATCTTTTTCAATAGCATTAATTAACTTAAGTTTTTTGGTTGGGTAATCATTCAACTGTTTACGAGGCTTTCGTTTTTTAGTTTCATCTTTGTCCTTAATTACCTGTAATTCTAGATTATTTTGAACTGCATTCAATATTTTATCTATTTGTGGTTTTATTACCTCAATGTATATAGGTTCCATTTTTTGCAACATTTGTCTGTACTGATATAGTCTTTTTATAACTGGATGGTTTTGAATATTAATTTTTTGACTCTTTAATAATAAATAAAAACTAATATTTGTGCAGTAATTCAAAATTAAATCATAATTTGTTTTAACAAATTTGGAAGCCGAGCAATTTGGTAACTTTCCACCTTTAACAAGTTCTAAAACAGGATGCAAGTCATCTTTTGCAACTGATAACTTAGATTTAAAATCATCAATAAGACCTAAGAATTCTGGACTCTCCTTCTCAAGTAGTTGAAGTTTTTGTCTCTTTGACATTAGGCTTATATCACTTTTTATTGTTGTTTCTTTTTCTTCAATTTTTGCCACCTGTTTATTAAAAAAATCCAATTTAAAATCATCTTCTCCAAGTTGTTCAATTAATCTTTTTTGTATGGTTTTTGCTTCTTCCTCTTCCATGAGAGCATCTTCTTCATCATCACCAAATCCTCCATAATCTTGATCCACATAATCAGTAGAATAATAAGATCTTTTTTTCTTACCCCAAGCTTTAGAATCGGGTAAGTCATCGTCTGATTTCTCTTGACCCTCTACATCACTATCGGCTATCCCTAGGTCAGTTTTATCTTCACCATCTTCATCTGATTCAGAAAATGCATATACTTCATCTTCACTGTCAGAATCTTGTCGTTTTCTTTTCCGTAATTTATCCATTATTTGCTTTTCGGATGCAGAATATTCATTTTCAGAATCTGATGGTTCATAGTTGTCCTTTAAGTCATACTTAGACTTCAATCTGAAAGAAATAATTCATACAATGAATTTAAAAGATTGAAATAATTTAAATTATATATTATGTCGTCCAAGAATTACGCATGCAAACTGCTCCTGAACCATCAAAAAATCTGCATTTAGCGTGTTTATCTCCCAGACTATTGACATTCAACATTTTGAAACATATTTGTATACTTAATATTAATTTTAAACATAAAGGTTTACCTTATATTTTCTGCCATGGTTATTTCTGATTCTTCAACGTAATATGTAAAGCATGGAATAAAGATTCATAGGTTATTCAAAGTTTACCCGTCTTATATATTTCAGGGTTTAAACCAGAATTATATTTTACCGTATATTCCAATAACAAATTAGGAAACGTTTATGGTTTCTTTGATTCAGTGAATAATTTAACTATTTTCATGATTTGCTAAAGCAAATGTCCAACTCCAAGAGTATTTAGATATATATCAAGCTGACAGTTGAAAAATTGACAGCTGACAAATAGGTAAAATATGCTTCCTGCTTGCACAGCTTATTTCTTACCAAACAATTTTATTTTTCAGTAAGATATCAAGTTAGACAGTAACGACAAAAATAAAAGTCTTACGTTCAATAAGTCTATAGATAGTGGTGTCTCCATATCTAAGGCAATTGAAGTAATTTAGCAAATGTTACGAAATAAATTATATGTAAAATGAATTTTCTAGACAACACATCAGTCCTTTTTATTTTATTTTATAGCAATAAGAAGTACATTAAATCTTTATTTTTATTGTCAAATATTAGAGATGAAAGTAAGGTCGATTAACTGTCAATGTCAGTCAGTTTCAGGCTTTTGACTCTGAGCTCACACTTTTTACTTTTGTAAACTTCTTAATTCATAAAAGTTGTTGCGTATACAATCTTATAATTATGATTATTAATCACTGATCAGTATTTCTTAATATATTTATTTCGGATTATTATTTTTTTTATCAACGTTTTTAATTTTTATATACTGTAACTATTATTGTTTAACACTTGACAGAAATGTTTTGTTCAACGGCCTACTTTACACGTTTAAAATTAATTTTAATATGCATGTCTGTTATTACTTTTGGTATAACACATTCCACTTTAGATACTAAAGGAAAATTTCACTCAAAAAAAATTAATGAATGCCAGCGTTGTAAAGTAGTAACTGATTCTTTTAACAACTGGCTCGAAGAAACCTCGCGAGGTAAACACGAAGGTGGCGATGCCGCTTGGGAGGAAGCTAAATTAAAGTCTTATGCGCGAAGCGAAATGCGATTAGTTGAAATTCAAGAAAATTTATGTTCTGAGGTAAAAAAACATCAAGACGATTGTTATGCACTCTCAGAGGAAGCAGAACCACTACTGGAAAATTGGTGGTTCCAGGAATATCAAAATAATTTAGATTTATATACCTGGCTGTGCATAGAGAATTTACAATATTGTTGCCCATCACATCATTATGGTGAATCCTGCACCCTTTGTCCTCATTTTAAAAACAACAAAATATGTGGAGGAAATGGAAAATGTGACGGTGAAGGGACACGTAAGGGTGATGGCCATTGCATTTGTAAAAGAGGATTTACAGGCATCGATTGTGAAGAATGTTCCCATAATTTTTACAATGCAAGTAAAGAATCCTGCAAGCCTTGCCATAAAGCGTGTGATGGATGTCAGGGTGATGGAGTTGATACCTGTGTCAAATGTGCTGCTGGTTGGACCATGAATGCTGGTAAATGTGTTGATGTTAATGAATGTTTGGATTTGTCTATTTGTAAGAGTAATGAGTATTGTATAAACAAAGAAGGAACATTTGCCTGTAAACCGTGTGATAAGACTTGTAAATCTTGTGAAGGTCCTGGTCCATCCAGCTGCTCATCTTGCTCTCCTGACCATGTATTATGGATTGGTAAATGTATGGATGTTAAACTTCAAAGGGATCTTTTAATTAATTGCTCTATAAGGATAGCTTCCTATTTATGCTTGGTTGTCCTAGCAATATTTTTATTTAGAAAATCAAAATTATTAGCATCACTTATAGTTTTAATTATTTCAATTGTGATATATTATTCTGAAATAGCTTCTGAAGTAAGTTTGATTAAAATTATTCAAAACTTTAATGTAAATAATATAAATAATTAATAAATCATTTTTAAAGGTGTATTAAAAATACAATTTATTGTGAAAGGTACATAACTACATTTAGTATCAATTATATACAAAAATTAAACACAATTAACAAAACTTTCATATCTTATCAGAATATACTTGCCAAAAAAGTATAAGAAATACCGTACAAAACAAATATAGTTTATAAGAGAAATGTTTAGAAATATTTAATACACTCAAAATGATTATTAAACAAATCAAATAATATTTATTACACTGTTAAATGAAAATTTGTAAATAAAAAATTAACTTAATGCATTGATTTTACTAATACCTTATTTATTTCCACCTCAAATTAAATTTTAATAATGGAAAGATCTAAAAATAATCATATATAAGTATTTATACTATTTATAGGCTGGTTAAATGTAAGTGGTATACTATAAAGAAATTATTAAGAAAGTATGTTGTTTTCTATTACGAAATCTTTGTGATGTCCCTTAAACATTTAAATGACATATAAGTATGTATATAAGCAACAGTGCCAATGTTTATTTATTATTTAGGTATATTGGTTCCAATACATACTATTATATACAGTACATATTTGTTTCTGCTCTGATATCTTAGTCTTTTTATCTTGTTTTCACTTAAGCAAACTTGAGTTTGCTAGAAAGAATTCTAGGGGCATTTATTTTAAGAACACATTATTTCCTTGGAAATGGTGTTGCTGTAGCATATTAGCAAAGCTTTAAGATTCACTAAGATAGTTAATAATCTTTAGAGAGAATAAACAAAATTAATTTCAAAGTCAAGCATTAATGGAACCAGTATTTATAATAAAATATACTTATAAAATGTAGAAAACAATTTCATTCTAACCTAAATAATACATGATATAAAACCAATGAATGTTTCAGTAAAATGTAAGTAAGACATTGCTCATATTTGAAGCATAAAATCATAAGTTTGCCAGTTAAGCTTGCTTTTTGCTTGTTTGGGATCTTTGGTGAGAAAAAGTCTTGGTACATAGAAAAAATAACTAAACTAAGGGACAAATATATTACTCAACAATATAAAAGAATCATTAATAAGATTAATGGTTATCAACAAAATCTATAGAAATTATAAACGAAACATAACTTTGTTCTAAAATTTTTGTTTTTGGTAGTTTGTCATATTTTAAGTACTAATTTAACATCATAATAACTACTCGTGAATAACATTTAAGAATGTTATGCTATCGGAATACTATGCAGACGCAATATCTTTTTTAAATAATTTTATAGATTCAAGAGAACATAATACTAAAATATGCACGACTAGTAATGAAAATGCTGTTATATGGAATTATAAGTTTGTTGTGGGGGTGATCCAGAAATTAATTTCATTTATTTTTACAAAAGGTTCTTGAAAAAACAAATAAACCTACGAAGTTATTATTATCAGTCCATTGTATTAAGCTAAATTTTTTTTACATTTTCGGTCCCTTTTAAATACTTATTGAAATGCAAATAAGATGCTTACACAATAACAACAACTACCAACATTAGGGATCATTTACTTGTACATAGTGTGTACGTAATACAGTGGTATAAGAAGTAGGTAACTAAAATAATAGTAATATAGCTATTAACTTATTTTTCGTAACTTAAAAAACCTATACCTATAAATTATATTGTGTATTCTTAGTTATTGATGAAAAAAAATTATTTAAAGAAATAAAATAAATAATAAACAATAGTATTTTTTATGTCCGTCTTTTAAATTTACGCAATATTTTTACTTTACACATACTATGAATCATTGATTCAGGAAACCTAGTTACCTACTTCCCAGCATCTAGATATTGTGCAAAATACGTTCTAAAAGATATTACTACATTCAGTCTGTTTCGTTTTTATGGAATGTTTTAACGATTGCAATATAAAAGCATGCAAAATATAATATAGAAATACAAATATACTTAGTTGTATGTATATGTAAGAATGATTTTTCTATACCTTGTCACTAGCACTTGTAAAATAACTCTAAATGTAATAATTTATTACGACATAGTCGAACTTTTTCTTATAATATGACTATCAATACTTATTTCGTTATTTATGGTGTTCTTACATAATTAGCGTCGATAGAATCGATTCTTGAATGAATGGATTATAAAACAAAAACACTCAGTCAGGACAGGGAGAGCATTATATGATATTATTTCACATACATTTCATGCTATAAGTTAGTTTCTACATAATTGAGAAGGGCAACTCGGAATTTGTGATGACAAGTGAAATTTTAATATGATAATACATTATAATACTAGTTGATCAATTTTAGTGACTTAGGATAAACACAACTATCAGTTTTATCATCTTTGAATTGGATATAATTCATATATAAAGTATGGCATTGGAATATTCATTTTGAGCTATTGCTTAGATAAATCGTACTTGATAGTGTAAAGCTAATGTATATAACCTAAGGTGGTAAAAATCACAAGGAAAACAAAAGGCATAGGCATTTGAACATGTTTTCTAAGATTCGATTTAACTCTAATTATAAAACCTGTTTGGAACAACATCAAAATTTTTTTTTGTCAACATATTTTGATAGAATTGAATGCAGGAGTAAAGAACGTTCTTGCTTCCTAATACTTGTCGGCAGTGGTATTTAATGTAATCCTTGTACCTGAATTATCTTAGCTACAATTAGTTTATCAATCTCTTATGGTAAAAGAAATTGTTTATAATACAAGTTTATTTTGCTCTTCATTTAATCTCCGTGTGAAAATTCAGATTTGTGAACAAATGAGTTTGTGTAAGCTTGGAATGTGAAATATGTCACAGGCAACTAGCTTAATTAGCAATTTAATTAACATCCAAACGTTTTTGCCTAATGCTCTGTTCAGGTTGTTGGGCGCCATTTAATAAAATGTTTAGACTGATAATTAAAAGGGTAATAAAACTAGTTGACTGCGAGATACACACAACCGATTTACCCATTCAAACTAAAATAATGATTGCGACGCAGATTTAAAATTTAAAAATAATAAGGTCGATGGCATAACAGATAAGGGGTTGTCCATTAATCACGTGATCTTTTTTTAGCATTTTTTAACCCCCCCTTCCCCCATTGGTGATACGTAGTGAGGTTTAAGACCACCCCCCCTCCCCCTTCTCAACATCACGTGTATTTTTAGTACCTACAACGAATCTTAAAATTTTCTGAATATTATCTTAATTTAAATACAGGTATAAACTAAATCTTATTTTATTCTGAAATTAAGGATCATATTTGTTTCAAAATCGCGCATTAAACGAAAAAATAAATACACGAGATATCTTACTACACCCCCTCCCCCTTGTGGTATTTTCGTGATTTTTATCAAACCCCTCCCCCCCCTTTCAAGCCTCACGTGATTAATGGACAACCCCCTAAGGTGAGTCATTATGAAGTTCAATCGAGTAGCGGCGGCGGGTTGGCGTGCGGGCGGTGCGCGGACAGGTGCTGCGCGAGGTGTCGCTGCTGCAGCAGCGTGTAGAGGATGCCTGCCTGCGCCATGGCGTCCACGGTGCCGGCCGCCAGCTGGTCGGCGCGCAGCTTGCCGCCCGCCGCGCTCGGCCGCAGCAGCGTCGGCCCGAACACGGTGGCCAGGTTGTGCAGTGACATCTTGTTCTCGCCTTCGTGCTGATTGACTCTGTTGAGATATCAAGATTACGTTACATGTTTGATAGTCAAGATGGCCCAGTGGTTAGAACGCGTGCATCTTAACCGATGATTGCGGGTTCAAACCCAGGCAAGCACCGCTGATTCATGTGCTTAATTTGTCTTTATAATTCATCTCGTGCTCAGCGGTGAAGGAAAATATCGTGAGGCAACCTGCATGTGACAAATTTCATAGAAATTCTGCCACATGACTGTGTATTCCACCAACCGGCATTGGAACAGCGTGGTGGAATAACCACCACGCTTCTCCTCAAAGGGAGAGGAGGCCTTTAGCCCAGCAGTGGGGATTTACAGGCTGTTGTTGTTGATAGTCAAAATCATAATCTTTATTCAATAGAATTACTTTTAAAGTGTTTTGATCAAGTCAAGAAGAATACTTGAATTGTTTTTTTTATAAATTACTTACAATATGTATAACCAACCTAAATGGCCCAGTGGTTAAAACGCGTGCACGTTAACTGATGATTGTAAAAACCCAGGCAAGCACCACTGAATGTTCATGTGCTTAATTTGTGTTTATAATTCATCTCGTACTCGGAGGTGAAGAAAAACATTGTGTGGAAACCTGCATTTACCTAGTTTCATAGAAACTCTGCCACATTTTCCACTAACCCGAATTGGAATAGCGTGGTGATTCCACCACGGTTCGGAACCGTCTCAAAGGGAGAGGAGGCCTTTAGCCATGCAGTGGGCAATTTACAGGCTGTTGTTGTAAAATAATTTTACTACTGCTTTTTTTTTTAAGTTTGCTACTATTACGTTATCCAAGCGTACACATGATTCCAAATAAAATCCTATCACGTTAACTTTCTCAAGTCTTATTCTAAACCTTTTTATTGAGAAGCTGAAATAAAGTATTACTCTACTATATACTTGAGGCTTCAACTTACTTGACAAAATGATTAAGGAGAAAATCAATACAATTTTTATTGAGGTCTGGAAGTTGTGCGTAACATTTCAGTAGTGCGTGGCGTCTCGTGTGCGCCGGCCCTGAATCTGAAGAAGCCCCAGCACCCTGAAAGTAAAAAAAAAATATTATTAATAGGTTGAATCGTGTCATTTCGATCGATCGTAGGTAACAGGTAGGTCTTGTAAAATAAATATATAGATTATTCCTATCGACATTAAATTAATGTGGATAAGCAGTTTAACAGAATTTGTATCCAAACCCTTCGAGCTTGACCGAGCCGAATAAGGTTCTATTAACATCGACCCGACTGTGAGAATTTTTTAATTTTAAATTGGTATTTTAAACCACACTAAACTTTTTTTCCGAGTAAATTATTGTTTGAAAATTTAATTTTAGATTTTTCTTGTATTTGTTTATTCATAATTTTATCAACATTATATCAATCATTATTTACTTCGTCACTCTGTATACAGATGAAGATATATTAAGAAGAAAAAAATGTAACCTCTTTCAAACTTATTCTGTATTGATTTCTTTTTTCTGTATTGATAACGATAATAATTAATCATATTATTTATACATATTAAGTAAATTAAATGAATACCTGTGTTGATCCCCAAGCCCGTAACAATTCCGGATATAAGGCATCAGTAAACAGTGCCTCCGGCAATTCACGCAGGTACAACTTCAATACTCCGGTTACAGAGTGTACGTCAACCTCTTTTAATAACTGCTCAGCTTCGTATGCATCTGAAAAATAATAGGGTAAGTTTTTTCAATCACCATTAAATTCATCACGTGTTAGACACATTTATAGTACGACACAAATTAGATGTAGCATCGGAAAATGCAATGGAATGAAAATAAAACCGATTTCTGCCGATTTACACGACCAATAGAAATAGCTCCCTATCGCGCTGTTCGACACTATTCGTCGCTATAGATTCTCGCGTCAGAGAAAGCAAGTGCATGTAAATTGACGTGTCAAATTGACGAATATATTAGGTCATATGATATTACAAGTTATTACGTTTGTGCAAAGATCATATTCGCATGAGAAATAAATATTGATAATTTGGGATAGCGTATTTAATTCGGATGTGATCGGTTTTACGAATTTTGCCGACGCGACATCTAAGTTGTGTCGTACTATACGTTATTGTATAAATTAGGACTATTTTTAGTAACGCAATGGATTGTTCTCTTTTATTCACGAAGCAAACTGTTAATCGAATTTTATCCAATGCAGAGACAAGTTTTTGAGTATTTTTTTTTTTACTTTTTCAGACTAATTTAAGATCAGTTGATTACTAATAAATTGGTAACTTACTAGTCTCGAAGCTCTTCTTGAGCCGATTGAGGTCGGAGGCGCTGCCGGAGACGCGATAGATGCCCACCTCGCCGATGCCGCGACGCTCCACCTCGCGCACGCACGCGCTTATTATGAAAGGGATGTTCCGTTTTTCACGTCTGCAAATTATATTAAATAATTTCTATTTTTACCATCGATATATCGATGAGTTAAAATAACTTCAATAAATCATAGATGTTTCTTTTAAAGTAAAGAAAATAATATCTTCCTAATAAAATAGAATCATGTTGGCATTATAGTCTGTTCGCGTTAAGAATGTAGTGTGTTGTTATTGTTTACCGGCCCCTTTGACCAATCAAATCTTTTCAAATTACAAAGTCACGTTCACATTGAACAGGTAAAGACATAAGTTCGAACGTGACGGTTGTGGATTTAATTAATTATTAACTGATATTTTTATAATTTTTTTATTATTATTAACTGATATTTAAAAAAAATGAATACCACACCAATTTGTAAAAATAAAAGTGTGAGAAATTCTGCGACCACGTCTTACAAGAATAAATTGCCATGTGGGATTTAGATAATGTTATGGAACTCGCTGCAGAAAATTATTTTATTATACACTAACGACGACACTAGTAATAGTGATTAAAATATTAATGACTAAATTTCGATTTTTTACGTTAATGTGTATTTTTTAAATACATTACGCTTAGCCTTTAAAACGAATATAATTTGTTGGAATTTTGACACAAATATACAAACACATTTACCCTTATGTTAAAAAGATTTGATTGGTCAGGGGGCGGAGTAAGGACGGTAAACAATGACAACTCACTACATTCTTAACGCGAACAGACTATAGTAGCCAGGTTTAAAAATAGACAAAAAAGTAGGAAATATAAAGAAACTGACTTTGCGACGTGCGTGATCTTGGCGCCGAAGAGCGCGCCGGGCTTGGCGCTGGGCACGTGGCGCGCCGAGCGCTCGGGCGGCAGCAGGCGCACGCGCAGCGGCAGCGAGCCGCCGCCCACGCACACCGTGCGCGACACGCTCTCGCCCACCCACTCGCGCGACAGCTGCCGCGGGACGCCCGACACGAATTACAATAGCGATTAGCAAACTTTGCCTCTACCGCAAAATGTAACAACAACAACAACAACAGCCTGTAAATTCCCACTGCTGGGCTAAAGGCCTCCTCTCCCTTTGATGAGAAGGTTTGGAACATATTCCACCACGCTGTTCCAATGCGGGTTGGTGGAATACACATGTGGCAGAATTTCTATGAAATTTGTCAAATGTAGGTTTCCTCACGATGTTTTCCTTCACCGCTGAGCACGAGATGAATTATAAAGACAAATTAAGCACATGAATCAGCGGTGCTTGCCTGGGTTTGAACCCGCAATCATCGGTTAAGATGCACGCGTTCTAACCACTGGGCCATCTCGACTCTTACAAAATGTAAACTGCTTAACAAAATATTGGAGACAATTATGAGCAGCGTGTGTGCGCAATGTACATGCACCTCTGTTTATTTATAAGCGTGTAGGTATGAACATAATAACTTCGATACCAGATAAAAAAGATGAGGAATATAATCAGTATGATTTATTATTAGATGTATATTGTGTATAGATTTTTAAATCATGGTAACCCCGTAACAGTCAGGATGTCAGGATGTCATCCCGTCATCATGTCAGGTATAGTACCTTAAGCGTACACTTTCCCCGGAGCACCGGGCGAGCGGCGTCCTCGTAGAGCAGCAGCCGCAAGTTCTGCGAGCCCTCGAGGTCGAGCGTGAAGCTCTCGTTCCAGCGCGGCTGCGCGCTGCGACACACCAGCTTAGACTTCGCCTTGCGGAAGTAGTGCCCATACGAATCCACCTCTACCACGATGTAATAGTCTGGAAACAGCAGTATCATTTTACTGTCAATTTATTTTTATATTAATCCTGCTTAACAGAAAATTTGGACAAAATATATTCGCAAGTAGGTTTTCTGATTTATCGGCAATCGGAAAAATACATTCTATGTTTACCAGTAATAGTTATACAAGCTGCGAGATAATCTTACCAGCTGAGGTATCCAAAGGTGCAGTCATGCCTCCTATATGTAGTTGCAAGTCTCCTAGCAGCAATGAGTCATCCCTACCGCTCCGAAGGAGGTAGGAGCCCATGTCTGTCTGCAAGTAGCTGCGACATGCTGTCACCCACCCTTGAAGTTCTAGCATTGATACAGTACTGGTGCCGGCGGGAGGCGCAGATGATGCCTATTAAACATTTAATCTTTAAAATAAAATTATAAACTCACTTCTCATATTTCATTAAATTTTTGAGTAACGTAAAAAGTACATTATTTAATGAGAGCTGTTATAACACTCTTTGATGGATCAACATCTTACTTGGAATTTACATATCAAAATAGACAATAGCCATTATTTTATTGTATCTTGAGTTGATAATGATATATGATAAAGTAATTGGTCCAGGCTCACCTGTAGAGCATGGATGGAATCAATCCACTGCGTGCGTTCGTATTCCGAGCTGAGGAAGAATATGTGTTGTCGCTGCAGTGTCGTGGAGCCCGGCGCCCGGGCGCCCACTCGGAACACCAGGTTCGGTGACGCCAGAACAAGCTGCCCCTCGAGCTCCGAAAGTTTCTTCCGTTGCTTTTCCGCCGCACCGCGACTACCGAGGCGTATTTTCTGTACGATTTGACAATTCTCAAAATTAGATAAATAACAGTAGTCAGTATTGTTGTGTTCCGGTTTGAAGGGTGAGTGAGCCAGTGTAACTACAGGCACAAGGGACATAACATCTTAGTTCCCAAGGTTAGTGGCGCAGTGACGATGTAAGGAATAGTTAATATTTCTCACAGCGTCATCGTCTATGGGTGATGGTGACCACTTACCATCAGGTGGCCCATATACTCGTCCGCCAACCTATACCATAAAAAAAAAAAAAGATTCCGACACTTCCATCGAGGCACTGAATGACAGACCTTGTCGTCCTGCGTGGCGCGCTCCTCGGCCAGGATGAGGTCGCGCACGGTGCAGGCCTGCGACTTGAGCGCCACGATGTTGGCGGGCGACGCCTCGCGCTCGGCGGCGCCGCCCGCGCCCTCGTCCTCCACCACCACGATGTCCGGCAGCGGAATGAACCACTTCAGCTCGAACGTGAATTTGTCTCGCCCGGAAGCCTGGCACATTGCACGACGTTAAATAAACAAAGAGGGTAGTCTAAACTACTGCACGTATGAATTCAGTTTTGTAGTTCGTAGTTTATACATCAATGAGGTGATAAATGAAATACTTCATGTAATTGAGTCGAGATGGCCCAGTGGTTAGAACGCGTGCATCTTAATCGATGATTGCGGGTTCAAACCCGCACCGCTGTTTCATGTGCTTAATTTGTCTTTATAATTAATCTCGTGCTCAGCAGTGAAGGAAAACATCGTGAGGAAACCTGCATGTGACAAATTTCATAGAAATTCTGCCACATGTGTATTCCACCAACCCGCATTGGAACAGCGTGATGGAATATGTTCCAAACCTTCTCCTCAAAGGGAGAGGAGGCCTTTAGCCCAGCAGTGGGAATTTACAGGCTGTTGTTTGTTTGTTATGTAATTGAATTGCAGACACTTTGGCCTTTTCTATAAACTAAAATGATTTTCGCAATGTGATTTCGTCTAGGCCACGGTCATCGATATGTACCTTGTATTTGGCGCAGGCGATAACGTCGTTGAAAAGAAATAGATGTCTCAGTTTTCGATGTCCATCTGATAGCTCGACGATAAAGGAGTTTTTTACGAGTCTCCGCTGTGCTCGGTCTGCGTTCTGTAAAAATTATATAGATAAGTATACATTATATATTTCGACAAAATAATTTCAGAGACAAAATTAATGATTACCGGAAACATGGACTTGGTTTGTATAATATTGAATTCGTCTAAGAAATGTTGCGTCATATTCAACGCCTCGGTTAGCATCGCGTGATCGGGGTGACTCGCAGGCGTGTACTTTATAAGATCCTGAAAATAATTATTGTCATATTTATGTAACCGACTGTACCTCCTTGAAGAACATATATTCAAATATACATATGTATAATATAAATAAATATAAATATGAGACAACATCACATACATTACTCTGATCCCAATGTAAGTAGCTAAAGCACTTGTGTATTGGAAAATCAGAAGTAACGACGGTACCACAAACATGCAGACCCAAGACAACATAGAAAAACTAATGATAATCTACATCGACTCAGTCGGGAATCGAACCCAGGACCTCGGAGTTGTGTACCCATGAAAACCGGTGTACATACCAATCGACCACGGAGGTCGTCAAATATGTATATCATAATAGGCTATTTGACAATGCCAAAAATACATTGTGAATTATTGTAATCAGTGTATATTATGACTTTAAAAATGGTTATTTACTAACGAAACTTGAAAATAATACTTAATTTATTCAAAAATCAATAAATAAAAATGCATTTTTTCAAACGTTTGTCACGTGACACAAAACGCTCCTGATTGGCCGGGCTTATGATGAAGTCACTTTCTTGTAAACCTTACTTTTCTACTATATGTACCACAGATTAAAATACAGCAAAGTGACGTCACCGACCTCATCGCAGCGCCATATTGTCCAAGTAGCGTTTTCGCGCGTTATTTAAATATGGAATTTTTAATATGATATTTTTCAGCAAATATGTACTAGAAATAAAAAAAAATCTACTTTTACTGGGTTCCTTAACCTCTAGTAAATAATATAAAATGGATTTTAAAAACCAGTCAAATAGCCTATTGTAAGCGCTTACGTGTAAAACAAGTGCGTTCTTCTGCACACGCGCTACGGGCTTGTGTAGGAGGTCATCGAGCGACATTGGCTGCCCACGACACGTGATCTGGCGCGTGAGGTCGGCGAAGCGCTGCGAGGTGGCGCAGCGCCGCCGCACCGCGTCCGTGGCGCGACCGTAGTTGTGCAGGAACGCACCATATACGTTTATATTTTCAGCCTTAAATAAACATACCAAAAGATTATTTATAATATTAGGCATAGCCGAATGCCGAAAAAAAAATTGAATAATAATGATGATAATGATAATGATGATAATAATGATAATATGAGACAACATCACATACATTACTCTGATCCCAATGTAAGTAGCTGAAGCACTTGTGTTATGGATATCAGAAGTAACGACGGTACCACAAACACCCAGACCCAAGACAACATAGAAAACTAATGGTAATCTACATCGACTCGGCCGGGAATCGAACCCGGGACCTCAGAGTGGCGTACCCATGAAAACCGGTGTACATACCACTCGACCATGGAGGTCGTCAAATCGTCAATAAATCATAATTCTTGTGTATTTAAATAGCAACGATCTCCATTTCTTACCATTTTTTTAAAATGGATCCCTACAGACAATGGTTCTTCCCAACTGGCGACGGCATTCTTTAGACCTTCAAGGAAACTCTTGTGCAAGTCGTGCAACTCTGATATTTTATAGAATATTGTACCAAATTTTTCTTCTGTTATAACAGGTTGAGACGTCGACAGTGTCGCTTTTATAGCGTTCATGTACTGGAAAAGAAACATTTTTCTTAGTATATATTATTATATGTGTTTTTTAATATTATAGCTGAATCGTGATGCTCACCTTCTCCATTACATAGAGGCATTCCACATACACTGTCTCGCTTTCTATGATACTTGTGACAATGCAACGGTGCATCGTGAGACGCTCGGCCTCCGCATTGCTACTGATGTTAGACTCCTGTAATTTTTTTTGACATATATTTACTTATTATACATATTTGTGTTATCATATAAAAGAGAAAGTTAAAGAAAAATATAAATTTAATATTTTTCCTTTTTTGTGGCAATTCAGTTTGAAACTCACATAATATGTAATAATTAAATCTGCATCTCTTTTAGCATCAATGCGGCACTAACCTTGGGAGTTAAGATGTTTTGTCCTTAATATCCGTAGTTAGGAATAGAACAATACTAAGTATGTATAGTTGTTTGGCGGTAGAACATTCGATGAGTGATTTTTACCTACCCAACGAGCACGCATAAAGCCCTACCATTTAGTTAACTTTCTATCAATTGAAAGTTTTTTTTTTAAAAGTTAGTTAGGGTATAATATATATATAAATGAAGAAACTTATATGAAATACATATATTTTATACTCTATATATAGGCTAAAATAAAAGTGCTATACTCAGAGAAAATGTAGTTTTCTTCTACTAGTGAAAGAAGTCTTAAAACTGGATTTAAAGTCATATCAGTCATTACTATCGGAAATTATCCTTTATTATACATATTAGTACATATACATAATTTATTTCCTCCTATACATAAGCTTACTTTGCCTCAGCTTCTTGTATGTTTTTTTGTTTCATTGTACAACTGATTGTATAACAAACAGGGTTGCAATTGCTCACATAAAACCTTTGTTTGTAAAAACAGGTTCAAAAAGTGCAGTTTGTTTATGGTTACAAATTAGCCAAAAAACAAACAATTCACATAATTCATAGAGTGAACTAAAACTTGCATTTCAGATTCGACTTTAAGCAAACTCATCAGTCATGAAAATAACAACTATTTTTCTCTTGTTGTTTTACTTAAATTTAGCGAAGTGTACGGATGTGGACAGTAAGTATTACGGTGAAGCTTAGATTCTATTTTATTTGCTTTCTTTATTGGTCTTTAAAGCAGGTAACTTAAATACCCCAAGAGCCTGATAATGTATTGGCTCAATCACGTTACTAGTTATGCAGAGCATTATTATTTGTGACATAATATGTCCTATCTATTTTAGACTATACTTTAAAAGTACAAAAACACGCCGACTTTTTTATTATAAATATATTTATAATTCATAGGTTATGAAATCAATCGTATTGAATTCACACCACTTCATGATGCGATTATACTAAACGACATTGTCGATATCTTCAGCGAGCTTGAAAATAGTATGGTAAGCAAAATAAAAATAGTAAACATTAAAAAATTCTTACGTAATCCATTGTTTATTCGATACATGTTTACAGAGTCCTCAATTAAATAATCACATGTTCAGTAACAGTGAAAGTGAGGAAGATATCGAAAATCTGCTGTCGGAGTACCAAAAATATTTAGATAAGGCACACGAGCAGAGGGTAAATTACATACGAAGAAACAAAAGCAAAAACAAAGTGCCACCCATGCGATATGAAAACTTCAATAAATTAAAACCAATTGAGCGAAATAATTACGGCGAGAACAGTAATTTATACTTTAATGATATGAAACATCCAGCTTTCCTGAATACATTTATGCCACATAATTCAAACATATACAAATTTGTAAAAAAGAATGACAACCTATTCGATTTTTCAAAAAGTTTATATGGTGGTAAAAAAACAGAAGATTTACCTGCAATACTTCCGGAAAATCTATCAAAAACAATGATATCATCTTGTTTTTGCCAAGAAAATATATTTCCATGCAAATGTCAATGCAAGAAATGCTTTTATAAAGAATCCGCTCCTTCGAGAAATTTTAATAAGATTAATCACTTCACAGACAGTTTTTTAAAAACACCAAAATACTTTGAAGATAATCCAAGTAATATTTTGGACAACAATTTAAACATCCGAATAAAAATAGACGTTCAATTGCCGAGCGCATTAAGTAATTTACTTAAATATCTAAAGCAATTTGACAGATATGAAGAACATGAAGATACTTTTCCAATACAAGATCCCTTATCAAGCGTTAACTTTCCTTTTCCATATTTAAATTTTTCAATTCCAATTGATTTAATTGGATATAAAAAGAACATGTTAAAAGATACTTCAACGCCAATACATAAAATAACTATTCATAAAAAGAAAAAGTTTCGTTTTGCCAATAATAACAAAAAACACAAAAACAAGAAAATGTACAATTTACAGAATTTTAAATTTGAACCGCAACTGGAACTTAATATGACAAAAGTAGAAAATACTAACAGCTCTTTTAATAAAAATAGTTCATTCCACAATCATGAAGATACGAAGCTAACATCAAAAACAAATGAAACTAATGAAATTAAATCTAATGTTAATACAACTGTAACTCTTACTCCGAGAATTGTATTTACTCTTAATATAACAAAAGGCAGTTATAACCGTTCCGAAAATGCGTCTAAAATAGAGAACAGTATTGAAACAGATTTCGAAACTGAAAAGGATAATGTATCGAATACGAAACTGTTACGGTTAAAACGTGAAATAAATAATAAATCAAGTAATTATCTTACATTGCTTAATAATAATAAGACAATGACAACATCCTTTGCAATAAATAATCGAACGAGTTTTCCTGAAGTGACATCTTCTAAAAAATTTGATACAGAGTCCGAGGTAGACGCTGAATTGGCATATTGGCCAATGGCGACAAAAAATCAATCCTTGATACATTCAAAGAACATAACTGCCTTGATTTTAGATAGAGAAATTAAAAAAACAAAATTGAACATGACCAAAGATAAAATAATTAGTAATCATACTACAGCTTTAGAAAAAGCAATATTTGGCGATGTGGATTGGAACGATATTGACGCCGTTGTTCCGGCTTTCATGTCTTTTGTGGGAAAATATATAACAGGCGTCTTAACGTTCTGCTCCGAAAATATATGCCACTCTATGAAATGTGCTAAAAAAGTATGTTTACATAGGATTTGTACACCAGGTAACCGGTACAATAATAAAGGTCATTGTGCAGGCAACAACTACACTGGTAAGTTAATTGAATTAAAACATTTATATTACTCATGATAAAACAGAAACAAGTGTTACAGGAAGAAAATTAGCAAAGAAATAGCACCTTTATAAAAGTAAATTTTTAGGAATCTATAAAAGCATAATGTCTGTCCAGTAATATCAAATTATAAACCCCTTTTTTTTTCAGAATAAAGTAGTTTTTTTCCATTTGAAGTTCAGTTTTACGTGATGAGAAAGCTATCTTTTATGTATTTTATATATATAATAAATAAATAGAAATTCACAAATATTGTATTATGAACTTTTCAGATAGCGTAGCAACTATGGAGTCTATAATGGATTTACCATCAAATATAGCTTTTGAAGTTGTTGATATATTAGAGGAGAAAATGTTGGGAAAGTTGTTCGGAAAAGGAACTCTATGTATTCACTCAAAATGTAGTACTTTTGCAGCATTTAAGAAAACATTTAAAAAGACCAAATGCACATTTAAAGAACTTAATTTAGCAGGTCATTGTACTAATTTGAAGAATATTAAAATTATATAAGAAAAAAAGTTACGTAACCTATTATCAAGCAGCCGCGGCGTAAACGTTTGGTGTTTATAAACATTAAGTACTTTGCTCATTAAGCTCTGATAAAATGCTGGAGTTGTTTGCTATTTATCTGAAGTAGTTACGTTAGTTAACGTTACGAGAAAAAACGTTTGAAAAGTGTTCAAAAATATTACTTCCCTTCACAATGATATTTATGGTTTTATTTTTGATACCCAAAATTTTTACCCAGGTAAAATAAATATTTACACTTGAAATCTTAAATAAATACATCTACTTTTAAATGACATTTTTTTTATATTCTTATTTGAATAAATGTTTATTCAAGTTAATAAAATTATTTTAGGTTGATAATGAAATTTATTTAAGTCCTTGGAGTGTAATTTCTAAAGCCAAGCCAAAAATAATAGACTTTAATCCTAATGGTGAAATGAAAACGAGAACCATTCCCATCGAACATATTGTTAGTTTGAAAAAAATCTTACAAAAAATTAGGACACATGGAAAATTGAAAAATGTTTTAAGATTCGATGATCCATCGTTTTGGAATACATCATACGTTTTGCAAATAATGAATAGGTATATAAATAACATGACGGATACATTACGCCCAAAAACAAAACTAAAAATATTGACGAATTGCAGTAAAAGCTTGGACTTATGTAGATTCTTAGCATGTCCTAATATTAAAGAAAGTTGTATATTATGTGAAGTTCAAACGAAAATTAATTCAAAAAACACAACTACGTGTGAGAAATTTTCTACTGCATTTTTAAATAATCATAGGCAACCACAGAATCTCTACTAATAACATATATCAGAAGAAAATGGAACCAGCACACATGTTTCCCTCTTCTTATAACCTGGGTGCCTTGAGGCGCGAAGAGGCATCTTACGGGCCGACATGGCGAGGGCGACTAGTGCAGCTCATTCTTGCTGACTGTATTGATCGTCGTCGCGTTTGGACTCCACTTTGTTTAATAAATATATAAAATACCTACCCGGATATTATAAAAAAGAATCGCGCTTTTTAGCCTAAGTATAGCATTAATTAATCAATATAATTGAATTCATATGAATGGATCAGACAATTAAAGTAATTAGTGTTAAAATATGAAGATATTTTATTTTCCTCGACAAAAGCATATCAAAAAACATTTAAGTTAAATTTTGTAGAATTGATAATAGCTGCGGGAACAATTAAAAGGTTTTGGTATGTTTTCTCGTAAGTCATTAAGTAAACATTCCCGAAAGTTCCCTTATCTCACAACAGATAGGTGCATAGCGCAGATAACTATATATAAGGGAGACGCAGACTATCCAAACATTTACTGTCGCACCTTGTCCCTAAGTCACCCGTCACTATGTTCAGTTCTAGGACGCTTTTACCTTTCTTTGTCTTGTGTATTGTCCAAGGATCGCTGAGTAAGCCATTCACTAGTAAGTTTTAAAATTGTATTATAATATTATTATTATTCTTTACGTGAAATCAAAGCATTGCTATATTTTATAATTCAACAGTTACAGATAACATAGTTGAAGGGCGCGGTATCGGTTCCACAATATGGGGTTGGATAACATATCCGTTTACGTGGTGGAGCGCCGATGTTAATGAAATACTACCCGAGAAAGATCAACTTCTTCAACCAGATGCGACAAATACTTACAATTATTTAAACAACCAGAACTTAAATGTACAGTGCAACGATCAAACATGTACTACGATCAGGTGTGACAAGTACGGATGCGTGAACATTACGTGTAATATATATGACACAGATCTAACTGGAGAGTGTCGGAACTACAATACCGAAGTGAAACCCGAAGAGCCTACTACTCCTAATTCGTCACAATCAGTAACGACGCTGCAGTCACAAGATAAAAAAGCTGACGTGACGACGAAAGAGCCCACTATTTCAACCACAGAAACACCTAAACCCACTATCGAAGACCGACCCTTAGAATTAGAAGCAGTATTATCGTCAACCGTCACCGAAATTGTAGATAAAGTAAGAGCTACTGTTGATTAGGAAACCGAATTGAAACTTACTACGCTAAGGTAATCCAACTCCATATTGTACTTTAATGTTGTTTTATTGTAACCGAAACCGCACTTTATGTGAAAATAAATATAGCATTATTTCCTTACAATTCCATAATTTAAATAGAACTACTTAAACGAAACAATAATTGATAAAATTATATTTAACTTTTAGTTTTTTTTGTAATATTTCAGATCCAAATACGCTAAAGGAATTCACGTACAATATTTTATTGTTTGACTTAGAAAAAGTTTTCAAAAATTATTTCGAAACATTTTTTACACAATACGCTACAAGACTGACGAATAATTTAATTGAAAAAATGGAAATCGATTCGTTTTGCTCGGACGGAATATGTTATTATTCTAGATGTGAAAATTATAACTGTGAGTTGCAATTATGCAAATATTATTTAATAACAGGAGAGAAACAATGTATGAGTGAAAATAAAACCAAAAAAAATAAATTAACCTATCAAGACAAGTTAAAAAAATTACTTAATAGGGATAACATGGAAGACAATGAAATAATAAATGGTGAATTTAATAAATAGATGTATTTCGAATTAATTATTTTTATGTGTGTAATAATGAAAAAAAAAAATATATAATAAAGTTTAAAAAAAATAATTTAATTAACGAGTAAATCAAACTTTGTTATACAAATAAATCCATGTCATGATAGTGATAATCATTTTTAATTGAAAATAAAACGTTTAAATTTTAGTTGTAAATTATTTCAAATAACTTTTGGTAATTATAAATGCTAACCTGATGTTGAAGTTTTCTTAACACCGGCGGCGTAGCGCTGGCCTCGGTGTCCGATGAAATGGTTCGCAGAAGAAGCGGGGTGTCGCTGGAGTCAGCCAGCTCGGAGCTCGTCTCGCTGGGTTCGGTTCCCTCGCCAGCTTGTCTGATTTAGAAACATTTACATGATAGATAGATTCCGTTTCATCCTCATCCATCATCGATAGGTTCCGATTTATGAGTCAAATAAAAGCTTAAGTAATTTCATTTTCTACGAAAATAGGCTATTTAACAATGCGAAAAATAAATTGTGAATTATTGTAATCAGTGTATACTTTGAGTTTAAAAATGGTTATTTACTAACGAAACTTGAAAATAATACTTAATTTATTCAAAAATCAATAAATAAAAATGCATTTTTTCAAACGTTTGTCACATGATATAAAACGCTCCTGATTGGCCGGGCTTATGATGAAGTCAATTTGTTGTAAACCTTGCTTTTCTACTATATGTACCTACTACTATATTATTAAAGTGACGTCAATGACCCCATTGCAGCGCCATATTGTCCAAGTAGCGTTTCCGCGCGTTATTTAAATATGGAATTTTTAATATGATATTTTTCGGCAAATATGTACTAGAATTAAAAAAACATCTACTTTTACTGGGTTCCTTAACCTCTACTAAATAATATAAAATGGATTTTAAAAACCAGTAAAATAGCCTATTAGTCAATATATGGTTATTTAAACTCAGTCGACGATATTATCTCACTGCATTTTAATACATATGTATATACCTAATAAGAAAGCATAGGGTCATTTGACGTCATATAGCGTTCCATTTCAAAAGATTATGCTAATAGCATATCATTCGAAAAATATTACACAAAGCATTATAATAAAACAAGTATAGTATATTCTAACTAACAGGAAAAAAGCCAAAGAAACAACATTTGACAGCAAATAGACTCGATATCTTTGGTTGAGAGTTTGATTGATCTATATTTACTAGAGATTTGCGTAATGACGTTTGGAACGTCAAATAAACTGTTACCGGAATTTTTGGAAGTAAAATTAAAGTGAAAATATGTAGTTAGGTGTAACAGTGTTGTATTATAAATAACGATATATTAATCATATACTTTCGGTAATACACAACATAGCTGATATACAAATCGCATGATACGTAATACATAAGCATACGTAAGTCTAATGCTTTTTTGTCTTTTTCCATACTTCCATTGTAGAGACTAATGTATATTTGATATTGTGATAGGCAATTTGACTTCATTAAAACTCTACGACAATTATTGTTCGGTTTCCATCACGCTTTGAAAGTAATTAATTTATTAATATCATGGATTAGGACTAAACCTTTTAATTTGATGCTTCCGCTCTTTTATTAACAGTACTTCGGTCATGTAAAGGTCGTTTAAACGAATGACTCATTGCCAAATTATATGCATAACATATCTAATCCATGGTATATGTATATACAACAACAGTCTGTAAATTCCCACTGTTGGGCTAAAGGCCTCCTCTCCCTTTGAGGAGAAGGTGTGGAAATATTCCAACACGCTATTCCAATGCGGGTTGGTGGAATGCACATGTGGCAGAATTTCTATGAAATTTGTCACATCATCACAGGTTTCCTCACGATGTTTTCCTTCACCGCTGAGCACGAGATGAATTATAAAGACAAATTAAGCACATGAAACAGCGGTGCCTGCCTGGGTTTGAACCCGCAATCATCGGTTAAGATGCGCGCGTTCTAACCACTGGGCCATCTCGTGCTCATATGTATATAATATATATAATATTATAAAAAAAAGTAACTGTCTATCCGTCCGACAACGACGCTGTCAGCACTAAACAGAATTAGATAAACTTTGGTGTGAAGCAAACATGAACTCTAAAGTGAGGCGTAGACTTACGTACTACATTTTTAACTAAAAACTACGATTAACACGACTCACTCAGCTGAAAATTAATTTTATAAGAAAGTACGCCACGCCGATATCAGCTATGGCTGCGAGTACTCACTGTATGAAGTAGTGTATGTTGACGTAGTTGGGCGCGGTGGCGCAGAGCGGCGAGTCGGGCGCGGGCGGCGCGGACGCGGCGGGCGGCAGCGTGCCCGCGCCCGAGCTGTCGTCCGAGCCCGCGCCCGCCGGCACCACGCCCCAGTCCGACAGCGCCCGGAAACGGTCCCGCCCTGCTGAGCGCGGCACGGGTTGCACTTATTGCCAACTTATCATTTCATTTTACATATTTTTTTTTTATGGTATAGGTTGGCGGACGAGCATATGGGCCACCTGATGGTAAGTGGTCACCATCACCCATAGACAATGACGCTGTGAGAAATATTAACTATTCCTTACATCGTCACTGCGCCACCAACCTTGGGAACTAAGATGTTATGTCCCTTGTGCCTGTAGTTACACTGGCTCACTTACCCTTCAAACCGGAACACAACAATACTGACTACTGTTATTTGGCGGTAGAATAACTGATGAGTGGGTGGTACCTACCTAGACGGGCTCGCACAAAGCCCTACCAAACCATAAATAAAACAATAACGAATTCTAAATTTAATTTAAGGCGAGCGAAGACGAACCTGCTTGTATATAAACATATTCTCCGTCGTTGATATCCACCGGGACCTGGTCGTAGTAGGGTTCGTCCTCGGCGGCGGGCACGACGGCGGGAATGCTCTCGAGCGATATCGGCGCGGACTTGTCGTCGGAGGCGTCGGGCGGGTCGGGCGTGCACGACGTGGCCTCCTCGTCGATGGAGAGCGGCGTGGCCGCGCCGCCGGACCGCTTGCGCTCCGATGACAATGAGTTAATTGACTCGTAGCTTTTCACCTGTGAAATAAAAATGTGATAATATATTATTCATGACAATTGAAGCTTTTGGATGATGATATTCAGTCTACCTGTCTTTGTTTGTGTGTTTTTTTTTTGAGACATATTCAAATACGTGTATCTTATTTACATTATTTTTATTGAATTGAACTCACCCTTTCACTAATTGAGGGTGTAGATGCTCTGCTAGCAATGGATTCTCGGGACTCGGCGTTTCGTAGTCTTCTTCCCAGCGACGATGGGGGGCTTTCTTCGGCCAAGCCTGATTCTGGTAGTGAAGCTCCACGTTTGTTGAAAACTTTTGGAGGTGGCCTAAAATATTTATTATGTTTATCATAATATGAATTTTATTGAATGATAAATTTTGACTGTCTCACTTTGATTAAATCAATGAAATAACTGCAGGACAAAGAAAAAACTGTTCAAATCAGACTTGGAGACATTTTCATCATAACTATGAACTATATATATAATTATAAAAAGATTTTTGTAAAGTGAATGAGTTCATTAAATGTTAAAAAATAATAGTAGAAGTAATTTATGTAATAATTATGACTAATTTGAATTTACACATTTTTGGTTATTGAATAATTCATATAATTATGCTTACTTTGGTGGCACTTTCTTCTTAGTAGCAGATGCGGGATCTGTAGAACTACTTTCCGAGGATGGTGGTGATTCATCCAATTTCTTAGCAGCATTCTCGACTGCTTTTAAACCATTAACTTCAATCACTGTTACAAAATCACCTGCTTGTGATGCTGGACGGTTTTTAGCTTGAGTTTTATTAGTTGATTCTACATCTAGTGGAAACATTCAACACTGTACAATCTTTGTCTCTATAATTTCTGAATTAAAGTATGTCCACTCAAAAATAATAGAAATAACATCAACGCTACATACTTTAAGGAGATAATAATTAAAGTTTCTTTATATAAATATAATTTCTTACCACTTAAATCATTGTCAGTTCGTTTTACGATTTCACTGTTGCACCGTTTTCGAGCTTCAGCTGCAAGGTTTGATGACAGTTCATTTATGCATTGGTTAACAGAACTCCTTTCGGCAAAATTCACAGGTTTGCTTCTCAAGTGTACCTCGTCACAGTCAGGAGCCTCTGCTGAGTCATCACTCTTAAGACTTGTTTCACTTTTCTTTGAGAGTGAGTCAGTGTTAGAATCCTATGTTTAAGAATAAAATTAAAATGGAAGAAAAAAACACTTTATAAGTTCTTACAATCATATTTAAATAAATTTAGATCATGGAACATAATAAACACAAACTGATAAGATTTGATCAATAATTGTTTGTAGAAGCTATAAATTAGGTTCATTTATTTGAAATAGATGAATAATGCGCAAATAAGTAAATAATAATACAAATAACCTGTAACTATTAATCTTATTGGCTTTCATTATTGTTTCAAAGACACAACAAAAATACATACAAACAATTGTATAGTCCTATAAGATTAGTCAAGTGGTTAAGTTCAGCATGTGACAGCACACCTAATTAATTTAAATAGATTCAATGTTGTTTATCATTAAAAGTATTAGAAACTAAGTTCTTTAAATTAGAATAATTACTAACTACAATAAATTGTTCAGAATAAAGTTAATTTATGGTAAATGGAAGTATTTTTTTCCTTATAGATATTTTGTTTTTGTAAAGAGGCATATATTCATTTCTTTTTATCCCATTTATGCTTTGAGCAATACACTAGAATACATACGATATATCTTATTGGATATATTCTTTTATATAAGAATGAATGGTTTTAAATGTCTTATTGAAATTCATATAAGAAACTAATAACAGGAGGTAACTAATATGTAGGTAAGTATGATTCATGTTAACTATTACCTATAAACAATAATTGAACTTGTTGATATGAATTTAAGCATTGTTTCGATAATGCAAATGTAATGTTAATATATTATGATTATCAATTATATTTCGACAAGATAAAATTAAAGCATTTACCATGTATCTTCTATTACAAGTATCTGTCACACGAATTTAATACTAAAGGTAAATTTTAAGTAACTGGACCAAAGAAAATGATTCACCAAGTAAACAAATAATCTTTTGTAACTAATCTCTTATCTAGTAGAATGAAATTGACTGTAAGATAACTAAATCTTACTTGTTTGCTATCAGATGTTTTATCGTCATTCGTGTCAATCCCTGAGGGCGGCGCCGTCCTACTTCCTTGGGAAGCTTTATGTTTCTCGACATCAGACAGTAAAGTTTCTAAATACTCGACATAGAATTCTTCTTTTTCTAACTCTTCCCTAAGGATAGCTACTTTCTGTTTATGTTTAGCTAAATTGGCCCTGACATCGTCTTCCCAAGCGGCTGGTAAAGTGCTATCTGGAAAACGTTGCACCCACACACGCTGAAAATCCCCGAAGACGCTCATCTCTCACAAAACGATTTCATGTCAATTTATGTTAAAGTAATAATATGAAATCACTGTAATAGTAAGTGTAAAAAATGTATCAGAAATTCTGTCATTGCAAAAGCAATTTTTTTTTATATTTTTTTCATATATTTTGACATGTACCTAGTCGAAGGAATAAGTCCATAAAGCTTTATCTATATTCTATATGATTTAAATCTTAAAATTATTATTACTATCTTTGGTTTTTAATAATATTTTATTCTTTATTCGGATTTAATTTACATAATAAGAGGCGGGTAAAGCGGCTATGGCACAGCATATTTATATAACTTTGCATAAAATATATTAATTTAATTATGGAAGTTAATTTGTAACTAAACACTTTATTTTAAATAAGCATTTTACCTAGTACAAAATGTTCAAATAAGTTTAATCAAATAAAAGTAATTAATATGTAATGACTCCATTTCGAAAAATGAATATATTTTTAAGTGGCAGCAATTTTTGACATTGACATTGTTGAGTTTTCGAATATTGACTATTGAGGGAGTCTTGTCTCTTTAAATAAATTACAAAAAATAAGTCTTTGTACATGGACTATAGATAGCATCCATAATCCATTAGTCTGTGACTCTTTGACTATAAGTCTAGACTAGCTTCAAATGAAGTATTGATTATTAAAATGGATATAAATGATGTTAAAAATGCCTTAGAAGGCTTAAATTCTTCATCCTCTAAAAGAATTCAAGACAGTCTTTTATATATAAAATCTAATATTATTGTAAATGATAAAGGTATTAAAATATTTCGAGATTGTGATGGTTTAAATTACTTACTGCCCCATTTGCGTAAGCCCAATGAAAGGATTCTTGATTTAACATTAAGTATATTAGGGAATTTGTGTTTGGAGGAAAAAAGCAACATATTGGTGAGTGCTTTAATTTAATGTTCCCCATATTATAATAGACTAATAATGACTGAATGTAAAAAAAGCTTTGTTATTTTGGAATAACTTATTTAGAAGTTAAACTTGAGGCCTTAGAGAATGTTTTTTTATTGATATTTAAAATACCTGTTTCTATCTAACTTAATCCTTCGGTACATGTAATATAAGTATATAAAAAAATAGATTGATTTATTATTATTATGATAAAAAAGTTTTCTTCTTATATTATTTAAAATAGGTTGGTATATTGCTCTATAAAGAAACCTTATAAGTTAGAGTTTATTTACTACATTTTTTGAAATACTCAAGCTTTGAACTTTTATTTTATATTATAAGATAAAGTACAGGTGTCGATATAATATTAAAATTAGTATAGGTATAAACACAAATGTATGTCAGTATTATTTTTAAGTAAAAATAACTTTTTGAATAAATATCAAACATCATATATATGACAAATTATGTACATAATTTCTTGTGAATGTATGACTAAATTCAGAAGAAATTATTTACATAATTTTTTGTAACTGTTTTGATTGGTAGTTTAATTTTGATCACAATAAGCTTTATAATTATTTGGTTTGAACAAACTTCAAGCTTAATTCAAAGTAGACATATTCAAACATTGTGAATTAAGCTATTTTTATGCATATATGTATGTATGTATGTATTTAGCATGTGATAAATGAATTGTATTATTTTCATGCAATGCGAAATTTGTTACTTTTTTTTTAATATAAAGTAAATATATTATTTTAAGTTAATTATGAAATAACAAGATATTTTAATTTTACGAAATATATCAATGAAACACGAGAATTTTGATAAAAATGTAATTGCAATTATTAGAATAATACAAATATTTTCACACTTAAAATGTTACTAAAAATTGTTTCTCGGTGTTACATTGTTCTCGCCGATCGCCTGTACATAATAAATAGCAATACATCAATTCGAATGCGCCGCTGCATTGCTAACTGCGCTGCCGATCGATTTTGCAACGCGCCTGTATTGATTGGATGCAAATTTGTTTTAGATTGGGCAATTAAATAGTTATGGCTCACTGGTAACGATATTAAACACGGTGTGTCGAGATAGTATACTCGGGAGGACATCTCGCGTAATTGGTAATTTAGCACAAAACCAAAGCAATGCTGAAAATTTACATAGCCATGGGGCTGTTAAGGCGTTAGTTGACCTTATCGATAATAGAGATAAGACCACATCATATGCTACACTCTCGATGGCTGTGAGAGCCATTCGGTAAATACAAAGTCTTCATCTTACACACATTACAGTAACGTAGTCCTTGGCTTGATATGGCTTTTAATATATTGTGAAAAAATATTTTCAATAATAAATAAATATCACTTACATACAAGACGTATGTAATATATGTCTAGTATCTCTTTAACTTCATATTGGCAGCCTATATCAAGAATCCCTTTTTTATAACCGAAGATAATTTTTTAGTTAAAAGTCGTAATGTCAGTTTTAATAAAATTTATGACCATAATGAAATATAACTATTAATGATTCGCTAAAAATACAGACCTTTAATATCTCTTACAAAAAGCATATAATACTCGGTATATTTAGTAAATTACTTTTTTTTAGACAACTATGGATGGTAAAAGATAAGAGAAATGAAATGTTAAGCTTAAATGCTGTGCGTTGTATATCAGCACTGCTGTCTACTGAATGCGAAAAAAAAGGCTTAATAAAATCGGTGCACCGAGAAAGAGAAGAGCCTAAGAAAAGTCAGGAAGAACTTATAAACGCTATACTGAAATGCATGGGACATTTTACTACATACTCAGTTGTAGATTGTGTGGAACAGGTACCTGATATGCATAAATTACCATTAAAATTTATTACAATAGACCCAGTTTTCCATATGAAATATTAAGTTAAATACTCGTTGGTGATAAACATAATGCCTTTTTTTGCAGATCAAAGGCTACGGGAAAGGATATCATAGTTTAGTGGCGTTAACCAAAACACACGAGCCTATTGCTCTTAAATGTCTATTCAATTTATGCTACATAACAAAAAGCCGACTTCTATTAGGTCAAGCTGGCCTAATTGAATGTCTAGTGGATTTACTTCAAAAACGTGCAGGTAATCATAGCTACTTATGTCTACTGAGGAAGTAATGTCTTATTCATTTTGAAGAACTGATTAACACGTGTTTGCGATATTTTTAGATGTTTCGTGTTGGCCAGAAGGTGCGACGAAAGCTCTCTCACAGCTGAGCAGAGAATCCGTGAATCGATCTCATTTGCGTAACTGTGGGGGTTTATCGTTACTCGTTGCCGCCGCTCGGGACGACTCATATGCTTTGCACGCACTCCTTCAATACGTTTTTGATGACGAATGTAAGGCGACACAAATTTTAAATCAAGTAAATAATAATAATCATAAAATTAAAAATGATAAGTATAAATTATTGAACACATTGATCAAAGTTTTAAAATATTCTCTTTACAGCTTTCCAAATGCTTATTCGTACAGGTCTCGTCGGTCTACTCACTGACAAACTTAAAGATTATATTACTACAATGGAATATGATCATAACATCGAGATTGTCAAGTCCGGAAGCTCTAGCGTACCAATCAAACGAAAAGAAATACCAGAAAATGAACCAGGCTCAGTATATGATATAGCTCTACAAAATTTAACTGAAAACAATGTCGGAACAGGTTTATTTACGAGACGTAAAAGTATCTTGTTATCAGAAACTACAGATGATCTGAAGGTTGTCATTGAAAGGGATAGTTTATTTGTTGGATTTGTGGATGCAATTGATAGCGATGCCTCTGCGCCGAGTGAAAGTGAAGATAATGAACCACCAACCTCCCCCCCTTCACCGCCGCGCCGAAAGGGCGTTAAGAGAGCACGGTCAAAAAGCCCAAATTTGATTCAGAAGGTTAGTCGCATATTATGTCATCACATTTTATCACCTGGATAAAAAAATATTTTTCTAAGAGCGAATGTTATAATAATAGGAACATATTTTGTTGGTATTCAAGGGTTAAAATATCATATTATTACAAAATTTTGGTATTACTCCTCACCTCGCCTTGTCGATCGATTCTGCTGAAGAGGCAAACTTCCTCCATTTTTCTCTCTAGCGGCTTGCACGTACTTTCTTGAAGTATTATATTACCACATGACAACATTAAACGGTAAAAAGGATGTAAACCGTGTAGAAGAATTAATTAGCAGAAAATTGGAGATGATTAATATATTGCATTGTACCAAGCTTTTCTTATACTCATCTTAAGCTAGTTTCATATATTTCTATAAATTCATATATTTCTATAGAGCTGAGATGGCCCAGTGGATAGAACGCGTGCATCTTAATCGATGATTTCGGGTCCAAATCCAGGCAAGCACCACTAATATATATGTGCTTAATTTGTGTTTATAATTTATCTCGTGCTCGGCGGTGAAGGAAAACATCGTGGGGAAACCTGCATGTGTCTAATTTCACCGAAATTCTGCCACATGTGCATTCCACCAACCCGCATTGAAGCAGCGTGATGGAATATGTTCCAAACTCTCTCCTTAATGGAAGAGGAGGCCTTAGCCCAGCAGTGGGTAATTTACAGGCTGATACTTTACTATAAATTCTATACATTTTTATTTGATATTATTATTTCTATGTAGATATATTTATCCTATTCCAAAGGGTGATTTTTGATTAAAAATATTTTTTTTTAAGAATTTTACCACTTATTACAATTTTAGAAATCCCATATAATAAAAATGGCACATAAGGATTGGGCAGCAGGTGTTTACTGGGAACCAATGTCATCTGATTGGCCATCCCCTTGTCGGTCATCAACAGAAACATCTACTCAAGATAAAGGACCCATGTCCCCTGCATCAGATATGAACTTTTCGGACTTTAGTCCAGAACATAAGGGATCTTCTAGCAGACGTAATCGTTGGGATTTGAGTCCAGATTCAGGGACAAGTGCTGGCGAAGGAGGATCAGCTTCTCCGAATCGATCGGATTATCAGTGGAGTCCTAGCAGTTCCGGTCCTTCATCTCCATACAGCACGAATGATGGTACACACGTTATTAATAATGGAATTATATTCTAATATTATTCTTTTAATATGTGTCCACTGAAATATCGTAATTTGCGTTTTTAGAAAGTTCGGATTCGGAGATATCTGGACGTTATTCACCAGTTTGCAGTGACACAAACAGTGATACAGAAGATGAAGAAAAAAAAATATCGGCAAAATCTGATAGTGATCTAAAAGCTGCACAAGTTGCTCAAGATCTAGACGAACTGGTCATGGACGATCAAAGTGACCACGAGGACTCTCCCTCAGACGGTGAGGATTGTTAAAAGATCGACTCTAGTTTTAGTACTAAATTTGTATACTAATATTTTCTACTAAAAACTTCTTGAATTTTTAGATGTATCCAAAATAGATATAAACTCAAAAACATCAGTCATAGCTTGCGTCATGGTGTTACTGTTCCGTGTCGCCCATGGATCATGTAGAAGTTGCAGCACAGTTCGTGATGAGGCAGTACATAATCGGACCATGATTTCACTTACGGGTCGGGAATGCCTTAACGGGCTACTTGATTATGTAGAGAGATGTGATCGTCCCATTGGCAGAGCTGCAAGAATACTTGCTAGGGTGCTCAGGTAATTTAAGCTTACTATTTAATAAAGGAATATGATTTTATTTATGTATGCTTCTTTCTATCTGATCTGTCAGAAGATTCGAACCTGAAAAGTTGTGATCATTAGTTTTTTATGGGTGGCCACTATACTTTACAATTACGATACTCATTAATATATAAACTATGTTTATTGTAAATATGTAAGGCGTGTTGTTGATGTTATGGAGTATGTTCTTTCTTTAAAATTGCTATTTTCTCCTCTAATTATAAATTTACATTAAGTTATTTCTATTCAAAATATACTTTATTTTAACAGTAATCATCTCTGCTTAATAAGCATATTAAGGCACAGGGTAGTCTTAAGGCTACACTACATGACTTTGAATTCCAAACACCCACCTAATCTATGCGCTCAGTGCAAACAAGTGAGTATACAACTGAAATAAATAGGTATTAGTTGTATATTATTGTATAAAGTTTTTGTATTATTGCTATTTTTCAGATAATAAGATTAAGCTCGAGACTACTGTCTCAATTATCAGTTTTGGCTGAATCTAGCTATGGTATCGGAAAAATATGTTATCACTTATTGAAAGGTACTACATCAATGAAGCAAACACTCTCTTTGACTTTACCTTATATTGTCAGGTATGCCAATTATGTGTAAAAAAATAAAATTAAAATTTAATTAATTCTTTCTCCTAATTATATTTTATTTTGATCCCAGGACTGAAAAAGTTTTGAAGAAATTTCTGATAGATTGCAATGGTTTAAATTTCTTGCTTAAAACTATTGCGGATTCCAAAGAAGATATTCAAGTCTGTGTAACCGCTTTAGTGAAGCTTGCAAACAATATTCATATTAAAGATCCCAAACTTTTGGAAAACAGATTCAAAAGTAAAATTCAGGTCAAATATAATCCAAATCTGGATAATTTACCAGCTGAAGATGTAGTAATTTTTCAATTAGACGACGCAACTACAGTAAGGGCAAACAAACTATTTTTATGTCAACATTCGGATGTATTCAGTGCTATGTTGATGGGACAGTTCAGAGAGTCTGGAGAAAAGTTCGTACGCCTGAAAAATGTGTCAAAATCAGCATTAGAATATTTAATAACACTCCTTCAATGTGGATTGAACAACCCTAAATGTGATTTTGAAGAATTTCCATTAGCCGAAAACTTGGAAACTAATTTAGAAGTATTGCTACTGACTGACAGATTCTTATTTGAAAAATTAAAACAGTTGTTAAGTAGTGCAATAGTACAATTTAAATTAGCGCCAGACACGGCAGATATAATCTATATTTGGTCATTAAGTGAAGGTATGGGCTTTTTGTGTGTTGAAGCTGTAGCATATTTATTAACAGGCCAAATGGCTGAGCAAGATCGACTTAAGTCATTTAAAAATATTCTTAATCTTCAATTTAAAGATCAATGGTTGGAAGATATTAAGTCAATGATAGTAAGACAACTTGTAAAATAAGTGTCTGTAAAACAGTATACCTGAGGAGAGAATAAAATGATGAGTGATGTATTTACATGGGAATGAAAAAGAAGAAACCACCTATACATAAATTACTGGTGTACATACATATATCCCTATATTATATATTTATTTAACATAAAATATATTCTCTGATCCATTCTTTATATAGTTTCTTGAATTTCTTATTTAATTAAGAAAGTAGTTATTAAGTAGGTGTGCAAATAAAATTTTCAATTCATAATTACGAAACTGTTTTCAAATCTCAGTGTAATATGTGTCTCGAAGTTATAGGGAATGATAAAACTGTATTCTTCGGAAAATGTATTCTTTTAAAGTTGTACATATTAAAAATTCAAACAGATGATATTTAATATTTTTTTGATAAAACATACATAATCTGTAATTTTGGTGTGTATATAATATGTACTGATATAAATTAATTATCCATGATCTCAATGTTTTTGAACCCAAAACTATTCTATACATGTTGTTTATTGTCAATGGAAATCAATGGGGTAATTAAAATAATAAATGTGTTACTGTATTCTCTGTATTCAATGAAGCATAATCAAATAGAATAAAGTGCAACATTTAACACTGTGAACATTCATTATTGTCCTTTATTTATTCCTATTTTATTAACTCATCTTTCACAGTAAAAACAAATTCCATAGGTTTATCTGGTACTAAGACTTGTGAGGTGATACAATTTATGTTTTCTTTGTTGGTACATTTAATGTCAAAGTTTTTTACAATCTGGAAAATAAATTACCTTCTTTAAGAAAATTTACATCATTATATAGATTTTTTTTTAAATAGAAGAAAAAGTTACATGCAAAAAATTTACTCCATAACAATGAATACATATCAGTCAAACTAACTTTCAATCCCAACAGTAGTTGAATAATAAACCATTAAGATATAAGTAATGTACTGGTAGTGGTTTTACCTGACTAACAATTTCTGTTAATTGTACCATAGCTATCTTTTTTCCTATGCAAGACCTTGCTCCCATTGCAAAAGGAAGAGATGCTGAAGGAACATGATTGACCAAATATTCTTTTTGGTGGTCATTTCTATTCCAGCGAAATGGTAAAAACAAATTTGGTTTAGAAAAGTTTTCTTCATTGCGGCCTGAAGTGTAAATCGAAGCTATTATGGGTGTCTGTAATATAGAAACAATATACTTATTGATTAATAAATATAGTAAATAGTTTTAAAGCAACTTCTTAGGTAACAATTTTCTTAGTTTTTTATTTATTTCTTCTTTCATATGGCTGTAAGGATGTTCAAGTTCACTTGGAGCCTCAGGAATTTTCAATTTTCTCCTTAAGGTTGGTGATAATAAACTCAAATTTTGAGCTAAACCAAATAAACTGGAAGTAGTCCAATACAAACACATACATGAGGGAACACTTGCTGCTATAGGTATCATTGCAATTGAAAATACTCTAAACACATTTGTAAATATGTTGTACATTCTAGATGGCTCCCTTAATTTAGACAATCTCTGTACTTCAATTATAGCAATGTTTGCAATTCCAAATGTCAAGGGTAAGATAAGAGAGTGGTCACATTCAGTTAAATTTGGTATCCAACCAAAACCACCAGTTTGTAATTGCATAAATGTTATCATTGCAGATGGATCAGGCGGATGCATGTTTACCAAATTTCTAAGAGCAAAAGACATGCACACCCATATCGGTAATTGAAGCCAGATCACCAAAGTAGCTTTCAGTGGGTGACAATTGTCTCTCTCTATTAGCTTCTTCCATTGTTTTTTGAGGGATCTTTTATATAAAATCATAGCCTGCTTGTCACTTAAGCTATAAATTTTTTTTGCAATTGCAGTTTCTTTTTTTAACTCATTGTTTAAATCTTTTAGCTCTAAGCCAATGTTTTCAACTTTTGCTAGAACATAATTTTGGTACACCGAAAGTGGTAAAGTCATGAGCCCTCGAACAAGTATAGTTGAAGTAATAATTGTAGCTGACCATGTCAAGCCCGTGGCATCGTGAAAATAAAGCAATCCATCTTGTATTACGTTTACTAAACTGCTGTTTGATATACTCATATAGGTCTGTTCTTGCCATTTCACTACACTTTCTACCGAAATATTTCTTTTACTAGAACTTCCTAATAAAATTTTCTTCTTAAATAAATGATTATGGTTGGTTTCAGAGTAATCTAATCTTCTGTCAAAACTTAAATTGTAGGCACTATAAGCACGATAGTTGCAAAAAAGAGGGCGAGTTATAAAAGTGTGCATTAATTTATGAATGTTCATAATTAAACTTTTATTATTTTTGTCTTAAAAACTAAAGTTACGAAAATTTGCTATATTTTGATCACAGCTGTCAAATTCGACTATTACTTCAATCAAATATACTGTCAACTTGCCAAGTTACTACTTGCAATAATTGTTATAGGTTAAAAAGAGAAATATTCATATAAAAGCAAAATATAATTTTCTTAAAAAAAACATTAAAAGGAAAATCAATTAACATACCCCTTTATTAAGGTTATATTTCCCCAAAGTTGTGTCTTGTGGTAATATTCTTGTTAAAAAAGGGGCAACAGGGTACAATCTCATTGCTTCCTTTACAACTAATTTTATATAAAAATTATCTTGAGTACGAATATTCTTAACAACTTCATCGTTTTTGGATAGTAAAAAAAGTATCCATAAGGTTGTATACGCTGTCTGAAATAATTTTTTTTTTATTGTCACATATTTTCGTAAGATGTATACGAAAAAGCATTTCTACAAAATATTTATAGTCATGAAATTATCCTATTAAGAATATAAAAATCATGATCGTTTAATATCAATAGAATAATTTTCGATACCGTATCACCAGCAGCAATTATAAAATCTGCAACTATTCTTGTTATCATTTCTTCTTCCATATTGTCTTCCATCAATCGTTTAACCAATCCATTACTTTGACCATTATGTCTTACCATTTCTTGAGCCAATTTTTTTGCTGAAAATTAATAAAAAAATGTTGTAATCCATATTTAACTACATAAAAGCACAAGTCCATATATTTTATAAATTATCCTTTGCTTTTTTAAAAATATTATTCCAATCATTATAATACGTTACTTTTTTAGTAATAAAATTCAAAAGTTTTACTTGATAGGTAAAACAATTTATGATAATTGTTAATTGTTAGTATATAATTATATACGATTGTTATTTTACTAATATATTTTTTTACTATTATTATTTTTATTTACCTAGAAATAATGATAAATCCACACATTCTTTGAAATCTCTCCAAACTTTTAAATTCAAACGTTGGCACCAGTTTACTGGCAATGCATATAGTTTAGTTGTAGTTTGAAATATTTTTCTTACAGATGACGTAAATATAGTTAATAATTCTTCATTGTGTCGACTACGTGAAAGACTATTACAGCCTAATAAAACATTTATAACAACTGAAATTAAAAACAAATGCCTCTAATTATTTTATTAGTTTATACTTACTTTTTATTTATTTATTTTATTGAAATAATTTATTTCAGTCGTTGTTATATAGCAAAATACTTTATTGTATTAAAAACTACAAACCGTTTGTAGAAAGTTGATACAATTCAAATTCCATGTCTTTTATTCGACACCCATTTCTTGTTTTATTTTTGAAATTTTCTATAAAATCTTCGACTGTTTTATTTACTGATAAACGAATCCAATCATCAGCATTTTCTCTCAGTAAATGCTTATTAATAATTCGTCGATTAATCAACCATTCTTCACCGTTCATAAAAAATAGACCTCTGTGTGATCCATAAGTTTTTTCATAAAGGACCCATGGGTCGGGTAATATATGAATTGGATATTTACCCTCAAGATTAATAAAAAGTGATTTTATCAATGCAGGGTCACTTATAAAAATGAGTTCTGTGCTCCCACCAGTGGCGTAGCTAGGTGAGGAAGGGCCTTGGTGCATAGAAAAAGAAATGGGCCCTCACCCCCTCTTTAACATCCGTCTTTAACTAATAATTACGCTTTAAAATTATAGATACCAAATAAGAAATCTTGTGCGCAGGGTCCTGATTTTCTAGCTTCAGAAGCTTAAGGTTTAGTTCAGAGGGCCCCCTGAACTCCGGGGCCCTGGTGCACTGCACCACCTGGCCCTACGATAGCTACGCCACTGGCTCCCACTTAGTCTTTCCGCAAATATGGGGCCTAATTGCTTGTGTCGATTATCAATATACTCGTGTAATCTGAATACAAGATTTATTTTTTAAACTAGTGATATAGTTAAGTTTAATTTACTAATAAGTAGTAATTTTATACTTTAAATTTAAGTACCTCATTAAAACTTACTTTTTTCCACTTCCAGCAAGTATAAGATCTAATTTTGTTCCGATAATTGGTAATGATTTTGGATGTGGTATATCCGCAATAGTCAAAGGCATTTTCGAATGTTGAACTGATCTTACCGCATACCTCGTAGCACTACATCTCAAAATCCTCTTCAATCGATACATTGTAAAATTACACTGAAAAGTAATTAAACTCCGTAATAATCTATTCGATTTTCAACATTAATAAAATTTTAAATTCTAAGATTTTATTATTCTGCAGGCACTGTCTTGTCCATTTATATTAAAATATTTCTCTTTATTCAATGGAGTTTCGCATTGCAAAACGTTATCAACCATCAAGTTGTTATTGTAAACTGAGACTAAAATTTCAATATTGTGTCCACTTTAGCTACATCAGGAAAGCGGTATAAAAATACATAGATATATGAATTAAACATTAATACAGCTGCCAACAGAATAAAATATGCTAATAGAATTTGTTTTTGTTTTTCGACATCCAGGTATCTTTTGGCGTAAAAAATATATAGTTTTTTATTTATTTATTATAATTATAACATTATTTGTTCAGTAGCGTTTTAAGGACAAAGTATTTGCCATAAATTCTCGAAATTGCATTTTAATATGATGCATATAGCGACTATAGTTTATGTATTAATAGATTTTAGTGATTTTATTAATAAAATTTAAAATTTCAATGATGTGGTTCATAGTAGGCCGTATTCTGCTAAACTTTAGAATTCTTATATACAGGTTTATTGGTAAGTAACGTATTCTCGTTAAGGGGTGATAACTGATAGGGGTGACTATTTAATTATTGTAACCCCCATATGCATGATGCAAAAGTGAATCTTTTCTGAATTATTATTAATTATATTATAAAATAATAGATAAAACGCATCAAATATGATGCGAAATAATTGACAAGTTCGGCAGTCAAATCCTAAGTTAGGAAAATAATGTTATAAATAAAATATCTCTCCTTTCTGGGACCTCTTTTGGAGAATATTGATAAGGATGGAATCCTGCATTATGCACTGTAGAATATGCCACGAATGCTTGAAATATAACAATTTATCAAGAAGGAAGAATTCCATTCTTATTTAATTAAAAATGTCTTAATTTTTATTTTCAAAGAAGCTTTTGATATACAAACATAATTATGTTCTTTGCATAAAACCTTAAAGGTTATATTTTATATTATAGTTTATAAATAATAAATATGTAAGTTTGCTATAATAAGCATAGGACTTAAATAAAATATTATGCAGCCACATATTAAAGCAGGGCCGTATTTAATAAGGCCTCAAGACTCCTCTGTTGACTCCTCCAAACCTACAAATCGGGTTCTGTATCAAATATATAAATGAAAAGGTATTGCACCTTTGGTGATCTTAATTCATTTAATAATATGCTATATATATCGACGATATATATATATAGCGAAACTATATCAAGTTATATAAATTATTTTAGGTAATAATTATGAGACCCTGTTTGCATCCAATTTAAGTTTATTTCAGCATTTAATTTTGCTTTGTAAACTATAATAAAAGTTTGGGACGGCTTGTCGTGCAAAGGTACTAAAATACTTTAAGATGTTTTCTATCTGACTACATATTGATCAATTACGTCAAAGTTCCACTTTTTTTATTCGGAAAGTCAAGGAATATGTACCTATCTATCTTTTTTATTATTTAAAAATAAATAATTATCTTTAAAATATTTTTAAGGAGATAGATAAACCCAAGAGAACTTAAATTTCTCATGGAGAGTTATATTATAAATATTTGTTTAATTTGTGCTATAAATACTAAGAAATTTGTGAATTTCCTGATAAAGACTTTATTTAATACTTTGAATTACCTATTTCATCTGTTGTAGAAATAATATTAATTATTTATCTGTAGTATTTCAGTGACTTGTCAAAATTCATAAAATCATCTTATTCACCGCCTCAATAGAAGGATTACTTACAGAATAGTGTTAGTTATCATCAAATAATATTTGAAATCGCAAATTAAGATGACGATAAAAAATAAAACAGAAGAAACTAAGAAGGAAAAAGTAGATCCAGCACCTTCAGCAAATGATGATTTGGTATATATATTTTTATTTGTTATAAGAAATCTTCTGATGAATCGCCTGTTATATTAATATTTATTTACAGTCTGAAGAAGATAAACGACTCCAAGAGGAGCTTAACATGCTGGTTGAGAAACTTGTGGTATGTTTTCAATCACATATGTACAAAATGCGTTTATATTGATGCACGTAGACAACCAAATAATTTTATAATTTTTCAGGGCAATGAAGTCGATCTCTACTTACCAGCATTGCAAATGTTAAGCAACCTAATCAGAACATCTACAACGTCTATGACCTCTGTGCCTAAGCCATTGAAGTTTTTAAGAGAACACTATCCAGCTCTTAAACTAGTGTATGAAAAAATCGTAGATGAAAAGACAAAGAAATATTGTGCTGATGTGGTTTCAGTCCTTGCAATGGGTGTCAGTGGCTCTCCTGTAAGTTTTAGACACTAAATTACTATATTTAGTCTTGTCTATTATTTTATTTAAACACTGTTTTTTTTCTAGGATGCTGCTGAAAAACGTGAATGTCTTAAATATTGCATGCTGGGAACTATGTCAAATGTAGGTGAATGGGGTCATGAATATGTTAGGTAAGAAACTAATCTTATGTAGTTAAGTTTAAAAACACAAATTTAAAATACTTTTAGTAATATTTTTATAAACAAATCTTCACAGACAACTTGAAGGGGAAATTGCTGAAGAATGGAACATAGAGAATATGAACACACTAATGCCTCTTGTCCGTGATGTGGTGGCTTTTGATATGCAACATTCTGCTGAGATACAAGCTTGTGATTTGCTTATGGAGATTGATCGTTTAGATCTTCTTTCTCAACACATGGACCAGAGTAATTATCCCCGTGTGTGTCATTATTTAATTGGGTAAGTTTTTTATTTTCTTAACCCTTTTTTTAACACTATAAATATAATATAGACATAGTTGCCAAGACTTGTTTATAAAACTCTTATTTAATTCTGTAAGCTCTGCCTTGACCACCATTTAGGTGAGAGATCAAGGCAGTGCTTACATTGCATTTATAGAAAAGAAGAATTATATATTTTTTTACTTGTAACTTGTACCTTTCAATATGTAGAATAAGTAAATATATATACATATCATAAGATATGACAACTAATGTGTACTAAAGAAGTTAAAAATTATATTACATATTATGTGTAAATGTAAATAAAGCAAACAAAAGGCTTAGAAAATAGAATTGTCTTTGTTAAATATGATATGTAAACAAAGGAACCAAACTTTAAAAGGTAGTAAATTTAAGGACCACCCTGAGCGATTAAGAAGTAAATGTTAGCTTTATCTAAAATACATCATTTAAAATTTGACTACCTAACTACAGTGAAGTTATAGTATTTTAATATTTTTATTTTGTGTATTTTTAGTTGTGCTAGTTATGTTGTGGAGCCGGAGTCTACACAGATTTTGCAGGGTGTCTTAGATACATACTTGCGTTTTGGAGAGTATCCTCGTGCTTTACTGGTAGCAATGCAGCTGCATGACAAAGCTAAATGTGAAGAAGTATTCAACGCTTGCAATGACCCGTAAATAAAAATTATTAATTATAATTATTTTATAATAACATACTTTGGGTTCATTATTGACATAAAAATTTTTTTTAGATTGATTAAGAAACAACTATGTTACATGCTGGCACGGCAGTATGTGCCGTTGGAATTGGAAGATGAAGATCTCCGGACAATATTATTGAATGCTCACATTAATGACCATTTTTTAAGCTTAGCTAGAGAAGTAAGTATTATATAAAGAGATTATATGTACCAATCCAATTCTGTGAATTACATATAATTATTTATTTTATAATAATAATTAATATATATAATGTGCATTGTTCTATAGCTTGACATTATGGAGCCTAAAACACCTGAAGAAGTATACAAAACTTGGCTAGAATCTGCTGGTTCAGCACTACGCCCTTCATTGCTTGCTGACCACCCAGTTGATTCGGCCCGACAGAATTTATCAGCAACTTTTGTCAATGCATTTGTTAATGCTGGTTTTGGTAGGGATAAGCTTGTTACTACTGAAGACGGAAACAAGTGGATGTATAAGAATAAAGATCATGGTACGATTTTATCAAATATATTAAGCAAATTAAAACACCATACATATTTATGGTATTTAAAATTTTATTTATTTTTTAGGTATGCTTTCGGCAGCAGCATCGCTTGGTATGATCCATCTATGGGACGTAGATGGCGGACTTACACCAATTGACAAGTATTTGTACACAACAGAGGAGCACATCAAGGCGGGTGCGCTTTTGGCTCTCGGGCTTGTCAACTGTGGTGTACGTAACGAGTGCGACCCTGCACTAGCTCTGTTATCCGACTACGTCCTGCACTCTAGTGCTAACTTAAGGATTGGAAGTGTCTTAGGTGAGTTATTGCACTAAAATTTAAATAAAACTTAATTTTAGTAAGAGTTCTCAGCATTTCATTATGGGTAACAAATATTTGTTTAGAAAATTATGATATTTATAGAAGAAGGAAATTAAGAGTATGAGATTTTCAGGGATTCTGTCAATAAGGTATTCTCATAGGAATCTTAATTATATATTTTCTTTTCCTTGAATAAAGTAATAACTTGTCATATTATATAGTAGGGAATTGCGTTTGTCTTGAAAGAAAAATAAAAACCATTACAGTATAACGTAATTTGTTACAGCATTTATACCATAGTATATAAGTTATTACGAGAATTTTGCAAATCTATGCATCACTTGCAGTTAAAAAAATCCGACGTGATACGGCGGTCAATCTAATTTCGTTTCTTTCATTAGCATATGCCTTACAGACTTCTATTTTAAAGTTACAGGCGCTACCATAAACTAATAGTTGTTCCTGCTTACTTACATTCCTGAGCGGAATATGTGCTTCACAAAAGTAATGAAAAAAACATAATTTCGAGTATATATTTTTTTCATGTAAATAGCAATACTGTTTTGTTTTTTTAAAAGAAAGGAGGTCACATGTATATAAAATATCAATAATAATTTTTTTATATATGTACGTGTTTGCGCAGGTCTGGGCATAGCGTACGCGGGCACGCAGCGCGAGGACGTGCTGACGCACCTGCTGCCCGTGCTGGCCGACACGGCGGCGCCGCCAGAGATCTGCGCGCTGGCCGCGCTCTCCTGCGGTCTCATCGCCGTGGGCTCTTGTAACGGAGATGTAATATTCATGATGATTCTGGAATATTATGGCTTTTCTTTCCCACTAAATATACTAAGAGATATTATTGTTATTTTTTCAGGTAACATGTGCTATCATTCAACGTCTTATCGACGATAACAAAGATTTGCACTCGTCTACTTACGTTAGATTCCTTCACTTGGGCCTGGGACTGTGTTTCCTTGGTAAGTACAAAATAAAACTAATATTTTAACAAATTATATTTGAATGGCAAGGCCGAAATTTGTAGACCAGGTAGCCATTCTATTTTTAATTTGAAATAATGTATTATTATATGAAATAATGTATTGTATATAATTCTGGGTGGTAGGGCTTTGTGCAATCCCGTCTGGGTAGGTACCACCCACTCATCAGTTATTCTACCGCCAAATAACAGTACTCAGTATTGTTGTGTTTCGGTTTGAAGGGTGAGTGAGCCAGTGTAACTACAGGCACAAGGGACATAACATCTTAGTTCCCAAGGTTGGTGGCACATTGATGATGTAAGGAATAGTTAATATTTCTTACAGCTTCATTGTCTATGGGTGATGGTGACCACTTACCATCAGGTGGCCCATATGCTCGTCCGCCAACCTATAATATAAAATAAAAAAAAAAAATAAAAAATAGGTTGCAAGGAGCGCACTGAGGCGACGATGGCGGCGCTGGAGGTGCTGCCCGAGCCGCAGCAGTCGCTGTGCCAGACCACGCTCTCCATGTGCGCGTACGCCGCCACCGGAGACGTGCTCGTCGTCCAACAGATGCTGCACATCTGCTCCAAGCATTACGACACCGATGTAAGAACACTGATTAGTTTTATTTAGTATATAATATTTTTCCCCTACTTTACCTATTCTATTTATTTTCAAGAATGAACAATCTTCGACCGAAGACACTGCATTTAAGAAACAAGACAAAAAGGAATCCAAAGAAAGCGGGAGCACAGCGAGTGGGTCCAAAGATGACAAAAGCAAGAGTATGTTTCAGATAACATCTTTATTATTAATCATCGTTAGAAATCTTATGGAGCTTTTCGTATAGTACATTGAATAATATTAACGTTATGACTTTAGGCAAATCTAAGGATAGCAAGGGCAAGGATAAGGAGAAGGACAAGGAAAAGGAGGCTAATAAGGAACTATCGTCGGTACAAGCCGTCGCCACGCTCGGAGTGGCCGTCATCGCGCTCGGGGAGGAGACCGGCGCCGAGATGTGCACGCGCATCTTTGGCCAGCTGGTGAGTACTTTCGAGATGGCCCAGTGGTTAGAACGCGTGCATCTTAACCGATGGTTGCGGGTTCAAACCCAGGCAAGCACCGCTGTTTCATGTGCTTAATTTGTCTTTATAATTCATCTCGTACTCAGCGGTGAAGGAAAACATCGTGAGGAAACCTGCATGTGACAAATTTCATAGAAATTCTACCACATGTGCATTCCACCAACCCGCATTATATGTTCCAAACCTTCTCCTCAAAGGGAGAGGAGGCCTTTAGCCCAGCAGTGGGAATTTACAGGCTGTTGTTGTTGTTGAGTACTTTAGAAAGATTTAGTAAAGTTTATTTACATTTATAATCACTCAAAGTAAATGTAAATTGTGTATGAAGAGTATCAGTGTTTTATTTAAATGTTTCAAAAGAAAAATTCTGTAAAAAGGGTCGATACGGCGAGCCTGCAGTGCGACGCGCGGTGCCGCTTGCGATCGCTTTGTGCTCCATCTCCAATCCGCAGCTGTCGGTCATTGACGTGCTCAACAAGTACTCGCACGATTCTGACAACGACGTCGCTTACAACGCCATCTTTGCCATGGGGCTAGTTGGTGCCGGAACTAATAACGCCAGGTAATCCAGATTACGATTGACTTTGATGACTTTAATATATTTCTAGCTCTTGCCTTCGTATCCTTGATACGTAAAGATAATTGTCTCTGTTACAGATAATCTTTTGTTATTAATGTAAATATTTATTTATTAAGAGCAAGCTTTTTTTCCAAAATAAGTTCATGTTTGAAAGTTTGATTGTCAGTCAGTATTTATAAAATTAGTTGGTATGGAGGCCGAAGCTGCTGTGAGGAATATCTTAAGAATGGACGGAGGATGGATATACAGTTGGGGGACAAGCAAAGAATCGATGGAGGGAGTGTGTGAAAGACGATTTGACTGGAAAGAATGTTACTTTTGAGATGACGTCAGACAGGGAAGTATGGAGGAAGACATGCTGCACCCCAAATAAAATAGGGATATAGGCAGGAGGATGAGGATCATGAAGATGGTGGCTGAAACCACAAAATTAACTATCTATAATTGCTTTTATTTGAGTTTTCCATTTTAATTATCAAAGAAAGAAATAGTTATGATACGACACAACTTTAAGTAGTATCGGCAAATTCAATAAAACCGATTACCGCCAATAAAAATAGCTTCCTATCGCGCCATTCGACTCTATTCTTCGCTATAGATTCTCGCGTTAGTTAAACCCAAGAAAGCAAGTACATATAAAAGACGTGTCTAATAGACGAATATATTATTATATGATGTTACAAGTTATTACGTTTGTGTAAAAAACACATTCACATAAGATATAACTTTTCATAAGATTTCATAATTTAGGATCCCGTACTTAATTCGGATGTCATCGGTTTTACGAATTGCTATGCTGTTAAATGCTACATATAAGTTGTATCATACTATACTATACTTTCTTTCTATAAACATATATACATAAAATTAAATCTGAGTTTAAAATTACACAGATTAGCCACGATGCTGCGTGCTCTGGCGCTATACCACGGCAAGTCTCCGGTGCACCTGTTCATGGTGCGGCTGGCGCAAGGGCTCTGCCACGCCGGCAAGGGCACTATCACGCTGAGCCCCGCGCATGCTGACCGCCGTCTCATCAACCAGCCCGCACTCGCCGGCCTGCTTGTTGTGCTCACAGCTTTCCTCGATTGCAAGAACAGTGAGTACTTTTGCCAAAACAGGATTGATAACTTGTAGGACATACCTTCAAGGATTCAATGATCCTCCCTAAGAGTCACAATTATAAATATGTATTAAAAAAAGGAATTAATACTATAACAATAATATTTTTATTTTCAGTTATTCTCGGAAAATCTCACTACCTCTTATATGTCTTGGCAACTGCTATGCAACCACGTTGGCTCGTGACCCTCGATGACAACCTCCAGCCCCTTAATGTTAGCGTGCGTGTTGGACAGGTATAAATGATTGCTTACATCTTTTGAGCATATTTTAATTGTTGTGACTTAAAAAATAAGATGGTTAATATATTTTATTTTTCTTATAGGCTGTGGATGTTATTGGTAAAGCAGGAACTCCTAAGACTATTGCTGGTTCACATACACACACTACACCAGTGTTGTTGTCGTTTGGCGAAAGAGCAGAACTAGCAACTGATGAGTACATTCCGCTCTCCCCTGTCATGGAAGGTTTTGTCATACTCAAGAAGAATGAGGACAGTGTCATGGCATCAGTTCAGTAAAAAAAACTATTATAATTAAATATAGTATTAATGTTGTGATGAAGTAATTCATTTTGTAATAATAATATGGAAAAATTAAATTTTGTTTCTTTTTTGCCCAAAATCATATAGTCCAAGCAGAAAAATGTTTATCTGTTTAGAAATAATATTAAATTCTAGCAGTATGTTTATCAATTAATCCAGTTTTTGAAATATTATAATTCTTGTCATATTGTATTTTATTGTTTTTTTTTTTAAATAACTTGTTTAAGACTGTTCTTAAAATTAATTTATTTACTAATATTATTAAATTAACAATACAAACATCATGAAACTTCCTTTGAGTCAATGGAATTGTTTTCATGTTCTTTTGGTGACCTCTCTTCATCTTCATCCTCCTGATCAGACTGTGAAGAATCATTACATTCAGAATTATTATCAGATTTTTTAGGTCGTTTTTCCTTTATCTTTGCCTTTTGTTTTTTCTTTAACCTTTTAGCTCTTTTCTTCGCTGTTTTCTCTTCAGCAAGTCTTCTATTTTCTTCTATTTTCCTATGATATTCATCATCAAGCTTTTCCTATAAAATAAATATATTTTTTATTTTAATACTTTCATTTCATTTATAGAAGTGTATCAGTGTATACATACACTGTTCTGATTTATTAAGTATTGTTATTTTTATAATAATACGTAATAAAGTAAGTATACACTTTTCCAAATTATTATGTGTTATTTACAACAACTAAATAAACAATTTCAACAAAGTATAAAAACATTTCAGTACCTTTTCACTTTTTTCTTGTATGAATTTTTGCCTAGCATATTCTTTTCTTCTGAGATGCCTATAAACATGGAACTCTCCAGAACCTGCACCGGCACTAGAGCCCATAACATTTCGGACAAAGTCCGGTGGAGGAGCCAAAGACTTTTGTTTAGGTCCCTCTGGTATCACCACTGGTTTATCCTATGTAAACAAACATTTTGATATTGAACACATCAGTTGCAATGCAAGTATTTTGAAATATTTACAATTTTACTAATCATTAATACAAAACAGGTTACATTTATTGTAATTTATAGTCAGAAAAATATAATTACAGGGTTTTTCAACAGTTTTTCTAATTTTAATCTCTGAAGATCTGTTGCATTTTTTATAACGATAGGCTTTTTTTCTTCAACCGATTCTTTATCTTTTTTGCTCATATTGCTACACCTAAAATAAAAAGTATTTTAACAAAATTAACGTAAAGTGCCAAGGTACAAAATTACGAATATTAGATCAGTTTTGAGTCTTGACTGATGCTGAAAGCGTGACAGTGTGACACTGATAGTGACAGTGACAATTATTTTCAATGTTTAGTTAGTGTTACTAAAAATTAAAAAAATGCTTTTGTGACACATGTGTCGTGAAAATGTGCAGTACGTAACGACTTTTCGGCTCGTTGTACATTTGTAAAAGTCTATCAGGTAATAATGAAAAAGAGGAATGCAATAAATATAGAAACTGTTGAATAGAATAAACTATAAAATAAGATTATTATTGGAAGAATTTCAACAGCAATGGTGAACAAATATTTATAAAAACTTTTTTGCAAAATTAACGTTCTATGTTTTAATCAAACTCCTAGTAAAAATATACATTTATTTAAGTCAGCGTTATATGGTATAATTTTAATATGTGATAAATAAATAATTTAGCGATAACCTCATTACATGATGTTATATTTTTATGTTTAAACTGATTGTTCCAGTACCTTACCTTCAAGGGACAAATATAATAGTGATGAGTATATATTGCATTTTAGAAATATATATACGATGACGTATATATATATATTTCCAAAATGCATTATCCTGAGACAACACTTTTTATTTAAATGAATGATAATAATATTTATTTTAAGTATTTAATTTTGATAATATTAATCCTCGTGTGTTATTTATTTACTAATTCGTATATCTGTGTAACGGGCAACCCTAATTTCACCTTGCAAAGGTCAAACGTATACTTATACAGCTCAGCAGCCGGCTGAATCTTGACATCAATTGCAATTTGCAAAGGTTAAAGAAGTCATATCTTACTGAATTTTGCTTTTTGAACAAGGTGAGTTAAACAAAACTTTGATTTGCAATTTACTGATATCTAAGTATTTTGTTTGTTTTTAAATAATTATAATAGCAGGATGTTCTTGATTAAACGGAAAAAAATATTAGATAATCTCATATAATAAAATGTTTAGTAGTTAGTATTATTTAAAAGACATTCAAATTTTTAATAAATTTGTAACTTTTAATCGTGTTATTATCATTAATATTTGTCCTTTGATATCGACAGGTGTTTAATACAATACATTACAATTTATTTAAAATGGCTATCAAGTCAATTAAAGCTCGTCAAATTTTCGACTCCCGTGGTAATCCCACCGTCGAAGTCGATTTGGTAAGGATGATTAATTTTCGCAATTTCCTTCATAATAATCAATGCATGAACACAGATTTATATAAATCTTGATCTTAGGTGACTGAACTTGGTCTCTTCCGGGCAGCAGTCCCATCTGGAGCCTCTACTGGTGTTCACGAGGCTCTTGAATTGAGAGACAATGTCAAGGGCGAATATCATGGTAAAGGTGTTCTAACTGCCATTAAAAACATCAACTCAATTATTGCTCCAGAACTATTAAAACAGAGTTTTGAAGTAACTCAGCAGAAGGAAGTAAGTAGTACTAAATAAATATTTTTTTTCTATGATTTTTTCTATGATCTTCTATATAAATATTAATATTTTTTGTTCTAAAATATATTCATTGCCTATAGATTTTAAATGAACAACAATATTTTGAAGCAAAGCACATGAGTTTATTATTACAATAATGTTATACTGAATCTTTCAGATTGATCAATTTATGCTTAATCTTGATGGAACTGAGAACAAATCTAAGCTTGGTGCCAATGCTATTCTTGGTGTTTCCCTGGCTGTAGCTAAGGCTGGTGCAGCAAAGAAGGGTGTTCCCCTGTATAAACACTTGGCTGATTTGGCAGGCAACAGCAATATTGTTCTGCCAGTGCCTGCATTCAATGTCATCAATGGTGGTTCTCATGCTGGCAATAAACTTGCCATGCAAGAATTCATGATATTGCCTACAGGTATGTATACATATATACTAAATAAATAATATGGTTCAAGTAATTAAAATAGGAATAAGTTTATTTGATATTTTATTTTAACTATTTTTATAGGTGCTGCATCATTCAGTGAGGCCATGCGTATGGGCTCTGAGGTATACCATCATCTTAAAAAAATTATTAAGGACAAGTTTGGTTTGGACTCTACTGCCGTAGGTGATGAGGGTGGCTTTGCTCCTAACATTCAAAACAACAAGGATGCCCTGTTTCTTATTCAAGATGCCATCAAGCAAGCAGGTTACACTGGCAAGGTAAAATAGAAAAGAAGCAGACAAAGTACTTCATACCCTTTAAAACTTGTATTACATAAATTCATGCTTTTTACTAGATTGAAATTGGAATGGATGTAGCAGCATCTGAATTCTTCAAAAAGGGAGCATATGATCTTGACTTCAAGAATCCCAACTCAAACCCAGCTGACTATCTATCATCAGAGAAGTTGGCTGAAGTATACTTAGACTTCATCAAAGACTTCCCAATGGTCTCAATTGAAGATCCCTTCGACCAGGACGACTGGTCTGCTTGGGCAAGCTTAACTTCCCGTACACCAATCCAGATTGTGGGAGATGATCTTACTGTAAGTCATTTTGATTTAAAAAAATACATATCCTAATTATATTCTTTAAACAACTATAAAACAAAACTTTATTAATAAAAAAATCTATGTAGGTAACCAACCCTAAACGCATTGCAACTGCTGTTGAGAAGAAGGCATGTAACTGTTTATTGCTTAAAGTGAACCAAATTGGAAGTGTTACTGAGTCCATTGATGCCCACCTGCTGGCTAAGCAAAATGGCTGGGGCACTATGGTATCCCACAGGTAAAAATATATAAATTATTTTATTTTACAACATAAAACATAGTATAAAACATATTTCATCATGCTCATACTTGGATTGTTTATCAACTGATAAGAAATAGTTATTGATAATGTTATGATGAATATTTATAAATATCAAGAAGATTTATATAATATTCAACATGAAAGACAAATCAATAATTAACCTGTAACCTCTGTTACCAGAGTACACAGTGTTATTTATTAAGAAAAAACATTACCTTCAATTACAAAAATAGTACATTATCTGTGTTTTTTTTATTAATTGTTTTGAGGTTTATTCAGGATGTTAGAATAGACACTTGAAATTGTATCGCATATCTCAAACAAATTCTCATGACAATCATACATAGTCTAGTACAAAAGAGACTAATGCTATACATAATACAATAAATAATGTTTTTATAATATTAGCGAGTGAATTAGAGCTATGGATATTATATAATTGTATGAAATGTGCAATAGGCTATATATTCATCTTACTATACATTTTATATTATTTAGTAAGGCTTAAGGAAGGAACCCAGTAAAAGTTTTTTTTTTATTTCTAAAAAATTTCAAATTTAAATAGCGCGCGAAAACGCGGACAATATGGCGCTGCAATGGGGTCGTCGCTTTCCTGTATTTTAATCTGTGGTACATATAGTAGAAAAGCAAAGTTTACAAGAAAATAAATTGATCATAAGCCTAGCCAATCAGGAGCGTCTTGTGTCACGTGACAAACATTTAAAAATAGTGCATTTTTATTTATGGATGTTTGAATAAATTAAGCATTATTTTTAACTTTCATTATATATACTCATTACATAATATATATTCATTTCAATAATTGTCATTTTATTTATGTTATGGTCAAAAACCCTATTATTAATATCCATCTATACTTAATGTAGTGATTAATAAAGTAATTGTTCCAAAAATTACAGGTCTGGTGAGACAGAAGACACATTTATTGCTGATTTGGTAGTTGGTTTGTCTACTGGACAAATCAAGACTGGAGCTCCATGCCGCTCTGAACGTCTTGCTAAGTACAACCAGATTCTACGCATTGAGGAGGAACTTGGAGCAGCTGCCAAATATGCTGGCAAGAACTTCCGTAGACCTGTTTAAATATTCGTATATTTATGTCAAGAGTATATTTTAAAAGTTAAATCCTTTTTTTATATTATTAAATAACCCATACTCTTATTAATTATATTGACAATACTAAGTGTATATTGTCTTTAGATACTGAAGTCATATAATGATTTTATATCAGATGTGTAACTGGTTTATACAGAAATTATTTATTATTGCAAATGCTTTTAAAATTATTTGCTGTGGCTTTGAGTAAATGTTGAAAAGTGTGATTATTTTAATTTAAGTGAAAGTGAAAAATGTAATAGTTTAAATAAACCATAAATGTATAGTAACAGCATTTTTTTTTAAATATTAATAATGAATGAGTTGTATATTCCTGCTTTATTTTGATTGATACCATGTTTTTGAAAGATATACAGTACTTTGAAATATGTATTAGCATCTAAACATACATATACAAGGATTCGCCTCTGCTTAATCACTGAACTAAATTCCTCTCCTGCTTGATTTCCCTTTTCCGTCGCTGTGAACGGGTTTCCTGGTAGTATCCTTATAAATCAATGCTTTATGTCTGCGATATATATGGCGACTATATATAATCGAAAGCCGGTTTTCAACGAGTGCTTAACTAACCGTATTTTTCGTTAAATAAAAAAAGGGCTTTTATAATAGTATACTTTATCGTATAGCTTCTTGGTTACTTAATTAACTAAAAATAAAGACACTGAATTTTGAAAATGCATGCATAAATGTGTAGAAAAGCAATAAGGGGCGATGTCACAAATTTAGGAATCTTTTACCAAATATTTTTATTCAGATTCGTCATAGCATCGCTGTAACGAAACAGCAAATGCAATTATGTAGCGTCTGTAAAGTTATGATAGAAAAACCTTAAATTAAAAAAAAATATACGTTCTCCTATTTATCTCTAGCGTATTACGTACAACTAAGTCCTTGTATTATATATTTATATAAGAAAACTTTTCATGATCGACTTGACTATCATATAGACACCGGATACGTAACCACAATTACTTATTTACAATTGGAAGGTTTCCTTAACAACTATGGCGACATTCAAAATTTCATGTTTGTGCGATCCTATAATGAATATCATTAATTTTATTTAAGACCTCGATCATTCATATCTCATCAAATTGAACAACATCCCTTATATCCTTGTACCGTCTTTATGCCACAAATGGATAGTATAAAGGTGGTATTGAACTGAAACGCTGACCACAGTGGATACTAGATCTTACTCTTGTTGAGTTTTTTTATGATAGATTAGCAGATGAACGTAATTTTCACTACCGCCCATAGATCGAATACCGCCAATAAAATCGCACTGTAAGAAATATTGACCATTTTTCACCTTTAGAACTAAAGATGTTATGTCACTTGAACCTTTATTTTATGTTATATTGACTCACTCACTTTTCAAATCAAAATACAATAATACCGAGTATGGGTGTAGAATATCTAATAAGTGGGTGGTTAGGTAACCTATAGAGACAAGTTTGCCTTTAAGGAAGGAGTACGCTCTTTTCTTTAAGGTTCCCATGTCGTATAGGTTTGGAAAAATGGCCGTCGTTAAACGAATAATGGGGTGTAAGGGGAGGGGGTGTAAGTGGAGTCGACAACAACCTAGGCTCCCTACCGTCAACCTCACCTGCTCGTGGTGCATCCTGCTAATCAACGAACGAGGCTCTGGCGACCGAAATCGTGGCGGTATAACCACACAAATGCTGGAATCCGAAAATGCTAATCCTGATAGCGGGCAGCAGCGCTATTAGTGAAAGATTCCAGCCACTGCGGTCACCAACCCGCCTGCCAAGCGCGGTGACAAGGCAAAAACCCCCCTATGAGCGACGACACAAATTCACGGCCCCCAATTCCCGGTAATCGCACTATTCCTGGCCACGGTACCGGCCATGGTAACGGTGCGATGGGGGGTGCTAAGAATCCCCGGGCTACGGCAGGGCGACTGTTTCTGGCCACGTATAATGGACGCTCTCTGCGGCTGGACGAACACCTGACAGAATTGGAAGTAGAGCTAAGTCGTATTAACTGGGATATAGTAGGTCTATCAGAAATCCGAAGACAGGGCGAGGACACGATAACACTAGATTCCGGTCACTTACTCTACTTCCGAGAAGGACACCAACCATCCCAAGGTGGCGTCGGCTTTTTGATCCACAAGTCACTCAGAAGCAATGTCGTGGAGGTTGGCAGTGTGTCGGCAAGGGTGGCATACCTTGTCTTAAAGATAACCGAGAGGTATGCCTTGTAGGTAATACAAGTGTATGCCCCAACGTCTACATACACTGACGAAGAGGTCGAAGCCATGTACGAAGACATAGTGAAAGCTATGTCTCGTACCAGTACCTTCTACACAATTGTTATGGGTGACTTCAATGCCAAAGTGGGAGTACAAGAAGATGGTGAATCGAGGGTAGGAAAATTCGGCTATGGGCACAGGAATCATCGGGGGCAAATGCTGGTAAACTTCCTTGAGGCATTATTTCTGATGAATTCATTTTTCCAGAAAAAGCCCCAAAAGAAGTGGACCTGGCGAAGCCCCGATAACACAGCGATGAATGAGATCGACTTCATTTTATTCAATAAACGCCAAATATTCAGGGATGTCACCGTGATCAACAGGGTAAACACTGGAAGTGATCACCGCCTGGTAAGAGGCACCCTGAATATTAACACTAAAATCGAACGATCGCGGTTAATGAAGTCGACTCTAAGACCAACTCAGCCCCAAGTCGAAGCTGGTTGCGAAAGCTTCCAGTTGGAACTACAGAACCGATTTGCCATGTTGGAAACCAGGTAGGACATTGACGACGCCACCAATAGTCTGGTGCGTGTCATCCGCGAAGTGGGCCAAAATTGCTTTCGACAAAAGAGCAATGGACGTAAGTCGAAGCTCTCAGGCGAGACTCTGAACGAGGTGAAGAGGAGACGAGAACAGCAGAATATGACGCCATCTGAGTGTCAGGCACTTAACAGGAAGGTTAAAAAACTAATAAGGCGTGACACAAGACGAGCTAATACCCGGAATATTGGAGATGCCATAGCACTCAATAGGGGCTCAAAGGTTCTTGCAAAGTCACATACCTCCTGTTGTCACCTGACAAAACTCAGAACCACACAAGGCACAACTGTCACGTCAAAACCAAAGATTCTCGCTGAAGTCGAAAAGTACTATGGCGATTTATACTCATCACGAGTATCTCCACCTGAGTCCCACAGTGTGGATGACCCACGAGCCAGACTGACACGCCACCTATCAGACGATCTTCCCGACATCGATTTGGGCGAGATTAGGATTGCTCTCGGACGGCTTGGAAACAACAAGGCTCCAGGAGATGACGGAATTACCTCAGAGCTTATTAAAGCAGGAGGCACACCAGTTCTGAGAGAGCTGACTAACATCTTCAATTCCGTCCTCCATAATGGTACTACACTGAAGACATGGAGCAGAAGTGTGGTGGTTCTGTTTTTCAAGAAGGATGATAAAGCTCTTCTGAAGAACTACCGCTATTTCTCTTTTAAGCCATGTTTACAAGTTGTTTTCGAGGGTAATCACGAATCTTCTTGCCCGGAAATTCGATGACTTCCAACCCGTTGAGCAGGCTGGGTTTCGAAAAGGCTTCAGTACCGTAGACCACATACACACACTTAGGCAAATAATACAGAAGACCGAGGAATATAATCAGCCTCTATGCCTAGCGTTTGTGGACTACGAAAAAGCCTTCGATACCATTGAGACCCGGGCTGTTCTTGAATCCATGCAGAGGTGCCTAATTGACTATCGGTATATCCAGGTGTTGAAGTGTTTGTACGAAGCCGCAACCATGACCAAGTACAAGATCAGAGCACAAGACCAATCCAATTGCATCGCGGGGTAAGACAGGGGGATGTAATCTCCCCGAAACTTTTTACCAATGCATTGGAGGACGTCTTCAAAACGCTCGATTAGAACGGACGCGGCATTAATATCAATGGATAACACATTACACATCTGCGATTTGCCGACGACATTGTCATCATGGCGGAGACTCTGCAGGATTTGGAAGAGATGCTAAACAGCCTGAGCGATTCTTCGAGACGAGAAGGTCTCGGGATGAACATTGAAAAGACCAAAATTATAGCAAACAATCATGTAACCCCGGGACCAGTGGTCGTAAATGGCTCTCCACTTGAAGTTGTGCAGGAATATATCTACCTGGGCCAAACTATATAACTTGGCCGGCACAACTTTGAGAAGTAGGCTAAAAGAAGAATACGTTTGGGCTGGGCGGCATTCGGGAAGTTGCGTCATATTTTTGAATCGTCGAATCCACAGTCGCTTAAGATCAGGGTCTTTAATCAGTTCGTCCTACCTGTAATGACTTACGGTGCCGAAACGTGGACACTCACCGTAGGACTGGTCCACAAATTTAAGGTCGCTCAGCGAGCGATGGAACGCGCGATGCTTGGGGTTTCTCTGGGCGATAGAATCCGAAATGAGGACATTCGCCAGAGAACTAAAGTCACCGACATCGCGCGGAGAATTAGCTCGCTGAAGTGAAAGTGGGCTGGTCATGTCTCCAGACGCATTGATGGCCGATGGAGCCGACACGTGTTAGAGTGGAGACCGCGCTTAGGCAAACGTAGTGTAGGGCGCCCTGTGACAAGATGGACCGACGATTTGAAGAAGGTGGCGGGCACGGGATGGATGTGGACTGCCTAAGATCGGGATGGTTGGCGTTCTATGGGGGAGGCTTTCGTCCAGCTGTGGACGGCAAAATGCTGAAAAAAAAAACGAAACGATTTCAGACACAAGTTTGTTCCGGTTTTCTTCGACGTTTTCCCGAAAATATTAGCACGTCCGGTATGTAAGGTATCTACGGTAGTGTCGTCTGCATAGCAGTGAATGTTCCTGATTTGCAACATATCATTTATATGCCGAAGAAACAGAGTGATGATAGAAAACAGCCTTGTGGAACGCCAGCATTGACGAATTTTAAGTTAGAGCATGCACCGTCGACAACGACCCTGATTTTCCGATCTTCAAAAAAGCTGGTAATCCAATTGCATAATCGCCTGGGTAGCCAATAGGGAGAAGGCTTCGATTTGTTCAAGCTCCCGAGTAAAAAGCAACAGGTTTATTTTAAAATAATCATGGATATATTAAAATTATACATCATTTATACAATTTTTTTTAAAATAACACTGACTACTTTTTTTATGTTTAAATGAGCAAGAAGCTCTTCTTGCTTGACATCAAGGTGGGTGAACTTTGAATTTTTGAGAGATGTCCGAAGGTGAAAATTAGCAGCTGGGATTAATCCGAATATATCCTCGGAACATTTCCCATGAAAAATTCGGTGGAAGATGTAGAGTGATCCAACATCTCTACGCAAAGCCAAAGGATCAAGCAGGTCTGAAAGGGCCTGATCGTCGATAATTCGAGACTTTCTACTTTGGTTATAGTCAAATGAGCTGGTACCGGGGAGCACCCGCCCAGAGGTGAAAGCAGTATTCCATGTGGGGTCGCATTTGCGCCTTGTATAGTCTTAGGCGATGGGCCGACGTGAAATACTGTCTTGCCTTGCTGAGCACACCGAGCTTTTTTATGCCAATTTGGCTTTGCATTCCAATTTAGCGCGGAACTGAAGGAGGCTCAATATATCCACGCCAAGTATTCTGATACTAGCTGTGGCGGCACAAACGAGATTTTTTCAAAAAGTATCGCGAATTTTGAATTTTCGCGGGTTACGTATATTCGAATTTCGATCTTTTTGTGGCTTTATGTTGGTACCCATGTCTCTCACTCATGCCGACAAGCTCGGCCATTTTTAATGTTCACTTAATTGTTGACAGCTGCTTTGCTTGCACGTGTTTTGGATCGTCTTCGATTTTTACCTATTAAAAAAATGGATCATATAACCTGTATCAAATTTTGTGTGAAAAAATAAATTAAGTGCGCGGATGGATTCCGAATGTTGACTGGCCTACGGAGAAGCTACCTTGGACCGAAGCAACGTTTATCAGTGGTACAAAATGTTTTCAGAAAGCCGAGAAGATGTGCAGGACGAAGAGCGTGCCAGGCGCCCGAGCACTTCAACAAAAAACGAAAAAATTACTGAAGTAGAGAAAATAATATTGGCCAATCGTCGAATCTACGTTAGAGAAGTTGCTGAGGACCTAAACATATCGATTGGCTCGTGCCATGCGATTTTTATCAATGATTTGGGCATGAGACGGGTCTTCGCGAAATTCGTACCAAAATTGCTCAATGGCGACCAAAAACAGCATCGCATGAACATGGCTAATGAGATGTTTGACTCTTTTCGCCACGACCTAAATTTGTTCCAGAAGGTCATAACTGTTGACGAATTGTGGGTTTATGATTATGACGTGGAAACCAAAGCTCTATCATCTCAATGGAAGCTGTCGCACGAACCAAGTCCGAAAAAAGCGCGCCAAGTTCGGTCGAATGTGAAAGTTTTGCTAACCGTTTTCTTCGATGCAAGATCGTGGTACATCATGAGTTCTTGCCACAAGGTAGAACGGTCAATAAGGAATATTACCTGGAAGTTATGCGAAATTTGCGCGAAGCAATCCGCCAGAAACGCCCGATTTGTGGAAGAACGAAAATTGGCTTTTGCACCACGATAACGCCCCTGCTCACAAATTGGCCAAAAACAATACACTAATGATGCCGCGGACACCGTATTCCCCAGATCTGGCCCTCTTTTTCTTGTTCTCTAAACTAAAGAGGCCCATGAAAGGACGACGTTAAGCTACGCTTGACGAGATAAAGACGGCATTGAAGGAGGAGATAAACAAAATGATTTTTAGAAGTTCTTCGAAGATTGGAAAAACCGTTGGCACAAGTGTATAATATCTCATGAGGATAACTTTGAAGGGGACAAAATAGGTATTCATAAATAAATAAATAATTTTTGAAAAAACACAAAATTCGCGAAACTTTTTGAACACACCTTGCGCATGCACCAGAGATTACGACTTTAATGCCCCCGATCTCCCAAAAAGCTGGTGATTCAATTGCATAATTTCCTACGGTAGCCCGTAAAAAGGGATCTTCGAAAGAAGCGCTTTGCGCGATCGATGCGATCGAAGGCCTTCGCTATGTCCAAACTGGCCGCCCATACATTCCCCTTGCTGCTTCCGCCCATCTATATATGTATATGTTAAATAAACTGGTGACCTTCTGATCACCGGCTGAACGACCCCGTTAGAAACCGTACTGGTGGTCATTAATCAGCTCGTACTCCTCTTGGTACCGCAGTAGCTGGCAGTTTAGAATTGACTCCATTATCTTGGCAAAAAGGGAGGTGATGGCTACAGCCCTATAATTGGACAGGTCTGAGCTGTTGCCCTTAAAAGAGCCGAGATGGCCGAGTGGTTGGAAGGCGTAAATATATATAGAATTCATCTCGTGCTCGTTGAAGGAAAACATCGTTAAGAAACCAGCATGTGTCTAATTTTATAGAAATTCTGTCACATGTGTATTCCATCAACTCGCATTGGAACAGCGTGGTGGCGTATGTTCCGAACCTTCTCCTCAAAGGAAACGGAGGCCTTTATTTACATTTAAATTTACAGGCTGTTGTTGTTATTGAGCGGTTGCCCTTTTTAGGGATCCCATGCACCCAAGCAGTCTCCCAGGAGTATGCAAAGAGCGCCGACTATCCGGTCTCTTACGTTATTATACATATGTTGTCAATAAAATATACAGTGCAACCTTAATACAACGTACCTCAATATAACGACTTCCTCGATTTAAGAAAATTTTCGCAATCCCCTTAAATTGTCTATAAGAGTAAATGTAAAATATATCTTTACATTGCGAACATTTTTTGCGAACAACCTCTTTATAAAGAATTTTCAACTATCAAGAAAAGTATAAATACCTCTAATTAACGAATATTGAAATCAATAAATACTTACGTTTTGTTTGTTCGATATTGTTTCAAATAAATAAATAAATAAATAAATAAATAAATAATTGGTATCATCTAACTTGCGATTTTAAATTCAGTTTACGCGATTTATCTAAATAAGAAACAAAAAAATAAACCAAAGAGCTCTAGAAAAAGCCCTATACCTACTTAAATAAGGCCGTACAAGCGGTTAAAGAAGGCATGAGTAAAAAATTAGCAGCAAAGACCCATCTAGTGCCGAGAGTGACTTTGCAATATAGGATTAAGAATTCTGAGCAACAGTCACTTCCAGGTCCTCCCAGTATTCTGAGACAAAAGGAAGAAAAAGACCTTGAAGATTGGAATATACTTAGTTGTAGAAAAGGTTTGCCAAAACGGAAACATGATTTGATCAGCAGTTTATCGAACTTTCTGAAAACTACCAATAGGGCCAGCGTTTTTAAGAACGGCGACAAGTGGTACAAATTGTTTCTTAAATGACACCCAAACATTTCTGTACGCACACCTGATTCGTCACGACTATTTATTGGCAAGTCTTTGTCCTAAGACGGGAGTTGTTTTGGCTCCTAGAGGCGAAAAAAATGTGTATGAGCTAGATAGACACTGCGCCAGCCAAAACTTCCTTGACGGTAATGTTCACATTTTCTGATAACGGAGATCTCACACCTCCGATGGTTATATTTCCAAACAAGCGCCTATCATCTGACATCACTTCCAAGGTTTCGTCAGATTGGGGTATAGGGCTCGGTGATAACAGGTGGATGAAGGTCGAAGTATTTCACGATTAAATCGAGAGTGTATTACACCCTCACTTAATCAAGAAAGGCACTCAATTCCCCGTAATTTTATTTGTTGACGGTCAAAAGACTCATTTAACATTTGCCATTAGTGAACTGTGTAAGAAGTTAGGAATAGTCCTGATTGCTTTATACCCCAACTGTATCAGGTTACTGCAGCTAGTTGATGTGTCAGCATTCAATCCATTGAAATCTGATTGGCAGAAAACTGTTTTGGAGTGGAGGCGAAATAATCCAGCAGTAGCTCTCAGTAAGATTAATTTCGTACCACTTCTAGAAAAAACTATTAGAAACACGATCTCGACATCAACAGTTATTAATGGATTTAAAGCTACCGGTCTTTGTCCATAAAATATGAACGCCGTAGACTATACAAAATGTCTCGGAAAAGCAAATATTCCGCAAGCATAAACTTTAAATAAACGATATACCAATAGCGATGACAAAAGAAGACTTTAAAAATATAGTGAGAGCAAACAAAATGAGTCAAATTGAACTAAGTGTACTACTACCAGAAGAAACATATTTGAAAAAAATTTGGAACTTTTTCACGGAAGCGCAAATGGATACAAATTTAAACATAATTTCCAGCCAAAAAGATGCAGACATGACATTAGAAGCCTTGGATATTGAAAATATGCCACTTTTTATAAGTGAAGACGTGAGAAAGGAACTTTCGGATGGCATTCCTTAACCTGTCCTAGAAATAACGGTAACATCTGATGTCTACAACGAGAGCAATGATGACGAGTTATTGGACAATGCACAAGGAGTTTTAAAATTAATTCATAAAGCAGAAGTGTATGTAAATATTAAAAAAAAAGAAAATTACTGTTATCTCCCAACAAATTAAACACCCCACGAAAACAATCACAGAACAACAAAATTCCGAGTTTAACAAAATAGAAACAAAATATAATTAACAAAATAGTTTAACAAAATTACATTGATCCAATACCTGTAAGCATTCCGAAACCGTCTACTGCAATATTAAACCTTACACCTGAAAAATTAACCGATGTCCTCGTAATGCCAAAATCACATCAATGGGAAGGCGTAAGGAACATAAAGAAAGCTCCTTTCGTATTGACATCTGATACATGGAGGTCTATAGAAAGCGAAAAAATCCGCGTAAAATAGGAATAAGTAGAAGGCGTAAAAAGGAGAAGAGAAGAAAGAGAAAAAAGAAAATTAGAAGCAAAAACTAAACAAACAAAACCAAAAACAGCGAAGTTGAAAATTATAAAGAAAGACGAAAAAGTCAATGCACGTGTGAAGAAACTTCCGTCACCTGGAGAGTTGGACACCATAGATATCTCATTGATACCACCTGCAAATATAGATTGTAGTATAGTTGAAAATCAAGAGGATAAGGAAAATGGACGTGACTATACGAATTTAATACCTGAAAATAGGGATAGACAACAAAACAAGATATTATATACCGAATCTGAAATAGAGAAATATTTGACTGAATTTGATAGTTCTTACGTTTAAGTTATATAGTGATAAGTGATAATTTTTTTTCTTCTAAATGTTTACTGAATGTTGACCTATATTTTGATTTGATAATATTATGTATTATAACATATTATTTACTTAGTGGTAGGGCTTTGTGCAAGCCTGCCTGGGTAGGTACCACCCATCAGTTATTCTACCGCCAAATAATAAGTACGCAGTATTGTTGTGTTCCGGTTTGAGGAGGTTGCAGGCGCAAGGGACATAACATCTAAGTTCCCAAGGTTGGTGGCACATTGACGATGTAAGGAATAGTTAATATTTTTTTCAGCTTCATTGTCTGTGGGTGATGGTGGGAACTTACCATCAGGTGGCCCATATGCTCGTCCGCCAACCTATTCCTTAAAAAAATAAAATAAAATAAAATATATGAACCAAATGATTGTTAAGCGGGTGCACTGATAGTATTATTTTTATTTCTTGCTCTGAGTACCTACCTAGCTACATAAATAAAAGTGATTATCATATAAGCAAGTCTTTTTTTAATTAATCCTGGTCCTCGATGTGCATTTTTTTACTGATTAATCAGAGATGCCAATAAATGGGACTACGCTAATGCTGATAATTGGCCTAAATATGCCAGTAATTGGGAAAACTTTGAATTGATCAAAAATTGGAAAAAAGGAGGTGAAATAGGTGATATCTTATTTATTTAAAACGAAAAATAACTCTTACTCTGTAATTTTGATATATTTATGTTATTGGTAACCCTCCATAAAGATATTTTTCACGATTTAAGTGGAAAGTGATGCTTGAAATGCCAATAATTGAGTACCTTACCCTATGTATAATTATAAATTTCCTCTTGTAGGTTTGGTTATTAAAAATAAATTATAAAATTTTAAATCAGAAGTCAACACCGATGTTTAATTCGAATATCCGTTATACAACCGTGGTAACAAAAAAAAGGATATCGCCCATGGCTTCTGTATTCAATTCAAATCTTGGTTTAATGGCTTTTACGCTTCTGTATTACCAATTTGTCAAAAAGTGACAGTTGGCATTTCGTATATCTCTAAATTTGCGGTCAATGACAGCTTAACAATTTTTTTTTTGACAAGTCAAAATACATTTTTTTTCCTGTGTGATTAAATTTGATTTGACCCTAATTAATAATGGTGCGAATAACTGCTGTACTATCCAGAGTCCCAGTAATTAAATTTCGGAAAGGACTAGGTTCATCCAATGCCCCTTCGCCGCCTCCTGCTGCTGCAGGTCCTGCGGCAGCTTCAGCTCAATCGGTAATTATATTGCATTAAACCACCTTTTACTATTGTCATAAGTTCTTCAATTATAAAAGTAATAACACCAATCATATTAAATTCTATGGGTCTTGAGTTTGACATTTTATAAGTAGTCATTTTTCTCTTACGCAAACACCACGGCATTACGTAGAGTGATGGAATACTCGAAATTGTTATCTTACCAAATCGTAAATAAGCTAAACAGTTTATGTAATAACTACATAAAATTCATCAATTGAAAATGTCATATGTAGTTATTTTGTGTAAGATACAATATATACAAAGTTTGTTATCTGTGAATAGTTTAAAAAAAATGTATGTAATATTCAATTATTACTATTTTTAAATACTATAAGCAAGTTTTCATAAGTGATTTTATGAAATTATATTTCAGTCAGTTCAATCTCAACCTGCAGCAGCAATGAGCAGTGCTCCTATTTCTGACATTGATTTACCACTACGCTACAGAAGACGACCATTATCGCAAGAAGAGATCGATCACATCAACGGCGGAGGAGTTGTTTAGTTACCACCTTATTGTTTGTAGATAGAATTTAACTAGTCGATAATATAATTGTTGCAAGATATTTAAAAATGTGTTTAATCAATTTGTTTTATTTTTTTGCATTTAATGTATCCTCTTGATTTTAAAAATAAATGTAGATGCAAAGAAAAATGTATGTGATCCAGATTTTTATCCCAAAATTAAATGATCTGAAAATTTACAGCTAAGACACGTGACTTCAAATCACATTAGATTATTGAAAGATCATTTTTATTATTTTTATTTTCAATTTCTTAAAAATATAATTTTACAGGAAAACAGCAGTCAACAGAGTATAAAAAAACCAACAACTCTGGCTATTCGAGTTCCAAACAAAATCACCATTCAGTGTGGACAGAAGGAAGAGACACTATCAATTAGGTTCATTCTCCAAAATTGTAAATCAGGCAATTAAAACATTTTCAGATTCCAAAACTATTATTATAGAGATTTCAAAATTATTTGAGGTTTTTTTGTTGTAAATAGTATAAAAATATTTTTATTTTTTAGGTGTATAATCAACATACAGGATATATAAAACATAAACTAAACTTATGACTAAAAAGAGTCTAATAATATCTAATATTGAGTTTTTCGGTCTGGATGGACCACATCTGTGCAGCCGGCCCATCATAAGCACCATTATTATTACTATGGAACTTTATAAGACCAAACTTAGCAAACTGCCTTTTCCATTCTGGTAACTGTGGCAAACCAAGAAGAGCCTTAGTTATTCCATTCTTGATAGTATCTGGAAAGATATTTTATCTTATATATTTGAATTATTTGTTAGATGATGATTATGCCAATGGAATCAGGAATATTTTACAAAATTTTTCAAATATTTGAAATATATACTTATAGTTAGCTAGCTAGCTAAAAATAGGTAGAGATAAATATACAGCCAACATAAAGCACCTTAAGCACAAATGTATAAGTATTATTACATTAGTTTTAGGATAGACATTTTTAAAACATATTTTCTTTACATCTATTAAGACAAAGTAACTAAATAATCTTAATTATACTAATTTTTTATTATATTAGATGTTTAATGTCGCGCCTTTTATAGAACAATTAATTGATGAGAACATAATTTTTCACATTTTGAGCATTTCTGTAAAGAATTTAAATCACCATTTATTTTATATTATTTTTAAAGAAATAAAATAAGAGACATTATTTGATTTGTTAAAATAAATATTGGAACTCTACTAGTAATGACTATAAAAATCCCATTACTGGTTTAAGAATTTCTCCTTGTTGAGAATAAGGTTTTGGAGCTTACTTCACCATGGTGCTTCAATACCTATACTTATGAATGTGGTGCTTATACATGTGGAAAATTTTAATTCGACGTTGCTGATTTCATCACGATGTTTTCCTTAACTGCTGAGCACAAGGTGGATTTATAATATAAGTCAAGAAAATAAAATTCAGCGGCTGTTCTTGTTGTCGAGGATCAAAGCCGTAATCGGTTAAGATTCACGTGCTGTAGCCATTGGCCCGTCTAGATTATTTTATATAGTATAGGTTACATCTAGTATTTTATCTGAAAACATCTGTGTTTTATAAGGCATTAGTTGCGATTAAATCTTTCAATATATTTTTTTTATTTTTGGTATAACAATTTATCAAGGCTAGTGGCCTTGATACAGTTAGAAACCGTAGGGATTTATTTCAATTAATTAAGGGATTAGCCTAATTTTCCTTACACACGCTTTTATAGTCAAGTAATCATTAAGAAACAACATAGTGACAAAATTACGGATATATTAATAAGTCAATGCCCAATATTGGATATTTATAGTATATATACTAATTAGATAAAATTCTATATTTTATGTCCACGGCAAGTAGATCGCTCAAGAATCTAGCTCAAGAACGCAAATTAAAAGTATTTTAACCTTTTACTAGAAAAATGCGGATAGTTTAACAGTTTTTTTTAAATAGTTTTCGTTAGTAACAATTATTTGGTGGCAGAATATACATATGTGGCTTTCCTCTTGAAAACCTCGTAATTACTTATGCTAATTTGCAGTAGACATGGTCATCATTACTGATTTTATATGAGGTCAAAATAATGTTAATTTAACTAGTATAAAAAAGGTACCTTATTTTGAAAAATATATTGTCAATAACGTACCTGGAAGTCTTGAATTGACCACGATAGGGTAGGGTGGCAATCGGCCCAGCGTTTCTAATGTAATAATGTCTTTTCCACCGTCCTGCATTAACTTTTTTGAATAAAGAAGTGTTGTTGAATCAACTGTTGCCCAGTCAGCTTGTTTAGATAACACCATTTGCGCCGATGCCAAATGTGATCCAGATTCTATAAGTCATAAAGAATGGATTGAATAAAACAAACGTATATATAAAATAAGAATTTCACATACCATTTTTTTATACTTAGAATTGATCCAAAGAATGAAGCATTTTCGCCCTTTTCTCTAAGCGTTTTAAGAACAATTTTGCTTCCACTAAGAGATTGTTCGTCATTGCATGCAAAAGTGCATCCTCTGAGATCCAACAAAGTGTTTACGTTGTGAGCTCTGAAATTATAAAATCAATGTTGTCGCAAACATTTAAAGCTCGTTAATTTAATATTACTACACTGTACGGAATTCGATTGAGTAATAATAGAAGTTAGAAGCACTGTTATCTGAATACTCGACTTGCTTGATAACAAATAAATTATCTACGTATTTATTTAGGTAATTTAAACAAAGTTTGTATTTGGTATATTATTATATATATATATATAATATTATATTATATATTATTTACGAATACTGCCAAAAAATATATACATTATTAATTTTATTAAAAAAAACACTCGGTTTCCAGACATATTCTGTTGGCATATACATATAAGTATAAATATTTGTTTTGAGCGGGAATTAAACACCCGACCGTTGAACTCACATTGACACCACTCGACTACCGCGATATAACACCTTCTAATTATTATAGCTAAGAGTAAAGAGTAATAACCTGTTTTCTAAAAGTAGTAGAATGCTTACTTTTTATCAGAGTGAATGATAACGTCCGAAAAGTAGCCCGGCTTATTCTCTACATTCATCTGGTGGGCGAACACCGGTGTGACGGGTAACAGCTCGACAAATTCATTGTTACTTTCCTTGAGGTTCATGTATGATGCTGCAGTCATAAACGCTTCACATTTGGAGAAAGTGTCGTATTATTAAAGTTGTACATTTCAAAAAATATTTTCCTTTATGACATTACCGTTATATGACAAAACAATTTAAATATAAGGGCCTTATTTATAACGTTATATAGTTAAATATCTAATAATTTCTGTTCTTTTCTCAGAATTGCTTTGACATATTAATAAAGAATGCAATATTTTTTAACTAATAAAATATTGTTATCATAAAACCGTTATTATCATTGTCATTAAGACTGTTTCATCACATTTTTCTTACTTATTGTAATTTATAGATAGACACCGTATTTCAAGTCACTGATGACGATTTTAATTATTTTATCTTTTGATTGATTGACTTGAGAAATGAATATGTAGTATTTTATAGATAAGAATCGTATCTATTTTTTCTAATTAGGAAAATCACTGGTAAATAATCTAACTTTATAATTTGTAACTTGTTTGTTGATTTAATATAGTCAACTTCCCTTAAAAAAATTTCAATTATATTTGAATTTTAAGTCAAATATGTGATTGGGAATAGTATTGAATAGGTACTACGCATTATGGCATACCTATATATCAAAATTTGCAAAAAGAAATCATAAAGTTATCAATAACAAATATTGTATACATACCTAGATCAATTTTATCTCTTGTAAAAGGGTTTGGACGTCCGGAAATCGGGCCAGGGCTACGACTTTCATATTGTAATATCGCATAACAATCCAAGGCTTCCTCCAGCAGTTTTATAATTAGTTCATACAACTCCACGGGATGTGTAGGACACATGTAAGTTATAACTCGTAATTCTAATTTTTCTTCAGACATTTTATATGGTATGAAGGTACGTTATTGTTGGCGATACAGTGAATAATATTACAAGTAAATCGACGATGCAAAGAAATTTGTTTACTTTCAATACCAAGGCGTGATAAACATTGCACGATAATATGTTCTCGATCAGTCCGGTTTCCAGTAAGCCGACCACAGAACGAGTGTGACGCCGGAACACACGCATACGGTTCGTGCTATCTAATAAACAATGCTACAATATCATTACCTAGGTACCGTATTTAGATCAACTTGCTACCAATATCTATTTATTTTATCAATTATTAACTTTTGTTTATTGAATTTTTAACTAACATTTGTTATTAATATAAGATGACTACATAACTTCTACAACTATATCTATTTTAATAATTCGAGTACAGGTTATGGACCTTTTCTCAAATGATTACCGAATCGCTTGTGGTGTGTGTGGTTAATATATTTATAAAATGTCTGTATTAAACACAATTACGGTATACCCACATTTGTGAGGGTTTTTAAAATAATGTCTTATTGTGGTTCTGGCCAAAGCAAACATTAACTCTCACTTAATTAATATGTTATATCGCGATAGCTTTAAACAATTTATATATTGTGTAGTGGTATAATTATATTCAATAAAAGCTAGACTATGTGTAGATATCATTCGCCTAATTTAACCTCGAAGACACAAGTTTGCGTGTTTACTATAATAAACTTCCATTGTTATAAGGCCGACATTCCAGGACATTCTGCATAGCAACAGAACTGAACTGTCTCAGGTACTATACTATTTTGGGAGTCAGTATAAAAAGACAAACTGATTTACAACAACTGACTTAAAACAAATTGGGATGCAGCACAAACCGAGACGGTTCACACTAGGACACTAGCTTTTGTTCTACAAAGCCCGGTTCGTACCGACATGGAGGTCCTATTTATAAAATCTTGTGTATCTATTGTATATTAAAATATCGATGTCCCAATAATAACAACCATTTCGATAATTTTGTTTTAGTTTTCTACAGAGAGGCACTCTGTAAAAACGGAAGAAAACACACTCCAAGGAAATATTTGACTTGGACTTTGTTATCGTCACATTTCCGCTATTGCACCCTTCTCTGCTAAAGTAAAGTATACCGCTACGTCGAATTTTTTACGCTGAGTCAAGAAAAGTCGCAAAAGCATAGAATCCAGAGAGTTTCTCGAATTCGCTTATTAATACTTTATTTAGGCTATATTACAAAATGTCTTACTTATAACTTAGCAATTGAACTGCTTATGTTTTGAAATTTTAAATTAAGTAATAGACCGGGAGATGAGGACACAAAATATTTGGTCATTTGTACCAGTATGGCGGTTCTTCAGGGGTCTAATCACGTAAAGGCAAATGATGGTCATAGCGCTCGCACCAGCGTCCCACTCGCGTGGGCGTTAATCGAACGCGTCGGAAAAATAACGAGTGTCGAACGATTTGTTCCACAAAAATGCTTGTATTTTCAGATAGTCGAAAAAAAATAAGTAGGAGGTAGCGTAATGCCATACTTCTCGGGTGTGGCTTACAGCCCGCCATACCGACGCGAATACATTAATTTTAATAAAACAATTCAACCATTTGTACCAGGCTATTTTTTGCATAGCTAATCATCGTTCAATTCACGAAAATCACTTTTCCGACTGTTCCCAATGGCCGCCATACCACTGCACAAGGTCTACCTTATAGGTACTCATAGATGGGAGGATGCAGTTGAAAGCAGGGGGAAGGTATTAGTGCATAATTTCTACGGGTTTCCCAGGAAATTATGCTACTGGATCACCAGCTTTTTGGCAGATCGGAGCAATAAGGTCGTTACACATATATGGTGCATGCTCTGATTTAAAATTCGTCAATGCTAGTGTTCCACAAGGTTGCGGTCTATCACCCACGCTGATTCTTCTGCATTTCAATGACTTGCTGCAAATCTGTAACATTCACTGCTACGCAGACGACAGTACCGTAGACACCTCATACATCGGCCACTAGCTTGAGAAAACCGAAACAAACTTGTGTCTGAAATCTAGTCTTAATTTAACAAATTCTCGGACTGGGGCCGGCTAAACTTAGTCCATATATGATTGCTTTATTGCTACTCTATTAACATATCTGATGACGGGGAAGTAGACCAGTTCCATGCCTTCACCGGCTCACTTAGTAAATACCCCCGCCTAAACTTACTCTTCAACCACCAAAAAGATGTAAGTTTGCACGTTAACCACTAAAAAAATTACCATTTGTCATATCTCCACGATTTCAGAAGATTCCTATAGCCGCCACAGCGAGTATCAGAATATTTGACGTAGATATTTCAAGCGTCGTTCAGTTCCGCGGTCAAGTGGAAGGCAAAACCAAGTTGGCTTAAAAAATGTAAGTGTGCTCAGCAAGGCAAGTCAGATTTCACGTCGGCCCATGACGGTCTATGACTATACAAGGCGCAATTTCAACTTGGAATACTGCTCTCACCTCTGGGCGGATGCTCCCCATTACCAGCTCCTTCCATTTGACCGTATCCAACGCAGATTGGCTCGAATTATCGACGATCAAGCTTTTTCGGACCTGCTTGATCCTTTGGATTTGCGTAGAGATGTTGGATCACTCTGCATCTTTAACCGAATTTTCCACGGGAATGGTTCCGAGGAATTATCCTATAATTTCACCTTCGGACATCTCGTCAAAATTCATAGCTTCACCCGCACCACCTTGATGTTTAAAAATCCACAATAGCGCGATTTTTAAGACAATTTCTACCTCGCACAACAACTCTCTTGAACCAGCTTTCGCCGACGGTTAACTGAACCGAATACCGATACGACTTCAGAACCTTAAAAAAAAGGAGCGTACTCCTTCCTTAAAGGCCGGCACCTGCACCTGCAAGCCCCGCAGATGTCCATGGGCATCTGCGGGGCTTGCAGGTGATGGAAAGTGATTACCACCGTAATCAATTTCCATCAGGTGAACCTCCTGCTCGTTTGCCCCCTACAATATAAAATATCGTAGGTGGTCTTTTAAATAAATTTGTATAAACTACATATCATTGAAATATATTTATGCTAATTTTAAAATAGACCTGTTGTTTTTTTTCTGGAGCACGAACCCACCCCCGAAATGAAATCCTGGCTACGGCCCTGCGTGAGCCAATATGATTCTTTTTACGCAACTTGTGGTCTTGAAAATCTCCCTACAACACTGGTCTGTTGTTCCGAACACTATAATAAAGAAAATTTCAATACACGCTCCTTCAAGGAACCTCCCCTTTGTGTTGCGGTTGTTTTATATTATTTTATTTTTATTTATTTAATAAGTACACTAACAATATACATATTAATTGATGGCTTATACAACATCCAAAAAAAGAAAAACAACTTCTGATATGTACATCGATTACAAGGGTACATAACAATCACAGTGTATCATGTCACCATGTTTATTTAAAGTTGAAATTAAAATACATATATTATACAATTAAAAAAAATTACCTATGCTATCGTCGTTTATAAACATAATAACTAAATAATATAACAGAAAAACAAAAAATAATTCTTGTTGTTGTTCCTCGAGCATAGTAAGTACTTACCATCATTTGCAGCATCAGCTCGTTTGCCACTCAAAATACAAGTAGCAGTACCGGTAAAAATATTTAAAAATAATCATTTAATTATTTGTTCAATGATTGCTTTTCTGTCTCAATTATTAACACAAATGAGCTTGAAACCTTAGTATCAGCACAAGGTGGAGCCCAACTGTTGTTACATAATAACAAATATTTGATTACGTACGTACGTACGTATGTTATAACCTAATTAAATTGTTCTTTTTATGTGGTATGTGTGGTAATGTAGTATGAGGCCATCGTGCAGGAAGCTCACCTGATGGAAAGTAACTATAGCCACCCATTGCCATACGCCTCCTCTATAGCTCTAGAAGTAGGAGCTAACTTTTTATGTACATATGCAACTAATACTCTATCAATACTTTTAGTACGTTGTAATTCTATAATGGCTTACAATATTATTAGAAGTCAATAAACAAAAAATAATAGAAATAGAAGTTTTCAAAGCGTAGCAAATTATTAAAAAAATCAAATAGTTGGAAAGTCAAGACAGGTAAAAGTGATGGTTTAAATTTAGACATTGTGGATCATAAACTATTGATTCACAATAAAAATCACTTAAATAAACATTTGTCTTTTATTAATTATTTTGTTGTTCACGTTAGGACAATATTTAAAAGTTTTTAGGCAAAAAAAAAAGACAAAAATTTGTTTATAAACAGTAATATTGTTTATCGAACACGGTACTGGCGACATTAAGTTTTCATTGTCTGTTGAGTTTCTAGTTCTACTCTCTGTGATTGTGATCTGTCACTGTCTTTCTGTTAGTCCAATTTTGTGCTTTTTGTGGTTATTATTTTGATCGCCGATTAAATATTGAATGTTACTGAATATTAGGAAGATTAATAGTTTTAACTGTAAGCTATTCATAACTTCTTTTGTATTTATTATTTTAAAGAGCTAACTATAAGAATATATAGCAAGTTGCCATGGGTAAAGACGATGTATCAACTAAGAAGCGGCGTAAGTTAAACACAACATCGAGCGAAAATACTAAACAGTCACCAACAGATATATATAAGGTAAAATTATATTTTGTTATAATTTTTGAAGTTATGTTAGACTATTACTTTCTTCAAGTATAAGGTAAAACTTTATGAAACTTGATTCATTTTGTCACAGAGAGTAATCGAATTCGAAGAAACCGAAGCACAACTACGTTCTGCTGAAAAAGATTCTGCTCTGTTTAAAAAAATATGCCAAGATGTGAGACAACTGTTTGCAGATATTGCAGAATTAAAAGCCAAAGGAACAGATGAGGTAAAAATACACAATTTATTCATTTGAATGCAGTAGATTTTTCTTATTTGTCTTGTCTTTGTCTATGTTTTTTCTTTAACATTAATTTTCCGTACCAGGGACCCAGTAGTGATCATTAATAGAATTTTTTTTTTTTGTTGAGTTGAGTGATTAAAAAATGTATAGTTGTTTATTTTAAACTAAATTTATTACAAAATCGAATATTTAAACTAACCTCATAACATTCTTAACAGATCACATTTAAATCAGTACCTTGCTAAATAAAAGATTGGACTATGAATTAACAGCTTTGTTACAAAATAAACTTTTATCTGTACTCAGATTTTATTCTTTCAAATAACATGTAAAACTCAAGTAATTACAAATAGTTTTTTAATAACCCCTAGTTGTAAAAGGCATTAAAGTAACCTACTTATAAAAATTGGTCATTTGTATATTTTGTTCTGTTCTAAAATTAATTGTAAGAAGTTAGTAGTTGTTTAATGTTTTTTCTTATTCATCATTAGAAATAAAAATTAATTACACTATTACACTACACATACTTTTATAGAATATCATTTTTTGGATAGTATATGCAAATCTCTTAGTGGTTAACAAAATATCTCTTTGAATGAACCTTTCACACTTTTCTCTGCAATTATGGCGCACATAGAATGTGACTTTTTCCACTCTACATATTTACTAGTATCAAACAGTTGAGCTGTGTCAATGTCATATATCCACTCCATGTTACATCTTATGTTTGTGTACACATTACAGATCCTATTTAAAAACATCTTTATTTAATGCTTACAATACATTATAGGCAAAGGAAAAAATTACTGCGAAAAGAATTGAAGCTTCCTTACATTTGGTAGCATTAAAGAAGCTTAATCGCTTGGAAAAAGTCCGTACAAGAGCTGGCCGTGATGCATTACATAAAGAAAAACAAAGAGTGGATTCAACACATTTACTTTTACAAAATTTGCTATATGAGGCTGATCATTTAAATAAAGAAGTAACTAAATGTTTGCAATTTAAATCTAAGGATGAAGAAATAGAATTGATATCTTTGGAAGAATTTTATAAAGATGCACCTACTGAAATTTCACGGCCAGTAAGTATTATAATTTATTAAAATAAAAAATCTTATTTAATTTTTTTTACTAAAGTAAAGAAATGTTTTTCAGGAAATTACAAAAGCTGATGAGCATCAATTGCAACTAGCAAGGCTTGAATGGGAACTGCGTCAACGCAGAGAACTGGCTGGGGCATGTAGTGAGTTAGTTGCTTCCAAAGAACGTGTGGCTGCAGCCATAGCCGCTGCCCGCTCTAGATTAGATGCTTTGGCCCCTCATCTTAAGGATGTATTGAAGGCCACAAAGCCTCTTCAAGAATGTTTAGCATTAAGACTAGATGAAAAAAGAGATGAAACTAGAGCTGCAACACTGCTTTCACCACCTTTGTTTCTACTCTATGCCAATGCTAATGCATACTCGGATGCTCTTGGCTCCAAAAATATTTCTGTTGGTAAGTAGCAAATAATTTTTTTAGTAATATATTTATATCTGTGTTATGTGTAAGTATAAGAAAATAATTATTGCCTTTTATTTAGGTATATCTGGAGATGAAGATGAAGCAAGAAGGCTTGATCAACTCTCAAATGTTGAAAGTGAATTAGTTGTTTCAAATGATTCTGATTCAGATCAAGAAAATAATGATGAAGATCAAAGAGATTCTAAAAAGAAGCGGCATCACAGGTCATCTAAAATATCAAAAGAGGAGAAAGCAGAAGCTAAGAAAAAGGAAGTTCTCAAAAAACACCCATTAAATGTTCAAGTGACTATTACTAATAGTGATGGTACTGCATTGAATCTTATTTTTTCATACATGATACATCTTAAAATAGTTGTGGTTAAATTTACTATGAATTTTCCAAAACCTATTACTGGAGTGTCTGCTGCAGATGTTTTAAACGGTGATTGTGTTTTGAATGAACTATATGTTGGTGACACGGGTAATGACTCACCACATCCAGCAACTGCTTACTTATTGAAAGCTGCTGGTATATCAGAAAATTTTCCACATTTTATTCCAGAAGTTGGTAAACCATACATATGGGCTCAGAGAATGTGTGGACTAGACTTTATGGCAGTATCTGTTGATACTCAAAAATGCAATAAAAACTTTCTTCCTTGTCAAAGTCTTAGTGTTGCAAGTGTTGAAAATTTTATTTTTACTTTAAAGAAAAGACTCAGAGCTAGGATTGATTTAATGAAAGAATTGCAAGATTTAGAATGTGGTAAAGTTTTACCTGCAAAGGGCTTATCGTGTCCTGTTAGATTATCTGGGTCTTTGACCCAATGGCAAACGGTTTCTTGGCATGAATATAGTCAAGCTCTTTCAACATCATTTGTTATATCTGAAGGATTGGTGACTCCTGATAATATGCTGTACCGTGCAATTATCACAAGGCAATCTGCTAAACTTGTTGCAATGGTAGCAGTAAGTAGTGATTACCCAAAGCAAGCACCTATCTTTTCATTAACTTTACACTGGAATGGAACACACCATGTTGGCACAAGTGATGACATTAGAGATATAGAAAGAGTAATTAATACAGATTGGCAAAATACAGAAAAAAAGCAGTGCACTCTTTCCACGCAAATGATGAAACTATTAACATGTCTGGATGTTCTTTTGGAGACAATGGGATCCTCAGAATTCCCTCCTGATAAAGTTATGTTACAGTCTATCAGAGGAAGAAATAGAATGAAGCCATACAAGTATTTAAAACAAGGTACTGGAATTTTTGTACAGTATTAAAAGCTTGTGTATTTGCTATGTGAATAAATGATTTATTCTTTCTATCAATGATTACTTATTGCTAAGATTTAAAACAACCCCATAGTTTTGGTGTTAGACATAATATTTTATTAATAAAAACAAAACATTCATATATATTTTGACAGTCTTTATTCTTATTTCTGTAAAATATTGAACATTATTATTGAAATAAAAAAAATAGAACAGTCATTATAATTTGGCGATAACACGAATTTATAGGGCATAAATACAAACATAAAATTCATACTGTTTATTTTTCAAAAAAATACTTAAAATCATAATCAGTAACTTAACCTAAAAATGCCATATTGTTATTGGTCGATAATAATGAGATCTCTATAGTATAATGTCTGTAATAAGATAATATTTCATAATATTCACTTTACATAACACACTACAAATTAGTAATAATAAGAGTTGATATAACCATGAAATATTTTTGTAAATCCATTCTACATCTAACCTATTTTTTTACATTTTCAATTGATGATTGGAACTCGATGACTAAATATTATATTTAGAAAATTATTAAATGTGCATTTATTCGGCAAAAATTATTTTAAATATATATTATTTGTGTATGAATGAAAGAAAATCATTGATGTAAAAGTACTACCATTTATTGCGAAAGTAGGAAGAAATGACAAGACAAGAAATGACAATTATCTACTTAGAATTTATCTTAAAGCAGTACTATCTTTACATTCAAATGTTCTAGGGCTTCTACATGATTGTATTGTTTGCAAGAAATCTTCACTACATATAAAAAAATATAACTCACTATTGGAATCTCATCTTCTTTGCTAAACAACAGTTGTGTGTATGATGATTATAATTTCAGTTGATATCCTTCACTTATTATTTTTATACACTTTTTAATAGTTTATCACTGTAAGTCATTTTAAAAAACAAAATAAAATCACTTCTCATCTTGCGTTTTGCGTTTACTTATTACTAGGTAAAGATACTCTATTGCATTATGAGATCCCAGCCTCTAACTTCACGTCCATGATTTTTCGCGGCCCCTTGAGGCAGTTGAGCCGTCTTTGTACTGCGTCCCTGTCTGTAGATAAGACATTTTGAGTCAAACTTAATGGAATTGTATAATACACTTTAAAAGTTCATACAGTTAGATATTTTAAAATTATTAAATAATGTTATAAATTGCGCTCTAGTGTTTTTACTCTTAGTGCTACAATCAAAATCAAAATCAAAATAAACTTTATTCTTCACTTTTGAATCGTCATTTTACAATTAAGTGAAGCTACCACCGGTTCGGAAAGTAGATTCTACCGAGAAGAACCGGCAAGAAACTCAGTAGTTACTCTTTTTTCGTCAAGTAGATCACGTATTGAGCTACGTCGTGTATGTTAGCGGCTTACATTTGGAGAGCGTGGTGCGGTGGTGCGGATGCAGCGGGTGTCGCTGCACGAGTGAATGCAGAAGCACCTGCGCGGACATGTACCGCCGCTCGCACTCCTTCACGTCACCGAACAGCTCCTCGATTGCCGCCATCTGGCACTGTGGACAAGAGGTAAAGTAAAGTAAGTAAAGTAACAGCCTGTAAATTTCCCACTGCTGAGATAAGGCCTCCTCTTCCATTAAGGAGAGAGATTGGAACATATTCCACCACGCTGTTCCAATGCGGGTTGGTGGAATGCACATGTGACAGAATTTCGATGAAATTAGACACATGCAGGTTTCCTCACGATGTTTTCCTTCACCGCCGAGCACGAGATGAATTATAAACACAATTAAGCACATATATATAGTGGTGCTTGCCTGGGTTTGAACCCGCGATCATCGGTTAAGATGCACGCGTTCTAACCACTGGGCCATCTCAGCAGACAAGAGGGTGGATCACAAATTAAACAATTCATCGCATATTGACAACAATTGTATTATTTAGACTAATGTTATAAATGTGAAAGTGTCTCTGTCTGTCTGTCGTTCTTTAACTACCAAACCGCTTGTATTGTATTGAGACAACATGAGACAACATCACATACATTACTCTGATCCCAATGTAAGTAGCTAAAGCACTTGTGTTTCGGAAAATCAGAAGTAACGAAGGTACCACAAACACCCAGACCCAAGACAACATAGAAAACTAATGATAATCTACATCGACTCGGCCGGGATTCGAACCCGGGACCTCGGAGTGGCGTACCCATGAAAACCGGTGTACACACCACTCGACCACGGAGGTCGGCAATTATTAACCGAATTTGATGAAATTTGCTACGGTATGAACTCCAAGGACGGACATAGACTACTATTTGCCTAATACGTGACTATCAAGGCGTGGTGACTACTAGTTTGTTTATGCTAAACGAAGTCCTTTGTTGAACAGAACTATCATTACTTGCTACGTTGAATGTTTTCAAACTGATCCTACAGAATATGACGTGCGCAGACACATAGCGATTCTGTGTATTTATAGCAAATAATTAAAGGTCAGGAAAGTGAATCAGCAACCTTTGTATAGCAGGCATAATATGTATTACATGTGATTAACTAATAGCTCAATCATATGGATTATTGGTAAAAATAATTTTCGATCGATTTAATACTACTCGACTCGACTTGCCTTATGCCTTCTTATATCAATTTTTTATTTCTTAAGTTCCGATAACTGCTTTTTCATTTTAAACTTCATTATTATTCATATTCGTATTGCCTATTTTATTATTATTATTCAAGCTCTCGATCAATACCACTGATGATTATTATTAAATTTTTATTTTTCTGTTGTACCCTTATAATAAACTATAGAAAATTTAGCGTCCATACACCGACAAACTTAATTAATTCCAACATTTAAGGTAATACGAGTACTTTAATAAAACCAAATATACGTTACCAATTCAATAGCGTGTTCGTAGAGTATTTTATCACAAACAGCGGGCGTGACACCCGCTTCATGTAGTCTTTTCGATTCGTTGACAATCCATTTGTACTTGCCGTTCATGAGCGATACAACTGTAAAATAATACATAACATTGAACCATTATAGCAGTGATTTTTGACTATAGTCTATTCGCGTTAAGAATGCAGTAAGTTGTCATTGTTCACCGGCACCTTTGACCAATCAAATCTTTTCAAATTACAAAGTCAAGTTCACATTGAACAGGTAAAGACATAAGTTCGAACGTGATGATTGTGGATTTAATTAATTATTAACTGATATTATTATAATTTAAATTAAATTATTATTATTATTAACTGATATTAAAAAAATGAATACCACACCACTATGTAAAATAAGTGCGAAAAATGATACCACCACGTTTTACAAGAAGAAATTGCCATGTGGGATTTAGATAATGTTATGGAACTCGCTGCAGAAAATTATTTTTTATAAACACTAACGACGACAGTAATAGTGTAAGTAATAGTGATTAAAATATTAATGACTTAATTTCGATTTTTTACGTTAATGTGTACTTTTTAAATTCATTACACTTAGTCTTTGAAACAAAATTTAATTTTTTGGAATTTTAACACAAATATACATACGCCTTTACCCTTCTTTTAAAAAGATTTGATTGGTCAAACAATGACAACTTACTGCATTCTTAACGCGAACAGACTATAGTAATGATGTAAACTGATGTGTATATAATATGACGTTACTTGGTGGTAGGGCTTTGTGCGAGCCCGTCTGGGTAGGTACCACCCACTCATCAGTTATTCTACCTCCAAATAACAGTAGTCAGTATTGTTGTGTTCCGGTCTGAAGGGTGAGTGAGCCAGTGTAACTACAGGCACAAGGGACATAACATCTTAGTTCCCAAGGTTGGTGGCGCAGTGACGATGTAAGGAATAGTTAATATTTCTCACAGCGTCATTGTCTATGGGCGATGGTGACCACTTACCATCAGGTGGCCCATATGCTCGTCCACCAACCTATACCATAAAAAAAAAAAAAATGTAGATGGCATGTGGGTCGTACCGTTGCGCACTTGCAGCGTGGGCTGCAGCGTGCGCGAGCGGTAGTGCGCGGCGGCCAGGCGCAGGCCCGCCGCCAGCGCCTGCATCGCCTGCACCAGCAGGCCCAGACGCACGCTCTCGTTGCAGCGCTCTGCGGGCACAGACCACAGCGTTACATCGCTCATCGAAGCTCATCATGGATCACGTACCGATCAATATACTTGCACCGTAAAAAATGTCTTCGTAAAATTGTAATAGGGAACATGCAAATATAATATTTATGAAAAATTTGCTACTTAAATGTTAAAAAAATATAAAAGAAGGGCCACTGCAAGGTTAATAATTGATATAATTTTGTTTTTTAACAATAATTACGAATTAAAGTAACGTGAAATGGAACGTATTTTAAAACTCTAATAGAGCGTTCAGTGACGTCACTCCTGTTATGACTACTTATTTAAGGTTATAGTTGTAAAAAAATGAACATTGAAACGAAAATTAATTGCGTTCTTTGAATTAAAATGGTAGTTGGGTTTGTGAAAGCAGACTCCAGATTCCTATTTTCAGCTTGAAACCACTTTTATCTCTGTTTTGTGTCAGAAGGTCCTGTCAAAAACCATATATTTGAAAAATTTATTGAAGTAAATAGGCACAAACATATTATGTCAACAAAGCTTATTTGCGTGGTATCGAATGCCTGTTTTAAATTTTTACAAAAAAAGTATCACATAGGTCGAGAAAAAATGCATAAGTATGAAAGCCAGCGAGGACAAGTACGATCAGAGGGGCATTCACAGACAGCAGTGACGTCATACAACATATAGTGCCGTTTTCGCGCGAAAATTTAAATTGACATTTTGAAACCTCATTCTTTGCCGTAAATAACAGTGTTTTAGATTTTTAATATAGTTGTGGTCTATGCTATATGGAGTTCTTTAAAATAAACACAAAAATACAAATATTGCATCTTCCCTATTGACGTAAAAGTGATAACGTAGTTTTATAATCAATTCTGAGGTCATCGTTATTTAAATTGTTTTAAAATATTTTTAAATTACCACAAATACAATCTTAATAAAAACTGAAACATCGTGCATGATGGCGACGATAAATTTTTTTTTTATTTCATTAATATTGTTTTCTGTAACTAAATAATCGAGGCACAAAAAATCATCTGATAATGAATCCCTGATATTCTACAACAACCTGAAAAAGGCAAAAGCGTGCCACAGTCATGATGTACATGTCATGTCATGTTTATATTATTTAAGTGACTATAGCTCTCACTGGCGTAGCTATCGTAGGGCAGGTGGTGCGGTGCACCAGGGCCCCGGAATTTAGGGGACCCTCTAAACTAAACATTAAGCTTCTGAAGCTAGAAAAATACGACGCTGCCCACCAGATTTCTTATTTGTATGTATCTTCAATTTTAAAGGGTAATTATTTGTTAAAAAGGGATGGGAAAGAGGGTATGACGGCCTGATTCTTTTTCTATGCACTGGGGTCCTTAATCACTTAGCTACGCCACTGATAGCCCTGCTCTTTAAAGTCGCGCAGTGTATATCTCAGGCGTCGTACCGTCCGAGGCGTCCATGAGCGCGGCGAGCGGCGCGCCGCACGACACGGCGAGGTCGGACAGCAGCTCGGCGAGCATCAGCACGAAGTTCAGCTGCGAGAAAACTTTGCTGTGCTCTTCCTGCGGGGACATGTGTTATTTTGAGATTTTCTTTGTCAAATATTAGAAAACAGTCTGCCAGTTGATGGCTCCAGCAGAGATGATTATAGCGAGTGGATTCTTACCACCTCTTTATTACTATGTGGTGCGATGTTCAGATTAAGGGGATAAAATAGTTCATTTATAGGGATTATCAATAAGGAAAAAAGATTGAGGACTATTTTTGTCCGAGCAAGGATACAGATATAATAAAACTAAATGTTTGGTTTAAAAGACACAGGGATTCTGTTATCTAATCAGTCCCTATAAATGAACTGTAAGGCTTCCCCCAAAAATGTATGATACAAAGGTACATTCCTACCTTTAATCGAGAAATGAATGAGTAAGAATAGGTTAGACCGAAACTGAATCTTCAAAATGTTGACAGAGCCTCACCGCCAGGATGGTTTCCTCCTGCAGGTTGGGTATGTAGACGGGCGGCTCGTGGTGCAGCTTGAGGCCGCGCAGCAGCGCGTCGGGCAGCGCGCCGCGCTTGGGCGACGACTCGCCGCTCGCCTTCAGCGCCAGCGACACCGGCGGCGACGAGCCTGCACACCCCACACGTTACGGTGGCCATACACGTTAGGGTTTGCAGTATGGTTACAACCGTACATGCTTAACCGACATGCAAACCCTAGTGACATAAAGCACATACACGTTAGGGTTTGCAGTATGGTTATAACCGTACATGCTTAACCGACATGCAAACCCTAGTGACATAATGGTGGCCATACACGTTAGGGTATGCAGTATGGTTATAACCGTACATGCTTAACCGACATGCAAACCCTAGTGACATAAAGCACATACACGTTAGGGTATGCAGTATGGTTATAACCGACATGCAAACCCTAGTGACATAATGGTGGCCATACACGTTAGGGTTTGCAGTATGGTTATAACCGTACATTCTTAACCGATATGCAAACCCTAGTAACATAAAGCACATACACGTTAGGGTATGCATGTACAATTTTCAAGAAACTCTCAGTCATAAATAGCTGCAGCTACGTGACGGTGTTCTGTAGGACGTTTTCGTAACCTAATTTACTGTGCACTGTATCGCCAACAATGAACGACAACGATGTGATAGCTGTACTTGACTTAGTACTTGCAATAAAGAAACGGAAAAGAAGAAAAGATCTTTTGTCTCTGTCGTGATAATCTTTGCACTTTATGCGCCAAAGACAAGGTTCGGATTGGTAGATAGCAATAAATTCTTCTAGTATGGCGTTGCGCTTGCGACTCGCCATTTTAAATTTCAACGTGATGGTGAGCGCGCGCGACCTTCCACTGCCACTGACTATAGGATACTGAGAAAACTGCACATGCAAGCACGAGCGGGCGCCACACACGCTCGGTTATGCATGCGCGCAAACATAAACGAGCGGCAAAAAATATATTTTTTGATATTCGTTAGGTTGCATGTACATGCACCGATAACTGTACAGTTTTATAACATACATGCTAGGGTTTGCATGTTGGTTAAGAATGCGCGGTCATAACCATACTGCAAACCCTAACGTGTATGGCCACCATTACACACGCTCTCTTGCGAGAGACGACAGCGATCGAACCCAGCTCTCAACACGCTTACCCGATCTCCTGAGAGGACTGTTGTTGGTGGGTGAGACCTGCCACAGGGAGGGCGGCGGGGAACTTCCAGATGCACTTCGTCGTCGAGACGAAGGAGGAGTCCTCATTGTGAACGGTACCTGAAAACGACGATTCCATTAAACTTGCGATATTCGATGATCTTTTTAAATTTAGAAAAGCAAAAAATATAAATACAGATAAGTCTTTCCAATATAATTAAGAATATTGTAAAATTTTACTCTTTACTACTATGTACTTCCAACTTTACTAAAATTTTAGATCCTACACAATCTTACAAATTTTGTAATTATTTACAAGAAATATATTATTTTTAAGTATCAAAATGTGATATTAGTAATTGTGATTATTATCTGACTAAATAACAAGCTTCTATTGCAATGAGCACATTGAATTAGTTTACAAATATGACATACGATGTATGGATGTTACTCACAGTCGGCGGCGAGAGGGAGCCGATGTCGGTCGTATTTCGATTGTGATTAGAGCGGAGCACGTCGATGGGTTGCGAGCGAGGCACGTTGGACGCCACGCTCAGTGGGTTCTGTTCACACGACCACTGGGTTATCGATGAGGTTTTAGCGATACACGGTCGCTGGTTAGCAGTAACTTTTGTAATCCTACTACTATTATAAAGGCGAAAGTTGTAAGTATGGATGTATGGATGTTTGTTACTCTTTCACGTAAAAACTACTGAATGGATTTGAATGAAACTTTACCACAACATAGCTTATACATCAGAATAACACATAGGCTACAATTTTTGAGGTTTCTAATGTGAGGTCGTAAAAAAACACATTTTTTGCGCTTACATTGCAAACGCTGACTGAATCCTACAAGATAGATCAAAACAATGTACTACATTATTGTACAACTTAAAAGGTCTACAAAAAAGTCCGTGATGGTATATGTTTATCTCTTAGGAATAACCCACAATAACCATTTTTTATCCTTTACTTTGTACGAGAAATAATGGCTTATTTACGAAGCGATTTTAAGCGATTACTAGACTAGACGGGACGAACCTGAAGTCCACGCGAACGAAGTCGCAAAAGCTAGTGAAATATAAACATGACAGCTGCTCAGGGTTAAAATTTTATCAATGAACAGAGTCGCATGTAAGGTAACATAGATATTATCTCTCACCCGGGGCTGCGGGTGCGCGGCGTGCGCGGCGTGCGCGGCGTGCGCGGGCGGCGACGCGTCGGGCGCGGGCGCCACGAGCGCCAGCGAGCGCGGGCGCGGCGCCGCCTCGGACGCGGACGAGCCGTGCGACGTGTGCGAGCCGTCCGCCGAGCCGCTGTCCGCCTCCACCACCACGAAGTCCTCGGCGCCCGCCCACATCGCGTCCGACGACTCCGCTGTCGAGCGACACACCTCCTCATATATCGTGTAGGTAGTGTTCGTATCTACGAGATTACGTGCCAGAGGGTTCGTTACAGTACGAGAGTGCAGCAGAGCATCGCACGGCCCGAGTTATATCAGTTTCAAAATTTGTGAAAAGCTCTCTACGTGTTCTGCGATGTCAATTAATTGCCAATCACATTAATTTTACACTTTTCAGATAATTTTTTTTTATCTGTATGGCATTTTATTAAAAAAAAACATTGTACGGTATATCAATCACCTAAAATTACCAATAGGTACTGCATTTTGTATATTACTACAGCATTCATAGGTATCACGAAATGTTTTATTCGAACTTCTATTTATATTTATTTATATTTTTGTTAGTATCTGGTTAATATTATTGAAGGACAATCAAACCGAAGTATTAGGTTAGAATATTTTCATCTCGAATACGAAAACAATTGTTTACAGAATTAGTATAATAAATTGTATCACCGATCTTTCTACGCAGTCTAGCCATCGTTTTCTTGAACACCGAGTACATAATATTGTGAATTTAAAAGACAATAACAAAACGGTATTAGAAACTGTACGTGAGGCAAACAGCTGGGCGACATTGTTCCCGCGCCAACTTTGCTCACTCTCTATCATTTAGTACTTTTATAAATAGATTTTATCTATCTATGACATAAAATATTTATATTTAGCAATAAAAATCGTATTAATGAACTTTTGACGTTGTTTTTCGCACGTCATCTCTGAGCAAATATTATACTGTGTTACATAAAAAACGTTTAAAATTATGCAAATTTGAATTTAGCTTGTTAAAACAATTAAAATTAATTTTAAATAAAACAGTGGCACATGTATTTATAATCAAAATTAATGAGGTTTGATTGAATAATTGCAGTAATAATATCGAATGCGCCGAGAGTCGCCAACATCAGCGAAGGTTATCAGAACACTCGAAATAGAATATAACACTAAATTTTAAACGTAGTTCACATGCCCTTCCATTATCATTGTTGGCAAAGTTGAAATAAGAAACGCAACAAGAATTTTCAAGATTATTTTGTTAAAATATCGCGTTCCAGACTGCAGAGAATGTTTTTTACGGTCAATATATTTGTAGTGTGTTTGACATGACCGTCAATAATACAATGACTAATAAATTAACATTAATTATTAACTTTTCATTTTTAAAACTTTCGATGACTAACAGTGCGCATTTCTAAATGACATTGCAACAGAGGTAAATGTTCGTAATAGAGGTGACTGAAAATAAAGTACTAAATAACGCAAGGCATATTTACTTTTAACAATATACATATTTAATTACCTATAATAAAAGTCTTTAATTTAACGTTATTCAGTGTTAAGCTACATATATAAATTAATTTAAAAAAAGGAAAATAGATAAGTGTGATTACGAAGATGTATTAATGATGATCATCACTGCATATATGTGAAGTGGAGAGTTAGGTAGAGTCGAGATGGCCCAGTGGTAAGAACGCGCGCATCTTAACCGATGATTGCGGGTTCAAACCCAGGCAAGCACCGCTGATTCATGTGCTTAATTTGTCTTTATAATTCATCTCGTGCTCAGCGGTGAAGGAAAACATCGTGAGGAAACCTGCATGTGACAAATTTCATAGAAATTCTGCCACATGTGTATTCCACCAACCCGCATTGGAACAGCGTGGTGGAATATGTTCCAAACCTTCTCCTCAAAGGGAGAGGAGGCCTTGAGCCCAGCAGTGGGAATTTACAGGCTGTTACTTTTTTTTTTTACGAAGATGTATGAATGATGATCATCACGCATATATGTGAAGTGGGGAGTAAGGTAAGGTAGTTATAGTTACCCGAAGACGTGGGTTGTGGCTTCTTGGTGGGTTGCGCGACCGGCTGCGGCGCCGGCGGCGGCGCGGACACGGGCGCGCGCGGACTTGACGACGTGGGGATCGCGCTGTTAGAGTTTGTCTCTGTGAAATTAAGTAAAGCTATCTGTTTACAATTCTTGTACTCGTTAAATGCATTTAAATAAAAAATGGGGTGATTCATAAACATGCTTTAAAAGAGTTGCAAGTTTATCACGATCCCAAAAGATTCGAAACAAACGATCTGCATAATAATCTTATTCGGTTTTAATAATTCTTTGTATGTACATGAATTTAGAATGAGTTTGTATAACAAGAGTTTCGTCACTAAAGTAAAAACGATTTAGTAGAAGATTGCAATGTATTAAGTTTATCTGAAAATTTTAACAAAATTGCATGTCATTTTTAAGGGTGTCCAAATATTAAAATTTTCACTACAATTCACACACCGTGATTTGTAGTGAAACTCTTAACTCTAACCCACTAGCTACTATATGATAATCAATGTATTTTAGTGGGAAAGCGCTTTTTCTCGTAATATTGTTTAACTGTATTTATTATACATAGGTATCATATCTTATTATGTATTCATAAATCGAGGTAATTTCTGAAGTGTTATTGATATACATAGAAAACAGCCGTTTTTAAAAATATCGAACGATATAAATTTCTTCGAATGCATTGTGTACCTATTTTTAATGAAATAAAACAAACATATATACATGTGTTTGAAAAGGTTAAAATAAATATGGAATATTAATAAAGGAATTTACATAATGTTTCTCATAAACTTAATTGCGATTTTGAAGGAATTTAACGCGCAGAAATATGTATTTGGAAAAAAAATCTACATGTGTAAGATCTATAAGGAGAATACTTTAAAAGATGATATCTTTGTCCAGTAGTGAGATGTTATATACTTAACGTTTTAAACGAAAAGAAATGTTTTCGAGTTAGTTTAGAGGATGTATATCATGTCTGTTATGTAAATGTGTAATTTGTGTTTTAGTGAATGAAAGCGCTTGCCCACTAACTCGCTGATCGATTGATAAAACTTCGAGGTCTTGACGCAACGCGACTTTTTATCGCAATAACATATTATCAGATGATTTATCGGCAATCAAGTCGCGATGCAAATCAAGATTTGAGGATGCGACAACAAGAAAAGCGGTGAAATACACTGTAAAGCTAGTCCCTTAAATTTTTGAACCGAGCGTTGTACACATTGGTTATACCTTAACCTTATTTACATTGAGCTTAACAAAAGCCATGCGTTTCAAGCGATTTGTTAATATATGTTTATAAATGGGATATATCAAAACTGTCGAGAGGACGTATAGAAAATCAAATAAATTAACCCACCCCATGCACCTGGTACATATCAAGCGTAATTATAAACATGTAAATACCCTGACTGTCCCACGACTCCTCTAGGATACAGTTAGTTTCGACACAGCCTTCGATATCGCACTCCAATACGTCAGGCAGTTCCGAGTCCAAACCTGAACAATATTCATACACCGTAACCGCACCGTTACTCGTTAGATACAATACAAATACCCTAACGTTACGTGTGTTCAAAAATTCATGGACTTGGAAGCGTGATGGTCGCGGTGGGATCGTGTGCTTGTATGAAATGTGCGGCTTGTTAATGATGATGGGATGGATGTAAATAATACTGTTAATTATATTTAATAGTTTTAGCTTGGAAAGTTTAATTATGTGTTAGTATTTTAATAGATAGCAATTAATGAAATATTGAATTCTATCACGATAACTACAATATTTTACAAACTATTTTCATAAGTTGTTGAGTAGAATGCAACAAAAATAAATATAATTTTGTATCTGCAAGTTCCAAGCTATTGATGTTGGTATCATACTAAACAATATAAATGTTAAAACGTCGAAATAATCTATTAATTAAAAACGGTACAGGAAACAAGTTAGAAATTTACGAAGCCAATATTTATTCACCACTTAATATGTGACATATTATGATAACATAAGAGCGTGACTATTAAGAATCCGAGTTCATGAAGGTTAATTAATTTCTTACAAACTTTAAAACAGAAGATAAGGTCAATGTACTTTAAACATGTGATACTTATATTGAAATATACTACTTTTTTTGCAGATCAAAACTAAGCTGTCATGTTTATCAGGAAGTTTTTTTTATGATTATATTTTTGATATTTGTAACTAATTAACGTAAATTAATAATTTAAAAGCAATAAAGGAAATGAGGGCAGGCTAATGTCAAATAAATGTGTATAATAGGAAATCGGATCCAGTTACGAAAGAATAAACAATAGAATGGGTCACTATGACTCACCCGAGCAGATAAGTGTCTAAATTTATTACAAGAAAGGTATTCACTTAACCTATATGTAACGGATTGTAGCCGTACAGTAAAAGTTAAAGTTATTTCAATCAAAATCATACGAATATTATTTACGACGTCGTTTCGAATATTGATTTAAAGTGATTCATTAAAAGAAAAATAAATTTAATTTGCTGTAGTTCTGTAAACACTACCAGTCGGACGTAAATAAATAAGGGTGAATATATTTACACATGTGATAGATAGGGTGTAATAACATTTGAATTGATCATTTTATTATTCCTATTTTGCAAGTATGATTTATAACTGTGATTATTTGCGGATGATTCATTAATAACACGTTTATGTTCCTTAATAAGAAGCAATAAAACAGATAATGTGGGTCAAACGACATCTACTTTCATATGTAAAACTCGTGTAATAAACGATAAGCTACTAGGAAAGTATGTGATACGATTAATGTACAACAGTATTTATAAAGTACTCACTGGTAATGGACGTGGTTCTCGGGCGCTGAAGGAAGGGGTGGTTGAAGAATACCTCGAAGGGCATGCGCTCGCGAGCGTTCCTCCTCAGCAGACCGATCAACAAGTTGCACAGTTCCGGACTCGTGCCAGATGGCATTCTGCAATTTCAAACTTTCATTTAAGTACACATTCTCATATCCAGAGCAGATAACGCGTATGACTCAATGAAGGATACCAACAACAACAGCCTGTAAATTCCCACTGCTGGGCTAAAGGCCTCCTCTCCCTTTGAGGAGTAGGTTTGGAACATATTACGGGTTGGTGGAATACACATGTGGCAGAATTTCTATGAAATTTGTCACATGCAGGATTCCTCACGATGTTTTCCTTCACCGCTGAGCACGAGATGAATTATAAATACAAATTAAGCACATGAATCAGCCGTGCTTGCCTGGGTTTGAACCCGCAATCATCGGTTAAGATGCACGCGTTCTAACCCCTGGGCCATCTCGACTACCAATATTTGGTTAAAAATTAGGGCTAACGAAGTAATCAATTACAATGTTGATTATATATAATACTCGACAAAAACCATGTGCTTATCAACATTAAGACAGTGTTGACAACATTAACCTACAATGGGGTACAAGAATAACGTATTCCGCAATGGCTATTTCCGCATCGAATACAAACACCATTATGTGCTACATTCCTATAAACGTTCAAGTAGTGATGATAACTTTAGAAATGTAACCTAGGCTTTATCATAAAAGATTTAACAGGAAGGCAAAACCGGTTTCTTATAATTAACATTAATGATGTAATATATATTTATTTTTGTAGTTTGTTAAGTGACAAGTTGCTCAACGAAACCAAAGCAGAGCAAAAACATTGATGTTTGGCGGAAGAAGAAACGTGTATTGATTTACTACATATATCTATTATACGGAAATCATTGTCAAGTATATATAATATATATTAGGCTAATTATTAGTAATGCGAACTTAAATAGGTCACGGATTATTCTGATACAATACGCATTACTACAGAGTTTGTAATATTTTACTCGATACAGTAACCCAGATGTTTTGAGTGTGTTTAGTAAATGATATCTGGTATTGTTGTCAGTAAACCGTATCTTGTATTATTTATGTAATGAGCGCGTTGTCAACTTGTCATTTGTTCATTACGGTTGAGTCAATTCGATATTATCTCAGAACATATAGTTTTATATATACATTAACAAAATCAATAAGGGTTCAATTTTAATATAATGGTGTATGTTTTACATTTTATCGCTACATTTAATGAAGTAAATAAGTATTTAGTTATGATCATTATGTATGCACTCTTTATGCTCAAATTGAATACCTTTTAGTTTGGTATATTATTTTGTATGAATATTTGTGATATTATGAATCGAGGTGAGATATATACAGGGTATTTATTAGAAAAAAATTTGTATTAAAGGAGAAAATAATTAAAATTACGAGACTGTTAAATGAAATACGAATATACATATAATATTATCCGATTTCTATTAAATAGTAATTTCTATTTCTACATTACGAAATTATTAGACATGTTATGCGCATAAAAGATTGATTAGATAGATAATAACGTATCTTATATCTAATCATCAACTTATTGTCTTAAAATTCTCTAGTGTTATAATACTTATATCCAAAACAAGGTCTCGATACAATACATAATTTAAAGTAAGTACGTTCAATTTAATGTTTTTGATATTATAGACGGATATTTTTGTTTCCATATCCTTCATAAAGGAAATATTTATAGTCGTTTCGAATACGTTGCAATAACCATAAGCTTTAAGACGCAACGCAGATGCTTGCGCACGTATCTCTTCGATTAAACAAATAAATAGATATAGCTATTATACGAATGCTTTGGTCAGAAATATATAACATAAGCTCTCTACTTGAACGAGCGTGAGTGTGAGTAATACAATTTGTTCGTGGCATCATTTATAAAGCAAGCGCTAAACAAGGAAGCGTCGTCTATATCGGCCACTTTAAAACAGACCTTGGATATGGCCGCTGACTGCGTAGAGTATTCAGTTAAAATTAGCAAAAAATCTCGCCCGTACTCTAAAAAGCCATTACTTGTTAACACGTGCTTATATAAAATTTAACACACTGTTAATATTAGAACGATATAGTTGTCTATTATTGCTGTCAATGTTCACTGATTACTTTAGTAGACAAAAAATAATACCCCTTTTGCTGTATATGTGACCTCGCCTCGATTGTGTTAGTAAAAAATTAATTATCCGCATCGAAAAAATGATCTTATTTTTGTATTAAACCTAAATATATATAAAGATTACAAATATATGCTACGTTTAAATGTATGTTTGGACTTTGTTTGCTGGTGTGGGTCTTACTTGGGCTGTAGATCGACGCTATTTTCATAGAATGCTTTGAGCTCATGGGGTGTTGTGGCCTGGAATGGCGCCTTGCCGGTGAGACACTGGTACACAATCGTACCAAGACTCCAGAGATCTGCTTTTGCGTCATACTTTAATGACATTATTACTTCGGGAGCCTAAACAAAAATATCATAATATATAACATAAAGATACAAAGTATTTATAACAGAAATGTAGTTATGAATATTACTAATTACCATGTACATTGGTGATCCGCAGAGTGTAACGGCCATGTTTCCTTCCTCTAGGAATCTTGCGAAACCAAAATCCGCTAATAATAAATAAAAACAATTAGTAAAAGTTCAAATGATAAGCGTACTAAACGTATTAAAAACTTTAAAGTTTAATATGTTTGGGTTCTATATTCAATCAAAACATTTTAAGTTAAAAGCAAATCGTATTTTATGTACAAATTCTCTGAAGTAATATTATCTACTATTCGAGGAATATTAGTCATAACAATATCCTACGCGATTTAGAGAATGGTGATAACTTTCTTACGATTACTCAAGGATAATCCTGCAATTTGGCTAACTCGGAACCCTATTTATATACTTACCGATTTTTAGAGTAATCTCTGTAGGATGTGGTGTCCGAGGAGGCATAACGTTATGCGTGAGGAGAATGTTTTGCGGTTTAAGATCACGGTGGACGATGCCCTTAGCGTGTATTGCGCGCATTGCTTCCGCTAGCTGCCGGAGAAAGGTCCGAATTGTGCCCTCGCTGAGAAGTCTGTTCGCTTGTAGGTAGTCTGCCAAATCTCCCCCATTGCAGTACTGTACGGGGAAAAGCAATACTTAGTAGTTAATAAGGTATTAAACTACATAAAAGCAGTTTGTCTGTGTCAGCAAAAAAGGATAATATGATCAATAGAGTCTCTGTTTTATTTAAAGATTAATTTGTGTTCTTCTCAGTTTTTAATTTAATATACATTTATTATTAGTTATAAATAAAAAAAAAACAGGTCTATTTATGCTATTGTACCTGCTCTGTGAGTAGTAGTCGAAATGAAACCCACTTTCAACTAAAATATTCGAGTTTATACATTGTTTATAAAAAAATGTGTCTTTTCTAATGAACTTCTTTTACAACGTTGAAAAGCCGATTAAAATCTGACCTATTGAACTTTCTTTCTTATAAGTCGCTCAACCAGAACAAAGTAGATAATATACACACAAATATGATATAGGTACGATCAATTTATTGTTGATTAGTACATAATAAGTAAATTGTAACTAAAGGATCAATCGATCACTGATGGAGCATATTTAAAAAGATACTTTGTGGTTCATTAGAGCCGTAATTCTTGATAATATAATTTTAATAATGGTTATTTGGTTCGGAGTGTTAAATTGATTATAGTTTAATATAACATATATTAAGTAACTAGTAAAATGTTATAATGAAAGCAATGTAAGTTTAATACATTAAATTTACATAACTGTATTTCAAAAACTAGTTTGACGTAAAGTGAGAGAAGTCATTAACAACCATTTTGAACAATTAAATGAGACGGATACAGCGAACAATAGGAACCAAACTAGTCAAACTACTCGCGGCGGTCCCGTTTCGTCATATGATGGTATTTAGTTTAATAAGATCAGTTTACTAATATATTGATTCGATTACTTCCGACGAAAAACATGACTGGACGTCTTTCTGTTAAAATGACAAAATCTGATAAGAAATTCGACGAAACATTGTTTCCGTTTATAAAGCACTTATTTCATGATATTTTGTAAACGGACGTAGTATTCAAAACAGGCTGTTATCGAATGCAATGACGTATACTTCTTATCATATTGGCTGTATTTTGATTGCCCGTCTTTAGCACAAACTAATGTGTATTTTTGAAATGATCTTCAAAAGTGAGCGTTAGTAATATACCTCCAATACATTTTTGCCGTTTATTCGTACCATGTTATCAAGTTTGATTCGCGATAAGCTGCGCCATGCCGCTGGTAATCTTATCATTGAGTGATAATAGTTTTAAGTGTCAGTGAGTTCTCGCTCTGCAATCCGAAAGTACCAGTTTCTTGCAGGTACTGGCTGCTGTAATTGGTAGATAGTTTGCAGGGAAAAGTGACGATGAAGCCGAAATATATCTGCATATTATTGGTGTTGTCTCTTACGTAAGTTATTTCTATTTTTTTATAAGAATTGTTACTAATCGTTTATTATATACCATAACAGGATTTATTTATTAAATAATATGTATTTCAATAAACGTGTAAGTAGTGATAGTGGCAAACTAGCAATTTGTTTATAAACTACATATAACATTTAGAGTTGCATCGGTTCTTATTTTCAGTAATATGTACTTATATTGAATTAAATATAAAATCACATACTTTGTGAATAATAATATGTATATAAAACTTAAAAACCAACTCTATACAAAAATTGTTGAAACCTATGTCAAGCAATCGTTTCAAATAATTAATCGAAGATCAAAATGATATGTTACCTTTGCATTGATAATACGATGTAAAGTTATGACATAATCATTAAAACACAACTTCGACTACGATTGTGGTGAAATATATATTGAAATCCACGGATAATGTTACACAAATATAACTTAGAGTAAATTTCTATATATTTAAAATTTTTATGTGTCAAGTTTATAAAATTACAATTTGTTACACCCTTCCTACTATCACAACTCTTATCTCTGTCCTTAACAATCCTACGTCACCTCGTTATGATAAATAAATGATACCCATTTGATTTTATTGATGTCACATGGTAATGACAAAACCAATTTTTTCAGGGTCAACACAGTTTTTTCACAAAACGAAGATGAACTGTCACTTCCTCCCGACCATACAGAATTGGAGGGTTTTATTGAAGGTAGTGGCGATGGAGTTGTCGACGAACCAGTTATAGTTACCACTACAGAGCCAACAGCACCGCCCAAACTAGAAAGTGTTGAGGGAATGCGGATTTTGGATGAAGAGTCAGTTCCAAAAGCAGATTCTAATAATAATTCGTTACCCTGCCCTAAGCCCTGTGTATGTAATACAGAGGGCGATACAGATAATTTTATTGTAGATTGTTCAGGATACGGTCTTACGGAATTTCCATCTCCAATCGATTCCAGGACAACTACTTTAAAATTGCATAACAATAAATTAACTGAGATACCAAAAACAATATCAGAATTAAAAAGTCTAAAAGTTTTGAATGCAAATAATAATTTAATAATGGAGTTGGCACCTGGCGTAAGTACTTCAATATCAATCTTCAATTTGATCAATATTCTTTGTAAAAAACCTTGGCACTGATTTCTTTTTATTACTTATTTTAGTCTATCAGCGAATTACCACAGTTAGTGACACTAAATTTGGGAAACAACCGACTCATTGAATATCCAAAAGACTTAAAGAACAGTCTGTCTTTATCTAAATTAGAAGAGCTGGATTTAGGAGGCAACGATATGAGGACGGTAAGTAAATGACAGATAATAGCGCTAAGGTTTTGAGCGGGCTTATGATGTGAAACTTGATGAAGTTCTATCCTGATCAATTTGGTAATAGCTCGGTCTTAGTAGTCGTCTAAATCTTTGTAGAATTATTCAATGTGACAGTAGTATAAAATATAATGTATATAATGTCGAAATCAATAAAGGCGTTATTTTTAATTTCAAATATCTAATTTAATAATAAATATAATATATATAATAAATATCTAATAATATAGATTTTAATAGTAATAACTTCTTAATGTAATTAAAGCCGATTGGGTCTTTATTCAATACCGATCATAAAACTCTAGTAGTAGAGTATAACCTAGGTTATACAAGAGATATTATACAAAATATAATAAAACCAAATAACTCCATTCCAAATAAAGAGCGTCAACTGATTTTATATCTCATGTACATTCGATTTATAACTGTAATAATACTACAATTATCTTTTTTTTTCAGAAACTTTCTTCTGATAATTTCTCTAACTTCAAAGCACTTCGGAAAATTACGCTCCCCTCTGGATCAACGGATTTAGCCTTAGATTTATGTGAAACTTTAAAGGAAACACTAGAAACGGTCTGTACCGAGTCTTGTGATACCAAGCCATTTGATTGCCCAGACGCACCACAAAAAATTGATGAAGATTTGTTTGACGCTACACTGCCCGGTATGATTCCTTTGAATACTTTTGAAGGCAACAAAGAAGCAGTTACAGAAACTGAAAGTTCAGTAACAGAAAGCACTTCTACAACAATACCATTGAAACCTCTTGAGACGGATTCTAACTTAAATGAAAATATACCAGCTAATGAATTTTCTCTTCGTACTGCTGTGATTAACGCTCCTCAAGAAAAGATTGCGTCCTTAAATGCCATTCCGGATTCTCCTAAAGATGCATCTAATGCTACAAACGTAAAGGTTGGTGCTACAACAGCTGATACAAAGAAAACCGGTGGTGTAGACAAGAGTGTTATTGGTATGGTCGTTGCCGGTATGATAGTTGTAGTGGCAGGAATTACTATAAAGAAGAACTGGAGTTCTATTAAGAAACGGTTTAGTTCAACTCCTAATAGAGCTACTGAAAGACCAGGAGGAAATGCAAATGGAACTACACCTGAAGAGGTTCCATTACAAAATAAATCCGACAAATTACCGGTTTAGAAACCTTTTTTTTTATATTTTGACATGTATTTGAATGAACTGAGAAGTGACTGGGTTCGATCTGAAAGATAATGATGTTTTATAATGGTAGCGTTTGGACTAAAATCTTAGTATTTGAACTGGAACAGACGGCTGTCAGTGAAGAGTATATTTGTTGTAAATGATATTTAAGGGGCACTAAATTAGATTAAGTTATGATAAGATAGTCGTAATGTAAATATATCAACAGTTGCGGTCGTCACAGTATTTTCGTTTTATACTAATTGATGTTGAAATTTTAAAATAAAAAGAAACAGTTGTTTATTTTAGTTTTCTTTTTAATCATCGTATTGTTGTTGAGCTTCAAAAGAGTAAAAACAAAGATAATAGATACATATTATAGATGATATTCAGCTATTTTATTTAAATGTATGCTTTATTTATTAAACTGTCATATTCCTTAATAATAATATAAGCACGTTTGAGAAATAAGACCTTACAATAGTCAATATATTAAAAATAAGAATTGATTGATTAGATTATAAGTTTACGACATAATATTTTGTAAAGTCGATTCTACTATTTCACGTATTCGAGTAATTGCCAGTGTTTATATTTAAAAATTACAATTTTATGTGTTTATAAATAAATTGTTTTTCGAAATTTGAAATTCTCTTCAAATTTAAAACTATTAAAAATAAAATTGGGGCTAATTAAAGTTTTATATTGAGTATGTTAAATGACAGCAAAAACATTATTATTAAGAAGGAAGTCTTGTTTTTATTTTTTCCCTAGTAGAGTTTCGTTATCAATGTCAAGACTCTTATACGTGAGCTTAAAGAACTAAAACTTAAGGAACATGGAAACATTTCATATTAAAAGCTTAAATAATTTGTAATCACTTATTTTTAAGAACTAAAAAGATATTTTATTTGTACTCACAATATTTTTAGTATAAATATACACGCGAAATTTTAAAGTTCATTATACGATAAATATGTTTATTTGCCAAATATCAAAGTTAATTGATGCTTCGATGTACTTTTAGAGGCATTGTTTACCACCTTATTGGCTTTAGCTCTCGTAAAAGAAAGGTCTAAAGAAATTAACAATTCTTGTTTGACCATGAGCTTGTAAATCATTATTTACAATGCACCTCTGCAGTGATTGTTGCATCAGGTATAAAGAAACCTGAAGAACAATGTTGGCAATGCCATATACAACCATGGAGTTTCTTTTAACTTTTCTTTACTCAAACCTTACTCAGACTTTACCTTTGTCACCTGGTTTGGCCTTTCATTAATTTATGGCTCATTGGGGCCTTTATTTCGGAAAATATGCGAGTGCACCGGTTGCACTGCTATAGATACTGAATTTTGGAGCAGTTAAATAAGACTATTATTGAGATTAAATGCACAGGACGGAATCGATCATACTAAAACATACCGTGCTTTCACTTGCGGTACCTTGCTTAAAATTATACTCTAGAATAATGCGCAATTACTTTTTCCATGGTAATCTAAAAATATTTTCAAAGAAAATATCTTATATATGTCATGCTATACATTATATAAAATTTAATGTATAGCATGACATGAAAGATACTGTACATTGTAAAAAATAATATCTTTAAGATTAGCCATTATTTAAAATTTCCCAATTGATAGAAAAGGACCCAGGAGGTCTTGATTTTTTTCCTCTATATATTATAAATAGGAAGTGCAATACCACAACAGAAAAACTTGAGGCATTATTTATACAGTTACAATATCAAAATAAACACGGTTATTGACACAGCAGTTTTTAATGCACCGGCGATATTACCGTTCATATATATTTAGTTGTTTACTATTCATGTACATATGTATTGAGATAAATAAACTGTTTACTTTCGCAATTTGCTTTTATGCGTAAAATCATTCCTTTGAAATAATTTACGATAACAAAGATTAGTCATGAAAAACAATGTTGTTGTTTATACTTTTTTGCAATTTATGTATGTTAATCGCCGATATTTTATATAGCAGCTATTGTCTTTTGGTTTACTGTTATATATGTAATTATGAAGACAGATATACTATGTTTAATATGTATTCGAATTATAATTTCGCTATGCTTAATTCAATCAATAAATCATTTAATAATTGTTATTTTGCGTTATATATACCTAGTAACTAATTACGTATAAAAATGTGCACACAAAACCAAGCTTTCATTTTAAAGTTATATTATTATATGGGTGTGTGTGATACGTATACAAGAAACAAATTCACATGCTCCGCTAATTAAAAACAATAGACGGTTCAAAGACGACATGAAAGAAACGCTAGAGTGTGGTAAACACTTGTGTGCACTAAGAACAGGTCGTGCAAAGAACGAAAATGCGGGCGGATGCGTGCTTGACTGCATGCCTGTCTGACCGAGACAATCTGTAGTGTTCCGTTAGCCGGTAGCGGACGATATAATATGCTTGGGTCAATGAAGCTTTAATATTTCGCAACACTTTATTTTATGAATCATTACTAATCTTTAAGAAAATATAGGCTAAGGTTTGATGGGACAGTCCTAATAACGTACGGGTTATTGACCTAAAATGCGCCAGGCCTACGTCCAATGCACTGCGCAGTACGCTGTGGCAACGTTTCGGTGGACTTACTCTATTTTTATATCATGTCTGATTTGATTATCAAGATGTACTGCAATTCGAAGGTTACTGTCCTCATTTTTAAATTTTGTACATAACTCAATACATATTATTATTGAAAACAAATGTATTATATCGTATATTCTTGGATTGAGTCTAGACGGAAAATCAACATTACCGAAGCTACGTACTGGCTTATACTATAAAACAGGATATGTAATAAAATACTCGATTATTAAAAGACAATTATTAAAAGCTCTTATATTAGGTTGGGGAAAAAGTCTTTTCGCATATAGTATGTATGAACTTGTAATAAAATCTCTTTGACTATACCGTTTGTGTCTGGCTGGTTTTGGTATCATTAAAAAAATTTAATTTTAAAGAAGGCACTTCCAAATTCAAATTAGGAATTTGTGTGATTTTCATTTGTTTTTGTTGTTGTTAAAATGAGTGAATCTAAAGAAGAAATTCGATACATTTTAAAATTTTACTATAAAAAAGTTAAAAATGCAACTCAAGCCGCAAAAAAAATTTGTGATGTTTATGGACCTAATGCAGTATCTGTGAGAGTAGCGCAAGTTTGGTTTAAGCGTTTTCAAGCCGGAAATTTTGGTATCAAAGATGCATCTCGCTCTGGTCGCCCTGTTACGAACAAAATTGATGCCATTTTTGAAAAAGTGGAGCAAGATCGGCATATTAGTAGTTACGATGTAGCTGAAGAACTGGCAATTGACCACAAAACAGTTTTGACTCATTTGAATAAAGTTGGTCACACAAAAAAGCTCGATATATGGGTGCCTCATGAACTCACTGAAAGAAACCTAATGAACTGTGTACTCATTTGTGATTCTTTATTACGACGATATGAAACCGAACCATTTTTGAAGAAACTGATAACTGGTGATGAAAAGTGGATCACATACGACAAGAACGTGCGAAAAAGATCGTGGTCAAAGGCCGGTCAAGCTTCACAGACTGTGGCAAAACCCGGATTAACTCGCAACAAGGTAATGCTGTGTGTATGGTGGGATTGGAAGGGCATCATTCATTATAAGCTGTTACCTCCCGGCAGGACCATCAATTCAGAACTGTATTGCGAACAATTGATGAGATTGAAGCAAGAAATTGAGAGAAAGCGGCCAGAATTTATCAACAGAAGGGGTGTGGTTTTTCACCATGACAACGCTAGACCTCACACATCTTTAGCCACTCAACAAAAATTACGAGAGTTTGGCTGGGAGGTATTAATGCATCCGCCGTATAGTCCTGACCTTGCACCTTCAGATTTTCATCTGTTTCGGTCTCTGCAGAATTCCTTAGGCAGTGTCAGGTTAACATCACGAGAGGACTGCCAAAACCACTTGTCGCAGTTTTTCGATCAGAAGCCCCAAAATTTTTACAGCAATGGGATCATGTCACTACCAACAAGATGGCAAAAAGTTATGGAACAAAATGGCACCTACATACTTTAGTCAAATGTAAATAAACTATAAAAAAAAACTTTTTGAATTTTCATATAAAATACGAAGAAACTTTTTCCCCAACCTATTATTCGATAGAAAGCTGAAAGGTTATGATTTCCTGTGCGTCACTTTCAAGCTACAAAACGTGCAGAGAAACCGACCTGACGCAATCACACTCTTTTTTATTTCTCCGACGGGTTATCGTATCATCGTTCTACATTAAATGTAGACAGTTTATCAAAGTATACTTAATTGGTAGATATTTCGTAGGGCAATCTGCCAGTCATATAAAGCAGATGATGAAAGCTTTTAAATTGTCGCACTATACTAGTTGCATAACGTAACGGACAATGAAGCGTGTTCAAGTGTTGTGTTACAAAGGTATAGTATTTATGTTATCTATGATTCCTTAGATTTGAATAAGCGATATTTTTAATTGTACCATCCCTCGAAGTTTGTCATATAAGTAAAGAATTCGGTACTTTATTTAATCGTGTAATTTAAGCGCTAATACGATTTGCAGAAATACTCTACGAAAATAGAAAGCGTTGACAGGAAATTGTATAGATTAGTATCTTTTAATTCATTCCACCTGCCTAGAAACTCATTAAGCTATAAAAGACTTATGCAGAAATAATGTCATTTCACAGGTTTAATATTTGTTGTAATAATTTCGTATTATGTCTCTTTAAATTATTGAGCAACATTTAAATACGTAAATAAACTTTTTTAATTTTTCTAGTCTGCTTAAATAACATTTTAAACATCCGAGTACATACCTAACATATTATAAATTTACTAAATTGATGTACTTATTACCTACATGAACTTATAAATGACGAAATGAACAAAATTATAAATAAATATAACAGTACCTACTTTTTATCTGTATCTGAATCTACTTATTAATTGAAGCAAGTGGAAACCCATATGAACTGTAAACTTTTTATTCCGACAGATTAAGATCAATGTTTTTATTACAGTTATTTTATATTGTAATTGTATGTAATTACTCTGGTTTGCATTGCAAATGAAATATTTAATTATTCCTATATCAGGGGATAAAAACATAAAATTATATTGTTGCTTATTTTTTGTAATATTCTTGTTCCATGTCTTCAGTTTATAAATATGTATTATATTTATAGATCAAACAATTTTTTGAATATTATTTTAAATATACAACAAACCTAATTTCTCAAGATTATTAAATTGAAAATATTTTAAAAATTATGATTATAAAGAGTTGATGGTTTGTTTTTTTAAATTAAAAGTGAGTTATAAAAAAAAACAAAGGTCGTAGTACTCAAGAGTTCTCATTGATTTGCTATACTTATAGTTTCAAGGTGTTTTCTTGTGTTGACAGTGTAGGGAAGCAAATTCTTAGTCCATTTTCAGATAGAGATACTAAGAACATTGAATGGGGAAACTCGTTTTTAAAAAAATTACTATTGGGGATTATATAAGTAGTTTACTTTTTTACTTTATATATATAGTATGTTTTGATTCAACACTTTCACTTCATTGTCTCAATTAAAAAAAAAGAAAACAAATAATAATTTATATATTTCCGGTCGCCGAGTTCAGTATCAACAGTTAAAATGAATTAGTTGTTGCCAACATGATGAAATATTATCTTATGAACAATCATTACTTAGTCGTCAGAATTGTACTGTATATATACTCCTTTCCAAATCAGATGGTTTAACGTTTCAATATTATTTAGTTATTAACTAAATACTTTTTTGCTAGTACAGGCGATGGGTTACAATACGAACACACACACACACACAATACATTTGTTTTAATAATTAATTTATCTCGTGCACAGTGTTGGCAAAAAATATTTTAACGAAGCCTGCATGTGTCGTATTCAAATAAATTCGTTGCCTGTTCAGATAAACTCTTCAAGTTTTTGAGAAGTAATTTTGGCAGGCATTTGTTTAATTACTTATCTAACGTTTTACGATTATTTTAGCATAAATTTATAACTAGGATTATAAAAACCACTGAGGTATGTCGTTTAATGCTACGATAGTCATGCGTCGTGTTTTAAATATACAATGTTAGAACACTACTTAAACTTCAAACATTCAGAACTATATTTTATTATAATCTTAATGTGTTCAAAATCACACAGTGAAGACATGTTTGGTATATATGCCCTTGCCGATCTATTAATAAAGATCTCTAAAAATATTTAAATACAATTTTACTATGAAAACGCGTATTTTAGTTATTTAGCAGATTGAAAATCTTTAGCGCGAAGACTATCGAAGACTTTGTAATATATCGCTATTAATTCGAGGCCAAGGTTATATATAAATAATTATTAGCTTGTTGTCGTGGAAGGTGTGGGTATACATTTGTCCCTGAGTAGGAATTAAATTTTATGGCTGCGGATTACATAAGAGATGAACAACTATTGTTGATATCTCGCAGTATTCAAGCTGATTTCTGGCTGATGATAATTTAGTTGCTCATTAAGCTAAATTCTATTAAGCAGTTTTTTTGCTATGAAAGTACCAAATACTTTATGTTCCATTAGTGGTTAAAGACCCTTTCTTTTTACTACGCTGGGTTGGTTAATGGATATTGGATACCATATGATAAAATTTTGTTATTGTTGTATTTGTTTCTTTCACCACTGCACGTAAGATTAAAATACAAATTAAGGACATGGAAATAAATGAGCTTACATATGTTTGAGCCCCAATAATTAGCTAAGATTTACTTGTTTGGGTCACTGGCATCTTAGCTATTATTAATAGATTTCATAGGTTTTGTATTAAAAAAAGAACAGGTATGCTTTTATATTTCTGGCTTACCTGGCTGTCCAGCTAATGTATTGAGTGTTAGTAGTTTTAAATACCTAATGTTCAATCTATATTGTTACGTGACCGTTGCAGTTGTCGTACGTTTGCCAAGTATTAATTTTAAAAGGAGGGATATAACGTATATAATCCGGAAGGTAAATGGGCGCTATTTGACCACTTTCGGTTGTAGTTAAAAAAATGGCGTAATTATTTCTGTTCGTATTCATATTACAAGCATTATGATCAGTTCACTTTCGTTCGCCACTTTCACGTCGTTTCGAGTGATAAGTATGACGACGCGTGTCGGTAGTTTCTGCGCAATAACCTAGACTAGCGCTCATAGCTGTATCCTACACGAGTAACACAAGTTTGGATTCAGCACGTGCATGTCTCAAGAAATACAGCGTTACCTTTGAGCTACAACACGAGGAACGAAATTGCATCATGAATTGTTACTCATTCCCTTTAATGTAACTTGTTACGACAACTTTGTATGCATATGTTACAAAACAATATTTATTTAATGAACGGAACCTTCATTAAACAAATTATTACGGATTTGCGTTCAAGACTTTGCGTTAACGCGTGCGAATCTCAATAATAATTAAAGTTACTGCATATTTTATTGAAATTTCTAAATCAATTTTAGCATAATTGTTTTATTTTACTGTATTGTTTTAAAGTTAATATTTTATTTATAAGGTAGGCATATTCCAATGTTATTACATAAATATTTTATCAGAAGCTGATAAGGTGTACATGAGTTTTGAAGTATTGACTAAATGATATAAAGGTTAGTGGGGCGAATCTGTGACACCATTCGCGAAAGGGCAAAACAGCTCACTGACAACTGCCAAGTGGCCGTTGTGAATGAGATAATTTTCGATGTCCGTTTTATCAATTTTACTAATTAAATAAATGTATCATTGACCTGTTACAGAATTTGGTTTGTTTATTTAATACGCATTAATATAATATTAAGTGCAAGGCTCACAGTTTATCTTAAGCTTTGTAGAATTTTAAGTGATTGGGATTGGTCGAACGTCGTGGCAGGCGTCGGACATTGCACGCTTCGTAAGCGTGCTGTTTTTAATTCGTATACACAGACGATTTCCTTATCGCAAATAATAGACACTACACAACATGTAATAAATAAATATCCTAACATGATAATAAATTTAAATAATAAATACGGAACGCTAAACCTGTTTTTTATCAGTTCTAAATTTGGTATTTAAATTTACAAATTATACGAAACCATCCTAGTTTGTATGGACAATTATAGTTAATTAAAGCATAATTTTCATGACATTTCGTTGCTTTGTTAAGGATTAGCATGTTGATTTTGTAGCGCTTACAAGTAATACCTATATAATTATTAAAAACAGTACTTCAAACATTATAATAATGGATATTTTTCTTATATTTTTGTTAAATTTAAAATTCTATGACTAATCAGGACTTATATGTACATATGCTCTTATATTGGCCAATTGAATGGTGTTTCCCGGGTAAACACACAAAGAGGTTTTAACACAAAAAGTTAGTACAAATTAAAATATGCTATTTATGTTAGTTAAGTTCGTAAATACGTAAATTTGCGTAGTTTGCCTTTAAAATATGAAGTAAAAATGATCACGTAAAATTGTATAATTGACACGCGATACTGCGCTATCGATGAATGGATTAAGGGCAAGGCCAGTGGGTTACGGACGCTACCTAATGCTCGTTAACAACTATACCATTTCCTGGTAATTGTTGTTGATATACCGAGCAGTGCATTAAACAAGGGAAATGAACAGGAGTTATTGTGTGGTAATTTTGTCGTATATTCTAATTATTTAAGTCCTCGAATGCGTACCCATCCACATGTACAGGCTGTCGTAAATCGCTATGTCCCTATAGTACCTAACTTTTAAATGAATGTATACTTTATTGTTTTAGAATTATAAAACCTTGAACGTCAAGCAAGCATTGCATAGACCTCATGGTAGGTATCTTCTATCACTCAGTGAGATCAAATTTATGGTTCACAGTACTTTTATTGTCATCAGATTAACATATGTACTTAGTTACATTTGCAAAGAAAATGAATAAAATTTGTAGAATAATAATAATTATAAATACTTAAAATTGACTTCCTTTTATATACTGACTTTGTTAGTTAAATGATGTAAGGCCCATTATATAGCTGCTCATTATATTGTGCTTTACATTGCGCCATAAATTTTGGCTTTAAAGTACCTTTGGATGTTTCGGACGTTTGCTATATAATGGCCCTGAGGGCATGTCGCGCACGTCGGGAACGATAAATGATTGGCCCGACATTCGCAGTTTTGAACGCAATCGCTTCTTCCTGGTTCGTCTTAATTTTTGTGTAATTAATAATATTAAATATTCAAATAGTATTTAATTTTGTTTCCGTAGTAACACGCTGGTTCGTAAATTAGAAAAAATGCTGTAAATGACATTATTGCTAAAAAAATATATCTATTGTCTGTAAATAAGTAAGTTTAACAAAAGCGTTTATTAAAAGAGTATCTGAAATGTTCTTAAATGACTGGATGTCTTACCTCCATAACAACGTAGACGTAAGCGGGGCTGTCCATACAGTCGTGCATAGCGACGAGGTTTGTGTGGTGAAGAGCTGTCAGTTCCCGGAGTATTTTTATTTCTTTGACGAGTATCTCTGACGCTTTTTGAATGCCCTTCTTCGTGACCACTTTCACGGCCACTGACTGTGATGGATTCTGTGATAATAAAGAAAGGAATATTTCAATTCAAAATAGCTTATAGTTTATTATGATATAGGGACGGTTATTCGATAGGTTAAATAGGTAATACCATTAATTTTGTCTTAAATATGTGAGACAAAAGCAACATTCAAGAACACACATACTTATAAAAATGACAATTAATTGAAAAACATTAAGTGGACTTCGATCACAAATTTATGAAGAACAAGTTACCTAAAATGTATTATTCTGGTTTACTACTTTGATAGGGTTATTTATAAAAAAAAAAAAAACAGTTTTTATCATTCAACACTTATCGATAATTAAGCAACCTCAAAAACTGGATATGCATATTTTATTAAAACATTTTAAAATCTATTTAAAATTGTGTCCAATATCTAAATATATCGCATTTCTTGTCAGCACGTGTGTTGTCGTATCACATGTTACGTATTATTTTTAGTTCTTTATATTCACGCGATAATTTAATCCAGTTTTTGGTCTGCCGTCTTTGCATAATATAAACAATACCATTATAGTGTAACATGTATAGATATTTCCAACCTGTCTAAAGAATTACATAAGTACTACGTGAGTAATAATTGTCGTATAAATCTTGGAATTGAACATAATGTGCAAAACAGAAAGGTAGTCTGAATAATAAATTACATAAGTTGTAGATGCAATTAATGTTAAAGTGAAATAAAATTATAATAATCTTCATTAAGCTGTGAACACTTGTAGACATAATACATGTGCTTTACATGTTACCATCTTGAAGTCCGAAGTACAACAAAGTAGAGTGTCTAATGACTCACTATAAATTTCCTCTTCCTGAATCGAATATATTTTAATTATCGAATTCAAATTTAATACATAATATTGATTTGATTGTAATATAATATTTTATTACAAACTTAAATATTTCTGCCACAACAAACCGAATTTATTTAATTCAAGTTTATATTTAGCGAACAGACGGTCGAGGGTTTTGTTACTTTATTTGATTATCCAGAAGGGAGTCGGTGGTGCGCCGGAGTTGAGCTAACATTAGCCCGTCCTACATTCCGAACTCGGCAGGCTCAAGCAGCGATTACAATTTGACCCGATTTCGTCATTTAGCCCCGTAGCCTGAGAAGAATGAGTTGCACTATTGTAACCATCAATAACACTTAGAAACATATAATGAAGTACTTTAACTATCTCAATTTTTTTATAAAGTTTTATTCAATGGTAGAAAAAATTACAGTTTTTATAATATTAATCAATTCAATATAGAATAATAGTGGGTGGAGTATTAAATAAGTCGAAGTGGAAAATCCTTATATGCTACACATATGTTTTATTACGATTATGAACTGATTCAGTCCATATTTTGGTCGCAACACACGGCACGTGTCTGTGTGATGTATGCCCTTGGAGTGCATTGCGCGTGTCGTATTGTGCAGCGACGCATTGTCTAGTCGGTTTAACACAAAGAGGTGAAACCAAATCTCAAAACATGTCATCGTATAGCCGGCGTAAATAAACAAATAAATAAGTTGCGTTTAGCATGATAACTGTAAAATGTTAGATTTATATTTCGTTATCTAAGATTATATTATTATGAATTATTAAGTTTCTAATGAAATTTATTTAATCAACGTTATGTTTATGATATAATAATAAACACTAGCTCAGACACAAGACTAATTACGCTTTCACAATTTGAGTAGGGCAAGGATAGCATGAGATTGTAAGTTGCAACAGTTTATAAAATACCACATGAATTGCAGCAGGGAGTGGCTTAATATTACACGGTCGTAAATTAAAGACACGTGCAGGTAGAGCGAGCTGGTTAAGCTTAGTTTGGACATTAATAGATGGGAAATAGAAACTAGAATGACAGCTGCAATAATACTAATAATAATAACTGGTTCTTTTATGTCTGCATGGCATGCGTTAAGGCTTCTAAAACACGCACATGCACTCACCGTCAGACATGATATAAAAATGACTATTCGTATTATTCCGTTCTCAATTCGATTGATTTACAGACGAAAGAACTATTTTACAATATACTTTTTTTAAAACACTAAAATCTTGTTTTAAAACACTGAAAAAAATGCGATTCGTAAAATATTGACTGTTAAAAAGGGATAGACAGGGACTCAACTAACTTAAACAGAATTAAAATATCATAAGTGAGCAAATTGTTTGCTATTTTTCAATTTTAACTACTTAAACAAATGGTTTATTTATTTGATAGAGATTTTTGTTCAATGCAAATTTTATGGAATACTGTCCTAGGATTAGTGCCTCATGAATTTATTTTTTGAAATGATAAGTAAATTTAGTAGATCATAAACTAAAATGGTTGTCCCTATCGCATTTCACACATTTTTAAAATCAAAAGTCTAGCAGATAAGAGTGTGATGGTGGTCTTACATTTTAAACGCATAAGTAATATGAGGGTCAGTTTAGTGTTATATGCTTTGATTTTTTTTTTTGGAAGCTCATACATCCTGGAGCTTTGCTTCACTTGTTTCTTAAGCTGCAGTTTGACGACAATTGGTGCATGAAAAACAAAAAAAAAATTTCCAAACTTTTGTTAAATTATTTCACGTAAACAGAACAGTCAACATATAAGACAGTAATTCATCACTAGAAGTTACTAATAAAAAATTTATACATATAAAATTCACTACATTTATAGCCTATATGATACATAAACATTGATTTACTATAATATAGGAAAATAAGCAGGTTTGGTGCTAGCCTAACAATGCTTCTAATAACAATACAAGGAATTAATTTTGTTTGATCATTTGCAAAATTTGACATCTAGAATGGCATATATTCTCTGCAATGCCATGGTCACAATCAGTTAAATGTATACTATTAGTATACAATTATATTATATAATAAATGCAAAGTTAGCTACCCTCAAATGCGAATGGTGCTGCGGGCAACAACTTGTATAAAATATATTAAATAAAATTTATAAACATTTAAAAGTTGTAGTGTGGTTCATTCATCAAATTTTTAAATATTTTTTATTTTCCTGTCAATTGGTAGAATAATTAGTCTGGCTAGAAATAATAAAAAAATTTAAACCAATCCTATGAATATATAGTTATAAATTACCACAACTTTGAAATCATCTTTAATTTACTGTAATTAAACATTCCTTATTTATTATTACTTTAGGTGTTATATTTGTATCATTTTTTTGCTCTTGATATTCAAATTTTATAAGGATATAGTTTCTTATACTGGAGGCCGTTCACAGCCCTAAGGTCTACATTGCTCATATATGTTACTTGTAAATTGTATATGTTTATTTGTAGGGAACCCAAAGTAATGAATAAATAGTATATTAATTTTCATGTTAAAATATTTTAAATATAAGATGACATTAAACACTAACATTTATGCCTATACTAATAAAGCACATAATTAATATGAATTTTGTACAAGCAATACTTTAAAATTGTTTTATGCATGTTTCCATTTGAAATAGTTTAGGTTACAAATAATTTGTTATCATAACTTTGTAGATCTATAATTTTAAATTGTTTCATTCTATAACATCTATATAATGTAGTACTGTAGTAAAAATACATATTTTTTTGTACCAAGAAAGTTCTTTATTTGTAAATATTAAATTAAATTCATTTAAAAAAAATGTTTCAAAAATTTATCATCAGCATCTGAATTAATATAGGCTATATGTTAAAAAAGTCCTATGAATTTCTTTATTTTAATAACATAAATAGGCCTTCTTAACAGGTGTCAGTGGCTTTGGCTAGCTGGGAATGAATTGTAATTAAATTAAATTGACTACAAGAGTGCTTATATTATGTGCTGTAATAGGTTGATTGTTACTAATGATTTAATATAATATGGTACTGATTATTGTTAAAACATATTAAATATTCATGTCACAACTTTTAGCAAACTTCAAGGATAATGTCAAACCAAGTAATATCATGTTCATATGCATAATGTTTACATGTTATTAAAAACAAATTATTCTTCAGTCGTTTTCATTTATAATATTATTTATTTACATTAGGTATGGTATTATAAACATTTGTTAGAAATATGATCAATAGTACATTAATATAGTAATTTGTATGTTTTTTTTAAGAAATATCAAGGCACTATGTCATACGTTATGATTGCTTCATCGCGGTTGATGTGACGTTTACGCTACCCACGGATAAAACAAATCGATACGAATTGTTTTATGTTAACCAAAATAATTTTCTCTCTTTGTTAGGAGAAAAGTATGTTGAAACTATTTTACCGTCTAAATATCTAAAGGTGACAATAGAAACACTCGGAGAAGCAATGGAATCATACCTTTCTTTTCCTGCCTTTGTACACCATGGCGAAGGCTCCATGGCCTATTATATCTTGTTTGGTGAACTCGTATTCACCAACCTGGATAACTTCCATTTTCACCAACGCTTTTGCTTTCACCACTGACATTTTAAGTTTTTATAAAATTACACTTTATTACTAAAGACAAAGATCGATAATACAATTTTAGAAACTCGTTTATGGAACTTGACTAAGCGCTACATTCTGATTTTGAGCTCCTAATCACTTCCTATTCGCTTCCACGTATTATCTTTTAACTATTAGCCTAATGCACTAGTGAATCATTGTTTCTCTGCTGTACACTACATACATTGAACGCAAAACGCATAAAAGTGATTTTATTTTGTGTTATGGTGTTGTGTTTGATTTTGCGAAGTAAAGACTGTATTGCCATAAGCCAATTAATATCAAATAATATTGTCTTTATTCAGAGTTGCCAGTTATACTTTTCAATGATATTTTTTACTTTTATATAAACTATTTAAAATAAAAAAACTAGACAATAATGAAAAATATCTATAAATTACTACCTACTACAATATCTATATAAATTTAAAAAATAGTATTACTAAGTGTCGCCATCTATTGACTACAAATTGTAATAATAAATGATACATAGATGTCGTTACTTTTGTCTTTCTTTACTAACTTGAAATTAATCATATTATGCTTAAATAAGGTAGGTAAATAAGACGGTAATATTTATATTTATGAAATATGATACGTTGTGTACATTATACATGCAAATTATCAATATTAAAATTAATTGTTTATATGTAAGATATTCATAAATAAATATGAGCAGCAATTTATAATAGGCTTTTATTAATAAAAATCTTGGTTAGATAAATGAAAGATTGACAAGACTTCATTTCTATTTCACATTAATAAAAAACATACAACAATAATTGTCGCGTTACACTTTGAGAAACAGAAGCAGGAAATATAAGCTTCTGAATATTGTGACTATCTCTTTTGGTCTCCTAAATCTTCAATACTGTCTTCATCAATCTGCAAATTAACGATATAAGGTTTAAGATATCGTGAAGTGTTAAAGTCAAATATTATTCATAATCAAATAAGTTATAAAATTTCGTACCTCAGGCCATTTATCAGGAATAACATCAAATAGATCATCCTTGACATCACCTTGAATTACTATTTCATCATCACCAGTCACTGATGACCCACAGGCAAATTTAGTACCAAAGAATTTAGCTGCTACCTTCAAATCAATATCTAAAAATATACAGTATTGAATATAGTATACAGAATATATAATCCACACTATTATATACAATCTATTATAAGGAGTAATTAAAATTAAGTTAACATATAGTAAAGTAAATAATTTGCACACAAATTATTGTGTAAATCTGAATTCAATATATTCTGCATCATATCAAGATTTAGACAATTATTACATTAGGTTTAAAAAATATTTATATCTCCATCAAGTTTCAGTAAAAGAAACTCAATATAATTTTTTTATCAATGTTTAGTGGGTTTACAATACTACTTTATTAGATGTGAGTAGACATTGATGCTTAGTTAAACTATTAATTAATAAATTTGTGTTAATCCATTGCCAATATCAGTTTTTTACAACATATTTAATATGTTTATTAATTTTAAAAAGATTGTAGACCATAAATAGCTTACCAAAAGTGCTCAGCCCGGACACAACAGTTACGGATTTCTTTTTTCCACGAGGGGCTCGTGAAACTTGGACTAATTTTGGAACATCTTCTTTTTTCTTTGATTTTAGCATACCTTTACCACCTCTTTTTTGCCGTTTCTTTTCTTCTTCTCCACCAGCGTTATCTTCCTCATCTTAATATAAAAATTAAAATTAAAGAAATTATAAAATAACCTTACTCTGCTAATTCTGTAACCAATGATCTTACCTATTTTTACTTTTTCAAATTCTGTTGGTAAATTTTTCTCTAGCCATTGTTTACACTTATCATATTCAGGATAATATTCGCAGTATTCGATCGGCATAGAACAATTACCACAGTATTGCACCTTTATTGGGTACGATACACCTTCCCTCGGACCAAGCGACAAATCTCTGTCCGCCATTGTATTTATTTTTTCAATGAATTTATTGCATATGCATATTTTGTTAATAAAAATGGATATTGTATGTAATACCTTTTATACAAATTTAAATCAATAGAAAAACTAAGCTAAGCTGTTTAAGATTTCGTTTCGAAGCCGAATTGACATGACTAGTGACAACCGCAACGTCTAATCAAAGCCATAAACAAAATTGTCAATGTCAATTATCATTTGTCACCTTAAAAGACAAAACGATTTTAATTATTCATCGACATAGGGATGGATGCCTAGGCTACAGGGCACACTGCACAGAAGACTTTTTGGTTTCCCTCATAGGTTGATGTACTATAATTATAATTCTATTTACATATAAAAAACCTAATTTGGATTTTTTTTAAGTAAACATATTAAGAATAAAAACCGGCTATTTATCGCAGCAAAATCGTATAAAAATAACCATAAAAATAAAGCGATTCTTACTTCTACAGTCAGAAAGAAGGCTGTGCCGTGAAGCTACAATTAATTTAATGGCAAACGTTCCCCATTGTAATTTCATTGATAGTTTGAATTAATCTCTTTACTATAAATGAAATCTCCTAGTTGAGGTAACTATTTTAGAATAAAAAAATATTTTTTTTTAGTATCGAAAACGAAAATATCCTGACTCATTTCAGGCAAGCAAGAACTTTACTCGTTATTTGGAAATTCTTCATCATACGACGAGATCTCGATGTAACAGCCCTACTTTATAATCGCGATCCTTACTCGGTTTATTTCGACAGTAAATATTTATTTAAACATATTATTTTTATTTCAGTAATGAAATGTAAGAGCCGAGATAGCCCAGTACGTGCATCTTAACCGACGATTACGGGTTCAAGCCCAGGCAAGCGATACTGAATATTCATGAGCTTAATTTGTGTTTACAATTCATCTCGTACTCGGCGGCGAAGGAAAATATCCTGAGGAAACCTGCATGTATTTAATTTCATAGAAATTCTGCCACATGCGTATTCCACCAACTCTCATTGGAACACCGTGGTGGCATATGTTTCACACCTTCTTCTCAAAGGGAGAGGAGGCCTTAACTGAGCAGTGGAAATTTTACAAGCTTTTGTTTATATTGTTTATAAGGAGTAGTTAGTTTTTACATAGGAGTAAAATAAAAAAGTAAAATTTTCTAACTTATTTATTAAATTTTATGAATTGTCTAAGTTATTTTATATATGTCATTTTACACAACTATATATATTCTCATTGCGTTTGATTAGTTCTGTGTATGGGGGTGTGTGTGAGTGATAAAAAGAGGAGGGTTAATCTCTACTTTTTGTAAGAAATAATATTATTTATTCTTCTTCCTTGCTCTGAATCTCTTCTTTTACTGTAGTTTTATACGTCTTTAAAAGAATTTGCTAGTTAATTATAATTTACTACTGCTTTAACAGTCAATAAAAAACAATCTATTTCAAATAAGAGTTCGTTTTACCTTTAACATATTGCACTTTTTCATATACTTAAATTATATTTTACACAAAGAAAAAAAAACGCCTGGGTTATATCTATTCCTTGTAATGTTTTAACTAATTTTGTTTTTAAATTTATGTGCTGAGATGGCCCAGTGGTTAGAACGTGTGCATCTTAACCGACGATTTCGGGTGTAAACCCAGAATGAAAGGCAAGCACCACTATATGTATTTGTGTGTGTTTACCTTGTGTTTGTAATTCAGCTCGTGCTCGGGTGCGTGCTCGTCAAGGAAAACATCGTGAGGAAACCCGCATGTGTCTAATTTCATCGAAATTGGGCCACATGTGCATTCCACCAACCCGCATTGGCACAGCGTGGTGGAATATGTTCCAAACCCTCTCCTTATTGGGAGAGAAGACCTAAACAGCAGTGACAAATTTATAGGCTCTTACTGTACTGTACAGGAGGAAAAACGGGCAAAGAAAACGAATAAAACATAAAGTATCAATTTACTATAATAATTCGAATACAAAAATTCACAGTACGTTTATAAACTTTTGTTAGGTGCCGTTGTAGATAATTGCTTAATTATTGATCAAAAAAATAATCACAATCTTTTATACATCAACATATCTGTAAAGCTTGAAAAATATTCATATTTTGATATTTAAAAATTGATGGTAATTACATATAATCTTACATAAGTAGAAGGTAATAATTAAATAAAACCTTATTTATTGGGTGTAACAATAATCGCCATCTTACGTGGAGAGAGATTAAAACGTAATATATATTTTTAAAATATTTAATTAATAAATTTTGCCTAATCCAATTACAGCTTAACATAAATATTTAGAAACTTCTGTTTTTAGTATCTTTGGTTTAAATTGATATTGATGATAGGTACATTTAGAAGATTTGTTTATTAGTTGTCTAAGTATACATATCTACTATAATATATACTTAGTGTACACGTAGGCACATAGACATGTGGCTAAACTAACGTGATAAAACTGACTTAAATAAATAAACGTTTTTAAGTGCAAAGTGTAATACTAATTAGGGCTACAATAATTTTACTGATTTATTACTTTCATCTTGGTTTTTATTAAGGTTAATGTTTTCGCAGCTATTTCTAAAACAATTTGTTACTAATTCTGACTTCTCATGTTCCTGGTTTGATTTTTAGACATTTTAAACACTATAATTTATTAGTTAATAAGAATCTGAATCGATTCTATAAAATAATATACAATTAGGCATATACTCACATAATGCTTTTCTTTTTTAAAAGTTAACAAACTACAATAAATTAAATTCTTCGAATTTTCCTAAAGACATTCTATTATTTAAAACTAATTAAAACGTTATTATAGTTCTTAGCTAATTTTGCTGTCTATGTACTATACATCAATAATACTGTCATGTTTTTTATCGGAAGCTTTGAGTTTTTCTTGCATTTGAGTTAACATGTCCTGCATACGTCGTATCTGAAATTGAAGTAAATGTATTAATCGATTATAATAACCACTAGTATACTCCATGCTCTCGGTATCAACACATTTACAAAATGAAAACCTAAATTAGGTTGAAATCTTTATGTTGAAAATCGTCCTCATAAATCTTCTAATTTAAGTATCTACTATTGTAATAATACATGCAATAGAGACAAACGATATAACCTATTTAAGATGAACGTGTCGTTAATACTTATTATTACATTTTGTGACTTCATGGACCGACTGTTTGACCTGAATTGAACCATGCGTCTTATTTAATACTTTACGTTTTAGGATGTACGTTAGCCTACTTGGAATGATGTTATGTAATCAAATTCTATAACTAATACATATCTGGAAACTTTATTATATTTATGTTTAGAAGTAATGCTTTTATTGAAAACCATGCACCATGTTCTGTACGTACGAGGTCCAAGGTAGTCCTATATTGCGAAAATCATAAAATATTATAAAAATGTTTTATATATTTCATAATTATATTTCATTGCACTTAGTTCAAATTCGTGTGTAAGAATATAGTCATCTCATAAGAAACATTAAAATACGAGAATATTTCTCATAACAAGTAGCTAAGTAGAGAAAGTATATATTTTATTTAACTAATTTACCTAAATAAGTATTTAGTTAGAATAAGGGTTTAAAGTTGTTTATTAAAGATATAATTAGATAAATTGTTAATACCTCTTCATCTTTTTGTAGAAGTAAGCGGTCGGTGTCCGTAAATACAACGTCGGTGTTATTGCCCATCGAATCTCTCTTCAGCTTTCTGTCGACCAACAAGAGATTAATTCCAACAAACATTTTGACAACATTAACCACTTATTTTCACGTTACGTGGCATACATGACTTTGAAGCAATGTAATGTAATGTCTTCAGTAACGGAAGTAATTATTATAGCTTAACACTTAAAAACTTGAGTGAGTATTTTTTGCCAAAGGCGCGTAAGAGGGAATTCAAGAATAACGATAGTTACATAAACGTTGAAACCGATTTATTATTATACTTAGTAGGTATCGTGGTATAATGTATGATGAACGGTATGTACAGTTAAAGAAATATTTGAGATAGAAATAGAGAAAATATTACCTACACTATACAAGCAGATAAAAAAATCAAATACTACTGATGAAAAATGATAAGGTTTAATGTAGGTACTCTTACCCTCTTTCTCTCATTGCATGTTGTGATATCTGTGAAATACATTGGGCGCGGAAGTTTTCGTAATGGACGTCTTGGGTAACGTCTTTTAAATCTTGCATATGCGTCGATATCAGCATTGTCCGCAGTTTCGTGAAATCAGAGTGCCGGGGGTTTTCCACTGTTTGTGAGATTATTAGGTATTATAAAGTTTTCCTTATCGTTAATATTATACATGTAATTACCATGATTGCAAATAAGCTATTAAAATACAGACTTAACAAGTAGGTAGATAGGTTGGAAAAACCCAAATAATAGTAAAAGCAAGTTACCGTCGACAATGCCCCATGGGTACTGTCTGCCGCGCACGCGCTTCCCGCCGACCTCCAGCACGGTGTCGGACGACACCACGGCGAATGGCGCCGCAGCTTTGAGTTCACGATCTTGTTGTTTGAACTCTTCGTCCTCATCGCTATCGCATTCTGGGAATTGATATACCTAAAGAGAGGAAATCATTTAATTTTTGATTTTCAAGTATAGTTATAATTTAAAAGTTGTTGCGTCTAATGAAACGCTAATTACGTTATCAATTTTTCAATAAAAAAAAATTTTGTTATTTTTAATAAAACCATGATAAATTATACAAAGAATATACCTGAATCTGATGTTCTTCTAGATCGTTAAGTATACGCGTCTTCAGTCGCTTCACCTCCGCGGCAGTGAGGGAATCGGCTTTTGCAATCACTACTACGATATTAACTTTACGATGTAACCGTCTCATCATCTCCAGATCTACTTGACGTAAACTAAAAAATATTTTCAAACTTAAGGGTATATACAATAAAAACAGAAAATAATCATTACGTAAGCCATTGCTAACTATTACAAGTTTTCCTTTATCTAAAGGTAAAAGGGAAGCTTGAAATGATTAATAGTTGTGCATAGGTATGCTGAACATATTTCTATAATTAGTAATTTTAAACAATTCATTTTGTTCATGATTTATATGTTTATATAAAATATACTTTATTGAAGCAGGCGTAAAAGACTACTTGAATAAAGTAAGTATATTTGCAAGCACTTTTGTATTGAATTGATACCCGTAGTGGTTGTGTTTGAAAACTGTTTCAAAGAAAAACTGACTAGACACTCAGTAATTACTGGTATTGTATTTACTAACATGTTATTTATCATGTACCTTTTTATTCTTGTACAATATAATAATATGCTTTAATAAATGATGTAAGTATAAATGAAAATAAACAAGAAACTCATAGAATGGAATCGCATGCAGGAGGGTTGAATAAAAATCTATTATAAATGCTATGCTCATAATTCTTTTAGTGCATTGTTATCATTACATTATTGTTCACTTATCAAGTGTAGCCGAGAAAGAAAGTTATTATTGTGAATTAAGTAAAATGATCAATTGCACTTAATCACTTCATATCAAACATGTTTATTGATTCATAGTTATTATCTGTTGTGAACCAACATTAATCAATCGAAATGCTATGGAACGCTATCAGAGATATTAACGCAACAAGATTTTATTGATTAATACTATCGCACCTAAAGGCAACGTATAAATTCTGTCATCAACATTTAGGAATTCAACTTTTATCTTCTTCATAAATATCAGAAATTAATTATGACTATTGAGTTCTTAGTCTCGTTTGGCTACTATATATTACACAACATCTTGATCTATAATTAAAATTGCCTACAGGCGTGTTGTCAATATTAGATTCAAAGAAGATGTGAAATTGAAATACTTTTTTTTAAATATGTGTTATGATTTTTTAATATGTATAATTACATATATATGCACTTGTTGATTCACTCAAATTCTCACTATAGCGACTATATTATATATACATGATAAATATTTATTATAAAACAAATAAGCTAAAACGTGTTTTTAAATAAAAATGTGACAAAGTTAAAGTATGCATCACTATCATGCAGATAAAATAAATAGGTCTTTAAATATATAAATTGAATATTTTTTTTGAAACGATTTATGTACCTGTGAGCCCATGGCGGCACAAAGTAAAGGCAACAATGTACTCGATTATCCTGCATGTGTCGTCTGTTGAGTCCACTTTCGTCAGTGAAATACTGTCGAAACTGTTCATCGACGTAAGCAGAACACACCCGCCACGAGTCTTCGCAATTGATGGCATCTCCAAAACCAGGCGTATCCACTATCGTTAACCGAAGCTTGACTCCACGCTCCTCAATCTCCATTGTTTTTTTCTCTATCGTCGTTGTTTTTTCTATCCTATCTGTTGCGAGAATATAAATCACATTTCAATATATTTAATTGTACTCAAAATTACGCATGTATATAAATCTATTCCGTATTCAAATTTCCTCACAAAGTCACGGATGCGCCCCAGAAAGTCAACTTATTTGTAAATATGATGTAGAACGGACATGACTTCCGCAGTCGTAATAAAGACTGGCATCGATTTAATGTTTATGTTCCTCAATATATCACTTTACTTCTGAGAAACATGGAATATTTATTTTATAAAGAGCAATTAATGTCTAATTTCTCATATCATCGTAATTTATTTTCCAAAACTTACCTTGAACATCGGATATTTTTCTATTTTTGTAAAGATCTCCAAGAAAAAGACTATTGATCAAAGTTGATTTGCCAAGTCCAGATTCTCCGACAACCATTAGTGTAAAGTCGAAACCTCTTTTAACAGATTTGCGATGTACTTGCTCTGGTAGAGTCGCAAAACCTATGTAATCACGCTCCCCACGTTCTCTTTCTGTTAACAAATGTTTATTTACATACCATGAGTGAAATAGAAATAAACATCAGTTATTTTTTCGTAGCATAACTAACTCATGTACCTATAATTTCTCTGAAATGATTATATTACAAACAACAAAGCATGCGGGTTAGTATTCTTATTTGATTACTGCAAACTATTGCGGAAGTATATAGTCGGCGACATCCTGCAGATAATGGTGACTACATTGGACGATTTCTTTTATATAAAACAAGACGAGAAAGCGCTAGGTAATTTGCCTACGCAAATTATGTTGTTCTTTTGTGAAGATGCAAGTACTGAGTCTCAGTGCAATGGGCGCGACGAAGCGGAACACGTCGGGTTTCCTGAGTACCAGAGCCCAGGGACACAGCGCGTGCGCATCAAATATTAAGGACAACGAGCGGAAACGACGAACGTGCTCATCAATGTAACATATTATGCTGTCGCTGTAATTAGTTAAACTATTTTAGTATACCATAAAAAGCAATAGATTCAACATAATTATTATGATTTCAAAAGTATCTGAAACTGCTCTTCCGTATCGTACGTGAAGTACAAAAAAGACAATCAATGTATCAATTTAGAACAAATCCCACTCACACGATCTTAATAGACAATAGTGAGGCTTACCATGTTTTTAGATTACATGTATACAAAAACTATATATGATTGTTGTGTATAATGACGTGAGACTAATAATATTTAATGTTATGGAAACAAACAGATTTTTGTCATACTTATTAAGATAATTATTATTAGACATATATATGCAATACAAATTAATATTATATTATTTATATTATGCCTTGCATACGATATATATGTATTTATCATATTTGCATATGAGAAAAACTTACGGAGTTTTATTACAGTTGTGAGAGATGTCTTCTTTTTATTTTGATTATTATCTGCCTCAGGTGAATCCTTATCACAAATATTTATATCTAAGATGGCATATGAATCGCTCTTCTCCATTACTGGAATTGTTGACTTTATGTTTTACCACGAATGGGTTGTATAACTTTTTTTGTGTTACAGTGCTGACATGTTACATTAAAGATGGAATAAAAACGCGGGAAATTTATAAGCAATAGAATAAAAAAGTCACAATATAAAGCAAATTATTTACTTTCATTCAGGAATTTACGTATTTACAGATATCACGGAAATGAGCAGCGCAGGCGCCGACGGCAGCCACTCGCGCGCTCTACCAGTCCTACGATCGCGACGAAACTGCACGATAGCACATACTTTGTAAGAGCGACAACTCTATTGTCACTCGTAAGTCGTAACATTTAGATAGATTTGACATTACGTCATTAATTAACTGCAATTCAGATTAAATTAAGTCTAATGTGATCATGTACTAAATATTGTCAAAAGGTTAAAAATTAAATAGTTTTTTAATATTTTTTCTTTTTAGAAATCGATGTAAATTGTGCTATTATCGTTAGTGTAACTACTGTTTTTATTGAATTGAATAAATTACTCATTATTTTGCTAATACAATTAATAGAGATTAAGTGTTAATTTTACTAAGTACTTGATTGGAAATCAAATGAATGCACGCTCTATGTATTTCATCACGTAGAACAACATTCAAGTTCGTTTAATATTTAGTTTTAACTACTTATTTGCATATAACTACATAATACATTTAAATTATGATGCTATTACTGTACTGTTTCTTGTAACAATAACGAGTATAATCTTATTTTATTTTTAAAATGTTTCACAAAGCGTAAAAAAGAACTTTACTGCTACTTGACTTAAAAATCATATATGTTTTTTTTTTTATCAGTTATACTTTGGCAGCATAAGTGTCAAAACTGCCTGGACCAAAAATTTGGTCCGGCTACATAGCATATTAAGCTATATCTCAAAAAATATTACTGGCTACATTAACACAGTATTGCTTTGTCTGAATACTTATATAGCAGCACATAGTCTATATATATGTAACTCATACTTTCGATCCTGATTCCTGCTGCCTTGAGTTTTGTCTTTTAATATAAACTATACTAAAAAGTATCGTTTTGTATTTAAAGACAAAACAGCAATAACAATCATTGTTTAATTTTTTTTTTCAAATCAATGTATTCTAAATTCAAGACTGTTTCGACTGATGAGGGGCACAATGGACATTTATTTCTAAATTAGTTATTAAGAATATAATCACAAGCAAACAATTGCGTTCCCAGTTGTGTGAGAAAAGCCAAAGCGACCATCCATATTTGTTATATGGATACGTCATACATATGTCATACATGTTGCACCTCCAAATGAGTAAGTAGTACAGGAATTAGTATTAAATCTAACCGACCACGGATTATCATAACTTATTTTATAAGACTCGATCATAAAAAAACGTTGGTGGGACAAAGAACTATGAAAATCATCTTAATTTTCTTAAAATGTAATGAAATAAATATCTTTATTGTTAAACAATAAACATAAAAACCAAAAAAAATATACTTCTTAAAATGCAAGCAACGAATACGAAAAAGTCTTACCGTTCATTTTTTTTGTTGAGTGGGGCTCCTTCTTCTTTCAAAAAATATGTATGAAATAAATTAGCGAAAATTATGAATAAATTTTCACGATGTTTTTCCTTTCATTTTATTATATTTCTTTAGTCTTCTCGATATTAACATTTTCCCGTAATTATCTATAAGTCTTACGTGATCGATTCGAATTCACCAAAATACACACTCTTTTTTTTCTTTTTTTCGTTTCTCAAGTGATTTTAATTTTCATATTTAAACATTCCTGGCATGCTCAATATTAAGTATTAGAGTATAATTCACTATAAACTATCGTTATCTTATTAATAATAATATATAACTACCGGTATAACTTCGGATATATGTCGACATTATTTAAAACTACACATCAAAAAGGACACTAAAATGAAAACAAAAGTCGCGCGAAAATTAGAATATAATACGATCCTAATCCTATAAATTGTATAATCTAAAACAGTAGAAAAAATGAGATAAAATTAAATCACATTGTTTGTGCGCCGTCCTGTGCGTCTACGTTATATAATCTGAGGGTCCGGGGCGAGCTCGCGTCCTCGAAGGCCCTCCCCTGCGCCCGGCCCCGGCAATGCGCGAGAGGCCGCACGTTTCTCGCGTCCCTGGCGCGCGCACTTTTTCGTCAGAGGGCGGAGAAAAATCGATAATGCAGAGCTTTAAGCGCATGCACGACTACCCTCTTCCCCGCTCGCGCGTACATACGTACTGCTTTGCATTTTTCTCAATTTCTACTTTGCCCTAGATGTAGTAAGGGCGTTTCGATACTCTCAAGGTCGATGTTAGTGTTTGTACAATTTATTGTTATATTTTAAAACATAATTTATAGCAATAAAAACAGTCCTTGAAATATTTCATAAATTTATGAATATATCTATCCGTTATAGAAATAAGGCAGTACTTTTCGCTTATTGTCCTTAAATAACTTTTTATTTAATTTAGTCTATTATAATCAGTTATAAATTATTACAATAAAATATGACGCCAGCAAAATGAACATTAAATTACGAGGCAAATGTTTTATAAGTACTGAGAGATATATCGATCAATGAGAGTAAACTTTGCCGAAAGATTGTTTAAAGCTACGTACTAAAATGTAACTTTTACCGCAAAAAACAAACATATATCTTGTCTCTTCTGTATTGTTTAGGGTTATTATCTAAAATTCATTTGTATTTTTTAAATGTTATGTGTTTAATATGTATTTATATAGAACAGGCATTTGTCTTATAACTTATAATTATAATGTTATCGTTTCAGTAGTAGATTTCCTTACGAATTGATTAACCTACATAAATATATTGGGATTCCGTTATTGTGGTCTATAGTAATAGCAGATAAGCAGATAACAAATAAGCTCGAACTTTAAAAGCAATGGAGGCAGGGTAGCAACGCGGGATATTTATAAGCTATTGAAAAATGTATATTTCAGCATATGTAAATAAAATAATTTTATAATGAAATACGAGTGTAATGGGTGCCATTCGATAAGATTCACCATCATTACCCACAATTTATTACACCCTCGTCGGTCTGAGCTAAATAAAGATTTAACTTATAACATTTATTTAACTTTTAACCTTTCATATAACTAAGGACAAAGTTGTTGAATTGATTGCCGGTTTAAGTGAAATCATTTTCCAAGAAATTATAAACCTAGAAGTAGGTCCGTAGAGTTAGGTTCTTAGAAAATATGTTGAATAAATACAAGTAACCTGCATATGTCTTATGTAATATAACAGTATTCTAGACGTATAAAGTCACATAGGTATAAAATAATACAGGTCTGGTACCTGGTCTTTAGTTAAATCTCAAGTTAGGCCAATAAATTACTACGCTTTCGATTCTCGATAGAGAATTCCTCTTGTTCTAAGAGAATCCTACGCTCCTACAGGAGCGTAGTGTTCGACATTTGCCATTTTGACTATCTCTGGCCGATGGTAGTTCTGCCTGGGCTACCATCTACTACTGCCATAGTCAGTCAATCTATCGAACTTTGAGAATGAGAGAAAAGTGTTTGATGCTAAAATCAAAATGCGATAAGTAATAAAATAATTATTATTATGGAATAAGCTCCAACTCAATCTGGATAAGTTTTAAGCTTCTATTAATTTTTATTGCGTTTGCTTTAACATTTCATTCATTAAAAAGATTTTAAATTTGGCAGGTGCCGGAAGATGTTACAATAAACCATGCTTTTTTTACCATGAAACCAAAATCAAATTAAGCCAATTAAAAATGAAGTTAACAGGGATGTTTCAAAAAACTATATGACGTGTAGGTTACCAGTTTTACTCGGAAAATACGCAGTAGTAGTAGTAGTTAGTAGTTTTTTGTTTGATAATTAATCAGTTTCCAGCGAGATAAATTAACAAGATTAAAGTTAGTTTAAAACGTCTTACAATCATACGTATAAACATAATACCGGTGTAAGGCGGGAGCGACGTGGGCCACTCGGCGTCGGAAATTTAGGGTTAGTTTAGGATAACGTATCCTCCGTTAACTTCAGTTTCAAATTCACACTCACATTTTTTTTTCATAAAAAAAACAACAGAATATCTTTGCGTTAGTTCATTTAGGGACGTACCACCAACTCATAATACAGTTTAAAGGCAATTTGAAGGATGAGGAAGTCAATGTTGGATACATACAAACTGAAGTTAACGGAGGATACGTTATCCTAAACAGGAACAATGTTATGTACTTTAAGGGATTTCTTAGTTTCTAAGTTTGACAGTAGGTACATTAGCGATGTAAGGGGTGGGTAAGTAAGTTTATTACCGGCTCAATTTCAATGGGGGTAAATTAAGATTAAAGATAAGAGCCCTATTTGAGTCTAATTATCTTAAATAAAAAAAAAAACTTTCGTATATTACGTCAGATTTTTTTTTTTGCCTCGAAACTGTATAAATATAGCTAATACGAGTATATACACAAAATATAGTAAAATATAGCTATATACTGAAAGTTAAAGATGTCACCCGAGATACCCAAGTGGAGAAAACTTGTAAATCTTAGTTGAAGTGCACATTCTTAATCCCAGGCGGACACCGATGAATTTTCTGAGGTGTAGAATTCGAGATCTTGAGTTATTTGACGAAGTAACCCATCATGGGGGGTGAATGCATGTCTACAGCTACATACGCGCTGGAGTAACGGTTTGAATATGCTTCAAGCCTTTTTTATTATAAAAACTGTGCAAAAATAGTTTTAAAATAAATGTGAAGTGGAGACACAAAATAGTTTCTAGATTTTATCTTGAGGTCAGGTGGAACCACGTGCTCGTAGAGTTGACGTACAGTTGAGAGAATATGTTTAATTGGATGGTAACATTTGTTGGAAATAGAACTTTTTTACCTTGACCCATATTTGCTGGGGATGCGAGACCTCGTAACCAAGGTAAGAGATGACACGACCTTTGAAATTAACTACGAATACCCCTTTTAATCCTATTTATAAAAAATAAAGTAAAACGAGAAATAATATAAATTAAAGTAAAAACAATTGATATTATAAAATATTATTTTGTGCTAGTGTGTATAAGCTGTTAATACGTAATGAGAAAATTATTATTAAATAAATAATTTAAAAATAAAGTAACAAAACATAAATCATTAACAATTACGTAAAACATCCACAAAGATTAAGAGAAAAATAAGACAATTTTTCAAGTAATGTAGCAAATAATACAGCTACCTATGTTTTATGCAAGCCTATCCTTTTTTATTGCCAAGCAGCAATAGTTAGTATTATTGTGTTCCAGTTTGTAGGACAGGCGCAAGAGACAAACCATCTTAGTTCCCAAGGTGGGTACCGCATTGGCTATGTACATCCTGATTAAAATCTCATACGACACCAATGTTGATTGAGGTAGCATATTTGCTCTTCCGCCTATCCTCGTATTTTTTTTTCATTGTTATTATTTATAAATTTCGCTACAACCCCACGTAATAATTAAAGTTTAATCAAGCTTATAACTTATACTTTTAAAAACCAATCGAATATATTTTATAATCTAAATAGGCAAGTTAAAAGTAAGTGGACCCAAACAATGTAGGCGTATTAAGTTTCACTTAGAATTTTCTCATATTATATATCGAGTAGACATGAAAGAAACTCTATCCGCGGGAAAAGTGCCAGATGAGAAGGCGTGAAGCTACGTCACTTCAAGAATCCATTAGCTAATTTAGTAAATTCAATTTTATAATCACAGTCGTAGAGAAGAAAATACCTATTTTGAGGATTTTCCACGTATATGGAAACGAAGTAAACCTTATTCCTTGGTTTTAGGATTACTTTTAGATGTTCTGTTTTGAGAGAAAGCACTTTACGGTCGTGTGGCGGCGTGGATGACGCAGATGATGCCGTACTCTTGGTTAGCAGCAGCAACTAAGCGACGCGGCTACCAGTCGTGTTTCGTTCGCTCCCTGGCAAGGACCTATCAAAGGTGCCATTTTAACGCTATAATAAGTTACAATACTTACGCGGTCGCATTCCTTACATATGTTATTAGAGTACATAGTAACTATCAATGAAAACAAAAAGTATTTAACTGCTTAACAAGCCGGCTCCTACAACTTTTAAGGTAAGTGTTTCACATTTCTTATTAATTAGTATATTTTTATTAATTACCTTTACTTAAGTTACTTATAAAAACAAAGTTTCTCAAGTTACACATAGCCTACATCTCATTTTCAATAAAAAGCTACATATTTGTTAGTTAGTGAACTTCAGCATTAATTATTTACTTATGAAAAGTTGTCTATTAACCTGTTTTGCTATTTTTGTAAAAAAAATGTACAGTTAGAAGCTTTTAATCAATTCATTCACTCTAGTTTTAGTTCTTATAAAAGCGTAGTAAAATTAAATGTTTTTAAGTATATATCTATGTTTGTTTTAATATAGGAATCACGTTAAGAAGTGGTTAAAGTCACATAGCTCTAAAGGTAGTTTGTGCCGGTAGAAACAATGAACAACAATATTGGGGACTATATGAAACTAAAACTGAACTGAACTAAACTTGTAACTTTGCTGTTGTTTAACATTAATCAAATTTCTATTATCTAGATCCAACTAATAAGGTAAATAAATAACGTTGAATACAGGTAAATTAAGATTAATTATTGTAAGACCCAGATATTCCAATGAATAAAAGTCAGTGTTGTTGTGTCACATACATATATTTAAATCGCAATACTTTCACTGATTAAAAAGTGTGCTGAATATTCAACAGCCAATATCAAGCTGCTAGAAAATACTTGGCCATTTTACAGTTTTTTTTAAGATAAGTTATACTTTTATATCAGTTTCTTTACGAAACCGAAATAATATATACCTAAATAACATAAATAATAAAAATAGGTACATGAAAATAATATAATTTAATTCTTGACACTATTATATTATAAAAATAACATTCTGTCTAGGTCTTCTATGCTTTTCGGATCTTACAAAAAATCTTGAGAGATTCAAGGTTGTTTGTAAGTGAAAATTATTGTTTAAACAAAGGCTATTAAATAACTATAACAAGCCTGGTTATCCTTGTCTTGATTTTTTAAATGTTTTATATTCTAAGAGTAAGGCAAAAATTTGAAACTTTAAAAGTCACAATAATGTGATAATAGGGTTAGCGTGTCAATGTCGAACAACAAAAAGAAAGTTAAAACACTGCTTCCGTCCGTTCAAATGAGTTCAAAAGTGAATTTCGTGCATTATTTTATTGACATAGTCTGTTTTGCTCAAATTTTTTTTTTTAAACTTATGCAACAGGTAATAATAATTGTGCATCAATCAATGATATTCTAATAAACAGATATGTTATACCCATATTAAACAACAGAAAAAAGTGTGCCGCGCCGTAGACCGTTTATTTTACATTTCGTTACAAGTAAAAATGATAGCTTGATAAAAACAATAAGTAAAAGGGATAGATTTTTTAATTACGCAAAACGTATTACTACATAATTATGATGTATTATAACGTATTACTGGCATAAATATGATGAAAACTACTAAAGGCAAACGTCCCAATTAGGACGTTTTGTAGTCTTCACTTTTTGCGCGTTAATGACATATCTGTTTACTAGAACGTCATTGGCATCAATCATCATTAGAATTTGCGGACCATAGAACTATGTAAAATCATATTTTATGGCACACAATTACTCTGGCGTGTAAGAGAGCATCAAAATTGTATATGTGACTTTAATTTCACTCGATCGAAGTAGTTACTAATATATAATGCACACCGCATCGCACTGCACTGCACTGTCATCTAGAAAATTAGTGGGCATGACGATACAGCGGTATTTAATTTTTAAGTTAAGGTCGATGTACCTTCATTGTAGGGTGGTCCACTGACCTACTGACCTTGAATATAAGACCGGTTGCGCTCGCGCAACTCAAGTAACCAAAATTTTTAAAAGAAAGCATGCTTTGAAGAGGTAATAGAAAAGGGAATAATTGAACAAGGATGTCTTAAAATTTGTACAATCCTTATTTTTATTCTATCTATTATTCAATTAAAATTAAGACTAATACATTAATAATTGCATTGCATAATTGCATTGCAATTTTGGTGCGAATGTAATATGTATTCAAATTTAAAAATAAAACTAAAACGACTACATTATTTTTATTATAGATGAATTTGCAATTTAAATGGACATTATGGACAGCCAATGTCTTTCTGCTGATGAACATACTTACAGGAGCTTTTGGACAATACCCTCCTGGCGCGGCATACGGAACGGGTAATTATTAGAGTTAAAGTATAATTAAGTTGCAGTGACTGCATTTACTTATAACTAAAAAAACTACAAAAAAAATCTGTTATCTTCAAATTAATTAAAGCTTCAACCTTCTGTTTTTGTTCGTATATAAACGCATATAGTGTAAATAATAATACGTTTAATTTTTAATAGTAGTCATTATATTTACGAGAGCAACAAGCTCAATGTAATTATGTCAATGTCGAGTTAAGAGACCAAAACTATTCTAGTCATAAGTAAGTATATTCTATTAATAAGTAATCAATGATATCAAAACATTTCTTAATAATCGCTCAGTTAAAGCACGTCAAAAGCAAAGTTAAAGCAAAGTAGGTTTTACTTCGTCTATGCAACTATAAGAATAATATTTTTACAGAAGGTGACGTATCTACAAATCTAAGCGAAATAGAATCACGTGAAAATGGGCCGGAATTGGAATTCAAATATCATGATCATGAAGAGATGACGAGGTATCTCCGTGCCATCTCTGCTCGATATCCTGCTCTTACGGCTCTCTACTCTATCGGCAAATCCGTGCAAGGTATGTTAATTAACAATATGATTCTTTACGCATAAACATACGTATGTAACAAATCGATAAGTTGGTAACAATTTGCAAATCAATAAATACTAAATAGTCAATAAGATCTTTTTCATCATATTTGCAACGTGATTTCTTATTGTTCCATGTTTGTTTTTATATAATAAGGAAAAGACATGTGTTATAATAAATATATCAAAACATTGATTATTGCTACCTATAATTGCCCGATGTACCTACAGATTACATCAATTGCGCTATTATAAATCATATTTAGTTAAATATAAGACAAGACAGAAGAAGACATTTTTAACTAATGAAAATAACTGATTATGTAGAATAAATAGTCGTTTTAAACGAAGTAGCATAAAGGGGTGACTATTAAGGTATTATATAATGACACAGGTCGTGATTTATGGGTGATGGTGGTATCGGCATCGCCGTATGAACATATGATCGGAAAACCTGACGTGAAATATGTGGCCAACATTCACGGCAATGAGGCTGTCGGTCGCGAACTGCTGTTGCATCTGATACAGGTAATGTATATATGCAGCTATTTAAAAATCCAATAATATAATATTTTAACGTCATCGTTGTCCTTTTTTAACTTTTAAATAGTTTAGATTATGTAATAAAATATAATACAATTGTTATTAATAAATTATGTTTAGTATCGATAAAATATTTCTAATTTATATATTTTAATTAATTTAAAATATAAATAGAGTATGTAACAATTCGATGTGAAATCTTTAATATTAATATTTCTTTTAGTATTTGGCCACGGCATATGAAACAGACACGTACATAAAATGGTTGTTAGATAATACGAGAATTCACTTGATGCCATCCATGAATCCCGACGGCTTTCTTATCTCCCGCGAAGGACAATGTGATACAATCCACGGCAGGTATGTTTATTTTATGTGCATTCACATAATCGGTAGCTCTGCACCTTCGACATGAGACTACGAGACTTAAAACGAGAAGAAACATCCATGGGGACAAGAGGCCTTTTTAATGTGTATACTCTTAATGATATAATAAAAAGTGCTCTCACATAGCCGTGGCGGAAAACCGGGGAAGCCGAAAGAGTCCACTTACTTTCCATACTGGCTTACTTACTGAACCGGTGTTGAAATATATTCAAAAATTAGTAAAGTTTGATTGAGCTAGAAGTCTTTAATAATAATAATAATAACAAATAGGTAGGTAGTATAGTAAACATTTCTATTTGACTAAGGAAATGAAATCGTTTTGTTTCGATGAAACTTTTAAGAAGCCATATCAACATATACTCAAATTATAATAACATTGATATATAAATGCCATAAAATCTATGTTTGCAAATAAACTACACATACAAAAGGCGTTGTTTTATACTATTTACTTATTTATATATTCATTACTTTATTGATGAGCACAAATAAACAAAGTGCTAAATTATTTCATAAAAATTGTGTTCGTTTAAAACCTACTCTGGCCCTTTTCTGACTACTAGTGTTAACAATAGTAATAACAATAATAAAATAAATACAATAGGTAGTGTAAAGCACACATTTGAATGAGTACAGAAGATAAAACACAGGATAACACCAATCACACCGAGTACTCGATTTTATTTTTTACAATTTGAAGGAATTGTAGCGTAACATTAGTCTGATATTAAGATATGTTAGGCAGGCCCTTGAAGCCAGATTTCATAGCATAGTCACTGGCAGTTTCAAGGAAACTCTGAGAAGTCTCAAAGGAAACAAGTTTATGTGCAGTAAATTATTTAACCTAAATTGGTAGAGTACCGGGAACGATCGGAACTGTAAGCTAATGCTTTGGAAGTATCGCCCTTGTAACTTTCAGTAGGTACTTTATCACCTGTGTAACTGTGATTTTGACTAATTTTGACTTTATAGTTTGTGAACACACACACAACTCCTGAAACGCATATTATTATAACGAATATATACAAAGGCTCTTTTTACATAGCATTTCTTTTTATGGCCGGGGGGCAACACTTGAAATTTTCTTCACAACGATGCCACCGTATAGAATTGGAAGTATAGTAAGTCTTTCTTATTTAGAAAGGCTACATAAACTTATAAATATCGTTTTAAATGATAATGATAAATAAATGCATTTTTGTGAATATTTAAGGACTTCATGTGAATAGTTCTTATGTAAATAAATAAAATATACTTTTTTATACCAATAATTACTACTTTTATAAATCTAGATTTTTTTTTAAATTATTTAGCCAATGTATTGTGTATGGTTAAAGTTATCATTGCGAAAAATCTATGCCAGACCCGATGACAATGTTGACACACATTCGCTTGAGTGATTATGGCATCATTTTTGTTAATTTAACAAAATATGTAAAGGTGTCATCGTAAATACCGTAATAAAGTTAGGTATATTACAATACATTTGTAGTATGTACAAAGTACTTTTGTATGAATATAATAATTGTACATGAGTATAATACACATTAGTATTAGACTTCGAAAATAAATTCTTTTGATTCTTTTGAAGCTCTTATGACTTCATAATTATAAAAATACCTGTATACCTACATATTGTTAATTGTAAAAGGAAGAAAGTAATAGATAAATTATAGGGCTTTGCCGGATATCAGCTTAAACGCTTGAAAAGTATTTCATAGAACCTATGTTCTAAAAATTTAGTTATAATCTTCTAAGTTCGATCGTTTTTACTAAATGTTACAAAACCTATTCCGATTTTTTTATTCATGACTCAACTGATCATCTTGAAATTTTGCAAGCACGTTGTCAGCAATAAAGAAATAAAAAAAAGGTTCTTACTACTTGTCCCCCATAATATAGAAAACTATAACTTGAGATTAAAAAAATAATTGGAACTTTAGTTTTAATTAACTTTTCGTATCACGCTCAGCTGTCTACTTCAATTTTTATAATAAGCACCGGAGACACTTCCTCTTTTTTTTTCCATTTAGGCTCGAAAAGTCTGATTATGATCACTCTATATAAACCTTCAGAACTGCAACCATACCAATACTTCCTAAGTATTACTTAAGCAAAAATAAATGCATAAAACTTTCGTATATTGTCACAGACACAATGCTCGCCGGTATGACTTGAACCGCAACTTCCCCGACTTCTTCAAGACGAATACAAAGCAACCACAACCGGAGACGGAGGCGGTGAAGGAATGGATCAGCAAGATACAGTTCGTGGTGTCGGGCTCGCTGCACGGCGGCGCACTCGTCGCCTCCTACCCCTTCGACAACACGCCCAGTGCTAGTAACTATAATATTATAATATACTTTTTTTTTCCTGTATTTCAAAGAGTATGTTCAATTTTTTTTTTAATTTCCTGCTGCTAATCAGGAATATGCAGATCATCCGTGTTATGCTCAGGTGATGTCTTCACTTTTATTTAATACAAACCTATAAAAGTAATCAAATTATTAAATATTATTTAATTAATTAATTACAAAATAAATATTTATACAAAGGCTTTAAATAAATTAAAATAAATAAATTAGCTGCTGCACAAAACACCACCTCCTACAATGGTGGCAAGAACATAATTATGCTCATAATTCTCACCTTTAGTTTAATTAAAGTTACGAATTATACGAATACATAGGTACAGTGGCGTAGCTATCGTAGGGTCAGGTGGTGCAGTGCTCCACAACCTCGGAGTTCAGGGGGTTCTCTAAACTAAATCTTAAGCTTCTGAAGCTAGAAAATCACAACCCTGCGCACAAGATTTCTTATTTGTCATCTATAATTTTAAAGGATAATTATTAGATAAAGAGGAATGGGAAAGAGGGGGTAAGGGCCCTACCTCAACTAGCTACGTCACTGCATAGGTAACTTATATATTCTGTCTATTGTAACCATTGTTTTTTTAAAGCGTTCTGTTTTTCTCCAAATTTGGAAGTAATGCGTCAAAAGCAACCACCTTTTTAAAATTTCATGCTTAATATTACAATTAAAGAAAGCTTTTAGCTTAGTCTTTTTTTAATTTAAAATAAATGAGCACTCTGACAAATAGGTCCTCTGATGATAAGTGATCCCCCCTCCAGAGACATATTGACCATCCCTTACATCGCCAATGGGATACCATCCTTGAAAACCGAGATGTAAATAATACCCTTTCGTCTTTAATTACGCCGGCTCACTCATCCTTTAAACTTATAAACAACAAATACCTTCGAACTAAAAGTAATGTTTAATAATATGGATGCTAACTACCCAGGCGGGCTTTTTTGAATTTCTTACCATTAAATGAATCATAGAAACATAAGTTATCTATTTTTTAAATGTCTATATTACAGTATATACGTAACTAACTTTAATTTTTTCCTACATATAACATAATAAACGCAGTTTTCCAAAACTACGCGCACACTCCGTCTATCGCGCCGGACGACGACGTGTTCCGTCACCTGGCGCTCGTGTACTCGAACAACCACGCTAAGATGTCGCGAGGTGTGTCGTGCACGTCAGGCTCGTCGAGGTTTGAGAAAGGCATCACCAATGGCGCTGCGTGGTACCCACTAACAGGTAACCAAAACAATTCCAAATCCGTTACACTTCTTTATTCGTAGATAAACCGGTAATGGATTTTATTTATCTTCGTATCACTATTCCAACGAAATTTATGTTTTTAAGATACCTAGTTAATTAACTTGTATTTTTTTAATTATAATGTAATCAATATACATATTTTATCGTTTATGCGTATAAAGATATAGTAGATAACATACATAGGTGATTCTATCATATGGTGACATAACGGTCTTTAGGCTATTAACACCCGTTTTTTTAAATGTTTCTGTAAGTGGTGTAATAAGAAACTTTTTGGTTCCGTTTAATAATCAGTTTGATTTATATATTTACTTATTGTGTTTTGTATTATAATCTATATTAATATTATAAATTTGAACCGAATTTGAAATTTGTTATGCGGCAAACTAGAACTTCTAGAAAGGGGGGGATAGGCTACTTTTTTGCCTGACACATAACAACCAACATATATATAAACACAGCTAATTTTTTTACCATTATTGTACTTCATATACAAAACGTCACAGATTCTCAGTCGTGATAAAATATATAAATTCACTAATTATTACAAATAGCAAATAATAAAAACAAATAGTTTTAAACGTTCACAAATAAAACAAAACTAGTTCACATTTAATGTTTTATTTACATTCAAAAGAATCAATTTATTTAGGCTAAGGCCGTCCCGTTAGATATACATAGATTAAGAATCTTTATGTACCTAAGCTTGTGAATGTTTTTTAATTAATTAATTATTATAATCATATTTTAAAACTAATTATACCTAAATAGCAAACCGGTCAGTCACCGGTTGTGAAAGTGTGGCTTGATGGGTAATGTAGCTAGAATTTTATCATATATCTGTCAGTTTTAATTTTGTATCATTTTCTTTTGGAAAAATGAAAAGTTATATTCAAACAGATGATTGAGTGATGATAATGATGTTCGATTTTGTGTGGTGTGATGATTATTATTTTTTTGTATAAATCACTTATTACAGGTGGAATGCAGGATTACAATTACTTATGGCATGGATGCATGGAAATAACATTAGAAATATCTTGTTGCAAATATCCTCCAGCCCACGAACTCAATAAATACTGGCAAGACAACAAACAGGTACAAATTCAGAATATAGTTTATAAATATGTTTTTTAATCTATCATTTAAATACTAAAAACAACAAACCGATAATAAGTAATAATATAGAAGGATTAACAGATAATCCGGAATTCCAATCGGAAGGTGATCGGATTCCTATTACTCCGCACGCTATTCTTGCACCAGCGTTTCCGGTCGTTAAGGACGTCTCATGATCACCGAGACCCAGATCATCTTCCTGTTCGTGAAGCACCAAGCCACGACCCAAAATGCTATTTCGACCTCGAAGGGTTATAATATTGTCCACAAAGTCGATTATTGCGTTATTCCCCACAAACTGCACATTTCCAAGATCGCCAACGTGTCGCACGGTGTGATCTCGCCCGCCGTGGTCAGTATCGTAAGGGTTGAAGTGCGCGCCCGTCGCGAGGCACGTACTTATGTCTCCTAGCTCGTGTACGTGAAAGCCATACTGCCCATTACTCAGTCCTGTTATTGTGCCATGCACACGAAGTCCATTATCTGTCTCCGTAAAATAAATACTTCCATTGACTTGTTCAGAAGTCAAATGCGCTACTGCCTCTCTGTTTTCGCCATTGATTAGAACTGCACTAGTTAATATTAAGACAAAATAAAACAAAATACGCCCGCACATGGTATTTTAAAATTGTAATTTTAGTTATTCAAAATAATTATTCAATATATGTTTTTTTACTGATCGAGAACAAAGCACTCAAATTTATAGTCTCTGTTAAAGAAAAATGTCGATAAGATAGGCGCTATCTTCAAAGATTAAATTATTAAGATAACAATATTTATTTGTCTTGATACATATAAAATAATGCGTTGAACAGAATATCATTTCAACGGTTTGATTGAATATACACACTTAAATTTTATCATTACAATTTTATAGTTCTGACTCATTATTTAAGCTTTGCGTTGATAGTCAGTGAGTACAACATAGCTAGGCCATTCAAAACCGCTTCTTACGCATTGCCTCGGGCTGTCTGTGGTACATGCGTTATGCGTAACGTAGACCTCCACAGAGACTTTAAAGTCGAGTCAATAGCTAAGCTATTTAAAGACCTCTACATCAGATATTTCGACAAAGCGTCGCAACACTCTAACCCCCTTATATCCGAGGCGAGCAAGTATAGCACCTTGGAGTAGGTACAGACAACATACACCGACCCCGCCGGCGGGGTCGAGGTCTTTCTTACTTCCGACACGTCGGCCCTAAGCGTACGACGTTGAATGCACACGTCATTCCTCCCTGGAGTCGACGACGGCGTCCTAAGCCGAGGTCCGGCCTCATAGGAGGCACCCTTAGGATGCGCGTATTCTGAGCCCTTCAGTGGGCTCCCATCAATAGGCTTGAGTATTTAGCTCGCCTACCCCACCCGGTGACGCTGTAGAGGCGAATAGGGCCAACAGCAATACACAATTTGAATAAAAAAAAATATCAGTGAGTACATTGTCTTGCATTGCATTTACATATATTATGATTATTGGAAACAGGAAAAAATATTTTTACAGAAAATATAAATAACTGTCTATCTATCTGACGTGGACCTCTGTGGTCGAGTGGTGCGTACACTGGTTTTCATGGGTACGCCACTCCGAGGTCCCGGGTTCGATTCCCGGCCGTGTCGATAAAAATTACCATTCGTTTTCTATGTTGTCTTGGGTCTGGTTGCTTGTGGTACCGTCGTTACGTCTGATTTTACATAATACAAGTGCTTTAGCTAATTACATTGGGATCAGAGTAATGTTTGTGATGTTGTCTCATATGTATAAGTAAACGTTTCAAAATGCTTTCAAAATGCTATCTCCTTCACATATATTTAATATCAAGTCCTGATTGATTCATCATTGCCGAGCGTAAACAATTAAAGCTAGGACCTTAACATTTGATGAGTAGTATCGCATTATTGAATAGACATCCACTAAGGAAAAGGAACTTTGGAAATTCTACCCCTATAAAGGTGAAATAGTGACTGAAAGTTTGTATGGAATTCCATTATTTTAGATAGGAACATGAAAATTTATTAATTGTATTGTACAATTTGTAATTGTATTGTAAAATTATATGTATTGTACAATTAATTAATTTATAAATTAATTGTTTGTAAATAGGTAGATACATATTTAGGGGTTTTTGGTTATTCCAGTCCTAAAGTATAAAATAGAAGGTGAAATTTCGTATAAAGGTTAGTCTGGAAGTCCACCATTTTTTACTTTAGATACATTAAACTTTATTTTTGGAATACTGATTTAACAATAAATACATGCATATTTAAGGGTTTCTGGATATGCAAGCTTGTAAATTTCTATTTCATATAGGTATAGGTTAGTCTTGAAGTCCGTTATTTTTAAGTTAGAAGATTGATGTTCTAATAATATTACCTCCAAAATTATGCAACGGTACCAATTTAATTGTAACAGCACTCTATGATAATGTCATAGATACTGCAGTTATCGCTGGATGACAGATGGATAAGAAACAATTTACATTCCACGAATATCTTTGATACCTTCAGAATACCATTTTTAGTTCAAATGAGTACATTTTGCCCTTAAAGTCTGTTTCGTTATGACAATAGGCTATTTGACAATGCGAAAAATAAATTATGAATTATTGTAATCAGTGTATATTATGAGTTTACAAAAGGTTATTTACTAACGAAAATTAAAAATAATACTTAATTTATTCAAAAATCCATAAATAAAAATGCATTTTTTCAAACGTTTGTCACGTGACACAAAACGCTCCTGATTAGCCGGGCTTATGATGAAGTCACTTTCTTGTAAACTTTGCATTTCGTAGATGTACCACAGTTTAAAATACAGGAAAGTGACGTCACCGACCGCATTGCAGCGCCATATTGTCCAAGTAGCGTTTTTGCGTGCTTTTTAAATATGGAATTTTTAATATGATATATTTCGGCAAATATGTACTAAAAATAAAAAACACAACTTTTACTGGGTTCCTTAACTTCTACTAAATAATATAAAATGAATTTTAAAAACCAGTCAAATAGCCTATTAATAAAGCACAGTAAGAAGACTTTTTTTCGCAAGGAAAGTTCTAAGCAGCCTGTTCAAGTGAGAGCTTTATCAACAATCTGGTGGTTATAGCCCACGAAAGTTGAACCAGAAATATGGTTTACACAGAGGTCTTAAATTAGAGTAATATTTTAAATTAATCTGTTAAATATTTTATACTAAATTTCCGCGCGAGCAAAGCCGTGAGCAACAACTACTTAATAAATAGTTTTAATGAAATGCAATTTTATTTATCTACCACGCTGTTTCGTTTTCGAATTGTGTAAAAAAGCAAACAAGTTATTCATGTACATAGTATGTACAATGTGCATATTGTTAAAATATAAACTTAATCATTATAAAATTTTTATTTTCAGTCACTTATAAAATTTTTGGCAGAAGCCCACCGCGGTGCACATGGATTTGTTATGGATGAGAATGGTAATCCAATAGATCGGGCCTCCATAAGAGTAAAGGGACGCGATGTTACATACCATACCACAAAATATGGAGAATTTTGGCGTATTTTATTGCCCGGGACATACAAACTTGAGGTAACATTAATGTAAACAGTTTGTAGCTTTGAAATTATGTACAGAATTCTATAAAAAATATAATTTAAATAATGTTATTCTATGTCTGGAACTGTTATGTAGTTCATTTATAATTCTTTAAATATTGCAAGATTATTGTAAAAACGTAATTTAAAATAATAAAAATATTAAACATAATATCAAGGATGAAAAACGTTATTACAGGTTGCGGCAGAAGGATATTTACCACAAGAAGTGGAATTCTTTGTTATAGAGAGTCATCCAACTTTATTAAATGTAACGCTACATTCAGCTAAGGTGAGTTCCTTACATTTCAGCATATATTTCTTGTATACATTATTTTTATTCTGTAAATAGTCAATACCTTTGTAAAGATTGCGAAGCGTGGTGAAGGACTCTTAATTTACAAACTTTTATTATTCACTAACTCTTAAAATTGATGAAAATTATTATTTTATGTACACAATTTGTCTGGGTAAATAGTGGTAATGTACATATATGATGGTAAAATATATAATTAGTCAATGTACTAATAAATACTTATTGGTAAAACGAGGAAAAAATATACAATTATATTACTTTGACCGGTGAAATAAACAAATTATCTTATATTTTAAAATTATCTTATTTATTTTTAAATTTTCTAGAAAAGTAAAAAAATTAGGAACTATATAATAGAATACGATATGTACTAAATTACAATTTATAGAATTTATGTCTGTCTGTATGTAATGGCGTCACGAAAACACCTGTGTATGCGGATGGGGTCGCGAGTAAACTTTAATGTAAGCCAAGTCCACATAATATCTACTAGCTAATAGCATATACCTAGTGTACTGTATTTATCATACAGTATTGTACATGTAGTTGCACTCTAGGGACACGCACCAAGCCGAGCCACAACGACAAAGACGAAGTCCAAAAGAATCACAACAACGACCGCTCTACCGCTGGAAATAGGAAAAATGTTATTTCCGGAAGAATGAATTGATTCATATACATTAACTGTATAAAAGTATAATTATGAACATTTGGTCTTGTTCAACTAAAAACCTAATTACCTACTTAACATTTGTATTTCTTAAGCCTAATGAAATTATTCAGCACTTACCTTTTAGGCTACTTCTAACATTGGCGTATTTAAAAAACTGCTAAAAATCTATGCTTATCTACTCTAATATGTACTTTCTGTCTGAATTTAATAAAAATATGACATGGAAACTGTCTACTTATTGAGGTATCAAATGCATAATTCAGACTTTATTTCGGATCCAAAAATGTTTCCATGTAGACTCTTACAGATTGAACTGATGTAAAGGTTTGAGTAAAATATATACTTATAACAGATTTTTATTTGGCATAAACAGGCAATCACTTGCCTTGTAAAATGAGTCAGAAATTATTTCCTACATGCAACTAACCCCACTGATAGATCCAAATTAGGAAACAAGAAATAATCAGAAATTGTAGTACTTACTTATATAATAATTATGTGTAATATAGTAGCGGCATGCATATAGAAACATTTTCCTGAGTGCATTTTATTATTATATTTAAGTATTTAAATTTTGTGACTTGTATTGTCGGAAAGAAATCGAGTGATCTTACATCGAGTCTTCAGAAGACCATTTGATATTCCAATAAAGATATAAGATAAAAAATAATTCACTGTATTATATTTTTTTTTTTGTTACAAAAAATATAAAAAAGATTTAAAGCATTTAAGTACCTACAATATAAATACCTACAAAGTGTTAAAATGCCCCTGAAACCGAAACTAAAGCAAATTTTTTTCATAATAAGATCTCTCATACTAAATACTAAAGTGAAAGTCTACTGAAACTTGTTTTAATAATGTCCATTGGCCATTCAAATACTGATCGAGAACCAGGTAAGAAATGGATAATGCATGCTTCTTTTTATTTGTAAAATTGAAAAAAAACTATAACTTCATTTCTATCACCATCACCGATTAGTTTGCACTAAATAGGTAGACCGTGCCAAAACGCAAAAATAATTTACAAACTATTGCTCACTAACTATTACATAAGACTCATCCACATGGTCCTAGAATCTATATTATAGATATAACATTAGTTTAACACTCGGCTTTACTAACTTTTGTTGCCACTAAGTTTAATTTATATTGTTATAAATCTGCTTATGAATATTTGAATGTAAGGGTAGGTAAAATAATCGATAATTTAATTATAACAGCGAATTGATGGCGGCCCGTACTACCGGCCGCCCTCGCTGCCACCGCGCCCCCCGCCAGCGACATCTGGACTCTTCTCTACTCTGACAAACTCCATCAACAGCTTCGTCTCCAATATTTTTGGATAATATATTACAATATTAGAAATTAATTAATTTAATAAAATATATTTGATTTTGTATAAGATTTAGACATATCAATAGATCAACAATTATTAATAAGTATCATTAAGGTTAAAATTTGTACATAGGTAATTAAATTGGATTCACTAAAATTATTTCAATTTCACCGCAAAAAAATAGAATTATTGAACATTAGAAATTGAATGAAAAAAAAACTTTACAATCGTTAATGATATCGAAATTACTTTAAAGAATATTTTTTCTCTTGATAATGTACCTACCGATTAGATGTAAGTTTACACAAACATTACTTACGAAATTTTTATTTCTGTGCATTTCTTGTTGTGTTGGCTCAATTTGCTTCTAGTTTAAATAAAACATAGTATTAACAGAATTAATTGCATATTTATAAAGGCGAGACGAAAATTGTAAATATATTTTAGGTATAAAAAGGTATTATTATGTTTAGATTGTAATAGTAATTTATTTTATAAATAAAAAATTGAAGTATTAATTTAGATATTTTTTTTCTTCTAACCTAAGTATAATTCATGACTATAAATATTATAAAAATTAATATGTTGTATTAACATTCCACCAACCCGCATTGGAACAGCGTGGTTGGTGGAATATGTTCCAAACCTTCTCCTCGAAGGGAGAGGAGGCCTTTAGCCCAGCAGTGGGAATTCACAGGCTGTTGTTGTTGTTTGTTGTTGTATTAACACATTATATTAACGCTTTTACAGGGAGGACTGGATATGATAGACAACCGATTGGAACGAAATTATTTAACTTAATGTATTAAATATCAGATAGAATTGATTAAATTTAGATAGAATTAATAATATACTAGCGACCCAGCCCATCTTCGCACGGTTGCAATGTTAATACTAAATATACGACAGAATTTGATTATTTACGACATCTCAATAAACTTCTAAAATAGACCGCATTTTTTTAACATATTGGTATTATATACAAAATATAAAACCTTCCTCTCGAATGTATAAAAAAGCATAAAAATCCGTTGCGAAATTTAAAAGACCTAAGCATGCATAGGGACAGACAATGGTAAGCGACTTTGTTTTATAGATGGTATGTAAAGATGAATAAATATCAAAGATAACAAGTAATAAAATTAAATCATATATATTGCAAAGATAGAGAAAGTGGTTAAAATGTCGTCCATACTTTATTAGTAAAAGGAGACGTAATGACAGTAAAAAACTTTATTATCACCCTTTAATATTTTTATTATATTTTAATCTTTTTTTTTAAATTCAGACATGTATAAAAGGAACACTTTATAAGTTTGCTTATATTATACAATGCTATTCAAAAGAATAAAAAATATTTTTGTTATGAAGCAAGTGCATTCAAATCGATTTGATCTTTACAAAGCTGAAAAGCGGCAATAAGAGCGGCTAGTTCGATACGTTCACTGCAACCGCTCGCAAGTCGGGCCTCAGAGTCCGCCATTTTGATTAATAACGAAATAAGCACTTCTGGCGGAAATTTCACTAGAAAGAAATATATTTGCTATTAATCAGTATCTATATTAATTTGATACTATTCAGGAATAAAATATTGCATTACCTCTTTGTATTATTGTATGAATCTCAGTCAAAATATCACCTAGTGCCAAGCCTTTGGCAATCTTGAGATCATTTATTTCTGGATATAATATTAAGAATAATTATTGCCAACAGTTTTATAGTTTGCACCACAAGAAAAAAAATAGGAAGAAACATGATTAATGTTCATAAAGTAGCTGTAAACCTACAAATATTTTTTTGTTATACTCTTTATTATTAAAATCATATTTTTGTGTTGTTGTATCATGCACAACAAACAAAAAGATTTTTTACAGTAAAGTTTACAGTTAATGCTATTAGGGAGTCATTAAAAAGGAGTTTAATATTTATATTATTCAATAATAGTTCTAAGTAAACCGTAAGAAAAATGAGATAGTAATTTAACAACCACACTTTCATTTTATATCTACATTAGAAGGTTGTAAATAATAAAGTTAAATTAAAAAAAAATCTTATTCCGCCATCTTGTCAGTGGCAGCCATTTTCTATAGACCAACAATAGTTAATAACAAAAAGGCATTACTGCTCATACTTTGACTTAAAACTTAAAATCATAGTTACACAAAAAGGATACGTTTAAAACAAGCTGCGAAATCGTTTTCATTGAGGAGACAGTTCATAATGTAGTTGATGTCTGCCCTGAGCGGATGGCCGACGCACGTGTAGACGTTGTCCTCGCTCACGTGCCGGTAGGCGAGCCACGTGCTCTGCAGTGTGTTCAACACCTTACGCATGTCGCCCCCCGACAGCGTCAGCAGCGCCGCTATGCCGTCCTCCGTTATGTCCACACTTGGAACAATTATGTCAATTTGCAATATTCACAAGTTTTTTTTTTTGGGGCCACCTGATGGTAAGTGGTCACCATGACGCTGTAAGAAATATTAACTATTCCTTACACCGTCAATGTGCTACCAACCTTGGGAACTAAGATGTTATGTCCCTTGTGCCTGTAATTACACTGGCTCACTCACCCTTCAGACCGGAACACAACAATACTGAGTACTGTTATTTGGCGTTAGAATAACTGATGAGTGGGTGGTATCTAGCCAGACGGGCTTGCACAAAGCCCTACCACCAAGTGAGTGTACAAGTTTAGTGTAAGTGTGTTATACACATGGAATACAATACGATAGTCTCAATTTATATAACTTACTTTTCTTTGAGTACAATTTCCTTAAGCCGCGGCATGATCTGGTTCTGCTGCAGCGGTGCAAATCGAAAGCGAGTACATCGCGACTGCAGTGCCGGAATAATCTTGCCTAGGTAGTTGCAAATTATGCAGAATCTCACGTTTTCAGTATACTTTTCTATAACTGAAAATAATAGTCAATTAGTACAAGCGTGTTTAAATTAAACGACCGAGTAGAAAAAATGTACATGTAAATGTATATGTGTGTGCATGCTATATTTTGATATAGTATTTGAAAATCGTCTAAAGATAGTAATGTCAATTAACATTAACTACAAATAAATTAATTAGCAACAATATCCCGAATGGACCTTCCATCGGAATAGAGTAACTTTGGTTGTTATGATCCAAGGCTTTAACCATAAAATGAGATGATTCTCATGATTTTTTTACCTTTAGCCCACATCCATATTTTACTTAAAATAAGTAATAAATTATCGTAAGAGCAATTTAAACGGCTAAGCTTTATTTAAAAACCTAAATACCTAGTTATATATTTACATTCCAATTTTGTAATAGGATGAATTTTGCAAATCCTCTTTTAGTTTAATTTTATGAGGAATTCTTGTTGACAATACATTTTCATCAATCATCCTTTATCTACCACGATTTAGTTTGTGCGTTGTATGTCAATTAGTCGTTTAAAAGGCGGATAAATTTTACAGATGAATAAAAATAAATATAAAGCATATAACGTAGGAGGACGAAGAAAACATAATTTATTATTTTAAGAATGTTTATTATTGAATACGGCAAACAGATGATGAAGCCTTCCTCTGAACTTTCCTTAGCACCTTCCTACTCATTATGAGCGAGTTTTCAGAGTCTTGCATTAGCGGAGGTGTGCTTATTTGGTCGGAAACCAGATTATCTTGATTTTTTTTGTAAGCAGCACCTTCTAGTGGGGCCTTTTTCCCCAAAACCCTCGCAATTAAATTTGTGAAGGCGGTGTTAACCTAAAAATCAAAAAAATATCATAATTTTCAACTGCAACATTATTCAATATCAAAATAATTGTTTATTTTATAATGAAATTCCGTACCATTTCCCCTGTTCTCGCAGATCCCTTAAAGTTTTCTAATAAATGTTCCGACGCAAACTTTTGCACGCAAGACAATCTAACGGCTCTTTGGTGTTCCAAGTCGGACTTGTTGCCGAACAGAGCCATCAAAGGTTTTTTCGCTTCAACGTCGAAAATATCTTTAACTGCCTTTATCCAGTCGGTCAACTTTTCAAAACTTTGCAAATTTGTCAAGTCGTACACAAATATTACAATCTAAAATATATATAAAATCGTACATTATCTCTCATAATTTAAATACTTATAGGTTAATATACCTAGAGGTTGAAGTCTTCCGACTACACCGTCTCATGCCATGATCGATAGGTATGGTATGTGTCAAACAAAATAATATTCTTCGTATTGAGAATCCTTTGTACGACATTATCCCCAACAAATTCCCCAAAAAAAAAAAAAGAAAAAACCGCCCTTGCCGGCCCTTAATAAATTATTACTTTTTTCATTTATATTTCTTGTTCGTTTTATTTGGTCTTATTCGGAAAAATCACCGGCAAGTGCCACGAATGGTTGAGTGAGAAAATGCCTAAAAAAATCACGCTATCAGCAAATCACCCTAGAGCAAAGATGGGATAGAATGCTGAAAATTTATTAGCGAGCGACCAGACTGGAGTAAAATTGAATATCATAAACGAGTACGTTAGTATCGCTATGAAAACTAGACAGACCCGCATATATCCGCGATTATTCATCGCAGTTTAAACGCAACCATAGGTTGGACAGGTCCTTAATTCTGCCAATACGACGAGAACAAATATATTATGTGAAGTAAACAAACAACTCAAACATTTGTACCAAGGATGATTCTAATTTGTAACCCAGAGTAAGATAGAAAAGAGACTTGCGCCGAAAACGATATCAAAGTAAAAGGTCTTTCAGCAGCAATGCAGTCTCCTTATGGTCCAAAGCGACGGCGTAAAGAGATGCCATACCTGACACGTTCATAGCACGGGCATGGTATAAGACGGCGTACATGACTAGCTTATTAAAATTCATTCATGACAATTTTTTCGAAAGTTAATTTATTAAATAGTTCAACTACCCATCATAATCGCTCGTAACTCATGATAAAAAAATGAAGCAGTCATTACGATAGCAACACACAGATAACGTATAAAATAAAGTTCCCTAACATCCGAATCGTACAAGTAGTTCCTCAGCATGTCACTGTGCAGCGCGGCGCCCGCCACGTCGCACAGCCGCAGCGCCGCGCCCCCCCACTGCGCCGCGCTCACCTCCGCGCCCTGCGTGCCGCCCGCCGCCGCGCCCACCACCCCGCCGTCGCCGCGGTACCGGCTGCATAAGCAGCTCTACAACAATATCATACCTCCAACGTCTAGTAGATCAATTAGGTGAATCATGTATATATGTATCATCATGAATATCATACGGAGAGTTTATGTACAAATAAGACTATAAAATAAATATTCAAAATAAATGACTCTCAAACTATTGATAAACTGTAACATTTTATATATTACAAACAATATTAAATTTAATTAATAATATATAATAATAAAAGACTAACCTTTCCAGATGCAGGTTCACCAACGAGAGTAATTTTTACAAATTTTCTTATGCTTTCGTCTTCTTCTTCAGTATCAGACATTTGTCACATAAAATAATTTGATTTTAAGTGGAAATAAAGAATCCAAAAAATAATTAATAATAATATTATTACAACTTAAAATTAACAAAATGATTTAAATCATAAAAGCTTCTAAACATTTGAAAATCCTTTTTTTCATTTGTTTGTGAACTTTGGTTGCCATGGTGTTAAGTATTAAAAAAATGATTATTTAATTATCTTGGTAGCAACATTGTCCTAATTTTGCATATCTATGGAACTTCCTATTACTTATTATTAACTGAATGTGAAACAAAATAGACTAATCAAATCAAAAGTGTTCTTAAAACACTTTTGTATGATCCTACTACAGTATTAAATTAAAGGCTACCTTACTCACTAATAATCATACCAGTAACAATTGTGAGTATAAGAATTAAAACACATTGTTCCTTTTAGGTTGCATATCTAGGAATTTGCTAATAAAGGTATATTATAAGATTGGTTTAACATTCTATAATATGCTACAGCAGAAGTAATTAAAAAGTAATTGCAGTAAGTCTGTACACTCTGCAGATAAAGTCAATCTATGAACTCATAAGAACTAAGGTTATTTGACACTATTCAGAACCAAATAGACTGACACTATTCAGTTAAAAACATACAAATCACAATATGTAACTCCTCTTTTAGAATGTATCTCTACATATATACTCTTTGCCTAAAGCTTTAGCTCAGCAAGCTGGTCAAAAATTAAGGTCATAAATAAGATATAATAAATTACTTATCTATGCTATCATAAATAATATTGTTTTAGATAAATTATTAGTATTTTTTTTTATATTAAAATACCAAATAAATTATAAATAACTTTAAAACTTACTCCGGCGTAAAGCATTTTGAGCATCATTTGTCATAGCATCCGCTTCATCAAGTATGATAAGTTTTGGCCCTGCTTTAAAAATAGTTCTCGTAGAAGCAAAACTGAGTATTTGTCCTCGGACTATTCCTATTCCTCTATCATCAGAAGCATTTAGTTCTAATACCTAGATAATAGATAATATTATTTTAAAATGTATTAGAAAATCTATAATATTGTCTATAGTAATGTATGCACACAATTAAATCAATATAAATTTTACTATACTTACCATTGAATTAAATTGTTGTGGTGTATACATTTGTTTGGCACATGCTAAAATAGTAGATGTTTTTCCAGTTCCTGGTGGTCCATAAAATAGTAAATGTGGAAGTTGATTTTCTTTCATAAACTGATTTACTACAAAGAAAACCTTGTTTTAGTTCTATGCTTTAAACTGTCACAAAACAAATTATAAATGATATGTGTGTTTTTATAGATAAATAGAAATACACATCAGGAAAATAAGCATAACAATAATAGGAATAATTTAGACGGTTATGGTACTTACTTGTTTTAATAATATCATCGTGTGAAACGAGATCATCTAATTTAGAAGGTCGATATTTCTCTACCCTGTATTTTATAATAAGAATTAACATTATTTAAGAACTTAAATGCATATCATTTGAAATCGAAATATCGTTCTTACCATGGCAAATTTTTACCACCATCAACCGTCATTTTCGTTTAGAAGATACAAAGAGAAATTTATAATGTTCAACTATAAAATAAAAAATCTAGTATATTTCAAATTTTTATATCTTTATTTCTTTAACAAATAAGATATTAATATTGTATTGAATATTAACCCGCGAAAACTACAAATAACTCAAATCAAATGTAATAACACTGACACCTGACAATGACAGTAACAGTGATAATAACTGACAAAGTGACAGATATATTTATATTTTTAAATAATTATTCGTTCCTCGAATGACGGCCGAATATTTTACTTGTATTTTGAAAAAAAAAATGCTTTAAAATAAGGACAATTTATTGATTAATTTGCTAAAAATTTATTAAAGGTTTAATTATTTTAAGAATCAGTCACCACAAAAAAATACAAATTACAAACTATTATAATATTCGTCTCGCCTCAACTCACAAGAAGCTTAAAACCTGATTGATATATTTAAAACATTGAAAAATCAAAACTTTCACACTGTAAGGCTTAGGCTGTATGAGAGTTAAAAAATTTAAAAATGAGCTAAGTACTTAATATTTAATTATCATAAGTGACGATCTTAAAAAATCTTTTCTTAGTTCTTGTCTATTTTCAAATATGGAATTTCTGAATAAAAGTTTAATCGTTTCATCATGTACTGTACTGTACTGTCGGGCAGTAATTTGTTTGTCAGTGACTTATTTGATTATTTTACTTAATATAATGAGCGTTAAGCTTTTACGTTTGCCTTGCAATTATCTTTTTTTACTATAAATTTGCCAGGTACTAATTTATTTCCTATCATCCAGGGAAATAAATTCATGACTAGTCTGAATTCAGTGTCATATTGACCATTTTAACTCCTCCTCCTATTTGACCTTTAAGCAAAGACTAACTTACATTAGACTTTAACATTACAATCTAACCCCAAAATCTTCAATACTTTATTAGTTATTAAATAAATATATAACAACCAGGTACTGTACGATAAAAAAAACATGAATTATAGTTTTGTAATTTTTGTTTTCTTTAATTAATAAGAAAATAATATACAGATTTACTTTCACAACTCCTTTCCCAATATAAAAAGTCATGAAACTGAAATAGGATCATATTCCATCTTCACTTAAATATATCTAAATTATAGTATAAAATTATCAGGAAAAACTCTTTCTGCTTTCGGACTGTTACAATATTGGTCTTAAATTTGGAGTCCAATGTGTTCCTCCATGTGTACCTTAGAAAGTGGACAATTTGGTAGACCTTCAAAGATGGCACTAGCGGACTCCCATGGCCACATAACCCGATCGGAATACGCGCTTATCATATCGAGTTGCGCTTTATCTGGAATGTAATATTCACTGCGAGGTTTTCTGTCTGGACCGACGCAGTAATAGTATTTGCACCCACTTTTCTTTGAAATTCGAGCAATCCACGGTTCTGAAAAATAATGTATATATATATGTGCATGTGAAGAAATCTATTTTTAAGAATTCGTACGTATTTTAACAATAATCGAATAATTTATCACAACTGTTTCAATGATTAAATCGATATTATGATTATAATTATGACACTCACCTTTTATTTCTTTTATGAATAGGAGAGACCCGATTTCATAGAACATGTCATTCTTTTGTCCTCGTTTTGGTATGTCTACTGTCAATGCCTTTTTAGTTCTCTTCATAGCTCGATACTCTAAATTGGCTATTGCAGATGAAAAAGATTCCATATTGAAAAATCTTTTACACCTGATTGGAAGCGCCTGAGCATCATCCGGTTTCTCCAAAGCATTACAGAACAAATTACATTGATTGACACTGAAAAAGAATAAATTAACATTTTTTTATTTTATAGGCAGTTGTTTAAATAGTAAAATAGCAACCTAAGAACAGAAAAATTAAACATATATGGACATGTAGAAATATTAAAATTACTAGACTAGAAAAATAACGTATATTATTATTATTTTTAAATATTTAAACAGTTTGGTTTTGTTCCATAAAATAATATAATCTAACAAACCGTTCAGTGAGTGGCAACGCTGAAATGTCTATACCACCGAGCACCATCGCATCAATAACGTGAAGTGCTTTACTGCGCATCTGTTTACCTCCCTGACCACGGTATTCTCTTGCAATCTAAGAAAAAAATAATTAATAAATTACTGTGAAGTTTCGATTAAAACAAAAAATTATGAAAACACAATTTAAAATTTCGAATCAGAATTTTGCCTACCCTTGCTCGAGTACGGATAAACGAAGTTAAACTCGTTATTACCTCATTCTCATAACCCGATGATACGGCAATCCGATACGCCCGAAGAGAACACAGCGATATGACATGGTACTGGGCAAGGAAGTGCAAAACTAAGAATGCTAACTTCTCGACTGACCCGTTAGTAAAATTTTTTAAAAGAATAAATTTGTATTGGACAGACCAGGAATTTGAAACCAGGACATAGCTTTCAAGCATTCTCGGGCTTTATGAGCTAGCCACATAGCCAACGGGACAGTCAACAAAATCTTATTAAACGTAACAAACATATTACCACCAAATATACATCAGTTATAAGATTTTTTAAATGTAAATGTTTAATTAATTTTTAAAAAGAATTTTGAAAAGGTACCTCTCCGTAGAGTAGAGTATTTGCTGGTAAAGTTATATGCAGATCAGCAATGATTCTCCAATTCGATCCCTCCAGCTGATATACTTGTTTACCTCCACAGGCTAAAAACGAAATTAACTTTAAAATTTATTTAAAAGAGTATTCCAAGTATGCGTTTACTTGGTCTTTATAAGTCTTTGAAATCATATAAAAATCAGGACACTATTTACCTATGAATATTCGTAGATCTGAGTTATTTTTACCACTACTCAAGAAAGTGAAATGCCAGTCATACACATTAGCAAACATTGTTCGTAAGTCGGATGCTTGCTCTAGATATCTCGGTGGTCTATTGAGATAAGTATTTTTAAAAGAATAAGAACTATGAATACCGTTCGTAATCTTTGATATGTTCAAGACATTTGTTAAAGTGTCTTCAGGGCCACGGCGCTCTGGTTTCGTACGCACTTTATCAGGTAACTGAAAAGAATGATCAGTTATCCGGTCATATTTATTTTAATGAAAAATAAATATTTCGATTTTCAAAAAATAAGAAATTATTATATTTTTATTGTGATAAGTGGTATTTTGCATATACATTTTTATGTAGATTGTCATATTACATAATAAGCATAATTAATGGCTCTTACTTCCCATAGCTGCAAACATTTTTCTTTCATCTTAGCCTGACTTTCGTCTCTAAGAGTTTTGTCTTTACTAAATTCACCAATCTTTAACAAATTTTTAATTTGCCTCTCGCCAATTCTAAAAATATAATTTAGTTCAAATATTGTACTAAAATCACAATATTTTGTTATTTATGTGCTATAAATATGTGAAAAACTATGTGAAAAACAAATTAAATGACAACTTAAGAGAAATGTTTTTACAGAACTGTATAAGTCATCATCACAAACACCAAAATTGATTGGATAAAACTGATTTTAAATTCAATCCTAAAATATTTGACCCACTCATACTAACCAATAAATCAAATTATAGCTTAAAAAATGATTAAAATTTATACAAATAAGTCAATGTGAGTGGATGAGCACACAATATTTTATATTTCACATAAAGATTGATTATTGAAAATCAAAATACTTAACAGGTTTATTATTTACATACATACAATTGCTCTTGTATATATACTCATAGAACTCTCTGTCTTCTTGAATAACTGACAAGGGAACCAACTGCGTAACATCATCATCCCCTGTACGGCTATTCCATAATATTGAATTAACAGAAAATAAATGTTTCTCAGCTGATTCGGTACCCACTTTTTTCCACATACATATAAGATATCTCTCAGAGTTTGCTGGTCGTGAAGTTACTGGTTTAAGTATACAAACTGAAAATGAAATACACACATTCAACTGATTGTATTCTGATTGAATTCTTAATATATTCTGATTTAGTGGAACATAAAACAATTTACTATAAAACTATATTATGAATATAAATGGAAATTTATTATTTTTTTAATGTAAGTGATATAATAAGAATTTTTTGTGATCATTTTTTACCTTTTTCAAAACTTCTATACATTATATAAATTAGTCCAACACTGAAGTGTGTGAAAATGTCAAACAACTTGACAACAAAATGACCACCAGTTCTAACAAGCATCAAGGCAGCAAGACACTGACACAAATACAATTGCTTTGATAATATTTCTTGTATATTTTCTTGACCTTCTACTGAAAAACCCTAAAAATATTTATAATTTGATAAATGTTACATATCAATAACAATTAAGCGATTTATGTTACTTACCCCATCAGCCATAAGAAAGTGAACACCTATATCATCAGTTTGTTTTAAAACATAATCTTTTAAAGACGATAAATTAGCTGGATCAAAAATGTTGCCATCATTATTCACACCATAATATGTGTTAAAAGTTTCTGGAGTTCCAGCATAAAAATCTGATAATTTAAAATCTTTAGAACCCTTTAAGGTAAATCCAAAACCTGAAGGAACAAAAATATTGTTAACACAACAAAAAAAAAAGAAACATTTGTGATCAATATATGCTGCAGTATTAAAACCTTTTGCTCTCCATCCTTTTCTAAATAAAACATATTCTGAAAACCCTCCAGGACCAGCACATACATCTGCAAAGTATAGTAAATCTTTTTTGTCAACAGCTGGTTCCCCATTTTGTTTTTTTGGATTTGTAAACATGAAGTCCAGCACTGCATCCATATTAGCCATTTTAACTGCAGCTCGGTTTAAAAATATAACGGAACCTATTGTCTCATATGGATTGCTTCGTGATCTAGCAGTTCTCATATCCTCTCCATCTAAGTTGTCAAATATTGTCTGTAAAATTATTTTTTATGTATATTATATGTAACACATACTACCATTGCCATCCAAAATATGGGAAGACACAGAACAGCTATCTCCATCAGTTAATACACATTTAAAAAAAAAAAATTAATATGATGAACTTTTTCATTCAATAATGAAAGAAAAAGTTTTTACTTCAATATAGCTAAAATTTTTACTTTTTTCTAAATATATCTTCAATAACTGTTTCTAAACTATTAAACAACAGTAAATATTAATTTTACTGACAAAATGTAAATATAATATAATTACTATTACTTACTTTAGAGTTCAAAATTCCTTTTAATACTTGTGGATCAACAAAGTCAGTCTCATCCTCAATTGATAATTTTTTATGACCTTTTTTTAACCACTTCTCTAAATCATCACCATTAAGAGTCTCCTCTGATGAAACTGGCATCCACACCTACAAATTTCAAAGCTTATAAATACCATCACAATGAATATGAATATAATAATAATTGAAATTTCTATTCACCACATCTTCCTTGGCCTCCGGCAGCGCATCATCTGATGACCATTTAAAATCTTGAGGAACATCTCCAACAACTGATGGTTTTAAACCTAAGCCTCGTCTTCCTTTTTGTGTAGAAGCTTGCACAGGTTCAACTCTACCATGTTCAAATTTACCTAATCCTTTGCCAGGTTTGTGACCCATGTTACTCATCAACCTTTTGGATATCTCAGAATAGCCACTGGTATATGTGTTAATGTCTTTATTATTTTCAGATGTTTTATTGTAAAATGTGCTATCATTAGACATTTGGAAGCTTTGCCGACCTGATCCTTCTTCACTATCATTATCCTTAAATCCAGGTCGAAAGTCATCGTACTGTTCATTAGGTGATGAACAATTTTCACTTAAACTGCTTCTACTTAATCTAGTCGCTCGTCCAGGGCTATTTTCTGTATAGCTTAGTCTAGTTTTATTGGATCTCTGACTATCACTTGCATACCTTTCAGTAAATTGTGTCTCTGGCGTTTCTTCGTCAGATTCTTGATTAACTAAAAATAAAGCGATAATAATACAAATTAAAAATGTCAGTTTCATTTTAGGATACCACAAAGATAACTCTTACACTGATATTATAAATGTTGCACCCAACATAACTTTAACCTTGGCTAAATACTTTTAAAGAAAAACGTTAATAGTAAACGCACAATCGAACACATCGTATTTTATTATACAATTCGAACAACGTACTAGATCCGTGTGAGGTTGTTGAAGAAGCACCATACGTATCTGCGCGTGGACGTTTACAGGGCATGGAACTTTCGTCGCTGCTCGAGTCATCATCTGAGGGATCTATCAAATAAAAAATATTTATTACATATAAATTTAATATAATATTATTTACAGTAATGAATAATTGGACATTATTACCTGAAAGATTCATGACTGCTTGTTCTAGAAATCAATATTAAAAATCCTACACAGTCCTACACGATATAGTTTTAAAAACAATTTTTGTTTAAAACTATACTGCTTAGCCTATTTGTGTCATCTTAAAAATTTTTCTTTTGTGTTGCGAAAAGTGTAAGTACACACACAGTAAACAGTGTTATTTGATTTAAGTAAATTGTAAAATGTAAAATAAACTGATACCGATTAAAAAACTAGTTGTATATTGTTGTGAACGGGACATGGGAACAGATTATACAGATTACAGACCACTCACCACAGAGTACATAAATGCTATGTTAAATTTGTAAAACGGAACTTCTATACTGTAGAAAAAATACTATACTTTTTTTTATTTTTGGATCCCGTATCATTGCCAATAAATTTATGTTTTTGAGCAAGGTTACGAAATTAAAGGATGATCGATATAATTATGTGCTGAAATATATTATATTTTGGAACACACCTTAGGAGATATACTCTTTTTTTTATGGAATAGAGGGCAAACGAGCAGGAGCCTCACCTGATGGAAAGTGACTACCACCGCCCAATGCCCATGGACATCTGCAACACCAGGAGGCTTGCAGGTGCGTTGCCGGCCTTTGAGAAAGGAGTAGGCTCTTTTCTTGAGGCAGAAAATGTCTCAATCTCTCTCTCTCTCTCAATCAAAGCCATGTTTTGTACATTATTGTAATCCTTAAAAATACGTTACACAAAATTATTTTATGACAGCCAATGATGTTCTAGTAAACAGACATGTTATTAACGTGCAAAAAGTGAAGACTAGAAAACGTCCTAATTGTGACGTTTGGCTTTAGTCTGTGTCGCGCATAGAAACAAGTAATATGTTTCGCGCTCCTACTTAATAACAATAATAACTATCCAAAATGCCATCGTGTGTGTTTAGAAAGTGTACCAATTACGATACCAAAGTTAATAAAACACAAGGATCTCATACCACGCGTAATTAAGCAATATACTCTGATTTATTAATATATTTCATATAGTTTTCTAATTTTCTGATATTCGGAGGTTAGAAAAAAGAAAGAGATGGAAAATACACGTTTTTTGTAAGAACAACAAGGATGCGTGCATAGAACAAAAGTACAGATGCGAATATTAGGCAGTAAAGTAGTACCATCACTTTGTATCTCTCTTTACAAATTTATTTGTTATATTTAAATTGATTACTTTTAATTTAACTATGAATTTGTTATTTCGAGGTCTCTAAACCTCCTTCTTTTATAAAAAGTTGTTGTTAACGAGACAAAATCTATTACAGCCCTAGCACCTTTATTTATGTTTAACGAGGAGGAAATGCGTTAACGCATGCCACCCGGTCGGGGGACCGGGACGAGGGCCCCGTGCCAGGGCCTAATGCCCTGTCCCACTTAAACAATCCGCGGGCTTCCACCATGCCGCCGAGGGGTGAGGCAACGGGATCGCTCAGGGCATGCAACCGCGATTCCACCAGCGGCTGCCACCGTGAGGCGGCTGAATGACAAACGTAGAAAGCACGCCTAGTGCGCGCCTTCCTCCTCATCCTCCATGTGCTTATGTGACGACCTCCCCCAAGTTCGCACTGGAGGCTGAGCGTCAACGAAGCTGACCCAATAGCAAAAAAGATGGTTCGCTCAGCCGCTGACCGCTCAAGCACCTGGGCCTACCACAAATAGGCTATTTGACTGGTTTTTAAAATCCATTTTATATTATTTAGTAGAGGTTAAGGAAACCAGTAAAAGTTGATTTTTTTATTTCTAGTACGTATTTGCTGATAAATATGATATTAAAAATTCCATATTTAAATAACGCGCGAAAACGCTACTTGGACAATATGGCGCTGCAATGGAGTCGGTGACGTCACTTTGCTGTATTTTAATCTGTGGTACATATAGTAATTAGAAAAGCAAGGTTTACAACAAAGTGACTTCATCATAAGCCCGGCCAATCAGGAGCGTTTTGTGTCGAGTGACAAACGTTTAAAAAAATACATTTTTATTTTTTATTTATTGATTTTTGAATAAATTAAGTATTATTTTCAAGTTACGTTAGTAAATAACCATTTTTAAACTCATAATATAGAATGATTACAATAATTCATTATTTATTTTTCGCATTGTCAAATAGCCTATTGGGCCGTCTGGCCCGTCTGCCAGTCTTAATTATATTGTAGAGATTACATATTAGATTTATTTTGTTTCTAAGAGTTCTAATATTGACCATTTGCAGATGATAATATATCTCTTATTTTATAACTTGACAGAGGGATAAACAACTGCGAAGTTGCGAGCTGTCTCAGGTTCAAGGTCGGTTTATCAAAAATAATTTGGTCCTAAATACGAAAAAGTACTAAATCTAGGTATATCGAAATTTAAGCAAAACTCTGCGATTTCTTTAAATAACGAAAGGCAAGACAGGACAGCACTATTATATAGGTAGCGCAATTTGCAATTACATTATTCAAAAACTCACGAATGTAAGTTAAGAAACTTAATTTTAGTAATTTCTAATCTGATGTCATATGGAATGTTATTATGGAGTAATGTCGATCTTGAAATTACATTTCTTCTACAGAAAAAAACCTTCGAACCTTTTCAGTAATAAATAGAGAAAATTATTCAAAAATAAATACAAAACACACTCGTAAACTCGCTTACTCACTTGTTTCCGCGGGGTACAAAGGACGTTTTTTTTGGTAATATTACAAATACATATTAAGGTTTAATTAATAAATATTATTACTCATTAGTCATTACGTTCAAATTTCGATAAACATGCTTAGATCTTTGTGGGCCAGTCGTCATTAATCACTGTTTCAATCGTTTAGACTAGGACTAATTGAGATAAACAATTATTTTTTTCTTTAAATACCTGTTTGTTATGAAAGAGTTACTACTATGCGAGTTTCTTTTAGTTGGAATCTTCTTTCAAGAAGTATGCTTGGCTACTTTTAATACTACATTATCGATACACTTTACACACTTACATTTGTAAGAAAAATCATTTATTTATAAAAATAAGAAAATGTAATTCGAAAATTCATTGGCGCAACTTATCTATTAAATTTTTCATATTTCAAAAGGTAGACAAAGAGTATGAGTAATGAGTATGCTTGTGTAATTTCAGTAGTTCGGGATGGCCAAAATAATATTATCGTTGTACAATGATGCTTCAATGTCTCTATCTTCTGCTAGAATCCCCACGCTATAGTCCAATTGTTTTATATGACAGCTCAATAATATTTAAAATAAGAAATAGTGTTACATGCCAGTACTAAATGCTATGCCATATAAAATAATATTAATTACAGTTTTACAAATTAGTGATCAATTAATTACAATAATAATTGTATATAATAAAGTAAATTCAATAGCTCCTGCTATATTAATAATATGCAATAATAATGTGATATAAATTATGATATATAATCAAATGTCATAAAACCGTATTGAAGGCTAAGGTTACTCTCGTAACATTTGTTAATATTACTTATGGTGATGTTAGTGGTAGAATACAAGTAGATGACGAGCATTTATGAAGTGAACAATTATATATAATCATCCAATTGTATTAAAAAAAAGATAGACAAAGTAATAACTGAGACAAGTTTAAGTCTAAAATTCATTACAATTTTGTATAAATTGGATTAAATCTGATGATTAAAAAATACGCTGACCAGTAAAGTAGTAAATAGTAGTAGTAAATGCTCTATGTACTCCCTTATTGCCCTAACCATATGCAGCCAGGTGTGGTGGCTAGTGTATTGTAAAAAGAAAACAGCAAGAAGCAAATTTGAATCTCTTTACTTTTTAAGTTACCAAAAAGTAGTTAATTGCAGTTTCGTATCATGACAAATAGCAATTTTTGCAATAAACAAAATGGATGGTAGTCTTAACGTCAATTTAGTTTTAAAATTGCGTTTAAATAAGCCTTTCAGTTCCGTGCATTTTATAATGTTGATTTTTAATGATTCCTGATTTTTTGTAACAAAAATACAAGTTGATAACATTTTTTTATTAGCTAATTGAATGTTTTAAATAATATTCCTATTCAATTTTTAAATAAATGGCAAGTTAACAGTACACATATATTGAGTGTTATCAATGTTATTATAAGTTCGTACTTTTTTGTTTAAAATTACAAATAAGCAGATAAAATGTCTCAACAACAATTTCAAAGCATCCACTCACCAAAAACCACAGTACTAAAGTATCACTTCTTATTTTGTGCTTAAAAAAACACTGAGGTCAGACAGACCAAATATAGGTACTTAACCTTTATTTTTAAATAATCTTATATTGATGGCACATTTGAAATTACTCTAAGAAATAAAAATCTCTATTTGGTTATTACTTTAATAAAAATATGTTTTTGATCAAATCAGACGTTGCATCTTAACTGACACAGTCAAAACTGGAAATAGTCTAGGTTATAAAAACCAAACATGTACATTTTAATTATAATACCAACTTATTAGTATCTTACAATTAGGTATGTCAATTATAACTATAATTAGGTGTAGTAAAACTTGTATCACTTTATTTCTTTTACATATGCATCTAGTTCTGCATCTAATTGTTCAGCTGTTGGAACTGGTCGCCTTCCACGTGGAGCTCCTCCACCACGACCACCACGTCGCCCCCCTCCACGGCCACCAGCACTACCACTCTGTGGTCTGTTTCCACCTCCTGTAACAGTAAACAATTTTTTAGATATCAAAAATAAGTTTTGACTTGTTCCTTAAAAACTTAAAAAAAATTTTATTTACTTAAAATATTAAAAATTTTTGTATCTTTATTTACCTCTACTTAAATTTCTTCTTATGGGTCCACCACCTATGGTCGGCCTAGTTCTTTCTTCGTTTCTAAATGTGTTAATTTCAGATGTGGCCAGTTGAATGTTCATAGCACGTCCATCAAGTGGTACTCCATTATACTGTTTCATAGCTTTTAAAGCATCAGCTCTTCTTTCAAATACAACATCAGCAGTACCTTCAAATTAAACAATGATTTTAGTATATGAGACTAAAAAATAACTACAAAGTTTGACATTAATTACTTCAGGTACATTAATTAATGCAATAATATAAACATTAATAATACCAACCTAGTGATCTACCAGATCTATCATAGTGAACAGCAGCACTTTTTAAAATTCCAAATTCAGAGAAAAGTTCCTGTATATCAGAGTCAGAAACTCCAAAATCCAAATTTGAAACTAAAAGTTTAGTGGGCCCCATTGTGATTGGAGCACTCCTTTGTATCTTCCTATCATTGAAGTCATTGAACATGTCATGTTTCCAAGTGCTGTTTACATCACCCTGAAATAGGTTGTCCTTCATAGATCATGCCAACTGCCCGCTGCAGCTTCTTTGAGTATACACTCAAAATACTTAGCAAACTTTAGTTGTACATGTTCTATTACAATTCACAAAATTTATAAATCATATTCTAAATACATTTAAGAAATTGTATACAATGATAGGCAAAAACAATTTACAAAAACAACTGCAACATCAACAATTTATATGGAATCGTTATTATCACCACTGACACTGCACTTTTTTTAAACTTTAACACAAGAAAGTTTTATCATCCACATTCAATACAACTCATTATAGTTGTTGTCCGTGGGCTGTAATCACCCCATATACAATGACAGCTACTCGAAGAAAGGGTTGTTTGCAAACAAAGCCCCCATCCACAATACACTTAGTGGTAATAATGTGAAAGATCTTCAAAAATGTTGTCGCTGCTGGTGCTAACTGTCGATATTAAATCCGAGTTCCAAGAATAGAGCACACGTCCAGTAAAAATTATTTAGAATACAACAATGCCAAATATCTCCAAATATTAAAATATGAACGGGAGTGGAAGTTTAGAATGCCTTTAAGATTAATTAATAATAGTAAACCGTGGGTAAGCTAGGTATATTTTATGGAAGAGATGAACCAGACACGATGCACTTGACGCGTCATTTCACCACGTTGGTCCGCCATATTGCAAATTGTATAATCAACTTAATACTTTTATTCGATTTACCCTTGTATAGTTAGCTGGCTTGGATACTCCACCACGATTTCGACCTCGTAACATACCGCCCGTACGGGCATTACGAAATCCACCTCCGCCACCACGAGCAGGTCTTTTTACATCAAATTTTCTTCCAGCTCCTCCACCACCAGTTTTTCCTTTTTTATTTGCTTTTATTATATCATCCAGTGCCATATCGATTCTGTCCGCCATTTTAGGCCTATTGAAACTAATAAATTTACTAAAATATTCAAAAACTCGCAGAGGTGAGTAAAATTAACTTCGTCGGTAAACTGACTTGACTAACGCGTCTCTTAACAATTGATTCACCAACACCAAAATGGAGTCATCAAAAGTGTTACCAGATAATTATTAAAAATACATGATAATATAATCTATATACATATAATTCAATCGTACCTACCTTATCGGAATCTGTATAGTTATAGAAGATATTAGAGAAATAAAATTACTAGAGACGTTTATATTTTTAGTTCTTATTGATGATACTCATATGGGCAACAAATCATATAAATATGATTTCTAGAATTGTTGTCTAATTGTCTGTTTATTTGTAGGTGTATTACCGCTAATGTGGTTCTTTCGCATTTCTCTGTCGCGGAATTTTTACGTGTAATATACATTACGCAGTTAGACAAATACATCATATTCTTTGAATATTACAAGATATCATAATAAATTTAAAACGTTCAGTTGTTTGTGGTTTGATTCTTATTGATGGCGAATTATAAAATACTAAGATAAGTCATCTATCAACAAGAAAAATCACAAGCTCTCCATCCATTCGTGAACTACATTTCTTTGCATCAGCGTATAGTTGCGTCTTTCGTAATCAAATACTTTTGAGGCTTAAAGTCACGCAAACACACGGAGTCGTGGGCACCAGCTAGTGATAAATAAGTGTGCAAAAATAAGATCCTACATTATAATATGTAAATGTTACTAAGTTTATGTGTTAATAAAAAAACTTGTACGGTGTACCTACTTACTTTTTTTATAGGATCATGGGTGAATTTTGATATGAGCGTATTTTTTTTCTGGCCACACTTAATACTCCAGTTATAAAATCATGACAAGTGACAACTGCTATAATGTCATTTTCGCTTTTCAAATTTCAAGTTCAAATGCGAAGTAAAACAGATTAAATTTCAGAGTTCATCAAGTGAAATTAGTTTTAATTAAATTTTGGAACATTAAATAATGGCTTTAAATAAATTTATGCATCCTCGTAACATTTATAAAACTCCTCCTGATTTTTCAAATTTAGCCAAAAAGTACAAGGAGTTCTCCGATGTAGCCAAAGTGGTAATTTAGTTGTTATAAAAGTAGAATTCTTGTTTATTACATTATTTTTACTTTAATTACACTTTTAGGACATTACAGGAAAAGTGAGCATTGACTTCAAAGACCCACATGCCTTAAGGGTTTTAACCAAGTATTTGTTAAAGTCTGACTTTAACCTTGACGTAAATATTCCGGAAGATCGTCTGGTACCAACACTTCCTTTGAGGCTAAATTACATTTTATGGATTGAAGATTTATTGATTGCAATCAATAAAAATAATTCTGTATCAGGCATTGATATTGGTAGGTTTATAATAATTATTGAACTTGCCTTGGGCTCTTATTTTTTTTAATTCATTTTATAAATAATATGTTTTCTGATTATGTAGGAACTGGAGCATGCGCTATATATCCTTTATTGGCTGCTGTGAAAAACAAATGGAAAATGCTTGGAACTGAAACAGATGAAGAAAGTCTAATGAAAGCAAAGGATAACATTGAGAGAAATATGTTACAGCATCTTATTGAATGTATGTGTCGAAATGATTGAACTGATAGATTTAACTTCAATATTGAACTTATTTCAGTGTGATGTTTTTACAATTGTTTTCATAGTATTTTCTCCTAATTACCCTTTAAATATATGAAGAATATAATGACAGAATACAGAATGAGACATCTGATAGCTGAAGCCATATTGTTATATTGTAATTATATATTTGCAATATTTTTTTTTTTAATATATTTTCTTATTGGTCTACACAGTCTTATATATATACCTGTAAGCCTGACCTCAATTTGAATAGTTAGTATTTTGTTTTAAATTTTGCCTCCATATGTTATCACCAATCAGGTTTGGCGAGTATTTAATTTTTCAGTAGCAAACAGTGACATGCAGAATAATAATGATTGCAGTGAAAGAGAACAAGTCAACATCAATATTTGATTGTGTTTTTGTGGATAACAATGATCAAGTGTTTGATTTTTGTATGTGCAATCCACCCTTTTATACAAATATTCAAGAATTATTGGAATCTCGAAGCCCGGCCAGGTAAATTGTATTAACATTGTTATAATGTTGTTGTAAATTGTGTCATCATTATAATTTATTTAATAAATAAATAATAATGAAATTTAAAATCAGTGAAATATTGTGAGTATTGAAATAATTCGAATTTTATATAATGCAACTAAACTAAATTTATATATTTTAGACCTGCACCGAAAAATGGCTTTACTGGATCTCCACATGAACTTATAACTGAAGGTGGTGAACTACAATTTTGTAGGAAAATTATTGCAGAAAGTAAGATTTATAAAGACAGAATACTGTAAGAAAACTCAAATATTATTGATAGTGTAGCTTATTTTGGAATGAAATTGAAAACAATTATTAAATGTTTTTTTTATTTCAGAATATTTACAACAATGGTTGGTCACAAGTATAATTTGAAGGAGCTAACATTAGACTTAAAAGCAGAAAACATTCAACACACGACAACAGAATTTTGCCAAGGGCGTGTGACTCGGTGGGGGTTAGCTTGGACATATAAAGATTACCACTTTACTAATTTAGGTATGTTTGTTCAAGTTAACTTTAAATTTGGTATTTTAGAATATTTATTTACATGAATTATTTTAAAAAAACAAGCATACAAATTTTTATGAAATTCATAAAAACATTATACACTGTTACATTCAAGAAAATAAAACTTTATCATTACAGTATAAAGTCTTATGTTAAATTGTAGTAATAAAGTCTTGTGGTAAAAACTGTTCTTGCCGTTAAATTGAAGCATTGAACTGCATGGAGCGAATGTCTGCTTTGGATGTCTCAGACCTGGGAAAAAGCATTGTGGCACATATGTGTAAACCATAAAAGTAAAAAAAAAGTAACAGCCTGTGAATTTCCCACTGCTGAGATAAGGCCTCCTCTTCCATTAAGGAGAGGGTTTTGGAACATATTCCACCATGCTGTTCCAATGCGGTTTACTGGGCCATCACAGCTTAAACCTTAGTGTTGCATATACTTTTTCACAACATAGACACGATAATGAGGAAACATTGATCTATATGTGCAACTACACCATTAATATTAGACCAACAAATCACTTAGCCAAATTCATAGTATAAAATCATCAAGCATATGAAACGTAGTGAGTTCCGGGCTCCGGCTAATGTGTATGGAGAGATACCGCTTCAATCGAACGAAGAGGGTATCCGTATGTAGGTTTTAAGAGTATATTTACGACTATTCTATTAAAATTTCCGAAAAAATTAATCTATATATCACTTTGTAGGTAATAGGTATCGCTTAAAAATAATTAATTGACTTGAAGAAATATAATTATTTATATCCATAAAACATGATTATTCATATATAATATATTTCTTTGTTTGTAGTTGTACCGAAGCATAAATCGCGGAAGAAGAATGTACCGATAGTAATAACATTACCAGACTTACCAGGTCCTGAGAATGATATAACTAATTGTATAAAAAAGATAAAAGGAATACTATTAGATTTAAAAATTATGTTTAAAGTTATAAACAAAAGACGAAACGAAATAACCCTAAGTATTATTGCTTATAACAATACTTGGTCTAATCAACGGCGGAAAAGACGACTTTCGAAGCAATCATCGGAAATTCAGAGCAAGCATCCTAAACAAGACTTAGAAGTAAAAGAACCGCACATGAAAGAAAAAATAAGTCATAAAGACATTTCAAATGAAGCACAAATTTCTGCTCTGAAACATACAGAAGTTGCAGAAGAAATAATTTCTAAACCGTCATTAATAAACAAAGATGAACAAGAAATTATCGTTCAGGGTATTATGAAATTTTTTATGAAAGACAATCACCCAAATTTTGAATTGGAATATTTGAATGGCAAGGCTGGAAAAGAAGGGTTACATCAAGTAATACAGTATATAAAAAACAATTGGAAATAAATTTTTATAAAAATGTGTCTTGCTTTATTTAATGCAATATTATTATTAATTATTACGGTTTTGTAGTGCTTCCAAGATCGCGTTTTGCGAAAAGATGTTTTAAAAAAATAAATACTCGATATCCTTTTTCTGCCAAGGAACGTCTACGGCTGGGCATAGGTCTCCCCCAAAGATCGCCACAACGACCGGTCTTGTGTAGCCACAACGAACGACTTCCCGCGACCTTCACCAGGTCGTCGGACCACCTTAAGGGGGGCTACTCTACTACTCACGATGCGTCTTTCGGTCCGTGGTCGCCACTCGAGAACTCGTCTGCTCCATCGGCCGTCGGTTCTTCGAGCGTTGTGACCCGCCCACTGCCACTTAAGTATGGCATTTCTTCGGGCTATCTCTGTGACCTTAGTTCTTCTGCGGATTCTTTAGTTCCTTGGCGGACATGATGATCCTTCTCCTAAACAGACTTATAGCAATATCTGATAGTTTTCTTTAACTTCCAATTCTGTATTTGAATAAAACTAATTTAAAATTTTGGAAAGTTTATCCTCGACGTATCTAAGCCTAATTTTTCGTTTTGCTTACAATTTACTAATTGTTGGGTGCGATTGTACGATTTTTGTTTGTGCCCGAAAATAGACTGCACGAAGCCGAATCTATCCGTTTTTCAACTATTAAGATTTCACGTCTTCAGATCCGACCCAGGAATTTATCAGTTTGAATTTGTTAATAGTATATATTTTGACATGTACCGACCACTCTAAATTCTTATAATACATCTCAATCAGAGATTGATTTTATTGCTAATATACAAAACTCTCAGTTATTGTATTATATAATATATTGGGTTATTGGTAATTCGACGTACATCCTACGAGGTAGTGGGGGTGACTATTTGTAATAATTTTAACTCCCATATGCAATAAACGTCGAATTACCAATATCCCTGTATGTTAACCTAAATATTCCACCCAATCTGATTAGGCAACATTTTGAAGTTAAATAAGATGAAAAAAGCCTTAAAACTCATTCTCACTCTTCTTTTGAACTTTGAAGCTTGTGATTTTGCTTTGATTGATAATATTATTTTAGGATAATTTCAAACCAAATTTTCCAATTTGGTGAATAATCGTTCGTTCAATTTCTCACTCATTAAAACACTCATAAATGTGTAGGTTGTATAATATCGTGCCTTTGCCTTCTCAAAGAATGATTAAATTTAAGGCTTATATCAACAAAAAGTCATTAAACGGAAGACATGGCTGTATCATTTATGCCTTACAATTTAATTTAATATGAATAAAAATTACAAAATACTTGGCTGTACGGTGTAATACTTTTGCCTTTTCCCTCTAAGGAAAGAAAAAAATCAACAAAAAGTCATAACATTATGTCAATTTTCGCGCGTATTTGACGCATCTTAGATTGTGTACGCCGTTAATGTAACAAATTTCTGCAAATAATTTGTTAGTATATTGTAAAACGTTTTCAATTTCAGCACAATTATTAGTGATCATCTTTTGAAATAAATTTATATATAGTTATTCTTTGTATTGTTTTATGTTTTTTGATAATCAGGTACTGTGAAGGTATTATATTATTTACCAAAGCAATAATGGACTTTTGAATAACCCTAAGACTAAAAATTTTGAAAAAAAACTTTATATTGAATATCAAGGAAAATTGTCAACAGAAATGAACAATCGTGTTGCTACTAATCGAAATAAGGATGAGAATGAAACTAATGAGGGTAAAACCGTGGCTCTTATCATGTAATGGTGTCCAATAATTGTGAATTGTGAACAGACTTAACTATAAATGATTTATATATATTTTAGTCAGGCGAGTTACTAAAGAAAAAATTAAAACGGATAGCAGAGTAAATTCAACAAGTAGAAAAAAAATCAAGTTGAATAATAAAAACGAGACTGAAGGAAATAGGTAGGTTATAAATTTATTTGCTGTGGGTCTAATATTAGAGATTAGATTATAATATTACTGCTCTCAATATTATTTACATTCGGTAACAATTTTTAGTAAACCTAAGAGAAAGCTGCTTGAACTGGAAACAGATCCATCAATACTACAAAGGCGACAAAAGCAGATAGATTATGGCAAAAATACTGTTGGTTATCATAACTATTTACAGCAAGTTCCTATGTAAGTAAAAGACATCTAATCCTAAGTGTTTGTTGGTTAAGCTTACCTAATTTCCAATCATCATTTATGTATAATTTATGAACTTAACTTTAAATAATTAATATTTGTATGTATTAATAATAGTCATATTTTTGTTATGATTTTTAAAGAATCATTAAAATTTTGTTACTTTACAAATGTGTTGTTTTATAATGGAAATTGGGAAGTTTTTGATACCAGTCAAAGTGAAATAAATAGGGAAATTATTTTTTTATTAATTCTCTTACCTCTAGTTTTAATTTCAAATACTTTCAGGGATAAACGCACAAAAGATGACCCAAAAACACCAGACAAGTATACAAAATATAGTAGAAATTCTTGGGATATGTTAATAAAAATTTGGAGAAAAAAATTGCATCAGTATGATACTGGAGATAAAAAGCCTAACATGGAATCTGATGAAGATACAGATTCATAGTTATATTTGTTTGCAAAAAAATAAATGATTAATATGCATACAATTTATTTCTATGACCACATATACACTCACATTTCTTATTAAATAAGTTGTAGTTATTACTCATAAAAACAAATATGTGACATAATTTTATTTAATAAAGTTTTAAACAGTTGGTAATTCAATTCTATTCAAAATATCCTTTGCTTGTTTCAAAAGTGGATTATTCTTTCCATCTAAAGCGAAACTTTGTAATTTTTCCATATATTCTTCTATGTTACTTTCTGAAGCGCCAGTAGGACCTCCTGCAATGGTTACTAATATTAACAGAAGCTTAAACATTTATAAAATACTTTTTAATATAAAATTACAATAGCCAATTCCAATTGGAGTAGGAGTGAAGATAAACAAACCTTAGATTTACATATTTCATGCAATTAGCTTGGCTTAATCATGCTCTACTGAGAGTTTGTGATTAATAAATTTTTATAGTAATAATACAACTCTATTATACTTTAATTTTACTTCTATATTCCGATAACAGTTTCTTTGATGTTTAAAATGCTCTTTTTTTTTTTCAAATAGTGAATATTGTATGATAATGAAGCTCAACTAATAATATTATGTTAATTTTTTGTCAAATGTTATGTTATGGTTGGATAACAGTATATTGTTCATTAAATTTGGTAATAATAGGTAGTAAATAATACCTTGCAAGGGCAATACAACTGATTGTAAAGCTTGGGTCAAAGTAGACACAAGAGCTCGACGGTGTGCTACAAGAGCTGCTGTTCTCTCAGCAGCTGCTGCAGTTTCTGCACGAAGTCTTGCAGTTGCAGCACTGACTTCTTCAGCATGACGTTGCAAGATAGCATTCTAAAAATATGACATTTAATGTTATACAATAAAAACAGATAAATTAAGCAACCACATCATGTTTTAATCTGAATCAAATAATTTTAGTTCCACATGTTATCTCATTTTGCATAAAGTATTAAATTATAACATTTTCAATGGCAGTAATCAATAGCTTAAATAAATCTTAAGACTGCTGTATGATGGAGATTACTTCTAATGTTTTAAAGTTGACCTAATTTTTCAGTGTTAACAGTGTTTCTTTTCTTTTATCAATCCTTCTTAATTTTAAGTTATTTTATTATTATTATCCAAACTATAAAAACTAAGTGAATTCCACAATACATATTTCTTATTTATACCATTTTTCATAAAAACCAATAAGCAAACTACTAATGTAATGATTTGTAGATGTGCTTTGTTCACCTGTTGTTCATAATCAGAATTTGCTTTTCTTAATTGACGAAGTTCTGTTTCTCTTAATTTGTTATGATGTAAGAATTGGTCTGTAAATATAGGAATATCTGTGTCACCAGGTATTTCTTCTCCCTGTAAAATAAAGTTTATTATTAAAATGTAATCATAAGAATGTTTATGTAAAATTAAATGGTAATGATACTTACAGATGCAGGTGTTATACAAGGCCTTGGGCGAGGAGGTGTTTGTTGTCTCGGTAAAGATGTTACTGGGACAGCAGCTATATTACTAACAATACTTTGTTCTGGTGTTTGTGTAGCCGCACCTCAATAAATAATAACAGCATATGTCAATAATGTGAGGGTATAGTTAATATAGTATTTCTTATGTTGTGTTTTCTTTATTCTATAATATACCTTAAGGTATTCGCAGAATACGCTATATATGCATATATGCTTATTACATACAGACTTGTTAGTTTGTTGGCAGATAGATTGAATAATTACGAATAAATCTATTTTAATATTAACATGTTTACCTGTGTTATTCAAATTACTATCATTATTCATGTTTGGTTTAATTTTTTTAGTGGTAGTATTGGAGTCCTTTTGTTCCATTTGCTGTCTTCTAAATTCTTTGTAAGCATCAGTTTTCTTATATTCAGCCCATTCCTTTATGTATCTGTTAAGTATATAAAAATATATTAATATCACTGGTAATCTGTAAAAAATATTTTTATCGTAACAACAAAAATTACCGTTCCTTATCTTGGTCAGCTGCATCAAGGTATTGTTGTTTTTCTTCAGATGGAAGCTTACTCCATTCACTAGCTAACTGTCTAGTTAATTCAGCAAAACCTAACTCTGGTTGCTCAGCACGCAATTGATCTCGTCTTTCATTCAGAAATCGTACATAACCTGAAACATTTAAATTATATTCATAATCAGTCTTTACTTAGTTAATAATATAATAATATTCTATTTTATTATTCAAAACAGCCTCAAGGAAAAAAATGGCACTATGTATCTAAATATTTATTATAGTATGTGATAGCTATGTGACTAAATTTTACAATTATTCATTTTTTAAAAGTCTTAATAGTTTATTTAGTAATTACCTGTAAGAGGTTGTCGAGGCGCAGTTACATCGCGAGGAATCTTAGGCTTTCGCTTTTTCGGTTTTTTTGGAGATGGTTTTTGAACATCCTTTGAGTTCACAGATTGAGTGACGATATCATTATCGTTTCCGTTAGTTGTTGCGATTAGGGCTGAATTGGGGTCATGTTCTACGTTTAATGGTTTTGGTAACTCTTCATGTTTAACAGATTGTTGTTCTAGAGACTGTGCGGCGTCCACCTCCATAATAAATTTGATTTTATTCGTTCTGTCTCTCTTTCAAAGTTGAAGTTTACCTTTTTAAGCTGATTTTACTATAATCAATATTAGAACTAAAAAAGAATTTAATACCATTCTTATTAAGGAAAAAATTCTTAAATCTTTACTGAAAGTTAATTTTATTAAATAAAAAGTCAAGTGTACATAAACGATACAATCACAGATTACAGTAGAAAAATCTTACTCTGAGTTTTGACAAATAAAATGATATATATCGCTTTTTCTCTGGCGATGAATACAATATAATATGATCTGTGGTTAACATTAACAGGGCTACCAGTCAACTTATACATTGATTGAGTTATGTCCGGTCTTTATCCTATTCCAATGGAGGTGGAAAAAAAGATAAACGAACCTTAGATTAATAAAGTCACAATAACAGTTTCGTCGATGTTCAAAAACCGTTTTTTGCAAATTCTTAGTGAATATCGTTGATTAATCAAGCTCTCTGCGAATTATATCGCGTCAATTTGCTGTGAAAAGTTGTTTATTTTGGCTTTATTCCGTATTTGATCGCAACATTGGCTGTATATACATATTGTAATACTAAAAGTCCCACTGTTATGGTTAAAAATTGGAATAGAGTAGGTACATAGGTCATGGTAGGAAGTTTAGGTCATTGAATATTATACAGAATTAAATTGCAAGTTATGGATGTTGCAACAACAACAACGAACGATTTCGTTGCATTCTGTATACAATCAACAGATTGCCTGTATCTAAGGGTTTATTGTTGTATTACTTTCTATAAACTTCTGTTACTTCTTACGGCATACATTTCAATATTGTTTATCCAATCATACAAGAAACTACAATACTTACTGCATACAAAACTGGCTACATTATATACACTTTAATATTAATATAAAATTTTACAGATGCAATCTGACGAAAGTGAGCTTATTTCAGTTATTTTGTTCAATTTTAGATGCGAAATTTTCATAATTGCTAGTCATTTTCAGTTGTATCACCTATGTCACGTAGTCAGTAATATATGGTTTCTTATTTAATTGTATTATTTACAATTAAATAATAAATAGTATTATTTTTTATAATTTTTAATTTCTTGTGTGTTGGATATTGCTTCTATGTTGTACAGATAATTTTCCTCCTGTTCTACCGAAATAATTAGTAGAGTTTTGAGAAAATTATACGAATAGATAAAGGAAAAAACATTCATTGCTTTGTACTTTGGTTTCTCCTCTACGCCAAAAACAATTTAAAAAATAAATTGACTTTGACATTTAACTTCATTTTATCTGTTACGGAAGGTTTTTTATATGAAGAATGAAGTTATGAACTGGAAATTGTTTTTCACAAATAAATAAGAAAATACTAATTTTAAAATTAAACTTACCTGTACTGCTAAAACAACTTACAGGCAAGATAAATCTTGTCCTTGTCACTATGTAAATATCGTCAAATAGAGATCGAAATAATAATGGTAAATTTACTTTTTTATAACAAACAAAAATTATAATTCGAATACATTGATAAAAAATATCTAATATTATAACATTATTATACTTTTCTTTCCTTCAATTTTTATTTACACTTCTAATTATTTTCGGCTAACTTTCTAGGGTGATTTTGAAATAAACGAGGCTTTGGCCTCGTTGGAGATGCTGATGTCGGAGTTTTTTGCACCAACTACAAACAATTTCAGAAAAAGGGAAATTGAAAATATGTTGGAAAATTTTTCCAATGCTAGAGACTCATGGAAACATTGTTTGTTATTTCTTCAAAAATCTCAAAATCAGTATGTGTTGATGTTTATATTGACAACATTAGAGGTAAGTTATTAATTCTAGTGATAATTGAAATGGTTAATATTTTTAAACGACTTATTATTTTATTTATTATTTGCAGAAAATAATAAATAGACAATGGATAAGATTGTCAGATGATGAAAAAACAGAAGTTCGACTAACTTTAATGAATGAGCTTATGAACAAACATGATGTGATGTACTTTATAAGAAATAAATTAGCTGCTTTGTTAGTATCCATAGCCCGCTACGACTGGCCCCACTTGTATCCAGATTTTTTCACAAATATTGTTGAGGTACATTATTGAATATGATTTTTATGTAACCATTTAAGAAAAATCCTATCACTAATATTAGTGTCATAAATATTTATGTGTAAACAAAGTGCTAGTGTTTAAGCAACCAATATTGTATCCTATAGGCATTCTAAATAGACATATGTTGATTATTTTTATGTAAGGTTGTTAAAATCACTACTCAATTCTTTTTTTTCTATTTAGTTATTAAAATGTGAGGGTCGTCAATGCATCATTGGCTTGGTGTTAGCTCAAGCAGCAAGTGAAGAGTTGGGCGCAGCTCGGGATACTGGAGTGTTACTGCCCTCAGCACGAAAGAGTCAACTAGAACGACTTATGCTTAAAGGCATGCCTCAAATGCTTGCAGCACTAAGTGGTAAATATTCATTTGTAATTCAATTAGAATATATTATTAAAATAACTCTGTTGAAGCAATGAAAAATATATTATTACAGCTATATTGGAAAAAAATGCTCAAAAAGAAGGTCAATCGAATCCCCCACCATCGCCCACAAGTGGTTTACCACAAACTTCCGCACTACCTGATTTATTAGCGAATGCTCATGATGTACATTCAACAGAAAAGTAAGTGTTTTAAAAGCATTGTTGATGTCACAAATAATGAGATATGAATAACAAACTGTATCTTTAATGTTAATACAATTACTTTTCCAGAGCACTGAATATGGAAATAGTTGTTAAATGTCTGACTACACTTCAGCATTTATTTTCATGGTTGCCACTGTCTTCCCATGTACCTCCTTCTCTCGTAACTACGGTGTTCTATTGGGGCAGTATAGCTACACAATCACAGGTCATAAAAGTGTTAGCTTAAATTATTCCACTCTGACTGTAGAAGACATGACTATGTAACATATTACTAATAGTAGTATTAAAGACTTCTGGTGACAAATAAATAAAACATGGTTAAATAGGAATATAACTGTGCAGTTAATTAGGCGAAAATATGATACCTTCTAAAGTAGTTTGTAATACTTCATTTAATATACTTAATTTTAATAAAATCTAATTATAACATTAATACATATATAATAATATATTAGCGTAACTGTTGTTTTTGTCAAGTCTTTAATACTGCTATAATTCTGTGCCTTATGTAAAGTGGAGATTTGTGTTCAGAGCACGGAAGCGGCGCTGGCGGGGTTGGGCGGCGTCTGCGAGCTGCTGTACCGGCGGTACGCGCCGCCCTCGTCGGCAGCCACGGCGCTGCGCCTGCAGCATTGCGCCTTACGCCTGCTGCGACACCTGCACCACGCCCACCACATGATGCGCGCGCATCCCGAGTAAGTGCCTGTTTATGAAACTAGCAACAATACAAGAATTCCAAAAACATACAACAACAACAACAACAGCCTGTAAATTCCCACTGCTGGGCTAAAGGCCTCCTCTCCCTTTGAGGAGAAGGTTTGGAACATATTCCACCACGCTGTTCCAATGCGGGTTGGTGGAATACACATGTGGCAGAATTTCTATGAAATTTGTCACATGCAGGTTTCCTCATGTTGTTTTCCTTCACCGCTGAGCACGAGATGAATTATAAAGACAAATTAAGCACATGAATCAGCGGTGCTTGCATGGGTTTGAACCCGCAATCATCGGTTAAGATGCGCATGTTCTAACCACTGGGCCATCTCGACAAAAACATAATTTATTGTAATTTAATGTTGTACAAAATTCGAGTAATGGGCGGCTGATATTCTTCTTTGCAGTTATTTGAACAAGTTAGCTGAGTTCCTAAAGTTATTTGTGTCCCTGCATTTTAAGAGGTTGGAGGCCGAGCCGGAGTTTGATGCTATAGAATTTTTATCATATTTATTCCAGTACACATTCCAGGTATATAATTCAATAAATATTATTTATTTATCATTATAAAATATTAAATTAATTAATTAATTAATAAAGTATAATTTAAATTTTTAGGTCCCAACATGCGCAACATTTGTAAGCTGCTTAGATATATGGATACAATTCATAGATGTATTAAAACCTGAAGACACCCCAAAGTAAGTATAAATCTTTTTGAAATAAATAAATTCACTATTTCTTTTATAAAGGTATTTTTTATTTATTTTTATAGATATTGGGAGGCACTTCAAGCTTTGGTGATTAGCATATTAAATAAAATACAATTCCAGCACAATAAAGCACAGTTACAGCATCTCGATAATGATGTGTGCGATGATGATGTAAGTAAAAAAAGGAAAATATTTTTGAGAGATTCTATCGTATCAAAGTTAGGTTTTTATTATTTTATTTCATATATTAATTATAAATAGGTCTTTTCGTAATATTTGAATTTGGATATGAATAAAAATATGTGATATTGTATTTTGTCATAGGGCGAAACCGAATGGCAGACATTCCTTAAACATTGTATTGAATGTATCGCTCGAGTAGCGGACCTGGCGCCTCTAGAAGTGTTTACAGCTGTGGTATGTAGATGTGGTAGTTTTGAATTAAATTTTACAAATTATAAATCGTAGAAATTCCGGTGAGTTGATAAGTTTAATGGAGCTCCTAGCCTTCGCAAGTGTGGGAGGTCAATAGATATTAATCAAGTACAGTTCTAAAGCTGCGCACGCGCGTCGCAGATGGAGCGGTGGCAGTGCCTGGCGGACGTGCACGCGCGGGCGGCGGGGCGCGGGGGAGCGGGCGGGGAGGCCGAGCGACTGCTGGCCGCGCTTCTCGACCTCGCCACGCTCACGCGCCTTCTGGGCCGTCTGGCGCCCGCACTGCTCGCGGGTAAATCGGCGCCACAGGGCTACCATTCCTGTTACTTAATTACGTTGGATTCATACTTAAAAGCGGCGAGTTTAATAAACTAATATTATAAATGCGAAAGTTTGTTAGAATGGATGTATGTATGTTTGTTACTGTTTCACGATAAAACTACAGACCAGATTTGGATGAAAATTTACAGTAATATGAGTTACACATCAGAATAACACATAAGCAACATACATATCATGGGCCCGTGTGATGCCGGGGAGGGTCGCTAGTATTTATATATTATTGACATTTTATTTGTTTGTTGTAAATCAGAACCTGAGAACGGCGCAGCGGGTGGAGGAGCGGGCGGAGCGACGCGTGCGCAGACGGCGGGCGCGGCGCTGGTGGAGCGCTGCGCGAGCGCGCTGGCGGGCGCAGCACTGACGCGGCCTCACCGCGCACACCCCTCGCCGGCGCTCGCGCGTGCGCACGTTATACTGTTTGTGCTCACTTTTATTGCTGCTAATATGCCACTCTTTATTCTTATCTGACAAAAGACAAAAAACTTTTAATGTGTCCCTAGTTCTAGGAATGTTTATAACAATGTTCTCTGTATAAAATTTTGAAAGCTCATCATCATCATCTATCTCGCTCTTAAGCCTATGGGGTCTTTTTTTTTTTTATTTAAAATACAACATCCACAGGCTCGCCCGTGCCTTTTTTACATTTTATATTCAATTTCATTTTGGCGTTTTATATTTATACTAAACATCAGCAGATCTTCGCTGGAAATCATTTTTGTCGTGTTCTTGGGAGACGTGGCCCACGCTGATTTTTTTTTTTTTTTATTTATTATTAAATAATATATACTAATGTATAATAAATTATATATAAACTATAATAAATAATATATAAATAAGCCTAATGTAATAATAATAATAATATATAAATAAGCCTAATATAATAAGCTTATGGGGTCATAGTTGTCGATGTCGATTTTTTCGCCTTCCTGTTGTCAATATATCAAAAATGAAAAAGTGAAGGCGCTAATGGTCGGCCTTTCCGCAGGCACGCGGAGATGTTCGCGTGCATGGGCGCGTGGTGCTGCTACGCGGGCGAGGTGCGCGCGGCGCCGCCCACCATGCAGGGGCTGCTGGCCAGCGCGCTGCCCTTCCTCGTGCCGCACGACGCGCCGGTAACCGCTGCTTATGGATGTAACCTGATTGAAGTATTTATTTGTGACTATCGTTACCGTCACTTTATTGCTTCACTCAGGAGCCCCCTCTGCTGTGTCACGCGGCGGCTCATCTCCTGCTCAGTCTGTCGAAAAACGTCAAGTTCGCAAACGATCCGATGGTTATGTTGAGCGATTTGTACAATCACGCGCAACGATCTCTGCATTACTTGGAGCCAAAGGTTGGTTAATATATGTATTGTTATTTTTGTCAAGGTTATGTGTTATAATGATAATGTAAGATATAAACGTAAGTATTAAATTAAATTTAAACGCGATACATGTATGTACGGTGAAGGAAAACATCGTGAGGAAACCTGCATGTGACATGTTTCATAGAAATTCTGCCACATTTTCATTTCACCAACCCGCATTGGAACAGCGTGGTGGAATATGTTCCAAACCTTTTCCTCAAAGGGAGAGGAGGCCTTTAGCCCAGCATTGGGAATTTACAGGCTTTTGTTGTTGCGATACATGTTGCATACTAGAAGCGTAATGCCAGATATTTGTTGATTTTGATGTCAAGTTCAAGTTCAAATCGAGATTTAGAGAATTAAGGCAATCGTATTTTGAGCAGGCTTAATGAGGTAATCGCATTCGTTTTTGTGCCACAGACCGCTGGCGTAGTGCGCGAGGCACTGGTGTCGCTGGCGCTGGCACGCGGCGCGGCCGGCAGCGCGACCGGTGGCACGGTGGGCGGCCAGGAGGCAGCGCGGGCGTTGCTCGCTTCCTGGTCGGCTGCGCTGCCGGTGGCCGGGCCCGCCGCCGCGCTACCGCCGCTGACCGCGCTACTCCACGCGTTTGCCGCGGCCCCGACTGCCGCTAAAAAAGTAATGCTGCCATATTCTGTCTCCGCTTTATTTATTACACATTACAATATTTTTTGTTTTTATTTAGTTAAGTTTAATGCTATTTTTACATTTTGTTCGGTGTATTTTTTTCGGCTAGACAGCAAAATAAGATGGTTCGTCTAATTTATAAAACTTCAATCCCATCTATAAAGGTCTTATTTTCCTAAAGTATATTTAAGATTGTAATTATTTTTGTGATTTCCTTCACATCCTTGCAAATTGTTGAGTACACTCAACGTCAATACGAATGATATATTCTCTTATTAACCGAAAATGCTAATGCAACACTCAGATAATAGCTGAGGGCGTGTCATCGGCGGCGGAGAGCGCGTTGCGGATGCTGTGCGAGCCGGCCTACGCGTCCGCGGAGACTGACATTACGGATTTCTTCCTCGCTCTCTTCACGGCACTGCTACCGCAGCTCGGGGCTTTCGCGTACACCGCTATCGACGTGTTTCTCGAGGTAGCGCAGAGGTGAGCCACCGATTCCAATCTATAGCTACGAACAACGATAACATACAAACCGAAACAGGCTATTTGACAATGCGAAAAATAAATTGTGAATTATTGTAATCAGAATATATTATGCGTTTAAAAATGGTTATTTACTATCGAAACTTGAAAATAATACTTAATTTATTCAAAAATCAATAAATAAAAATGCATTTTTTCAGACGTTTGTCACGTGACACAAAACGCTCCTGATTGGCCGGGCTTATGATGAAGTCACTTTTTTGTAAACCTTGCTTTTCTACTATATGTACCACAGTTTAAAATACAGCAAAGTGACGTCACCGACTCCATTGCAGCGCCATATTGTCCAAGTAGCGTTTTCGCGCGTTATTTAAATATGGAATTTTTAATATGATATTTTTCGGCAAATATGTAATAGAAATAAAAAAAAAAACAACTTTTACTGGGACCCTTAACCTCTACTAATTAATATAAAATGGATTTTAAAAACCAGTCAAATAGCCTATTGTACTATTTGCTTTACTAGGGATTCCGGTGACAGCTCGGGCAGCCTGGAACGGCTGGTGGAGTGCGTGCGGCTGGGAGTGGAGGCCGGCGGCGGCGGAGTGCGCGTGCGGGCCGTGCTGCAGCTGCTGCACACGCACGTGCTGCCGCGCGCCGACCCCGCGCCCGCGCTCGCCCGCGCCGCGCACCGCCTGCTCGCCAGGTACGAGCGCCCGCACGCCGCGCCCGCACGCCGCGCCCCGACTAACCTGTCCTGTCAACAATGTCGCAATATATTTACAACAATATCATGTATATTCACAGTAACATTGATCACTTTGATAAAATCAGTGATAATCATTGTATATGCACTAGAAGTAAGGATAAGCTTATAACGCCAAGTTTCCGACTCCGCAAAGTCAATAAATCTTTCTTGGGGCAAGGTATCCATTTCTATAATAAAATTCCGCAGACTTTTTTAACTTTACCGTCTCGAAAATTCAAATCGTTTATAAAAAATAGATTGGTGAAAAAGGCGTATTATTCGATACAAGATTTTGTAGATGTTAAAAAACCGTGGAATTAATAATACCTGTTGACTTCCAGGCAGAATATATTAATTTAAATAATTATATTAACTAACATGACTGTATTTTTTTTAAATGTTGAAAAAGAGTAACTACTGAGTTTCTAGCCGGTTCTTCTCGGTAGAATCTACTCTCCGAACCGGTGGTAGCTTCACTTAATTGTTAAATGACGATTCAAAAGTGCTTGTAAGAGCCCACTTGAATAAAGTATACTTTGATTTTGAAACAGCGTGCTCATCCACCGCTGGCGCTACTTCTTCCCGCACTCGTGCTCGGGCGAGGAGGGCGCGCGGCGCTCGGGCGAGCTGCGCGGCGCGCTGGCGGCGGTGGGGCGCGCGCTGCTGGCGCACGACATCGAGCTGCTGCGCGGCGCGCTCGCCACCATCGACACGCTCAACGCCAAGTGGAAGCTCTATCACAAGGTCTGTAGACTGGATCTGATCTTAAACTAGTAACATAATAATAAACATATATATATTTAATGGTGACCTTATTTATACAAACATTCAAACATAATTATAAAGTTTGACAGTATGTTTTTAATTTAGTTTTAAATTTCAAAAAAGATTTTTCGTTAAATATTTCTTTCGGTAGATTATTGTACATTAGCGCTCCTTCAAATTGTATAGTTTTGTTACCATAATGTTTAGTTCTAGACTTAGGTATTTGTAATTTATGTATATTTCGTGTATAGTATTTGTGTGATTTAGTCTTTGTATGCCTGTCTCACTTATTTTATAATAATTGCTATTTTTGCCGGGATACCTGGCTGCGGTCGGTTGCAGGCGATATTCCGCAGCGAATTCATGTGCGAGTTCCTGTCGGTGCTGTTGTCGGGGCTGGCGGAGGGCGGCGCTCGGGCCCTGCTGCGCGACGAGGCGCTGGGGGCCGTGCACGCGATGGCGGCCGTGGACTTTGCCGTCTTCCGTCACGGTTTCCTGCCGCACTTCCTGCAGTCGCTGCCCGGCCTCGACCCGCAGCGCCTCGGGGAGTTTCCGCCTGATACGGTATCGTGAGACACTTCCATAGATCTTAATAGTAAATTAGTATTTGATTTCAATTTACAAAACACCAATATATTAAAGCTTTTTTTTAAGAGCTGAATTTAAGGCAAGAGCACCACTATTATAAATTGTGATATTAATTATTACAATATATTTTAATGTATTAAAAACAGAGTTCGACTATCTCGGTAACTCAACCGTTTGACAAGTTCGACGCGTCACCCGAAGCCGTGGTCAAGATTGTGAACGAAACATTGTATGTTTTCAGGATCTGCCGACGTTCACTCAAAACATCCTGAGACTGATGAATGATGTCAACTGCTATCGAGCGTATCAATCACTTACATGCAATGAAATGGGCCTCTAGTGACCGCAGTGGGTCTCAGTGAAGTATTGGTGCTGTGATACAGACCAGCTAGGGGTTAGGCCACTGGTACTTTAGAAATCAATTTTATACAAACAACTTAATACCATTACATAATTACAGCCTCGTAATTAATTTATTCGTTTTTATAAAATCAATTACTACTTTGTGTACAATATATTAGATGCATTTACAGCTTTTTTTAACTGAGTTTAAACATTATGCCGCTAGTAGTTAAAACAGAGAAAAGACGAATTTATAGTTCAGACAATGTTATGTTATTTTTGGTTAACTAGTCATAGAAGACGAATAATAAGTACTACTTGGTTTTAGTAGTATATTTTAATTTTGAATATTTTCTCTTAATTTTTTTTCTTTAAAGTGTAGTTTCTCATAGGTTAAATGCGCGCTCAATCATCTAATAGAATGTCCATTTTAACTTCTTTTCTATTTACGTAACAAATTATACTTTGTTTTCAGATATCTGCCTCATCATGATTAATTATTTAAAATAAAAATACTTTCTAATGATTTGTAATAAAGCAGTTACAATCATTGGTATATATCACATTAATAACAAGAACAAAAGTTGAACGAACATGTTCTGATTAAGGAAAATATCAAATTATGAGGCTATTTATAATCAAATGGTCATTCTGGTAGTATGATTTTTTATGTTATGACGTGTACGTTAATTTTTATCGCAACGTTCAATTTGAATATTTAATGATGACGAAAATCAAGATACAGGTAAAAATTGTATGTAGTTTGGGTAATTACAATGAGTGTTTTTGTAGAAGGGCTAATAATAGTTGAAACAAGCGTGAAGGTTTTTGATACTATTTTTAAGAAATAATTTTTAAAATAACTCTATCGTACCCGTGTAAAATCGGGCTAGTCGCTAGTTTGATATTTTTTAGATATTTCAAAAGTTAGAGTTTACGGGACCAAGTTTATTTAATGACCTTTACCCTATTTTGGAGTTTCTATAAGTCCCATATAAATGACTAAGGTGAATTGAATGAATTTGTTATTATATTGAAGCCTGTAATATAATATTTTATGTATGTTTTATATATTCATAGTATGAAGAGTGCAGTAACTGTGTTTATTCTTATTTGTAAGTTTTATGAGTTGACTATTTACTGTACAAAGTTGAAAGTAAATGGTTGAAGCAATAAAGATAAGGTTCCTTAAGAAATTTTTTATTGCATTATAAACATTAAGACATATGTTTTGATAGTACTCTATTGACTATGTCCTTATGGCTTGCATACAGATTTATGTCACTTGTAATATCTACCCATTGTACTCCAACAGCATCATCACCAGCTTGCAGGTTTAGAGAACTCACTATAGAACCATCTTCATCATGGAAATTATAAGCCACTGTTTCCATCCAGGCATTGTCAGTATTTCTTGGATCATCAACATAGCCACTATATATTTCAATGCCATTACTGAAGAAATTGTCAAATTTTTCCTTCCTCATTTGTTTTTCGCCTATAATATTAATAATTTATTATTCAACAAAAGCAAAAATTAACTTTCATTTAAATGTGGAAACTATTTTATATTATTTACACATACATTCAGATGCCTCTAACGAATTCAAGGCTTCTTCTTGAAATTCTCTAATGGCAGTGGCTGCTACTTTTTCACCAGGATCTACCATTCCTCCAGGTAATGCCCATTCCCCAGTATCTCTTCGTTTAATTGCTATAAATTGAAGAATGGGTCTGAAAAATTTCACATGAATATTAAATCTAAAAAAGTTAAATATAAAATTAGAACTGGTATAAGACAGACAGTACAAAGAACAGTATAGCTGATGTTATTTACACTTGTCTTTTGTAAAGAATAGATGACATAATTATACATCATAAAGACAATACCTCTGACAGCAAACACAGAAGTTTAATGCATGGACTGAAATATGTTAAATTAAAAGACTCATTGATTGACTAATTTTGACTGTCTTGCAGTATAGAGCAAAAGTACTATTTTTGAGTAAAATGTAAAGCACCATTTGCCAAATAATTATTAAACAATATTTTTTTAGCTATACATCAGGATTAGCTAAACATTACTAATACGAACAATACTCTGCAAGCAGCATATGTTTTATATCATCATATGTAAATTTTTCTGATTACCAAAAGTTATAACTAGTGGCCATTTAGCATGAGTCACAGATTTGCAACTACATTTTGTTACACATACTCATAATACAAAGTATAGTTAAAAGCTATATCTGAAAATTATTGATTAAATTACAAAGCAGGTACTTTTTATTAATATCTTTTTCAGTGTGTTTCCATCGCGTGACAACAGGATCAGCTGCATGGTTAGGGCCCCAACGTCCTAATACACCTCTTCCACAAATACCAGTACGACCAACTGGATTTAGTGGATAGCCATTGACTATATTATATAAGCCCATGTAACTTTCTCTGTTTACTTTTCCATCTAAGCTGTTCCACTTTGGACTGAAATTTGCACTCCCTTAAAAATATACGACAGCTACATAAAAATAGGAAGAGAGCATGAAATAAAAAACAATATTTTCATTCGATAATAATATTATACCAATTTCTGGATCCGCCCATGGTTGACCCTGTATTGATGGAGATGTATAAGTAGGTGGTTTATATTCTATAAATTCTGTATTCCAAGCAACTTTATCATCAGGAACTGGAAATCTTTGTACAGTTGATCGAGGATATAGAGGAGACCGGCATTTAAAATGAAGAGGCATAGCAAGAATGTTTTTTAGCATGAGTATTTCTAATATTACACTTATAAAATATTTTAATGTGAATAATTTAAAAAACAAACAACTTGTGATCATTTACAGTTATTTTATTACTATATATAGGTAATACTGAATAATGATGACTTCTCTTTGTGGGTATGTTATTGTAAATAATTAAATATGCCAATTGCCAATGTGACAAGTGTCATTATTCACGATCGCAATTTGACAATTAAATAACATGATACATAATGGGTGCGTTACACAAAGTGCTCACAACGATCAAAATATTCCACACGATGATGATGCATTCATCATCATGTGAAATCGTTGAGAAAATGGGCGCAATTTAAAGAAATAAATATAAGGTAATATTTTTCACGAACACCATTTCGAAAAAATTCTTTTCGCTCTACATGAAAACTAGATAGTCTTTTCTTAAATATCAGGTATTCATAAATATTCAACTACCACCACCATTTTGATTATAGTTCTATATAAATAAGGGAAAAAAATAAATTAACAATAATAAATTTTCGAAGCAAGTAAAAGGTGATTTCCTATGCAGCGGTTGTAACCGTGATCATTAGTCAGTAAAACGCACTCTGTAGAATTGCATTGCAGTAATTTGATACCAATCCGTATAAAGATGGGGCTATATTTTATAACGGGTCTATTACTTTCTCTACGCACGAAGTCAGTGTATTTTTCGCATATACAATCATTCGTAACTTTCTATCTCAGGACGGAGGGACGCAGTGGAAGAATAAATTAACTCTTTATTAGGGATTATTTAAAAAAAAAACAATCAAACAATATTGCATACTATATTTTTTAATTTATGTTCTCTTACGGGTTAATTTTCTTGTAGATGGCTTTTTAAAAACTTCGTCTTTTTTCTGAAAGTCTTCATCTTCTGCAAATAAAAGGTCAACATTAAATTAAAACATCCATGCAACAGCTATAATTTACTTTGTCTGCCTCATTTATCAAAGTGGCCTGTTTATAAGGCTACAAACTGGAGGTATTCAAGCCTGCCCAAGACAGGTTTATTTATCTTACCGGATTTTTCAATTGAGGGAATAGGAAGTGCACTTTTGTTAGAGCACACATTTGTGCACTAAAATATCCTGTCTATTCTTCCTTGACTATGGCAGCCGTGGGCGATATTGGTCACGAGTACATCCATCTTTAATGTATGTCCGTTGCATATCATCCACGCCACCATTAGTATTTTCGGCATTTTAATTTTTTCATGCATTTTATTTTATATCTTATGTTAAACATTTGATAATTAAAATTATTTATGTACCTGATTCCTCGGATTCATTAATTGTTTTGTTTTTCTGTGCAACTTTCCTTCTTGACTTTCTCACCGTTTGTGGAGTAGCATCTTTATTTGGAGGTTCATTCTTAAATAGATGAATATTATTATTAATAATAAATATTGAAAAATTAAACTATAACAGTCATATTACATATCACAATATGTTTTAGTTTTAAATATTAATTATTTGTATTCTAGATAATTAGAGCTAGCTGGCTATACAAGTATTATATTTGATGACTAGCACGAATAACTATAGGATTATACCTCATCCGGGCTAGACGAGGATCGTTGCCTGTTACGTCGCTGTGCAGGGCGACGCCGTGGAGTTGCTCGCGGGTGCTCCTGGCGTGCCTCAGTGCCTTCGCTATTCACATCATCACCATCCTCACCGTCTTTTTCTCGAACAGCAAAGCACTCTTCTATTTTATCGCCTAATTCGTTTACCAGGCTCTGAAATTTTGTTAAGAGTTTATATTTTTTTGGATTTCAAATTTGATTAATAAAGTTACTGTACCACAAGTAAGTTTAATGATAATATATAATACACAATACTACAGGCTGAGTAAGTACTAGATATTTAAAAGTATAAGTTTATCCTTTCAGTTAAGTTTTAAATATACCTTGATTTCATTCCGTGCCATTTTGGATGTGTTATTCATTAGCGTTGTAAAGGACTCCATAACACCAGAGCAGTATAATTTATCTTTGTAGCAGTCAAGATTTTCTATAAGTTTTCGCAAAGATCTTTCATTATATGTAAATAAGGAAAGGCAATAAGCTAAATCGCGCCATTGTCTCTCATCCGTTGATAGTTTGAATCGTTGACATAGTTTTTCTACTAATGCTTCCATTTGCCTATCCTTTTGGATAAGAGACGTAATGTATCTAAAATTATAAATATTTATAATATCAATGGTGTAGCTTGGTAGTAAAAGGACCAGGTTCAGCGTAGCTTTGACATAAATATGCATCAGCACATAAACACTAACAATAAAAGTAAATGAATTGAAGTTACGTAATTTTACCAAAATATAACGATGCATTACGCTGTACACTTATTATAGTGATAATAATAATCATAAAAAAACAATCCTGAAGTCTTACTTCATGATAACCCTGTATTGTTCTTCTGGAACATTTAACTCCGGATCGCTTAGTCGCGATATTATATCCGGCATGACATTATATAAAGCATTTCCTTTTTGAGAGAGTTGTTTGAAAAATAGTCGCGTCATAGAAGCTATACGAGGATCCTTGTCTGCGCAACACAAAGCCATGTCTGCTATTTGACCCTTTACACGGACCATCTCGTGTAATACAAGGAATGAGAGCATTTTCACAGCGCACTGGCGAACTTCTAGTTCTTCATCACTGAGTCTGTGGAAAATATATAAACAATTTGGTAAAAACTTTAATGCTTGGGTACTGGTATGATAAATGTGAAAGTGAGTTTGTTTGTTATGCATGAAGATCTTTGGGGGAAATTGGTAATTTAAATGCTACTCCATTGGACGCTGCGTCTGCCTAATTAAATTTTATAAAAAGGGACTTTATAAAGTTATGACATAAGAGACAAATAATGTTCCTTTTTATAAACACTTATGAGTAAACTACAGTACTATATATTATTGATTTTTTTAAATATTGTTAAATTGACTTACATATGGTATATATGATGAGTCCATGGTTGGGTCAAATTAGGGAACCGTAATGTTAAATCGGCGAAAGCGATTGTAAGATTTGTTCGGAGGGAAACATTTTTGGACCTCTTCAGAACTGTTACCATTAATTGAAGACCTTCTTCACACACAGAGCTCGATACCAACATATATCTGTTCAAAGAAGGATTTAAATGATTATTTAATAAAAGCTTTTTTTCTCAACAAGATTTTAATAAAAATACTTTTTTTTAATAGCATAGTTGGATTATATGCAAGCTGTAATTTCCTTGCAATATTAAACTTGTGATACATTTATATTACAGAACCTTAGATAATTCAGAGACCAGTGGCAAAATTATAAATTATCTCTTGATAAGGCTTTGGAATTGAAGCTTCCAGGCTGCAGTAAATACACATATTTAGTAAAACTAAATAAAAATAAATTAAAAATAATCATTGTTAAATTAGCCCTGCAGGTTTTCTTTCGTAAATTATCTTTGAATGAGTGGTATTATTTTACCATCAAGTAGCAAGTGTATGTAAGTGGTTCCATATCGAGTAGTGTCCGCACCTGGTGAAGGTGAGCGCGGCGGCGGCCTGCAGCGCGGGCGAGCAACGCGCGGCGTTGGCCAGCAGCCAGCGCAGCAGCGGCACGTAACGCGCCAGCGCCGTGCCCGCGCCCACGATGTCCCGCTCGCACACGCTGCGCACGTACTCCGCGTCCGCGTCGTCCGCTACGGCTCCCTCGAGACCCGTTTCCTCCTCGGTCATTGTTGTGTTTGCCTAGTTCAGGTAAGTAAAAATTAGTAAAGTAACAGCCTGTACATTTCTTACTGCTGAGATAAGGCCTCCTCTTCCATTAAGGAGAGGTTTTGGAACATATTCCACCACGCTGTTCCAATGCGGGTTGGTGGAATACACATGTGGCAGAATTTCTATGAAATTTGTCACATGCAGGTTTCCTCACGATGTTTTCCTTCACCGCAAAGCACGAGATGAATTATAAAGACAAATTAAGCACATGAAACAGCGGTGCTTGCCTGGGTTTGAACCCGCAATCATCGGTTAATATGTAATAGTAAAAGTAAAAATAGGAGTAGTGTAGCTTGTATCGACGCGAGTGAAATTACCGATGGCCCCTTATTAGACGTGACACTAGCGGAACGCTGGCCACGCGAGGAAGCGCTCGCATTGCTGGCATTCATGAGCGTTTGCCGTCGTAGGTCGTCGACGCGGCCGCGTCGTTTTGGAGTTGCAAATGCACCCATTTTCTTTTTACGCTTTTCTTCCACTTTACGTTCTTCTCGTACCTTAAAATAAAAAATAGGATTTACTTTTATTCATTTTTTTATTATTTAAAATTAAAATATAATCATGATTAAATGTATTTACTTGGTTCCTTCTCCTTAGTTCACTGTAAACGGTTATGTCCAGATAAATGAGTTGTTGTAAAGCTATATGACCTAGCATAAATATGAATCTTATAAGCAGTTCGGTCGGCAGACTAGCCTCTTCTTCGTTCTCTGCATCTTTTACTAACGATTGCTCTATGTTCTTGTACATCTCTGCTAAAATTTTTGTGCAAATAACGTCAGGTGTATCGCAAACCGCATATATGAAGTCTATAGAGTTGGCGGCGAACGCCGAAAACTTATCGAATTTTAAAAATGTTTCCATAAGACTGTCATATAATGATGTGAAAATAGGGTGATCTGCGGGATATCTCGTGTTCTTTTTGGAGAGCGAGATAAGAAGTTCAACGCTCAACCTCCTCGTATTGTAATCTCCCGTGAGTCCATGGGTTTGAATCACTTCGATGTTCGCGAGCGCCACTGACGGCTTAGCTTTGGCTATCATCACCAGAAGGGATAGGGCCGCGTAGCTATCCATATCGGTCGTACCATCGATCTTCTTTAGGAACATTTCCCAAAACACCTACAAGGAAAAAAATATGATAAGTAAACATTTTCGGACACTAGCCGTAGAATCTCGGTACTGTACATTTATGCGCAGTGACCTGTATGAGCGCGGGCGTGATGTCGGCGCGCGCGAGCCACTTGTCGACGAGGTGCTGCAGCGCGAGCGCGGCGCCGCGGTCGAGCGCGGCGGCCAGCGCGCACAGCTGGCGCGCCACGGCGAAGGCGCGCGCGCGCTCCGCCTTCACCTCGCTGTCCAGGTACATCTCGCGGTACGCGCGCTCCACCGCCTCGCGTTTGTCCTCGTTATCGGAAACAGATTAAAGGGGCGCTACTTTACAGGACGAGATGCTAGTCCCAAGAATGTTACTTGGTGGTAGGGCTTTGTGCAAGCCCGTCTGGGTAGGTACCACCCGCTCATCAGTTATTCTACCGCCAAACAACAGTACTCAGTATTGTTGTGTTCCGGTCTGAAGGGTGAGTGAGCCAGTGTAACTACAGGCACAAGGGACATAACATCTTAGTTCCCAAGGTTGGTGGCACATTGACGATGTAAGGAATAGTTAATCATTCTTACAGCGTTAATGTCTACGGGCGATGGTGACCACTTACCATCAGGTGGCCCATATGCTCGTCCGCCAACCTATACCATAAAAAAAAAAACATGTAAATTACTCACTTGATCCGGCGACCATACGAGAAGGAGCATATTCGTTACTCCCTCCTTGGCGGATTCTATGTTGAAGTGGTGGGCGGTCGTGAAGAAATCGATGGCCTCGCTCACGTCGCCCGCCTGCTTCGACATTAGCAGCGAGTTGATTAGGGGAACTGCTTCCGATATCATTTTGCTAAAATGTACTGATTCTTGCAAAAATGCTACGATACTTTCTTTTTCTTCGAGTCTCTTGTAGAGTGCGATTTCATTTTCGCATTGCTGCGTTAAAGATGTGGATTGTGGCTTTTCTGGTACAATGAAAACATTACGTAACAATGCTACAAAGTAGTCCACCTAAAATAAGAACCAACATGCATTATATGGTATTTCCTTTTTAAGAATGTATTTCAATAATAAAAATGGCATTGATCGAATTTAGTTATCGAAATCTATGAGTTTAATTACCTGATCGCTTTTTTTCATATCACACCTTAACAGCTTAGCATCAGGGTACTGTCTTTCAGCATGTTTCACGATCAAGTAGGCCTTATAAAAATCTTTTTCACGTAATTTTTTACGAATTGCTTCATATACATTTTCAATAGAAGCTTGAGATAGTTCCGGCTCATCTTGAGTAAGTGTATCCATTTTTTCATTTATGGTCTCTAGAACGTCTTTTTCCATTTTCTCCCATTGTTCAATAAGAACTGGATCAGGTCCAGGATTTAACTTCTTTTGGAGATCTTCTAAAATATTTTGCTCATTTTTTAACTGCTCCTCTAGAAGTTGCAATTTTAATTGAGCAGAGAATGGATTACATTCTAAAAATATCTGTAATTAGCAGTAAAAATTAAATTCAAATTAGGTTTTAGTCAATATAGACATTGATCATAAAAATTCTACAAAATATATATATTCTTACCTTTAACAACTGAATGGCAGCCTTTCTAACGAGCGCCGCTTTGTCTTTTAAGCGACCGATTGCTCGTTCAAGTACCACATGTTGTCGAGTCACAGGTACACAATTTTCTCTTTGCAGTCTACACCAAAATTGGAGAACCTAAGGTTGAAATAGAACATTATTTTTAATAGATTACGTCTCACTATTTACAAATAGTTTAAAATATATTTTTTAAAACTTGCCTTGTGTCGCACATAAGCTGAGAGGTCATGCATGTGCTCATACAGATCATCGAGGAAGTCATCACGTTGTATTCGTTGTTCATCAGACAATCCTTCACCAGTCAGCTCCACACTTAGGACCTCGCACATCATTCCCAGTACACTGATGCGAATGGTATAGGACTAAAAAGTTACAAATAATTGTTAATGAAGACTTAATAAAACATATCCAAAAGCACTTTTGATAATATAATAACTTTTTATGTTATTTAAACATTATTTATAGAAACTACTGCACTTTATAAAAAGGGGTAATATTATCAAAACTCACACCTCGTCACTTTCCAAGTAAGGTTGTATAGTAGCTATCGCATTCACCATTTCCTTGGGCAATTCTTTTGTGAGTTCAAGTAAGAAAGCTCCGCAGTTTTTAGCAGTACCCTGTTCAGTACCAGCACCTCCATTGTCTTCTTCCGTTGAAGCCAATGCTTCCGCAATCTCACGAACCTAAGCAAAATTATATTCAATATTTGTACTCATTTGAATAACAATAAACATTACTTGGTACCAACAATAACAAATGAAATAAACCAATCAATTTATGTGACAACACATGTATCACATTTAGCAAAGTATGTATGCAGTTAATTACAAAAAATTGTCATAGATTTTTATATAATAAATAAATACTTTTCTTCTAAATAAGAGAAGAAGCTGGACTTAATCTAGCACTTGGAGTTTTATAGGCTGTTACTTTACTTTAGATTTAAGTAAATTATAAGCTACAGAAAAGGGTTGTATTGTTATGCGAAATAAATAAATCATCTTACCATTTGAGGTCCAAATGTACTTAGACCAAAATCCTTCGTTAGCTGTACTACACCAGCACATATAGGTGACACGGAATGTTCAACTATTTGTAACACCTGAAATTATTTATTTATTTACTATGGTAAAGTCATTATAAAAACTTTTGTCTGTTTCTCCGCTTATAGAATCTTCGCCACTTTTTTATGAACTTTATTCTGTTGTAATATTTACATAATTATTGAAAGTAATCCAACAAATCAGGGAAGTGAGTAATAGTTTTGAGCAACAACTGGACACAATGGTTAGCCTACTCTTTCCAGAGGAGTTTTAGTGTAATTTAATAAGTAAAATAAGTAACATCTATAATATATTTTGTCAAAGAAAGTAAAGAAGTTTAATAATAAAATAGTGGGTTCATCAAAAAAAAAATTATATATTAAGTACCTGAACTAATTTTATGAGACAAGATGTCCCATGGTTATATTTCTTTATGAGGACTCCTAAAATTTGAAATACAGTTTCTCGTACTGTTTTAGTTTTTATTATCTGTTCCTCTAGAGCTTTGTAACAAGGATCTGCTACCATTCTGTAATTAACATTACTGTTATAATCATGCCACACAATTCAGCTGAATATATATGATACATTAAACAAAACTATATATATAAAAAATAATAATGAGTGTTTATGCAAGTTTTCATGAGATTTTTTAAAGGGATTGTACGTAATATGATAAATATTTATAGTTATTTAAACAAAGAATGTCTGTACTGAAATTTCGTTTCTTTTTTATATGTGATATTCTTTGAATCTAATTCAAACCAATTGTAATTAATTTAAATCACCATTACTAATTTTTGACGAATCATTATGCAAATAGCATGTTTTCAAAATTTAATATATCTTGTAAAAGAATATAAAAATACAGTCAATGAAAATATAACTATGCAAAATTAATTATGAACTCATCACAATGCTTTATATTTATATAAGATGGACTCTAGTAGTTGTACATACATATACAATTACACAAACACAAACTTGATGTCAGTAATTAAGAAGCAGCTATTTGTATAAGCATTCTTAAAAAAAAAAGTAAATTATTGTTATACGCTAATAAAGTACTAACGACACAAAATTGTCTTCTGCCAAAGGTGGATCCCACAGCTGAGATAGTGGTTGTTGTAAAATCATGTGTAAACAGATAAGCGCTGCTTGCTTGTCTGCTTCAGTCCAGCCACAGAACTCATCATCATCTGTTGCCTTTTTTCCTTTCTTACCCAGTGTTAATTTGGTTGAATTCTATAAATAAAAACAAAGCAAATGACTTCTCTTTGGACTAAAATATATATAAAAAAGTAAATTACTAGTTAGTAGTTTATTTTATAGTTTGTAGTAGTTTTTTATATATTTAAATCATTGTTGTACAATGAAAATAAGACTTACATCTGCAGCTAGTTTCGCATCTTTGGTTTTCATTATTTGAGTGAACAAATACATAGTCATTTTAACTATGTTTAAATTTTTCATTCGTACGTCTGCGTCTATTCCTTGCTCTTGTAATATTTGTTCGAGGTGTCCACACAAATTTTTGACGGTCCTTATTATATGATCAAAACCTAAAAACATTAATATTTCCTATAACTATTAAGAGGTGACAAGTAATTGAATTGATAATAATGTTAACTTACCTTTATTTATTACATTCCATTCTAACTTAGTCCCATGAACTATAATTGAGAAATAAGTATCAAAGTGTTCGAGTATATAGTCGACACCATCGGAGTTGTACGCACGGGCCGCATCTATTCGTATGATAAGTAATATAAATTGACAATAAACGCCTTATTTACTTATGAATATAACTAGTATTCAAGCAAATACAAACCTTGAAGTTTCGAGAGAAGTAACCGGGGCTGAACAACATCTTCAACGTGATACTGGCCAGCATGAGATTCTAATAACTCGTCTTTTTGTAATGGGATGGAAAACTCAAAATGACTCATATTTGAAACAAATATTTTACTATTCTACTTATTCTTAGACATTTAATCCTTATTAATAATGCAAAATTAATTGATACTGCTACAAAACAAAATATCAAACAGCTTTGTATTCAAAATTTGAAAACAAATTCCGTTGACACTTTACATAATTGACAAAATCAAGCTTTATAAGTTCAAACTTCAAAGCAAAGGACGCACTAGCAGCGTTTTTTTTAAAGACATTGCATAATATTTTACAGCCTATTTTTACGTTTTCCTTTTTATTTTAGTTTTCACTTTCTTGAGAAGACTAAATTGTTGAATATTTTTAACATCTACAAAATGAATATATGTCATGATTCATACTTATAAAATATGTGATGAGAAAATGTGGGCTTGTATAATACCCTAACATCAAGCAAATAATTTATTAGTATTGAAAAATTTCCTTTTTTTGTTATAAAATGGCTTTGAATATGTACTTAAATTTTTATCTATGTTTAGATTTGACACGTTGGATACGAGACTGAAAACGTCAAGTGACTTGTAAGCTAAATGTCATCTGAGAGATTTTGGATTGCCTTGTCAGCTGAAAACGTACACGTTTCAAGAGTTGTAGTCGAGTTATTTACTTTCTCCAATTTTGTGGGTCCATAGAATTTCATATAGACGTTAGTTTTCATTCAATAAATATGTCAGGAAAAGCAAACAAAGCCTTTACCAAGGAAGAAGAGTTATTATTACAAGACTTTAGTAGAAATGTTTCCACTAAATCATCAGCGTTATTCTATGGAAATGCTTTCATCGTATCTGCTATCCCTATTTGTAAGTTACTTTTTGTATATATTTTTAAACATATATTAGCAAAATAATGTACTTTTCATACATAAAATTTTATTATTCATTGGCAAGCTAAGGATATATATTTAGTGTATATATGAATATACGATTATGTATGTTATAATTTATTGTTTTTAATTAATTATAGGGTTGTTTTGGAGGGTTCATGCTTTAGAAGTAAGCACCTCGTTGGCTTGGTTCGCATTAGTAACAACAGCCAGTACATGGTTACTGGCCTTGGCTTACCGAAACACCAAGTTTCAATTAAAGCATCGTGTCGCTGTCCGACGAGAGGATGCAGTCGCCCGTGAGATGGCCAGGAAGTTGGCTGAAGAAAAAAAAATGAGCAGGAAAGAGAAAGATGAGAGGTATTTCCTTTAAAAATGTACTTCTTTACAAATAACATTAAGATATTTCTATTACCCGATAAAATGAGTATAAATATATCAAGTTACTTTTAATACAAACAGTGGCATAGCTATCGTAGGGCCAGGTGGTGCAATGCACCAGGGCCCCTGGTGTTCAGGCAGCCCTTTAAAGTAAACCTTAAGATTCTGAAGCTAGGAAAATATATCAATAATTTTAAAGGTTAATTATTAGTTAAAGAGGGATGGGAAAGAGGGGATGAGGGCCCAATTCTTTTTCTATGCACTGGGGCCCTTTGTCAGCTAGCTGTGGCACTGAATACAAAAGCAATTGTGTATATGTATATTGTACTTTTACCATCTTTTATTTCAGAATTCTGTGGAAAAAGAATGAGGTGGCAGACTATGAAGCAACAACTTTCTCAATTTTCTACAACAATGCTCTTTTCTTGACGATTGTTATTCTTAGCAGCTTCTACTTGCTGCGCACATTTACACCAACAGTGTATCCTTTTTAAAATTATCTTATTAGAAATAACAGTGCCTATTTGGCATTTACATCATAATCAAGTAAGAAATAATATTATAATAAACTACTATATACACCAACAATTAATGAAAAGTTTATGAAACAATTGAAGAGGATCAATTTTATTAAGCTTATTTATATATTTATTTAAAATTTGCTTTTCCCTTTGGAAATTACATAATTATTCAAATAGCAGTGCTTATTTTTATATTTTGGACCTTGATTATGATCATATTATATTTATGTGATAAAATGTATTTCCTTAATGCTTGCACAGTAACTACATTGTTTCCCTCACAGCAGCTTCTGGTCTCCTGGCTCTGCTGTCTACGGGTAGCAAGTGAAGACTGATTATATGAACACAATGATTTTCTACTATAGTGCATAGGTTACTCAGATTCTAAATTATTAAGAAATGCACCAATGCCTATGATGTTTTGTTTTTTACAATGAATTTATAACTTAAAAAGAAATAGGAATAAATAAAATAGATTTAAACAGTCTTTTGTTTTATTTACAATCATTCAGAACAATGAACTAATATAACCTTACATCTAGAAATATAACTAATTGGAACTAAATAATACATATTCTCAAGGGGTGGGTCACATAATGTTAAAATCACAATGTTAAATTTTACAATAGAAATTGTTAAAATATAATATATAGTCAATTTTTAAATCTCATTTTTTTATTATAAATTTGGAAGCATATATTTTTTAAATTATATACTAACTACATAGTTGTTATATGTGGTATAAGGTAAATTATTTATGATGATTAAAATTTGTGTTCTATTTTGCTTTGATAATTTTAAGTGAAATTTAAGATGATTTAGATTGTCATAGATTTGTCTACAAAAGCTTTTCTTTATAACAGTAAGTACTTTTCAAAAGCAGATATTGTATTAACATAATTATAACAATAACGACTTTCAAGAGTTTGAGATTAATATTAATTGCGACCTATGTATGAATTGAATATGATTATAAAAAAGTAGAATGCGAAATTATACAATTTAAAGTAATTTATAGTTTCAAATTGTTAATATTAAAATTAACTGCGGATTTAACTCTGCAAAATAAGTGTTCCGTATCATGGCTGTTTAATATATTTTATACTGAAACTAGATTAACACTTTCACTTATATAACGCAAGCTCTCAATTATTCGAATTTATATGACAGTGCAGCTTGGAATAAGTTCACTAATACTATAGAGATAAGCCTACAATACTTATAATTATACATGCTCAATACTGCCATATGTTTTTTAAAGTTACATTTTTTTCAGGTTTTATGAGGAATACTTTAAGTGTAACCAGCCATGTCTTAAACACAACAAGACTTGGCCATCTTTGGCGTTTGCCCCCAAAGCATGGCACCCGAATTTTTTACACCCCTCGCACCACGGATTCACACATTCCTGCTTGTAAATAGGATCGATACATTTAATTCGTTATTAAACGAATACAAGTTAAAGTATAGGAAAAGTGATAGATACTAGCCTACTTTGATACTTCGACACTCGATGGGATACAATCATATCTATAATTTGGCATTGGGTAATAACAATCCTTAACTAGGTATGCCAAGTTTCATATCTCTGGCTTATATCGTTCATATCAGAAATACTGCGATAGAAGCGTTGTAATAAAAAAGTTAATGTTCCGTTATCAAATTTGGTAGAGAATGCTAATAACGCATAACAATTACCAAGTAGTGACTAGCAGTTGCACTGTCAAATCTCACTGTTCGCGTTGGAACGCTGGTTTGCCAGAGGCTCAGTACATCATGCCGACGTGCAACGGCTCTGTCCGTTGGAAGAAGACGTTGGGGTTGCTGCTGAAGGTGGGCTCTACGCTCGTGTACACGTTGCCCTCCTCCGGACGCATCATCACGCCTGTAAATTGTATAGATGTTAGTTCTTTGTAAATAAAAGTAAAATCTACCTACATTTACTAAAAAAAGTTATATGACCACTGAATTCAGTCTATTGGTGACTGTTCTGGTATATTATTATTATTTAATTCTGGACTCGTCACCCTCATCAAGATAAATTACACTAAGTTTTTAAAGTAACGCTAATAGAAAATATTAAATTTCAATATACCTATGTAACAAAACATAGCTTATGATTATATAGACTATAACAAGGTTTTCTAAGATATGTTTTGTGAAAATTTATGGATTTCGAGTTTTTTTTTTATTGGCATGTAAAATTATGTACCTTTTAAACCCATTATTATAAATTATAAATAAAGTACATAAATAAAACCGAAAAAGGTGATTTTGTACAACCAAGATTTAATGATAATATTAAGGTCCAGTTAGTTCGGATATAGAATGATAGTGTGCTTCTAATAATAGGTATAAATTTATTGATCTTTTTAGTGTATAAAATCTATTCAGTTAGGTATGTTTTATTTTAATATATTTCAATTGAAGCATTTAAGAAACTTATATTAAATATAAGAATCTTGAATGATGATTCTCATCTGATCTCGTATAATTTTTCGTCGAAGCTTCAACATTATATTTGTATTACAACAGGGAAATTTTTAAAGGTACGTGCGTGCTCGTCGATGAAGGAAAACATCGTGAGGGAAACTGCATGTGTCTAATAATAATTAGATTCTGCCACACATGTATGAGGTGGAATCTCTAAACCTTTCCTCAAAGGGAGAGGAGATCTTTGCCAAGCAACATTTTAAGACTGATATTACTAAATACTAACTATGAGTTTCCAAATTAAAGACAATATAAACGAAATTGTTCGTTTTTCTTACGTTTTGTATCCTGCTTTAAAATTAATAATACCTCTGTATTTTTGTCGTTATAATTACAGGCATTATTTTTCATAGGTACATCACGTATTAATTTTATTCAATAAAAACATCTGAATTTACTTATATTTTGAAAGTGTTGTTACCTGGCGGTAGAAGGTAATGATAAGGCGGAAAATTGTAGTGATAATGCGTTAGTGGGTGCAGTGGGTAGTGCGGCGGAGGACACAGTGAGCGTGCGTGCAGGAGTGAACCAGCGAATTTAGCTCCGAATGGATCTGCAAAAGTAAAGTTTTTGAATCTGCTGTATAATCCCAGTGCGTAAAAGCGCTAGTTCTCACTTATTAGCGCATTTTAGATACTTAACTAACCGGCTGGCTGAGCAGGGGGTTCCTTGCGGTCGAGCATAGGTGGCAGTGCTGGCCCAGGAGCTGCAGCCGACACCATACCATACTTGACTGGTTTGAAATGGAAAAAAGAGGGGGAGTAACCGGAACCACCCGCACCTATTGAACTGAGTCCCTCTTCTCGGTCTGCATCCCATCGACCCTCTCGACCTAATGCCGCTAGACGCCGTCCTTTTGGCGCAAACATTAGCGCAAATACTACAACACATGTGCCTATTAATCCTGCTGCAACACATGCTTCTCGATGTTGTTCCGGTGCTCCTAGGGCTGCTGCTATCCAACAGATCCACACTGCGGCAGTTGCACCTCCAGCTCCTGCAATGTGTGTCGCTTCTCTGTAGTTGTCGCGTATACCCCGCGATCGCAGAGCTACTCCACAAACGACTGCGATTAAAAATGCTGCATAGCACAATGAAAGCAGTAAGTCTGATAGAGGTGAATCACATTTTGATGCTCCAAATGTCACTCGTGGGGGTGAACCACCTAACCATTGCGCACCAATTGCCACTTGGATCATTACAGCAAAAAATAATAACAATCCTTGGTAAGCTGCAGGTAAGTATACTCCACCGTTTAAACTTAATAAGAAGACACATTTTACGAGAAGCGATGCAAACACAATTACGTAGGCAACGCCTGTGCCAAATCTAACGGCACCGCAGGTAAATGCAGTGGGTGCAGCGGTAAACAGGGCAGCCGTAGCAGCACACGTAAACAATCCCAACAACAAGCTTTGTCCCAAAAGCAAGTGCCTTTGACTGGGTGCCTTTTTACTTGCTCCCCATACAATGAATGCTTCAAAACCACCAATCACGACCATGCTTGCACAAGCTAATGCTAATATAGGCACTGCCCAAGATTCATCTCTTAGTATGGTGACTTTGTGTGAAGGTGATATCTGAGTTGGCGTCGTATTCGAGGGCCGTATCGTTGATACAGTAACTGTGCGCGAGGTTGATGATGGTAAGGGAATAGGTGATGGGCGCTCAGGTATCACAAAATATTCGGTGCTCATTTCGAGGCGATGAGCTTCAGTACGCGTGGGTCGTCGAGGTGGACTTTGTTGTTGCTTTGTCTCTAAAGGCGGGTCATTTTCTTCATTATGATTGTCGTGCTCATCATAATCTTGTTCGTATAAATCGTCATCTTCATTGTCAACGTAGTGTTGAGCAGCAGGCGCATTGCGAGGTGCGTAAGGAGCGGGCACCCGGGGTGCCAGACGATCGCCAAATCGTGCTGCGCCAGCATCCGCAACAGTGGCCAGAAATGCCGTCACGAGTAGTGTGCGCACTGCTATGTTCGCCATCAGGCCGGGCCGGCCTTCAGCTGCCCGTTTTTCGTTGTCGACACATCCGCACTCGTCGCTTTGTCTCTGAAAGTGATAAACGTGCCGTCAGTCAGGCGACAAGGTGTCCGCTACAAGTCGCGACGTCCCGACTTCGCGATAACCAAACAAAGAATCTCCCGGTTAAACCGGTTTACTGGTCGCCTTGCACCTCTAGGCACCCTAACCTGCTAATTTAATTTTCTTTGTATAATTTTTCGTTTCGTAAAATTTATATTTTTAGCTCAATCTATTTACACTGAAGTTTTAAAAACATTGTTATCAAATTGTTTTATGTTTTGTATTATTAAAATAAAAGAAATACCTACATATATATAAATTATTATTATCTATAAAAATCAATAGCAGTCGTCACAACTAAATGTGATATAATAAGTATGTTTTAGGAAAGTTAAAAGAGACGGTAGAGACAACAAGTTGATTATAAGTAAATCCTAAATACTTTCGTAATAAATACTTAGAAAGAAATAATAGAGAAATCGACTGTACGATAACTTGGTAATGTGGAAGCCCGTCTGAGTGGATATCAGTTAAGTCATCATTTATTATATCGCAATAGCAGAACATAACAAATAACACCAATTACAATATTTATTAACTGCATGTCGCGACTTTATACACATAAAATTCATACAAAGTTACTGGTAACTGTTTACCCTTGTAACTTTGTATGAATTAATTTGGTAACCTATTTGCCCCCTCGGATTTGAAATTTTCAACAAATACCTACATATAGCAATTATTAAAAAATGATAATCCTATAATTTCTTATACATTTTTGATACTTTGTTAAATATTAACCTGCGTAAAATCTGATTTATTTAAAGCTAAACCATAGTATTTAATAAATTTAAACATTAAATAAAACATTTAGTTAAGTTACGTATATTATTTAAATACAAGTATTTGTAATAATATATTATGAATCTTATATATCGTTCCGGTATCGAAGCGTATTTGAACGCAGTCACGCGACAGCTTCTTATACATAAGTCTATTTGTGGTGATGAAATTTACTTGTGTGTAGGTACAGAAATAGTATAGGAGACACAGGACTACGATCGTTGGTCCGACAGGGGCAACGAACGTATTAATTCTCATCCCCAAGGGACACTGTCGGTACAAGTGAGTTACCTGCGCATGGCAACAAGTTACTAGTTTCCAGTTATTATAATTTTATTTCTTAAATTCACATGGATTGAGTAAATTTTTCAGACATAAAAAAATATTCCATGAACAGATTACTTAACTACGTAACTCACAGAATATTAAATTTGAATTAATCTGGTTTAATTTTTTTTTAAACGACGCGTCTGCATTAATCGCCATGACAAATATATGGATATAAACAATATAGGCAATCATTAGATTGGGATTAATAAGTTCTAAGTATGCGTTTGTAAAATACTTGCTTATGCTCCTAATTCCTTGTAAAAAATATAAGGATTTTTTTTTATTGAAATAAAACATAATTAAACTATCATTAGTATTAATTTCCACCACAAATAAAACTCATTCATTAGTTAGATCACGCTGTGTATCTTCTCATATATATGTGTACTTAATTATTAAATAAAATATGATTAAATTTTGAAGAGTATTCAGGTAAATATACTTAGTTAAAGCCAAACAAAGGTTTATGTATTTCATTTAATGATCAGGAAGAGTAACAAAGTTCCCGCAACTCAACATCGTCCCGATAAACGTAAGTTAAAGATCAACGTTAGTCGCAAATTGTGATAAACTTAAAATATGCATCGGTGCCATACAAGGAAGCTTCTAAGTCAGGCTCGAGATTACGCAGACAGCTCCGCGAACCGGATCGTGACTTTAAACTTCTTATCCGAATCAAAGTATGTACATGGAGCATATTGTAGACAGATTTGGCGCTAAAGTAACGGTGTGGACTGCGGACCTCGGCTTGGGGCACTCGATCTCGCCCGAGCCGGCAAATGATCGCCGCAACGGTATTCAGTCATGTTATCTAGTAAAAATCATAGCCAAATCTTTTGTATCACTACGCATGATTATTGTAAAGCCGATTTTTATTACGCAACAAGCCGTTACTAAAAATACTATTAACATCAATTACAATACATATGGATGTATATCAATTAATAAGATTAAATTTTTTAGTAAAATTACAATAATAATATTTGACATTAGATTGAGGCGTAGCGAGATACATATAATGATGGATTCACATCATATAATATGTTAGAAGACCCATAACTTGTTCCATAGTGAATGTTGGCTCATCCCGAGGTCTTGAAGAGTTTGGGGGCTGTGATCCTACCGCTGCTGTCGGAGATATCATGTTAATATCAGTAGTATGTGATTATCCTTATATATTATTTTAGTGATGAGTAGTAGCTTCACTTTATTCAAAAGTGCTTGTAAAAGCTTACTTGAATAACGTTTATTTTGATTTGATTTACGAGTTTATTAAATTAACATTAATAAATTATTAACATAAAGTCCTTAAATACATACAAAGTACACATCTAGTAAATAAAACGCTGTCAATTTAAAATACTTAACTAATTAAATACATACATAATACATTTACTTATAAGGTTGTATTAATCGACAACTAGTTTTTATTTTATCATAGACATCTTTTAATAGATGTCTATTCTATAATTTATTTGTAGGTACATATTTATGTGCTGTTTGCAAGTCGTGATCGTGATCTCTATAAAAAATATTACCTATCTGCAACGCTCGTGATACCTGATTTGTGGCTCTTTAGGCTTCAACCAACTAGAGTTATTTCCATCCACTTTAGAACACGAACTCTATAAAAAATGATCAATGGATGCTTTTGTGTTGTTTCTTATATTTAATTGCGTTTTAAAATTACTACAATAATAATTTAAGTAATTAATCATGAATAATGAGTGACTCGAGAGGAAGGTTTTTATATAATACATGGACAGCATATTAAAGAAACAATGATAATTTTAGATGTTTCTAATGTGAAGCCGTAAATAAATAAATAGGCTATTTGACAATGCGAAAAATAGAGTTTAAAAATGGTTAATTATTAACGAAAGTTGAAAATATTAATTATTCTATTCAAAATCCTTAAAAATAATGCAATTTTTGTCACGTGATACAAAACGCTCCTGATTGGCCGGGCTTGTGATGAAGTCACTTGCTTGTTAACCTTGATTGCCTAAAATATGTACCACAGATTAAAATACAGGCAAGTGACGTCAACGACCCCATTGCAACACCATACCTATTGTTAAAGTACCGTTTACACGCGCTATTTAAATATGGATTTTTTAAATATATATTTCGCCAAATAGGAACTAGACATAAAAAATCAACTTGTACTGGGTTTCTCAACCCATGCTAAATAATATAAATTGGATTTTAAAAAACCAGTCTATTCTGTAGAAAATTTAGTATCAGTACCTATTGCACACGTGCGAAGCCGGGCGCGCGGACGGTTCGCTAATAACGTATAAGATATGTTTTTATAGTTTATACGAAATCCTCCCAAACCAAACGATAAAGAAAGGTGAAAGGAAAATTTCTTTATAACCTGCATAGTATAGACAATGATTTGAATAATGATTAATGAAATTGATGGTGATATATGAGTAACGAGAGTTTTTTAGAATGTGCGTTAATTTCCGGAGCTTTTGTTTGCCAGTAATACGAAAAAGAACAATCGTAAAAGGGCGATTGATGGCGGTGTTATGTCATTTTAATTTATTCCCAACTTAGTTAAATTTTAAGATTACCTATGTCATGGTAATTTCGTTGGTAATTTTAAATATTATGTAATAATAGTTAGTCATATTATAATTTAGTATTGTGTTTTACTTATTTATTGTATAGCTACTAATGATATTAAATAGTGTGTATGTATATAATATTATGGACAAAACATAGTGTAATCCACTCTGAAGAGATACCTTCATATTGATTATGTTATTTAATTAAGTAATTCACTTTTTAAATTCCTACATTATTTCCATAATTAGTTGAGGACTGGTAGGAGGTATACAATGATTTGTAAATGAAAGTGAGTTTTACTTACTTAAAGTAAAACAATCATCCATAGCTTAAATTAAAGTAAGAGATACTTTCCCTTTGTCAATCTACAGATACAGACTAGAATATATAATACTATATATAAATAAAAACACAGACAATGGTAATGAAGCGTGGCTCAATCGATCCATCGCCTTTACGCAGAGAATAAGTTATAAGGAGTGGAAAGTCAAAGTTTTCCATCAAACAACGTATTACATGACAATGAGACCCAAGGAAACAGAGCGTTGTCATGTGCGGCAGCGCGTTGTAAAAGTAACAGCGTGAATACTCTGGGTGAAACTCGGCTGAACTGATTGAGAAGACTGCCATGTCACATTCCGCACTTACCAAGAATTATTTAACACTAAATTTAGCTTGCATAATTAACGGCTTATTGTATCGTATATTGAGATTTGCCATATGCCATTATAATTATTATTTTAACAAGGAAGTTTTTGTAATTTTTAATGATCTTAAATTGTATATTACCGTATATTATTTTTTAATTTTAAGTATGTAATAGTAAAAATCAAAAAGATATATCAGTGTTTATTTGTCACTCTAAATCCTACCCTTTACATATTTCTCATATTTTGAATGAATTTTGTAGAATTCATTCTTATAATTATGTTTGTTTATAAGATAGTACAGTTTAGCACTGTAGTAAAACACAATAATTCATTAGCTGTAATAAAATGCAGTGTGCAATTGTGTATTAGTGAAAGCTAATAATATCTTGATATTCTTATACTTTAGCGTGAATACGACTACTAGCTAAACCAATTAACTAAACTCGACAATTGAGTTTATAATACTAGCCGCGACTAATTTAGATTTTATATACAAAATAATACAGAATTATAAAATAATATGAAACCTAACAATATAAATTACAAACAAAATAAAAATAAAAACTGAGAAAGTTTATAATATGTAAATGTACAGTTATACACGTAAACTTGTAAGTTAATTATAACTTTGATATATTTAAAAGATGAAATAAAAACTAGAAGGTACCGAGGATTATTTCAAAAGTTAAGTAAATATATTATATTACTAATTGTACCTAATGTTTAGCCTGGTTGAACACCCAGGATGAACAGACAGATAAAATATAGATTACTGGTTATTTTAGTTGTAATAGAGAAAGAGACACTTATTTCGAAATCACGGAAGATATCTCGATTTTTAATTCTTTTGCTATACGGATAAAATTTAAAAACGTTTATTAAATATTATGAAACAGTATTAAGAAATCCAAAAAAGCCAAATTGTATTTAAGATAATGAATTGTGCTGCAACGAAAAAAGAAATATCGTGTAATCATGGTTTAAAAATAGATATTATTTTAAGATCAAAATATGATATTTAAATGGGAATTCTTCAGTAGATAATACGATAATATTATTTTCAGCCTCGACGGCAAATCGTGTAATGTGCACCGGGTGACGGCAATATTCAAGGGGATGGCAAATTTATGTAATTATGTCATAAAAAAATTTAATTACTATTAATCCGGTTTAATACGTTTATACTTAATTTGTTCGTTGTATAAAATAGATTACTGGTTATTTAGTTTTCATAAAAATAAAAATAAAATTATTATTATTAAAATTTGCCAAACATTTCCTCGTCCTAAGAGGTTGAATATATAAGTCTCTGACTTCGCTCGATTGGGCGTTACCGGTAAATTTCCCGTGCACACCTCACACCGCCTGTATTACGGAGGGGAGTGTCAAATGTCGTTCGTTTGTCCTGTACTGATTAATTAGGAGGATTCCATCGGTAACGATTTAAAAATATGTTCTTAAATAAAATTAAAAATTCATGAAGCATAGTTTTAAAGATTCAAGTTTATAGTCTACGGGTTGGAATATTGTTTATATATTATGTAAGTATTTTAAGCCACGTCATATATAGCATTTATTTTTCTTATTGGAAAAAATAAAAACAAGCCATTAAATCCTAAGCTATTTATCGCAACATTTTTATTCTCAATTGAATATGAGGTAATACAACTCTAAGAATTTATTTAATACGGATCGGATACAATAAAATTAAAAAATAAATACTTTGGATCATAAATAACTAGCCTTATATTATCTCTACCTATACAGAAACTAATCGGGTTTGTATAGTACTGATTTTAAAAGAGACTCAAGTTATAGTTTTGTTAATAATTATATTGAGAACTCGTTTTTGCTTTTAACGGTTTAGTATTGATTAAGACAATAATAATGTGATCCATTATCATAATTATTGTAATCAATTTCTGTAAATGACCACTAATTCGAGAAAGGGTGACACTGCATTAATGCGACTGTAACGTCGCTTAAGCTGTTTGGAAATTTTACTTTCGTTTATATTATTTATTTATTTATGTAATCGTAGACGGTTCACGGTAGCAATTCATTTCGTTTTAAGGAAATATTGTTTTAAATAAGCAAATAACATAAATTATTTGTTAAAAAATTAAGACAAAGATGTAAAAGAAGGAAAAAATTATGTAAATATTTAGAATATACTATTATTATATAAAATATTTACTAAAATAATGCCCATGATTTGTCGATGAATTGTCGAGTCAATACGCCAATAAAATCATACGATACAACTGTTGTTTGGTTAAAATATTACTTACAAACTAATAGGTGGGTATTATGGAGTATCTTGTGAATTCACATTATATGGCAATCTATATTACCTACGTAAATTAATCTTACCAGGCTTACATACAACTTATCTCTTTTACAATCCTCAAATATATTCCAGTAATCTATAACAGATTTTTCCTACAGTACTACAGTAGTGAAACACGAATATAGGTATCTATAGATATATGTAGATTAATTCATAATAATAGTTAAATTACCTATATACATAAAAGTGTAGCTGTATTGTCATACAATTAAAATTGTTATTATTGTTTGTTATTATATACTAATCTTGGATTGCCGACAAAACATTAAATTAATTTTAATAAAGTTTTATGATATGCTTTCATTCACATTGATTATATATTAAACGCGAAAGTAAAATATGGACATAGGTATTTAACCAGATAATATTCAAAGACTGGTTCATACATGTTATCTCGTGATGCTTTCCTTCATCACAGCTCATAAAAATTCAGCGTTGCTTACCGGGGTCTAAACCCGCAACCTTCCATTAGACTAACATACGTGTTTCATTTACTTATTAGTCACTGGACCACCTCGGCTTTTTTATACATAATATATATAAATCTAAGATTATTTTTAATAGTTCGACGTTTAAGTTTCATTTGCATATTTTTTTTTACGAAAAAAGACTCCTTATTCATTATAATAAAAAATAGTGCATGTCTGCAAATAAATATAAGAAAATGCTGAAAAATGCATACGTGGGTGCGAGTATAAGTTTTAAGTCTAAATTTTAACATTTTTTTCTTATTTTTTACAAGGAAATTTGTATTATTTTAAATAATATTTCCTTAAATCGAAGTAAAGTACGATCATTCGAAATAAATTAATTATATAAACGAAAGTAAAATTTCCAAACAGCTTAAGCGACATTAGTGTCCAATAAATGCAGTGTCAGCCTCTCGCGAAATAGTGATCGATGACAGGATTTTTTTATGATAATTACGATATGACTTACATTATTATTGTCTTCCTGAACCCCGTTTACATTAAAAGCACAAACGAGTTATTAATCTAATAATAGATATCTTTAATAGTTACTTTTAAAAGATATTTTGTTCTAACCTGAGTAGTTTCTGTATATGTATATTTATAAAAACAAATAATATATATACACATCTGGTAAATTTTTAGTCACTTCATACTTCTTAATTTTAATTTATCTGATCTTCTTTCAATATTTTCGTACCCAGAAGGTAAATAGTTATTATATATCTAACTTAAAAGCTTTTGTCTTTTGATTGAAATAACCGTTTGAATTTTTTTATATATAAGTACATATATATATTTTTAAATTGAAAACTACTTTAATGATGTATTTAAACATTTGTAAATAAGTTTAATGAATATTGTTAAGTTTTACTTTTTAATTATTCTCATAGGAAAAAATAATTTATTACTCATAAAATAGTAAACTAAAAAGACCGTAAAAACATAAATACTTACAGTTCGATATTTTCTTTCGTTTTTAGTTTATAAACATTACATCAAATCATAGAATTCAACACCGAATTTTCATAATCACTGCGCGGTTAAGTTCACATGCGCACGAATGGCACCAAGTCCAAGAACAAACTAAACGAATATCCGAGAATCCGCGAAGCGTGACGGATGCACGTGCGCGATGCGCGGGCACATCTCGGGCTCCGAGCGCACGGGTGACTTTGTCAAGACGACTGTTTTGTGATGGCTCATGGTTTTGGATGGCAGGGTCAAGTGCAAGTATTTGTAAGTTCAGAGATATGACATTTATTTATTTATACACGAAATTTTAGTTAAGTGTGACTGTTTTCAAGACTTATGGTACGAATCTGACTTGACGTGGATTTATGATATGAATCTGAACGATTTTTACTCAATCCTGTCATATAAAAGGTTTAGTAATACCTGAACATATAACAACACTTCTTATTTAAAATAAAATAAATGAAAATTTATTATATACTTATAATTAGTTAGTATTTAACACGTTATGAATAGTAATTAATTCAACAATTAACATAGTTTTCTATGTTAAAGAACAGTTACATTGTAAAAAGTAGTGTTCTCAAAATATTACTTTACTCTAGATAGACAGTAAACACAATATACCTACTAGATTTTTGTTAACTTAGTTTTAAATCTGATTATTTGTTGTTGATTCTGTATCGGCCCATTATTTACAACATCGATTTCAGTTTTCAAAAATGGATATAGCCGTCATCATCTTATGTATGTATGTATTTTATTCACTTTAACAAATAACAAAACATACGAACCACTTTTTTAAAAGTAAGAGTTTATTATGATCGCATGACATGTGAGGTTGCGGGCGATAATGTCGCTATATATTTTATTCTTAAGCTTTGCGCTTTCGGTTCTTCTTGGAATCTTAGTACAACCGGTTTTATAGAAAAAATATTATAACTGTTTGATTTTTAAACGGATATTAATTTATATAGACTATAATATATTTAAATATGTTATATGGTGTTATACTTTATATACACATACATATGTAAAGCAAAATAAATACAAAATACATACATAAACAATTTGACATCAACCGTGATACTAATTTTCTTGTAGGTGTATGTTATCATTATCATTACAGAGTATAAAACAAAGTCGCTTACCACTGTCTGTCACTATGTATTACATCTTTGCTTTGGAAGATGAAATGATAAATTATCAGGTTAATAAAAAAAAATCTTGATAAGTAGTAGTTAGTAGCCGAACATAGTTAACATAAGTATAAGATTTTTTTTACTTGGAGTAGAATGTTTATCCTGTTCGTTATATATATTACGAGTATATAGACACCTGAGTAGACAACTCGTTTTAATGTTGTCTTGACTAGTAGTTCATCGACTACTCTGCTCAGAACGCTCTGATACAGGATATATGAATAAATAAAAATATCTTTAAGTAAGCATCCTCTTCTTTCTAGTTTCGCCTGTTAAACACACATGTTTAATGGGTACTAGCTAGAAAAAAAAGATACGTACATTTTTTTGGCAATTTAATTAATACAAACTTTTAAAATAGACTTTGCATGACACAAAATTTTGACGAATATTTAATGTTATAAAATTAATAACAGAGGAAATAAAATTCCCGAACTGCCTATAAAACTTAGGTTACCAGTAAATAAACAGTGCATAGCGTTGAAGTCTTTACTTAGAAGACGATACTTTCGCGTTACGCGTCGCCAGGCACGTGTAGTTTCAGCTACCGATCTATTCACCACGCACCATTTATCTTATTTTTGACGTTTATTTGCTTGTTTTAATTACTAAAATGTATTTTTTTTTTTTAAATAGCGAAGACTCACTTATTACTTCTTACTAATATTATAACATATATGAAAGTTTAGATGGCCTTTTGTTCAATCTCGCCGGAAAAGCCGGACGGATATATGTAGTTTATAGTCTGGAATAGCAAATTGGTTACATTTTACCTTAAACTCGCAGACACACCCCTTTAACACGCAAGCGAATTAGCGGTCGGAAACGAAATGAATTAGTATTAGAATAATAAGTCTTAATAACGTAACGTAATTAACGATATTCTCTATATTTTATATTCATTAAAATACATAATATTATGCAGTGTAAATTTTACTGTCTCATACTATTTCAACCTGAACTCTCCGCCTCTTTATTTTTATTAGTTATTGTCCATGGCTTCGTTCGCGTTTTAGGGGTTGGTCGTCAGTCGTCGGGTCCTTGCGTTTTTTATTTTGCTTTAACCAAATTTCATCAAATTCGCTTCACTGGCAGAGCTATGAAAGTAAAGATATACTCTACATTGATTACGAGGAGCATTATTTTTTATGAATACATATATATTTTTAAAGACATTACAAAAAGAGTTTTCTTTTCGTATTGAGAGATTCTTTTCGTATTCTTTTCTACATGTGATCGCACAATTCTTTGATAATAATCAAAGAATTGTGCGATCACATGTAGAGCAGAATCTACTACTATCTACTGACTGCTGCGCTCTGGGCAGAAAGATCGCTTGGTTCAATCCTGAGTATATATATACATATCTTTATATATCATTTGGTAAATAATACCAAAAAATAATACAAAGAAGTCATTAACAATAATTTACGTTATAAACTATTTATAAATGTTTAACTAGTCTACTGCATATATGTACATATCTCATTGGCAATGGTAATATGATAAATATAAGTAGGTACTTATAGTTCCTGTAATATAATATTATTACTGATGCTTGACTAGTCAATGCCTGACACCCTCTCGCTGGTTTCAGCTAAGGTCGCGTTCAGGTATAAGAATTCATCAATTCACCCATCGCATCGTGTAATCGACTATTATATGATTAGATTAATTTTGGATTAATATTATGTTTTGCTGATTGACTCGAACGGTCACGTCAGGCAGTCTCAAGAGAGACCAAGCCGCTTGTGTGTGCGTACTCTCCATTGTCTCATTTTCATTATCCAACGGAATGGTTACCGAAAGACAGGAAAAAAATCAGGTACAGAAGCAACGGTTAACTTCCGTCCGAAGAACTTCCAAATTTCAGACGCCCACCAGGCTGTTACTTTCAATTATTTGACAGAAAAATCCAACATTTTTTTTTGCCCGACCTAGGGTTGCAGCTCAGGATCTCAAAATCTGTCTGTTATGTCTAGCCAATAGTAGCTACAAGACCAACGAGGCAGTCAAAAAAATTACTTAACTATTTATCATAACATTAAAAAATCTATACTAATTAATGAAAACCTGAAAACTAATTAAGATGTGTAAGCAAATAATGATAGTAGGTTTGTATAATTATACATAATTGACTACAATATTATGATAGTTTTCATAACGAAAAAGTAGTTTGGAATTCAGGGCTGGCATTAAAAAGTAAATAAATAAATAAATTGACATTTCTTCAGTAGGGCCTTGTGCAAGCCCGTCTGGGTAGGTACCACCCACTCATCAGTTATTCTACCGCCAAATAACAGTACTCAGTATTGTTGTGTTCCGGTCTGAAGGGTGAGTGCGCCAGTGTAACTACAGGCACAAGGGACATAACATCTTAGTTCCCAAGGTTGGTGGCACATTGACAATGTAAGGAATAGTTAATATTTCTTCCAGCGTCATTGTCTATGGGCGATGGTGACCACTTACCATCAGGTGGCCCATATGCTCGTCCGCCAACCTATACCATAAAAAAGCATCCAATAATTAACCATAAATAGGTTCAATAATAAATGCTTTACACTTAAGTATAACTAAGAACTGCTATTAATAAATAATATGTTTTCCATGCGTGATATTTCCTGTCAGACCGTGTGCATAAGATGTTTACGGCTGGACGGTCGCATGTCGTTAAGCATGATAATACGTGCGTAGGAAAGCAGTTTTTCTCTCTCCCCTACCTGAGTTGCCTATTGATCAGTCACGATGCGATCTAAAATACAATAGGTACAGTATACATTGTACTATTTATATATGTAAATATAGAAAATGTGTCACTTGTTGTGACTGTACTTTGTAAAAATGACGAAAAAGATTCTCGTTCAAATTATTGTTACTTATATTAATATTGTTAAACGGATTTAAATATTTTTGAATATTCATTATATAGGATTTAGTTTTATATTGTTTGTAATTAAAATACTTCTCTCTTAATACATTAAGAGATGCGTGAAATAACTCCTTAACTTATTTTATATAGCGTATGTATATAATGTCTTTTGAAACGTCAGAGAGGAAAGAATAAATACAAGATTGCTTATCATATTTTTATTATTGGTACTAGCATCGAAAGTTGGATATAACTAAAATAATTCTAGTGTAGGTTTAGAACAACTATTTCATACAGGAACAGTGCATAGCAGTGTGATGATAGAGTTCGTGGTTAGACATATAAAAATATAAAATCGAGGCTAAATAATATAATTGAAATATACCAGTACCATATTATCGAAAAAGATAGGAAAACAATACGTTAGCAAAATAATTTAAGGTAATGGATGAACAAAGCGAACTACCTAATGGAATTTGCTCGTACAACAATTATTTACAATTAAATTATCGATATTATTTAAATATCGCTTTGAGGAAACCATCATTTATACCGATTTAACATAGTAGTCTAACAATATACAACCTTCTCTCTACGGGCTTCCAATAACAACAAACTAATGCGATCTTATCTAAACAATCCCAGTCTTATGCGAAACCTTGTGCAACTCCAATTAATACATTAAGGCCCTTCGTAATAGTCTTCCTTCAAACACTCAAGCGTGGTGATATCATAATAGAATGACGACATATTATGTTATATTTTGATATTTTGCGCCTGTGGTCGGTCATCGTCATCGCTGTGCTCTTCTTGCAATAGTAAGCTGTCGGGTGGACCCCGCGACGGCGCACGCGCACTACCGCTTCGTCGTGATCCACCACGTGAAAACATCCTGGACAATTGCGCGAATTTCTTGCGGGACACTAAAACATATGTTAAAGCTCAATTATACTAATCGAACAATGGTAAATACAATCGGCACACTAAGTGTCGCTAAATCCTTAAATGTGATCTTAAAGAACCAAATAAAAGATCATGTCGTCTGTTACATGGTAGCTTTGGTTAATTGACAGTTAATTTTGTCCTCATGAAATACTAGTGTTTTGCAATTTTTAATATTAATACTACTACTGTTTAGATAATAATGGAAAATAATTTTACTAGACCTACTACTAAACGGTAACGGTACTAATAAACTTTGTCGATTTTTTTACAAAAGAAAGCAACGAATTGCCATCTTATATAAAGTCTTTCTACAATTCTTAATAATACAATTTAGGGTGAAAAGGAACTCACATTTCCCCATATTTTTTAGTCGTTCTTTAAATGCCGCTTCGTCATCGTGACATTTAGTTTTATTTCCTTGCTCGCTGTCCAATGCCGCTATAAATTCCTGGTTCCAACGCAACTCAGCCATAAATTCTTCGTTCTGCAAAAGTGTTGCGATGCGATCGTCGTCCATGTCTAAGCTGAGGTCGATTCTTGCATCAGTCGTAGGTGGTATACGAAGAAACATGGGAGGTAGAGGACCAAGCATTCGAGGAATCCATTTTCTTTTCACAGAAAGTGGAACTGTTTCGTTATCAACGTTTCTGCAAGTATAAAATATTGTATAATAGACAGATTTTTTTTTAAAACTATAAATAATAATAAAAATTAATACTTTATTTGTGTCGATCTTCTCAAGCCATAAATGTATTATAATAGTGTTTTATTTGTTTAACCATAAAACAGTAAACAATGCATAAATTATTGTAATGATGCCACCACCACTCCTCACTTTCTTAATAAACATGTACCTAAATTAAATTACTTAAATTTATAAATGTTATACTACTAACTAATAAAATGACGATATTTTTTTAGTAATAAAACTAGTATATAAAAATAGTAAATTAAATATCATTTACCTACTAGTTTTTAATTTGGTATAAAGTACAAATTGATTTTCTCAATTTTGTTATAAGTAGATTTTCTTTTTTGTTATAAGGCTGACGAGCGAATGCACTAATAGATAGCAAGTGGCAATCGATGCCTTAGCATATAATACAATACAAATTGTATTTTACTTTCACTGTCAATGCGCCGACACCCTTTACAGCCTTAAAGGCCGAAAGCAGTGAACAAAATACTTCTATTTAGCGGGAGAATAATTGGTGATTGGACGATATCACTCACAGGGGTGGACAAGGATGCATCTACATAAAGTTATTAGAAACCTTTTTAAATAAACCAATAACATTGTAACTGTTTTACACAATATCATAACACAAAATGAACCGGGATCTTCCATACAAAAGTCTTTGTGCATGTTATTAGTGTCAACGAATGCACTAAATCTCAGAGATATGTGTTTGTTGATGTTGTCCTTAACATTTGTATTGATCTTGCGACAATCGCTATTAGCTATAAATGAGATTGTTTCGAAACACTTCATTTTTTGGGACATGAAGAATTTATTTCCATGAATTAAAGAAAGATCCGAACCTATATTGTATGGTTTTAAGGTAAACTTTTCTAACCAGCCCTTATAAATAAAATTATTCTAAAAAATGTAAATGTGAGCTATTACAAATACAAGTGTCTCTATAACTATATAGGTACTATTATTAGGAAATCTTACATATGCTTACCAAATTATAACAATAACATTAAAGAACTAATAATAACAAATATAATTATTAGTATCTTACTGTTATTTGACCTTATAGTGCTATTAGTACAAGATGACACTGTATTTAAAATTTATCATAATATGCTAACAAGGTAAAACTCGGAAGACAGAAGCGCAAACATCATGTGCTAAATGGTCAATATTTTCTAGGTGCGTTTATGAGTTTATTCCCGTTCGCGTTAAACACAGAAAACCTCTAATTGGTATTAAAATTGGCGTTGAATAAGATATTATCTATTAGAATTAATTCAAATATATCCCTTTTACCGGTACTAGTTTAAATCTTATTTGAGTTAGAATTATTTATTTTTTCAGAGGAAATGGTATTTTATATAAGACATTGAAAAGCTTAAATAGAATTATAATTCAAAAGTGTAATGTATGTTTAAAGTAAATCAACGTCAGCTTAGAGCTTGCGAGCACGTGTTTATTTGTACGATATGTAATTAAATAAACTTACACAAGTGCTGTAGTATCATTGTCCTCACCATTTTCTACACCACGAGAAATTCTTTTAATTAAATCTTTGCGTCTTGATGGAGAACTACTTTCAACTCTCTCCATTTCTAAACGAAGTCTTTCGTTTTGATTATCGGTACTCATAGCCAAGAGCTGGTCAATGGTAGCATCCACCGCTCCCTGGTTAGCTCGCAGTACTGCCTCAATAACATCGTCATCCATATCAGGAAACATAGTTTTGAAGTCAGTCATTGCCTGTGTGAACTCGAGCTGCATAGTGGACGCCATGGTGTCGACCACCCGCGGCTCGTGATCCACGAGAGACGTCACGACCGCACGCCTTTAGCCGGCACCTCAGCTGTTATGTGACGTACGACTACCGCAGTATCGGAGAGCACCAGTGCCGTGTAGGCATCAGCCATCCTCGCGGCGCAATGGACACCGCGGCGATTTCGTCCTCGCGCTGCTAGTTTGCGTATTGCAACCACTGTCCAATTTTGCAGCGCCCTACACCGAGCGATACCATGATGTGCAATTTTCACTTTCTGCGTTTCAGGTGCGCATTGCGCTTGCGTGAGTGCAGAAAACCGCGGGGAGGTGAAGTCGTCGATATAAATAGAGAACGCGTGATACAGCGACGGCGCGCAATGCTAGTCCCTCATCCGCCGGCCGCGCATGCCCGTTGCATTGTTTGTAAATTGCGTTCATCACTTTGACCTTTCAATGTTGCAAGACATTGATAAATACTACGAAACTGCGTCGAAACATTCAAAACGTTTACGTTCACTATGAATAGCCTACTATGCGTTTTCAAACCAGTATATTCTTTTCATCAACATAAACAGTATACTTCTAGAGTCGCTCACATCCAGTGCATAATTTTTATTCGTAATATTGATAAAAAACTATATTAATTTTAATAACACTAATTTCTTCTAATTACAAAAAGTTCAAGTCAAATTATTTGTAAATGAATTTACAAATAATTCATCACAAATATTCTCAGCATTTGCATTAAAAAGAGAGAAATTCGTAGCATTTTAAGGGATCACTTATAATGCTTTGTTATTACATTTCAGAATAGTTATAGTATTCTAAAATATATTTTATGAAAACATAATTAACGTAGTGTATTGATTTACGTAGTGTATGCGTTTTTAAAGGTAAATAACAAAAGTCTTAGTTTTATTGATATCATAATTTTTCCTAGAGAGATTGACGTACTACTACTAGACAGAATTTAAGGAATAATTATTATGTAACATTTTCATCGTAAACATTACATTCAAACTAAGTTAACACTTAAACATCATCGAACTGGACAAGCTGAACTCTGTTAGTATCAATACAATTTTTTTATCATCATCATCATCATCATCATCAACAGCCTATTTTTGTCCACTGTTGGACATAGGCCTCTCCCAGTGCACGCCACTGTGGTCTTTCTCCGGCTACTCGCATCCAGCTCCTGCCTGCCGCCTTGCGTATATCGTCACTCCACCGTGCCTGAGGACGTCCTACACTACGTTTGCCGAGACGCGGTCTCCACTCTAGAACACGTTTTCCCCAACGGTTGTCGGTTCTACGACAAATATGACCAGCCCACTGCCACTTCAGCTTACTAATCCGGTGGGCTATGTCGATGACTTTGGTTCTTTGACGGATAACCTCATTTCTGATGCGATCCCTCAAAGAAACGCCGAGCATAGCCCTTTCCATAGCACGCTGAGCGACTTTAAGTTGGTGGACCAGCCTTGTCGTGAGTGTCCACGTTTCGGCTCCGTATGTCATGACGGGTAGGACGCACTGATTGAAGACTTTCGTCTTAAGGCACTGTGGGGTCGACGATGTTAGGATTCGACGTAACTTCCCAAACGCTGCCCAACCCAGCTGAATTCTTCTATTCACCTCGTCCTCAAGGTTGTTTCTACCTAATCGCAGAGTCTGCCCGAGGTAGACATATTTTTGAACAACTTCGAGAACGGTACCGTGTATCGTAGTCGGTTCCGGTAGAACATGTTCATTGAACATGACCTTGGTTTTATCCAAGTTCATCCGTAGGCCGATACGCATAGAAGAATCAGCCAGCTCGTTCAGCATTTGTTGTAGGTCCTGCAGCGTTTCTGCCACGATGACGATGTCGTCTGCGAATCTCAAGTGAGAGATGTATTCGCCATTGATGTTAATGCCACGTCCTTTCCAGTTCAGCGTCTTGAACATATCCTCTATTGCATTAGTGAACAATTTGGGGGAAATAACGTCCCCTTGTCTCACTCCTCGATGCAATGGTATGGGATTTGTTTGCTGATTTTGTACTCGGACGGACATGGTGGCAGCTTCGTAGAGACATCTCATCACTTGGATGTATCGCCAATCAACTTGGCAACGCTGCAGGGACTCCAGAACAGAGCAGATTTCAACCGAGTCAAAGGCCTTCTCATAGTCCACGAATGCAAGACACAGGGGCCGATTATACTCATGGGACTTCTGTATAATCTGCCGCACTGTATGGATGTGGTCTATGGTGCCGTATCCGGTCCGAAACCCGGCCTGCTCCGGGGGTTGGAATTCGTCGAATCTTCGCGCAAGACGGTTCGTGATCACTCTTGAAAACAGCTTATAGACATGGCTCAGTAGGGATATGGGACGATAGTTCTTCAGCAGGGTTTTGTCTCCCTTTTTGAAGAACAGGACGACCACACTCCTACTCCACGCCTCCGGAGTTCTCCCTTCGAAGAGGACAGAGTTAAAAAGCGTCTGAAGTTCCCTAAGTACCGGTTTACCTCCCGCTTTTAATAGCTCTGTGGTAACGCCGTCCTCTCCAGGGGCTTTTCCATTTTTAAGCTGTCCAAGAGCAGTCTCGATTTCGCCAATACTGACTTCAGGCAGGTCTTCGGAGAAATGGCGTGTTAATGTAGCTCTAGGATCCTCATTTTTCGGGATCAGGTCGAGATGCATGCGATGCGTATAACCGGCCGTAGAAGTCCTCTACTTCCGAAAGTACTGCCGGCTTAGAAGAAACGACTTCTCCACTTGCTGTGGTCAACTTCGTCAGGTGGCTCCTTCCAAGAGATTGTACGAACACCTTAGACCCTCGATTCTGCTCAATAGCTCTTTTTATTGCAAGAGTATTGGAGCACCGGAGGTCGTGTCGTACGCGCCTGCTGATCTCTTGGTTTAATTGCCGTTTCTCTGACGAAGTGACAGGTGGGTTTTCACGTCGTTTCTTCATGAGCCCCAAAGTCTCTTCCGAAAGGTTCGACTTCCTGCCCTTACGCTGCATGCCACAATATCTCGTGCCTTCTTCCCTGAGAATTCGAACTACATTTTCGAGGTTCTGGTTTACGTCCGTTGTGGTTTCCACCATTTTTTTAAATAATGATCTATTATATTTTCTATGTTTAGGTATATCATGGAGGAAATGTCTAATTTTCAATTATTATTAAATATATTTAATAACATATACACAATAAATACACTATATATGTTGTTTACCTAATTATAAATATATATCAAATCATTGCTTTCTTATGCAATCCAATTATATTTTTGTGGTTATTGTGAATTAGAAAAAGAATTTAAAAAAAAAAACGTTTAAGTGAGTAAACAGTTTGCAAATAACCTATTATTAGTTAATAAAAATATAATAGCAATTAAGTTGTTGACACTAGCTGCTCTTGTGGCTACCTATACGGCTGCAGATCTTGATCTCGCGTTCAAATCCCGAGCCGTAAAAGTTGATGGCTTAATGAAATTTGGTAACGAGGACATTGTTTTAACAAATGTGTTTGTATTATATATTATTCATGAATTAACAGTAATGGATTTACTAGCAAGGTAAGAAAGAAGACTTGAGTCTAGGGCAGCAGAGAGGTGACGAGTTAAGTGTCCACTTTTTTTATTATGTTTGTAGCTACGAAGATATCATCAGTGAAACGGATTCCAAATCCGTAACTTGTATGATGTTTTACAGGAAAAACTTTGTGGAATGATTTTTACTTTGTTCCCTATAATATAAAAATTGAAATTCAAAATTCAAATCTCGTACATCCCCAAAATTATTTTGTCACAATTTATAAATGTAATATTTTAGTTATCCTACACAGAGAATAAGGTATATATATTAAGTATCAGCTAAGATTCCATCAGCATGCTTAGAGACATTCACTTTGCTGTTAAATAGAGCTGAATGCAAATAAACGCGTGGCTTGAGACGTTTAAGTGAAGTTTTTCTCACTATTGTTATAATTTTGCGTCGTCGCATGCCTAAATTTGTTTAAACTTCATAAAAAAAACAACTCTATATTATTTAAATGAGTAAAGAAGCTTCTTCACGACTTTGTGACGTCACATCTGTCTGTACATATGTTTTTAAAAAAAAAATATAGGATATAATTAATGTCTTTTTTTTTAATTGAAGTAGTGGTTCAATTCTCAATGGGCGTCACGGTAGCATGCGTAAGCGATCCCGTGGCGCCCGCCGAAAGACGGACAGGGTACCGCTGGTTTTTTAGTGGGTAAACCCGGTGGTCCTGGGTGCACTCGGCGTCCAGGAAACCGGGGAGTCCCACACACCCCCCACTACCATCACGTGGGGGAAGCGCGAAAAGCGTTTTTCCAGCGAAAAAAAAAAAATAGTGGTTCAATTCTGCTCAATTCTCGATAGTTCTCAGGATAACTATCATCTTTGTCGTCATTATATGTATTTTAAATATTATAATAAAAATAATTTAATCTACAGTTTTGTAATCGTTATAGTCAGATTTGATTATATTATTTATTTAAGTATATATTCTTTTAGTAAAGGTTTACCTTATGAAATCCCAAAAAATATTTATGTTAATAAAAAAAATTTTTTTGCTCACAGATCACAAAATATTATGCACACGCCTTATTATTGTAACACTGTTGGAGATTCAACAAATAAAAACAAATATTTAAAAAAAAAACACAAAAGTACAGTCTATGTTTTTATTTCAGAATAAAATATATCGCACATTCGTCGCTAATTTAGTGCTTATTAATAATATGATTACACACCAACTTGTTGTTGTTTCAACATACTATTCTAACAAGACGATTTAAAAGATTACTTTTAACATATATAAGTTTCAATAGCACAAAAATAACTTATAAAATGCTTACTGGCACACATGTAAACAGAATATAGATTTTTTTTGTAAATAATTTCTTATAATCTAGCATTGTTTTGGTAATAACTTACAATACGTAAGTACATTAGTCAGCGAATGTTTATTTTAGATTATTTATAAACCACGTTAATTTATACATGTAGGCCTTTTCGAAATCATTCATGAATTGCTAGCCTAACATATAAACTTGTTACTATATAAAAACACCTCGATTTTGTCATAAATACATCCGGAAAACCAAGCTACTTAAAAATGTAGATTTATCTTTTCACGAATATATATAGTTACTTGAATTACCCACAGATCAAGTTAACTTTCCACATGTAAGCGCCCCTACTATTCTAATCGCTTACTTGTATCTTATGATCCCTGGCTTAGATGTAAAGTTAGTTCGTCTCTAAACAAATTCCCTAAGAACACCGCTATATACCAAATATTAATTCAATACAAATTCTTAATCAATTATGTACGAGGTAACTACAGATTAAAATAAGTAGGTTTTGCATTAAGTGACCATTTTGTCAAAATACCATTGTAATCGACTCCGCTAATTTCTACGTTATTTAATTTGTCAATATTTATATGTCTAAGCTCTTTAAATTTCGAATATAAAATATTTTTTGAAAAAACAAAACATTAACATTTGTTGAATAAATTAAAAAAAAATCAACAAAAAATTTAATTATAATAAGTTTAGTTTAAACTGGACCGGACGGCACGTCAGATTCTCATAAATTGACTTTGAAACATTGCTGTCAGTGGGATCATTAATGACAAACGCCAGAGACAACAACACTTTCTATGAAAACTTTTTCTACATTCATTCTACTTTATAAAATGTTAATGTCATGTTTTTAGTCAACAATACGATTTTTCTTTCAGGTATATTAATAAAATAGTTTTTTTTTGTGTGGAATGTGGTTATTGATTTATTTAAATATTTTCTCAGTGAAATATTTATATTTTGAGGTACAAAAATAAAAATTCTCAAACAAAACAAATGGCACTACTTAATTTTTTTTAGTATAAGAAAAGAAGTGTTATAATTTAAACAAATAAATATATAATACTTTCCAAACGTACTTTAATAAAACCTTATTTCACCAGTTTTTAATAATAGTAGTAGGAGTTTCATAATTTAAGAAACAAGAAGAACAGAATTAAAAATTAAACGAAACAGGAATAATGTTCTTTAATTCAATGAAATGAAAGTTTTACAATCCATTTCGAATCATCTTACTAACACTTCAAAACTATTTTCTCATTTCAACTTCAAATTTACCTATTTTGAGAAACATTTGATTTAATTAAAACTGTCTAATAAACGTACATTTACGTTCAAAGTTTGACAATCTTTTTTTTGTTACCACATACTCATGCATTACATGCACTAGCAAAATAAGATTTTACTTCAGTTTTTCAAGATATAAAATAACAATAAAAAAAATTTAAGCTTTGATAAAGAGAAAAAGGAGTGACAATCTTAAGTTGATACAATAAAGCCCTACGGAATAACTTAATGTACTTAATGAAATGAATCGAAATAATGAAATGAAAAAATTTACAAATTAAGGTATCACTACACTAAAAACGGCATGATAGATGAATCATTGATTTCAGTACCAAATGTATTTCGACTCACACATTTTTTAGGCTATTAATTCACATTAAATATAATACTCTTAGAAGCCTTTGAAAATGAGGACTTTATAAATATAGCATCGTGCAATTCATAGTGTAGTTACAGCTTAACGATCCACGGAAAGAGTGTAGATTGAAGGCGATGAGATTCAGACACGCGCTTGTGTGCCTTGCTGGGGCAGCATCACCACGGTGTTAGTGGACAGCGGTTGGTTCTGCTCTGTAGACGGTGGAATCTGTAACAGGCACAAAATAAAATATTTAAAATAAGGTATATATATTATATTAGGAGACCCAACCACGCGTCGATAATGTTTAGACGGAAACCATCTCTAAAGCACGCTGAATATATTTGTTCGGTTTTTGCGTGTGTGCGTGTCAAAACTCACAGCAATCTTTATATACATATAGAGATTCGTCAGGGTCGTGCACGGGGATCGCTTAAGGGGTTGTCCATTAATCACGTCATCTTTTTTTAGCATTTTTTAACCCCCCCTCCCCCATTGGTGATACGTAGTGAGGTTTAAGACGCCCCTCCCCCTTCTCAACATCACGTGTATTTTTAGTACCTACAACGAATCTTAAAATTTTCTGAATATTATCTTAATTTAAATACAGGTATAAACTATAATCCATATTTGTTTAAAAATCGCGCATTAGACGAAAATATAAATACACGAGATATCTTACTACACCCCCCCCCTCCCCTTGTGTTATTTTCGTGATTTTTATCAAACCCCTCCCCCCCGTTTCAAGCCTCACGTGATTAATGGACAACCCCTAAGTGACTCACGACGGGGTCGGCGGCGGCCATGAGCGTGGCGGCGCGGTAGGAGGGCGGCGGCGTCTGTTTCACGGCCTCGTCGTAGTCGGGCAGCAGGCTGGAGTAGGCGGGCGCGGGCGGCGCGGGCGGCGCGGGCGGCGCGCCCGGCGACAGCGCGCCCGAGCTCGAGATCACGAACGGCGTGAGGCTGTGCAGCGCGTGCGTGCGCATCGTCAGGTACTTGTAGCAGCGCCACACCACGCTGATGCAGTAGCCCTGCGACACACCCGCCATTGATTCAATACGTGACTCGTCACATTCACTCGCGTCGCAGTTATCGTGCGACGCTGTATACCTTCGAATTGTAGCCGAATGGGCCGACACGTCCGGGTTAGTATCACTGTCTCACTAAAATCACATTCATGAATGTACACAAGTCAAGTGGATGGCATCCTTTGGATCGCGTTGCGGACGTAGGCTTAGGAGTTTTGCAAATCCATGACTTATTGCAAATCAGCAATACGTACTGCTATTTTAGGGGACGAAACAGGGAACAAACTTGCGTCTAAAATATTGACTTGAAGCAAAGTCTCGGACAGGGGGGCGACTAAAATTATTTCAATAAAGTCTTGAAAATACATAACACCATTTGTCATATTTTGAGATCACGCCTCTCGATGCCACAGCTAGTAGTTATCAGAATACGTGGTGTCAATATTTCGATAATTGGAAAGCAAAGTCAAAGAGATGGATGGTGACAGTTACTACACATCAGGTGGGCCTCTAATCTCTGTACCTTGAGCAGGACGGCGAAGAGGAAGGTGGCGAGCACGACGAGCGCGAGCGCGGGCGCGGGCAGCGCCAGCAGCTGCTCGCGCCACGGCACGCGCCGCGCCTCCGCCACCAGCCGGTGGATGGAGCGCAGGTAGCACAGGTAGCCCGTCGCCGTCAGCCTGCGACACGCGCGCCAATATCGATTCATTGAAATTATTATGTTATTACTTATGTAAGCCTACCTATTTATATATATAAAATAGATATATATTTTTAAAGGATCATTAGGTAAATTGTGTATAATATAAGCTAAATAATAAGTCATAATTATCTAATTATAGAGTTTTATTGTGTAAAATAACACTTATTATTAATTTAAAATAATTACTAATAAATATATTTAAAATAGCAACACTAGACAAATAAACGAATTAAAAAAGCAGATGATGGACAATGTGGGTAGAAGCATGCAGAATGTTAGAGAAAATAAAATTGTAAAAGTGTAAACCAGTGTGTTTCAATTATTAAAAGTTCTAGCTAAACTGGAAATGTGACTTCACTTATGACTCGTGCATAACATCGTTTGATGTAGGATTGTAGATTCCTTTAACTATATATATTTTTATAAGAAACTAATCGGTAAAAAAAATATTATTCTATTGTATTGTTTAACTACTTTAATTATATCTATCACTAAACTGAGAAATCCTTCGTGCATACCGTCAAATATAATGGTACCTCCTAATCAAAATAAATTATATTTAGACAAAGACAATTTTACTCCTTTTTAACAATTGTATATTCTTAACAAACTGTATATGTATAACCAAAAGTAACATAAATGAAACAAACATAAAGAGAGTATTACTTACACAGTGATGGCAAAGTCAAATATTTGCAGGCAGAAAAACGGCAGCAGATGGGCCGGCTTGCCGCGTGACGCTCCATATATCAGCATGAGTGTGATGGCCAGTGTACACACTGTAACCATCGCACCCACATCCACATCATCTACGCACAGTTTAATATGCAATGGATACAATTTTAATAATCATTTTCTAACTTTGTCACTTTATCTCATATCTAAAGCCTTTTCCAACCACGAGAGGAGTAAAGACAACTTTGACTTTGAATTTAAAAATCCATTGTTATTATCGATTGGAATAGACTATAAGCAGGGCCGTATTTAGGGGAGGGCAACCGGGGCAACTTCCCTGGGGCCTCCACATTAGTGGGGCCACAGTTTTCAGCAAGTTAACAAATACCGAGATATAGTCAAATTATAATAATGTTATTATTAAATATTTTAAAAGTTAATGATACAAGTAAATAAATCATAGCTTACTGATTGAAATAAAAAAAGTAGTTAATTCATGATAATATAATTATTAGGCTGTTCACGCTTCTGTTTGTCTAGGGCCCCCACTGATTTGTGGCCCGGGGGCCTCCAGACCTTTAAATCCGACTCTGACTATAAGTAAGGATGCGCAAAATTTAAATGCGTTTCGAGTGAAGTTAGCTCCGTGAGTACGCGCAGCTATAATCGAAATAAATAGAGGTTAATCATAACCATCATTACATAAAACAAAGTCGCTAACCGCTGTCGGTCACTATGTATACTTAGATCGTTAAAATCAACGCCACGGATTTTGATGACGTTTATTTTTAATAGATAGAGTGATTCGACAGGAAGGTTTGTATATTAAGCATGGACAATGTAGTAAAGAAACACTAATAATTTTAGATGTTTCTAAAGTGATGTCGTCAATAAACAAATCCTGTAGAATATTTACTATTTAGTATCAGTATTGCACCCGTGAGAAGCCGGGGTGGGTCGCTAGTTCAATATGAAAAGAGTCTGTAAATTACAATACAAATTAACCATTCTTTTTACAATTTTATAAACTAAATTATGAATATTAAAAAAAAAATTCTGACGAATTAATGATAGCCTCCTTTTTGAAGTCGGTTGAAAAAGAAACAAATGTCTATGCCTTACACTTATCTATCACATGCAATTTATACAATTGCAGCTATGTTACCTATTGTTCTTTAGGAATGAATACACGCGATATGAGTTAAGCGAGTGAGACAAAAAATATTATGAAAGAAAGTGTGTTATTTTAAGTTAAGATATTTTTCGATACATTATCGTGAATTACGGAAACGCATTTAATTTTTACGCCGACTATAGTAATTTTATTAGTTTAGCGTGTTTACTTACGATATATAAGACTGTGATCTCTAGGATGTGGTCCATGTTGTGGGTAGGGGCTTGGACGAGTCTCGACGTTAGACAGAGGAGTAGGCATCGCGGCCCCTATGTCGCTCCAGTCAGCGACTGGCGCCGTGTCGCGTTCCAACTCATCTAGTAGACTAGGGTCACGCACGATAGCTGCTAGGAAACCTAGAGCTACCAGGTGTAGCAGCTGTGACAAAAGATAAAGCAATCATTAATACAACAATTTAAACACATATAAATTTGAAAATTCAATGAGTCTGCTTCAAATATTTTTCCATACCAAATGCCATGTGCCGAGTAGAATGGTTCCAGTGCGGACATGGAGACAGAAACAGCAACGCCACTCCTTACTGCGCTCCGTTCCCAACTTGGGACGAAATCTTAACATTTTACTAAAAGAAAAAAAAATACATATACTCTTTTTCTTAGTTCAAGCTTGAAAAATTACTGCTAAAAAACATACAGGTGAAATAATTATAAAGCTTTTTATTTGTAAATGATTCGTTAATCAGGTTATTTTACAGCAGGCTATATTTTAACATGTATACAACAACAACAACAACAGCCTGTAAATTCCCACTGCTGGGCTAAAGGGCTCCTCTCCCTTCGAGGAGAAGGTTTGGAACATATTCCGGGTTGGTGGAATACACATGTGGCAGAATTTCTATGAAATTTGTCACATGCAGGTTTCCTCACAATGTTTTCCTTCACCGCTGAGCACGAGATGAATTATAAAGACAAATTAAGCACATGAATCAGCGGTGCTTGCCTGGGTTTGAACCCGCAGTCATCGGTTAAGATGAACGCATTTTAACCACTGGGCCATCTCAACTCCTTTAACATGTATACAAATTACATATTTTATTAATTAAGAGATAAATTAAAAAAAAAATTTATTGATTTTTTTCCTCTTGTAAATCATTTTAAAGAAATTAATGTAACAACCAATTCAAGGTTTTCATTGCATTGATAGGCAGACAGCAAATGGATCAATTGACGGTGAGTTATATGGATATCTCTTTACATTGTCTATGCTCCTTCAACCTTGGGAACTAAGATAACTTCCCCCTCTCTTCTCCTTGTTAACTGTGCACACAGTTACACTGAATCATTCACCTTTAATAATTCAAACACAATAACAATAATTAATTATTGCTATGGTATTTTGCAATAAGAGTCTCCATTTACTCTTATTAGAAAAATAGCCTAAATCTAAACTAATATTATAAATGTGAAAGTAAATCTGTGTGACTGTCTGCCTGTCACTCTTTCACAAAACGAACGCTGAAACGAATTTTCTCCAAACAGGCTACTTTTTTTTGCCTAACACATGACAACCAAAGCTCTAAAACACAAGTGAAGCCACAGGTAGAAAATATTTTATTTTATGTTATATTCAACAAATACAAATATTCGCCATTATCAATATAATTGTCTAGAGAAAAAAATACAGAAAACAATAATATTAAAAAAGAGCTTATAAGAATTTTTAGGTACCAATAAGACCTACATTAAATAAGTTATAACGGCCTGCTTTCAGAATGGTTATATTATTAGTAATATGTTACAAAGTGAAAGTTCACTATAAGTAATAAATGATAATGTATGACATTAAACAATTGATTTACTGTACCAGTGTTACAGATTATATTCTTATAATATATATGTTAAAAATAACAACACACTTTCATGCTGTAATTTTTTGACATTACATACATTAATATTGGAAATTGAAACATATTTTTTATATAATTTGAATTTATAAACGTATTTTTTTTCTAATTAGTTAAATCATTATGATATGAGATTTCTTATTCTTGTCAAATCTATAAGTATCTAATCTAAAGAATAACCACCATCATTACCCATATGTGAAAATACAATAAAACGATGCTAATCTCATCATTGAAATTGATGTTGTCGACAACAATAATCAAAAGAACGTCATCACCCAAACACTAACATAAAATATCTCATAAATATCGTAGTGCCATTCGTAAAGTTAATATCTCGAATTACAGATTTTATTTCGCTCATTAAAATATCCGCATTATACTGTTCAATAACACATCTCGATCAAATCTTATGAATAGCTACATAAATCACTACAAAATAAATATTATGCTACTTATCAATCTAATGTTATAGTTATATGGCGTAATACTATAAAATTAAGAGTATAGCAAACTTGAAAATAAATACCCAATACCTCTAAAGGCCAACAAAATAAATTTATAAGATATCTTACCTATTTTATATGTTTTAATCACTTTTGTATTTAAGGCAAGGCGAAAAAAGAGAAATTTTCAGAAAATATTGTACAATATACTGTAACACTGATGAGCGATGACAGTTTATAGCACAGAGTATATAAGTACAGATGTTTGGTAGGGTTGCCAGTAGAGTCAATTAATATTATATCTCTGCTGAAATTAAATAGAATAAAAATTGATCAATCATTAATACAAACTAACATAAACGCAACAGGTTCGCTTTAAATTTATGAACAACATGTTTTTATTTTAACTTTTGCTTTAAGCATTCATCACAATTATTCTACCGCCAAACAACGACAATATTGCTGTCTTAAAGGTTAAAGGAATCAGTGTCACTGAAATATCATCCTTAAATTAGAGATGGTTTATATTTCTTACAGCACCTATATTTATGGTCGGTCTTGACCACTTATCATTAGGTTATCCATTTTTTTCCACTTTTTTTATTATAAAGTTTTCACTATTTTCGCGACAGTCACAGACAGACAGCGGTAAAATCTTTTTATTTGTTTTAGTCTTTGAAAAGGTCTCGAGTGTGACCACGAAACGGAAAACCCTCAGTGGGTAAGCCACTGATGCTCTAGTGAGATTGCGGGAAGCCACTGGATTAGTTTTATATCTAGCTGTAGACGTCTTCGGTCTGAAATTACGATGATTTAATTACAATTAAAATAGCTGGCAAAATTTGTCGATTGATATCCTTACCAGATGAAGGAAGCATTATTGATTAATTCGTTTTAAATATTAAAATATCCGCAAAAACGTGGAATGGTTAGTTTTTAAATGTGAATATATATTTACAGTCATTTTTTTTAATACAGATGTAAGTTTATTAACTAAAAATGACTAAATGCTACATAAATAACGAAATTTACTATTGAAAAGTCGTTCTTTTTATACTTTATGACTGCATTAAAAATATAAAATATTGGTACCTTTATCAAAAATAATAAATTCTAATTTTTATAGGTAGTTAGTACAGCACTACGACGCGTCATTGTGACTGATGACATACAACTACATAATAAGGGTATGTCATATAAATAAATATTGCCCACTTATTCATTTATTGTTTTCTCTGACGAAGTTTTTGCTATAATGGAAAAAATTCCAGACCAACTCGGATATTTAATATTAACCGAGGATGGCGCGGTCCTAGAGTCGGGTGGTGAACTCGAAAACGACGAACGTGTTGCAACTATTATAACTGATCTTATCAGTCTATCTAATAGGTTAGAACAGTGATATTATAATCCCACTATAAAATTGTTTACGCATCGAGTACTAGCAATATTATTTAATTATTTTATGATGTTCATGTAGTTGAATTGTTATTATCAAGTAGTATAATTGGTGTATTTTTTTTTCAGTATTGATCCAGTCGCATTTGGTCCTGAAGAGAAGTTCAAAAAAATATCTATAACATATGATGACCACTGGTTTGTGATATGCATATCAAACAAAAAAATATATGTTGTTAAGAGAAGCATACAATCATCCCCTTCTGAGAGTATTGCTGTAAATGTGTAACTGTAATAATTAATTTATCGAGATGGGTCGAAATTTATTAATGAGCAGCCTTGAAAATGCATCATTTAACATTTTACTACAAATTTTATTTAGATGTGTAACATTTATTATAAATGCCTGGGTTATCAGAAATGTGGGACATGAAATTATTGGAATAATGAATGTTAGACTCCTATTACTAGAGAGTACTATTCTATTTCTGAGTAGAGAACCATTCCATCGTGCTTGCTTAGGTCAGAAAGATGAATTTATTTGGCATCAAGTTATGAATCAAATTTGGCTGTCAGTCCCGCTCAGTTGTTTGTTATCTTTTGTTTTTGTTTATATATGGCTTAATATATTACCATTGGGTCACCCAGAGCTTGTTTTTCAATATGAGTTTGGTTGTTGGAGTGTAGCATTATCTTGTATATTAGAACTTTGCTCAGCAAATATTGTTCTGGTTACACAACTTTTTTGTTTTGTAAAGCTTAAAGTTATTCTTGACACATTACATATTTTTGTACGGACAGTATTATTTTTATCTATTATAATATATGACAGATCATTGGCTCTTATTGCTTTTTCAGTAGCCCAAGTTGGAAGTATAGCAGTTATTGTTCTAGCTTATTACTTGTTCTTCTATTGGTACATTAAATTTAAGCCATTATATGCAAAGGGTGCACTCAAAGTGAAATTTCTTCCAAATCATATTTTGGAGAGACTATATAGCAATATGGATGACTTCAATTTTACGTCTCTAAGAGACTTTTTTCCAAAGTATTTGGGTTCTGTAAACTCTTCTTTTAATAAAAAATTGAATACTCTAACTTTAAGTTTTGCCAAGCAAGGAGTTGTTAAGCAGGTTTTGACGGAAGGAGAGAAATATGTTATGTCTGTTAGTCCTGTGATGACTTTTACAGAACAGGCAACTTATGATGTTGTAAATAATCTAGGTAGTCTTGCTGCTAGATTTGTATTTCGACCCATAGAAGATAGCAGTTATTTTTACTTTACACAAATGGTAAGCAGGGACTTGCCTTTATGCAAGCAAGATCAAAACAAAATCCAAGAATCTTGTACAGTTTTGTCTCAGGTTTGTAAAATTGTGAGTTCCATTGGTTTGGTTGTTCTAGTCTTTGGATTGAGTTACTCTCGTACTCTCCTAACTTTGTATGGTGGAGAAGTTTTTGTTGCCAGTGGATTACCAGTACAGTTGCTTCAGAGTCATTGTCTAGCTATTGTATTAATGGCTATTAATGGCATTACTGAATGTTACACTTTTGCAACTATGACTAGTGCTCAACTAAACAGCTACAATTACTTGATGGTATTCTTTTCAATTAGTTTTTTGATACTTTCATATGTTTTGACATATGTTCTAGGACCAGTTGGATTTATAATTTCGAATTGTATCAATATGTTTGCAAGAATTGTCCACAGTGTACATTTTATAAGTAATAAAACCAAGGATACTGATTTTAGGCCACTTCAGGGCCTGTATGTTGGAAAATACTTTTTAATTACTTTATTTATTGCTGGTTGTATTTGCAAGTTTTCCGAAAATACTTTCTTTTATAATTCAATGGTAACGCACATTGCTATTGGTATGATTTGTTTGATTTGTGTTCTGCTATCTTGGGGGTACGAAAATAAGCATCTTATCATTAAAACTTATCAAAAGTTTGTGAAAAGTGAAGAAAAGATGGCAACAGATTAGCATTTGTGTATTGTTAAGCTTATATAACATGTAAATAAGATGTATAACTATTATTTGTATAAAAAAATATAAGGTATATTGTAATATTAAAAGTTTTTTATTTTTAACATTTATTAGAAATATTTATTTGATTTATTACATTAAAAATTAAACAAACAATAATAAATATGTAACTTTAAAGTTTGTAATCATTTTTCACATAGGATAAAAGAAAATGCCTTTCATTTGATCTTCACACATTCTTTTCACCTCATCTGTAAATAGAAAATGTTGGTGATGAATGATAAAAATGATCTGATAAAATTATAACAAAGATGTTAATAGAAATTACTTTATCCTTACCGGCAATATCCTTTAAATTTGCGTTTTTATCTTGTATTATAACATAGAACTCCCTATCATTAGATGATTTTCCTGCGATCCAATATTCATCTGGTGTTTTAATAATAACTTCGCCATAGTTTCCAAGACTGAAAGTAGATTCATTTAATTTCGTATGATACTGATTTTGAACTACAAAAACTTAGTTATTGTATAGTCTCCTTAACTTAAATATAGAGCTAAAAAGTTTATTTATTTTATTTTTATTTTTTGGTTTATTATTTTACTTTAATTACTTTGTGGTTAGTTAATTTATCATTAACTAGATATTAGTTATAAATATAGAAGAAGTTATAATAACCCTAAACAAGACCTAAACATACTGAAAAACTTACACTGTATCTATAAAAAATAATAGATTTGGTATAATAAGACACAAATTAGATGTAGCATCGGAAAATGCAATGGAATGAAAATAAAAACAATTGCTGCCGATTTACACAACCAATAGAAATAGCTCCCTATCGCGCCATTCGACGCTATTCGTCGCTATAGATTCTCGCGTCAATCCGAGAATGCAAATGCATGGAAATCAACGTATCAAATCGATAAATATATTAGGTCACAAGCTATTACGTTTGTATAAAGGTCATATTCACGTAATAAATAAATATTGATAATTTGGGATAGCTTACTTAATTCGGATGTGATCGGTTTTACGATTTTTGCCGATGCGACATTCAAGTTGTGTCGTACTATACCTATTTATGCCCTAATAACGAATTATTACTTAATAATTTCATAATGATGTGTGTTGTGTGTGAATGGAAGTATAAAACCAACATAATGGGTTCATATTCAAACATCAAAAACATAATATGTTTGTCTTTCAATCTATAGTATACGCAAAATACAAACCTTTTTCTGTCTGAATGAATGCCTGCAATTATACTTAATACTTCTGGCTTTATTGCTGTTGAAGGAGTCAAAGAAGTAGCAGGTGTCTACAACAATAATGTCATTAAATATAAAAAATACAATTTTGTAATAAGGTACTAATAGATTATAATTTTTATGCTAACTAAGCACTATTTTTACTCTTTCAAAATCTAAAAGCTGTTAAAAAACAGTATGACTATGAGAAATATTATTTTATTATTTAATATTACTTTATTTTCACTTGCTTTAGAAGTAGAATAGTCTATTTGACTGGTTTTTAAAATCCATTTTATATTATTTAGTAGAAGTAAAGGAACACACTAAAAGTTATTTTTTTAGTTCTAGTACATATTTGCTGAATAATATCAAATTAAAAATCCAATATTAAAGGGAAAACGATAGTACAAAAGTGTCGGTGACGTCCCTTGCGAGTATTGTAATCTGTGGCAATTTGAATAACAATCCACATACATTAAGCAAAACCTATGTTAACGAGTAAGTGAGATAATCATAAGCCCGACCAATCAGGAGCGTTTTGTGTCACATGACAAACGTTTAAAAAAATGCATTTTTTTATGGATTTTTGAATAGATTAATTATTATTTTCAACTTTCGCTAATAAAGAACAATTTTTAAACTATGTACGTACTTACGTATTATATATGTACCCACTGATTACAATAATTGAGACTTCATAAAATACTTACAGATGCTTTACATGCTAAGTTTAGCCGGTTAAAATACAGAAATTTATGATCAGAGCTGGATAGTTGTGCACTTTGCAGTGCATGCATAGTGCATTGTTCACTTATTGATGACGCAATAGTAGATAGTTGTGGACCAATAAATGCGTCTAAAGCTCTAAATGTATCAATTTTTAGTTCTGTATCCACTGAAATAAAATGTTTATATTATAATTAAGGTATTTATTAACATGAAACAAATATATTCATCTTTCGATCTCGAAAAATTCAATGAAAACACACTAAGCATATTTTTTTCTTTTGTCCACATAACACTCAGGTATTTTTTTTAGAACAGAATGCATAGAGCAAACAATATTTAAAACATGTTTAGAGAAAATAGTTTTTGTATGCTTCATGCATAGTAATATTTATTTGAATTTTTGACAATAAAAAAAAATGGACGAAAGAAACTGCTTACATAAAATATTTTTTTAAGTTATCAAATTTTATGCTTACCATTAACAGTGAAGCAAACAGTAGCACTCAGTGTTCTGTAAATAACAAGATAATATTGCTTTGTATCCGTGTCATCCTCACGCATGAGATATACTCTATGAAGCTTTTGCAAATCTTCTGCACTACGAATACCATCTGGTGGGCTGATAAAGCGTCCATGTCTCTGAGCAGCAGTTACTGCTCCACCTTGTATCTCCTTTTCAACTTGCTTTGGCAGCAATGTTTGTACTAAATATTGGTATAATGTCAACATATCGTTGGTAGCAAGGCCATTCCTGTTTTGAAAATATGAATCCATAATAATTATTCTCTCATATAATTTTCTACATAACAAGATTTTTTTTAGCTAAGTCTTAATAGAAAATAGAAGAAAAAATTACTATTAGGACTAACAATTAAGATTATCAATGTCAAAAGTGGTGGTCAACAACCTTATTTTGTGTTATGTAGGCATACAGATTATTTCACTATTTTTCTGTAGGTTGATGATATGATCTGATGGTGGATATAAGAATTTTGTTAACATATACTCGTTTTCTCACTATTTTATTCTTCAACACTGAGCACAACATGTGATAATTCTACATTAAATAACAGTTATTTTTAACGGAAAAAAGTAAGGAAGTCTTTTTATTCTTACCATATGAGTTGGTCATTATATACAAATGAAATACATTTAAAATCTGGATAATTCATTTCAAGTAGATCTATAAAGCATATTACTTTAAAAAAGGAATTTTTTTCCAATGGCAAGTAGTTTATTCCTTGTATTATATTACTTATATTATTAGTAATGTTCCTTGTCATAATATACTGCAAATGAAACATACATTAAATATAAAAGTAATAGGTTTATAACAAATGCATTATTTCAGTATTACTTACAGGTGTAAAGAATTGTTCACACTTTGAATATATATCTTCAGGCGGAATATCTTTAAAGGGGCCTATAAACATTCTAAATATTTTATAAGCTGAGACTAGTAAATCATACATCACAGATGGTTCTACCTAAAAAAAAGGGCTTATTATAAAGCATTCTAATTTATCTTAAAAAAAATATTTTAAAGAATGAATACCACTTACTACATCTTTTTTTTCTCCAGTAACTGTGGTACTTTTAGTTGCATAAGGTATTCTTACAACCTGAAAATTATGTTACATGTTTATTGCGAAGGTTCAGTTGGACACTTGTTATTTTATAAAAATTAGATATTTAGAGGTTTTTAATAAATAAAAGTATATTTTACCAAAACCATCCAGAATCCCTTCTCTGGCTGGTAGAATATATATCTCTTGGATTGTGTTTGTAATGCCTCACATGGCTCGGAAGAGAATGTTCTAAAAAGATAGACAATAAGTTCTCAGTAGTATTTTGAGGAGCATAAAAAGATGAATACAACTAATACCATGTTCATAAAATATCAACTCATTTAATATTATAAAAATAACTAACGTCATAAATTTTACGACTGCTTCACATAATCCCACTTGCATTTTCCGAGCATCAGATGTAACTTGCGTAGGGTGATAAAATAAAATTCTTTTAAGTTCCTGAAAATAATGGCCGTATTTTTAAAAATACATACTGAAATATAGTAGACTTTTATAGTATATATTTGTTTACTTACATCGCCTTCTTTTGGACCAAAGCTTGAGTTGAATATAAAAAATGAATTTACTTTATTTTTTACATCAATCATTTTGGTGGTTTTTTAATTTTAATATTTGTGTAATTAGTGCTTTAATAATAACTCTTATGTTATTAATTTAGGAAAAATAGCATTATCTTCAATTACGCACAATAAGTATATCTTTGTAATTATAGTCACTTATTAAATTAATTTACTTAAATAAAGTTTGAGGAGTAACTATGAAATTTATAAAAAAAGAAATAATTAACAATAGGTAAACACAAAATAGTCTTGTAAAACTTGACAAATTGTCTGTTTTATTTACAGTTTGTCAGTGACAATGACAATGACGGCATTGAATTTTTAATTTGTGATATGATATGGAGAGGTATGCTACCAAACAGCCAAGTAATGTGTAAAAAAATAAACTGAAATCTAAATGTGGCACAAATTTCTTTTAGTCCAGAAAGATTGGAAGAAATTTGCGTCAATTCAGCATGTACGTAAGTCTCTAATTGTGAACACATTTAAAACCAACCTAACTGGACTGGAAAATATTGATTTAAATAATATGAATCAATTTGAATAATAATTGTTTACGTTGCTATAGAAACAAATAATAAAATTACAACCCGTTTTGTTTCTTATATGTAAGCCTACGACCCTTTTTATATTTTTGAGATTTATATTTGTCGCGTCGTGTATTATATTTGCCGTATCTAACTGTAAGAAGTCATTTCTATTAAACATTATGGCGATACGGAATCCCCGCTTGCCTTTATTACCCGGCTATGGATCTAACCCTTTGGTAAGAAATTTTAACCTATACCTAATAATAATTAAATATGTCCTACAGTACCTACTTCATAAGTGAATTTGTATTATTATTAAATATTTTAATATGATTATTATTCTTATTATTTTTGCTATCACTGGCTTTACACTGTTGCATATTATACCTACCTACGTGAATTGTAAATAGCCTTAAAAAACATGTAATTATTGCAGATTGGAAAAAAAAGTTTTGGAGTACGTCCCATTTTTACATCAATTGATAAAGTGAATATGTTAGTGGATAAGGCAGAGGGTGTAAACCGCATACCTTCGTTGTATTGCCGAAAGCAAGCCCCAGATCTTCCGACTTGGATCATGTATGACAAAAATGTACGTGACAAAATATATTTTTTATTTTCTTTTAGGCTCATTATCAGATTATAAAACAAGACAAATTAAGGCAATTTAATTTGTCTTTATCATAAAGTTATGCGTTTTCACTTAAGTGTATTTCTATTCTATTTGATAAAACACGAGAAGTTTATTAATTGTTGTAAAAGTAACAATTTCAGCCCAAACGATATTAAAGAACTGAGTTGCAACTTGCAATATTTAGCCCAGAGGTATTTATTATAACTAAGCCGTATTAGCACTTTACGAGTGATGATATCACTATGTATTTCACTTTTTCAACTTTAACACTCTTCTAAAAATATTTCTGTGGACAAAATCATGGAAACTCATGCGATAAAATAAATGTTAGTAAAAGTACCTATTATTTTTCTTCCTAATATTTAATAATACTGAATTTAACACAGATATTGCGGTTTCAAGCCTTTTTCCAACAAACTCTTCATGAAATGCGCTCAGGAGCTCATATATTGCGGAAAGTAGAAATTTTCTTTTTCCTCGAAGACGGCACAATTAAAGTTATAGAGCCAAAAACTGACAATAGTGGTTTGTCACAAGGTACGGAGATATTTATTATAAAAATGTATTTTAATTAAACATTTTATGAATTTTCACTTTATATTATCAATTTATTCTTAACTTTCTTGATGTTATGTAATATGTTTTGCATTTGATTTCATTCATGATAATTTAGGAACGCTTATAAGGCGCCAGCGAATTCGTCTTCCGTTTAGCTCTGATCTGTATTATGATCTCCTCGATTTGAATATTGGTCGTGAAGTTACATTTTACGGAAAAGTCTTCAAGGTATGTAACGCAATTGAAAGGTCATTAGTATTATAAAAACTCTATTATTTTCAAAATGTTATTTTATTTTAACAGATAGTTAACTGTGATAATTTCACGAGAGGATTTCTGAATCGCCTTGGTATTAATGTTTCGGATCCGATACCTTGGCCTGATGCAATCGAGGTATGTTTTGTAGTTATTATGTACCTATTCAAAAAAATAATATTTTTCCAACGTAAATCAATGACAAATTTTCATTCCTTATATACTCACTGCCAGCCATTGAATGTATGATGTCATGTGACATCCTTTATGATTATTTTAATATTAGATTATACAGCGTAGAATTATTTTGAAATAATTGATTAGCTTTTATGTATATCCTAATCTATGTGGACTTGCACTTAACTGCCTCGTTGGTCTAGGGCTAGTTTATGATGACCTGGCTTCGAACCGTTGGTTTAGCCCATTAAAGGTTATTGGACTTTTCTGACGAAAAGTTCTCAGTATCAGTCGAAACTCTTTTCGGATACCGAGTGTAGTTGTGTTTTCATAAGCAGTTGTACACTACAATAAGTCCCAAGCAGTCATTTATTCTTGAGAATCCACGATGCCCGAATTCAGTCACTTACTTCCTCTATACTTTACATAACGATTGCTGTTATTTTGACTTGCGATATTAACTTAACCTTACCGGTGTTGAATTTTGTTTTCGGGCATTTTTATACTGAGATAACCCATAGTAATATTTAAAATTACTCTTTTATCATTTTTTTTATATATAGTTATACTAACTTTACACTTAAATATAATTTTAGAGGACTCCTGATACTAATCGTCCACCGAAGCATCGACCCTTTCGACAGTTTTTAGATTTTGATAGACAAGTTTTAAGGTAAATGGTTTGTTAAATAAAATATTTTTGATTGCTTTATTATTATCAAGTGTAATTATATGTACTTAATAGGTTTCATGGGTACTGGGACGATCGTGAAACTGAATTTGGAATAATACATCATTTAGAACTTCATTATTTCTTGGCTGATGATACTATGGAAATTAAGGAGGTACTTCCACCGAATTCCGGAATGGAGGCCGGTCCGATGTTTCTTAAAAGAATGAGATTGCCAAGGGTGAGTTTTTACAGTGGGGATAAAAATCCATAGATTAGGTATTACTCTACCACTGTTTAGCAATTAGATAAGTATATGTAAATTGTTATGAATACCTAGCTGGTGAAGCACACAGTTACATTATCATTATGCCAACTATATGCAAACTAAATATGACAACACCATTTTTATAATTCTTATAATTACACTACACATACAAAATAACAATAACAGAAAATTGATTAATTAAATTCAATATATTTCCAGAAAATTCCACCGCATATTGAGATGACGGGCGGACCAAAACAAATGTCTTACAGTCCCGCTGACTTGAGCATCGGAGCTGTCGTAAATGTTTACGGTCGAAAAGTTGTTCTTACTGATTGCGATCCATTTACCAAGGAATATTATCGCGTCACCTACGGCTTTGGTACGAATCATATTAAAAAAAAAAAAAACAATTTCCAATAAATTATATTAGAAATGAAGGAAAACTCTCAGTACATGTTTAAATTTTTTAAAAATATTATCAAAAATTGTCTGCAGACACATTTACACCGTTGCCTCTACCAAAAGACGAAGCCACGGAGTGTATAACCACTACCCTGGCGGAACGAAAGTTACCGCCGTGGAATGGTTACGGTTCCTACGAAGACTCTGCAGAGAACTGTCGAACAGTTGAACCAAAAGCTCCTCATAGGGATTTTATCAAATTTTTGCACAAAGATAGGTAAGCGTATCCATGTCGTAAACTTTGCTAGTGTACATACAAACACCGTAACGATACAGTGAACGATTTCTTATGACGTATTTTTCCTACTGCCTACGCCTGTTTATGGACGGCGGTGACCACTTACCCACTTACACCTCACTTGACCGTCCTTCTACCATTTCTATAAGAAAAACACTTCTACGTTCATGTTTGAATAAAACAAGCCTATTTTAATAAATTTTAGGGTTGGATTTGATTCCCATATACTCCGTTTTGCGGCGAGTTTAATTAATGACAACCCTGATGACAAACGACGTTATTTCATAATTAAATATTTTCTCTGTGATGATACCATTGGCATTTTTGAATTAGGCGAGAGAAATTCCGGCTTTAAGGTAACTTCTCGAACTAAATATAGTATGCTAGTTAAGTAATTAGTATTGTTTTATTTATATAGTAATTGCGTTAATATCCTCCATTATCTGCATGGCCGGCAGATTTATTATACAAAATGTTACTTAAAATACAAAATAAGCATGAATATATACGTAGATAAATCTGGTGTCTTCTATAATATTTTAGGTATACTTTATAATCTTACAGAATGTTATTTTTGGATAGTAATGTAAAAAAAACAATGATTACCCTTCGGGAATTATTAACGAATAATGAATGACTATTGTCCAGTAATCAAAGTGTGCATTAAATAAAATGTGATGTAAATTTTTATTTTATTTGTAACATCACATGTAATTAATCAGGGTGGAAAATTCTTTCGTCGAGGAAAAATGTATCTGCCAAATGTCGATTTTTTCGTGCCTGAAGAACCTCCCGCTTACACAGACAAAGATATGTGGATCGGTAATGAGCTGGTTATAAATAATCATTGCTTCCGTCTAATTGCCGCGGATGAGTATGCTTTGAGGTATATGGAACTTCATTCGAATGAGGTACGTCTTTCATCCTTTTCTAATTCAGGCTGTATTTTTAACTTAGAATATTCCTTCAGTAGTAATATATTTTTTGACTATAGAATAAACGAAGTGACGAAAGAATCTTTGGTACTTATTTTCAAATTCGTTTACTTCTTGGAAAGTATATCGAGTTTGTGTTGTAGTCTTTCCGCACATGTTGTATCCCATCGGATTATAAGTAAGGCGGTAATAGATAATGTTCTTACGGTTGTCAACAAATTTGTCTGCTTGTAATATCTTCTGAATTATCTTAAGTAACAAGTTAGACGTAATCGACATCAATATTAATTAATCAATACTTACGGAAATACAGTTAAAATGAGTTGGTAGCCCAATACTTTTTCAATTTTATTAGAATATGTAGTAACATAACATGTCATGCCTAATTTTTTTTAATTATTAGGCATTTTTATTATTTTTATCAAAAAGTCGTTGATAGTTTTGTGTACCGACTTAAATAATTAATTATCTACATCTTTCTCATCATACAATCATGAGTAAAAATTCTTTAAACAATGTTTTATACTTACATAAGAAAAATAAATGTTTCAGTATCCGATGGCTAACATAGCCTTAATAATGGATAAAATTCGTCGAACGCTCGCTTCTCAAGAAAACGGTTATAAAAATTTTGTAGCAAAATATATGGAAGCTGTATTGCCAGACAAAAGAGAGCTGATGACTATCCGGTGTTTCAAGTAATCATTATGCAACATCATATTTATATTTATTCTAAACACATTGTATGAGAATTTAATTTAAAATCAATTGTTCCAGACAAGCTTTAAAGGAAATAATGTGTGAAAAAATGACTGAACATGAATTTTTCACCCTTATTCGACATTTTCGCGGCGATTCCGGTAAAGACAAAAGTCCGCGTCGAGAGATGATAAGGTTTGCAATAAATAGAAGGAATTCATTTATTATTTGTAAATGTTCGAATTCGATCATAAAATCTTTAAGTCTTTAAGTAATCATAAAATATTTTAAATACTTATACGTTAAAAATGTTGGGAGAATATATAATAGAGGATATGCAAATATAGTATTTATAAAAAATGTTGCTATTAATATGTTAAATAAATATAAAAGAAGGGTCACTGCAAGGTTTATATTTTATATAATGTTCTGTTTTAACAATAATTACGAATTAACAGTAACGTGAATCGAAACTGATTTCAAAACACTAAAAAGCGTTTAGTGACGTCACTCCTGTTACGACTTCTTATTTGAGATTATAGTTTTAAAAAAGTGAATATTGAAACGAAAATTAATTGTGTTTTGCGAATAAAAATGAAGATTGGCTTTGTCAAAGCAGACCCCAGATTCCTCTTCACAGCTTTAAACCACTTTTTTCTTAGTTTTGGGTCAGAAGGTCCGAGTCAAAAACAATTTATTTGAAAAAAATGTTCAAGTAGATGAACATAATTATTAGCACAAAACATACGTAAACACGGTTATACACGGAATATCCATAGATTGTTTTAAAATTTTTACAAGTAAAGTCACAAAAATCGAGAAAAAATGTATTACGTTGCATTTTTTGAAAGAAAAAAAGAATGTATTGCATTTTTTGAAAGAAAGCCAGTGAGGACATTACTATTAGTACTATCAGTGAGCCAGTGACAGACAGCAGTGACGTCATACGACATATAGTTCCGTATTCGCGTGAAAATTTAAATTGACAGTTTGAAACCGTATTTTTTGGAGTAAATATCACTGTTTTAATTTTTTAATATATTCGTGGTCTATTTATAAGGAGTTCTTTAAGATAAACGCAAAAATAAAAATATCGCATCTTCCCTATAGTAGTTGGCTGGGACATTAAGAAACGTGATTATATTTTGATTTAAAATTTATAAAACATGTTATACTATAATAAATACAAGAGATAAAATGTATATTTATATTGTGATTAACCAAAACATATCTTGCGATGTATTTGTTTCGATTGGATGTACAACATTAGTGTTCATCTCATTTCCTGATATGAAGTAACCACATTGTAATTTGCTTTGATTTAAATAATCATTTTTGTTCGTTTCGTAAAAGACGGAAATACAGTGTACCACCGAGGTTTACTATTCGTAATGTACGAGTCACATAGGTTTCCCTCGCGTTTGCAGGTCGCTGGTGTTCTCGGAGCTGACGCGCGGGCTGTGGGACGAGCGCGCGCGGCTGCGCGAGGGTTTGGCGCACGCGGACGCGGGCGGGCGCGGCGTGCTGGAGCGCGAGCGCGTGCGCCAGATGCTGCGCGCGCACCGCCTGCCCATTAACCGCGACCTCCTGGACTGCATGTTGGATGTGTTAGTTCCAGGCGCATTCTCTATTTCATCACTCGCGTAGTCATGCTCCGGGCCAACGGCTGTATGTCTGCACACTTCCAACTTCCAGACTGTGCTGTTATTGAGATTTTTCAAGAAAAACCCAATACCAGAACCTCAGAATCTGTGGCTTTATAGCTATTTCTTTAAGCTATAGAGTACTACTAGGCATATTATTTTGGACCCTGACGATTAGTGGCCAACTGTATCCGAAAAATTTACCGAAGAGTAGTAGTACCATTTGTGCAACATTAAAGCGCCGCCGACCATGGGACTTAAGATGTTATATCTGTGATTACGTAGTCACTCTCGAACAATTCGTTACATCGATTTTTCTTACACAAGCTGTTTCTCAGATCGAAAATTTGATTAGAGGTGGTGTGAAAGAGATTTTTATAAGCCATTGCACACCCATTGTAATTTAGCTTAAGGAAAATATTCTCAATATAATCAATTTTACGCCAATAACAAATACATAATAATAAAAACTTTCAAAAACAAAATAATGTTCATTACCGAATAATAATATGAAAGTATTGTTAGTTATAATTATCTATATTGTTAAGTATATACACATATATATTTTTAGGCTGGAAAAAGATGAAAACGGTGAGATTGTATGCGAAGATCTTATGACATTCCTGGACTTTCAAACGCGGCCGGTGTTCAATCTCACGGAGGCGGATTATCAAAAGGTCGTTCGTCACGCACCTCCTGTTAAAGACACAGAGGTGAGATTGATAATGTAACAGTTGTTTAAAAAAATGCTCCGTTAACGCAACAAATGTAAGGTATTACTTGTAGTTGTAACTAGAATATTGTTTTGACTTAAAACTTCTTGAATAAACCTATAATGATAACACAGAAATAAGGGTAATAATCTTTTTAAAGAATATTAATAATCCCATTTTTATTTTGATTATACTGATTCAAATTCAAAATTTGACAAGTACGTGCACTATTAAGTGTATAGTTTATAGCTCAATAATTTAATTGTTTTAATTTAATTTGATAAAAAAAACGCTTAGTATTCAATTGTATTAAAAAAACTCTTTTTTTCGTTTCAACAGTGTAAGATATGGGCAGAGGCTGAGACTTTAATAAAAGAAGGCTTCGTGAATTGGAACGCATTTTTATGCCAACTCAACCTTGAACATCTCGTAAAGGAACAAACAAATTAGTTTTCAAATGAATTTGTCATATTTATATATTTCGTAAGACTTGTTATCCTTACGACGTATACAGATATAACTTTTTAATCACTTTTATAATATTTATAGAAATTGATAGTTAGTGTTTACTTCGTAATCTTTTAAATTTGTGATTTAATAAACACTTTATTTAAAAGGATTTTATTTAAATATCGAAAATAATAAAAATAAAAAATAGAACGCACTTTTTTAAATTGGTATATTTATGATCACAATAAATATTTTTCTAGGTATTCTCACTTTTTACAACTAATTATAAACAAATGGTCTAAATACGTTATCACTATTGCAAACACATTTTCACAACATTGAAAAAGTATACTGTATAATGAAAAAAAATATCTTAATGTCAATTTTTGATTGCGGCTTACTTTTTGAAATGGCTGGCTACTATGCTTGGCAACTATTACAAAATAAATAACTTAAAATTAATTATATCACTTAATGACTCCTTTCCATGCAAATGATAAACAGACTAAATTTTTGTTACTGTTTTTGTTTAAAAAAAACAGTGTCGATTTTTTATGTTATTACGTGAACATCACAAATTGTTTTTTTTTTTTTAGCTTTGTTTTTATGTAATTTGATTGATATGTTAAAGTAACGTATCGCAGATATGCTTAAGTTCATTTAAATGAATATATATTGAACGAAAAACTAATTTTCAATACATTTTAAAACGAATTGTGTCCATAGTTTCACATCTTCCTTTAGTCCTGTATACCGTATACTTATATATAATCTTAAATTACATCATATTTGTAACTATTACTCATATTTATTATATTTTCATACTAGTTGTGATTTTTAAGGTCATCGTTATATTTACAAATGGCACAAAGCATTCACTTTGTCGATATAATCGTAGACTTAAATCTATGAAACTATACAAAGATAATGGAACGAGGTACAAGACTTTAGACTTTATCATGACACTGGACGGAACAGTTTCCTTATAACTTAATTTGCTTAATACTAATATAGGTACATATTTACACGTCCTTTATATAGATAATTGTTTAAGATATAGCCTATTATTATTTTTAATAATCAAAATAATACTATTATTCAAACACAATACGCTTGTGACTTTTTTTCACAGTCCTTTTTATATAACTATGAAGAAAATTTGATTGATATAATACCAATATATTTATATTTTGTCGTTCACCACATGTCTTTTACGCGTTCTTTAGCAGGAATCTGGGGTCTATACCTGTTAAAAAAACAATATTTTTTTTATTTATTTTAAATCGTACGTAAGATAGAGATTAATAAGGTTTGATATAAATTTTACCTCTGTGGTGACATCGAAATTGAATTTGATGGCGGACTGCTTCCTAGAGGTGACATTTTGATACTGGACCCGTTACCATTTATGCTTGAACCGAGACTCGAAGCCGAATCGACACTGAAACATTTGTTAAATTGTACTTATTATTAGTATATTATGTTTCAGGTTAAAATCGATTTTACAATTGTTAAATCATACTATAAGTCAATAGCTATAGATACCAACTCACCGATCTATTTGTCGTCTAAACAGCGGGTACCTCCACGGCGAATTTGGTTTTCGTTGTTCATGTTGATAGGCCGGATTATCTCGACCTCCACTTTCATTTACTATGGACATCGATACCTGCCGCTCTGGATCGCGAGTTTTTGACGACAGTCTTCTGCGGTAAAAGGTGTATCATGAAGTCCAAACATCCATTTATAACTTATACTATGATAGTTATTTGTGTGCGATGTAAGGATTGCCTATTATTGATTGTATATGTCTTGGCGCTTTTTAAGTGAGTATGTAAGTTTATGAATGAATACTATTTGGTATACCTAAGTATTCTTGAAGGCAATGAACTCTGGGTCTGCGGCCGTGCTCGCTGTCGACTGTCTACAATAAGCACGTGTCTGTCATATGGCGTGTCGTAGTCGACTTCCAAAACAGTGGAGAAGCGATGTGGCCACACGAGGTCCAAAGCCGCTATTAAAAGCCCCACTACTATACAAATGCCACCTAAAAACATTTTCATATAAAATATTGTACATAATTTAATCAAAAACAAGATAATTTATACATTACTTAGCTTAAAAGAAGTAAAGATTATTTATAAGTTTTGTTAACCTGCTATTAAGACTAGCCAGAAACACCAGCCCAAGGAAAAAAACAGCATGGCTCCATCAATTCTTACTACTAGGGGTACATTTGGTAATGAAGCCCAGTAGCCTCCCGCGGCTGCACACAGCGTAACACCAAGTGAGGCCATAGCATATGCTCCGTAGCGTGGAACCACGACCAATAAAAGGTTCATCAACAGCCATAGTGCCAGCGCCGTCCTGGAACATTCCAATTAACTGGTTACGTTCTTATTATCTGATTTATTTAGTTAATACGCGTCAGAGGTGTGGCGTTGCAAAGATTTAAGCAGTCTTTTTTATCATATGGGTTTTTAAAGTTATTTTAGGCTAACGCAAACCACGAAGTTTAATGTTATATTGAGATGTAAGCCTGACCATGTAAACCGAAACACAGCGACACAAAGCACATTATTCCTGTCTTATAAAAAAGGCGTAGTAGAGGCCGATTTTCGAAGGATTTATTCAATTATGTGAAGATTTAAAATTTACAAAGTATATTTAATATCTATGATACGTTTTGTCTGCTTAAATATTTGCCACACCACAACTAACAGCCGTACTTTCATACCATAGCAACGTTGTTGTGGTGTATCCAGCTGCTCGATACTTAGCACCCCAGTCAAAGCCTTCGTGCTCCGCTGCGAAGTGTTCTGCGACAGACAATACGGGATATGGTAGACCTCGTAAAAGTCCAGCGCGGTACCATTCTTGTATGGCTCCAGATTCTTCCCATCGAAACTGCTCATTATAGTCAACGCCAGGATCACCTCTGGATACGTTGCCCCACGATAATGCTGCAATGAAAAAAAAACAGACTGTGTTCCAATGATATTCTAATAAACAGATATGTTATATATATTCGTTAAAGGTAAAAAGGATAGCTTGATAAAAACAATAAGTAAAAGGGATAACTAGATTTAATTACGAAAAACGTATTACTACGTAATTATGATGTATTATAACGTATTACTACGTAAAACGACTAAAGGCAAACGTCCCAATTAGGACGTTTTCTAGTCTTCACTTATTGCGCGTTAATAGCATATCTGTTTACTACAACATCATTGTTGTGTTCGTTGAATAACATCAGATATTATTACTTCTTAAAAACACGTTTAATTGTATTTATGTATATTATATGCAGCTTTAAATTATGCTCTAAAAGTTATATATTCATACAGAAGGTAATTTTCAAAATAGTAGCGAAGTTTACCAGTGAGCGTGACATTGACATGACCCAAGCCGACGTGTACGGCGAGCCAGCAGTCTAATCGCTCGGCGGAGAAGGCTCGGTATGCGGCGCGGGACACTCTCGATCCTGCTATATGCCACGACGATCCGTGCTTACATACTGCAATATCAATGTTTAAAATATTATACCTTTTATTCAATTACTCAGATTTATTTATTCTATTTAAATGTAAATAAAGAGTACTTTCATGTAGTTTGCCTAAAGATTAATACGATTTAAGATTTTTATTATTATATAAGTTATATCAATATAATATATTTGTATAAAAATATTCATTCAATGGTTATCTTTATATATTTTTTTCTAACCCTTAAATGATACAGTTATGTTACAAGTTGGTCTTACATTTAGAGTCCTTTTTGCTCTTGTGAAAAAGTAAAAATAAAATAAAGTAAACAGTTTCTTAGTAGACAATAAAATTAAAACTTTTCAGTAATATGTCCTTATAAATTCGAAAATAATAATAATTTAAAGCATTCGCTTATGCTCTTCGAAAAAAAATCGTATTTACTTGTGAAATATAGTAATTATTAACATAGATAATATCGCATATCACTGTGTGGCTCAGTTTATTTCACAGAATAGCTCTACTATTTTGCAATCCAATAACAGCATGCAGGTATCGTGAATTTATAAGCGTTTGTTTAATCTTTATGTATAGGTCAATACTAATTTTGTAAACATTTTTTTGCAAATTCAATCTTGAAAATACAATTTAATAATATAATTATAATCTAATAATATACATAATTATATTCTTAATGAAACATAAATAACAGTAATTAATTTAATCTTTGAAATAAAAAAGTAATTACTTACCTAAAATGACCGTTCCCACAAATAAACTAAGGGTGACGATTGTGAATGTCGAAAATCTCTGAAAACAAAGATACAATTTGTTATGAATTTTATAAGCATTGACTTGTGTGTTTTTTAAAATATTAAGTTTTTTTCTTTAATTAAATATGTCTTAAAACGGGTTAGCGCCCTTTTGTTTAATTTAACGATTTGTTTGCCTGTCGAAGCAAGCGAATATTACAAGATTGTTAATAATCGATTAAATGAAATTTACAAAACAATGATAGCTGATATTCTAGGTCAATTTATATAGTTATATTTAAGGAAAACCATAGTAAAGTGCAATTTCCTTGAACAACGATTGTAAAACTTTAACATGGAATTATATAATTAATAATATGTAATGCTTAATCAAAAATGTCTGTGAATTCTGTCAGTAAATGACGTGTACCTATTCCAGTTCCCGAAAAATAACCAAGAAAGATTTTACAAAGTAGATATACTCAAGCATTGTACCTCCACATTGGCACAATTCATAGTATTCATTACTTCTTATTTAACAATGTTTTTGAATGACTGTTTCAGTCATAAAACCACGTATTCAATAATAAGATGTAAACAAAACACGAAACCTTCTCTCACCTCCTTCCTGATTCCGGGAAAGACCGCTAGAAATGCGAGGTAAAGCGTGAGTGCGGCGACGAGCAGCGCTAGCGCCGGTACGTCGGCTGCGACGGCTGTGCGGTTGTGATAAGCGTACAGGGTCGGCCCGCCTTCCTCGCGGAAAGCGTCAAACCACCCCTTCATCGCTCACCCAGCCTAGGAATTACAATATTTTTCTATATAGTCCATATGAAATTTATAGTTCATCTCATAATTTTGTACGGTATCGAATTTATCAGAAATTTCTAGATAGTTATTATGAGAAGGTTATATTGAAAAGTATTTTAGGATACCAATCTTATATCTCGGTAAACAAGGAAAAAACAACGCGTAAATTATATTAAATATCTTTAATGATAACTCGACACTAATTCATTTCATTTTTAAATCAGTACAAGGCTTAATTTTGGGCTCCTTTTATTTTTAATATACATATATAAATGATCATCCTTAGTTTGTTAAATGTATTTAAATTTATAAAAGTACCTATATATTTTTGAAATATAGTGACAAGCATCATTAGGAATCATACGATCAAACATACGAGGCATTACAGTAACAAGTAACTTATAACACCTTGTTTTGATTTCGCAGTCATGTACTTATATATATGTGCATACGAATAAACAGAATTTTACTTTATAATAATGTAATGAAGGCAATGGAATAAAACACTTCACATACTTAAATTATTAATAAATATATCAACAAAGTGTTTTTAGTTAAGATATATCGTGTCTTTTAAATAAACACACGAGCGGTGGTTCACATTGTTCTTTTAAATAATGCGAAGATATGAATTGCAAAAATGTTCCTTTCATGAATCGTTCTTGACACGATTACCGCTATCCATCGTTACAATCCGATTTAAGACGCTGTTTTTCTGTTCCATCTAAAAGTTAATTAAAAATAATTTTGGGATGAAGCAATTTTAATTGAAGTTTGTTTTTTTTTTGTTGTTGAAATTAATAAATACTTATTGTAAGTATAAAATTGGTCTTGTAATCTAGAAATATATTTAATTTCAAACATATTAAAATAATGTATTTAAATTGTTTACATTAGTAATGATTATAGTATTTTATATTAATCGTTAATATAAAATACTATAATCATTCATCAACCTTTACTACAATTGTAATATTTATATTTTTCTTAATGTACGATTAAAATTATATATGTAAAAGTTCATGGTTTTTTATTGTGTTATATCTGTGAATTTCATGGAGATCTTTATTTCAGTACGGTTAACTAGTAGTTTTCGACTTCCAATTAGTAATTGCAGCCTTTAGTATCAAAGAGGACAAAAAATTCTATATTGTTTATATTCTATTGATGTAATGTTTGATTTTTGTAGCTAACGTTTACAATCTTAATTAAATTTAACTGTATATTAAAGGCATAGAGAAGATTACGAAGATGAGGATGAAGAAGAAAATAAAATAATAATAAAATTAGGTAGTAGTACCTAATTTATCACTTGCTTATAATATAAGTTTGGCTATTATCGTTTTCTAGTTGTATCATATCTTTCTACGTTAATTTTAAATATCATTTATTTAGACAAGTATGACTCTATGTTTGTGCCGTGTGCGTTCCTATTCACACTTTATTTTGTATTTTTGTGGTTGACAATTGCGTGATGGCTTCTGACAGTCCCATTGTATTATATTATAGCCATTTATAGGCACCGTAGCCGTAATGTAATGTTAAAAAAAGAGGCTTTATACGAATGCTAGATATAAATTAATATTTAAAAAAAATTATTAATTGATTGATTTGAATATAGTCTGTGGGAATTGAATGGTCTGAGGATAAATGACTTTTTTTTGCTTACACGCAGTTCTCTACAGTATTAGATATTATTATTTTAGTTTGATCGTACCTTTCTTTTAGTTTCATTTTATAATGCAAAAATAATTGTTGATTTCGTTTAGTTTGTAGACTTTTCTTTTCATACGTAAATTTTAATTCCAATATTTAATCTTTATTTGGTAAAGCCTTGGACAAATCATATTACAAGACTAATATATTAAGTCTCGTTCAAATAGTGAATTTATGTTGTTAAACGTGTGACATTTAGTTTGAAGTTTTTAAAACGCACTTAAAAACAATTTGTATGAATTGTCGGCCTTACAGGCGGCGAGATCTTGACATAAATACTTTTGAATGCAGGCGAAGGCGTATCGGAAACTACTTAGTACGCTCCCTGTTTTTTTCTGACAGCCGGAAGAACATGTGATTGTTGAAATATGCGAGGTTAAAATATATTACAAGAAGTTGACAACTTCTAATTAGTAGACTTGCATATTGAAAGGCAACCTTCGCAAAGACAAATGTTATTTATTGACATTACATCTTATGACTATGAGTCGTATATTATTTACTAGCTGACCCGACTTCGCATTAGCTTACCGATCTTCAAACGTATATTAAAGGTTAAGTTTGCAAATTTGAAAACAGATAATAACTTGAATTGTGCATAAGATTAAGACCAATATTTAGATTGGATTTTCAGAGTGGATACAAATAATTTTAAAGTTAAAATAAGAGTATTTTTCGTGGAGATTAGTTTAGCAATATAAATCAACAAAAATTTATACCATGGTTTATTTGCGAATACGTCTGTCGTATTTGATTTGTAGGTAAAATAAAAGATGTCCAACGACGATGACAGCTAACTTGTTTGTCCCTATTATACTGGGCACTGTAATGCGGGTCTTCACATAAAAGCCTATTTTTAGTATAATATTTAATTTAAAAATAATGCCTTTATAATATATTTATTTTTAATATTGTTTAAATAATAAATGAATTAAGCAATAGTTTTTGATAATTTTTTGTACTGTAAAAAAATGGTGTTGTTATTATGAATTAGCTTCTATTAAAGGTATAAAATTTATGGCCATCTGTTTATTTTCAGTTTATTTTATTTTTAAATGTTTAATATATTAGAAACGAAAACTATTCATTGTACCTATCTAGATTTTATAGAATTATTCATTTCGTCAATATACTCAAAAATAGAGTGACCCTGATGTCTGTGTCAAAATGTTAACGACTTGATTTTCTTTTCGAGTTACATAGAGGAAACTGGAATTGTTTTAACTTGTTACTAGAATTCAGAGACACTAAGATTTAATTAGAATAATTGAATAATTTACATAACCACTGGGTGTTATACTGATATTCAATTTATATAGATATTTAAAAATGTAGTTTAAAATAAAAAATGAGTAAAATAATTTCTTTGTTAACAAATATATCTATTGAGACGCTAGCCTGTTCCGGAAGCAACATCGGTCATTGAGCCTTAAGGTCGCTATACTCCCGGCCTCTATAGGTGATAGCAAGGGCGACAAGTCACGGCCGGTTTGAATTATAGGGTAAAAATAGCGAGATGGCTTTGAACTTAAGTACGTTATGATGAATTGTATATTATATACATACTGGAAGTTAATACATTTATATACTTTAAAAAACGCAATATTATAATCTTTAAAACATAAAATTCATTTAGTACAGTATGAGTTATTTTATTATATTTGTATAAAATATTTTGTTATTTGAATTCTCGACATTTAGAACGTCAATTCCTTGAACTTATTTCAATGTTTTATTGAAATTCATATAAATATGACATAATACAATTCTTGTTTATTAATTTTCTCATGAGTTTGTTATTTCATATTTATTTATAAAAATTTCAAAATGCGCAGTTAGAATTATTAGAACGTCAAACTATTTTCCAACTATTGTTTTCACTTTTAGCTTCTCAACTGTTAATTGAGTTTTTGCTAACACGTCTGTTAATTTCTGGGGTTACTAGTTTGTACCTACTAATATTATAAGTGCAAAATTAACTCTATTTGTCTGTATGCCTGTTGCTCTTTAACGGCCAAAGCACTGAACCGAATAAGGTGAAAATTTATATAAAGCAACCTTGAATGCCAAGGAAGGAAAAGGCTTCTTTTTATGCCTATAATGTACCTGATAACCCACCCTTAAAACGAAAGTAAAACCGTTTGCGACAACTTACGTTTTAAGTATCTTATAGATTCAGATTTTATTTCTAAGAAATAGTATTTCACGTATTTTTCTTTATATTTATTTCGTACATTTATTTTTGTAATTTCCTATATTAAGACAAATAACAGCATCCCAGTGACGGCCGGTCAGACGCAAGGACAATACAATGAGGATGTTAGAATGATCCTAATGTGACTTAACCTTGCTTTATGTTTCCATGTGTGACGTCAATTACGTGCTTAGAATATGAAACAAATACATAAATATATACGTACTTATAAATCATAAATACTTATTATTTTTATACGAGGATTCTTCTTTCTTTGTGTATATTTTCATTGGTATTTTGTATATGGAATATATTAATTATATTTTTTGTACAACAGGGTGAATTTGTTAACAAGTTTTCCTTCAATCGTTGTTAGAAGATATTGTATCTCAAATGAACCTGATAAAACATTTTCTCGGCATTTATGTAATTAATTATGCTTTTACATAACGATATGCAGCCTTCGGAGCCCGTTAGCCTGTTAACCTTAATTTACTACAGCTATTTTGACTAATAATGAAATAAACAAAAGCCTTTTGTTTTAAATTTTTGACATACTGGCCCGCTTTTGATTTAGTGAGGCTTTCAATGCATCTTGATGAATTTATTGCTAATAATTATCATATATCAATGTTATGATATATTGTTCTAGTATATGCACGAGTAACAGAACAAAAATGATTGAATGTAGTGCATTATGAATACTTTAATTTGGTTTACAATTATTTATCAATGTAAAATACATGGGCTTTCTTTAATATGGGTTATTTTAAACGTAACTTACTATTTTATAAATGATTAATATATTTTGAAAATATAAAATACCAATTACGTCACTACTGGGATATATGAAATGTTGATGATTTTAATTGATTCAACAATTTTAAAATAGAATACATATCATTGGGTTTATAGACAAACAGATGAGACAAAATAATATAATGCAAGTATAAGATAAAAATAATACATTTGTGAAGTAATCACATATGCGAATATTTAATTTAAAGTTAAGTTTTAATAAATGCATTAAGCAATAATAGTTTCATGTCTTAACTAGTGGTTATGTTAAGACGTGGGATTTTAAAAGATTAACCGACCGTCAAGTATGACAATCTGTTTTGTCATGGTTTCATAACAAACGTTTGTGAAACAGTCCAAACCGCCTCGTTATATTTAGAGATCATTAATAATACCATAAATTCTAATTGTATGATTTCACGATTCATTAACAAACTGCTGAATACCAAACAATAGAATAAAAAAATATTTCACCGAGTTTTTTAGTATGTATATTTCTTTGTATTACATATATTACAACCTAGCCTACATTTTACTAATAAAATTACAAAAAAAAAATTATTTCAAAAATTTTAAACATACTAAACATATTTAACTTTCTGGTTGTACAGATTAAAATTAAAATTAATTATTTTTTATACAAACTATTGCTGTACTTATACGGAAATTTTGCTGGTGTTTGCAAAAATACTTATTATTTGTAAGCTTGTACTTGTCCTTGTAAATATATTACTAAACAACGAGTGCGGTTAATGTTATTACGAATGGCCTTTAAAACTCACAGCTAGGACATTACGAATAACTTGTACTTACGAGGGTATGACTTAATCTTTTATTAATTTAACGAATGCATATTATACATGTGTGTAATAAACACAGAGTTTTTTAATGAATTTCTCTTTGTGTCTCCTTCAAGAAAAGAGCGTACTCCTTTCTTAAAGGCCGGCAACGCACCTGCAAGCCCCCTGGTGTTGCAGATGTCCATGGGCGGTGGTAGTCACTTTCCATCAAGTTAGCCTCCTGCTCGTTTGCCCGCTATCTCATAAAAAAAACTCCTGGAGTAATGTTTAAAGCTGAATTCATTTTTAAGCTGTAGGTGGCAATTGGCAAACAGACAGGTTGCTCATCTGATGGAAAATGACTATCGACTATGGACATCTGCAAAATTGGGGGGTTTGCAGGTGCGTTGCCGGCTTTTAGGAAGCACATTAGAAGATTATGGTGCCGATCACCACAATCTTCTAAAGCTTTAGTGTGCTTTAGTGTAAGTAAATAAACATAAGGGCAGATTTTGATTCAACGCATAAAGCAATATCATAGCAATATCAAAGCAAAATCAATAATAATAATTAATTTATCGTCGAAAACTAAATGTTTCTTGCCCGGGTTAGAAACCACTGTTAAGATTCACATGCTTTTCCACTGTTTCAATTACATACGTTCGGGCCTTAACAAGTCACATATAGATTGATGAATTAAATAAAAAAGAAACATAGAAGTACACACAATGTTTTAGCTTATGATGTTTTACGTGATTGAAGAAAAAAAAATTGGCTTAAACTCAAAACAGATTCCAAGACAATTTTGAATAATGGAATTTCGGAATACCTATTTGGGCATTACCTACCTAAATTGATTTTTTTTATTATTGGATGGATAAACGAACTAATGCCGAATTTATTATTCCAAAATCTAAAAAAGAATCGTAATTGACTAGACTTAAACAAAATGTATAATGGCATTTAAAACTTATTGTACTCAACTCAAAATTGTAATAAATTTGCTTATATATGGTAAAGCCAATTACTTTAATTAGTCTTTCAATTAATAGCCTAGCAATTTTCCTAAACTGCGCCGTTCAAACAGTGGCTTGAATGAAATTCAGGTTCCATTCATATGACAGAGTAATTCGCTTGAGAATCACCAGAAAGTAGAACCAATTATATTGTTTGGATTGGTCATAATTATTTGCTTCAGGTCAATTTAGGCTAACGATATAAATACAACGCTTGGTAGAAAGGATATGATGTTAATTGAATGGCTAATTAAGGTAGTCGACTCTGACATAAACATTTTGAAGATAAAAAAGGGATGGATCGTTCGAAATCAAAATCCATCAAACGAAGCAGTAATTTGAAATTAAAATTAATGAAAATCTAATCTTCTCATCTATTTATTGACACCATTTAAAATATTTTTTTATTGAAAAATAGCACAAAAATGTGGGCACATAAAATGTTAGTGAATTCTAAAATACTTTTATGTAACTTTAAACACATGTAATATTTATTTACATTAAACTAATACAATAAAAAAAGAAATTCTAGAGGCTATTAAATTCTTACAAACATATATGTACAGAATTTTACTAATATTTTTCAGAATATTGATCAACGTTTCAATACTGGGTTGTTGTGTCAGTGTCGTCTTTATGAGACTTATTTAATCTGTGGGTGAAAGTCACTCGCGTAATCACGGTATACAATACGGAAACAAGTTCCAAGATGAGTCGTTTATACCGAGTTCTTGTGGTACGATACAAGAGATTGAACGACTTAACTACTAATTTACGATTATAAGTCATTGATCTCTTATGTAAATTAGATATTAACTACGATTATACGTTTGAATATCATTAATGTTTTCGTTATTTTATAATCTACATATTATTTCGTAATGTTTTTAAGTTCAATATTAGAATCACTTAAAAGAAACTTAACATATTTTAACATTAATATTGAAAGTAGATTTAGGATTTATTGCACGAGAGAAGGTATGAAAACATTACTTGTATAATTGAGTTCTAATTTTTAAAGTTTAGCGCCATGTATTTCGTGTTAATGGAAAAAAAATCGATTTTTTCTCTATTTGTTTTCGAACACCTAAAATGATTAATGAATAATTTTACACTAGAGCCGGTTATATAACCGCCATGTGAGTTCCGATCGAGTCGGAACTTGACCTTGCTATTAGTCCGCGAACAGCATCCGTTTCACCAACATAATAAAAATTATTCTTTATACTTGCTCATGTTGGAAAGACATTACGAGGTTACGTCTTTTGGGTCGTAGAGTTTCGAAACCGTTTGTTGTTATGCTCTTAATATAAAATATTGTTTAATACTAGTGTACTTCGAGTTGAAACAGCTTGTGTTAGGAAATGACTAACCGGCACGACTCATAGCATCAGATTAGAGAAAATATTAAATCTTGTATAGTGTTTTCGATGCAAAGCATTTTGTGCAATTGGTACGCTTGGTTAAATATCACTTGAAACGGAGCTAAATCTAAGTTTGGTACGCGGATCTATTTCGCAAAATACATTCAGAGCGTTTGCTAATTGCTTACTCGGACTTCCATTGCTTATTCAGCGCGGTAATCATAAATCAAATAGGTGGATAAATGGATCACAGGCATCGGTGCGACCGGTAATTTTTCAAGTGAGTGGTGCTGACATTAGTGGGCTTCAACTCCACTGTAACAAGTTTGCATTGAGTGGTGCTTTGGTACAACCTTCTCAAATGACAGCCTAGCATAACTACCGACATTCGGTATTCGAGCCAAGGCCCAGTAATGAGATATTTTGTTTGATAGCCACACAAAGAGAATTAAGAGAATTCTGGCCTGTTTGAGCAGATAACGTCTCTGGCTATGTAATTAATATTGCTAGCGGGTTTGCGGCGATTATAAACGAGTGTTGGTTTCGGTTTCGTGTAAGACTATTAAATATTCGTCCGTTGTGCCTGTAGTTTAAAACATTTCATCATCTCGTCAGGTATATAGTATATAACATAATCACACACAGAACTCTAATCACGAAGTTATAATAGTATAATCTACACAACCTATAATAAGGCTTCAGAGTAAGATTATTAAAAAGTAATTAAATGCTAACAATTTGTTTGACTCCATTTATTCAACCTTGACATTTTCTGCTGATACATTTTATTTGAAAAGAAATAAATATTATTTAATAAATATATTAAATTATGAAAATCAGAATCTATAAAAAAAATTTAGTAGGCTAATTTACTTAATATTCTTTTAGGCATTTTTTCCTCATGTGAAAGGATTCAACTAGACACTGTGAATGTAAGAACATGAAAACTGATAAATACTCATTCCACTTTAGATAGTAGGAAAATAGGAGCTTGTCTGAGTCTTCGTTATCTTGCAACTGCCACCATTATCCCTTTCTGTATGTTTTTAGCCGATGTAAAGTTATATTTAGGTACTTCATATCGCAGAAATGAAGTCATCCTACACGAATTAACCACTGTGGACAATCTTAGGGTCTAGCCAATTTCAATTGGAAATATTAAAGAGCAGTAATGTACAAAGTTCCTAAAGAATATCCAAATAATGTAGAATTCATTCGAGGTTCACTTCACTCGGATTTCCATTGCTTATTCCGCGTCGTAATAATAAATAAATATTTAATAGTATACTTTGTCCATTGCATTTTATCCTGTTGACATAACTTTAACGTACTTGTGCAAGTTGTTTCCGTAAGGCGGACGCTATAGTTTTGTTAAGGAGTGAGAATTATTTATAAATAGATGCATAAATGCATAAAATCTAACTAACCTGCTAATGGTAGGTAAGTGGGCAACCTTGCACTACCCGTTCTTACACAACCGGAATATATCATTACGAATCGCTTTAGAATGCACTATATAAATTTTATTATTGCTCGAAAATCATTATTACTTGAATAACAGAGACGAGTGAACGTAAATCACGTAATGGAAATGATATGTGAGGCAAGTGATCGTTATTAGCCTTTGTGAATATATAATGTAATAATTCATACTTAATTTTACTTACGACCCCAACATATATCCATTAATATCTTTAAAATCTTTGAAAATGATCAATAAAGTTCTATAAATCTTCTCAAAGCAGAGTATTATGTTATCAATGAAAAAATAATGAAGAAAGCTATTGAGTCATATTAGCAAATGCTAAATACTCATTAGATACTTCCCGTAACTAAATAAGGCAATAAAGGAAAAATATAAACTTCATACAAGTGTAGTCTAATAAAATCTTGACATTTCAAAGCTATTTCTACATATTAAAAAATATATAAATGGGTATTTAAGAAAAAGTTGTATTACTATATTTTTATTGCGTTTATCATTTGTATACTGAATAATGTTAAAAAAACACTTGATAACATTGGAATTGTCGAGAGTTAGAAATCACAAGAATGTAATGATGGCATTTGTATTACATCTTCCTAGTGAATTTCCGCTAACGAGCGAGTTCGTGTATTAGATGGTACGCGGTGCCGCGAGGTCACTGTAAGGCCACTGAGTGACGAACGTTCGACCACTTTACTATTCTGCATTAAAACTTAAACTTTTGTTTACTCATTTATTATACGTAAGTATTAGCAAAGACGTCTTAACTGATCGTAGTGGGTGCACTATTTATCATCTTTGTTAATTGAATTTTTTTGTAGAACCGTGTCATTTTAATTAATCGAGTACTTACATTTTTATTTTATTTGAATTATGTTACATTATAAGAAAAATACAATATAGACTAAATTTATCCTAAAACAATCATGTATCCGCCGAAAAATAATGCCTTTGTAATCAAACATAAATCTTTGAATAATTGCAGGTGTGATAAAATTAATGTTATATTAATCACACAGGTACTATGAAATAGCCTTTATTCTCAACCATTTGGATGTCGGCTTGTTTATAAGTTAGAAGATAAGTTATAAAAAAAATGAATAATTTACCAGTCGATTTAACAAAGCAAATTAACTATTTGGTGAACCTTTTTTAATATATATTACTATTTATTATTAATTATAGTTACAAGAATAATTTGAAACCAAAAACTATTCTTATGTTATCTCAAAAATAAAATTAATTATTAATAGTACATGCATATTATATTGACTGTATTTCTATACAGTATATTTTATTATATAATTATTATTATCTGAGAGTTAGCATTTAAATTCTATCTGCACTGTTATTACTTATTCTCAAAAAAATGTTAAACACTAGTCTAATAAATTACTTATTTATTAGACTAGAGTTTAACTTAATCATTTTAATATAATAAACATTATAATATTCAATACGAGCTAAAATTCACTCAATGTTTTTGATAAATAAAGTTACAAGTTGCAGACCTATGTTCGTCGAGGTACAAATTTTAAATACATGATACTGTGATTACCGAAGGTTTTAACAAAGCGGGCGGGAACCTTGCTGAGTGATTAAACTGACGGGCAGATTAATACGATCATTCATCACAAAATATGTAAGGATTGCGACGTGATGTATTAGAATTACTATATGTCCTTACTTTGTTATGTTTTTAATCTAATTTTTTTTCAAATATCTCTTATTATCTAATAAACTAATAAACCTAAACGCTGCCTTATCACTGAGGACTCTACTTCGTGGTAGTGCTTTCAAGATCGTACGATCGCTGGACAGGTGTTAAGAGAAATGGTTTGACCATCATTTTTGATCGTATCATCACACAAGGCCCGTGAGTGATGATTAAATTGTTTGTAGGTGTAATTAAAACTTTAATATTACTATAATATACTTTAACATTAAAAACTTTAACATTATATGTATGAGACAATATTACATACATTACTCTGATCCCAATGTAAGTAGCTGAAGCACTTGTGTTATGGAAATCAGAAGTAACGACGGTACCACAAACACCCAGACCCAAGACAACATAGAAAAGTAATGGTAATCTACATCGACTCGGCCGGGAATCGAACCCGGGACCTCAGAGTGGCGTACCCATGAAAACCGGTGTACACACCACTCGGCCATGGAGATCGTCTCAAACGATTATATTCGTTTTGAATTTAAATATAATTTACTAATATTGAAACACAACTTAGACCAATTTCGATTGCTGTTAACATACATTTACAAAATAAGGAGACATAAACAAAATTATGAAACAGGGTAAATACTTTCTTTTTAAATTTACATTTCCAAGCCCATAGCTAACTAGGAAGTTCATCACATAGTATTCTTCTTTTAGAAGAAAGGCACTATGAGAAGCGCGTGTAGCTGAAAAAATGTCGATACACACGTCTAGTGCAGTACGACGTGAGAAAATTTTCGTTTAAATACGAACGCGTTACAAGAATCTATGAATTAAAATAATGACTTTTTAATATTCATGGAATAAAAGGTACTGCTATTACTTTTATGTTCATATACAAAGGTAAATTGAATGAACGAGTCATTAAAACACTTTACATTCATACTAATTAGTTTAATTAAATGGCGCATTGTTAATGTTATTGTCGACCATTAATGTCGAAGGACATTAATCAAGTGCTAATAGAAGTAACCTTTAAAAGTAAATGAAATCTAATACCGAAATGTATCGCTTTGTTACTAAATAAACTAATACGTAGTCTTATTTTATAAAAATATATTACGTGATAAATTTTGTAGGCTTATTGTTAATAGAATTATTTATATAATAGAAAAGTCATTTGACTTATCTATTACTTCAATGATTACTGGTTTAAATCAGTAATGGTAGTAGGAGCAGGCTTTGAAAAACTTTCCGATACTTCTTGCGCGCCTTTCAGAAACCTTCGCGAGTATTAATGCAACCACATACCAAAGTTTGAATGCGATAGGACGAAAGAACGCGTACAACACAAACAAAAAACATTTTTACTAAAGATAAAGATAGAATATTAAAACTCAGTTGAATTTATTCATTATATCGTCAAATTATAGTAATCAAAATGGGATAAGATCGTACCGATCGAATTTCGGGATGATACGACCATTTTTTATGTCGTTCTTAAATCAATAGAAGCAATATTATTACCATGTATTGTTTTTAGAACAAAGTTACTGAAAAGGTGTTCAAATTAGTCGTAAATTCCTACCTATCCCAATGCCAGGCTTATCCCAACGTACTATACTCAAAGATAAATAAAAACCCAATAATATAACCTTACCTGTATATAAAAGAAAAAAACACAACACAATTTATATTTATATTATAAATGTGAAAGTATATATATAAAGTGTCTGTCTGTCGCTTTTTCACTATCAAAACGCTGAACCGAATTTCATGAAATTTGTTATGAAGCAGAGTCGAGATGGCCCAGTGGTTAGAACGCGTGCATCTTAACCGACGCTTGCGGGTTCAAACCCAGGCAAGCACCGCTGATTCATGTGCTTAATTTGTCTTTATAATTCATCTCGTACTCGGCGGTGAAGGAAAACATCGTGAGGATCGTGCATGTGACAAATTTCATAGAAATTCTGCCACATGTGTATTCCACCAACCCGCATTGGAACAGCGTGGTGGAATATGTTCCAAACCTTCTCCTCTAAGGGAGAGGAGGCCTTTAGCCCAGCAGTGGGAATTTACAGGCTGTTGTTGTTGTTGATATGAAGCAACACGGACGAAGTCGCAGCGGTAACTAGTTTGAAACAAATCATGACTATAAACTTTGTAAAAATATAATAATACTCATGTAGAGTGAAGGGTATTTTCTATTGTTGTGTCGCCTTCATCTATATTGAAGTCACGAGTTTCAAGTTCGTGAGCGACAATTAAAATTGTAATAGATTTTATTATTGAAATATTTGTTCAACAAAATCTAGTATTAAAAAAGACTATAACGAATATTACTTATTCAAATAAATTTACTAGCTTCATTTAATTGAAACACAGCGAGTATTTAATGGAATAACAAATATTATTTCGATTCCGTATAAAGGAAGACTAATTTTCAAGTATGATTATTCGAATTAGTTATAGCTTTCAAAATCATATTCAATTACAGATTACCTTAATAATATAGTTTACGATTGGTCATTGTCAGAGCGAACACAATACATTGCAACGTTGGATAAGATCAATAGTTGACACTTCATGCTATTATTTTTGATTTATCGTTGACTGTAATTTTAGTTTTCTTTGTCTGTTGTGTATATTTCGGATCTTGTTAAGACACACACACATACCCAAATGTAATTCAATGATAATATGTAACTATTACTTTCACAGAGTACAAATTATACAGTATAATTAAATTACATTAAAATTAAGATTGTTTATTATTATAATATATCGTATTGCAATTAAAGAACGAGCAAAGATATTAAAACAGTATTTTATTTAATTAACCTTTGTTTATAATATAACAATATTCCACTTTACTTCTTATATCCATATTGATTTTACTTGTAAAAAAAAGTTCCGATAACAAGTCTGTCGACATTCAAAACGGCATTTTTACGCGAACTCATAAAAAATATCATAGATTAATTATTCACCATCTCGACCAATGATATCGCGTTAAAGTTGTTTATTATTTGTCTTTGCTGCTTAATAAGCCTATGCCGTATTATATACGGGGAGCGTATGGGTCAATGGAAACCGGACATGTCTGATACGACCTTTTTGAAGAATGGCTTGGGTCTGTGACAATTAGGCTGTATTGTTGTTATGGTATCACAAACAAGCCGTTGTAATCTTTCGTGCCCAATGTTGCAAATGTTTGATAATAATTATATGCATTGTTGCGATGGTTGTGGTTCCCTTATTATTATCCGGTTGTTGTATTGTATTTATTATAAATTATAATAAATCAAAGAAATTGTTTATTTTATCAATTTTAAAACAACTGTTTCATATAGCATTTTGATTGTGATAAGAACGCGATGATCATTATTATTTTTATTTATCGATGTATAATAATTTAGATTTTATATTTAATTGGTTTCCGACTGTGGCTCCCCTCCTTATTAGTGCAGGTATAAGTACATTTTTCCGGGATACAAAGTTAGCTATGCTCTATTCCAAACTATAATATATTTTGTGCCAAATGTTATATACATCCGATTAAGTAACAAACATCCAAACATTCGCATTTACAATCACATAAAGATTATTAAAGGCCATTTTGTCAGCCGTTTAAGGTGGTACTAGTATTTTTAGGTTTTATAAATAGAATTCAAGAAAACCACTATTGCTGTTTAAAAAACTTACATTTGAAAGGCAAATATAAGATTCTTCTTTTTATTGCGTATAGACACTTGTTAATTAAAACTATGAAATGGTACTAAAAACGGTTACGAAAGCTTAAATTAAGCAAGTTGCAAATACGTTTAAATTAAAAAAAAAAACTAGATGTAATCTCCTTAGATTGAGTCCTTACGCTGTAAGAGATACGGTCTCATGAGAACACACAACCTGAAGATCAATTCGGCTCATCAGATAAATTCTACGTAAATTTAGTTTCTCAGCCCATCAGCTTCAGCAGAATCGATCACTCATTCTCGCGTTTAATGTATTCTTTTGCGTACTTTTAAGATAAGGCTTAGAATATGCTTATCAATCAAATTAGTACTCTAATTCGAGAGGAGTTGCAACTTTTCCAATATTTCTTCCCGGAAACGAATGTCGGTCTTTGATAGTTTTTGGAAATCGTCCTGCAATGTGTATTGCTTCATGCTTGCAATATATAATAATAACTATTAGTTATTTTCAAAACCTCGTAAGTACAAAGTATTTTGGTGTATGCTATATTTTTTTGTTTGCCTTTTATATGACGTAGTATTTTTGGGTCATCCCCTATTTTTCTTTATAAAGACTCAATCGTATTCGTAAAGAATATGAATGATTCGTCTCTTTACAGACTATTATTTAATACAGGTGATAATACTTTTAAAATTTCATTTCCTTGATTTATTATAGAACATATATTTAAGTTAATACATTGAAATTCCATTGCTCATTTATTATACTCAATAAAAAAATGTTTCAAAAACGACTTTTTATTTTTGCTGTTGTTATTACAAGTTTAAATACATTTTAACATGTGTCATTTTTATATGCTACGCTATTATGATGGTAATTAAAATATTAATTTTAAAATCATAAATATCATGATAGAAGTCTTGTACTAATTTAAACGCACAACTTAAAGCAAATTCAAGTTCCTTTGATCTATTTGTGAATTAGATAATATAAACTCTATAACTTATAAATATACGCAACGCCGCGGGTATATAAGTTTACTTACTGATTAAAAAAATTTGGTAATACCTACCTTTCGAAGATTATTTTTCTAAAATATTATTTGTATCCTAATATGGCACAAGAAATTTTGGCACAGAACATCACAATACAAACAAACTGAAAAGTGCACTTTACTGCACAAATAACACTCGGGTCGGAAGTCGTTCGGGGTGCATTGTTCATACGCGGAATATTGTTGTATTGTTGTAAAATCGTATCGTGTTGTGTCGATAGAGGTTCGGACCGGACTGAGCGGTTTATTATTATATCAAGGGAAGGAGCATTCAAGGTTCCGGCGGCCGCTGGCGGCTCACGTAGTTCGTAGCGAGGCTTATCTGCGTCGCCTTTGTCACTCACGACTCGCTCGTTCCTCTCATCTCATTACGTGTATCGCGCGGAAATCGACACGATTGCTCTGACAGTCTGCATCTCCGTGACACATGACGAACGAGCTGTATTGAGGCTATTTCGACAGCGAATATTTGATGATTTTATATTGGTAAAATTTAGCATATTTTTAGAATAATTTTACAACATTGCACAAAAGTAAACTGACTCATATTCTTGTGAATTAATATTGACTTTGATAATCGAAAATAAAAGATATAAGTCGTAAATTCTATTGTTTCCTTTTTTAATTTTTGAAATAAACTAATTAGCAGTTATCACATTGTTATTTAAAAAAATATTAGTTTACGTCCAAAATCTGGTTTATTATCAAAACAAAAATATTTATTTATGTAAATTTCAATTAACTTGCTTAATTAAGAGAATTACTTAATACAGTAAGTATTCGGTATGAATTTGTAAAATTATTAAGAATGCGATATCTTTAATCGAGAAATAATTAGTTTTGAGTTTCTCAGTTATACGTGGATAGACGGACAAAAAATACCAAAGCTGTGTTTTGGTGATTGTATCGACAATAATATCAATTCCTTTCTACCATTGAAACAATATTCACGAGCAAAAAACAATACTTGCAATTGTATTATGAGCATAGATTACACAGAAGTATTTAATTGTTATTCTAAACACATTGCCTGATACATTACAAGTAAATGTAAAGCAGTTTATCGAAGTTTTCAATGGACACCTGAGGACGTGTTTTCAAACATGTAGGTACCGTCTCGTCGGTGCCGACGTCGCGTGGTGGTCGGCTCGGGCTCAGGCGTGCACGGTTTCACGTATAGTTGACGCGTGACGCACGGTGGTCTTTGACTAAGAAGGCATGATGAAATTTATAATTATTCGTAGCATAGGTTTTACCTGTTTCTTCAATAATGGCACATTTGATACTTACTGACGATCAAAGTTGAATAAACTTAATTATCACTAATAAATAATATAACTTCATTTAAAATATAAATGTTAGGGAAAAACGGTTTTTACGATTAAAAGAACTAAATTATATTTAAAATAAGAATGAAAAAGAAGAACAAAAAATATTAAAAGGGATCAGCATGACGCCCATCGACTTCGAGTTACGGAAGTAAGAGGAAGTAACGCAAAATTTGGTATCAAAACCATAAAATTGATACTTAAACCGTAAACTTTATGAATTACTAGCTACTAGCTACTAAGCTGTACCTGCGTCTTCGTGTGCGTTTCAATTTAACAAAAAGGTTATTGTTTAGGTCGCAGATTTTAGTATAATTTATGAACTCTGATTTAGGCAACTTTTGTGATTTTAAATCGTTGGTATGCAGTATCTCGCTATTGCGATACTACGCGCCGTACTGAACAGTATTTGGATTTTACGGAAATTTTCTTATTATTTTAAATATAATTCTAAAATAAAAGTAACTCTGTATAACATCAGCTATCCGCCAGTGAAAGTCCCGTCGAAATCGGTCCCTCCATTCCAGAGATTAGCCGGAATAATAGACAGACACACACATACAAAAAATGTTATTTTGGTATGTGTATACATATATGTAAATGTATTTAGTAAAAGCGGTTATTTTAACATTACAAACAGACACAACAATTTTATTATATGTAAGGATATGGAATAGACACGTCACTCTAGTGAGACATTTGCTATTTTGGATCCATCAAAGAATAACGTGAGTCAGCATTTTTACATGAGGGAGGATTATTGATTTCAGATTATAATTACATGGCGCTGAGCTACTCTACTGACACAGATCGCATTCTATTTCTGCTTATTGTAAGCCTGTAAAGTCATATCATATCTATATACGACTTGAGAACTGGTCTTAATATATCAGATAATGTAAATAACTGGCGTGTTCTTAGAAATTCCTGTAGTCATATTTGTTACGGAACAGAATTGAAATTATGTGTTGATAAATTTGAACGTTCCGAAATGTTATTGAATTTCCTCATCCCAATTATTATTTATGGAACCGTCTAGTAGAAATTATTTTTTTAATTATGTTTTTTTTCTACTGACTATGTGCTTAATAATGTCTGGAATACCACTTAATATACTAAGTCATATCCTCGCTGAGCGTATTAGAAAATATAATAATGCAGCAGATTGTTTAAAAACTTCCTATATCACTAATCGGTAACTTATTAACAACAAATCATGAATTTGAAGAACGATTGACTGAACGACTGAGCACCGGCATCCAGATTGCTGTAAGGTGGATCTTCACTGCCTTACTTTACTGTCATTCTTATGTTTATAAATGACCACTTAACATTTAATCACTGACGAAACAAAAGCCTATTTTCAAACGAACTCCAAAGATGGCAGTATTACAATTAAAAACATTGAGAATCGCTAACGGAACTTACTTTTAAGGATTTTTTGTGATTTACGGAATAAAACAGTTTCATGAATCATACGATGTCATATTATGTAAATGCGTTGTTCGTCGTTGGGAGGGCTTTTTTGAGGTCTCTTCGTTTTTTGCGTAATTCGATAATTTCGTTAACAGTAAAAAAACACAGATAATGCAAGTACCGCCATATTTATGTATGTATATTCCAACACCCTGTTGGTATATATATTTAGCAGGGTGTTGGAAAATCGTCACAGCAGCACGCAAAAGCGATCCTGTGGAACCCACTGAAGCGGCGAATAGGTTACAACTGGTTTTTTAGAGGGTATTCCCATGTACTAGGGCGCAGTCTTGGGCACTGGTGAGTTCCCTTCACTTTACGTGGGGCTAACCTGAAAAGCGTTTTCCAGTTAGAAAAAAGAGGGTTGGCAAATCCGACGAATGTTTCGGAGAACCTTTTTTCTGTGTTCATAATCATCTATTGAATGTACACAATGTGTTGCAGTATCTCTTAGTTGTTTCTAAATAAAATTAAAAATGGTTTTAGGTCACGTGTACCCACCCACATGTGTACTATACGAGAAACATACCACGATTATAATCGTGCAAACTTTAACTTAATCGGTTCGCTTAGCAAGCCATATGACAATAATTTTTATAAAATCAAATTTAAATTATTTTTTACTAAATAAGGTTTCCTATCGGAAATGCGTCTTATTTTAATTAATCTTTACGTTATAGGCTTAAGTTGAATATTATGCTATGCACTGGTTCAGAATGAACAATTTACATAAATAGATAAGAATAAATTTTAATTTTTAAATTAATTTAACAAAGAGATAATTGTCAAAAAGAAAAAGTACAGGAAGTTAAGACACAAGTGGATGACCTTTTTATTTATACGTCTGCCACATACGAGGCGGTCCTCTGTATGAAATTAAAATTCACTTCCTTTTATTAAACAATTGCAAGGTTATATTTATAATACATTTAATGTTTCATACATAAATTATGCATTAGCATTAACAGGAAGAAATTACTTACTACTGCACGGATAAATGTTGTTATAATAATTATTATTGGTTTAAATATTTTTTTTAATTTAAATATTGTATATTTATTCTAAATTAATATATTCAAAAATTAACGATATTATCAATATGCTTATTGCATTAGACTATTTTGTGCTTGAATTAATTGCATGCTTAAGAGAAACCGAGAGGCCTTCGATGTGCGACACGGTGGCCATTGCTTTTTAAAAAAAAGTTGATTAGCCAAAAACTGAAATAAGAAAAAAACTTATCTCTAAAAAAACTTGAAAAATATTTATTCAATGTTATATATGAATATATAAAAATTCTAGAAGTTTTTAGCACTTACAAGACCTGATAAGATAAAAATGTATACAGAACAATGTATTCCATCAATTTATATTTCCACTATCGTATGCTATTTTATGCAATAGAATTCGGATTTCTACAATTAATTCGGTAATAAGACAAATAACATCAACGATCTATAATTTACCAAAAGGGCGTCAATACAATGACCGGCGGTAGAGAGAGATGGCAAAAAAATCGCTTAATAAAAAGAAGAGTTCAATGAGACGGATGTCGTTCCGGAACTTTGTACAACACGTCAACACGGGGCAGATCAAACAAGTCATTGTTTAAATAGAATAGATTAAATTTCAGAACAGTTATACTTATGTATCTAATTTATATTATTGTTTATACGATATTAACAATATTACATTACCCAACTATGTTGAACCGAGATGGCCCAGTGGTGGTGGTTAGAGACATCTTAACTGATGAATGCGGGTTCATGAGCTTAATTTGTGTTTATATTTCGAGCTCGACGGTAAAGGAAAACATCGTGAGGAAACCTACATGTGTCTATTTCAACGAAATTCTGCCACATGTCCAACCGTGGTGGATTATGTACGTATCAAAAGGGAGAGGAGACCTTAGCCCAGAATTGGGAAATTTACAGGCTGTTACTATTCTTATATTAAAACATATTGACAATATATTCGGTAACAAGAATAATGCTAAAGTAAAAACTTGGTGCGCAAGTTTGCATAGGTACGATTTAATATTTACATTTATTCCAGCATTGTTGTGTTTCAATTTGAAGAATGAGTGATCCAATGGATCGAAGCACAAGGGACATCGAAGTGCCTGATGATTTTATGTAAAAAAAAAGCCACGGGCGTTTCTCGAGCTTTTATTGTTGTCTGTGAACCAGATCATGCAACTGACAGTAATTATTAAGATTTAGCACACTATGTCAGATTCGATTTACTCTCCTCATTTTGTTACACAGCGGTACTGCTTTGAAACATTGGCACTGGGAAAACCAATGATGTGGTGCTGAGTCAGTTGCTATGTAGTTGGCGAAGGAGGATCTTTATTGACTTTTCATCGAGGATATACAAATAAAGATTAAATAAACCCACGCGGGACGGCCCGGGTTTATTTAAACTTAAGGTTACGTTGATGCCATTTAAAACTTTAGGTATGTTATAATTGTATAAAAGTGTAGTATTTACATATATATACGAAATGTTAGGCCTGTATTACGAAAATTACTTATAAAATTGCAAGTAGTAAAATATAAATCAATCACAAGTATGCATTAGTAGTTTTAAAACAGGAAAAAATATTTATCTTTTATTCATAAAATTTGACCTTTGTATTTTAGCATGGTAAGGTTAATCTTCGAGTAATATCACTTGAAGTATAATTCTTGATACTTCAAGATGAATAAGTTTTATAAAAAATTAAGGTCAAACATAATGTGATAATGACACAAGTTTTATTACTTTGATGACGTCATCTCGACCTTAAAGTTATTAAACGTAAAGTAAATACATATATCGTATATATTCGTTACCATAAAAAAAATTCGTGTTTGTAACTATTGCCTAATATTTTAATACGTCAAACTAGATCATATTAGGCATATTAGTAGCTAAGTATTATGTCACATTGGTTATGTTTTGGTTTTATTAGTATCGGTATTAAAAGTATGAATAGCTTTCGATTTAAGTTTACATCAAGCTTATCATACAATATAAAAATATATAGAAAATAACATTTAGTATACCGAATACTAACACATGACGACACATATATATATGAAGTTGATTGTGTTGTAAAATTTTTTATCGAGTGAGAATTTTATAAAAGTAAATAGATCTTAAGTAAATAATTAAGTTTTAGTACTTTATGTTTTTTTTTCATTTCGGTTGTCTAAAATTACATTTACTTACCGATATAAGAAAGAACGATAAATAACATTTTATTTAAGATAGATCCGTGTAAGTTCCATCGGCAAAACAGGTGTTCTCATAAATACTTTTTTCGCCTTAAAAATGGGATTCATCATCCGTCGATCCTCAGTGGCTAACTTTCCTACAAAAAAGTAACGAACGGTTCACGAACTTGTCTATTGAAGTTTTTGTCCAAGGAGATTAATTATTTGCTTATGTAATGCATAAAACAGAAATATTTCACGATCTTTTTATGGCAATAAATTTATTATATACACTTTTTACTAACGTTCATCAAGTTGTATTATTTAATTAAGTAGAGTGATTAATGATGCTCATTATTTTAAGCGAAGTGGTGAATGAACTCGACAGACGTGTCCTTAATTTAAGAATTTGTGATCACGTATTTTTTATAATACCCCATACCAATATTCTGCTATTTTAAATTTGGCAAGTATAATGTTAGCATAGTAGCGTGACATATTTTATTAAATAAATTTTTATGTTATTATATAATAATAATAATATATTTAGAAACCAATTTGTTAAATGTGTGTTTAGCGTATGTTTAGCGTAATTTTTTTTTTATAAACAATATAAAGGAACGCGGACTGGTAATAAGGCGCAATTAGGCCGATTTATCGACAATTGGCATCGGCGATTATGTACTTACGTATATAATAACATGAGTCGAGATGGCCCAGTGGTTAGAACCCGTGCATCTTAACCGATGATCGCGGGTTCAAACCCAGGCAAGCACCGCTGATTCATGCGCTTAATTTGTCTTTATAATTCATCTCGTGCTCAGCGGTGAAGGAAAACATCGTGAGGAAACCTGCATGTGACAATTTTCATTGAAGTTCTGCGACATGTATATTCCACCAACCCGCATTGGAACAGCGTGGTGCAATGTTTCAAACCTTCTCCTCAAAGGAAGAGGAGTGCTTTATTCCAGCAGTGGGAATTTACAGACTGTTGTTGTTGTTGTTGTATGTAATAACCATATTAAATTATATGATATTATTAAACATAGTTTTGTTATATTATTAGGAAAGATCCACAAACATTTATGTCAATAGATTTATAAATAAAATTTATTAATTATAATGTCATCCAACAAAAAATGAGTATAATAATTTAGTGTTAAATTTAAATCAGTATAGTGGATGTGCTATGACATCTGATCTGCTAGTGAGTCACGTCCGTACCGAGGTTGCTTGTGAAACATCCTGTACATAAAACGGCTTTTGGTAAAAAGTTAATATGCGTTATTTACGAAACGTAGCATTCGTCTTGATTTTAATGAGAATTTACTTTACTGGTACGTTTAATTTGCGAAGCGTAATGATTACTTGTTAAATTCCTTATTTTAATAGTAAGTAGCCTCACTTATTAACTTTGCAATTGTTATAATCTTATACTTTGCTAAATATTGGTATGATTGTTCAATTTATTCTTATCATTTATTTCACTAGGACAAATGACGCAGCAAATGAATCTTATATATGCAGGTAACTGATCAAACCTATAACAGGGTGCAATGGAAACTTCTAATTTATTATCAATGTTTTCGAACAGCTATGTATGCTATAGCATAATATTATAAGTAGTGTTTGTTTTATTAATACAACTATAAGTGTTAATATATTGTTCTTTTTTTTCGTTTATATTAATAGGAATATCATAAAATAAGTATATTAACCAAGCAATCCACATGGAATATCAATCACCCTTCAAATCGTAACACACTAATATAAATTATTGGTATTTTAAATGTAATTAATGAGTGGGTTATAAAAAACTATGTTAATAAGTAAAAGTGTCCTTAATCTTTTAAAGTCATTATTTAATTCTGGAAATGTATTTCAAGAGTTTCAAAAATAATAAATATATATTTATGATATCCTTGACATTTAAAATATCATTGAGAAAGAAATACAATTACGAAAAATAATAAAATTTATCAAAATGTTTTCAAGTAAACTGTTAGAAAAATGTATCTTCCACTTCAGCGTCTCTTCCGCAAAATCATTGTAGGATTATGCAAAGAATTCATTTTACAAAATTTATGGTAAATTTTGATAAATATTTATACAATTGTTACGCACATAAAGCAAAATATGTAGTATTCGTTCGAAGCAGCAAAGATCACGTAAGAATTTATTATTAATAATATTATTATATAAATTCCAAGTTTAATTGTCACGTTAAAATACATAGCATCATGATATTCTTGATATTAATATAACTTTTAAGAAAACGACGAGCAAGAATTACTGAATTATTAATTTACTTTTATATTTTATATATTCATATATTTTATTCATATATAATATATTCATATTATTTAAGAGAAACAAACATCCCTTCTCTGGCTGAAATTACTTTAAAATAAATTTATATTCATTTATTATTGTAAAAAAAATATTTAACCAGTGTAAGCACCGGAAGCAATTTATTTTTCGTAAAATAATTTCATAATTTGTATTTATGAGAAAAAACAGCTGTAAATCAATGTTTTGTCATGTTATGTAAATATGTATGCAACATTTTGATTTCACAATCGATAAAAAACACACACACACAAAAGATATATAAAATATTGATCATATTACTATGATACCAACAGAGCTTTTTTATGATGTACAGGTCAATAGGACCACATGATACTAAGTGATTACCATCGCCCACAGACATTGGCTCTGTAAGAAATATTAATTCCTTACACCACACCAATACGCCAACAATTGGAAACTTGCTGTTTCGCAGTAGAATACCTGATGAGTGGGAGGTACCTACCTAGACGCTTGTACAAAGGTTTATCACCAAGTAATAAACAATTGGAATTCGCCAAATAATTATAGTAAAAATATAATAATTTATTTTTTAAATAACTAGGTAGAAATAGCTTGATTTAACTCAGTCTAATAAATTTTCATATTAAGGCATAACCTCACAATGCTTATTATTTTTTTGCTCATTGTAACATAAAAGATGTATTTTTATTTGTTATTGAGATGTCTGATTTACGATTTTGTAACTCGGCTATCTTTCTATTTTTTCCTATGAAGTCTGGGACCAATACACAATAGAGCGTGGGTAGTCCCCTTTATAACTTAACAATGATGTACCTATATATACTCTTTGATGTATACTGAGTGCCTGTAAATGTTTAAGTGTAGGACGGAAAACAGTTAACGTTTCTACATGTTTTTTTTACACTAAAAGAACACTAAAGGTTTATTAGCTACTAAAGGTAATTTTAATATTTATGCATTGGTTAGCCATATCTTATATTTAGTTAAAAATATTATAACTTCACCATATATCTATAACTATTCGTTTAAGATTAAAATTTATTAAAAACATATAATATTCCAATGAGATTATATTTTAAGAGTATGTTTTTATTATGAGTTTAAAAAATATTGTTACCCACAAGGAGAAAAATTTTAACTGATGATAAAAATGCTAAAAACGAGATGAGATTAGATACATCATTAGCAACGCAGGTGCGCGGAAGCATCCGGTTTTCCTGTCCTGTCCATTAGAGGAGGTCAATAAGAGGTCACATCGCCAAGGCAACTAATGCCAGTGCCTAGACGTTTCGATCTGTCGGTACACTCGTTTATACGTTCCAATATATTTAAAAAATAGTAATAAAAAACGACTTAAAAAAATGATCTTCTATTCAAATTAATTTCCCGATAAACCCTAAATTTCTTAATAAATAAAGAGAGAGACTAAATAATTAAATAGTTCCGTTATTTTTCTTAAATCATACCTATATACAGCTTTTTCGAATATACTATGCTATAATGAAATTGAGACCAAATTTATAAGAAACTGATCCTAATGCTATCTGTCTAACAAAAATAATTAATTTGGTATGGATGTCGTGATAAAAAATTCGCTGATAATACATAAAACTTTATTTCTTCCTACGATAATATCTTCATTATACTACTACTAATTGATCATTATACAAGTATTAAAATACACTGGTAGCATATACACGCATAAAACGATATTTTCTTTGTTATAATTAGAATCGATATTGTAGATTATTAAATGACTATGATACAATAGTATTGACTTTTATTGCGAAATACACTTAAATCTTTTAAGTTACTTAGAAATTGTTGCATTTGGTAACAAAACGATGTTTCCAAACGATTTTCCCCTTTGACATGTTTGTAATATCGTAGTTTTATTTAGTAATTGAGTTATTCTTAATAATTACATGATATTTTTTATCGTAAAATTTATAAATATAATGCGTACTAACTGACTGTAACTTTTGAACCAGTCGTACGATTTTTTTTATTACATTACATATATGAGCGCACGGACAAATGGACCATTCTATAGCAAGTGTATGTAAGTAAATATTAACAATTGCTCATATCGCCAATTCACCACCACTTGGGAACGAAGATGTTATCTCCATTGTCCCTTTAGTTATATTGGCTCTCTCGCCCACAACAAAGTACTGTTGTTTGGAGGTAGAATATCTGTTGAGTGGGTAGTAGCTATCCAGACGGACTTGCATTAAGGTTAAAGATTTTAATATTTATAGTTCTATTTAAAATTAATATATGAACAATTATAATAATCTAAGGTATTTCTAACATGCTATACTTATATCCAGAAAATGAACAAGTAGTTTAATATAATTATACCGTTATTATACGATATTCACATGCTGAGACTCGTGAATAGGAAATGCCAAGGAAGTTAACTATGTCTGATTGAAACACACTCGTAACGTTCTAACTCGTTGAAAAATACACTACATTATTACCTCGTAAAAACAAAGTCGTGTACAAAAGGATGTGGAATTGTTTGTCTAACTGACACAATATCAGCATTTGAAAAGACTCGTATTTATAACCATATGGAAAATTTGTCAAATTTTGTATTGTGACAAGTGCAAAGTCGTGATCGTGAAGAACGATTTTTGGAATGAGGTAATGATAAAATCGATTCTCGATTGATACGACCGCAAAACAAGTCACGCTCGGTGACGTCAGATTGACTTAGAATTCAAATAATACGGTTTTTGTGCGAACGACATTACCGATAGCTATTTATTAATTATAAATACCTTCATAGTGGAATGTATATAAAAATAAGTTACAAATGGAAATATTGTATGGTAAGGTCATCACCTCAATTTATGTATGTTAGTTTATTATTATATCTAATGTATTACGATAAATATAAGAATAATGTATCCTACAAGGTCTGCTTTATGAATTAGTATCGCATTTATTAAAAAAATAACAATGTAGGTATATTATTTTATATATTTCCGAATTATGATAATTTTATAAAAAGCTTCCTCAATTTTGGTATTAATTTCTGTCAAGAATGTTTTGTATGGAATCGAAAAGAGAAACTCCGCTTAGGCAATTTGGAAGATGAATGTTACTACGTAGCACAGTGACACAAGGCATTTTTTGCAGTATGTGCAACGGCTAGAAGTCTAAGCAAAGAAAGTGCAAGCAACAATCGCAAGCCGTGTGTATGACATTGCGCAAGCAGTTTCTCCCATGAGCTCATTAGGTAAGAGGGGATTACAGTTATCAAATACAAAAAGAACATAAATAAATAATCAAAACTGTACACCGAGTTAATTTTCTATCTTCTAATAGAATTTACGTATTAATGAAATTGCGGAAAGTGCATCCACGTTCATATTTGTTTTGAAATTATGATTTGATTAAAAGATAAGAATACATTATATTACCTATAGGTTCAATGACAAGTTAAAAACAACGAAAAGAATATTATAATAAACAAAGAAGTAATAATTGTTTCTTATGAACGAGTAGATAGATGTTCTTATATTACAATGATTTATTCTTTTTTATTTCGAGGTCATAATAAGGCAATGGTATGTAATATCACTTCCGCTTCTGACCTTTACACAAAAAAGGTATGTGTGTCAATACCTCTGTCTGGACGTTATGTCGAGGTTCAAGCTTATGACAATGTTTAATTTATCCTTTGAAGGTAAGGGTTAGTCAAGCGGGATATGATGTTATCACAATACGAAAATATTAGTGTAGCCTCGCTATTATATTAATTGTGTACATATAGGCATAACTCAGCAATGCTTATTTGAATACATTGCGAAATAAAATATGCTTACAGCAATTTGTTGCGATGTGTATGCGTAGATATGTATGTACCCGCATGACTGACGCATTTAACGACGCTTTCTTCGCCCAATATACCTCTTGCGTAACACTAATGACAGTCCACACTTGCTGAGCATGGGAAATGTTTGACGCTGGACATTATGTTTTCCAACGAATTACAAGAATAGAAAACGTTATCACGCCTCTTTATTTCAGAGCCGATAAGCATTTATGCAACTTTGAGATAAAAGCAATAGAGACAGCGCAATCATTTGCGTCATGCGAAGCATGTGTCGCGATCGTGTGAGAAAGATCTTTTTTTAACAATAAAAATGATTAATATATTTAATAGTTTTTTTTTTTAATGTAAGAGAGAATTGCAAGTAAGAGTAACTGTTCATAAAGGTCAAAGAATTAGTTCTCAATTTAAATGGCATGACTTTACTTGCAGTGTCCATTGTGAATAAAAATGTAATTATCATTTAAGTGATCAAGAGATATGAAATGTTTTATTACAAAAGCAAGGATGTTGAGTTATGAATGTGCTAGAAATGCTAGTATTACATGTGCTTTGCGTCCTGCTAACATTACGGAATATAGCATTTAGATTAATCTACATAATTTTAGACGAAGGAACTGAATTAGGCTTGCATAATGGACATAGTCCGATGACTAACTAGGCGTCTTGACGTCCCTTTAAGGCCAACATATAGCCGAGAAATCTGTCAATGCAATCCTAATTCCTACGCTGATGCCGTATTAGATGTTCAGCGGTCAAAGATCGTCCCCTTTGACTGGTGCACAGCTAATGATGACATTGATGTGGATCATCTAATATCTGTAGTAGAAAATTATATGCTACAAAACATAATTGAAGAAGATTTCTAGAAAAAAAAACAGTTTTTAAAATACTTCATAGTATTTTATGTCACGCAATTACATCACTACGCAACGTGACACGATCATCGCACCGCATTTGTATTTATTTTTCAAAGTACTCATGTAGCTATACAAATAAAATCCAAATGAATGACAGTTAATGTTGACGAAAAAAATGTGTTGGTTACGAAGTAAAATAGGAAGCAGCTTAATATTTTGAAAGAAAACGCTGTATTTGTCAAATACATTATGATATCTGGGCATAACAGTTTCGCAGGCTGAACATTTAGGTAAACCTTTCAAGGTTCACGATCGACTTGGTCTAGATAACACAAGGACGGTACAATACAGGTATTATTAGACACTTCAGTAAAATTAACACTTTATGACATAATATTATGCGCGTGTATGGAAGGGCATTCATGAAGTGAGTATTTATATTTTTATTATATTTCCTTTACACTCTTGATTCTATTTTTAAATTGATAATATCTCATACAAAGTTTGTTATTAATATTGTTACTTTAAGAAGGTAAACGAGTCAGTCGGTCACTTGAAGGCAAATAGTCACCATCGCCTTACACTGGCGCTGTTAGATATATAAACTTGTAGCCACCCGCCCTGCTTCGCACGGGTGCAATGTTGATACTAAGTATACCTACTACAGATTTTTTTCTTGTTTCTTTACTATATTGTCCATGTATTATATACAAAACCTTCCTCTCAAATCACTCTATCTAATAAAAATAACGCATCAAAATCTGTTGCGTGATTTGAAAGAACTAAGCATACATAAGGATAGACAGCGATAATCTTTTGCAACAGTATAAAAGATAACCTCATCTAGGCTGATCCATATAATGTCTATCTAATTTAATTTATTGTACCTAATTAAATTAAATGTGTTATTAATTGATTGTAATTGAAATTCCATAGACGAATATTTCAAAAACATATTTGATTATGTTTATGAATAAGATATGTTTAGAATCATTTACATGTGACCTTATGGGAGATTTGATCGTATGACTTAATTCTTGCTTGATGATATATGTTTGCGTGCTCGGAAATTATATGAGATATTATTATGCATGACACTTCCTGTCGGCCACTGATCTCGGTACGGTGAGTATTGAGGTGACTGTTCAAGGTGCTTTAAGCAAAGCGTATGATGGCATCTACGACCTTATAAAAGGTAAATCGTAATGATATTTTAATTAATACCTAAAGTATTCATCAAAAGGTATGGTTAGATGTAATTAACAAAATATATCAATTTATTTTTACCTGTAGTTGGATTTTTTGTTAATATAATGCATATGTGTATGTTTCAGTTTGATGTATATTTATTTTTGCAATTTACATGAGTTACAGAGAAGAGTTGGATTTGTAATTGGGATATCTCCTCCCATAATAACTTAAGAACTAACTTTACTTGAATCAATGTGAGAGTTTATGATATTTAGATCGAAGCATTATGTATTTTTAAACGACTACCCATAAATGCAATATTATATGTGAGTCTTTTTATTTATCATTAAATGTCTGAACAGATTTGGGACCAGATACATTTTTATTTACCATTAAATGTCTGAACAGATTTGGGACCAGATACACCAGAAAATAAAATCCTGGCATTATTCCGTGTGAGCTTGGTTAATAAAAAAATATTTGTTAATTAAGAGCATTCGTGTTTTTTATTTTTAAAGGTACACAAATACATTTTCATTGTGTTTGTCTACAACTTAAGTCACTTTTTTTCATTTGTTCATAGTTAGAAAAAGGCAATATATATTTTCTTTTATCACGTATACAACATTAACATATTTATGCGGATTCGCTACATCATTCAAGTCAATATATTGTATTCGAGCTGTGTTGCTAAAACGGACTTTATGATCAAATGTTTGAATATAATTCTGTTGTGATTTACACAATCATAAAACATTTCGACGTTCGCGATAGCCTTCTGTTTTGTGTGTTGGAGTCCATGTACTTTCCAAATCGTGATACAGCAGTTTGAATTTAATTAATTATTTAAACAAATATCTCTATAAGGCGATTGATGGATTATCACGAGGAACATTGATATGCATGAGTAGCGTTTCCGTATACACAGTTTTATTCAAGCGTTTCTTTAGATAATCCGCTGGCATTGAATTATATAATTATATGCATTTCTATCTAATGACGCATTGTCTGTGAGCCGTGGTGAACCTACAACATCAGACTCTTAAAAAATACGAAATTTATTTACGTATACGGCAATTTCGTAATCATTCAATGAATACAACACTCAAGTGATTATTATAAAATCACTCGTAATACACACGACACTGCTCATATTTCGATCTACTTTGGTATCGAAGTGATATCATTAACATTTACGGTCATGATCGTTCTGGCGCCGCAAATATAAGACAAAAGCTGTCAACAATGGCGACCTTGCCTCGCCCACTATTAAGCAAGAGTACCTTCAGTAGAAAGCCAGCTTTCTTTATCTTTAACATTAGCTCAGTGTAAGGACTCGAACACTTTCAACGACCTACTTTTTTATTGAAATTTTTTTGTTCATTGACATTTAAGAGAAAGGTTTGTATTGTACTGCTGAGCGAATATATGTATGAAAATGTTCAAACGTAGAATCAGATACGAAACCAGCGTGCAAATTATTATTGATTGATTTTTGTGTGATGTTTATTTATATGTAAACTTATGTTATTGGATTTGCATGTTATGAAAGATAAATTTTGCAATTTTACTCAGGATAAATTCATCTTGTTTAGCAGTGATTAACGTTCTGAAACAACTTGCGTGATACGGAAGATATCAAAACATTTACCCGCCTAACCGCAATGTGAGGTCTTTCCTAAGCTTCAGCGTACATAATGTACCGACCTATAATCTAGTGTACTACTTAGCCTTTACTTATTTATATAAAATTTAACATGGAATTAAAAATAGCGGATTCCTATAAAGACACAAAGACACAACCCTCCACGTTATTTTATAATTTTAGTTAGTATCGGCAGTATCATCACTTGATAACACAACAGTTTCGACTAATTTTTTAACCGACTTCAAAAAGGAGGTTATTAATGCGTCTGTATGTTTTTTTCGTAAATCCATAGCTGAACATAATAGATTAATCAAGCTCTCGACCAATAATATCGCGTCAATTTGCTGTCAATTGTTGTTTATTAGGTTTTTTCCTGTTATGTTTGGAATAGAGTATACGTAAGAAGAATGCAAAAAAACATTTTATATAATTATTAAGTCAATTTCATTAAAAAAATATTAATTCCAGATACACAGGAATATATTATGGAATCGGATATGCAAATAAAATTCAGATACGGTTACGGATACAATTTTATTTTGGATTATCAGATTGTTTCGAATAATTACGATGGATTACGGAGATGGACAATATGGATTTTATGTTTTTTTAGAAATTGTAAAAGAAAACATTGCAATATATGAATTTGACTAAATTTGTCGGTTATTACTTAGTATTAGGTACATACTTAAAGTTGTATTAAAAAAAAAAAACAAATATCCTTAAAATACGGTTTCGTTTAAGTTGTATATATAGACAGATTTTTATTTCGGATACCCGATAGTTTCGGTTACGGAGATCCATAAAATCCAAGATAAAAATTGGGTAGTGCTCGCCCGCGTTAGAATAGGAAATCTTCTATTGAGAGCCAAGTGTTGTCTAAACTAAGCTATATAACCTCCTCATTACACTGCTCATGATTATTTATGAAGTAACCATTGATAGAACATTTTTTTAATTAATGTTGTCACTATTTCTGAGGCGCCGCGGCATCATTAAAGTTTTATTAGGTATAGTAATCTCTTTAGTGTCCACAGCCTGTCTTTTACACTTTCACTACGCAAATATTGCCAGAGATTGACGTAACGCTATTGATGCAGCGTAACACCCAGAAATCAGAGGTTTTGGCTGACTGAGTTGCTAGTTTTCATAAGTTTTCGTGATGGCCCAGTGGTTAAAAGACGTTAATCCTAACCGATGATTCCAAGTTTAAGGGGTAAAAGCCACTGAAATGCCATGTGAAGGCGTAAACTGCAAACCGATACCACTAAATGAAAAAGGTCACTAGGTAGGGTTTAGAACAAGCCTGTTTGGGTACAGACTTGGTATTGTTGTGTCTTTGTTTAGAGAGTGGGTCAGTGTAACTATACGCACTCAGGGCATAAAATTTTAGCTCCCAAGGTAGGTAACATTGGACTTGTAGGTTATAGTTAATTTTGATTAGGGTGCCAATGTCTAATGGATCTGGGTGGTGACTTATCTTTGTTCAATTATTTTATAGGTTATCGACAATCAGAGCAAATCTCCAAATAATCCCCAAATACGGTTTTCGGAAAGAAATGATTTCACTGGCAAGGAAGATATTTAGAATATTAAAGTACATTTCTTCGTGACGACCTGAACCTATTAAACGTCACTCGTTGTGGATTAACAAATGACTATGTGCTCAAACTATAATATAAAAACGTAAAAACTTACCGGAATCCTAAAAAAGATTTCTTGTACTTTTCTCTTTTCATTTCCACGTGCTAACCAGAGTCACGATACTTCACTCTTCATTTCACAACACACGCGCGAGTATTATCGGCCAAGAATACAATCACATTATCACTTAGTTAAAATCACAAGACACGTTGTTCTCATGACATCAGCTTACGCGAACAACCTGCAGACAAAATATATTGTTAAAATAATTAAAGTTAATGTAAATGTTGTGTACTTATTTTCTTGCTTTCTTTACTCTGCTTTTAATGCTACAATATATAAATATTTATTTAAAAAACAATAAAATAAAACAAAACAACAAAAAATTAAAAGTCAAATTATTTTTATTTTAGTAAAGACAAGATCAAAAACTGTATTAAATGACGATGTATAATATTATTTATATTGCCTAACTAATATAATATTTAGTCCTCACTCCACCCTAAGATCTCTATGGCGAATTTTGCTCTTCAAATTTAAACGAGTCCTCTCTCGAGGATAACCTTTTCAATAAGATCGTCGGCGACAATATCACGTGATATATACAAATAATGACGAATTTATTAACCTTTTATTCTAGCCGTTTAAAAGTCAAAGTAATAAAGGCTTGTAGTAAACTACATTACAAATATCCTTACCACTTTAAATGTACGCCTAATCAATCTCAGTACATTAATTACGTTTCTAACTAAGCAATTATTTCAAACACTGTAACTACAGTCGTAAAATATAGAAAGGTGCCTAATTAAGATCTGAGATTAATTTAGCAATAAATAATTTGATTCAAGTAGATGATATAGTATCTAAACATGAAATCACGTAGGTCAGTTCTAATTTGTGTCTCGAAAAAAGAATTTGCATAGGTAAGTTTTTAATTCAATACATAGATAGATTTGAACATTTATTTAAAAGCATACCGACTGTCCTTTGATATGATTAGCCAAAACCTTGTCTAAAACTCACAGAATATAAGTGGACAAATGACTTTTTGTTTGATGGACGTTCACAGAAATCAAAACGGTCCCTGTTTTATAGATATTATTATTAATGAGCTTAAAACTTACGACATGCATATGTTCTAATTCTTCAGTATCTAACGGCCTTAGTTACGAATGTTGTTTAGCGGTTATTTGTAAACACTAATTTATCTTTCTTTCATAATTGATTTGACATTCGAAATAATAAAACAATGCATTATTTTAGTAATAACTCTCAATATTTTTATACATACAGCTAATATTTATGATGTTAACATTTTCCTTTTGGCTAAGGCCTATGATTGTAGTCGTAAAATGTTATGCTCACGCTAACAAGGAGGTTATTATATTCTGTAGTTAGTTTAAAATTTTGAAAGGTTTAATAGGATCTATATAACGAGTCTATGTAGGCCGTTGCCCGGGTGGTACATGTTAGCCTAGACTGGCTTTTGTCCAGACACAATATCGAAACTATTGCAACAGTTTTTCGTAACTAGAGGCTGTAAGAGTACTTAAATAATATGTATCTTGAATATTAATAGTAGAATCAGATTAAACCAACTACGTTTTAACGATTTAAGGTAAATTCGAACATTTATTTTAAACGGGCAGTGTTTTACGACTTTAATTGCATAAATTAAAAGAGTCTCCTATCAAGTGTCAATTCGAGAGAATACCTATACGATAGTACGAAGTGCAAAAGAAAGCCTCATCGCTAAAGAAGCTATCTTTGTGAAGCGATAAATGAGAATTTTTGTTATAATTTTATAATTACGAATACATATTATTTACACACACTACTCATACTTATGCAAATTATATACAATTTTTACCTTAGAGACAAGGAAAAGTAACATTCGATGGTATATTAGTTGAATGGGGATTAAGTTTAAACTTTTTATCGTACTATTTTTTTTTAATAAATATTGGACAACATCACATACATTACTCTGATCCCAGTGTAAGTAGCTAAAACACCTGTGTTATGAGTCAGAAGTCAGTACCACAAACACCCACACCCAAGACAACATAGAAAATTAATGACCTTTTTCAATATCGACTCGGCAGGGAATCGAACCCGGGACCTCACTACTCGACCACGGAGGTTGTCGGAGTTTATAGGTATAAAATATTTAAGTAGCAACGTTTAAAAAATAAACAGATATAAAAAGACAATGTGGACCCCTCAATAGTTTGTTAACATTTCCATCAACCTTAACTTTTATACTGTTGAGGTTTGGAACGTATGTGTGAATTGTAAATACTATAAAAATGACATCATTTATATTCAAGACAGTAATCAACGCCTATGGTGTCATTTATCACACTGATCTACGATCTTTTATTGACTACGAACAATACATTGAATTTTCCTAAGACTGTACAACGTGAGAATACCTTTTGGTTGCCAAGAGGAAAGTTACCGATGAAAAATAAAGAATAAATAAGTAATTTCCATTCATGCAATGGTAGTGGTATGCAGGTAATATTATATTTTATAACTGTATAATTTTAGAACACAATCTAATCACTTCGATGCATCTATTTTGACTAATTACAATATTTTCAGGCGTGCCATAATAAACCCTATAGTTTGACGATAAACGATAACAAAAGTCTAAATTTGATACTTCTTAGCAAAAAATTCGGTAAAAATAAGCTAAGATGGCTTTTTATTTTAAACGAAGATTTTGGGTAAAGGCCGGGGCATCGCTGATTTGACTTGACTGATATTGGTCGTGTTTTTTGTTGAATGAACATCTACCATTCGGCATTGGAGTATCGTATAAGCTCCTCAAACGGAGAACAGTCCTCCGCCTCAGCAATGGGATATTTGTACGGTTTTTTCTTGAAATTTTACATTATATTTGCTAAATAATTTGATTGCACTTAGATTCATTTAATTTCAAATTATTTTAAAGTTTAGCTTGTTGCCAGTGAGTACAGGTACGAATCTGACGGCATTCATTTTAATTCGATACGGACGGCTTTTGCATGCCGTCTTATAATTTTGCGTAATTCCCAATGCAAGCTCTTTGTGTCTTAAAATAAGTGTTTGGCATACAAATGAATGTACATCCGTATCTATAATTCAATGACATTTTATGAAATTACATTAAATTCGACCATGTAGGTACGTAAATAAACAGCCACAAAAATTTTGATCATGAAAAGTGAAACCAAAAAAGTTTGTTTTTAAAAGTAATGAGAAACCTTACGATCAAAAATTTTTACAGCCCAGCTTATCTCAATTATTGCTTTTAAAAATTAATAAGCTTATGCTTTTAGTATAAAAGTGCACCACATATTACAATAAATAACGAAACGTTCAAATTAGGATTACTTGAAATCTTATTTAAACTGTGGTCGTTAAACCTAATTAAATTTTAAGTAAGTTAAATTTTGGCGCCAGAAACGTAATGTCTATTGAGTTGCAAAAGACGACCTTCATCTTTAAGTTAAGTTACAGGACCTGAGGCGGTGTGCACCATTTACGGGCAATCACCAACTCAAAGCATCTATAATTACTCATTACACTAATGGATCTTCAATCTCCTCTCTATTATTCGCTTTGTCACGACTCTACTATAATAAACTTAGCTTGAATTTAAACTTTATTATACCGAAGTTGATATATGTTTGATTTGCGTAAGATTATATTTTGTAATTTGTCGTTTGAAATATGATAGTGTGTCCAATGAATTTATTTATAAATTCGAAATTCTACCAATAGTTCACACACATAGGAACACTTTGTATACTAGAATGTTAGTAAAATTCTTTAATCACAGTTTGGAATTTGTAACATGACCTGACCTTCTTGGGTGGATTACTCGTGGCTTAAGTCAGAGGCGTATTCATTAGAAGCATGACCGTGTCACGTTAAAAATGTAAACATGAGGAAAAAGAAACTGCAAATAAGACCACATCTCGGTCAACGCAGCAATGAGTACAGGCGTAGTTAATTTGCGCAAGAGTTGTTATGGTCAAACATCGATCACAACCGGCCTTGCCCGAAATTCTTCGGTAACTAAATTTATGTGACTTCTTCATTATCACTTTGCAAAACTATAAAATCGCAATAAGTAGAAATCATGTTGTGTTTCACGACGGCCGAGTATCTACCAATAATGGTAATCGTGTTTTACACGTTTACGGTAGCTGATCATTATTCTGTAATTTATTTCCAAATAGTATAAATGACTAAATTTTAAAAGTAAGTTTTATCTTGATTCAATGTATCAATCTGTAGGGCCTCTGCGCTTAAACCTTGAAGCTGCGTAAGTCAAGTCCACTTAAGTTTTCAATTAAATTAGCTAAGACATGTATTTGTAAATCTTTGTTTATGTAACCTATTGTGCTGTCAAAATAATCATCGCCAGGGGTCGTCATCACAAAATGCAATGGTGATACATGGTTGCGCAAAAACAATGGTGTTTACGTCATACATTATGAATTCCATCAGCTTTAGATGCAGCTTACAATAGGGGTTCGTGAGAAATTGTAACGCATTGTGAATAAAACCAAATAAAATTCGTGACTACATTCTGTGGGAATATGGATAGCACATGCTTAAACTAAATTTGGCAACAAAACTAGTCAAAATTTTATTTAGTGAGGAGTGTAACACTTATTGTAGAATAGTATCGGTTTGTCTACGAAATGAGGATGAAGCTTTATTTTAGCATACTGTTCCAACATGCATTGGTAGATGATATGGCAGGAATTCATCCGTTACCGATATAATAAAACCAAGTTGAGCAAAAGCAACCTTAATGTTGTTTATCGATACGATACGATCTCCATTGAGCTAAACAGTGTACTCTACTAATTGGTTAACTACTACTTACACGGTAACATAACAAGTAGTTACAAAACTAAAGGTCGCATTAAGTTTAATTTAGTAATTAGTGATCATAATAATGTATTCATATATGTAGTAATAAAATATAAATGAAATATTTTATTAATGAAAATAAGTAAAAATAGAGGCAATATTATCTGAACATAAAGTGGCAACCTTTATATATCCCACAGCTGGGCCTTGGAGCTATTCCATGATAATGTTTTAGGTTTAAATTTTAATTCAACGTGAATATTTTTAATCATGTTGTTTTTCTTTACTGCAGAGACTACTAAAAATTTAAGACGAGATGACTTAATAAATAAACTGAAAGATGGTTGAAAATTAAATGAAGCTCTCCCGGGTAAGAACCCGCAATATACGGTTAAATTCTACGGGTACTAGCCACGGAGCCAATCTGAGACTGTATTTTAATAAAAACATAGATAAATACATATGTTATATTATGTATTTCATGTCAGTTGGGTAATAGTTTCGTATTTTTATGTGTTAACATTAATTGTTATTAAAGATAGCTTTTAATTGAGTTTCATATAAAAATCACGTTTAGTATTTGTTATTATTCGTATTTGAATACGAAATACAAACTCTTAACAATAAAATTACGTAATTTTGATTATTAGCAACATTAACCTATTCGCAAACTACTAGTTTTATGAATTTAATAGAGAATTAATCTATGTAGCAAATGTTATTAGTTAAATAATAATAATAATGAACATCAATTCTGCAACTGAAGTAGTTTTATCTCTGTGTTACGGCGCATACTTATATAACATATATGTACTAGAGAACAAAATGTACAATAATCTCATCAGTTTCTTTTTCCTTATAATAATTAATTTATTAATCAGTGTCTATAGATTGTTATAGATAATATTATTTTAATATTTTTTGTGAAGAAGTTTAAGTGAGATAAAAATATACGAAAGTTAGATGCAAGACAAGGATGGCGATAATTTTAGTCAAATGTCAAGATCGTAGGCAGCTGTCGTATTACGAATGTTGCAATATAAGGACTTGGATACTGTTGCGGAGTTGTTGCTAGCTTACCGGTTTTGATTGAAACAGTATTTAATATTAAAACAACCATCGATGCTATTTAAATTGTTTATTTTAAATTGTTTTATCATATTTTGCATCTCATTTCCAGAGTTAAATATTTACAGGTAATAAGATAAGGTTTACTTTACATTGTACTGATTGATTGATTTTACAAGTGAATAATATTATTATTAAAACTTATTAGATTCAAAATTAATTTAAATCTCATATCCTTAAATATTTTAAGCCATTGTAAATGAAGCTAGTTAGTTTTGAAACATTAGTTGCTGTTGCTTTATAGCGTATAGTATTGAAAGACACTTATTATCAGAACAATCTACATCCACGTCGTAATAGTCACCTTTTACATTTAAATATATAGAAGGAAGTCATAAATAAACGAACAGATTAAAGGTCGCATTTATTAATAACGAGAACGTTAATCTCTGTGTATATCTATATATATAATTTAACCGATGCTTATATAACCTTTTAATATATGGTTCGAGGAATATGTAAAACTTCCAGTTGCATTGTCATTTAGTCAGAGAACTTCAAGCCACACTCATAATAATTAAATCGTTATTAAACTGTGTTATATATTTACGAATTAAAACCAATACTAAATTATAATTGAACAATGATTGACTAATACAAACGATACACAGATATTAATAAGTTTATATCGAACGATAATAATTTGCGACAACAAGTATATAATTCAAATGAGGAGTGCCGTAAATTGTTTTAATTGAGGACAAGGATGTCGGCAGTCGTGTGTACCGCGGACAGAGAGCGCTTTAAATGAAATAATATACCTTTAGAGATCGTTTAACGTGCCTCTTGACGTCTCTTTATCGTCATGGAACTAATAAACACAACACTAGCACTAGGAAACGATACGGAGGTCACCAGTTGAGAGTGCCTTCGATGCGCGATCACTGAAAACTAACCTGTGATCACTCTCGCGCCGCGTACCTCTGAACCGCGGAATGAAAGCGAGTGTGAAAAGGACGCCGAATCATTTCTTTCTTTCACTCATACGGCGAAAACGGCTTTCATAATATAAGCCGACTTCGGTTTTTCTTGTCATTGAATCATCTCGCAGTAAAGCCTCGATGCAACCAAGTGTGAAAAAATGTAATAAAATATTTAATTTTATTAAATTTTTATATATTAACTGTACGAGTACTTTAATCAGTGCGGTATATTTACATTGACTATTTTATATATAAATTGTGTGTAATAATTTGTTCAATTTACGTTATGAAAACATACAATAATATTGTAAGATATACCTCAATATTTAATTAAGTGTCTGTCAGTTTCTATGAGCGTGTAATGAGGAAATACGGGGATGAATACGGTACGCAGCGCACGCGCACCCGAGCGTAACAAGATCCGCCCCTATAATCGTTTTCCGGTTTGACTTACATTTCACTTTCTTCATAAATATTTCTATTTAATTGTTTAAATGGACACAGCAAAATTTCTCTCGCATTGCCTTCGTTATTTATAAGTAATTTCATTTTAAATATTAAAAATATGTTGATTAATTCCTCCGAAACGTGAGAATATGACCCATTTATAAAATTAATACTTTTTTCGATATTAGAAGTTAAGATTTCTAATTGTAAGTATATTTAATATAAGCAAGAAGTGATTGATTTTGGTCTCGTCATCATTTATGTATATATGCACAAGACTTACAACATGCTAACTGTATCCAGTATCCATATTTGTTTGATAAGTTGTGTAAAAATCAATGATACGCTCGTATAATACGAATAAATCTCATATGTCGAAATGTCCGGCATAATCAAATGAAAATTATTTTTCTACATTTAAGACTAACCTGCGCGCTCGTAATATTTTATTTTGCTTAGTTTCTATATAAAAAACCACAAATGCAATACGTTATTCTACTATAGACAAATATAGAGACAGTCAACTTGACCCAGAGGTAGATACGATACGTTCTTAGTCCAAGGATGAAATCTGGACGAGAACTAGTTTTCATCATGTACAATGTATTTTATAACTCATTAAAATTATTCTCAGTGAAGTAGAATACCAAAATGCTAAACCTGCATTTGTCGGAAGAAATTCTGGCACGGTGATAGAACAATAACTCGGAGTGAAGCAAACTAACCAAGGAGTGGAAGAATTTAATTACTTTGCTTATTTTTATATTTTATAAGAGGCCTTTGACTTTTCATTCATCATATCGATGATCATTTAAGTTAATAGATACGACGCCTGTGAAAACATGGTCTAGCAGTAAGGTATACACTTTTATACTTTGAGGAGACGGCAATCAAAAGAAGTTCAAGGGAAGGAATGACAGCTGATCTTTGTCCAGAATATTGGATACGGGAAAAACGATTTTCGAATTCCGAAAAACAATATTTTTTTTGACAGAAGTAGAAAACATTTTTATTAATAGACCCTTAGCCGATATTAAAACAGGATTAACAATAATTCACATATTTTCGTTTGATTGAGTCTCTATTAAAAGTATCATAACCTTCAGTAATCGAGCGGCGGTTAATATGAGCAGTATTATATAATACGCAAACAGAGCGTGTAATTTTAAGACGTGTCACGGTTCGTAAATTAGGTAGATCAATTTAAATCACTAATCTGGAAGTATTGCTTGTACTAATATGTGCTTTTAACGGCTGTTACTTTTAATTATATGTTGTAATTTAGATGTTACGAGCTTGACACAATGTTATTGTTCGTTTAGACATTTAATGGTTGGATAGAGACAATAATTACATCGACTCTCTTGTCATGATTTCCTAATCACCTAATAGTGTAAGTAAATTTAGATTTCTTCATAGCAAGTCGATTTATGTTAGGGTTTATTGTAGAGCAAAATAAAAATTGTATTTTTCTCCTCTGTGGTGAGTATAAATGTTGCAATATTAATATGCTGATATAATTTCGTAATTTATTTAAATAATTAGTTGTGTATATATTTTAAAATAGTCTAATAACTGACTTCTTGGGAATGTTGTTTCATTAGAATAAGTTTTAAAGTAAATCTTTAAACTTTGGTGGGTACCAAAGCTTATAGGAGTGAAATATTTCTACTTGATACAGAAATAGAAGGTACAGAAATAAAATAAAATTAGAAGTCAGGTCGTTCAATATAACTGCAACGTGTATTTAAAAATGTGATACCCATTAATTTATGTCTGTTAAAATACTCTTCAAATATCATGTAAGTTGTACAATTGCTATTAATTGTTTACGAAATAAAATCTCACAGACAATTTACTTGATAATCGAATAAAATTTTACTATGCAATTATTATTAACGCGAATGAATGAGCCTTATTCCACTTTTACGATCTGATATTATGCTCATAATGTTCTTCACTTTACAAACGAAAATTGAATTGTTTTCTGTATCAATAGGTATATATAATTCTATTTTACCCATTGTTTAATATAAGAATACCTAAAAAACTGTCTCATGTCATAATCAAATCGAAGAAAACGGACATTTGGATTATCATTACCACCGGAAGTAAAAGATCTATAATATAAATTACTGGTACCGATGTTTTTTATTAATTAGTGAAAAAAAAGTGCAAATCAGACATCAGAAAAATTATTAAATCCATTCATATGTATACTCTATATAGAATGATATAAATAGATACTATTTTTTAAGAAATACTATAAATTGAGTAAATATCCAAGTAATTTAATGATTTAAGTAGTTTTTTTTGTTTTATATAATCTATATATATAAAAATGAGTTGCTGTTCGTTAGTCTCGCTAAAACTCCAGAACGGCTGGACCGATTTGGCTAATTTTGGTCTTGAATTATTGGTGGAAGTCCAGGGAAAGTTTAGAAGGTGAGAAAGTATGATAAAAATGCTAAGAATATAATAAAAAAAAATCTTTGTTTTTCCTTAGAAATAAATTTATTAGAGAATTACCATTGATTTTCTATGATTGGCGATGTTAGACAATAAAACATTGATGATTTAAAAATGAATTTGCATTATTTAAAACATCGCTAAGTCTATTTTTCGAATATATTTCTACAAAAATAAGTGGCATTTTTCGATGTCACTTTATAAATCAAGAACGGGCTCAACTATCCAAACTAAATTTTCAGGGTTTGTTTGGACTATTTAGTAGATGGTTTATGTGAAGTTTACTCAAAATCGGTCAAGTGGTTCTACATTTATCACATTTTTTGTAACAAATGAATTCAATAAATGGCGGGTCATTTTGTTAATGGAGATTTTTCAGACGAGGAATTGTGCTATTAAATTAAAAGTAATTATTAATTAAAAATTCATACATTCATCCACGAATAATTTCAATTTATTATTTTCAAAAAAAAAAGAAACATTTAAACGTACAGCGTGTGCATTTATTTTCATGTCTAAATATACAGAAAAAAGGTTAGTGCCATGAATTTTTATTCGTATCGATTGATGGTTCGTCCACTTCACAAAATTATATCTCGAGATGTGGTAAAGTATATCATCAGTACATCGTTGACATGCATGCCAAAATAGAAACTGACCGTTTTAATTTTAATCGTTAACAAAGCAAAATTAAGATCCGAAGAATATATTAATTTGCTAGATGCGATAGCGAATGATGCTAATGTAAATAACAACGGGCGATTGACTATATTGCCATCTTCGTTCATTAGTTGCCCACGGCATATGAACGAATATGCACAAGACGCAATTTCTTATGTGGTCGACATAATCGTATAATCGTATAATCCGCAGTGGGATGATATTAAAAACAATTTATTTGAAGAACAGTCGACAACTGATCGTCATGAAATAACAGAACGTGTTTTCGGCAAAAATTGAAAGCACTTATAGATTTAATTGTAAAATTATGTATATTTGGAGAGGTGCCACATGTACTCCATTGAATAGCAAAAGAGGGGATTCCCTAATGCAAATGTATTAATTTGCCAGTTCCTTAAAATAACTCCGGATCAAATTGATAACGTTATATCAGCTGAAACTCAAGATCAAACTCTTGATCCAGAGTTATTTCACGTTGTCGTTAAAAATATGATACATGGTTCATGCGGTGAGCTACATATGAGTTCGTTACATCTATTTCTCGAATTTACTAATTTCTTCCAGTCGCAAAAAAACGCAGATGTTAAACCATTACACGCAGTGAAACTGTGGTCCCATGTGGTCCCATTTTAATTTTATCCAATTCTGATGATGGTATCCATATGAAAACCACATAAGTCTTAAATTTCCATTAGAATGTGCGCGATAAATAGGTAAATAACTCAAAATCACACAAGCAATTTTGATGATTCTTTTTTTAGTAGAAAAGATATACTTCAAGGGTACTGTTATCTGTTAAGGGGTGAAAGTTTGGTTAGATTCTGAGCATGGGATCCAAAGTAACGAAACTCTTCAATTCTGAGGAACACGTTAGCGATACTCGGCGGAATCTTATATGGGTTATTTGGACATTTGAGTTACCTTTCGTAACGTGTTCAAGTAATACAAGTCAACAACAACAAGTCAAAGTCGAATATGATAATCAATGCAACTCCTAAACAGCTTCAGGGTGCGGTAGGTGGGTTATTGTCCTTAGTAAAATTTTAATGTGCTTACGTTCGTTGCTGCATTTCAACATGATGTGTGACCTTATGATGTACGACATACATTAGCTCTTTTGCAAAGTTTTTTTACTAAGGTCAATTAAATAAATAAATATGAGACAACATCACATGCATTACTCTGATCCCAATGTAAGTAGCTAAAGCACTGTGTTATGGAAAGTCAGAAGTAAATACGGTACCACAAACACCCAGATCCAAGACAACGTAGAAAACGAATGATAATCTACATCGACTTGGCCGGGAATCGAACCCGGGAAAGCGGAATGGCGTACCCATGAAAACCGGTGTAGACACCACCCGACCACGGAGGTCGTCATATTTGGAGTCGGTGTCAGCTCTTGGCTGGCTTGGTTTTATACGATAATATACTGACTCGATAACAGCAACAACAATAACAATAATTGTAACTACGTTAATATAATCGTAAATCGACTTTTGAGTACTCTAATGCTTTTCATTTTATTTTTCTTAGGAGGACTGATAAATATTTTGAATACGCAATTATTTTTATTACTTTTTAGTGCATATTAGTTTGTTTTAAAATATTGTTTCGTTTGAAGTCGGTATTCTTTTTGTTAAAATTTTAATTTATGTAAGTATCTAATCGTTGTAACGTGACTATTTATGAGCAATATAAATCAGACAATATTTTCAAAATATTATAAGCAACATCACCATAATAAAACTTGACCACCTATATTATTTATGTGTGTTGTATTTAGTGATATTATATTGATTTGTATTGCAAATGAGTTTCAAATTAAAACTTATGGTATGGCCAGTTTACAATCAATGGTTTTGCAAACTTTATGTTGTAAGGACTTAATTATAGCGACATGGTAATTTATCACACAACCTCATGATTCCTGTGTCATTGAAAATATAGAAAAAAATATAGATAGTGTCGCTTTTAATGTAAGTATCAGTTATTTATTGTTACTGTTAGATCACCAGTGTCGCTGCGTGCAATGGTTTCTATGCTCATCACATTTGGACTATTTAAGTATTTCGATTGTGGCACTACGAAGTTTGCCGGGTCAGCTAGTTTTGAATAAAAAGCTGTTTCTTATTTGGTTATATAGCACTTTTTATGAGTCACTAGATTTAATTTATATTTCATTGAAAAATTCTCAGAAACAGCCCAGTGTCTGGTTATTGTAAGTGCTCCTGTTCTTCGGAAAGCATGTTTTGCGTTTTATTATAAACGAAATTTTATGTTGAAGGTGATGAGGGAAACACTAGTTTTACATTCGTGAGACTATGCAATACCATATAGCAATGCACGAAATAGACCGGTCAACAAATAAACAATTCTGTAGTATATTTAGTATCATCATTGCATCTGTGCGAAGCTAAAGTCGGATCGCTAGTTGTATACACGAAAAGCATGGGCAACACATTCGTGGAGATTTGAGAATCTGTATTTTTTGTTTTGTAACTTTCTCTATTTACTTATAAGACTTAAAGGTTATAAAACAACTGGTTTTTGTTTTAATGAATACCAAAATCAATGTATTTTGCAATGATTTATAAGCAGAGGTAATAGGTGAAGTTCTCATCGTGTTACTTAACGGCCCTAGCGGCGCCTCTGAGCGCGTCATAGGTGTTACATTGATGACATATCTTCGCTCTCGGCGTTTAGCATAATGAGCCGATTAAATTTCATTTTCGGAATCAGAGAAGATAAGCAAATATTATCAATGCCTGTGTGAAATATATTGTTCTCTATGGTGTTTTCTAAGTTTTAATTCAATTTTATTTAAAACTAGCTATACCCGCCCGCTTCGCTGGGCAATGACCAAAAATGACCAATCTCCAATGATGTTGCAGATTGGTCATAACACCCATAAACTTATACGATGTTATATAGGTACGATGAAATTTTTAATTAAATTTCTATAGTCTGTAAAACTTTGCATCAAACCAACACTTCCTCTTTTATCCGGTTCTATCGCATATCGATGTTATTATATTCACAACCTTGTCAATACTTGCGAACGTACGTCAAAGCATCCTGAGCATATTCGTGCATATGTCTTGGACTTCCACTGAACGAAGATCTTTGTCCAATATCAGCAGCTACTTTATCATTCGATATTGTGTCTCGTAAATAAATGTACTCTTTGGCTCAGAGTTTTGATTAGTTGCATCGAATGTAGTTTAATCGTTCGTTCTCGACCATAGTGTACATGTCAACAATGAATTGTTAAAACAGTTGACAAAACTTCAGAATATGGTTAGATTGATCATCTCTAATCATTATACGATATGCAAAAAAATCCATACATTTTCTCTTCGATGTCACAAAATCCTGTCGTGAGAATATTTTGATACAGTCCGAGATGATATCCATCTATAATTGGATAATCGTAATAATTGTCATACGATTGACGTGTTTCAGCGACACCTTGATTGTGTCGCTTAATGATAACAATACCTCGTTTTGTAATTTCTGTACCGACAACTACAGCTGTGACTTCAGGAGCATTCATGCTCTGTATTCAATGGTGTTCTATCTGCATTGATAATGACTTTGAATCATTTGTTGTTTCACCTTCTAGAGCAGTTTTAAAATCTTTAACTTTAACATTTATTTTCATAAAGTATACCTAATCCTAAATTTAGCGATTATTTCTTGATTAGTTGTGGTACTGAACATGCATCGAAATTCAATCTTTTTCTACGTTGTCCATGGAAAAAATGTCCTGAAACTGGAGATTTTATTTAGATACTGGAAGATGTGAACCAATCATCATAACTTTAACACTTTTACACTTTAAACGTAAACGCGAAATTATTGTATTGTACAATATTTGTTGCTCCAAATGATGTCATTCCAAAGCAAGAATTGTAATTTTTAATATGCTTATAAATAAATATTCAGACTCCTCAGTAGTTCCCGTAACGTAGATAAGAAGAGGTTACTATATTCATTGAATCAATGATCACATCGGAATTTATTGAGATTGTTTCTAGTTCTTAACTTAGTCTATTTTAATCGTTGATCATCCAGTCGTTGGGCTCGCTCGTCAGGTTTTTCAGTATCTCTTGATGAAGATCTGGAACTTGATCATTAGGTTGACTAACTGTTTTGGCAACTCTCAAAGTAGAATTTCGGATTCTATTTGTTCCTAAACGTATTCCTTGTTGGTGTTTTGTTTTCGTAGCTCTTTTGGTTGACGCTGCGCATATATTGTTGATGTTCGATCATTTGTTTCTTCAATGGCATGGTGGTTTCTATTTATATAAATTATTTGATTCAATGATGATCAATGATTTTGAATTTTTATTTCATATTTTATACTTATCGGTTGATCGGCATATAAATGCATCATGTTACTCGTAACGGCCATCTGTTGGTTATTTTTAATGATACGGATGAAATAATCACTTTCTCCGTGAAAAAATACTTGTACGTACTCATTTCATGACAATCGGTTGAACGGTGTAGATATATTTATATCGCCGCGCTACCTGGTGGCGAGTTACATCAATGGGGATAGCATAATCTCTTCATTCATTTAATCTTAATGATCGATCAAATAGTTTCTGAGTTTATCAATGAATCACATACAAACACATCCACTTTAGTATATAGATAGACTATCATTTGCGCCAGCACATGTTTTTCCTGTATACCAATTTTTATAAAGATGCGCGGTGCATGTGTTCTCGAGCAATAGCAGAACATACACACAGACAAAAATGTCTAAAATGGTAAAAATTATGTCAGTCAATCATAAAAAAAATACTTATGACGAATTACGACAAAAGTAAGTATAGATTTTGTATTCACGTGCGATAGCTTTATTATTAGCGTATTTCATGTATTAGTTTGGTGTTTCTTTTCTATGCTTCTTTTTTATGGAATAGTTAATACTGTTATTTTTTTTTATTTGGGATAATTTAGTGTGTTATAAACGCAGGAATAGACGAATATAATCAGAAAGCTTCGAACTGCTAAGCTGTTGGGAGTGACAGGGTTATTGTGAGTCAACCATAAAAGATAGACAAAGGCTGTCATGGGATATTTTTTACATAATTTTAAGGAGAACTTTTCCGTAATACACAGTTTCTATGTAGCTTTAACCATTAAAGTTGTACACGAGACGGAAGCTGAAATATGGAGTAACTTCTCCTCCTTTCCCGACATTTCCCTTCACTGCTCTGCTCCTATTGACTGTAGCGTGTTGAAAAGTATACTATAACCAGCTCAGGAGTATGAAAAATAATTGTACAAAGTTTCGTTAAGATCCGTCGAGTAGTTTTTGTTTCTATAACGGTTATATGGACAGACAGACAGACAGACAAAAACAGACAGTACAGAATTGACCTCCCTACAGATTTATTATAAGTATAGATTAAAAAACACGGAATATGCTCCTTCCAATAAACAAATATACGTTTGCTTTTAATAAACGACAGCTACTAAAATTGTTCGGTAAGACATCTATATACCTTTATTATATATAATTTATTTGATTTTTAATGGAAACATAAATGTTTATTGACTTAATTTTTAATAATTACCATGATTTCCTTTATCTACAGCTATTATACTGATGAAGGAATTTTTGTTGTATAAAATATAATGATGTTATTTAGAGCTTGATCAGCAGTTACAACACGTGATCATTAAGAGTCAAATGTGGATTCGTGACGGACCAAGCACTATCCAATTTTCTTGTGCTCAACTCATATCATACTGGGTGGTGATGGTTAGCACCGTAAGGTGTATCTGCCAACCTGAGTTATGCGGCAAAATAAGATCCAAGTATTATCCTCAAATACAAGAGCGCACCAGGTACTTAGCCTAGCAGTGCGATGTTTAAAAGATGTAAATGCTACTGAAATATATGAGCTGATGATATATTAATTAGTCTAGTTTCTTAATTTTAATGCAACACAAATATATAAATGCATACCAAGAGATAGTAATTACGCATCCAGTTACAGATTAATGAAGGCTTAATGATATCATCGCGTTAATATAAGAATGACATTAAACTGAAATTAATATTGATTACCTTATAAAAATAGATTAAAAATCTATTTTCTAAAAGTGTCGAGTTTATTTAAAAAAAATGATATACGATGGTGTCTTGATAGGCGTTATAAAGAAGGAACAATAAATCATTCGGTTAGTAATTAAGTCATTTGCGTGTTGAACTACATGCGCTTACTATATTTTTATTACGTAAAGTAATGGCTACTGCACTGAGTAATGATTACTATACATAATTAAATTACAAGCACTTATTCCCACGCGCTACATTGTAATCGAAAACACACTTGATTTTGACGAGAAAGGCAAAATATTCAAAAGGGTAAAAAATACATTTCGTCTTTGTGACAACTCTAGCCCGTAACAAAGCTTTGTAATATATCAGTTAGATATTTCGAATGAATTTTTAAAGAATTGATATTTTAAAATCTCCTGTAGGCAGTAAACCCAAATGATAGCTTAACTTGTAAAATATTGACTAGTGGGTTTTTTGTGATTTCCCAATAACTATTTTGTAATTTTCAGTTATGTAAAGCCTTTATGTGGTCATGTTAAGACTTTAGGTAATGTTTTATTAAATTATATAAATTTAATACAATTTAATCCAATCCATCAGCCCATTTCCATCCACTGCTGGACATAGGCCTCTTCAATTGCACGCCACTGAGATCGTTCTTGGACTACTCGCATCCAGCTCTTGCCAACCGTCTTTCGTAAGTTGTCACACCACCGTGCCCGAGGACGTCCTACACTACGTTTGCCGAGACGCGGTCTCCACTCTAGAACACGTTTCCTCCAACGGTTATCGGTTCTGCGACAAATATGGTTAGCCCACTGCTACTTCAGCTTACTAATCCGGTGGGCTATGTCGATGACTTTGGTTCTCTGGCGGATCGTCTCATTTCTGATGCGATCCCGCAGAGAAACACCGAGCATAGCCCTTTCCATAGCACGCTGAGCGACTTTAAACTGGTGGACCAGCCTTGCCGTGAGTCCACGTTTTGGCTCCGTATGTCATGACAGGTAGGACGTACTGGTTGAAGACTTTCGTCTTAAGGCACTGTGGGATCAACGATGTAAAGATTCGACGTAATTTCCCAAACGCTGCAAAGCCGAGCTGAATTCTTCTATTCACCTCGTCCTCAAGGTTGTTTCTACCAAATCGCAAAGACTGCCCAAGGTAGACATATTTTTGAACAACTTCGAGGACGGTATCGTGTAACGCAATCGGTTCCGGTAGAACATGTTCATTGAACATGATACGCATAGAAGAATCAGTCAGCTCGTTCAGCATTTGTTGTAGGTCCTGCAACGTTTCTGCCACGATGACGATGTCGTCTGCGAATCTCAAGTGAGAGATGTATTCGCCATTGATGTTGATGCCAAATTTAATACATTTCTTTATTTTTTTATTTTATCTTAAATTCATTTTTAATAAACTTTGACATTGCTTTATAACCGTACGGTCATAAAACATTCATTAAAATATGCAAAATTAATATATTGTGTTCCCTAATAAATCAAAGCTTTTAGTTTTTATATATGTACATAGAAATACAATATTAGGTTGAAACCCAGTTTAGAATTATTGAATTTCCATCTGCCTAACTTTAATTAATAACACTTTGTCTTGATTAAGAGGAAATTACTTGTCGGTAAAAAAAAACTTGAGGAAACAGTATATATATACCAGCATTGAAATATACTGTGCAGTAGCTTTAGCCCATACTTTCTCCTCAACGGAAAAGGAGGACTTAGCCCAACAGTGGGAAGTTTACTAATAAGTTTAAAAGAGTGCAGTGTATACTTTAAGAGGAGACAAGTGAAATAGACAACATTTGACAGCGAATTAACGCGACATCATTGGCCGAGAGCTTGATTTATAGATTAATCAAACTTTCAACCAATGATTCATCTTTTCTAAGAGAGGTCTTAGTAGTTGTAGGAGGCTACAACATATACAAAAATCAGCCTTCTCGGTTAATTTGCATTTCCACATGTCTATAAAGACTGTACTATGCACGATGTTATAAATATACATTAATTATAAGTAAACCGATCTTTTTTTTAAATTATAATTACTTCCATTATATGAGGTTCTAATTAATTTCTTTTGCGAGTCCGAGTTGTCATGCAAACGTTAAATAACGTCAATTATGTTTAAAATACTACGACAGTGTGTAAATTATAAGCAATCATTACATGAAAGTTTAATTTTAATAGAAGCAGTAATTTAGCTTTAAACTGTTGTAAGCATACAAATATAATTTATCTATTTATGAAATTCATTCGATAACGTAAAGTTGGTGCATTTTAAAATTTACTATTTGATATTCATTTCAAATTCATGTAGGTAATACTTTTGTCTGCTTGGATTACAAGAGGTTTTCATTACTCGTAATTTGAATAAGATAGATTTTGATTTTATACCTATCTTTTTTTATTCTATGTACGTATGTTACGTACGTACAAAAGTAACAGACGATAACGTAAAAGATTGAAACTATTTAATCGCTAATAAAAAAAACAGCATTCTAATAATTTTAAATCCCATTCCAATTAATGAAAGCAACGAAGAAACTATAAATCCAATCGGTATTCTTCCATTATTCAGTAAATTAATACTATAATAAATTATATGCATTGTTTTTTTTTTCTATATTGGACGCCCGGCGATTCTGTGTGTAGTCACTTGCAAGGCTAGTCATTGCCTCTTACTTAGAAGGCAACCTTAAATTACCGTCCATAAATAATTCAAGTACGATCTTGAAGGTTTGGGAACACTCATTACATTGCAACTACCGCTCCCGGTAGATCTGCGCATGATAACAATTAGAACGAAGGTTTAATTAGATAATAATAGGCTGTAGGCTAACTCGCATTGTTCTGCCCCAGGTGGCCAATTATTTTAAAATGAATAGTCATTTCATAGGAAACAAAATTTTATTGCATTATTTACATTATAAACTTGTAAAAATTGGTAACTTATTCTAACCAATAATATCTATCTACATTATTTACATTTAAGAACATATTTTTGAATTTTATTTGTGGTTAATAATTTATTTATTTTAGTCGCAATGAGTATTCTACAATAATTCTAAGTTTTACATAGCTTTGTACATAAAATGCGAAGTTGTTTTGTACTAACGCCGCAATGATTTCCTGTCAACAGCAGCATCTTAACGAAGAAAGCTAAAAATTAATAGAAATGACTGCAATGCAATGATTTTTTAAATTGAAATATATTTAAGGGAAAAAATTAAGTTTAAACATTATATGGATCTACAAGAGTTATTTAAATAATGACGAAAGATATGACTTAAGATAACTTAATTAACATAAATTGACTTGCATAATTACGTTTACGTTCACGTTAGCAAATAAGATGGTATTTAAATTTGCAAAAGGTAATAACAAACAGTATGTTTGTGTGAAATGCATAAATATCTTATGTTCAACATTTTAATAGCGTCACTAGCTTATTCATAGGCAGTGTTGTGAAATGTATTCATAAATAAATATATTTGACGTCATATTATCGATTTTTTAACCAAGAGATTATATTGTTTGAGTTATTTAATGTTACGCTTTGCGCTCATGCTTCCTCGCACCGATGTAGCCGTAATATTAAATAGATAGTATATTCACAGTGCAGCTGCATGACCTTTACAAATAACAATCTTGTATTATTATTTAAAATTGTATGCTGTAATAAAACATTTTGTAAATATTCTAAAATAAATATACGTTAGTTGATATTTTACTCCAGGACATGGTCTTGGTTTTTGATTTTGTTTATCCGAAGTTTTCGAAGTGGTGAATAAAGTATGGTAGTCGTCTCGTTCGGTTGACCTGCTCGCACGCTGACATGACGGATTTGGTGAGCGGCCGAGGACCGCATGAGAACACACCAATTTTAGAAACCTGAATTGCAAATGGTTAAAAATATTATTAAATGATATTTATTCAGTATATGTATAAATCCTTTCACAAATATAATACTTAGGCAGACATACCCATACATATTGAGCTTCTGCCGCAATAAGGTAAAGTCATTTTAAACACAATTAAGACGTATATAAATAAACACACACGTGCATACCATTGTTTGTGTGTTTCCTATATTTTTTTATAATTTTAATTGTTATATGTATGTACTTTAACCAATAAATTGTATCGGAGGAAGAAGCGTGGATAGTACTACAGTAGCAAAATAAAATATATAAATTCTGTAATATCTGGGGCACAGTAACATTACAGATATCGCAGATGGCTCTCATTCATGTCCTTGTGTCACAACAGATCAGTCTCAGTCACGACTATACTTTATTGCCATCGAATAGAAAGGCAAATCAAATCACTTTATTATTTATCAAATTAGGTTATACTGAAATACATTACGAGATGGAATTATGAATAGCACTTTTTATAGTCATTTTAACACGTTCTACAATAATGATGCTCTCATAATGTAGTTATAATTATTTGTGGTTTCATTTTATTATATATACATATAATTCTTGCATAATATGTCGTTTAGAACTTTCTGTAATATTGTAACTAGAAACAGAGATATATCAAAAGGTCAATTTTAAGCCCAAAACAAAAGTTTATAAAAAATTATAGCATACTAAACTTAAGAGAAAATTAATAACTAATAATATCTATATATATATATATATATACTATTATACCTATACTATGTTCGTTGCTTCTACAACGAAATGCAATCAACGAAGGAAAATGTGTAATACTTACATAACTGTGCTTTTTCTGCACGAACTTAAGAAATGAGGACATGTCAGGTCGTCCGAAATGATTGACAGCTTTAAGCCCCGTGAACATGGACGTGCGAGATAGCCTCTGGAAGTGGTTTTCGCAGATATACTGGAACAAAATTGTTTAGTGCCGCTTAGTGTGCTGTTACTTTGGAATTCCGAAGTATGGGGTAATATCAATATTTACCAGCATTGTCGTCCTGAGGTCGAACTTGTGAAAGAACTGTGTGATGAATATGTGTATTTCCAGTACATTTGTGACGTCCTTGCGTTCCACATCTCGTAACACGTCGATAAACCATTCAAAATGTTTGTGTGAAGGGCAGATCCAAAGGAAGTAGACCTACAAGTATCATATTTTAGAAATTCAATCCTATGACATAAGTATTTATTTTTAACTTTTTTATATCCTTGTTACCTTTTTACAAGCAACTCCTGAATATCTATTGGTAGAGGTTCCGAACACGAGGTCGTTTAGAATGGAGGCGTAAGGAGTCACACCGATGCCTCCACCAACCATGACTGCTACTTCAAATTTGTACCAATCTTGATTTCCTCCTCCGAAGGGACCTTGGATTCTATAGTCAACAGAACATTGGATTAAATTTAAAAATATTATAATAATACTAATTATATATGTCGACATTAAAATTACGTAAATTGAAAAAAAATAATTCAGCCAAAATAAAGCTATTTTGACAAATTTGGTAAGATAATATTATTCTTTACCTTATCTTAGGTTGGTTTTCAGGATTATAATTGCAGGGGTCAAAATAGTTTCGGAGCTTCCAAGTCCAAGGTCCTTGCGCTTTTATATGACACGAGAGGAAGTTCTCATGAGGTGCTGATGTTAATGTAAACGAATGAAATTCTTCCTTCTTAAATGCTGTACAGGCTAGTCGGACCCATTGACCTTAAAATATTTTTTAGACAACAATTGCTAGGTATGCACTATTAAATACATTGCATAGTGTAAATTAGAAAGTTGTTCTGATTTGCTCTTACCTGATAAATATTTTAAATTAGGCGGCCTATAGAACTTGATTTTTATGACATCAGATGGCAACATTTCCGTTTCCAAAACATCTAAAGCCAGATATTTAGTGCGTAGCGAAACAACCTAAAACAATATTGGCGTTAATTAATTTCGATACAAGCCGTATGATATGGACATTTCTCCTGCTTTTCAGTAAATAAAGCTGGCTTATCAAAGATGAATCTCATTCTTAATTTTTTTTTTCATCCTTACTTTATCTAAAGTGTAAATAATAGCTGGTCCGAGGAAGAATATCCAGAACCTCGGTGCTCCAGTAAGCCTTGCCAGGCCGTGCACGAGGCAGAGTGCGTAAAGGGCCACGTGTAGGGAGTGCGCTCGCCAAAACCACGGGTAGGCGCGTTTACGTATAACCGGATGTGCAAATATAAATATTATGCACATGATTATAAACAGAAGCACACCAGTTACGCCTGAAAATAAAAAATAAAATTGAAAGAATTTTAATTTTTAATTATTGTAATTAATTTAATTCCATTTCTAATTTCCCCATTTTTTTATGGATCTCAGATGTTACGTTACTTGTACTTATAGTTATACTGGTTCACTGATTATTTACGTAGCGATACGAAGTATTGCTTTTTGATAGTATAATAACTTCTTAGTGGATGGTATTGTGAATTAACTTGTTGTAGAGATTACAATGTATATTCGAAGCAAATATCGATGCCATTAGGGATTTAAAATAAAATTACCCGTTATAGTTTGGAACACCCAATAAGTTATCCCAGGTCTAAAGTCTGATGTGAAATGAACTTCTTTTGTTAAACAGCGTAAGTTTTCTACTGGTTGTGTTGAAACGTGATAGAAGTTGACCATGTGACCCGCTGTGTGGAGAAGGGAAAAAAAGAGCGCCGTGCAGGCCACTATCTTGTGAAACTGGATACTTGAATCTAGGGGAATGTACTGTTGAATGCTGAATTCCTGTAAGACAAAAATAAAATATTAAATAGCTTACATTGCATTGTAATTTATAAATAATAATCAATATTATTGTATCATACCTTCAACTTAGTCAATAAGTTTCTGGACATGGTTAACAAAAGAAGGCTGTAGCAGAATGACAAGGAAGCCGCCGATCCTCTGGTTATAGCAATTCCAACTCCCATAATATGCCTCAGATCCAGATGCTCTGACATGAATGAATAATGTGCAAATCTTTCCACGAATAAGCCTATTGTTACGACGTAGAATACAAATAGATAGAATATATTTTGTCTGTTTTCTTCCAGGAATGTTGTAAGATAGTCCCATTTTAGAAGGAACCAATGCCTATAATAATAATTAGAAATATTTTAATATAAAAAGTTCAATTAATTTCATTATCTTAATATAAAATTACTTAGTATTAATAATAAACTATCTAACTAATTGGTTACCTCGACTGGTCCATCGACGGTTCAATATGAAAACTGGTCATCCTTGCAACATTCGTAGATGTGTCTAAAAAGTTTTGTTTCGCGCCTTTGCAGTCTAAACCAATAGCAACAAACTCTCCTTTGTATTCTTTCATCATAAGCTTGAAGTCAGAATACGTGAGATGATCTTTGTGTTGAAGACCAGCATCCTAAAATAAAATATAATAATTAAAAAAAGAAGAGTGTTTGTTTACTTTTTTCAATTTAAATATTCGTTGTGTTCGATTGAGACTTAATAATACGAACGAATTAATTTTACTTACAGAAAACATGCCATCTATGAGTTCAGTAACATGTTCGTCTCTTAAGGATGTGGTTCTTGCAATCTCGACCAAGGAACGCAGCATTTCACTTAATTCACCTTTATCGATCACGCCGTTCCGATCGTTATCACACATGTCAAATATAATTCGAAGCTTGTCATCTGTTGCTCCTCGTGAAAATAATACAACAGTATCAAGGAACTCCTGTAAAAAATATACCGTTAACATTTATTTGGAATAAAAGAAAACATAATCAAGACTTTTTTCATATATATTGCACCTGAAAGGATATTCTTCCATCACCGTCTTTGTCCACAATATTGAACATTTTTTTGACAAAAACTGCATCGGATTTCATTCCGAGAGCGCTTGCGAATTCCCCTTTAGATAATGATGTTCTCATTACGATTGACTGTAAAAAAATACTGTAATTACTAATTTTATTCCTAATAATTTGTCTTTGAATTAAATCGATACAACAAATACAGACTATGCACTATACACATACATATTATGAAATAAATTCATTGATTGAAATTCTATTAGGTGTCGCATTACCTCTGGATCAGAATCTTCTGATCTTCTTCTTTTTTCACCCGGTGCAAGGCCAAAAGTAATTGCATATGCTTCCCTAAAGAAATGTTCTAGTTTTCTTTGTCTTCGTTCTCTTGTTTCCGCTGATGCTAAGATTTGATCTCGGTGTCCCTGTAAATAAATACATATTACAGTATCTTTATTCGTAGAAATTTGTATATTTTATACATCAAACTTTTATCGATGATGATAGTAGGTACATGATTTTTAGATTCAATTTTCAGATTCCTTACCTGAGTAAGATTAAGTGCTTTTTTGTGTTGCGCGAGAAAGGCGTCAAATTTAACAAGAAATTTGCGACGCGAAGCGAGAGAGTCCATTTCTAGAACAAGGTCGTGTTCACGTTGCACTCGAATTAAGACAAGGGGACGTTTGTTGGTGCGACTTTCCTAAAATTATTTAATTATTTGAATTTATTTAAAAAAATGTTTGTGGTTCTATAAATAATTGATAATCAAATAGGTTTTCTCTTACTTGACTCTCCAATACAGTGAGTTGATCGGTGTGTTCTAGTGGCAGAGTGCGCAACTTATCACCTTTGCGGTCTGTTACATGTAGTGCAGATTCCGGACCAAGTCTGAGTTTTACTAGCCTTTTGTGGGATGCATGTACCCATTCTCTACATACCATTTTATCTACAGAACCTATAAATAAATAATTAGATTTTATTGTTTCAATATTATTGGTCAGGTCTTTTTATGAAATTTTAAATTTTGTTACAAATTATGTATTTTTAAAATTATACAACATGTTACCTTTTTGTTCAGTGTTCTTTAAATGTTCTTGCTGTATTTTAAGGCGACGACGTCGGCTATTCTGAAGTTTTACTACACCGTAGCCTGCACCAGCACAGAGTATCGGAACGAATGCGAGAATTAAACAGGTGTAAATGTATGCGAACTCGTTACCCTGGAAAAATATTAAATTTTAAATATCCTATTTACTTAGAATATTAAAAAATTTGAAAGCTTTTCGAAATTTACCTCAAAGTAATCGTAACCCTTCAGATATTTGCAAGGTGGTAACTTGGAAGCGTTTAATTGATATGGCTGACGGCACGGGTCTCCTTCTCTCCAGTGGAATACATCTCGTTGAATATCATTAGGACCTATTGCTGTACTATTTACAATAATGTCCCAAAGACTTATACGACGCAGTTCGGCTATTTCTTCTGGTGTAAATATCCTGAAATTTATTTTAATGATAAGCATATTATGTTGATAATTATATGGTGTATATGATTTAGTTAATATTGTCTCACCCATTTGATTCGTTCTCAAACCAAAATCTATCAGCGTCTCGTATTCTTGTAAACTGGTCAATAATTATTGCTCTGAACAGTTCACCTGGATGACCAGTCGACTCAAGCATTCCACCTTGAAATTGTTTAATCATATTATGTATAAAACCATATGGACAGATATTTTTATATTATTATATAATTAAATTACTCTTACCAATATAAACATCAATGTTATCGAGTCTGCCTTCATATATTTGAATCAGTTTTTGGAGTAAGTCAGGGTTATTCTCGAAGAGTTGTGGATTAATTTCATTAAAAGTTTTGATTTTAGGTAGATCAAAGTATGCCCTGTAAAGAGATTTAGAATTGTTGAGATCGTGGCTACTATAAAGAAACATGAAACTTTACTTATCAAGTCCGTCAACACACAATGGAAATATTATATTTAGTCATTATATTTCATTTTACTTATAAAAAGAAGGGACTTATCAATTTGGTGTACTTTTTCATGTTTTTTATCTAAGAACTCATTTATGAACCGATTATGAAAATTATTCATTATTTCGGAATGATCTTCCCGTTTGATCTCGTATTCATTTGAAGAAGAGATTGAATTAGAATATTTATGTTGATTTCTTACATTCCGTTCTGACGGAAATCCGACACGCCGAGTTACAGTTTTGTAATAAATACTACGAGAGTCAAAAATATCAAGTTCAAACATGTTACGCCAATAGTCAAAATTTAAAGCGGGTGAAACCAAATGATATTATATACTAAACATTTTCCTAAACACGCTGCAAGTTCTGCCATAATTGCTATAAGCTAAACGCATGCAGTAGTCGTTACAAAAAAAAAATATTACTCATTTAGTATTTAGAGTTTGTTAGTTACCTAGCAGTATTGTAGTCTGGTAAACCATTATCTCTTCCTCTCATAATATTCAAAGCACCGAGATCTCTTCGCGAGAATTCCATTGGTCCAAAGAGGTTATCCCTCACATCTGAGCACAGGAGTGCATCCTCTCGCTCCGATAATTGTGATGCCATTCCCATAAGAACTTCTTCTATTGGCACTTGAGACATAACATCCTAAAACAGAGTATTGTTCTTAAAAATTCAAATTTATTAAACATTGGTTTTATTTTAGTTATTATTTTGAATGGATTTGCTCGGATAGTATGAGCAATATAACACTATATGTAACAATTTAGGTCAAGGGAGTATTATATCTTAATAACTTCGACGACGTTCAAGCTAAGAAGCACTAAAAAGTTATTGGTTTGTTATATTTGATTTCAAAAGTCACGAATACCATTATATTTTATCACATCACCGACTCAATATTAAAGTCGAATTGCTAGTGTGGAATATATAACATGGAGATCGTTTATTTTCATATATGTCTTATATAATGTCAAAATAATAATTCATAATTCATCGTCTGAAGATTTCTGACACAATACCACCAACGTGATAACAAGCGACCAACAACTCCAACTCGATACTATTTTACAAAATAGCATTTTGTTTTTATCGGCATTGCAACGCATCCATTAGCTTGCGAGGCATTCAATTAGCTAGTTTTATATAAATAAATCAAGTCACTTTTAATTAGACTGAATATATTTATGTACATTCTTTTATTAATTGGCAATTTTTTTGCTCTAGCAAATCGTTAGTAGACGTCACATGTAAAATCAAGTAAAATTAAATGTTTCTGTTATTTAGGTATCAAGAGGCTTACATTTCCATCCCACCATGTTTGGCACAGTCTGATTGCGTCATGACCGCCAGGCGCTCTACCGTATCTACAGTTTCTGTCTCTCAACAATATGGCCGGCGGTACTAATGTGTGTCCAAATCGGAAAGCAGCCACGGCGAAGGCGTGTGTGACTCCTGGTGCTACGTCCGCGCGGTATCCGGAGTATGGTGGGATGGGGACGCCTAGGAAAGCTGGGACGTATTCATTCAGGATGATGTTCTGAAATGTTAAATAGTATTATGTTAATTTCCTTTGCTTTAATAATAGAATATAATTTAAAAAATGCAGAGAATAATAATAATTAAGTAATCTTATCTTTAGAAAACTAATACTATTACAATTTTATTTGAAATGACTTTGGCTCTGACTAATTATTTTTAATACGACTTCACCGTTGATTGAGTAATATTATTTAATTAGATATTAGATATGTAATCGTATACGGGTATATATAGTTTACCTGTAAGCTTGCAATTACGATTCTTCTCGCTCGCTGGAACAGCTGTTCGTCGCTCCAGTCTGGATGCTGTCGATGCACCCGCGCCGCCACCACGTTGTGCCAACGCATCAATAAGATGCCAAATGTTACCATCGCTGGGTTTTGATTTGTGCGCGGATCTCCTAACACTGTGCCGAATCCATTTATTAGTAACAATATTTCGGAATGATAAAAAAATAATATTATAAAACTTTTTTTAAATATTTTTATGCTAGATTTATCACATATACTCTACAGAGTATACAATAGGATCAGCAATTCTATCAAATTATTTATAATAATTTGTCTTTTCAACAATATTACTGCAGCTTATACTTACAAAAGAGCCTTTCGGGACTAAGCATCCTCATGTAATGAGGAACTGGGTTGTTAAAGAGTGGGACACGCTTCGTATTTCGTAAAGGCATCCCTCCTTCACTCGCTAAACTTCCATTCTGCATTAAAAATAAGGATATTATTATTAATATTAATTGGATACATTTTAAGAATTCTTCTTAGATCATTATAATTTCTGTGATTGCAGCAATTTAAAACGGAATGCATCGTAACAATTTCAAACGCTGCAGCAAATCAACCGCTTGTCAATTATATCGATAAATATAATTGGGTTCCGTTCATGATAGTAAATGTAAAAGGTAAGTAATGTCACAGTTGTAAGGCTTGAAATTTATCGTATTCATAGCACTAAATAATTGTAGGGTTTTATATATTTTAGAGCATTACGAGATTAGATAGATACGAGATTGTTTTTTTTTTAAATATTATCCCCTTTAGTCAAGTGATTATTATATTACTAAATATACTTTTTTTTTGTTTTTCTCAACGAGATATTATAAAAAGATGATTAATCAAGATTTGCGAACTTTTCAATGTAAATAATGAACGTTTATGATCTCTGGAAATTGAGACATGAATTATTACGCAAAGTTACGCACAATCATCATTAAAATAATGAAATATGTTCGGCTAAATCTGTGTGTCTTAATACACTATGTGCAATATAATGCGTGAGTGGTCGGTCTGTGAAGAGTAATGTTTGCAAATGCAAGCAAATGAGTACGTATATTGTAGGCATATGAATGTACATAAAGAGGCAGGCGTGGCTGCTGGTGGCACCTGAAATGACCTCATTGCATTCACCCAGGCCTCACTCGTACTGTACACGAAACTGCTGTCAATCCAAGATGTTATCTGATTTATCTGAAACAAGACAGCGATTTTTAAATCGATATATCTAAATTACAGAATTAGATCAATGGCGTCTGTGTTCTTTTAATAATTATCCACGCTTGTCATTGCCATTTTGTCACACTGTTTGAAACATATTTTTTATTAGTTTAACGATTATATGATTATCATCGCTTGTGGTTGCAATTCGCTCAAGTGTTTGAAAAGTTTCAGTTTTAAGAAATAGACATATTTTTCTGGATTGTCATCGATGTATTTTAAAAGTTCAAAAAAATATGACAAATAGTATGAGTCGATTCTTATATACAAGTTAAGTGTTAAATAAAATAAAACTAGGTATTTTGCAACAATATAAATTTTAAAATGAATTTTCTCTTTGCGTCTTTACTGTAAGTAAAAAATGTTGAAAAACACATAAACATACGTTTTGTCTTCAATGTCGCCATATTCATGATATTTTATTATAATATATATATATATAAATCAATAAACTTTAGCATGCAAGTGTTAGTTTAATAATAAAGCGCTTTGTGTATGGGTAAAGACCGTAGCAAATCCAATGACACGCTATCCGCCTCAACCTCAAGCTCAATAAATATTTGTTGAATGCTTTATAAAATAAACGCATTTTATCAATTCAATTAGTTTTCAAATTAAAATTCTATAACAACGCCGTACGGAATGTGTGAACTTTGTGATGTCGGTACTTATTTGATGTTAATCAACGCTGAGTATTCAGATGCGATCTAGGTTAGAAGGTGCCATTGGATTTTATTGCCTAGAATTCGACCTTCGATTTACAAATAAATACTAGTTTATGTGATGTATCAATAAGTAGGTTCATAATATTTCAGAAGTCGCTTCTGAAATATTATGAACGTACGAGTGTAATTCTAATTTGTTCGAATAAAGATCTGATTATTTATATTTCATTGATCAATATAATTACTTGTTCTCGAGGACTATTAGGACTTTGTCCAGTAGATCTATCATACGCAGCTCTATGGAAAGGCATGTACATAGCGCCTTTGCATTCTGGGTCGTACATGTGGTCGCATTTCTCGACTGGGATGCGATGCTGCTCGATAGGACATCCCGACTCTGAGGCCATCACTATCTCTCCCGTGACAACTTGACCTGTGGAAAAGGTTATATATATTGTATACATTGCAATTGTAATATGCAAGGCACAAAATGTGTCACGTGTAGTTGAATAAAAATGTACCGAAAAATGCGAGCAAAGCTGTTCTATTGGCGAGAGACGGTAACCCATCCTGCCCTCGCATGAAAAGTTTCGACAAAGTTCTTGCGCCTGGTCGGTCCACGCCTGCCATCATATACACACCGTCAGCATATGAAGCAGGCGTTTTTCTTGTTAGTCGACTGCCTGCGAATAACAAAAAAAGTTCAAGTGGCGGTAAAATCGAAATACAAAAAACTACTAAACCAATGTTTGAATAAATAGAGTGCAAAAGTAAAAAATAGTCATACTTGAATTAAACATTTTTTAGTTAGGTATATAGTGATTCCGATTCTGTGGTTGTAAAATAAATTAGTACTACTACTATTAGGGCTCTGATCACAGGTGAAGGTACATTTAAACTGTAATCCAAGTTTTTCAAATGCAATATGCACCAGAATATAACACGTAATTAATATACGCTATATTTGCGTTACTTGACCGCTTTTGAAATTTCCGTTTAGGCTTCCGTAAGGAGATAGTATCTTGTGTATTGGCTAATCTTTGAGATATACCGTAAAGTACTATGATTTCCTAGTGGCCTTTTTCTTCACGAAATCTGACGAGATAATTAAAAAATTAAACATGATAAGGTCGTGGTTGTTGATTATGATCTTAATTTTAACATTTTATAACCAAAATCTTTTTAGGCATCATACTGCATATAACAAAATTTATTGTCTTTGTATTTTAGTGAGTCTTCTACGTTGTGTAATCTGTACTAATATATATTCTTATAGTGCTGAGTAATAAACTATTTATTTTAATTTATAACCTATCAATATTCAATGTTCAATAGTGCGTGATGTAATATTTTATGAAGCAAATTAATGATGATTATTTAGTACTATACACGCTGCAAGCATACGTTCACTTCGAATGCGAGACATGATCTTGTTCCATTATTTACTATCATATTTAAATCCGATTTCTCATGCAGATAATGAATGGAGTACGCAAATAAGGCAATACAAGTAATAATATAGTCTTAACGAAAATCACCTAAGCGTCATAAGTAGTTCAAACCAAATGAACAAATAATTCCCTTAAGTACCTAATGATGAAAAGTTACGAAAGTGTTTGAGATAATTTGACTTTATTTTCTATTTTCAACCGACTTCAAAAAGGAGGAGGTTATCAATTCGTCTGTATTTTTTTTTTTATTTTTTTTTTTTATGTTTGTTACCTCATAACTTTTTACTGGGTGGACCGATTTTGATAATTTTTTTTTGTTTGAAAGGTAAAGGTTTAAAGGTTTTTTTTCCGATGATGGTATCCGTATGAAAACGACATAAGTCTTAAATTTGCATTATGTATATGCGCGACAAATAGGTGAATAACTCAAAATCACGTTAACCAATTTTGATGATTCTTTTTTTATTATAAAGGATGTACTTTAAGGGTAGTTTGGTGAAAGTTTGGTAAGGTTCTGAGCACAGGATCCATGACAAATTAAGGGAACGGGAGGGAACGGAACAATTCTGAGGAGCACGTTAGCAATACTCGGTCGAATCTTTTATTTATGGGTTACTTGGATATTTGAATCACCTTCCGGAACGTGGTTATGTTCATGTAATTGTCATAATCGAATACTATAATCAACTAGCGACCCGCCCCGACTTCTCACGGGTGCAATACTGATACTAAATATACTAAAGAATTTGTTTATTTACGATATCACATTGCAAACTTCTAAAATTGTCAGTGTTTCTTTATTATATTGTTTATTTATTATATACACAAACCTTCCCCTTGAATTACACTATCTATTAAAAAAAACCGCATCAAAATCCGTTGCGTAGTTTTAAAGATATAGGGACAGAGAAAGCGACTTTGTTTTACACTATGTATTGACGGAACTCCTAAACGGCTTACAGTTAGGGTGCGATTTGGGGCAGAATTTCTTTCTGTCTTTAATAAAATTTTGTGTATATGATGTGATGTCATATGATGTACGACATAGCATACGAATAGCTCTTTTGCAAAGTTTTTTTACTGGGGTCGATTACAGCTCATTCGAGGGTGGTACCTTGTAGTTTATGCCGCATGACGTATTAAAGCCGCATTTTCGAAAGTCTATTTTTACTTTATTCGAAAGTTTCTGATTTATATAAACGGCACGCTTAATCTATCCATATTAAGAAAATAATGTTAGCCTACATCAGCTTCACTTAAAATCAAAAAATAAATAAAATTTTAACAAAAAGAAAAACCGACTTCAAACAAAACACTATTTTAAAACAAATGAATATGCACGAAAAAGTAATAAAAATAATTGCGTATTCAACATATTTTTTAGTCTTCCTAAGTTAAATGAAATGAAAAATATTAGACTACTTAAAAGTCGATTAACGATTATATCATGTAGTTATAATTATTGTTATATTTGGAGTCGGTGTCAGCCAATAAAACCCTACAGTATATCTATCAAAAAACAATACGAGAATACTTTAACAAATATGTTTTTTACATATTACCTTTTACACAATAATATACTGGATCAATCAAGGGGCTCGTATCGCTTCTTTCTTTTGATTGTTGGGGCAAGGGCACCGTGGCTGACACCAAATATACCAATAATTATAACTACATGATATAATCGTTAATCGACTTTTAAGTAGTCTAATATTTTTCATTTCATTTAACTTAGGAAGACTAAAAAATATGTTGAATACGCAATTATTTTTATTACTTTTTCGTGCATATTCATTTGTTTTAAAATAGTGTTTTAAGGTATAGGCAAAATTGACTGATAAGAGCAAAACCTGTAACTATGAAATATGACACAGGAAAACGGATATAAAACTGGAACGGATGTCCAAAGGAAATAACTTATAACAATTAACATATACATATGGTAACCATTTATTATAAGACAATTTTCTATCATCTATTGGATGCAGTCGATCGAGTTATGTAGCCTTGTTCAGCTACATCCCGTTCACAGTTTCATTACTGCATTTATATCAGTTTAATTAATGACATTTATTTATCTGCTTTTTAACCTACTTACATGTCTTACAGATCACCGGTTTGACTAGATACGCATGTGTTAATTGAATTTTAAATTGTGTTAAGATCTTAATTTTTTATGATAGTTTTTTAGTTATTTTACGAATAAAGTTTTAATTTAGAAGTTTGTATATTATTGTATGTGATATAAGTACAGTTTAATAACTGATTATTATTGGTTCTGACAGTGATGGTGATTAAAATCAAAGTCTGAAAGTGAAACCTATACTTTATTGAAAGTAATGTTCAACGAGCATCAAAGGATCGAAACTAAGCGTTCGATACGTATTACGAATGTTGGATATTTCGTGATTGATAGTTTCTAATAAGTATGGAGGTGGTCTAGCAAATAATTAAGGTGCGCGTGATCATTGGTGGCGTAATACTCATTCGTTCAATCGACATGAACTTCGAATTAGGAACGAGGAGATCTTCAAACAAGGCATTCTTTTGTAACTTGAGATAAACGTAGCTCGATTTATACTTGATTGTGCAAACTGTGATTTATGCCTTCTTTGTGTTTTGAGATTTGCAGTCACAATGCTTCTTAAATTGGGTTAGTAAATCGTAAGCCTTGTTGGAGCATACAGAAAATGTCTGCAGTAAATGCGATACAATAAAGTAATTTATCATTGTTTTGGAACTGTTTGAAAGCTATCTGGTAGAGCATAAATGCGAAAGAAATTCTATGTCTTTTGTTCAACATCATTCTTCATGTAGATAGTTTTAAGTTCCGGGGACGCGCATTTCTTAATTCACTCCTCTAGGACGTACAATTTAAAGCTAGGTATATAAGTGGGTATACAACTATTGAGGATATTTTCATTTGAAGAATAGCACTGGGTTGAAAAAGTCAGGGCATATAAGTAACACGTGGCTTTTTAAAATAAAATGTTTTTATATATAATATTTTTATACCGGAAAATCGCTTTTCAAAGAACAAATAAACAAAAGCTTTAATTCTCGCATCATTTTATATTTTTCTGTGATCATTTTATTTTATATATAGAATGTCTGAAAAAAGATGATCTCATGATTATTTATATTTAAAGTCACTTGGCTGCGGTCTAATTGTAATGGCAAATAAACGCGGATCTCTGAGTGTACAAATAAATCTTTAATTACCTGGAAGTGATTAAATATGTTTTCCTTTTGTTATGAATATTTTCTTATGTAAATATTATAGCATTGTGTAATCTATATTTTTATATATACTTTCTATTATAAAGAGTTAGGTTTGTATGTATGGGGCGAGTTCTAAACTAAATGATCCAATGCTTAAAAATATCTCTGGTAGAAGCTAAGATTATTTCAGAGTTGTACTCGTATTTAAATAATAATAAGAAAATAATGAACGAAATAAATAATGTTTTTTTTTATTATGTCTATTTTAGAAATGCCAGTCAGCGTTGGCAATTTCAGATCTAGTTATGGATATGGATATAAATCGGGTATTGTATAGACGGCCATAACCGTAATTGAAATGGATATCCGAAAAAAAATCTATCCGAATGCCACCTAAACTGAAAAAATCTTATTTAAATCATTTTTATTTTTGCATAGTACTTAGGAAGTACTATGCAAAATGCGTAGTTAATACTTGTTTCTTAAAAAGCATTTGTTTTGTATGCGGTTTTACCTAAGACTATATAATGTCTAAAAATAGAGTAAAAATGTTCAACTGTTTCTAAATAATAATAAAATTCTTAACTGAAACAGTCCATTTAAATACAACATACGATTATGCGATAGCGTGTATGCTGTTGAACAATACATGTGTCTTTACTATTATATAGGCAAGATTCTTTGTGTGTACATTTTTTGAATATTGTCTTATATATACGGTTTCTTCATATATAAATATGTATATATAAATCATATTCTGTATGTATGTGTTAAACGGAACCACTGGACAGTTGCTCCGATTTCGATTACTTTTGTTTGTGAGTCCTTAGTTTTATTGGACAATCGTAGTAGGAAGTAAATGAAATACTTATTTTACCCGGACAAACCCGGCACGGACAGTTATCCTTACTTATATTCCCCTACTACACCATTACAACTACGAAACTCTGTTTTTCTGTCTGTCTGTTGCCTATCATGCCCAACCACGGAACTAAACCTGATGGAATTTGTTATAAAGTAAACTTGAACTTCAAGGGATATAGGGTACATACTTTTTATGCCTAATATCTGAACCAACCACTAAAACGCGTGTAAAGTTGCGGGCGGAAACTAGTATATATATTTGAATACACTGGTAAGAGTTAAGTAGTAATATAGACAATATCACTATGATCGATAAATTACACATCAAAATGTTACCCAACTACGAGTGACAAATTAATTATAATGTGTTTATCAAACCATGTTATCTGAGATTGTACTGATTAGATGATGTAATTAATCATTAATCAATGCAACTTTCTAGCGATCATTCCTAACCGTAACCGTAGGTAACGACTGTACTATGTACTTAAGTAATTGCCCCTTTGGCCTAGTGCTTTGCTCATGAGACTGTAGATCTTGAGGTCTAGGGTTCAAGTTGGATTAATGAAATGTGATTCAGAGGTTCAGGGTTCAAGCCTAAGATCTTGCCGATTAAAATTGTTGGGTTTTTCTGGAAGTTGAATGTATGTACACTCCCCTCACTGCCTCAGAAAACACGTAAAGTTATATGTATGTCGGATTTTTTATCGGGTGTCATTGGTGGCAGACCAGGAGGCCCATCTGATGGAAAGTCATGTTTACATATTTGAGTTGAATATTTCTTAGTACAAAATTTATTGAGTTGCCCATTCCCATTTAGTGGGTAAAAGTTATTTTCCCATTTTCTTCTTTCATATTAAAGAGTTTGTCCCTCTTTGATCTTTGTTGTTGTTGAAGTCGAATTTCAAGTCATTTGGTCCTAAAGTTTTCGTCATGTAGTTAGTGATGATGATAGTATACATAAACATATGAATTAGTATGTTTTTGTGACAAGATTAATCAAAGTTTTATATGTATTTAAGAGGTATTTGACAAATCATATTGACAAAAATGTACCGCCTATAAGCTGAATGTTAAATTCGCTGCCGAAATATACTGGTACATTTTATGAATAAAAAAAACTAAAGTGTTAGTGTATCTGTATATTCAATCTTATACTCAGAATTTGAAACATTTGTCACATTGGTCAGTGATTGAGAAACTTAAAACGACTACATAATACACGAATAAGAGTAAGACCTGAGGTGCCAGCATGTTTATCGCTGGTGAAATTGCAGATACCAAAAAGCCAGCAGAATATGCTAAATCAAGGAACATATATGTTATGCAAACATTTTAAAAAGATGCAAAAACTCCTTCGGAATTTTACCTTGCAAGCCTATTGTGAAATCCAGCACTGATTTTTACTACACGAGTCTAAATACTGAAAAAAATTCCAATTTCACAACCCGATGTACAGTCAGAGTAAGAAAACCTTCGCCAGTTTTCAAATTCATTCCTTTATCAAATTGTAAACTCTTAGCATATTTTCAAACTAAAACACTAAATTGACAACTGTTCAAAATGGACATCTTTGGACACGTCTAGTTTTACATCAACATGAAACCTTTTTAATGGCATAATTAGTCATTACAAATTCAAATTAGATAAATATCTTCTACTGAATTATCAAAATATGTCTGTCGGTGTCATATTTTCTATATCGGTAAAGCAGATTATCGCTCATACGTGAGCAGACAAAAATAGATCTTAAGGTGACGAAGCTTTTCTTACCCCGACTGTACAATAGCAACCGTTTTTTGTTTCAAGGTTATATCGATAAATCATACCGTTAAAACAAATATGACATGAACAGCGTCAGTTCGAATCATGACAGCTGACAAAGGCTACAGTAGTAAACTTGATATGTCTTTACAAACATTGCAATATGATATACTCCAATATTCAACCTTGTAACTTATACAATACTATGTAATTGTAGATCAACTATCGTGCTTAATAAAAGTATTCATATTTGATTAGAAATCATGTTTAGTTTTTGAATTGTATGCGCGTGTGAAAACAAGTTAGTTAATGTGAGAAAATTTAAATGTGCAACTTGTTGGTATAACTGTTATCCATTCAAAGTCATCTTAATAATAACGTCCGCACCGCACCAATATATGCTTAGTGAAATAAATTGTATAAAACTATCAATATTCACAATATATATTTCAAATGGCTATCGTAGTAGCTTATAAAAGTGTTCAATATAAATCTTATATAAAGAAAATATATAAAATTTAATATATTTTTAGAAAATAAACTTTTTGAACGAAATTGAAGTCGTATATTTATGTAAATAGATCGTAAAGTTTGTTGGTTTTTTTTTTAATTAAGTAATTTTGTACATATGTTGTCTCCCAATATGACTAAATTTAATTTATAGTCGATCTAAAAAAGGGGTAAAGACATAATAAAACGATTATATGTAAGATATTATTACTTACCAACGGAACCCCAATCGGGATAGGCTCTGTTATTGAACCAACCATCGTACCGTTGTTTTTCATAAAAAACTTCTGAAACAAAACAAAAAAACAATTAAAGTTATGAAATTTGTTGAGAAACTCATATAGACGTAACACATTTCAGAACACGCGTGACCGCTTATGCGCATGCCTAGTTTTATATAAATAAAATAAGTGTTAAATTAGTTTCCATGTCAATGCCTCTGTCAATATAAAGATATTTTATTAGTTAATAGTCTACATGTTAAGTGGATATTTGTGATTACACTAGAAGATATTTAGTTCATGCATGTTTCCTTTGAGTCTAAATACCAATTGAACTATCAAACACTATATTAATTTTAAAATAAGAAAAAGGGTTAAGTGTTTTTTGTAAATAATAATAATTAGTTATTTTATAACGCATTTTTATTCCTTATATATTTGTAATGACATAACAATAGTGCGTTGCTAAGGAACTATATTCTAAAGGATATGAAAAAAGGCAATTTAATATTAGATTTTTTTTTAATTTTATGCTGAATAAATATTGATACTAATATCATTGTATTTAGTTTTGAGCTTATATTATCTTTATTTAGTCACGAGATAACTTGTAACTACTTTAACCTAATGCAGTTTATTACAAAAAGTAGTTTATTTATCATTCTTCCAACTAAAGATAAATCTACTAAAAAAATCTCAAGGGTTATTTTAATGCTATCGTTTGTATAAAGAACTTAACTTTTATGACTTGAGTTGGAGTCACGACTTTGTTAACCTACTGAAGGTATAAATTAAAATTATCACTTCAAACGGATATAGAGCTCGCTATATGTAGCACCTGCACAATTAATTTCTAATTCAGTACGCCATGCAAGCATTGAATAATTAAAATAACACGATGTTAGAATTTTTTATATATTGTGCGTAGAATATTGACCTTACATTTAAAACTGACACATATTTATGTCGTTGATATGGTATTTACATTGAATTTTATACGTAAAACAAATTATAAGACTATTTCATGCTGTTCACACGCCGCACGAGAATGAAACTCCTAGTTGAATATTTTTTTTTGACGTTTACATGAATGAAAGCTAATTTCTACGAAACCATAATGAATTACACTTTAGCCTTCCTCATGAATCTCTGTCTACTGATAAAAGCCTTAGCAACATCCGCTCGGTAGTTTTATATTTGGTAGATACGCGGCGAGAAGCTTTGCTTTATGATGTAGTGATTTCTTGAAATAATATTCAAAGAACTTTTGTTATTACTTTAATATTATAATAATTCTATTAAACGCTTACATGTAATTTACCTTACTCGCTAAAATATGGTTACCAATATTTAAAACGGATAAGTGTAATTAAACCTTACTTCTAAGTTGTGGTTAACCAGCGTTCCTATTAATTCATAATCGTATTTCATTTATAACGTAATTTATTTTAACACGCTGAATAACAGGCATTAAAATTAAGCTTTAAGTTGTTGAAGCTTATACCCCACTTGTAAAGAAGAATTGGAGTTCAATTTATTTAAGAAATTATTATATTATTTTGTCTTCACTTTTGAACTGTAAAATTGCACGATATTTTTAACATTTTTTACCGCTTAATTTAGAATTTGACTAATATACAGATTGTGGTCAAGCGTAGTTTAACTTCTAAGTTCTATATGTTCTATATATTTTCATACAACTTTATATTCAATGGCAGTTGATATTCACTCATCTAGCATAAAAAATGTTTTCCAATTTAAAGACTGAAATTTAGATCCCATTTTTGATAGCGCATTAACAGTGAATTTAAGTTATTGTTTACATTAATTTTTTCAGTGTTGTCACCTCAGAACTATTGTTCTATTTATCCGTTTGCATTCATACTAAAAATATATTGCAAAGTAAAGCTAAAGTAACAGCCTGTACATTTCCCACTGCTGAGAATAGGCCTCCTCTTCCATTAAGGAGAGGGTTTGGAACATATTCCACAACGCTTGGTGGAATAAAATATGCTTAAAAATATATGCTTGAGAGATATTGGAGAGGGATTTTTATTCATAGAATACTTATTTATGTAAGTAGACGTAATTGCATATTATATGGTATCATCATAAATTATTTTCCTTCATTCTATAAATTAAAAAAATACATCACTACGTTACATGCCTTTGTATTCTACGTTGCGATTGTAAAATGCTATTGTTACATTGACGGCCCATAGAGAAGTATAGAGTTATGTAACCCCTGGCTTAATAATACGAACATTAAACAATTAACACTGCGTCAAGATAATAGAAAGGCAGATAATGTTATTAGCTGTCAACAGTCGACCTCTTCGCGAGCGGTGGGCGTATCGGGTCTTATTCTAGATACGGTTTCGAAACATACGTAACTGTCATTAGATAAAAATCTGAACAATATGTTTATTATCTCGACGACATATAATTAGGAATATATAATTTGACAATTAATAAATTAAATTTTTGTAATAAATAATTGCGTATTAAGCAATAAAATATAAAAACCATATAGTTAGTATTTGATGATCGGTAGAATTCACATTTCGAACAGTCTTAATATTATGTAAAGTTTGCTACACTACTAAAACTTAAATAGTAAACTAGAGTAAATTTAAAAGAGGTATTTTTTTAGTAAATTTTATGTATACGAGGTGGAGAGTATTCAGGTAGTGTATTGACGATATTTGAAAACAATGGACTACAATAGTCAAGAGACTTTAACTTCTGAAATACCAAACAGCATCTATGTACGTTCACGACATTTTTTAATAATATAGGTAAGCTTCAGGGCTTATTTGTTGTTCATATTTCGTATATGTCAATTCAATATAAGATTTTTGCGTTGTGTCTCAGTTGTATGAAATCGTAAACTTTAAAATAATATTTCTGCTCTTATCTAAAGGTGTAGCGAAATAGACTCACGCTATAATGTCAGACGGCGAGTCGGGACAATAAATTATGCTTAGATATGTCTCAACTCGTGCGCCTGTGTCGCCTCCACTGACAGCTCCGAAGTAGGTTAAATCGATACAAGCATGTATGTTACAGTAATGACTTTTAAATTAAATCCAAAAAGGATAAATTATATTTTATAAGTTTCAAGCTATTTATAAAATTTATTACGTATTGTAACCAATAGTGCAAATACAAATAGTTGTTTTTTGTAATATGGCGTTAGTGGTAACGTTAACCGTTACAGGTAGATAAATTATCAAAATATAATAATATACTTACTACACAAAACTTTACTATAAAACAACTGTTTTATATACTATTTATTATATACACTTGAAATACGAGTTAAGTTAATTTAAATAAATAATATTGTTCATTTATAAAACCTGATTTTGTGTTTAAATTAACTTAAATATAAATGTTGTAGGCATAATCAATATTTGTTTCATAAAAAATATAGTTTTTTAGTTTGATTTGTTTTTGTGGAAATCAGTTAATGTTTAAGGTAATTAGTACAAAAAATAATTCAATTAGCTTTACGGATTACTTATTAATGAAGTACAATGTTAACAACCAGTATATATTTTACGGATGAATGAAATAAAAACAGGCGGATGCTTTGCGTATAAAAACAAATCCGGTATCATCAGGACAGATCAATTATATTAATAATACGGCGCTTTTTGTACTAACAAAACTTTTTGCGTAGTGAGATCATAGTAATTACAGCATTGCATCCTCCTACTAAGCCTAATTGTGTCTGTATCTTTGTTTTTTATGAGATTGTATTACGCTCCATCGGTTGGTAGGTGAATCAATTCTTGAAACTGGACTTCAAAACAGTTGCAAGAATATCTTTGAAATTTTGGATTCAGTGTTCTTGATGATAGAGTAATCGCTTATATTTTATCTTAAGACTAGTTATATGTACGTATTATTACAACGTACAGAATTAAACAAATAAATTGAACCGCCAGTGAATTTCTCATCGCTAAAACGTAGGAGAACATAGACATGGAGCTAATTCTTTCATGCTGCTCATGTGGATTGCTTGAATCATATGTAGGAGATCTTCATCCGTCATCGAGTTAGAAATGAATTATAAACACAAATTACGTAAGCCTGAGTTCGTGCCCATCATCGTAAAACTTTAACCACTTGGCAATCTCGAACATTTAAGTCAATACTTGTTTTTAAATTTAAAAACAGTTTTAAAATTATATATGCTTAAAAAAATGTAATTTTGTATCATGTTTCATATGTATCTATATAATATGAAACTTTTATTTCATAAATTAGAGTCGTTAACATTCAATCTTAACGATACGAATTAAAGATATATACTAAAGATATGAATCCTTAATAAAGTCTTTCTTTTTAATTTCTTGAGGAAACAATAACATTTCGTTGCTTGTAATTTCATTTGTTTTATATTTTTTAAAAACTCGATAATAATTCCACATTTTACTGCTTTCTCTAGCGAAATAACAGTTGTTTTATGATCCGCCTATGAACTAGGAATGTGGGGGAAATTTCTGCTTTATACAAATTGTTATACGAAATATATACGATCTGTGTGCTATTTAGTAATCTTTATAAAAGCTTCCCAACTTGGAATAAAGGTATTCTTTCTTCAAATAAAAATAAAAAGTAGCGGTTTGAATTAAATAACCGCAAAAAAATATTTAACAGAAAAGTGGCCAGCGGATCTCAATTAGATTACATTTTGTGGCCATACTACCATCTTTGATAATTGAGAATGGATGCATGAAGCAGACACAAATAGATTTTTTACCGAAAATTAATTTTGTTGAGCCGCAATTTTAAAAATTTTAGTCTTGTATTTGAACTCGCTATCTTCGGTCAAAATTATTGGCACTTATTTACACTGAGCCATTTGGTTTATATTGTATTTTTTTATGTGCGATACAATACGTATCATCTTCGATTATAAATTCTCTAAGGAAGTAATTATCTAGTTAACCTGTCGTTAATATATGTTCGTGTAAATACATGGCACGTTAATAATATGTGAGAACGGAAAGATGTATTACTTAGAATATTATGTAGGAATTTATATTTAATAGTAACCAAGTGCACTCGTAATATATTTTATTATATAATTATTGTAATTAATGCACACATACATAATATATGAACAGATTATTTATTGCGTGCGTAAGTAAGGTTTTGTTTGTTAAGAGATCAGACAATGATACATATTTTGATATTAAACCTTAATACCTCAAATTCTTTCTCGCTATATTTTAATGTATTTGTTGATATTGAAATTTTTTTTAAGTCGAGTAATAAGGTTTTATATGTCAAAAATACTGACCAGTGGAACACACGCATTTCAAATATTGTATAATAATTTGTAAAAATCATTTAGACCCTTAAGGAAAGGAAGGAAAATAAGCAGTCATCATTTCAATTTTATAAAGGTACGGTATTATTATTTATATGCAACCTATAATAACTAACAATACTCTGAATGTGTTTATACTTAAACCAATTTCCATAGCGACGACTTGATCTTTAGGTATGATGCAACGCCATCTAGCGATGAGATACATCAAAGTGGATTATACACTTATTTTCATTGTAGAAGAAGTTACATGTAACTTGTACAATGAAAATAAGCTGCCAACATTTATAGTGATTGATCAAATTGTGACGAATTACAGATATAAAGACAAATCAACATATATACATACACCCAATTTGAAACATAAGATTTCTTTACCTAATCTAAAAATAATCAGATTCTCAGAAGACTTTCTAGTCATGCAATTAATTTACGTGCAAATTTTGAAGAATTTATAAATATTCTTTTAAATAAGAAACAGTATATTGTTTAATGTTAAACTAATAAAGATAAACAACGCAAACATCGAATATGTTATAAAAGATTAATAGTCAGCATATAAATATACTCTGTCGTATATTATTGCTTATGCATGCATTTGCACATACTTTTGCTAAATGCATGTCATTTTGTAACCCGTCTATATTTTCCGTTTATTTTATTTTACTGCTCAAGAATAATTGGCAAATCATTTCTGTGTAATCACAGACAAAATACCGATTATTTTTCATATTTTTATAAATCGATTCATCAACAATTCTATAAAAAAATTCAATTGAAAAGAAACCTCAATTCTATTACAGATAAAAACGTCTACATATGTATATATAGTATACATATGTATAACTATTCACATAATAGAAAGGTAGAGTGGCAAATATGTCACGTCTTAATATACTCTTATAGATAAGCAAATACTTATACTCTCAATACTCTGCAGCTACTCATTGAAAACGCAATCGAAACTTACCGCAGAAATCGGTAAATGTCAGAAAACGCTATTAATATACCTATACCTACCTACGTCTTACATAAAATAAAATAACGTATTATTTCAAGACCGTTTTAAAAATTTCACATGTGATAAGTGAAGTTATACAGTGAGTCATCATAGAATGTTTCAGTGAGCTTTCACTCTTTGAAAAAGCAAGATAAATTGTGGCGGCTGACGTTAGAACATTTGTAACATCCTTCCATGGAGTCGTAGAGGATAAGAATTCAAATTTAACGAATATCCTAATAGGATTGCACCATACCCCGCAGTAATCATTTTTGGCAGTAGTTGCTTTTGAATTGTATATTTTGAAGTCTTTATGGTTAATCATTCTTATGTAAATAATTGAATATGCAAGGAAACTAGATATAAAAATACAGGAACTAAAACGTAAATCTGTGATTATAATAATTACAATTATCAATGAATACTAGAAAACGTTTAACAATATACTAAACGAATGTTTATTCTTTGCAACCGCATGTTTAAGAATAGTGGCTCACCGCAATTAAAATATGAGAATATATGTAATCACTTATCATATATTATGTATACGTGTGAAGGAAAGTTGAAGAAATTGTGTCCGATATTTACATTTCTTATAGTGTAAGTTACAAAATGTATCCATAATTTGAATATAATTCTTTTATTACAATGTAATTTTGAAAATGAAAATAACATATCTTTATTATTTTATGGGAACTTTTTAAACCCAAATACATCGATCCAGCAACATAAATAACATAATCATAACACATATCGATTACAAAAGTTACTTTTTACTGATTATTTCGATAATAATGCAGGATTGAATGTAATAAGTAATCCGGTCAATAACGACTTTATCAAAATTGAATCCGATTTTTATGATGCCCAGATGAAGGGCGATGTAATATGGAAAGGAAAAGTTTCGAGGGCAAATAATTTTTTTATTATACTTTTATGCTTAAGACTAATCGAATAGGATGAATAAATAATAATTAAAAGTTTTAAGACGACACATAGTAATCGAAATTTTCACTAAAAAGTCAAAATGAGAGTTAATTGTATTTAGATAATGTTTAAAGTAGGTGTTAGTAAATGGAGTCCTTTTTCGGGAAAGCAATTTTACTAATGTAAGATAGACGAACAATGAATGATATTAAATATATATTAATTATATAAAGAGGTAAAATTTGTTTGTAATCAACTAAGGAGGTTATTTTTAAACTATTGATGCAACTGTAAAAAATCGGTCGCGAAACAGAAACAATTAATTATAATAGCAATATTTATGGAAAGTAGTATGCGGTGATTCGTTTTTCTTACGAGAACAGAAGTAAACACGTTTACATTAAGATTTATACGTAAAAAGAGATATTGTGGTTTTTTTATAAATTCATTACGTTTATGACACATACTGATTTCTACGGTCTCAGTATCTTAAATGTACGTAAGTTTGAGTATGATTAATGTATTTATATATTTTAACGACCTAACGTATATTCATATTATATTGCAATGAAATAAAAAAAAATAAGTTACTCATTAATAGTCAAATCTTTATAGGTTCTATAAATCTTCGTTAGCTCGTGGTTTCTCCTTATACTTAATATATAATAAACATAACTTTCTTTTCATTAATATTTAGAATTTAAATTATAAACATAGACTACATTGATGTAGCGTATTATTTTAAGTTTTAAACTTTTTTTGAACACAATAAGGATTACTTTAATGTTAAGAAGAAAAAGAATCGGTTTAAGCTATTAAGGATTTCGCTTTTTTTTTTTTTTTTTTTTATGGTATAGGTTGGTGGACGAGCAGATGGGCCACCTGATGGTAAGTGGTCACCATCACCCATAGACAATGATGCTGTAAGAAATATTAACTATTCCATACATCATCAACGTGCCACCAACTTTGGGAACTAAGATGTTATGTCCTCTGTGCCTGCAGTTACACTGGCTCACTCACCCTTCAAACCGGAACACAACAATACTGAGTACTGTTATTTGGCGGTAGAATAACTGATGAGTGGGTGGTACCTACCCAGACGGGCTTGCACTAAGCCCTACCACCAAGTATCGCTTAAAATAATCTTGTATATTGACTATACTACTTATTGTTAAATGTGTCAAGGCCTTAACGATATACAAATATGTAACTTAAAATAGTCATTGCATAAATCATGGGCGCGTGGAATGGTGGCAAGAATGCTAGCAGCCTTTCCCAATCGCAATTTCGATGGTCTGGGCCAAAATGAACCAGCCCTCGTGTCACCACTAGAAGCATTAAGGCGAGGTGCTATTATTTTAATGAAGGTTTTTACATGATTATTTAGTAATATGGCCTCACCTACATGTATGGTTTAATGAACATACTTCAAAATCTAATAAGTCTGAACTGTTTTTGTGACATGTTATATATTACTAAACAAAAGAATGCTGAATGGTTACTTACATTTGTATGAGATCAGATGGGCTTGCACAAAGGTGTATGTACCCCAATCACAAACTAATCAGCTACCAAATATATTTTTTATAGAATAGGAAGTATTGTTGTGTTCCGGTTTGAAGAGTGAGTAAGCCAATGTAAGTATAGGCACCGAGACATAATAGCTTAAGTGCCAAGGTTAGTGGCACTTAGACCGTTCCTGGTTAAAGTATCTACAGTCCCAATGTCTATAGTGGTTGCTGACCAAATACCAACAGGTTGTCAAATAAACAGAAATTTCTCGAGTAATATTATAAAGTCCTGACACCTGGGTATATTTATTTTTTTAATTAATCTGAACACACACAACAACAATAATAGCCTTTTTTCCCACGGCTGGGCTAATGCCTCCTCTCCCTTTGAGGAGGTTTTGGAATATATTCAACCACAATTTTCCAATGCGGGTCGGTGGAATACACATGTGGCAGAATTTCTATGAAATTAGACAATGCAGGTTTCCGCATGTTTTCTTTCACCGCCGAGCACGAGATGAATCATTAACACAAATTAATCACATGAATATTCAGTGGCGCTCGCCTGGGTTTGAACCTGTGATTATCGGTTAAGCTGCGTTGGAACCACTGGGCCATCTCGGCCATAATGAAGACTTCGATCAGAATTCAGAAAGTACGCTTATCAATGGTTATGTTGCATACCCGCAGCCGGTCACGCACACCGTGCAGAGCTATCGTATCACATGTCTAGTGAAAGCGAGTGAAGGTCACATTCGTAATTGCAGTGCTTCATTTAAAACATCATCGTTATATACAAGAAATACACGTTGTTTCGTATCTTGATTTAAAATAAAGATACATTATAACAAGCGGCCTGTAATCATTTTCTCTAATTTAATCCACAACTGTTACTTTAGTTTCCGTTTGAGCACTTTCACATTAGTCAAGCTACAAATAAGGAACAAGTAATAAAGTATCGTCGGAGGTCATAAATCAAATTCATATTTGTAAAGGAACATGAATATTAAATTAAATATGTTAAAAAAAAAAAAAAACATAATGAAAAATTAAAGCTTATGTTGTATATATTAGTATATAAAAACTTTTTAGTGGAATCTCTTATCTTATGACGTAGTACGTGACTGTTTGTGATACAAAAACTGTGTACTCAGGATATCTAACTTTAAAAGTTAAAGTTATATCTAATTGTGCAGCCTAGGTATTAGTATAGTTATAATCGTATAGGACGATTCATTAAATTAAATATTTTATCCCTTTATAAACTACTGTTGTATATGTACATATAAACTGACGTATAAATGTAAATATTAGTTTAAAGTTTAACTGAGTCTATTTACATGGGGTTTTTACCCATGTTTTAGTTTTATTCTACGTGATCTTAAGACGTCAGATACGCAATATTTTAATTATTCAAGTCAGACCTGTACTTATAAATTTGATTATATACTATTGTTACAAATTGTAAAACCTTAAATTATCGGTCTAATATGACTTAACTGGCCTTTTCAAGCAACTCTGATTATTCTTATTAATATAATATGACATTTAAATGTCAACCCGCAACGAACAGCATATTATATGTATCATATTCAATTTAAAATATGTAATTGATACAGATTTAACCTTTAAAATAAACGAATTTTGAAACCAGACGATTTAATTTCTTGGGTTATTGTTTTAAATGTTACTCTTTATTTGAATTAAAAAAGTGTCCCTGACCTACCGGAAGCGGAACTGCAGTCAAGGTCGTAGGGAAATGTTCCTAGACGAGTTTCGTGACTGGTGGTGCGCACGCGCCTAAAATGTCAAGATCTTGACGTCTAGTCAACGACTTCAATTAAAATTGTTATCGTAGATTAGATGCTTCTTGAAACTGTTTTATTTATATCACTATAGTTACATTTGAAGCTAAATTTAACACCCTAATATTGCTGGTTTTGTATTTCATCCGCCATATTTCAAAATTCAAATAAAACATAATATTTTCAAGAAAAGTTTTTAAAAAGAAACGTTAAAAATATTGCTAACGATATATTTTCAATACGTAATCAGTTACTTTAGTCCGTGCTATCTGCCTTATAACATAGTCATCAAAACACAGATCAAGTACTGACTATCCTAGCTTAGCTAATTAAATAACCTATGTTAAGGATAATCAGTCTTCTCCGAGAAGGTCCCGAAAAATCGGACGATGTTATATTTATTAGCATATTCCTAAGAGAACAATTATTAAAAGGCATTCTTGACAAGTACACTGTGATAAATTAACTGCTACATCGCATAGAACGTAAAAAGCTCAGATCAAACGTTCAAACAAAAGATAAAAAAACACTTGCCGACTTTAAGTGAAGTAATGAATAAATTAAAAAATGCAAGTGCAGTTTAGCAGTTGGTAACAAAAAACACTTAATGCTTTAAATACACCGCTGTCGGTTATTCGTGACCGATCAATGTGTACGGTGACAATGAGAACCATAACGAGTTCACATCCTTGTTTTGTAAACCCACGTTTAAATGAACATCCGTCTCAAGATTAATCGTGGTCTTTTCATCGTATACCAGAAAACCCATAGTTTATGACTTTGTAAAATAAATTACTTTATTCAATATTTAATGTTTAATTAACGCAATGGGAACTATTAACAAATCTTTTCAATTTTCAGTTTACTGTTTTCCCTATAGGTGCAAATTAAGCGAATACGCACTCATTATAAGGTCAAAAACTATAAACAACAACACGCTTACGCAAATAAGTTATATGTTAAATCATATTATTATTAAGTATTTCATTTACGTTATTTATTTTATAAAATTAACGGTATACAAATAATAATCAAAAATACTCGTACTAATAGCAAATAAGTTTATATGTATATATATTTTTTCCTCTTTAATGTGCACAAATGTTAACATTCAGATATACACATTTAAAAGAAAAGTATTTAGGGGAAGGTTGCTATCATTGGACCGGCTCTTTCATTGGACCACCTAATTCTTTCAAAAACTATGCGTATTATGACCAGTTCAATACCATGCTAGGCAGCAGTACCGCACCCGTTGCCCACCAGCCAAACTTCTTACACTTGTGCCAGCGGCCACCGTAATATAAAAACCGAGCCATCAACAAACTGATGTAAATAGCGTTGTATTTATTTATGTTTGATGATTGTAATAGATCAGGATAGCAAATTTATCTGCTTTTACAGAGATGATGAAGTTTTTTACCTTATTTTACATATTTTTAAATACCCGCATTCGTTCTGTGGACATACCTAGTTGCCATCAATGGACCACTATGGTGACGCCATTATTGGTCCAGTCCAATCAAAGAAACTCATCGAATTACTTATTTTCACTTAATATAATTCTAAGAAATGTTTTTGTGTGTATGAATTTTCCGAATGAAAATTTGTGTGAAATTAAATAAATATGATTTTTTTTTCTATGTAAGTCCCTACTCGAAATTAAAGTCACTGTTATCAGTCATTATAACAATACATAATGACCGATAAAACTTGTTGATCTCGTGAAAATTTCCTAAACAGATATTTATAATATTCGTTTACAAAGAAAAAAATATATATGATCATTATAAAAACTTTTGAATAAAAAAGTAATTCTTATTTTGTATTTCACTCGAGTCACCTTCATTGGACCGTTAATACAAATGTTTCTAAGTCCAATGATGGCAACTTAGTGGTCCATTCAAGGTGACGGTGGTCCAAAGAAAGAAACTCCTCATTGAAAAGTTATTTTAGTATATTTTTAAAATCTCCCAACTTTCATTGCCAATAATTTAATTATCATTAATTTACATAAATAGCATTACATTAAAACATCTGGTTTCTGTTTGTCGATGATATTTCATGAGATATGATGTCATAAAGTTAAGTGGTCCAATCATAGCAACCTTCCCCTATCGAAATGCCTGCTTTTTAAATATATATTATAGAATGTATTGTACGAGATATAAGTGCGAGCAAATTAAAAAAAAGAATCGTTTAAGTAGAACAGGTTTAAAATTCAGTTACTAAATGTGTACCAGCCCATACAAACATATGTATGTACATTTGTAGTTAAATAAAGGTTTATAAAAATGTATTTTATGCGATAATTCTATAAAAACATTTCGAGTATAACACGGCCCCGTACCATTTTACTTTTTTTGTGTAGATCATTTCTTAAGGTATACTGTGTATTACTTACGAGTATGTATATTCCGAGTATTGCAAAACACTCGAGCAGAAATTGCCGTAACTTGATTGTAAATATTAATAATCTACTTGCAAAGTTCAATGATTTCTGTTTAATTGGTGACAATGAAGTCAATCAAAAGCTGTACTACCAACGAAATTGAAAAAAGCGTATTATTTTATCCCACGAAAGTGGTATTAAAGGAAAAGGGCCGCAATCCGCTTCATAAGTGTATATGAAATACTACTACTTTGTTACATTGTACAGATAATATTAAAACATGCGTTACTTAATTTATTTATAAACATATTTTTTCGTTTTTTAAGTTAAATTTTTCAGTTAATATTTAGGTTATTATTACATCACCATTACACAGAGATTTAAAGAAGTTATAAGATTAAGTTAACTCACAAATTAATACTGACTAGATAACTGACTGACTGACAGAATATATACACACGAATGTCGGATCATAACATTTTAACATTCACGAAAATTACATAATTGTGGCTTAACTGGGTGATTATCGTTATATTTTGTTATGTACACTGATTACCTCTAAGTTCACTTAACTAGCTTACAACGTAATCTGTACATACCTGGGTCACTGTAACACACAGATATACATGCCAGCAATGTGAGTAGGCATCCAAAGCCGCAGTGTTTGAGTATAGCCATCATACGAAACCCTGTAAAGAGAGAAAATAAATATTTATATGATTTATAATTATCAGCCACTGAATAGTAAAACCATATAGTCATGAGCATAACTTCATATTCTGGCAATAATTAATTAGTTTTTGAGTTCTAAAATTCATGTCATACTCGACGTCGAATACAGAAAACGTGAAATTCTACAAAGCAAAGAATCGATAGTTTTCAATATAGTTTAAGACGAAATTTATGAACTTGACGATAGAAGTTTTTCTATCGTGTCATTTCATACGAAGTTACTTAGATAAATTAAGAAAACAATGTCAAGTTTGTTTGTAATGTGAATATAATTATAATGTTCTTAAAGTATTATTATAACGCAATTTAAGTTTTATGTATGTTTTTACAATGTATGGATATATCTAAATTGACATGCCGATGCTTTAAGAAATATAAAAATTTAAATTAAAATGCAACGAAATATTATCTCTCTGTAATCAGGACATATGTTAAGTTTATATGCGAGTAACAAAATAATTGAAACCAAGGTGAATAAAAAGTATAATGCTTAAAATTACTTTTAACACATTTAAGTATAATTTATTATTTTAATCTTTCGCTTAAATATTACTTGCAAGTCCGGAGAACACTTGGTTTTTTTTTAGATCATTATTATAGTGAATGTCGATATCAAAAGCTTAATGTTGTTTCATTTTTCCATCTATAGACATAATTTTTAATTGAATTACACAAATTCGTAGACATATGTTTTGGTATAATAAAAATTATTAATCACAACAACTTTTGTATTTAATAATATGCCACTGTGGCTTAGTGGATTTTAATCGAAAATCGTGGGTTCAAGTCCGACAAATGCGCGTGATAAATGTTAATCAATCAATACTGGTTTTTAACACAGTAATCAAGTTACAAAAATATAAAAATATATGGTATATTTTTTCTTTACAATTCAACTTTTTATTATATAGATTGTAAATTTCCTTTATACTTTACTAGTAGTCACTTGCGGCTTCGCTCGCGTTTGTTAGTTGTTATATATTAAGCAAAAAAGTAGCCTCTTTCCTTTCTTTGGGATCAAGTTTACATCATACCAAATTTTCAACCGACTTCAAAAAGGAGGAGGTTATCAATTCGTCTGTATTTTCAACCGACTTCCAAAAGGAGGAGGTTATCAATTCGTTGTTACCTCATAACTTTTCACCGGGTGGACCGATTTTGATAATTTTTTTTTTGTTTGAAAGGTAGTGCTTCCCGTGGGGTCCCACTTTTTTTTTATTTTTTTCCGATTATGGTATCCATATGAAAACGACATAAGTCTTAAATTTGCATTATGTATATGCGCGACAAATAGGTGAATAACTGAAAATCACGTTAACCAATTTTGATAATTCTTTTTTTAATATAAAATATATACTTCAAGGGTAATTTGGTGAAAGTTTGGTAAGATTCTGACCACAGGATCCATGACAAAGTAACGGAACGGAAGGGAACGGAACAATTCTGAGGAGCACGTTAGCGATACTCAGTCGAATCTTTTATTTATAGGTTATTTGGAAATTTGAGTCACCTTCCGTAATGTGGTTATGTTTATGTAATTATCATAGTCGAATATTATAATCAACTAGCTACCCACCCCGGCTTCGCACGGGTGCAATATTGATACTAAATATACTACAGAATTTGTTTATTTACGACATCACATCGCAAACTTCTAAAATTATCAGTGTTTCTTTACTATATTGTTCATGTATTATATACACAAACCTTCCCCTTGAATCACATCAAAATCCGTTGCGTAGATTTAAAGATATAGGGACAGAGAAAGCGACTTTGTTTTATACTATGTAGTGATGGAACTCCTATACGGCTCGCAGTTAGGGTGCGATATGGGGCAGAATTTCTTACTATCTTTAATCAAATTTTGTGTATGTGATATGATGTCATATGATGTACGAAATATATTTGGTCTTTTTCAAAGTTTTTTTGCTGAGTTCGATTACAGCTCTTTCGAGGGATCCTTGTAGTTTACGCCGCGTGACGTATTAAATCCGCATTTTCGAAAGTCTATTTTTGCTTTATTCGCAAGTTTCCTGTGAAATTGTCCTCGAAGTAGTTTCTGATTCATATAAACGGAACGCTTAATCTATCCATATTAAAAAAATTAGTTAGTCAACATCAGCTTCACTTAAAATCAAAAAATAAATAAAAATTTTAACAAAAAGAAAAACCGACTTCAAACAAAACACTATTTTAAAACAAATGAATATGCACGAAAAAGTAATAAAAATAATTGCGTATTTAACATATTTTTTAGAGTTTTCCTAAGTTAAATGAAATGAAAAATATTAGACTACTTAAAAGTCGATTAACGATTATATCATGTACTTATAATTATTGTTATATTTGGAGTCGGTGTCAGCCAATAAAACCCTACAGTATATCTATCAAAAAACAATACGAGAATACTTTAACAAATATGTTTTTTAACAAATACCTTTTATACGATATTATACTGAGTCAATCAAGAGGTTCGTATCCCTTCTTTCTTTTGATTGTTGAGGCGTGTGCCTGTGGCTGACACCGGCTCCAAATATAACAATAACTATAACTACGTTACATAAACGTAAATCGACTTTTAAGTAGTCTAATATTTTTCCTTTCATTTTACCTAGGAGGACTCTCAAAAATATGTTAAATATGCAATTATTTTTATTACTTTTTAGTGCATTTTTATTTGTTTTAAAATAGTGTTTTGTTTGAAGTCGGTTTTTCTTTTTGTTAAAATTTTATTTATATCAAATGCTGTTGAGCGGTTTGGCCTTGAAAGAGCGACAGACAGACAGAGTTACTTTAAAATTTATAATCTTTTTTATATAATATAATAAATCTGTCTTTAATACATACATACGTTATTTTTTTTTAACTTTTTAAATATATATGTATGTATATATTTGTTTCAAACAATATAATAAGCTGCAATCATTGCGGTAAAAAAAAAACGTTTTACGGTTATTGTTCCATTATACGAACTTACTACAACACATAACAGACTTTAAGGTCAATAAACTCTTGACATCAAGCTTCGCTAAACGTTATGAGCTAAAATAATTTGAATAATTATCGAAATTCTTGCCAAACAAATTTTATTTTGCCCGTTAAACAACTAATTTGTTGAAAAAAAAAAACACTAGAAAGCAAAAAAACTAATATACCTACATATATAATGTAGTTTGGATACGTTATTACATGACTTACTATATTTTATGAACTCGTCTCATCTTATTTAAATAAAGTCAAAGAATTATTTGAATGACTTTATTATCTACGATATCTATAAAATGCCATACAAGGTATGTGATTAGTGTCACTAACAGCTTGTCTCAACATGGTTTCTCCAAAACAGATCTTGTCCATATTCGATGTGTGCAATACTTACGCAAATTATGTCAACTTGTAAGTCCGTAGACCTTCGCACACGATTTTATTACTTTACTCTATAATGTAAGGTTGTTCACATTTGTTTTAATTTAATTTCTTGATTTTTAAACGATATTGCATAAAACCTTTAGTGCCTTAGTATTGACACTTCTAGAGCATTATTTATCATATGTTATACTATCTGTAGGCGGTATTTGTTGTTCTACAGTTAGTCATTAGTATTATTTTTGTACGTAAAAGGTATTTTAAAAGTTGACTTTATTAAAAGGTTAAAAAAAAAACTATTTAGTTGCATAGTTATTCTTATGCTACTATAATTTTTTTACAAAAATACATAATAATGGTACTCCAATTGTCTTATTGTTTTGGTATTATTAGTTTTACACACACTCATTTATGTATTAGTTTTCTAAATTGAAGAGGCAATTCACAAGGCAAGCCAAGGTGCAAGGGCAGATGAAGATACTGTGACGCTTAGCCAACATTAAGCATGCTTACACGCATTACACAACGTCAGATCCACCGGCGGATGACCATTCTGTGTACAAACTGTTCTCAATTAAACATTGTTTCGGTGGATAAATCGTAATATAAACGAGTTTCTCTTGTACCTGACCGTCTTTATAGTTAACGCGTTATATAAATACTATTGTGCAAGAACGTTACAGTTAGTCTTTGAAAACCTAAAAAAGTAATATAAAATTGAAATCAATTATATCTTTATTTTAATCACTGGTATAATAAACACTGTGTAATATAAATCGATATACAAGTGCTAAAAACTATTATAATAATTATAATTGCACACCTCGAACACGAAACGGCGCGGTACTGCATTATTATATGGATAAATAAAAATCACGATTCACTCTGAATACTTTTTATTTTTTGAAATTGTTGACCTTTAAATATTATAGTTAATATTTCAACGTAGGTTATTTTAGAGATTTCTAAATTACAATCAAATATTATTAAGACATTTTCGATTCTTGATTTAGAGTTTAAACTATGCTCATACTGTTTTCTATTTTCTACAAATGCCTGAGAACGCAGCGACTTCTCAAGATGAATCGATAAGCCACGGTGTTATTAAATAAAATAATGAGCAGTCATGTTTAATTATGCTTATGCAAGCCGTTGAATTTGACCCATAAATGCGAACAAGGCCGCCTTACCAAACTACTGGTACTGATGTTTGATGACCCAGACAATTCACCGCGGAAGTCATAACTAGCTATATCACTTATACTTGATTTATACCGACGATTATTGAATATAACACAACACCTGATTTTTTTAACGAACGAAGAATATAATTTGTTATTTGAAAATATTTTAGAATTCTAACTTTTGAGTACTATATTCATGACATGTATTATTTTAAATCTATATAGAAATAACAACAAAGCATAATTATGTACAGACATAGGTATATATATGGGTTTAGAGGCTAAATCATATCTGTATATATTTTTACCTATTTAGAACAGACTACCATTAAAGGAGCTACAATATATTTGAATAGTAAACTCAAAGCGTGCTTCGGCTTAAGCACAAGGCATTGCGAGACACATTATAAATCACTCAGATAAATATTGTTCAGAAAAGACAAATTGTAGGGTTGATTCATGCTATTATAATTCGATACAACGAACCAATCCCTTTCAAATGATGTCTTTACTTAAGCTTGACTGTTTTCTGAGTAATATTCGAAGTAAGTTAAGAGATATTCTTTAGTTTTTTTTTATTTTCTACAGAGATCTGAAACAGTATATTAACCTAAATATACTTTATTTATATATTTTGCGTAATTTAAACTACATGAATAAGTTTTCTTTCGTGCTGAAATATTTTACTGTTGTATAAAAAGTTGCGTGGTTCCGGAAGAGGAGAAACGAGCTCTGTGTCAATAGTGGTGTACGGAGAAGTTATCAAGTGAGTGAGTTCTTGTAAGTCACCTCCAATCAAGCAGATAATGTTTAGTTATGTGGCAGCGAAAATGAATTCAGATCGAAGGCTTTCCTTACGAGTCCGCCAAATCACTTTTCATTCAGTTTACATACTACATCGCCACCAAGTAAATTGAACAATCATATACAAATGATCATTATAAATGACTATAAAGTGATTTATTAAATGAAATATATATTTAATCATTAATAAATATTTCTGAAAGTCTGCGAGGACTTTAACAAAAACAGGCGAAGGTAATCTTCGTATTCGTGACTGTTTGATATCGATTTTATATTAAGGCAATACATCAAACTGCACCTTACAAATGAATATTCCGATTGTGGAATTTTAAACTTTGTATAATTTGGTATTAGCTTGCAAGTCAAAACTTGTACTCGAATGAGTGTCTATAGATGGATTGTTTGACAGAAAAACTGTTTAGGAAACTTGATCTTGGTCAATTATGCGTGTTATCTTTTAAAGAACATTAGAGCTAAATTTGTGGTTATGATTCAGCTGAGGTCAACACATCATACATAAACTATTAGCAGTAAATACGTTTGCTTACCAATATGGGTTCTACTGGAATACCGTAGTGAGATAAACGACAGACCTTCACCTCAAAAATAGAGGAGACTCATGAGTAAGACATTTTTTCTTTTGTTTTAAATTTTTACTCAATTATTTTATACTTTTTATAAGTTCTTAATAATTTCTTAAAATATTCTTAATATTTTAACTCTAATTATTTTACTTGAATATATCAGCGTTTTAGTACATCAAAATCATTAGCATTACATCTATTTTTTAGATATTTTATTTGCATTTTATTCATAAATATGACTGGTACGTTATCATGAATCTCTTGTATACTCGTCGTTCAACGTGTTATTTATTAACATGGCATTTTTTTATTTAAATAATAAAAAAGTAAAATTATGTCTTCATAAAATGTTAAAGTACATAATGTGTTATAATGAAGGAAATAAATCGTTTAAATGCACTCACATTTACTGGATTCTTTGTGTATGTAAAATGTTTGTAAATGTATGTAATGCTTAACATAATCATGGCAAAAGAATCGTTTTGTATTCTGATATCTGATCCTTAGATAAATATTTATAGATTTTTAATAAAACTGTTAAATATATATTTTTTATTATTTATATTCCTACAACTTTAGTTTCAGTTTACTTTATATGGCAACGATAAAGTCCGCCTAAAGAATATACACATCAACACCGTCTAGGGATATTTTGTATAAAATTCTTAAACTCAAAAAATCATATCCGGTTTTAAAATATTTTGATGAAAGACTATTTTGTAAACCTTTTTGGACTATTCTAAATTTGAATTTGAAAAAAATAAATAAAAATAAAATTTTTACGCAACATAATGGTAGCGATGGCCGAACGTTTCGTTTACCTACCGTCATATTAAGATATTTTTTTGTGCCTAATTTAAGTTTTATAACAAGTTATCGTTTAATTTCGAGTTAAACCTATTGTGTGCATCATGCAGCGGTGCCATTTAACGAGAGAAGAAATGTTAAGGGCAGGAGGCATGCTCCAAGCTGGGGCTACTCAACAGAGAATTGCTGAGGAGATTGGAACAAGACAAAACGTCATATCTAGGTTATGGTCACGCTACCGTGCTACTGGTGAAGTGACTGAAAGATATCCAGGTGGGAAGCGCATAACCAATCAACGACAAGACCGATATTTGCAGGTTGCCGCGAAAAGAGAACCAAATGTTACGGTACTTCAATTGGTTCAGAGGCTCCAGCCAGAGGACCAGTTGCTTGTGAGTGACCAAACTGTAAGGAGAAGGCTGCATGAAGCTAACCTTTATGCTCGCAGACCGTTTCGTACTCCAGCACTACGCCGAGGAAATCGTGGACGACGACTAGAGTGCGTTCGTGTAAATTTGCTCTCGGATGATAACCAGTGGTCTGTAGTGCTGTTTACCGATGAGTCCCGGTTCGGTTTCCATCCCGATACACGTAGAGTACGTGTTTGGCGATTCCCTGGTCATGATAGCCGTCTGCAACACCTTCAGAAAGTCCATTCATACCACGGCGGCATAATTATGGTTTGGGCGAGAATTTATCTTGGTGGAAGAACTGACCTCGTTTGGATCAGAAACACCATGGCGGCCAAAAAATGCCGTAAATAAATGCCGAGATGCTTGTGCCAATAATTTAGCCCCATATAATAAAAATGGGCCAAGAATTCACGCTCATGCACGATAGCACCCGTCCGCACACAGCGGGGGTGGTGACGAGATGGTTGTAGGAACAAGACGTATCGGTCTTAGGCTGTCCCGCTCAATCACCTGACTTAAACTCCATAGAGCACGCGTGGGCCATACTCCAAAGAAGGGCTTCGAGGAATTTTCCTGCAAATATTGCGACGGATGAGCCACTTTTTTGCATCTTAGTCGGACCTGGGACAATATACCGCAGCAAGACTTGGATAACTTAATCCAAAGTATGAAAAATTGTTGCAGGACGTTATAAATGTTCTGGATAGTTTTATAGACTACTGATTTTTCATATGACTGTTAAAAACAATAACTTTTCTACATTTTTCACATTTTCTTGAGACAAACATTAATTGTTAGTTTTACCATTATTTTACGTTTTTTTTTATTTAAGGATAAAATTGTTTACGCAAAATAATATGGTTTATTTTTTATTCTGGAGTATAGTCAGATAAATGGGCTTTATAAAAATATAAACATGTTGCATGTTATCTTTAATAAATTTTGAAATAATTGAGTAAATTTAAAATATCCCTAGACAATGTTGATGTGTGTATATGGTCGACACAAGAAGCATATACACTTAATTTTTTGTATTTTTTATGGAGATCATTAAATTGTTATCGATTCAATTTTAATTTTAATTCAATTCAAGCAATTAAATAAGTTTTCATATTTTACAATATTAAATGAAAATAAGTATAAATATTTGAAAATATATTTAACGACAAAGATTTAAAGTAAGTATAAATCATTAGATTATTTGTTTTGGGCAAATTGCACTTCTGAGTTATTCAGCAAATGTTTGAATAATTCAGAAAATAATACAAGACCCACAGAAATAATGTCCTGGGCGCCAATTTTCTTAACAAATTGTGACGATATCGCAATCGAATCGAAATAAATATTGTTCCTTGTTTTTCTATTCTATTAACATAACATTATTCAGTTAGTCCAAAATATCAGGATCGTATTTTAACCGTTACAAACAAGATTAAGCTGAGATTTAAATTGTGAAGAATAGTTGAAGATTGTATCACAACTGTATTAAGTTAGTAGAATTTGTCGTTAACAACGACTGAAGTGTCTGAATCTAGTAATGTTTCAGAAAAAAAGTTTAAGAATAAGATAAAAAATATCTCTTTAAATTATTCTTATACTATTCCAACAAACGTTTTTCTTATTTATATTATTCGTAAAGTACAGTAATGGGATAGATCGGGAATAAAATAGTTACATAACAAATATATATTCTTCGTGTGTTTCAAATTATCATCTCAATACCTTAGTGAAAATAAATAAAACTAAGAATTTGACGCATAAACAAAGTAAAAAACAAGCAACATTTACTCATCCAATCAAACTCAAAATGATTCAAGCCTATTACGAACACTTTTAAATCGTCATTACTTTAGTCATTTAGTTGTCAGCTTTATATTAATTATAAAACTATAACGGCGCCAAAAGCCATTCGAAATGTAGATTACATCGAAAAGAACCGAATAGATTTTTGTAACTACTCTTTTCCTTCATTTCTTTACATTTAAAATAAAGCAACGGATGTTAATACGCTTTTCATCAAAAACACATTGATTCAACGTTTATTAGGTATACATGCATGTTATAGAAGAAAAATCCGAAAATTTCAACTTTCTTCGGAAACGTATCTTTAGTCGGAAAACAGGATTATTTCTTTTTATTGACCCTTATTGTACTGTGTGATTTGGGAACGCAAAATACAAAGGTAAGCAGATAAGGAATAAACGATATGAAATATCTACTAGACTTACATATAGTAAGCGTTAACCGAAGGAGTACCAACTACTTAATTAGTAAACGACACTTCAGTTCTTTTTTAGAAAAAAAAAAATTATATGGTATTTGTTCTTTAAACAGTAAATTGGTAGTATTTAAAATGAATACGACCGAAATTACGTTTGAATGAAGATATTCGTAATCGTTAGTCTAACATCTGACGACATACAATGCAATAACGGCGCTTTAAGGCGTAGGACAAGCTGCCGTATGTTGACATATAAATAAATTTTCCATAAAATTAATATGAAAAATTTATTTTTTTATTTTACATAAAAAATATTAAAAAGAGTTACTTTAATTATTTACATTTGTTGGTAGGTGCAATGCTGATACTAAATATAAGTACTATAGAATGTCTTACAACGTTCACAGCTTTTTGTCATTAGATAGTGCAAACCGATATGTCCCTGTGTTTTAAATTTGTAATATCTTCAAAAATATTTACTTACATTGCATGCCGTAAACAGCCATATTGATCTACATATCGTCATTGCTCCTGCAAAAGTCGCTATATGTTTTTTTCATATTTTTCGATTGCTGTGCCGTTTTAATCGTTATTTCAAAATATTTAAATTTCGATGTATGAATATAGCATAGTTATAATTGTAAACTTTTAAATTACATACATAATGACAAAACAGTTTTTACAGTTCGTACATAAAAAAAAATAAGCGACTTTTGCAAGAGCAACGACGATATATTAAAAGCACAATGTATTTAAGGTACTTAATATGATAAGTATTTATGCTGTATAGCTTAAAATCAAATAAACATATAAAATAATCACTTCACTACGAAATTCTACATGTATCATACATATAAACCTTCCTCCTGAATCAATATATCTATTAAACGAAGACCGCATCAAAATCAAAAGTGTAATTTTAAAGATCTAACTATAGTATATATATATATAGGGACAGTCAGCGCTAAGTGACTTGTTTTATACTATCTAATGATTATATAAATCAAGAATATATATAGCTACTCTATCTATAATGTCAACGTGGAATGGCGGCAATAAATAAATGCAGCAGAATCTCGCTATGGAATCGCAAAACCGTTTCTGAATATCTGAATGTACAAAATAATATAAAGTAAGAATAATATATACCCCAAATCTGTTACATTAAATCAACAATATTTGTTTAAAGAATGTCTTGATGTAATCGTATACAAAAACAAATATATAATCTGTTGTACCAAAATACTGCGGTTTTAAAACCGCTAACTACACGCCTGTTATATATTTTTATCTATAAAACGTTAAGTTTCAAAGTGTACACTTAGCTTTATAACAGCGATTGCGTTGCCCATTTGCATTGTAATAGGTCATTGGCAGGATGCTTACAGATCCTGAGTGAATCACTCGTTTTTCCAGCATACAGAAATACGTGAAGCACGTGACATAAACTTTACGAAAACAGGATTTAAAATATTACTATTAATCATAAATTTGTAATTAATATATAAGTATCATAGATATATAATATACAAGTGCTTATAGATACACTATAAATGAACATATGTATATGTAAACGTAAACGGTTTAACTACTATTCTAAATCATTTTAAATGTTATGTATACGGCCGATCAAGCATACGAGTATTGCTTATTTAAGGCTGTCAAACGTTTAAAACACCTTTTTGCGAAGCTAAATGACACATTGACAAGAAAATTTGATTTCGTTATCAAAACTAACTAACAACATGTAATGTATCGTTTAATAATGCTCCACTTTAATATATTAAGTCTTCGAATGTTGGATTTGCGTAATAATTTGTGACTTATAATTAATATTGTAATTACAAATGTTATTTCCATAAATCTATAACTGACAATACCTATTAAAAGCGATCATTAAAGAGCCTCAGATAACATTTGCTTGAAATGAATTGAAGTTCCATTAACTCGTATTTCTTGCATTAAGTTTAATTAAAGGCCAAATTCTAATCATACAATCTTCATTTAAGTGCTGTATGAGATTATCTTTTTGAGTGTTTCCTCTCCCTGAGACTGGATTAAATAAAGCAAAGTCTTAAATGTCAGATGCATTTCTTTGGATAAACATGTGGTTGTTATATAAAATAAATGTGTTTAAATATATAAATAACATTAATATATGCTTCTCACTTCGGTTTACTTACATAATATATAGGTTTGTGGTATTTGTGTTAAATATGCTTGGTTATTCGTATCTAAATTGTATGAATACTCGCTGTAGAAGCTGCACATAGAAACAACAACTAAGAAGCAATCTTAAATGTAAATATCCTTGTTAACAATTCATTTGAAGGCACATAAATGGGCATGCTTACGTAATGTAACAATGCAGAGGATGCAGCTTGTACTAAGTGGATAAATAACAAATCCGACGATAAAACACGCTAGCTTCTTGCTCGTGTGGTGAGTTCAAGAGGTAGCCCAATGGCTTGCGTCCTTGCATTCACCACGAGGCACTTCGCCCACCTTATCACCGAATGTCATCGTCTAACACCGGACTATGGCTAGTAGAAAGGCAGTCCAACTCACCTTTAATTTCGAGTAAGCATAATTCCTTTGCAATTTCGTGAATTAGTCCAATGTTTTAAGGTATGTCGGTTAATATGTTTAGAATCACGAAACGTTCGCACAATTTGTTTACGAAGCGAAAGCGGTAGAACGCGGAAGTAGGGTTTAGGTCGCTGCGTCGTCGAAGGCGGTCGACTGGCGCGCGGTTGATGTGCGACTCCGGGTAGCAAACGTTTCTCCGGCGGAGGTGTCGCGAGGAGAAAGTCTCGACCGTGGTGCGCTCGCGCCGGTTGGCGGAGGTCGTGGAGGGGACGTGACGTAGTCGCAAAATCAACATTCAACAGACACCTGAGCATCTTCGTAATTATTTGATAGGTCACTGCCGTAACTCATCCTGAACTTGGACAAGTAGAAAATTTGTGATCTGGATTCAACGCACTGGTTTCAGCATTTATGAAACGTACCTACGTATACTAGAAAACATTAATAAATTGAGGAATAGTGTTTGTCTAGTTAGTGAAATAGTCCTCATGTTTTGAAAATTTACTGTAAATCTGTTTTTGTGACCTTTTAAAATTACTGTTCGCAGACTGCGAAATACATACATATCTCCAACTAAATCGGCTTATTAACTTATCGAATTAGCGATACCATATTATTTCAAAATAAATACGAATATGAAACCATGATTACATAGGTAATAATAGTATAACACCTTGCAATCGAAAAATTGGTTTTGAGTCTTAACAAGGTAATTTTATATATAATTAAGTTTCGAAACTTTAGTGGAGTGGAATAGATGGTTTAGTATATAAACGTTTTTCAAATTTTCCACGGTTAATTCCTCCTCCAACGATATTATATTGCCCGAGTTAATTCAATATTTAAGGTAATTTAATATTTCGCCTTACATATCTCACTCTCACCCATAGGTTATCGATAGGCAAAAACTAATATTTGTACAAAAAATAAAATATCGATAAAAAGTTGATGATATAATATTGTTGTGTTGTGACAAATTTCATAGAAATTCTGCCACATGTGTATTCCACCAACCCGCATTGGAACAGCGTGGTGGAATATGTTCCAAACCTTCTCCTCTAAGGGAGAGGAGGCCTTTAGCCCAGCAGTGGGAATTTACAGGCTATTGTTGAGTAAAGCTGTCGATTGATTTTTGGTAACCTTTAATCTTTATTTTCAAATCAAACCAAACAGAACACTTATGTCCCTCTTATGTCCTACTTCTGTATATTTTGTCGTACGCAAGGGACAAAAGCTATATGGTACTTCCCATTGCCATAGAATCTCGAAATTTAGCAAGAAACAAAGTCACAAAAAAAATGGCTTCCCAAGATTGTTTTATACGGAACCCTTGACGCTACTTGCATTTGGCAATTTTGTTTTTATATGGTGTGGTGTAATAAATCCGGCAAAGTTAGGAGTACTTTGCCGGATTTATTACACCACACCATATAAACGTTCTAGGGTACAACTACTATCTTTTTTTTATGGAATAGGTTGGCGAACAAGCATATGGGCCACCTGATGGTAAAGGGTCACCATAACCCATAGACAATGACGCTGTAAGAAGTATTAACTATTCCTTACATCGTCAATGCGCCACCAACCTTGGGAACTAAGTTGCTATATCTCTTGTGCCTGTAGTTACACTGGCTCACTCACCCTTCAAACTGGAACAGAACAATACTGCGTACTGTTGTTTAGCGGTAATTGCTCATTCCTAAGAATACTCAAGATTCGAATAATCATCATAAGAGCCATATTCTCGATATAATCGCTGGGTCACTTATTAATTTCTTTAAAATTATATATATTCTACAAAATTCTATTTTTTATTAGTTTCGTTAAACTATTATTTGATACTAGATTTGATAGTAAAATAGTAAGTAAATATATCTCTTGTTTTTTAGAGTTTTAATCGCGATAATAAATTAATACAGACGTAAATTTGACATCGAGTATTAGTCTGTGTCCCAAAAAAATTAGGTAAAATTCGAAAAAAATCTTAAATAATGAACAAATATGCTTTTATATACTTCGTAATACATATAAGTGGGTGTAAAAATATTTTTAAAAGAGCAAAGCAATTAACTTTATTTAATAACACAATACCATTATTATTAAATTATTGGGTAATAACAATGACTAAATTTTTAATAAAATCTATTGATATCCTACTACTTTTTTATATATTATAGTACTTATATTACTATGAGTTGTATTTAAAACTGTAAGTGCTTATAAACAAACAATATAATAATTATAAACAACAAACTGGAAGTTATGACATTTTACGCTTCCATGTGACTTGTATTTCGTTCATTTTTAAACTTTAAGTAGAGGAATCCACAAATGAAAACAAATTACTTTATTGGACGGTCACATAATTTAACCAATTAACGCTTTCCCACGAAACCCTACTTGATTCCCCTGTGACGCGCATGTCAATGAGAACACTACGAACAAAATCATTTAAATTAAAAGTATGTTTGAAATTAAACAACATAATCATATTTGCTTACATACAAATACCAACATGATATAACGTTAACAGTATGACAATTATAAAACACAACAAAAATATTATTTGAATTTACATTAAATGTATATTAAATAATATATTCTTATCTTCGATTTTAGCTATTAAGGACACGAAAATACATTTATTAATTTATAAAAGACATAAGACCAAAAATACAACAGACGGCTGTTGTTCCAAATTTAAAAATATTTTATTTAGAACAATCATCAGAGACGTTAAATATATTTATTGCGGTAGTTAGCTTAAACAAATAAGGACAAACTGGGGTCTTAGCGTTTTACATCCTCGATGACAACTCAACCATTCGCCATAACAGGCACGGATTCAAAACTATTCGTCCCAATATTGTATTAGGGTGATATGAGTATTCATATATATGTATTCATTTTTGTATTGAGTGAAATGATTTTATTTTGTCTTATAATTATTCATATTGAATATTTTTACATTTACAAAAAAGGCAAAAAAAAGAAAACTTAATATTAAACATAATTTATTTAATCAAGGGTTTTCAAATATTAACTAATAATTAACAATTTACAAATAGAATCGTTAAATTTATTTAAATTTATTATTGTTTTGTTAATTTCATCAGAATAATGGTTATAGTATGTATTTTTAAATTAAGTTAAAATAATAAAATGGCCATATTGATATTAAATTCGGGACTGTTTCATAAGGAGGCATCTGTTTATACAATTATCGGTTAAGAGTCGAGTCAGTGGCCCGCGCTGTTCTTCCTAAATGACTTCCACGATACCATCGGGTGTTGGATCGCTCATTACGAACCACCAAACTACGATCAGTCTACATCCCGCATCCCGACTAAATGTTCCCCGCGAACTGTAAATTGTTTCGTTCGAAAGAGTTTTAAATAAATATGGAAACATATACGAATTTTCAGTTAAGCGAAGAAAGTTGGGAACAGTTATATTCAGTGATACCTTTTCAAAATAACACAGAAACAGTGCCAGCTACGAAACAACGGTGTCAGGCAAATGCAAGGGAACGAGATAGAACGCAGAAGTTAGTATTTTATTTTTCATCTCAATTATATTTTCACTGCTCAATAATTATAATTATTATAAAAGAAAATTATGTTCGATTCGAAATTTAAAATTAATGAAAAACCTTATTGTTTCATCAAAGAACATTTTAATACTCGTATGCCATTTTTTTAAGTCAATTTTTATTCTAAGATATTATTAAATTAGATCGTATATTAGAATATAATGATATGGCTCACATATCTTAATACTCCGACGTTTAACAATTTAATTGCACCATTAACAATTAACAAATATGTTGTGTAATATTTTAAAAACATTTGAATATGTATTTTTATCATCATTTTATAATATTATTCATTTGCCGTATAATTTTATTACCTAGATTATTTTATTATACAATGTATACGAACTCGTACTATTGTGTAAACAAATGATATTATCAATACAGCTTAATTTTTTGCAACATTAAGAACCAGCTATAATTATGTTACAATTTATATGCATTGAGATATGACCCTCCTATTTTATGTATTAATGTATAATAAAACTAAATGTTTGTGTATATGATCACTATGATAACTTACTATGATATAATTTACTATTTAAAAGTGGCTGATTTTAGTGCGAATAATTACATAGAATAGGTTTTGGAATTATTCTAATGATGATAATATAATTAGTTGAATAACGTATGGTACGACACAAATTAGATGTAGCATCGGAAAATGCAAAGGAATGAAAATAGAACCAATTACTGCCGATTTACACAACCAATAGAAATAGCTCCCTATCGCGCCATTCGACGCTATTCGTCGCTATAGATTCACGCGTTAGAGAAATGTAATTGTAAGTGCATGTAAATCGACGCGTCAAATTGACGAATATATTATGTCATATGATATTACAAGTTATTGCGTTTGTGCAAAGATCGTTTTCGCATGAGAAATAAATATTGATGATTTGGGGTAGCGTACTCAATTCGGATGTGATCGGTTTTACGAATTTTGCCGATGCGACATCTAAGTTGTGTCGTACTATAAGTCGCTTATCTTTTGGATGTTTAGATAATTGTTATCGAGGCCTAATTCAAAAGCAGTTCCTTTAAAAAATATTTCGTATATTTGGATGTGGCATACGAATACGAACTTCATCTAGAAACAGCTCATTTTAGCGATCTTATAGAGATGCAGAATTAGCAGATATTTGTAATAATGATAGAATTTATCAAAATACCCTTTAAATTTCCAAGCAGCGTCAACATGGCGTTCAACGCGTTGAGACTCCTGATACCTACGGAACCGCCCGACCGCAAACTCAGCAAGATCGAGATATTACGCCTCGCTGGCAGCTACATCACACACCTGGACAATCAACTTTATACTGGTACGTGAACTCTATAAAAGTTATAACTATAAAAAATAATAGTAAAGAAAAATTAAATTCAACGGTGAGGCATATTTTGGATGTAAAGCGTAACACGCAAGTAAGACAACACGATAATCAGGCTTATTAGAAGTTAATAAATATTTAATTTCAAACTAACATAACTTACTTTGTATATTGAATGTAATTGCTCAGCAGTTACTTATTATAATATAAAAAAGATTTTTTAAATTGAATTAAAAAATATAACTTTTTTTTTCTTAGTATAGACAATCCTTAGTACAGGCTGTAGTATATATTTTTTGTAGGTTCGATTAGCATTTAATTTTATTATAGACATGTTCAAGACTCAGGTATTTGTATCACTTATGTGAGCTATACACGAGCAGCTGTGCTCTAGATAACTCTAAAATATTAAGGTAAGTATTTCGTACCACACAGGTTATATTGTATTTTTATTACTATACTGATTTATAATAAATTATTAAATAAGTCGATTACATATTTCATATAAAAACAAAACTAAAGTTCCTTTCATAGCGCATTCGATTGCAGACTATATTAATATGAAATGGGTTTAGTTTTATTTTTTTCACATTAATAATAATATATTATTTTCTCATGACAAAATTTGCAGAAGTTAATGCAATTGTTAGGTATATTCATATTACCAAAAAGGCAAAAGAACTTTGTATGAAATTAGCTTTTAAGCTTTTTTTTAAACATCTTTGAACGACTTGTCTTAATTTATTTAATTTAATTGATAAAGTAGGTATCTTTTTATATGTCATCTGTATATTCAATTATTTGATTTTTATTTAGTTTGGCAAACTTTTCTAAACATTAAAGTTCGTCAATTTGGGAGTGTTGATTCTTAAATTTTTCGAATTAGGCGAAACCAAATATCTCGTATCGCGAAAATTGGGGGTGTGGTCGAAATTTGTACAGAAACCGAACACTAGTGTAGATAACGTTTGGACGAACCAAAATTAAACTATTGAGTCATCGGGTTGATAGCTCAAATTTATTATCATATAGTATTAATATTATTTTATCTAAAATCAACTGTACCGACAATTTATACCGGTAAACATTATGTGTGTGTAGTTATTTGTGCGGGTAATTTACTACATGCTCATCCCAATTGATTTTTGAACAACATATTAACACAAGTCAACAACAACAACAATAACAGCCAGTAGGCCTCCTCTCACTTGAAGACAAGATTTGAGCATATTCCGATACGCTGCATCAATACGGGTTGGTGGATTGGAGGAGGGGTTGAAACACATTCCACCACGCTGATCCAATGCTGGATGGTGGTATGCACATGTGGCAGAATTTCGTTGAAATTAGACACATACAGATTTCTTCACGATGTTTCCTTTACCGCCGAGCTCAAGGGGAGTTATAAACACAAATTAAACACATGAAAATCCAGTGGTGCTTGCCTGGGTTTGAACTCGCAAATATCAGTTATGATGTAGGCGTTCTAACCACTCAGCCATTTCAGCTCACAATTCAAAAGCAACACGAAAAAAAAATTAATTTAAACAAATAAATGTTAATTGTAAATAGTAATATTAGAATGTTGCATAGAATAATTAACGGGATATAAAAGAAATTACGTGCCGACTGTTACTCAGCAGCTGATGTCATATCGAAGCTACTCATGATTTCCTATCACCTGTTTTGAATACTAAGCTAGTAAATACAGTTGAAAATCCTACCAAAATAACAAAGCATTTAGAATGATCTAATAACAGCTAAGTACTGAGGGGATTAATTCGAAAAATAATTAAAATATTAATAGCATATATAAAAAACTTAAGTTTAATAATATAAATGTTTATATTATAAGATTTAGGTATCGTGTAAAAAACATTGTAGCATTTAATATAATTTTATTGCCTCATAAAAGTAACAACATTAATAAATACATAGAGTTATAGATACGCCAATTAACTTGTCACAATTGTAGGCATATAAACACATACAAAATGTATAGACGATAAAAATATGTCAAAACACATATTACACAATACAAAATTGAATAATGTATAAATTATTATATATAATTTAAAATTAATTTTATCAACTGTAATTTTGTGTAGGAGACTTTTGAGTTCGATTCTTAGAATATTGTACGTATCTTCAGACAGACTTAACATGTATAATATTAGTATACATTAGATATATTAGATGCTTTTATGCCGTTATTGTTCTTCCTTTTGTTGGAATTTGATTTGAGGAATATCCTCAATGTAAACAATAATTGTTTATTAACATGTAATATTCATTTCCTTTTGAAAATGATTCAAGTTTCTAGAGATTCGTAGCATTGTTTGATCTTGCTTTACTGATTAACTCTTGTCTATATCAAAATCTAATAATAAAGATTATGTGTATTTCATAGGAGAAACGGAACAGCCATGTCTATTGAAGAGTGATGAGTATAACACATCGATGTGCACGTTCTGCTGGTCCTCGATTAAAAAGACGTAAGCATTTTATTATCATTACATATATATTTTAAAGATAAACGTCATATTTCGATAGTAAATAACACTTACTAAATGGTACTTTTGTATACATTTTCATGAAAAATAAATTCAATTTTGTGGTCGCTAGTACGTGTTAGGAATATTACAGATTAATAAAAAGTAGTGAAATTATTCCGGTATAAATTCTCAATGTCTTTTATTAGTTATTATGTACTATTATATATACAGTACACCAACAGGCTATGTTAAAGCTTGCTCTATTCAGGAGAACTCTGTGGAAATTATACAAATAGTAGACAAAACTGGCAATAATATACGTCAAGTAATATGATACAAAATATAAAAAATGTATAAATATTCCTATGTATGCCCCGTTTTATATGAATATCGTTGTTTTTCTAATTAAATAGAAATCGAATGCATATATTGCATAGGAAAAAAATAAATCAAACGAACAAACACAATAACTAGTAGATACCTAAATTATGTATTGTAAGTATAAATATTAACGTGTCCTTGTTTTTGCTCTATTTCTTTTATAACCAGTTTAATCATTGATAAAAATGCGAGCGTTGACTTATATCTGATTTCACTTAGAATGTTAATTTGCACGTCGCCTTAGGCTAGTTGGTGTAATGGATTATGAAGTTCTCATTGTCAGTTGTCATACAGCTGTAGAAAGTATTAAAAGTTTTGATTGATTTTTTCCAATACGGATATAAGTGTATAGGTATTTATTCATTTGTTTTTAAAATCTTATTAAAGAATCGATGAAATAAGGCAGCAGAATTAAGACTAAATCATATGTCACCAATATAAACAAAACCAAAGAGTATTTATTATTAATTAAGATGCCAAAAAAAAGTTATCTCAGACGTTTAGTACTTAGTAAATAAATTATGTCTGGAGACAAAAAAAATAGTTATTTAAAACATACTTATGTTTAAGAATGTATACATTTTTATGTATATTTGTTAATTCGATGGTTTAAAGACTTTATAGAAGACTTTTACAAAAGATTTTTTTTCTATTTTCAGAAATCATCGCTGAAAACCAAAGAAGAGAAACTTTTTATATAAATTAAACATTCGAATATAGTTTTTTAATTGTAAGCTAATAATGATTGTTTAAATATTATGGTTTGTATGATCAAATAAAACACCTCATAGGTTAAATTGATATTTTAATGTATAAATAGCTGTACGTAAATAAAAAATGAATATTTATTACCTAATTTGTGTTGTGTCTTTTTTATGTTGTAGATGTGTTCTTACCTTTATAAAATCACTTCCGAATTTAGATGCCTCGATAGTCTATTGCTTTACATATTGCTATTTAGTGTGTTTATTAAAAATATTGAAAAGCAAGGTTCGTTTAGAAGTTTATAGTGTTTACATTCCTCTGTCTGAAAGCAATTAGAAAACCCAATCCTCACTCTGGTCTTATCTAGCGTTGTTGATAATCTATTAATTTTATATTTAAAAAAAAAACATTTATTTAACAAGACGTAGATAAATGGAACAGATTTAATAATTATTTACAAATTTCTATAAAAAAAGCGAGATAAATTACAAATTCATAATTGACCTGTTTCCTACAATGTGGTACATAATATACATAGTATAATAGTTTTAAATTCCTTATTGAAAACAACACAAACCTGCTATTAATTATTAAAATAAATAAATTCTTCATAATAAAAGTGTTATTCGCACTAAAAAGTGTTTGTAGTGGGCTAATTCATCACGAAGATCCGATTTAATAGTTTTATAAGGCATACCTTTGCATGCACAAAACATTTTATTAATTCTAATTGCCCAACATTAAAACACCCTAATCCATTATCTACTGGATGTCGTGTAGGTTGTTACTGCAATGGTAAAGGTGTGTTAAGGTTGGTAATTGTTCATGTTATGAGGTTGTATTTGTAACTAGCAAGCGTATTTACATTATTAAATTGAATAATCATTTGTTCCGGATTCCCAAAAGATCACGAGAAAAGTGTATTGATGATGATTTAAGCTTTTGATATGCAAACATCCAAATCTTTCCTATTCAGCTGATACACGGGAAGTAATAGTGATAATAAGAGTAGTAAAATAACAACAGTATTAACAACAACCCAGTGGTTAGAACGCGTGCATCGTAACCGATGATTGCGGGTTGAAACCCAGGCAAGCACCACTATATATATATGGCATTGGAACAGCGTGGTGGAATAAGTTCCAAACCCTCTCCTTAATGGAAGAGGAAGCCTTATCTTAGTAGTGGGAAATTTACAGGCTGTTACTTTACTTTAACAACAACCAAGAAGCACAATTTAAGTTTCCAGTGCTAATCATGATATAGATTAATAGGTACCAAGTGAGCTTATTGTTGAAACATAAGGTCTTATAGTATCAATTGTGTCTATGTCTATGTCTATGATACTGAAAGTGAAACGGGAAACAACAGAATAACAGTTTAAATAATTATAGAAAGTTTAAAAAAGTAGAAAAGACATACTTCGACAGACATTGATGTAGTAAAAATATCTAACGGTTTAAAAATGTTACTGGTTTAAAACATTTTTTTTGCTGGTTTATTGAAATTTCTAGGACCCCTGCTGCTGGATTTAACAACTTGAACTTTTGGAACGTGAATCAGCGTTCAATGAAATAAATATTGTCAATTGTTGGCAATATGGAATTTACTAAAGCTTCATATTTTTTCTTTTTCAATAGAAAAGATACAATTTTTCAGGAATATATAACCATCAGAAAAATTAGTAATTTGGGCTGTGTTTCTACATCTCAGCAGTGGCGTAGCTATCGTAGGGCAGGTGGTGCAGTGCACCGGGGCCCTGGAGTTTAGGGGGCCCTCTAAACTAAACCTTAAAAGCGTCTAAAGCTAGAAAAACACGACCCCGAGCACAAGATTTATTTGGTATCTATAATTTTAAAGGGTAATTATTAGTTAAAGAGGGATGGGAAAGAGGGGGTGAGGGCCCGATTCTTTTTTATGCACCGGGGCCCTTACTCAACTAGCTACGCCACTGCATCTCAGTCACTAATTTTATAGCGATAGTAATACAATAATAGAATAAAAACTATATTAATTAATAATAAGGGCTTTGAGGTTGTTTTTCCCTAAGTTGGCGTGAAACTTGTCTATACCTATTCCATCTTCTACGGAATTAGCTAAATTTTTAAGATCGCTGTGACCAATACTCGGTCAGTGGGACATTATTTACAAGAAAGAATACGGCCTTATCCGATCTTTAACATTAAGCACCTATCTTAAATGATTGCAATATCTTAAAATCCTAAGCAAAGTTGGTTTGAGTTTAGAGAGAAAGGTATTTTTTAAACTATTTAGCACTACAGTGGTGTAATTTATATTGTCTTTAATGTATAAAATTATGTAAAGTTAAGTTTATTTAATCTGAATATGAATGATACCATGTCTTGGCGGAACAATTAGTCATCGTGTCGTAAATCTGAGAACGGCTGTGAAGGAATCTACTAAATGATTGGGCTTTGTGCTAGCTCGCCTGGATAGGTTTATCCCACTCATGATATATTCTAATGTCAAGCAATCATACTGAGTACAGTTGCGTTCCGGTTTGAACACTTACTTCACTTACCGAAGCTAATATAACTATAGGCACAATGGACGTAACATCTTACTTTTTAAAGTTGGTGGCGCATAGGTGATGTACGGAGTGAGTCTATGGGCAGTGATGACCACTTACTACCGGGTGGTCTATTTACTCATCCACCAACCTATGTTAAAAGGCACTATTTAATAATGGATATCTCAGCCTCTTCAATGAAATATGTATGCCTTATCCCAAATACGATATGTATATATTTTCGTTGTTTGTTTCAAATCTAAACATTCTCTGTTAGGCTGTGCGTTGATAGTTCCAATCCAATCCATCAGCTCATTTCAAGCTCAGCCTCATTAGCCTCTCCAATTGCGCCACGCCACTGAGATCGCCACATCAGTGGCGTTGATAAGAAAAGTTTTTTAGCTATGTTTTTATAGTTAATTGAAATAAATATATGTAAGTAAAATTGTCTGTGAAAGCCTGTAATTTTTAAAGAGTAACTTTATGTCGTCGAAATTAACATTATCATTATAAAGATACCCACTACAGAACTCTGTCGCACAGTGCGACACAGGTCATGGTTCCTCAGCTGCTTTATCCAGTCCCGTTCGCCAATTTATTCAAGTACAAGTCATAACGCCCTAGCGAGAACTTCTAAAAGTACTTCTTTATATTGTTAAAAAAACGGCTTGTACTTTATTGCTTTAAAACGAAAATCTACTTACCAAGATTTGTATTCGATGTACTGGGACCCTTTTATTAGAACTTCTTATTATTTCAAACATTTATCTTTAGCCACTGCACCAACGATTGCAAGGACCAGATATATATTTGAAGTAAATATGTTTATAACGATTTCATAAGTGTTGAATGAAAAAACTATATAAAATGGTTAAAAAGTATTAATTAGCTTTTGTGTTTTTAGTTTCTTTTAGATTTCCGAAGAGTTATCATTAGTATTGGTATAATGTTTTTTGGATAAAAAAAAATCATTAAAATTTCTTTGAGATTCGGAAAATTAAAGTCTAAACTTAACTAGCGGTATAAAGCTCAATTTTTCATCGACCGTCTATTCTTACTAAAACGAATCGATTAACATTTTATTGACATATAAAATGAAAAAAGAAAAAAATAACATCAAAATGGCACCATTTATTTATTTATAAATTCTGTTGAAAATCCTAGATTTCTTATATAGTTTATGAAACTTTTCCAAATTCAATAACAGGCAGTCACATTTATTACAATACTATCATAAATAAAATAAAACTTGTCAGGAGACGTAAAAAATAATTCAAAATATATGTATCTCTATGAATGAAGTGTACAATTTTTGATGCGCGAATTTTTTATATAAAGTCTAGTAAAAAATCTACTATAAATACTACTTAATTGATAATATTGTACACATTTACGTTTAAGCAAATAACATTAAAATAGTAAATTTTGGTTAATTAAAACATTGTTTTACATTTCAAATATGGAATAACATCGTCTAATATTACCCGCTTAATAAAAGTACACAACTTTCTTAGTAATTTGAAACAAATCTTCAAATTCAATCATAACGTTTAAGTACTGATAAGTAAATGTAAGCATTTAATTCTCATTAGGACAGCTACGTGTATAATATTTCGACTATCAAATACTTTAAGTAGATCCTACAAAAACCTATGCACCTATGTTATAGGCATTACTGACTAGTAAAAAATCTAGTCGTATCAATGGAATCCTAAATTAAAATTTCATAAATAATAAGGGCAAGTACATATTTACAGATTAGCACATATTCATCGAATATATAAAACAATCATAAAATCTTATTATTTTCATAATACTCACTACGGAAATGCAAATAAAAACAATTAAAAATAAACGTTTCTCTTATGGGACTCGTGCATAACATCAACAAAACATAACGTCGTGGCCATAACATCACATACTTAGACAATAATTCCTCTACGAAGACATCACAGTCAAATGATATTTTAAATTATACTTATTCGTACCATCGCCTCCGCGCAAGAAACATCCTACAACAGCTTCCTTATCTATGTACAAAGTTCCACTTCAAAACTTTAGTTCCTGGCCTTCCACCGGTATGGAATTACAGGGTTACCCTGTCTATACCCTGGCTATCGAATACTATTTCTGTCTCGGCCAATGAACGGGCTCGATTCGTGGTTGTTCTTTTCTAGGTTACCGGACAGGGTCGGGTCAGGTCGACTCCTCTTGAAGAAGCCGAGCTTCCAAAGGGCAATTATAAGAAGCACTAGAACTATTAGTCCAACTATTACGGAAACAATTATCACCCATAAGGGCACTTCTGAAGGTTCACTGATCTTCAAATCTGGATAAGCAACGGTGACCACCTGCAAAATTATACAATATTAATATATTGAATGTAGTATTTAGTTATAGTAATAAATATACAATTGGATTTTGTTACTACTCTTTTAAATTATAATTTAAATTGATTACATTATTTTTGAAATATGCACAGTATTAACAAATCTTTATATCTCATTTTATGTAAATAAATTAATAGGCTTCGTTGGGTTAAAATGAATAAAACTAAATAGTTTAGTTAATTTTTTTTTCATACGACATAACAAATATCGTACATATCTTTAATCTATTTTCGAAAAGTTTCCATTGAGTCTACCATAGCCTAACTAACATATAATTCGTCGCTACTCCTGCAAAAGTCGCTATGTGCTTTTTTTCATATTTTTCGACTGCTGTGCCGTTTTAATCGTTATTTCAATACGCACGAACTGTAAAAACATTTTTCTCATACATTGCTATAGTTTAAAAGTTTACAAATTTAACTATGCGATATTTATATACCTCGAAATTTCAATACACTTAAATAACGATTAAAACGGCACAGCAATCAAAAAATATGAAAAAAGCACATAGCGACTTTTGCAGGGGCAGCGACGAATTATAGTTTGAAACACACTTTCTGAACGCAAACATAACCATCAAACATGGCTTCCCATTGAACTGTCATATCATTGAATTTAATAGTTTTAATATCGAAATATCTTGATTATGCGAATTTTGCTGGTATATGCTGGCGACTAAAAAGATAATTACTTTCATTCTATTCTCTATCTATTTCTCGATCTATCATAGACCTACACGAAATGAGTGATATAGATGAATTAATATGTTACAAACCGTCGTGGAGTCGTCCTGGTTCTTGTTTTGGTGTATGTTGTAGTCGTCGAGTATGTGTATGTAGGCGGTGGACGCGATGTTGACATGGCTGACTCGCGGGTAGTCCTCCACGAGCGTGCTGTTCCACAGGCGCGCCTTGACGGTGATGGTGGTCGCCTGCATGCGCCCCAGACGATATATCACGCATTGGAATTGTATGCACTTTGCTGTCTTCTTTTGGCAGTTCTAAAAATAAAAAAGGATATTATGTTTATGTTAAACAACAACAACAACAGCCTGTAAATTCCCACTGCTGGGCTAAAGGCCTCCTCTCCCTTTGAGGAGAAGGTTTAGAACATATTCCACCACGCTGTTCCAATGCGGGCTGGTGGAATACACATGTGGCAGAATTTCTATGAAATTTGCACATGCAGGTTTTCTCACGATGTTTTCCTTCACCGCTGAGCACGAGATGAATTATAAAGACAAATTAAGCACATGGATCAGCGGTGCTTGCCTGGGTTTGAACCCGCAATCGTCGGTTAAGATGCTCGCGTTCTAACCACTGGGCCATCTCGACGACTTAAAGGATTTCATTCATATATTACATGTATATGTTTGTATTCTATTCCTTTAATTATTGTTATGTGAAATTAATAATGTACATCTTCCACTGAATTGAATATTCTCGTATATATAAAATGGATGTACCTATATGTGTTTGAATCTTAGCCCGCATACGGAAATGATTTTTTGATATCCATTTCGTTGTAACTTGTCACAAAGTGGCATTGCAGTATTGTATAACTTCTACATTGTTCACGACAAGTTCAAATATGAATGAAAATGGTATAAATTTAAGAATGAGGAATATTTTAACCTAAGTCGTATTGGACAAATAATGAGTTAATTATTAAAAATTTTCTACCCATCATGTTTTCGAATAAATTAACTATAGGTAAGATTTTACACGACATTTGAATTGAAGAATAAACTAGAAAAGTTGAAAATCTTGGCATGCATGTAAACCTTCTAGAATCACTCTTTTTATTGACATTAATAACTACTAAATTAAACTACATTAAACTACACTAAAAAGATTTAAGGGCTTAAATTGAGGAAATCGACTTTGTATTATATATCTATCAGCTCTTATTAGCGTAAACCATTTTAAATGACAAGTGACAAACATCAATTTAATTTACTCGTATTAAAAATACATCACTTGATTAACTTACCATATTAACAACATGTCTTCTTTGGCCATCTTTGTCGGTATAGGCTTCAGCTTTCACGATATCACTTTCTCTCTTGCGGCGCATTTTATTCTCCGCCCCGCTGCTATAGCCGACGATGTGGTTGGTGATCCTGGTCGAATTGTGTTCCTTTTCGTTCGAACTAACGCTTAGTTTGCCTGACGTCAGGAAAGGATCCATTTCCAGATTTTCAAGGTAAGGTTCCGCTACTCCTGGACGAGGCGTTATTTTTAGAGGATTTATTTCAGACTCTGATATAAAACATTCTCCATTGCTCTGATCTGAAAAAATACAATCAAGAATATTAAAACGTTCATAATTATATTTATATAGTTTAATGTAATTATTAAGTAGTAATTGTTTTATTACATCCTTCCCCATCAACAGTGGGTACATCTTCGGGATACAGAAGCCATTTTCCTTGCGAATTTTCAGATGCAACTTGATGGGGCCAAGATATGACCACCTGCACGGATGAGACTCGCCATGGACCCTCGTTAAATACCTTGAATAAAAAGACATTTTGAGGTTATGTTAATATATTGTCTACATTTGCATCAATATAGACGCAATGCATTGCTCTAACAATATTCTTTGGCGAAAGGAAATCATAAATCATATGTCTCAAAATATATTTAATTGAAATTTAAAACACCTACAACCTAATAGGCTATTTGACAAAGCGAAAAATAAATTGTGAATTATTTTAATCAGTGTATATATATTGAGTTTAAAAATGATTATTTACTAACGAAAGTTGAAAATAATACTTAATTTATTCAAAAATCCATAAATAAAAATGCATTTTTTAAACGTTTGTCACGTGACACAAAACTGGCCTGGCTTATGATGAAGTCACTTTCTTGTAAATTTTGCTTTTCTACTATATGTACCACAGATTAAAATACAGGAAAGTGACGTCACCGACCCCATTAAAGCGCCATATTGTCCAAGCAGCGTTTTTGCACGCTATTTAACAATGGAATTTTTTATATGATATTTTTCGGCAAATATGTACTAGAAATAAAAAAAACCCAACTTTTACTGGGTTCCTTAACTTCTACTAAATAATATAAAATGATTTTAAAAACCAGTCAAATAGCCTATTCAGCAATTACGAACCGATACAATATTTCATTTAGTCATAACAAAATGAACACCTGATAAGTGTGTATTACTCTTGTGCCGATGTCATCGAAGTAAGTCATGGCGGATTCTCCCTTCACTTCGCCTCCGTAGAACACTTGCTCAGGCCGCGCCGCTCTGAAATTATAATATTAATATTTATTTATTTTATCAATATTTTAAGCATTTTAAGACTAATTCTTACGCATTACAGTTTTAATGACTAAAACCGTAACAATTGTTATTTTGGTTTTAGAGAATTGTCTGATATGCCTCCCCCTGGCTTGCGCACAACCCCAGACACAAGTTTCATCGCAATTGGATAAATGGTATAAAAACGCTGACAGAACAGGCACGTTAATTTTTATATAAAGATAATTCAATGGAAAATAATAAATAATTTATGGGTATATAAATCTCGAAATAAATATATATATAGACTACTTATAACCTGGTTATTTATAAAATGTCACATAGTTCCAAATGATATAATTCATAACAATGTTCACATCTTTGCAGCCTTCACAACTATGATTTGACAATCAAAGATTTGATGTCTTATATTGACTAATAGCTGTAGGTACATACTACATACCCTTTTATCGACAGTTCAGCATTTTTGATAACCAGTGCTTCAACTTGGACAGGCTTTTTATCAGGTTTAAGCTCTTTGGAAGTGGAGTTCGCCCAAACAGAGAAGATTACAGAAGGTTCATTGTCTTCTAATGTTCTAGCGTCGAACCTCATAGTAATCGGCGGATTTCCTTCTGGCTGTCTCTTAAACGGATTCTCCAGTAAACAGGAAACTGTTGTTTTGTTAACGCTGGTACAAATCATGTGCTTGCCCTGAAATTACAGAATTATTTGTCTGTCAAAAACTGTTTAAAGTAATAATATTTTAAAAATATAAATATCATTTACAACAACAACAGCTTGTAAATTTCCCACTGCTGTGATAAGGCCTCCTCTCCCTTGAAGGAGAAGGTTTGGAATATATTCAAAATCATCAATCATATTTTAGAAACTCACAGTGATATTAGCGGCAATATAATGCAGACTGGCGTGATGTTGCACAAACAGTTGCGCTTCGTAAGCGGATTCTTGGTAGTTATCAACGTTTATCGAGAGTCGGATTTCTTCCTCTTGGCCCAGTGTAAGAGCGTATGCCTTACCATCTTTAGCTAAAAAAATATTTAATTAGTGATAAACACAAAATAATTTTTAGATTTTATGAAAGACTCGCTGCTCGCGACCTTGTACGGGTTTGAATTTAACAAAAAAAAAATATTGGAGCTCAAGTTACTCTTATTATATCAGTTATCTGCCAGTAAAAGTCCCCTCAAAAATCGGTGCAGCCGTTCCAGAGATTAGCCGGAACAAAAAGACAGACAGATAGACAGACAGACAAAAATATGCATTAATTAGAAAAGGTCTATTTTAATATTACAAAGAGACACACCAATGTCATTATATGTATGGAAGATTATAAATACTTTTTGGTAACAGCAGCACGGGCGACACGACCAAGTCGCTAACACAGACGCCGTCCTGGCCGCAGTCGTTGAGGAAGTTCGCGTTGAAGGACGTCCGCGCGGTCGCGTTGAGCACGGGGTAGTCGTCGATCTTGGGCAGCGCGCCCGCCTTGGAGTACTGCGGCTGGATGTGGACTATCTTGTAGGTGACTTGAAACTGTAAACGAACATTTTAATTAAGTCATTACTTTATGGACAATTTAGTAACTATTTATTGTAAACTTAACATTTTAATGTAAGACCTCTTTGTTTAGAACAGTTTTTCCAATTAAAAAATAGAATATGTCTTCCTATTCTCAGTCTCTGGACTATTTGTGTACCATATTTACCGAAAGTAGCTTTCGCGTCAAAGCAAGACAGACAGAGTTATAATACGACACAGCTTAGACTTAGCATCGGCAAATTCAATAAAACCGATTACTGCCGATTCACATAACCAATAGAAATAGCTCCCTATCGCGCCATTCGACGCTATTCGTCGCTATACCAGCTTCTCGCGTCTCTCGTGTCAGTTCATCCCAAGAAAGCAAGTGCATGGAAATCAACGTAACAAATCGACGAATACATTAGGTCACAAGTTATTACGTTTGTATAAAGGTCATATTCACGTAATAAATAAATACTGATAATTTGGATGTGATCGGTTTTACGAATTTGGACGATGCTACATCTAAGTTGTGTCGTACTATACTTTCGCATTTATAATATTAGTACGGATTCGGATAAATTTTATTAAAAGAAAATTTAAAGTAAAATTTTAGTCAGAGTTGCAAATAAAAATTAATAAGTTTAATTACGTACCTTGATTGGTGTTTGTATATCTCTAGTATTATTTTTTAAGTAAACGACGTGCTCCCTGCAATCTTCTACGTCTTTGCCGAGGTGTATAGTCTTATTTACAATATTCGATTTATCCGAGTCGAAGAATACTCTGGAATACTTTCGACCACCAGGAAACGTTTCTGCCTCGATGACGTAGTTCAATTCGTGAGTGTTGCTTTGGGCCGATCGCACAAGAGATTTAATAATACAACACGCTTGAAAATGAAAGCATGTGTAGTTCGACGTCGGGTCTTTTTGGCAACCTTGGATCGTCGGGTCGATATTTATGATTGTGTTCGATGGACGAATGGATGTTTTGATATCGATTATTGGTTTTGTCCGAATAAGTGCCACGCTACTCTGTAGAATGAAATAAAAATAATTAAGTTCACTGGCTGGATTTTTTATTTGAAGCTATTATTACCAAATGATGATTCTTTGATTTTAGAAGAACACACGTGTGCGGTTGTATGTATGTATGTATGTATGTATGTATGTATGTATGTATGTATGTATGTATGTATGTATGTAAGTATGCATACATGTATGTGTGTATGAAACATGTATTTATCTTTACGAGCAAGTGTCACGTGTATACTTTTTATTGCAAGTAATTGTATGACATCGTTTACGTTTTGACATTCGATATTCATGAATTTAACTTACATTTTCATAAGCACCGACTAGTAAATCCGGATAACCGTTGGCGTCAAGATCCATTCCACCGGAAAGAGAATACCCAAACGTTTTCATCAATATCGGTAACGACTCCGCCTTTATGATTTGTTCAGGTTTTGTTTTCAAGCCCTGTTTTCTGTCCCCCATGTGGATATAAACCACGCCGTTGTCCTCATAGGGGCTTCCGATTGCTACGTCATCACAGCCATCTTTATTTAAGTCCCCTGTATTAGCAATAGCAATACCAAACTGGGATTCGGGTTTGCCAGTTAATTTTAAACTATACTGTTGAGGCAGATTATGTTTTTCGTTAATATACAAGTATACAGCGCCGCCGGCATCTCGGGAGAAATAAAATGGCGCTCCAACTAAAAGATCCGGTAATCTAAAAATAACATGTGTGAAATAAAAAAATGTATATGGATTCCTTAATTTATTTATTTATAATTAATAGCTACTTGATGAATAAAGTAACATACCCATCGCCATTAACATCAGCAGCTGCAACTTCATATCCAAAACTGGAGCCGAACTGCTCGCCGTTGAGAATGAAAATTAAATTAAGGATATCGACGTCGTTGCGAGTCCAGTCATCAATTTTAGGTTTACTGAATAACACGACTTGTCCAGTACCATGAGCTCTGGGTGCGCCCGCCGCGTATGAAGCTTCAGACCCGAAGAAACTGGCGCCTGATACTGACATGCCTGAGACAATACCAAGTTGTTTATGTTAATAGTTGAAACCATTGAAAATATTATTCAAACCAAAGCGTTATCGTTTATAGTGTTGTTGTATTATTAATAAAATTAAGTTCTCGATCTTGTTTTATTATTATTTACATTATATGCTGATTATTAATTAACTAATAGACCTCAGTCTAACCTAGTAACGCGTAGAAATATAATCGTACCTATTAACTGTTCAATAATAATGCGATTTATACACGGATAATTTTTCTACTTCTTAAATTTTTTTATATTCCTAACTGAGTATTATAAAAGTAAAGTAATAAACAGCCTTTAAATTTCCCACTGCTGGGCTAAGGCCTCCTCTCCCACTAAGGATAGAATTTGGAACATATTCCACCACGCTGTTCCAATGCGGGTTGGTGGAATGCACATGTGGCAGAATTTCGATGAAATTAGACACGTACAGGTTTCCTGACGATGTTTTCCTTCACCGCCGAGTACGAGATGAATTATAAACACAATTAAGCACACATACATATGGTGGAGCTTGCCTAGGTTTGAACCCGATGTCATCGGTTAAGATGCACGCGTTCTTACAACTGGGTCATCTCAGCTTTTTGAGTATTATATGTATTGCGTATTTTCTTCTTACCTAGATAACTATACTTTTCAACAGGACTAACACCGTCCTCGACTGGCGCCATATACACGACATGATCTCTTTCCAATAAATCATCGTTGGTATCTTGAGTGAATATAGTGCCCCGCCACGTGTAAGGACCAGGACTGCCCAGGACTAAGGTGTCATCTTCGAGAAGCGAACTGCTCGTTCCAACTTGACAAAAACCAAATTCTTCGTGTTCTCTGAAAGTTTAATGAAAAACACGTTGTTATTTCCTAACTACTTGCAATCCATGTAAGTATATATAATCATCATACAAAAATCTCCAAGAGCTTTTGACCAATTCAATTCAATAGTCATCATTATGAGATCATATAAATTACTTTATATTTACTTTTATATAATTTGAGTGAAGATAATGAGGCTGAATTATACCTTTGTACAGAGCGACCTCGGCATGGCTCCCACACATCGATCAACTGGAGGTCGTTACTCAGCGTATAACAGAGCCCTTGACCAAATTGTGACTCCCCGGATTTGCGTATATATCTGTAAAATTTACGATCTAATATAACTAAAGCGTAATGCTATCATTATAATACTCGATGTAGATGTTTTAACATAAACACTTGAATTACAATTTGCTCGAATAAAATTATGTAGACGCAAAGGATGAGGTATTTACCTGTGAGCACAAACAACCGCTTTTTTACCCGCGCCCTGGCTTCTTACGGAAACTCCCAGCCACTGACCGTCCTTGATCTCGTCGGGATGCGGCTCAGTCAAATGGAAGGAATCAAGACCTAAACATAACCAATCCCCTTCATTACTTGAACGGTGGATGAGTAAATATAAACAAGCAAGGAACATTAATCAAATAAATTGAATTGCAAAATGTATTAGTATTATTGAAAGTTTTGTTTATATTGGCATAACATCTTTATAAGCAAAACAATTAAATTAAACACAAAAATAAAATATTTAAAATGATTAACTTAAAACGTTAGACTTAAACCCAATAAACGTGTGAATTGTTTACATAATAAAGGCAATAAAAATTATATAAAAGTCATTCGATAATATATTCCATGATTAAAACTTAGATATACAGGAAAACGAAAGCAATATGTCATCGAATATGCATTGTTTTCGTTTCCAATGAATTTGATAGAAACCCAAGATCAAACCAAGTTGTGGATCGTCGGCAAATGCAAAGCATTGCAACCAGGCGTGATGCAAGATAAATATATCATTACCATAAGGCAAATTATAGAAAACCTTGCAAAAAAATCAGAAAAATGTGTTTCAAATGGCACAGATATCGTGTGGTTTGCATCATTAGCACTAATCTTTGATCAAACACGAGACATGCATTACACAAACTCTTGAGAACTTGCTAGATCATTAGAGGACGATTTTCTTCAAAGACCTGTAACGATTTTTTAGTGGAAGATACGGCGTGTGGTGAATCTCATATTTTAATTCGTGTGGTCTCAGGTTAATTTTCGTTATCGAATACTACTTTATGTTAATTCAGAGCTGATACTGACGGTAATTAATCGATGGCCGATACGTTAATTCACCAGAAGACACCAATTATGTTTTATTTAAAGTAAGTGAAACTAACTGTTATTCTATGGGTAATTTTTTACTTTTGTTATTTTGGCCCAGCATTATTTTTGCTACGTTCTTATTACATTGTTAGACGATTTGATTATGAAAAACCAGACATACGGAGGTTTTCGCCGTAATTAATAATGAGTGACGTATGCAATTTATTTCTACATTTTATTTTATCAACATTATTGTTAACGAATTAATTCTTTTAACCAATCACCATTTACGATTTCTGTTATGTTATGTTAATAATATGATTGACATTTATATAAAAAAAAAAAAACAAAAAAATATACTAATTTTAAACTAAGAACTGTCAGCGTTTTGCGTCACTAAATATTAAAAATTCTAATTATGACTAAAAACACAAGCTCTTGCAGTATATACAACACCGACATGGCGGCATCAAGCCATTATGGGTGTGAAAACTGATTTACGTCATTACTATTCATAAAGCAAGTTTCCATCTAATTTATTACATAATGTTCGTAGTTTCGTGGTCAATAAATACAATTAAATTTCAAATTTCTATATTATTAAGTGCTAGCTCAAGCTTGTGAGTGGGTGCTTTTGCAAGCAGTTAGTGCTGATTCATGTAATTGGATTTATTTTCATAGTACAATCATATTTTACGGTTTAATAAAATATTTTCAAGGCGAGAGATAATGAAAATAAATTCCAAACACGTCAATCATTAATGTGATTTATACAGAATAAAATAAAGTCATTCAGTTAGTACATGCTATACATTATTCTCCATGGCACAGCTGGAACTTAGCAGTCAGACGGCGATTAGTATAATCAAAGTAAAGTACAGCGATTAGTCAATATTAGTCAAGGAGCGAATGATTAAATGTATAAAGGAGATTGAGACCACAGCTCACTTACTCGTATTTATCTTGCCGTACTTCGCTGTTTTGGGGCACCACCGACAAAAGACAACAATTTAATTAAAACTTATAAAACTCACATCGATCGATTCCAGCATTTCCTTCCTTATCTAAAAGAAGTATCCAGTCTACTAGTGTCGTATATGTCTACTGATAATGAATTATCAGGTTTAATTTGTCTTGTGTGTATTATAATAAGCTGCTATGAGTGCTCGATTGGATTAATTACTCTTCAACAATTACTACGTTGACTACGTTTGCAAATATCTAATTTATACATACGATTAAATGCACATAAATATACAACGTGATACAGTCTGTATTTTATTAACTTGTTACGTAAACTTAATTCTTCGGATAATCGAACATACCTGTACAAATGTAATTAAAATTTTAAAAATACATAAAACGTCTTAAATAATCACATAAAGGTCAGATGATTTATAAACCATTCAATTTATATTTACGAATTGTGCGAAATACATGTGAAAAAAATTCAATTATTTAATACATTTGAAATAAATGTATCTTTTAAATGGAAATCTTTATTTTAGTAACTTCGTTGCAGTATTAGATTAAAAATAGTTTGATTCATAGTTTAATATCAGAATACAACGTTTATCCACTTTTCATAAGTGCTTATTTAATAAGAAAATCTTAAATATCAAGTTTTCTAATCCAAATACCGAAAATAAAACACATAGTATTTATAAATAAAACGAAAGCTCACTTCTCTTTCCGTCGGTAACGATTTGTTCGCAGTCGCCTTGTGAAGTGCTTACACTGCATTTCCAAAGCGCACCTGACTTCGTTGTGTTTGGTTGTAGATTCTGACCAAGAGGAGCACCAACAAGCAGCCTGTAAATAAAAAAAATCCTATTGTCACTGCGTCTTTATAATTTTCACATGCAAGGTCGACATACAAATTAGATTAAATATATATTCATATTATAATTAAATATTAGCTCGCTGTGCACGCACACCGACTAAATAGCGCATCCATTTATATATTTCTTTTTCCCGCGCTTTCACGATGTGTGACACTCGAGATGACAGATGCATAAATAAACAGATAAGTAATATATATTCATCATTTATCCTCGTAAATATGACTAAGAGTCGTTAAACTAATTTTAATTTTAAAATAAATGTGCTTTTGTGAAGCAGTGTTTGTTTCTTTTTTCGGCGTTCGGGAAATAAAGTATAACCATGCTTTTTCACGTTCGAGATGTTGCTTATCTTACATGCGAATATTTATCTTTCACCCTATAACCGGGAATCTTGAAGTTTTTTTTTTTTTATATTCGAATATAATATTTGACTTTTTAAAATTTTGAAATATTAAATCACGTTTGTAAGTATATTCGATATACCTTCTGAATCAGTAATTATTAGTTTTTGAATGTACAACTATATTAAAAAGATATTACTATATAGCAATAGAGTAGATTTTCTTGATCTTTGAACGATTTACATTGTAACAAGAATTATTAACGAAAGAAATGTTTTAAATGGGATAAAATGCATTAAAAAAACTATAAAATATTGTTGTAAATTACATTTAACACGCTTAAAAACCCAATGGCAACACAACATTTTTATAGGGTATATCATGATACGGATGCAGGTCTATTATTATATAATCATTATGTTGGTAATAATATCTGATTACAGGGAGCCCGTAGTGAATATTACATAGTAGTCCCTAATTATTGTTTGTACAGATCTTAGATAACCCGTCAACGCTGTTCGTGCCCCTCGCTGTTAGCAGTTGCTCATTTGTAATTTAATTGCTACTACCTACCTGTCAATGACAATAAGGGTGTAGTATTTTTTTAGGTGATTTACAAAACAACAAAACTGTTGTTTACTAATAGATAAAACGCTATTATTGTAGGTATTTAAATTCGGGATAAGTTCTTCAAATCGAATCAATGTTTTACTGGTATTGTGTTTTTTTTTTTATAATTTTATTTGTATAAAGTACATTATAGATAATAATTTGCAGCTATATGAAGCCGCAGATTAACTTCAAAGTAATAGTATTACCCTCTGTACTCGAGTTAAACAATCGGTGATATTGTGTCGAATCGATTAAATCGCACGCGTTCGATTATTCGATAGCAAATAACCCATCCCGCATTCAATTTAATATTGGTTACGGAGAGCGGTCCCTATTATTATACGACCGTCTATGGCATACCCTTATGCATTTAAATTATCATAAATCACTCTCTACGCCAATGTTCGACTTCCCCGCTTGATCTCAACAGCGTTCAACGCTTGATTCAATTAATAAGAAATTTAATATTGATAAACATTATAGTATCTATACATTACTGTATTCCATTTCACGTAACGTACGTTTAGTCTCATTTACTATTATCGTTCGACTATTGTTCGTAATCTCTGAATTATGTGCAGCAAAATAGTACCGCGCCAGACACCCACATGTGAAGGTCATCGAACTTTTTGTTGAAGGGACACAGAAACATGGAGATACAATTAAGCTCTCATTGTTTTGCTCAGTGTTGCGACACAGCCTTATCTAAACATTTTGTTAAAAGCGCTCTTAAGAAAACCGTGCGCCCTGCATTATGTTTAAGCAAATAGACTCTGTGCTCAATTCTTTCAATGTATCATTGCGTGGGTGATTGATGCTTAACTTTTAACTTGCAAAAGGCAATCACTCAATATCTTGTAACTAATTTAATTGAAAAGGGGTTCGTTTAGAGAAACAGTTAAGCGCCCACATGACCACAATCGATCTTGCCCTTATTGGGGTAACGAAATGCGCCTACGCTTCGGTATATTCATATTGCACATATATTTAATCGACAAAATTAACTATATAACAACATCGCAACCAGTAATTGCAATTAAAAGGTCAAATACTCAAGAATTAACTCTATTTGATGTACCTATAATTACAGCTTTTTACATTTTACTACTAGGCGAGAGTGATTACAATAATTTGTTTAAAAAAAAGCACTATTCCTTACCTATATTCCTATAGAAGTTCTTACAGTTGTATTTCGGATTCTAATTAAATTAAACTAAAATTAAGTGTCAATAACGCAATGGTTAAGGGTCTAGCGATGTATAAAGACACAACTTCGATCCTGACTACATGAGCCCTTTTCATTTTTGTAGAAAAAAAAACAACACTAGCTTTATTTTTAAAGGAATTAGCCCTCCGCAGCATGTCATATACTACAATTAGTATCATTTTTCATAAACACATTTTCTAAAGACTAAAACTATTTTATTTGTAACTCCATTGCAATTGAAATGTTATCTTTCCATTTAACAGCAAAACTGAAATATCGTCTGTACCGCTGGCACTCCTGTTTACAGTGTAACCTATCGCATCCTTGACGGAGCCTCGCCCCGCAAACAGCAATAAATCCCCATCACTATACCATCAATCCTTGACATTGGTTGATAGCGGTGCCATATTGCACTACCATTTAGATAAGGTTTACAATAAAAATGCATTCCGTGGGTGGTTCGTTACAAAATTAGTTTCGCTTCGAAACAAGACGACCGAAAATAAATACCTGATAAATGTTTTCAATTTAAAAGCTTTTATCGTTACGCCCATAGATAACTAATGATGAAGCAAAACGCATTAAGAAACATTAAAATTGTCTTTGATTTACTTTGTAATGTTACTGTTTAATTAAAACGTCATATGTATCTTTAACACTTTACTCTCTTTCGAATTTTATACACTTAAGTTATCTAAATCAGCGTCCAATTTGACGTCTTTATAGAGCAGAAGTAGAAGTCAATAAAAATAATCTATTGGAGTGACTATTCGATTAAGTCAATTGAAAAGATCAAAGAGCGAGCAGTCCGTGGCGATATTAGGATAGGAGGATGCCTACGCGTACAAAACGTGCGTATACAGCGCGCCGTGTTGTGTTACGTGAAGAGTGCGCCCACACGTGAACAGATGATGATGTATCATTATTATTATTTATAAAATCATACTTGGTAATCGCGCATACTATTTATTTGACGTAATTAAATAACGGATAATCTGCGTTACCAATATATTATCGTTTAAATACTTATAATAAGAATTTAGGTTTAAGTTCATATGTAGAATAAAGAGTCGAGATGGCCCAGTGGTTAGAATGCGTGCATCTTAACCGATGATTGCGGGTTCAAACCCAGGCAAGCACCGCTGATTCATGTGCTTATTTTGTCTTTATAATTCATCTCGTGCTTAGCGGTGAAGGAAAACATCGAGTGGAAAGCTGCATGTGACAAATTTCATGGAAATTCTGCCACATGTGTGTTCCACCAACCCGCATTGGAACAGCGTGGTGGAATATGTTCCAAACTTTCTCTTTAAAGGGAGAGGAGGCCTTTAGCCCAGCAGTGGGAATTTAGAGGCTGTTATTGTTGTTGTGGAATAAACGGAATATCATGTTCTCTACCAACAACGCAGGATGTATTTTTGATGGATCAGAGGCGTGTGTTTTTGCATATATAATAAGCACAGGATTTTCTACACTGTCTTCCTTTTGTATGATGGCAAAATATGTTCTCTGTACCAGTAATATGATCAGTATAGATGTGCTTTTTACTACTTTACTTTTACAATTAACTTTTTGCTTTTCAATGCAAAAGAGTGTAGCAGTGTTATACTTATAAACTCAGTCTGCTAATGAAAATTGCAGTAAAGCCAATACACAAGTCTAATTTGAACTTGGATTTTAACTGCAACCGTACAAGCGAAGCATGTCATATCATCCTCCTCCTGCCCTTATTCCAACTTACTTGGAGTCGGTGCAGCATGTCATATTCTTCCATACTATCTTATCTGACGTCATCTCACAAGTAACATTCTTTCCTGCCATATCACCTTTCACACAATTCAAATTCATCCATCAAATATATAATATAGGAGCGAACCACGTATGCTAGCATATTAATAATAAGTTCCTTAAAATACCCTCATAACATTCGATAATTTTTTTTAATAGTAAATGAAATCTACGGAGAAGAAAGTCGTCGTAACTGAAGTACGATTAAGGAAACAGAGATCTTGTTAACATTGACATGTTACATCCTGAAATGTTACTAATATACTTGCCAGTTAAAGCCATACTTAAATTACCGCAGCGGTCAGCTGAAGATAATTAACTGGGAAATATATGAAGGTTCCATAGCGATAAATATTAAAACGTCCGGCAAAAACATGTCAGAAGTTTGCCGTTTCGTACAAAAATGATATAATGACTTAATTAAAGGCGAAAAAGACGACGTGAGCATGAATGGATGAATTTAGATCTGTTGGTAATGTATTGTATACTTTTTAAATGAATAAATAAATGCTTAACGAAACGTTGCCAGTTAAAATAATAAAAAAATCATAAGAGGTTGTATATGTGTCTTGTAATTATGTAAATAACTACGAAATTTATTGATGCTCATGTAATTGTTTTCATTATGACTCCATCCGCATACCCTGAGTAACATAAGTAAATATTGTTGGTCGTCGAGTGGTAGCAGGGGCTTCGCCGGTGGTCCACCGCAAACACTGTCCGGGCATTGCCATTGTCCAAACTTTATTGCCTTTACCCACATAAGGAAACAACCAATGTGGCCATCCGGAATATTCAGCAGTAAATCAACTGAAATAATTACAAGCTAATAAGCATGCCGCAGATTTTAATAAATTTTGTTATATGAATGAAGCGATACCGTTGCTGCATACTTATATTCAAACTTACTTGTACTTTATTAAAATATTATATATGATTAAATAAAATGATTAAACAATACCAAATTTCTTATTACGTACTAAATGGCTGCAATATCATCAAGTAATGAAATTAATCATTAATGAAAAAGTGCCACGCGCCACCCTTTGTGTGGCACAAATTGTATGGAAATGCGCAAGTACATGCAAATGTATTTATGCAATAATTCAAATGAAACTCGTCATAACTTTATTTACGGCTTCCTATAATTTCTGCGACAAAGGCTTTTATAATACATTAATACTAAATTCTCATAACAAGCTTTGAATAAATCTACCGAAGCATAAGAATGTAAGCCGCGAGCTTCCAATACGCGTAATGAATAGAAACTACATTAACTAGCAAAAATTATGTAGGTTGAAATCGATGTCTCCTCTCGGTTAGCGCAACTCAAAAGCCTTTCTAATCATAAACCGTCGCTTTCCCCACTTTGAAGACCCTTCGACCATGAAACTTCTCAATTAACTGTGTCCATAATTACTCAAGACGCACGGGTCGAGTCGTGACTGACGGGCAATCCTGTCACCGACATTTTTGTACACAAAACATTACAACGGATCGAATAAGCTAAATAAAAACAAGCTTTGTCGAAAAAACAATAGAGAACGGTTTCATTCATATCGGTACGAGATGACACCTCGAGGCATTGAATCCATTATGCATCATTTTCTGTGACATTTAGAATTTATTACCGATGTCGATGGAGAAGGTTGAGCAACGCTTTGAGTTTACGATTTAGCAGAAAGAGTAAATACTTACATAACTTCACACACGCTACGTATAAGTAAATATTCACATTTAGCGTTACTATAGATATTTGTTGATGTTACGATTCTTTAAATTAACAACTTGACTTTTTTGGTCATTATTTTTAGAAAAAGGTTTTTTCGTAATAAAATGTTTTTAGTGTCGTGAGTTTTTGTTCTGAGTGACTCATGTACAAAGTATTCTTTAAATATCAATATAACGCAGTACACAAACCACCTAGCAATATAAGAGCCACAAGATCGATCCAAACCTTTGAAATTGTGGTACTCGTAAGTAGCAAACAACCAGATGGACAATATTTTGATAAATGCTATATTTTTACAAATAAATAAAACTATTCAGTAAGCTACTTTTTTAATATTTATCTATATTAAAAATCAAATCAAACTATTAGTTTATTTAAGTAGACTCAATTAAGCAAATTTGAATCGTTTAGAACAGATTTGAATTAAATGTAAAGTTATCTACCGGTTCGGAGGGCAGATTCTACCGAGAAGAACCTGCAAACTCAGTAGTTAGGTACACTTTTCCTCCATTTTTATTACATGTCAGTAAAGAACATTTATATTTTTTTTATAAATCTTATCTAGAAACCGATAAATACTACATGCTTTTTTGTGTTTAATATAATCTTGTACTAAGTAATTGGTCTTATTTATGAAAGTTTTTGGTTTAAGCTTTAATAAAGACAAAGATTATTATTTAATATATACAAAGACACACTGTCCTAGCTTGATCCCTTACACAATAGACACGAAACGCGGCGCGTGCAATGGGATTGTAACTGTAATTATTCAAATATTTGATTTCGTGTCTTAACATTCCCTTTTCCTAAGCATTAAAAGGAGGTGAACCATTTGCCCTGCTGTGGAACACTTTCCGGCAAACACTTCCTCACTTTATATTATTGAAACATATGATAGTTAATATTAAAGCTGACACAAATCATTACGAATACAATGGAACTGAGTCTCGCTTCGTGCCCAAGAGTTCTAGAGAGTAACCGTAAAGTGTGAGATGAAGTATTATCGTCGGGCGATCTCTCATTAGCAGTGTGTGGAGATAGCCGCGCTACTGACTTGCTCATGTTCCACCGTCGTTACCCGACGTAACGGAGACATAGTTTCATATACGTATACTAACATTGATCGTTGCTTGACTTTATATAAATAAATTGCAACATGTATACGAAACGTTCTTAATAACAGCAATAGCTTGTCAATTTCCACTGCTGGGCTAAAGCCTCCTCTTCCCTTTGAGGAGAAGCATAGGAGCATATTCCACCACGCTGCTACAATGCGATTTGGTAATAGACACATGCACGTTTCCTCGTGATGTTTTCCTGCACCGCCGAGCTCAAGATTAAATTTAAACACAAATTAAGCATATGAAAATTCAGTGCCTCCGTTGGAACCCGCAATCATCGGTTAAGATGCGTACTATCCACTGGGTCATCTCGGCTTATCACGAAACTTTCTTAATAAATACAATTTTTTTTTGGTGTCTATTCGATCCTAAGCCGATTATGATTAAGTTTTGATGCTATTTATTTGAATATATACAATGTTAAAAAAAGTTTAAACACCCGTTATATGTTTTATCTCTCTCTTATTCAACTCGTATAAAGTCGTCATACAATCTGAACATTATTAATGAAAAGTAATAGTAGTACACACTTTGTATATTTCGCAATACTTGCAGACTGTTGATGGGTATGACTGGTATCTTATATACGAGTAGATAATCATATACTTCTATAATTTACACAGTGAAAATATACTTAGTCAAGAATTGTATATGTAATATCCGTGTACATATTAGTATTATTAACAAAATAATTCCAGTAAATGAATGTCGTGATAAGCAGCTCAGCTGTGGGATTTAAAAAGGAGCACATTGATATCTTAAGTGGTCTGACGACAGATATTTATCGGTGAACAAATCTTTTATTTGTATTGCCATCGTGTTTGATTTTATCAATGAAGTTTTCATGTACGTGTTTTAAGAATTATATTTACTTAACTTGTATGTTTGTGTTTTTTTAATAAATGAATTATATTATACATTAAGTTTATAATTGCTTTGTAGTTAAAAATCATCATCATGTCATGTTGCAAAATAAATGTTGAATTAAATACCGTTTACGTTGACAAGCATAAAAAATAGTTAATTCATAAATTTGCAATCATACCATTACCATAATTTAATGTCGGATCCGTCAATAGTGTAAGAAAATTACTTCTAGTTACGTTCCCCTATTTTTGCTTACCCATTTTCGTGACCTCATTTTATGATATTTATCGTAAGGCATAAATGAACTAATCAAAATCAAAAGTGTTATTACTTTTGAAATCATAAAGCTTTAATAATAAAATTGTAAATCTTTCTTTTTATAAATTAAAAGTGAGTGCACATTGTATTCGTACAAGTTAGTCGGTTTTAGGTACATATTATATAATAATTACAAATGGCTAATATAATTTATGAACACGACATATCGTGATTATTGTAACAAAGTGCAATACTAAATCTTGACTAAGATAAAGTAAGGAAGACTGTAAATCAAAGGCAGGCGCTATAAAGCAGTGCGCACAGGCATCGCGCAGATTATCTCGAGTTGCAAACCAGTTCCGAACGAGTAAATATTACTGGAGTGCATTAGTCAGATATCGACCCCTGCTGTGTGGGCAAGCGAGTTTGAAGACTTCTAAAACTTCTGGATGAAAGCCAACAGGAGTATAGGTTTACTCACTTACGAAGGCGCGCCCCTCCACGTTACATCGTTATCGACGGGCCTTAGTATGAGTGTGTGACGCTCATGCTTATTCGTACATGACTTTTTAGTAGAGATAGCAAAAAAATACTTATTACATTTTTTGCATGTAGCCTGAATTTTATAAAAAAATAATTAATTTAAGGAGAGTGCACGTCTTTGTGTGTGAGATATATAAGGTATAAGTAGACAGTAGTCGTCCTGTTATTTGGTTGGTATCGACTCAGATTGGAGTGTTATTTTCATCTTGAGTGGGATTAAAATTGGTATTGACTTCCCCTTTCACAAGGGTAGGTACAATTACGCCTTTGTGTTGATTCATAAGTCATTTTTTATCCTTGTTCAGACTTATCATACCTTCCTACATAACTCAAATTTATGTCGGCAATTTCGATGTATTATTATATAGTATATTTCATAATGTAACATTTTTTTAAAGTTTTCTATAACAAAGTATTTTGAAGGAAGTTTAAAAAATAATTGCAGACTTTCTTAAACATTAAATGAAGATTACAAATCATACTTGCTTTATTTTACGCACTTAATAATAAATTCAGAAAATAATGTGTAATATTTATCAATAAATACTTATTACATAACTGTAATTTATTAATAATAATAAAATCGTTCTTTTTTAAATACATATGACTTCGTATATTGACGACTATTTATATATAGACTGTCAAGTATAAGTTGGCGTTCCTGTGGCAGCACCTGTTACACCTTTGTTTTACCACTTTTTTGTTTATTTTACCAATATCTCCCTCGAAAATAATTGTCTACGTCTCATTTTGAGTAAGTTTTCTTAATAAGGGTAAATAAAATAAATAAGATATTAAATGAACAAAAAAAATTAGTACATGTTTTTACCACACGCCAACATACACTTGACGCGCTATAATAGTTTCTAGTTGATTTCATATGACAATATAATTACTTATGGATCTTAAGGCCGTCGTGAGGCAAAGCACGTCTTTACCCAATATTTACGTAAGGCACGCCTTTCTCACGCAACACCGACAGTCCGACGGCAGCGATCAGTAAAAGTCAATACGGCCGAGTGTGTTTATTGTAGCAATTTTACTCTAAATATGTGATGACCGATATATCAAAGTAAGATGTTTCTCACGAATTTCTATGTTTGTCGGTATGTACTAAAACAGTGTCGCTGCGACAGAAATAATCTTCCGATTAGTTTCCAGCGTCATCGCTGTGCGTCAAGTTTATATTAAGAACACAAATGCAGCCCTGAGATCGCTTTTAGGATGAACTGGCTAAATTTACCCAATGCAAGTTTCTTTTTTTTAGTTGAATATTAAATTACTGGTTAGAAACATCATCTTCATTTGATCGATGATAAATTAAATGATTAATGCATGTTGTAATTTTTTTTAAATAGTTTCAACCTTTGATCGAGATTGATTTTCCAAAAAACAAAGGTTTTCGATTTAAACTATTTAATGTTTGGTAGATTTGACGACCTTGATCGAGCAGCAGTGTCACCGACAGGAAGATTCAATTGAGTGAATGAATCGGCGTGCGTTAGTGAATCGTTCAATGGCCTAGAGATCACGTGTGAATTAGGTCACTGTACTAAGTCAATAACCTCTTATAAGGAGATGATAATGCCAAGATAACAAAAAGCTCGTAAATGTTGTATTTACAGATTATAGTCAACATTTCCTCACTTCTTTATGAAATATTCATATACGGTAGAATTAAAAAGCATTGTTCAGCTCACAAATCAGAAATATCAGATAGAAACATCTAAACGCGCATACAACTTACGAGCACATGTCAAACTTGTCAATTAGTGGATGCTTGGAACTGAAATTGGATTTTACAATACAACATTAAAGCCATATAAAGTGTCTCTTTATAGGGAAAATTTAAACTTGCTAGATGCCGTGACTGAACAATACGACTTATCAGGACACAGTAGGGAGTTAGCCCTTAGGCAGTGTAGGCCGCTAATTGGGCCCTAACTTGGTATCGTCCGACAAAACTCTGATAAGATCTCTGCACTTTATTATTTATCATAACAAAATTATTCCAATTATTTGAAAATAGATTTATGATGACTAACAATTTTTCATAATTCCATGCAATTCATAATAGAAAATAATTGTAAGTAAGTGTAATCCATACATATGTTTTTTCAAATACTAATATCACTTCATACAGATGTTATATTACTAATATTATATATGCGGAAGACTACATATTTCTATCACGTGGCAACAGGACATCTGTAGCAGGACGGATTATATTAGTTTTATCTAATTATCGATAACATCGAGGAATTGAGCATATACATATAGATACTTTTAGAATATTCTTCATTGATATATATACTTTTAATTTATCGGCTAGTGTCAATACATGTTTAATAAATAGAGAAGGGACTGAACACAAAGTATTTTGTTCTGTTGTTGTCATTTAAAGGTATTCAATAATCCTTACAAATCCAAAATAGGCAATTTCGGTTACTGAATCCACCGCGCGGCCTGTTCATCACGTCCCTGCTTTCCATAACAATAGCAGGTACACTTTGTACAAGACACTGACATAACCAACGCCATCCTCTATAATTTATGGAAATGACCACGAACAAAAACGTATAACAAAGGTGTCTACTCGAAATTAAGTAGATGGGTCGAGTATCGTGTTCCCCATTGTCTAACTATTGTCGAGGTAGACTTGGTAATCGTAAATGCCATCCCTCGCCAGCATTATTGTAATAAAAAACTAATTTGAAACATATACAGTCAACGACAAAAGTTACTTATTTTCCTTATACATTCTAAGACATTTAATTAGAACACTCCTTGGAAATTTTATGATTGTTCTGAAAAAGATCTGGAAAAAAGTGGGTTCTAGTGTACCGAGTAGTTAATTAGAGTGATGATCATTAGTTTCGTCTTTCCGAGAAAATGTCGCGTGTCATACGCAGTAGCCGTTTTTTTATGTTCTTTATTCGTGCGACGAATCTCTAAACTTGTTAGATAGCGCTGAGGATGTCAGACTTGCTTTTCTTTGTCGCAAATAACCGCAGTCAGATGCTAATTGAGTAGAATTTATTGCTTGGGTTCGGCTGGCGCAATCGTGTATAGTAGCCGCCTCTGATTTCTACATCATTACAATCTCATCGTATAACATAAAAGCATAATCTCGGAATTTTTCTTTGCACCTAGTTTTGTAATATCTAATACGCGGTCACGTTAATGTCATTACGGCATGTGTGAAATGTCCATTTATAATATTCGTGCGGTTGAAAATATTTCATTAAAATGATTTCACTTAGTTATGTTCTAATGAAAAATAATTTTCACTAAAAGTCTTCATTTGGAATAAAACAGTTCAACGGTATATTTATTTATGTTGTGATTAATTAAGCTTTAAATTATTCTGTTTTTAAAAAAAGTGTACGTATACCTATCACTTTACTTTTTACTCGAAGCGAGCCGGATGTCGTTTTATTGTGTTCTTCAAAAAGCTGTTTATAGAATCCTGTAAAACTCATGAAAATTAATGTTACATTTCATTGTTAAAACATTTCCTGGGAACACGTCACCCTATTCGTTTCATGTATTTATGCTTTTTACTTGCCGCCACCTCACCCGACTCAGGACGATATCAACCCAAGTGTGCATATATATAAGTAAAAATTAAAATAACATATAGTAATCCCAGGGATTATTCAGCGTTCATTGAAATTTAATGGTATTTTTTGGATTAACATATATTAGTTATTTAAATTTTCTTGACGTCGACTAGTTTTATTATAATTTACCTAAAATTCAACCTTAAAATTGAATCATAAAAGAGCAATGAAATACGTATCAATGTATGATACAAGAATAATCACGGTATGTTATGAAGATTCACTCGAAATCGATCGAACTCGTTTCCTAATAGCCTATCGAATAGCAGTTAAATTGGAACGGTAGTGAAATCAACGGGAATGATGATCCCCTAGCCTCATAAACAAGCGGGATAGAGTAATCAGCAGATTACGTTAACCTAGATAAATAGCGGGAAAGCGGCCCTTCATACGAAACTTTCTATTTTTCGATAGCGAAGTCGATTCGAAATTCGGCCGTGGGCGAACATGTTTCGAAATAAAACAAGCAATACAAAAAGGGTTTCTGGTCTGACACAATTTTTGCTTGATTGGTTACAACTGTTTGCACGCTTATTATATTTATCTAACTGATAATATATTACAATAACAAAAACTTTATTGTATATGTACCTTTAGTAGTCAAGAACGACCAGTTGCTAGAACACGTAAACCTTAATCGATGATTGCGGGTTCGAACCCGGGCCATATTGAAATTCATGTGTCGGATTTTTGTTTATAATTCAAGTGGGGCACTTGTCACGTGTCACCGCAATGAAAATTAAAACTCTGGAAGGTGGCTTTTGCCCAGAAGTAAGACATTTAAAATGTCTTATTATTATTTTCTGATGTTTTGTTATTTATTTTTTTCTTTCGTTTTATGCTATTATAAATTTGATTAAATATTTCTTGGACATCAATTTGATAGCGACATAACATTAATATGGTCCTATTATGACTTAAATTTAAAAATAAATCGAGACTGAACAACGCGTCATTTGCATTGTATATTAGCAAATATTTGTTAGGAAAATATATTATGTTTATCTTAGTACTGATCGTGTCGTTAATCGAAGTCACATTTGCAATGGCAAATTTTAGAGATACAAAAAACTATTACATGTTAACGACGATTAAAATTCTAAACACGAACTCTCATTGAAAAATGACTTCCATCAAAAGTCTATCAATTCATAATCGTCGCCATAATGCAATTTAAATATTCTCTCACAATGGTGCTAAAAATTATTTTGAGTCATACGTTATTAGATTTGCATACAATCACTTTACCATATAAGTATGGGATTTGGTGTAGCATTAGTGAGAACATGAATTACGGTGACGATACCCTTATAAAGTGCAGTGTGACCTTACAGCGTTCTAAGTTACGGCTCATTAAATCTATTTAGCCCTGGCGCTGGTGATATATAAAGGTAGCATTATGCTAACGCACTTTTAACACCGCCCAAAGAAGGTGTGCAATGTTTTTAGGGTATGTATTTGAGTTTTTTATCCACCGTAAATTTTAAATGCCTGTACAGATTTAGATGTACGGAGTATCGTTGGTATTCCTGCATCATCCCAAGTGATACTGACTATAAATTTATAAATGGAGGGCAGGCGTGTTATTAAATTTTTAAGATATAAAACTGTAATATTAATACTTTAATTTCTTTTTTTAGGCATGCTTTCTATTTTATTAGATTAATATAAAGCACGGAGATGATGAATGTTTAGAAAATGTTACTTGAAATTTATAAGTTCAATTAATGCAATTTTGTTTAATGAAACTGAAAACACAGTCTAATGTGGATTAGTAGATACACATGTGGCAGAATGTAACTCAACACATGCAGGTTTCCTCACGATATTTTCTGTTACTGCTGAACATGAGATGTTTTATAAACACAAATGTAATAAGTAATACAAAAGTTCAAAGTTCTGGAAATAATGAACGTTGTATATTTTTATAACCAGATGCAGCTGTATTTCTCCTTCTGTTTGTTCGTGGAGATGTTGGAATACAGGTCGTGCTGGCTCAACTTTTGACCTATACGACCGTATCACCATATCTTCAAAGTAGCCGAGTAGATTACAATGTATGCATCTGCCATACAGATGTAAATCGCGGCCCTTCTCTTTTATGGGCACATTAAGTCAACCGACTTCAGCTTTGTTTTGATAAGCACATAAATAGCTCATATTAACAAGACATTAGGCCTGTTTTTCACAAACGGTAAATTGTGTCACTTCCGCGTGTATGAAATCTCTGTATAAAAAACTGTTTGAAGACTATGTTCCCGTTTCCTTGCAATGATGTAATCAGACAGCGATAGATGTTGTTTAATTTGGGCATTATACATATGATATTACATTCAGAATCGAAATAAATCTTCAACGGAGCGAGTAATTGGCTCCATTAGGAAGAAATCATTTCGTTTCTTCACACGTGAATTAAGAAGAGCATAACAAATAAACTTGAGTGTCGGTCCGCGTCTCGTTCGTCAATAATGAATCACGATGTGAGAAAAGGGGCAATTACTCTCATTATTACCCTACCCATGAGTCACAAAAGGAAGCGGTATGTCGTGCAGGGTAGCACATGCATGAAACATTCCTGTTTGATATTCTCAAGAAGTTCCATGACGTCAGTGCACACGATGATAGAACAAATGGAGAGCGATTATATGACGCCTTACTCACCCATTAATAATAATAGTCGCGAATTGTTAATAATTATTATTAGGAGTCTTTCATTACCCATATTAGAAGTCCATAAAGTGGTTGTAAATCGACGGCAACTCCGTACTTTATTATATTCTAATTAATCCAAATTGTCGTTTTTCATCTATGAAATAAATACAGATTATTAGTTATTTATAATTGATTTCCGTTTTCCAACTGATGAATTAATCAAATTATTTACGATACCATATTTATTTTGAAAATCTAAACACAAACTAAACGTAGACTTTTTTAAACTTTAGTAATGAATGAAAGAAGACGGATATACGACGGACAAACATACGGTTCTAATCTCATCGGTACACAATGGATTTGTTTATTTCATCAATTGTACACGGAAACTGAATCTTGATACCAAAGTGGGCGGTCGTAGTATTGTTTCAAGGATCATCTCTAGCATTACACTGTGAACGGAAACGAGTAATCCTGCACCGTGGTTATATATTATTAAATTATTATGCTATGACTAGGCAACACGTGATCTAATACACTACTATTATTTTGTATCACATTACAATTTGTGTGTGTTAATACATATTTGTTTTTTTTTTAAATAAATATGCAAAATTCCAATAATTGAGTAGATACCTTTGAGAAGTTTTGAGTGCGTCATTTTGTAAGATCAGTTTAAATATACAACCCCTTTAGTAGAAAAAGGAATTATAAACGGAAATCGTATTGCAAATATCCTGGCCTTGAAAATTTATGACGTTTACGACCATAAGTCTTTAAGCGGCGGCTATATCTCACTTAGTAGTAAGGGGATTACTAAGTTTGTTCATTCGAGTTCTATAATAAAGGGATTAAAAGATTTTCCAGCCATCCACTAATTTAGTATGGCTCCAGTCTTTTATGGCTACGAAACAAGTAGACTATTTTTATAATGTGACAAATAAACGAACTAAACTTAAATTCAAAAATAGCATGGAATGTAAAGTCTCATAAAAAATCTATTCATTTAGCTTAGTTAGTAATTATTTAAAGCGGTTTAGATTATTTCATTGATTCAAATAGCTTCACTAAACTCGATACGATTAAGCATTCAATCTTCGATATTTAAAAGCAACAAAAAAGAAACATAGAGATAATATTAACCAGTAATTTGTCTAAAATAGAATAATTATCTTAAAAGGTGAACTGGTTTTTTGAAATGCTCCGACGGAAGCACTCGACTTTGGTTTGGTAGCTTCGGCACACTCCTAAGCACTTGAGATTACTATAACACCTTAAATAGATTTATCTGTTTCATTTAAATTATTTATTTTTCTAACTCTTAACCCCTGCGACTAACACTGGAATGGTAAACTAATAGTTGGAAAATATTTATCTATAAGCCAAAATGTTTATCTTTGATTGCGAGCTTATTCTATTTAACAGTGAAACCAGTGATTTATACTTCTTACAGTGCCAGAGTCTGGGCGGAGGTGACTTATCACCATGAGACATTGGTTCGTCTACCTTCCTAAAATAAATTTACAAAAATATAAGTGTTTCTAAATATATTTTTTTAAAATGTTAAAAGCAGTCTGGATTTAAAAAGTGTTTACTTAAAAGGAGTGTCGATTCGATGTGTGTAAAAAAATACGCCGAAACTGTTATCAAATGTAAACATCGAATACGTAAATATGCAAATCATGACATATTTTATTAGAATTTAAAACTTCTTCATATTCGTAATTTATTATGAAATAGCTCTATCTGCTAGTAAGCCGCGCGTTTATAAAATGTTACCTATATCACACAAACCGTCACTCTTATTTTACCCTACCGAGGGGTGAATTAAAAAAAGTAGGCCACATTATTTCCCAGGACACAAACTATCTCCATATCAAATTTCATCAAAATCCGTTAAGCGGTTTAAGCTTGAAGTGGTAATGGACAGAGTAACCTTGCATTTATAACATTAGTATTGATATTGCTATTTATTATAACCGTAATTATATTTATTTCTTAAACAAATCCATTATTTTACTTTAATTTAATTTAACACTATAAATAGCATTAAACTAAGACTTTGTCTGCTATCCAATTTAATAATAATAAAATTAAATATTATTGTTATGCGACGTTAAATATAAAAAACTGCCCGTTATATATGTTGAATAGACGATATATTATTAAACCAAGTCGAATTAGTTTGTAACAACAGTGTATTTACGTAGTCAGAAAGTTCAAAACGAATCAAAGTGTATCAAAGATTGTCATTCAATAACATAAATGATATAAGTAATATGACATTGTTTGTTCTCATCTACATGTGTATCTCATTACTTTCGTATCCGCCGCCTCGGAACATCGGCGCCACGAATACTCTATCAACATTATTGCCGACTTACGCTTTTATTGCAAAGAGTGAATTTTCATGTAAAGCATTATTCGCAGATCAAGAAAAGATTGCTTAAATAATATTCAATGATATATTTTTTAACTTTACTTGTTTTTAGAACTTTGTGCAAGATGGGTGGTTGCTACCACTCATCAGATATTCTAAACAGACATACGTAGTTTTGTTGTGTTTCAGTTTAAATTTTGAGTGAGCCGGTGTAACTACAAGCATAAGAGATATCATTTCTTAGTTCCTAAGGTTCGTTGGCGCATAGGTGATATAAGAAATGGTTAATACTTACAGTGCTATTGTCTTATTTTATCTATTGTGTATTGGGATAACCACTTACCATCGGTGGCCCATTATCATAAAAAACTTAAATAATAGTACTTACATGTTAAAAAATTCTAAATAACCATATTTCATCGGGAAACAATATTTTTAAAATGAGTGTTACTTTTATTATTAGAAGTTGTTATAATAACGCATATGTTATCTAATAACGTATACATTTTGAAACTATCAACAAATTTTCTTGATATTATTTATTAGTCTTAATAAAACTATAACTAATAAAACTTTACATTAATAAATTACTTCATACGTTTATCCGTTCTTGTGTTTATTACAAAAAAACTTGTAACGGAATAAAATTAATGATGACGGGCTTACGTTTAATGTTTTTGTACTCAGCATGTGGTGGGCTCTATTCCTACGCATGTCCTTAATATTATAAACTAAAAACAAGTAGCCTTTATAAAAACAAAAACCTTTACTTTGAATCAAATAAAAAAAAAAAACTAGTGTCTAAAAGTGCCCTACTGGGGAAAGCTTCTCCAACTATCGTTATTGTACAGGTTGATGGATGCACATTTGGCAAAGATTTGATGTTTGTCATGCCTTAATGAGCATGGAAAGTGTTGTAAATAGAAATTGATAATACACAAAATTGAATTTTTGATCTTCGTTTATGGCGTTCTTGTCTATCTTAGCTTTTCATTAAATATTAACGCTTAAATGTTATATTAATTACATTTAAGCGTTAATATTTAATGGAACAACCGATTTTCCAATTTTGAGTGACAATTTAACTAAGTACTAAGCAATTAAATTGATGCAGTTTCGTATTTCATAAAAAGTCTAATACGAACAAATTTTCCCAATTCATCTGTTTGTCGATAACTAACTTTACTAATCGGTACAGTTATTTAGCATGCTCTAAATTGTTTTACCTTTATAGGCAAATGTGTTATAAAACTGTTAACGCCTAACTGAAGTAGAATTTTTGGCGCAATTTTCATAGTCAAAATGCTGATATATGGTGTAATGATATTGTGGCTTTCTAGTCATATGATTTGCACTTCTGTTTGATTAGTGACTTTTGCACTATAATATATAATGTTATGTAGGCTGTTCTTCGCTATGAACCACCACCGTTAACATAATCGATCGGTAGGGAATATTAGCTACAATATTTATTTATTTCTATCGACGAGATCCTTTTTGATCACTTAAAAAGACAGTTTCTTTATCTCCATAATCATTAAACTTACGTCATTTGCATTCAAAATTGTATATATAACATTACACTTAATATCTTAAAGATCAACAAATAACCCAATTTAATTATGTATAAATAAAGGCATACTAAAAAGTAATAACATAAACTTAAGAAAGTTAAAAACTTAAAAAGAAAGAAAAATCCGTTAATACAATAATCCACGTGGGTTGAAAGCATTTTATACATTCTGGCAGTTGATTGACGAACGTTATAGCAGGCATAATGTCTGATACACGCCTTTCATTATAATCTAAAGTGTTGCTTATCGTAAAGCCATTAATTATAGACTATGTTTGAATCGAAACAAACACCTATACCTTAAGTACCGAAAAGTTAAATAACAGTAATTGATTTATATATAATAATAGGGTCAGTGTATAGTGTGTAAACAGCTTAATTATAACGTGCACCGAAAATAAATTGTTTTTGGTGTTGTCGTGATCATGGATCTGATACGTGCTTTGATAGTAACTCGCTTTACATTGATCTTTATCTTGGACGATCTCAATTTCTTTGTGTTATAAATGCCGCTGTATTATGTGATACAGTAAAGTGAACCTATAAAATATTGTATAAATATGATTAAAAGTCAATTGATTCAATTTTTTATAGTCAATTGTTAAATTGTACTTAGAAGGACAATATTTAGTTTCATTCCGCTAATTTCCCCGATTTATACGTCCGATTTAAGAATATTACGTGAATAACGCATTAAAACTAACAAATGAACTTTTAAAATGTACAGATATTAACTACATAAATATAAACGTAAAATAATATACGTATAGCAAGAATACAATCGATCCAAATTGAAATATTATAAAATACATTCGCTTGGTAAAGATATTTGATCAGAAATCCCACGAAACATTCAAGAACAGGATCATATTACGCTACCTATTTAATACGTGTCCCTCAATCTCAGTACATCCGCTTCTGGATACACTTGATTTTTTCCTAGCAACACCCATAATATGAACGTAATAAGCCAGGCGGGATGAAAGAGGGCTTTTATGAGCGCGCCGGTGTTGAGTTTCAAGCCATCAGCCATCAGAAATGTATTAGGGGAAACAGCTATTTGTTTATATTAAAACTATTATAAATATTTGAGACAAGGGCATTGAGTAACACGGACCTGCGTTAGATTAAACCAATAATTAACGCCTTGTATAACAAAAACTTTGTGTATATAAATAAATAAATATACATCAAATTTTAAGATGTGTTCTATACTTTACAATAACTGAACTCTGATCACATACAATTATTAATAATCTCCTTTGCTTCATAAATAACTGCTTCATATTAAATGCATAATTCACTTGCAATGGAACAGCCGAGTACGACTTAAGTTTTAGATGATGACGTCACGAGGACATCGACCTTTCGTTAGCTCATAAAATTGCGATCGTTCGGATTCGCAGTCAAAATAAATAGTTGTAAGATAAATTAAAATAATTTTAAGAAAAAGAGACTCGATTTTTAACAGTCTAAGGTTGATAATTGTTTGTATGAAGTAACACAACGGTCTTTGATGTTCTTTGCCAAATCACATTTTCCTGTTACTACAACTTTGAGTAGTATTTAAAAAGATTTACACTTAGCTTTATCTATGTATTTTTATGGAGTTGAGCGTACAAATATGACGTATATTAATCTGAAAATTATATCAGCAATATATAAAAACAGATGAGTTTATATTACTACAAGTTCTATTAAACTATATTAAAGTAATTAGTAACTGTAATAATCGTAAGAAACATTTTCATTCTGTCCATTTTTGTACCTAAACAAATTTCAGTATTCAAGCTAAGAATTAAAAAACTTTATATTAATGATTGTCTAATCATCGATAAAATGCTCTCTCCCTACTTGGCTAACTCCTCGTAATTATAAGATTGGAGTACGTAATGATACCATTCATCTTCGCAATCCTATCGCCCACTTTGTTACTAACTGTCAGATACGTTGCTGTACAGTATTATCTCATGACGCCTATTTTGATAGCACTGTAATGATTGAAAGGGCGCTATTGCCCTCGTGTCTTTTAATACGAATTGATAAAGAGTATTATAGTATCTTTAATGAAAATGTAAACATAATTATTTCTGCACTATATAACAATATTGTATATATAACACTTAGTCATTTATATAAGAGTTATCTCTTACTATTTCATAATTTGTTATGATAAAAGCCACCATGGCTCCGTGGCTAAGCACAGCAAATCTTAATCTTACGCTTTAGGTCCCAGGCAACCTTTTATACGTTTTATTTGTATATATAAGTACTTTATAATCCATTTTACATACAGCGTTGTAGAACAGCCTATATTGAAACATCGTGATTAAATGACTTACAAATATTCTTCTGAATTTGACAGAACATTTTTAATCAGCACTTAAACAGTCTACGCTCGTTTCTGTACTCTTTTAAATATAAGTGAAAGAAAAAGAAATACAAATACAATGAAAATAAAGCTCAAGCGATTTAAATAAAGATATTACAACCAAAAACTACGTATTATTTTAATGTGATAATCGTGATCATAACTATTCCTGAAAGTATTCTATGATTACAGATTCATAACATAAAACATCTGTTACATGTAACTCAGTTGAAGCGAACTGATTAAATGCAATGAAACCGTTAGTCGCATACAGATCATACAATTGCTATTCAAACCATAAGGCCATACATTTCGTGAGATCAATATCTTATTTATAGACTCGCGTAGGTTCATTTTAAACTTATAGCTTCCAAGAATACTTATTAAAGCTAACTTTGTAGCAAAAACTATAAATACCTTCTCGGTATATACTTCAAACGTTTACCTCTAATTAACGCGTAACAATAAAGAGGGCTCGGTATTCAAAACAATTAAAGCATTCCATGCATCGTTCGTTTAAAGAAAAGAGCCTTATAAATTTATTGTGTATACTTGTATATGTAAGTTTAGCCCACACATGTGGATATCATTTTCTTTAGTTGCCTTTAAACGTTTTGCCGCGGGATCTTATAATCACGCCCACTGCATAAACAAACATACGCTGTGTTATAGTAATTACCTATTAGAAAATCATTCGATAGTAATTAAATGAAAAATATGGCTTATTATGTATAATTATGTTCTCATTTATACTAATTCAATGTAATACTCGGCTATCTTACGATTGTATCTGCATATTTTCGATCGATTACGATTTCTTTTGTACATTATGGTTAACTAGTTATCAGCTGCGGCTTCGCTCGCTTTTTCAGGTATTGGTTGTCACGTGTTAGGCAAAAAACGTAACTTGAAGTTCAACTTTGCCAAAATTTACTAAACCCAATTAAAATTAAACTAATTTAAAACTAAATTAAAAACATACTGTCAAACTTTATAATTATGTTTGAATGTTTGTATAAATAAGGTCACCATTAGATATATATATGTTTATTATTATGTTACTAGTTTAAGTTTCCTATGTAAGTGAACTTTGTTCTTAATGGGAAATAAATCATCTCTAAATCTAATCTAAACCCGTTCCTTTGGTTTGGTCATAAATGAGTGACAGATAGACAGACAGAACGACATAGATACTTTATTAATATATAATATTAGTATAGATTATTGAAAAAGGTCATTTGATATACTTAAATATACATTTTTGTAGTGTAAATAAATAAATATGAGACAACATCACATACATTAATCACATACTATGTACATTACTCTGATCCCAATGTAAGTAGCATTTGTGTTATGGAAATCAGAAGTAACGACGGTACCACAAACACCCAGACTCAAGACAAGATAGAAAACTAATGGTAATCTACATCGACTCGGTCAGGAATCGAACCCGGGACCTCAGAGTGGCATACCCATGAAAACCGGTGTACCACTGGACCATGGAGGTCGTCGAGTGTGCATATAGTATTTATTTTTTGCGTGTTTTTTTAATGTCTATTCATCCATCCATGTCTGAGCTGATAGTTCGTGCTGACGCGCGACGGAGCCCCCGAGCGGCAGCGTTCGTTCAATCCATTTCACGGACTAGTGCTCCCTGTAATTACAACGTATTCGGAACCAATGATTTCATATCATGCCTCATATTCGATAACCTGTTGACATCAATATAGACATATATCTAAACGCTTCGTTGAGCAGGAGTAATGGTAAATTATTTTCGCCAAAAAATATTTTTTCGTTAGATGTCAATCTCTTACGATTTATTATAATCTAAAAGTGGTACAACACTTTTCTACTAAAATATTAAAAAAAATAAAAATTATGACTTTAAAAAAATAAATTAAGACTAAACAAGCAAAAAGCTTAATTGTTCACCAATAAAAATTAAAAAAAGTATATAAGCAATGTAGATGGTACGAATTTATATTTTTCTTGGTTCATTACTATTTTACATAATTGTTTGACTCTACATATCATGTTTTTTAATTTATTTATACAATATGTACACTGAACGGTGTTTGGTAATAAACTAATTCTTTGAACGATATGACATATCTCTTAGTAGTTTGGGAATTGCTTGTGAGAATGTGTACATTACCCTATAGAATTTAAAGTTAATTTAATTATAGTCTATTGTTCGATAGAAGACAATAGTATGTTAAGTGAAATAGCAAGTCGTCTGCAGTTTACAGCTTGTACTTGCATGGAACACCTGTGCCGATATTGTGTACTGACTGAAAACACTATGAATGAAGACATTTTCAAAGAATTCAATAGTTTATGTTAAAGAGTAAGCTCAGTTACGTCCTACATGCTGTTTATTATTTTGTCTTACATTGGCGTTTTCAACAGTTTTAATTCCGTGTGTACTAAGTAAATAATGACAGTTCAGCTTTGTGAACAATCTTTAAACAAATTATAAATAAAAAACTCAAATGCCCATACAAAAACTTTAGTTTACTATCGCCATATTGATTTATTTCAATAACGATGATGTATTTTTACGATACTACACACATCCAAATCTGATTAGATATTTAAGAGCTACAGTGAAATAAATAAACTCACATACATACATACTACATGAACCCCGAAAAAAATACACTTATTTTTCGGCAGTCGTGCTTACATATGTTTAGTACAATAAAAATCCCACTACATTTCAATCGAAACTGAAAACATTTCATATTTTTAATTAATTATTATTAGCCAATGATAATACAGCTACGTAACATACTCTGCAAGAATATTGTCATTTCTTGAAACTGTTTAATTTAATATGCATATATATTAATATGCAGTATGGAACCTTATTGCTGTAGTATTAAATATACGGCAAATATTAAACATATACTCATCGTCGGTATACTATAGTATTACAAAGTATCAAAATGTTTATTTCATTATATCCAGGTGATTCTTGACGTTGACAGCTGTATCCTGTCATGCGATGTCTAATATACTTTGTAGTTTAATAACTAGGTACAGCTAAGCTCTGAAGTGTGCTTAGGGATTATAAATTTGATATAACGTTTATTACTTTTACAAAATATGTAATGCCGAAGGCTCTCAAATTGTACTGAGCTCCAATAGTAGTTTCTTTTTTTATAAATAACTTTATTTATCTCATGCAGCATACAGTTTCTATGTGTTCATTTTCCATACATCTCATTAACTGTTTATGAAAACGTTGTAATCACATCCAAGTACATAAATATTAAATAGAGAGTATTTTAAAGGTATTTTAATGCGTATATCTTATCAGCCCGGAAGCGTTATGCCGTTGATTAAACTCAGCGATATAATTTACTTAGGATTTGAGGTTAGAGAAAAACTTTCTTATCTATCCGGATACGTAAAACAAACTGTAAAACAGCAATATTTGTTACACAGAGATAACATACTACGTTATTAAATATATCACATAATGTTTATAATTAGTCGCTCACTTAAAAATACGGAAATAATGTACGTCTATAATTAAAATTAATTAATGAGATAAGGAGAACTGCTCTACTCAATTTTTGTTATCTAGATATTTTTAAATTTAAATTATTCATGAATTAAATATAATGACTAATTCAATCTAATTTTTAAATACATAATGATTTCATTACTCAGGAATGATTTCAATAAAGTATATTTTGTTTTTTTTTTTTATACAGATTTTTGGCACAGATAATTAATGTAATTAATTAAAAAAGAAAAAAGTAAAATCTTGGTGATTTTTCATAATATATTTGATGAATGCAAGTCTACTTTGTGTATGCATATGAAAAGGCAGGTTTCTACCCCTTGACATTTACAAGATATTCCTTTTAATTTAAACAAAAGATCATACGTACATACAGAATGTGTGAAACAATTTAAATAAAATTTATAAGCTCTGATTCGCGTGTTAAAGTACTACAGAAAACAATTTCGCATGCCGCTGTCCACCCTTAGTGTTAACGGAATTGTCCTCTGGTTGCATTTAGGTGCGACCCACGCCTGAAGGCTTGGCCAACACACACGCCATCTTTTAATGTTATTTTTGATTTATGATCCAAATTATATTGTACTCGGAAGCTCTACATTATACTCGGAAGTGTTATTTATACTCCAATAGTTTATTGCTATGGTTAGTTGATTTTGTAATGTTGATCAGAAATATAATCGGTAAATTTTCAGCCTTTCGATCTATTATTAATATTTTCTCAGTGGCTTTAATAATTGTATGTATTAAATCCAGTTTAACTAGAGGCACAAAGGACATAACAACTTAGCTTATCATCAAAAAATTATTATGACAATATGTGTTTCGCTTAATTTTATCGTTTGATCACGAAGAAATAAAATCATACTCAATTTTGTTTTTTGCTAAAATAAAACTAGTTAACGTCTTATACATAGCGATGCTATCGAGAAAATACGACCGTAGTAAATATCTTATCGATTTATTTTATCTGTGGTCCATGGCGTAAACCCGTCGAGAGTTGCACTGGTATCTGTTAGCAACATTAGCGCGGTGGGTAATTACTGTTTGACCTAAATGCTCGCTAATTGATATCTCGACCTGCTAAGCTTAACAGACCGAATTATATACGACCTCCTTGGGATAGGGTGTAATTTATGGGGGTCAAGGTTTCATTATTTATATTAATTTATGTAGACGAATTATGAACAGTTTACAAACATCGATGTATAATACTAATTGTTTTCTGGTGTAATTAAATAAAATAAAACAACAGTTATTGCGGCTCCCAATTATTTTATATACCATACGGTATTCATGAATATCTAAGCTTCACTTGGTTGTAAAATGACGATTCAAAAGTACTTGTAAAAGCCTACTTGAATAAAGTTTATTTTGATTTAATTTGATTTGATTAAAAATGATATATATTTTTTCATGTCAAGAAAATCGATTTTCAAAATAACTTGTAATAACTTAATTAATTCCCTATATTTGTAATATGGGAAAGCGAATCCATTTGATTATTAATAAGAACAATATATTTTAAATTAGGAGTTAAAGATATAAAGTTATTGAAATGTACAAGCTACTGACTTATAAGCTTAAAGGTGCCACAACAATTGATCTATTATAAGGATAGGCGAATATTCGTTATCCAGTCACGTTTTTGTAAAATATCGGCAAACATTACTAGGAATAACAATCAGGCAAGTCGGATGTCGCCTCGACGAATTCAAATCGATTCCAATCTATTTGGTAATATTACAAAATTGATTTCCATGTATTATGGACTCGATTGTATCTTAGACATTTATGTAACTTTGTCCGCTTTATATTTGTGTAAAGATTTTTGCTATATGTAATAAGTATGTTAGTAAGATATACTCAAATAACGGGCTATTCCTGCTTTGAGGTGGCAATTCTTCGAAAATCAAATTGTGTCACTTTTATCTAAAAATAAATCGATTGTGCCACTGCATTGTTAAATAGTTTGCTGCCGCTCCTAAATATCGACCGGGATGTAACTTCCAGAACGTCGTAAAACCGTATCGACAGTCTGGTTCCGTATGCAATAACATCCTAAAATGGTACATAGAAATTTCATAGCTTATCTATATATAAATAAAATTTTATAGCATCTCTATAACATAAACTACTATTATAATATCACTATTGCTTCTGAAATTTAATATGATATGAATGTAGTCTCAAGATAAGAAATATAGCTTTATTTTATATACATGCATATATATTTATAACAGAAAATAATTGAATTGAAATATGACCGACGACTAAAATTAATTTTCAATTAGTTCAAAGCTCGTTATTTTTTATGAATCTCAAGAATAGATTTCTAAACACTCAGTGTTATAAAACGATAGGAACAACATTTAAAAACTGTTTCGTTTAGTAGTTGTAGTTTGTGTAAAAGACGCAAGAGTTAAATACTAAAAGAAGCAATTTCGAATGCATTTTATATGCCGGGTAAAAAAACTTTTAATACAACTAGACCACATCAATAATAAAAAGGTGCTTGTGGAACCACAACAAAGCACCTTAAACAACGTGCAATCAAAAACTCCGAAACGAAGCTCACACAATTAGACCGCATTCACGCCCCAACGCTTGTATTCAAATTTCAACCACTGGTGTATAACGATGACGTTTGTTTTTTCTAACGTGTTTTGTTTCTATTATTTCACATCTGAATAATGGAATTCCTTCATTTACATATAATAAATACTTCGATAACATAATTGATATAACGTGATTTTTCAAATACATTGTTATATTAGTTGCATCAAAACTCTTTAAGCATTTTACATTTTTAGCGAATCAGCCAAAGAGACTATATGGCTAGACTAGACCTAGTAACATCTGCTCGGTGTATTAGTGATTCAGGTACACGTATCCGAACGTCAGCCGTTATGCACTTTGTCATGTGTCAATATTAAATTGATGTTCTCTACGTGCCACAGATACTAACACGATTGAGTAGGTCAAATAAGAAAATTAGTTACAGTTGCAACTTTGTTTTTATCTTGCGTGTGTATTTCTCATATTTAAAGGTCTCAACATAGAAACACCCAAGTGTCGTGTTATTTAAAAATATATATTATAATATATTTAATATTTTTAAATATCTCAACTGACTGTAAATCTTTGTTGTTTGTGTATAATTTCCCCGTCGTAATGAAACAAATTACTCAAAATCAGTAAAATATCTATATCTACTATTGCATTTGATTAATAAGTATCTGCGGTTTGTACTGTAGGGTTTGTGTCGGAAAAGTTTGTTAGTAGTTAGTTTGTTTTTGTTGTTGTTGAATTATTGGTCAACAGGACAAATACATAAATAACGATATTATACACCTTTTATTTTGAACTTCGTTAAAGAAATGTATTCAAAAATAAAACGAATAGCATGCTATATATAGATGAATGCGTAAACATTTACTATATTTACCAATTTTACAGTAGCTAATGCCTAATATTCATTATATAAACATTTGTAATCATCATATCAAATAAAAACAAACATCATGCAATTTATATGATTGAAAACGAATGTCAGCGAGTCAGCGAGTCAGCGAAACATAGATAATGGGAGGGCCGCTTTCCTCGCAAGTAGGCCACGATCGCTAAGTGAAATTAAACACGACACCGACGGAAATGCATCAAAACTTGATATTTCTGACAACGCAAAAGCGAAAACAAAGTCATACACGCGACAACAACTACATTGCGTCTTCAAACATCTGTTCTATAATATCTTTAAGTATTAACACAACTGTAGCCTGTATTTGTAATGTAAATGTAATATTATATACTCAACTCCAAATTCAAATTTTTTGATGTGTCTAATTGATGAGAAATTATTGTTTTTCTCCATTTTATTTTATCTGTTTATGGAACTACGCTCATGTAGCGGACAATTTTCTACAAATATCATCTAGTATTATAAAGATAATAGCGCGTAGGAGATTGATCGGTTGTATATTGAAGACTTCATTGATGATAGGAGTTAGAATAACGTAGCTATAGAGCAGGCACTATATATAAAATCACAATATAATTGACGCTTACATTTTTCACGATTAATTTAATTAAATTAAACAAAATAGGTTTTAGTATAGACTGACAAAACATATACGTGCGAGTTACTTATTAAATAAATAAAATTAGTCAAATATTAATAAGTCTTAAGTTTTATTTATATATTGTAATCACAATATTAAATACCCTTGCTGTGGAGATTGCCTATATATCGATATATAGCAATTAAGTATTACTAATAATACTTAAATAAGACTATTATATACGACTACTAGGAATTGAAATGGCTTCCCATTGATGAATATATATAAAATGGTGAAAAGTGCACGCGTCAAGATAAAAGTGCATGTGGCCCATACGTGTTAAACGTAGCAGAAAGTAGGCCGTAACATTCGATCGTAACTTACAACAGTTCTATAGAATACCAAACGTACGAAAAACTACCGAACCATGAAGAATATTTGAACGAATAAATTCGTAAGCATTTATACAAATGTATTTGTATACTCTAACAACTTCATTTACTTGAAAATTATTGGCCGATTAGTAACTGTTTATCGTATTGTTTTACCTTCTCTTTCGATTCGATTGATTTAGTATTATATCTTTCGTTTTGATAAGATAAGGACATGTTTTAGCACTTAAAAATATTTATTTTAAAATCACTTAATAATAGGATACATCTATTAATTTTAACTGTCTTTAAAATACTCAATAATCGGTTACTGTGCTCATGTCACAATAAAAGTAAATTCAATGATAAAAACAGAATAGTAGAAAACATAAATCAAGGTACTATCTATGAATAAATTTTCCTTTCTATCTTTCACAAACGTATTTAACATTTTGTTTTAATACCCGGTTTCATTCGCGTTAAATTTGGATTATACATGTTCCGTTCATGATGAGTACTTGCGTAAAGTTTGCTCGTTTGGTTGACGTTTATAGTTATTGCTCCGCCTCTTAGGACTACAGCGAGAAGTAATATATCCTACAGCTTCCGGAGTAAAAGGATTATCTAGTTCTTTAAAGTCAACAAGTATTATTCCCGACGTTATTGATTTGAATCAGTCGAATTCTAAAAAACATAAATAATGTATTTAATATAAAATATTTTGATAAATATATATTTTTTTTTTTCAATGTGATACAAGCTTTACGTTCGTTACACCAACCAGGAATAATAAATTAGGTACAAAACGAAGTAAGCATACCATTATAAACTTTGAAAGGAACAAAACAGTTTTGAATAGTCAGAATTCTTTAAAAGTTTTCGTAACTGCTTCGCAGTTCGCAGTATTATGGTTGAAATCAATTGGACAAAGAGATTTCGAGGGCCATTTTGTACAAGCACCTTTGCTTCTTTTGCAAACAAATTTTAATAGCGGAAATAAAATCTTTAGATTTTAGGGGACTAAATATACTCGCTTTTCACTGAAAGGAAAAATTCTACGCGATTTTAATACAGAAGGTATTAAGTGTGTGTGTGTACTGTTTTTTATTGAAATATTAAGGCTGATAAAATCTCATCAAACCCGACAGTTTCGGGTTATATCTAGCCGATCAATTTAACACTCTATTTTAAAACTTAACACAAAGCTCATAAGGTACATATTCAAACGCATGCTATAGAAGATATAGGTATTCTTGAGATAAACCCTATGAATATTAATGTCGTAACCACGTGGACTATGACCTCGAGGATACAGCCCTGCTGGTCCTTGGCACTTACCTGTAACAAAGGAAGCATAAAATTATACAACGAAAATATTTATTAACATTTCGGAATTGGTACGGAAGTGTATTGTTACAGCAAATATGTTGTCCATTCTATAGCACTCGTGATTTTATTGAACCCGGATGAAGGAGGGTGAAAAGTTAGTAATTAAATGTATTTCTATACTGGACGAGTCAACAATTTATGTGACGTGACCACCCTGAAATGCTATTGTGTTTCACTTCACGCCAGTCACTTGGCGAGGAGAATCTAATGGAATAAGGCATTGTACGAGTATATACCGATTTAATGAATTCTTTGTTCAGCTCTCCTCTCTTGGTTGTGATTAATTCAGGCAAAATTGTGTACATAATATATAAATTACAGAAATTGATCAAATCAATTTTAGTGTAAAATGTTTTCAAGTTTAAGCGTTGTCAATAAAAAATAAGTATTTCAAAGCATCAAAAATTCATATTATATCTATCAACGTATTTAGAAAAAAGCATACTACAAAAAAAAATCTTATCGAAATTATAATACACACTTGTATCATGTATTGCCGACAACCATACAAAAATCCATTACGATATTTGAAATATCTCCAAAACTAACAAACCTTAATGAAATACCTTAAAGAGCATTAGGTAGATATAGATATACAATGGCCGGTTATTGAGACAGAAATACCGCGGCCCTTGTCCATGGCTGTCGTAAATTAGACGAATTCGAGTCCCAGAACAACGAAATCATGTTAAACACGCGGGCACGAGATCAGAAATAACGTACAATAAACCGTAAAATAAAGAGACCCGCGTTCGGATAGGCCATGCTAGAATGACTCTTATTCCTTCAACAATAAAAACAAAATTTATTTTCGAATTATCCCGCATTGTTCCCTAAATATGTGGTAATACTATACAAAGACAGGCGGAAAAAACAATACAACACGTTCTTCTGAACGGGTATTCATCTCGTTATGTTCCCCATAAAAGGGTTGTGATTTCTTTTTACCTCATTGAGATGTGAAATTATTTTTTAATTGACTGCAGTATTAAGGCATTTTATAACTCGCTGTAAGTAATGGTATTTACTTGCGAACGATACTAACCAGTTTAAAAAGATAAAAAAACTGTTCTGATCGTTAATTAAGCTGAGAGAAAAATTGCGATTTTCTCAAATTTTAAAACTCTTACGAGCAAAAATAAATACAAACGGTAATAATATAGTGTTGAATAATGTAGACAATTAATGTTTGTGTCCTCCACATTGTTCCGACAAGCTCATAATTATATTTCATTCAGGGACAATGTGATGACACAGATAATTAAAAGGTTCATGACTCGGAAACATCAAAATGTGCTCGTTATGAGAGACTACGTACATGGATTAGGTACGAGTAGATAACCGAATAGACGGCCGTATGTCATCTACATATATTATTATTATAATTGTGTAAGTCTGTCTGTCGCTCTTTCACGACCAAACCGCTGAACCGACTTTGATGAAATTTGGTATGAAGCAACCTTGAAATCCAAGGAAGAAAATAGGCTCCTTTTTTGCCTAGCACATGACAACCAACACCCTAAAAAGCGAGCGAAGCCGCGCGCGACTACTAGTAATATGTATATAGATACAATTACACATAGATAATGCTTACAATCTATTACTCTACATTTATAAGTTCTAAATAATATTAAAATAATTATACATCTGTGTAGAAAAATGTTTAGAACAATATAAAACCAAGTAATAATGAAAGTATTGCAGGCTATTACAAGCGAATGGCTTTTTACATTTAGCCCACAACTGTTGAATTAAACTCAAATTACAGCTTACGGTTTTGCGGCGAACGAAGAGACGTTTAAATGACGCGTGGGTTTTTTGGCTTACTTAATTTTATCGGGAAACGACCAAAAATGTGTAGGATTTTTAACGATAAAACTTCAAACTGCACAATGTATTATGCAAAGCTACACGCGAAGGAACGTATTCTACTGGCGCCATAAAATAAAAATCGCAATTCGCTCAACTTTAACTATTTCTAAGTACTTTAGATAGCACTTACATGATAAGAACCCACTCATGTCAAGAGACCATTCTAATAAACAATTATAACATCGCTATTATATACTAGAAAATATATCAACTAAAGATAAAAGTTATTATTTACAATTCAATGCATGTATGGAATTTATTAACAAATAATACCAGTTACGGCATTTTAAGTTGTTTTATTAAAATTTCATTTTCTAATCTCGAATCTTAAAAGCCGATTAATCATCTGGGCTGGTCATAAATTACAGGGCTAGTTCTTTTGATTTGTAATTCAATAAACCAGTCATATAATTAGATCTAAGAACAGGTTATTTTATCAAACACACTAAAACACTTGTTCAAATATATACAACATATTATATGTGCACTTATAATTGGTTCAAATGAATGTTTGTTGTAAAATTATAATTTATATAAACGCTGAAAAACATCGATAGCTTTCGAGTATCGAAGACGATTTTGAAGTTAGTATATATATGGTGTTAATATTTTTGTGTAAATTTGTAAATCAAATTATAATAATATTATATTATAACAGTATATATATAATAGTAGGGCTTTCCAAGTATCCCGCTACTCATCAAGTCCAACTTAGTCGCAGTGGTTGGAATATGTGTGGCTGATAAGGTACAACCCACTCATCAGATATTCTACCACCAAACAGTTACACTAAGTATTATTGTGTTCTGGTTTAGAGTATGTGTACCTGTACGCCAGTGTACCTGTACGCACTATGGACATAACATATCAGGTTCATCCTAAGGTTGACGGCGCATTTGACAATTGAGGAGTGTGGTTAATATTGCTTACAGCATCAATGCCTTTAGGTGGGGTTGGTCTCTTACCATTATTTAGACCATTTGTCTATCCTCCTACCTTTACCATATCATATTTGTATTTCGGTTCTTTAGAGAGCTAATGTAAATATAGGCGCAATAGACAAGATCTAAATTCCTATGGTTTTGATGTTCTTATTTTTTTATATCTTAGTCTTTTACTCTTATAAGTTAAATATATAAGTAACCAAACATCGTATTAACATAAAACGAATATTTCATTCAAAGCAGGACTCCTTTTTATCGACAGCGCTTTGATGCATCCTGCGTTTAATACAAAATTACGTAATACATCTTTCACCTATAAGGCATTGTCGATTGTCGGCATCTTGTTACCAATTAACAGTCGATTTCTTTGCCTCCGTATATAGAATCGATTAATTCCAAAATACATGGTACATCAAACGTAGCTACCAATTCAGCTGCCAATTTTATACGAAGAATCATAAGGGTATTGAACATTAATTGGAAGCTGAGTTATTTTCTCTCATAAAATAATATCGGATGATTCAAGTGCCGTGGTAGCTTAATGAGCAGTGGCCTTATTTAAGCATTTACTTGTTCTCTACATGCATATCTTCATATTGTAGCCTGCAGGCGTCAAGAACGTAATAATGATAGCCCTTAAAGAAACATCGATTTAAGTCTTAAGCATAATAATTAATGATTTCTCCATGACTTGTCGGCGTAAACAATAAAGATATTTTACAACTACTTGTTTCTTAAATAATAAACTTTCAAAAGAAATATAGAAAGTTGGTATTTTAATTTAAACATCACAAGTTGTCCTTAAACCACTAAAAAAATAAATGAAGTAATACATAGACTTAGAATAGTATAAAAAGTAAATGAAATGCAAAGGAGCCGACGACAGTGCATTATTACCAAAAGCCAACGCAGTGCCCACCACATGCCTGATTCCAACGTTCCTTAAAAAAAACTGCTCCTAACGCGCCATGCGGGCCGTATTAGGAGCAGTTTTTCCCATCAAGCTGGAGCCACCAATTTTGGATATGGTAGCTCTATTCCATTCTTATATACTCAACGTAACTCAAGCATTCCATGAGATGAGTAAAGATGAAAAACAATTTTGACAATGCGTTGATGCAATGCCATTGATCGAGATCGTGAATAATCTATGACATTCGTTATGGATACGTGAAAGAATTGATTTGTGAATGTCGGTTAAGGTTTTCAATTTTGTAAGTAAAATTCAAGTGACCATACCAACTTTAGAAGTGTTTAACATTAGATACTTATTTATATCTATATTTGAATACAGATACTTCTTAATCCCAGCAGTGTCATGGTATGAAAAATCTGGTAAGAAATGTTAATTAAGAAGTCTCGTGAAAAATAATCGGAAATGATATAAAATCAAAATAACAAGTATTCTCTTTTGTTATTCAATGATAAAAGGATTGATTCAATTAATTTAATTTGAATCAAACAGTAATTTGAATTGAAACTACAATAATGCTGTAGTCAAAAGTCGTAAATGAATAATGTAATTTGTTATTTTTCGTTACAATAAAACCCTTATTAAAACGTACTTGATAAATGTTTTCATTTTATTAACCTTAGTGCTCAAGAACAATGATCAATTTAGACTATAAATAATGGCGTTGTAATAACTATATAATACGAGTTGAAATATTTTTCGGCGGCTCTGATATTGAAGATTTATTGCAACTAATAACAGAGCACAGACAATGTAACTTACTTGAGTTGAATTTATAGTATGGTTAGGTTAGTTATACCTATCAATGCGTAAATTGATATTATTCAATAAAAATAACTAATCGTATTCTTCGATTTTTAAAATTTTCTTTAATTTTTTATCCTTTATATTTGCACCACATATAAGATTTTTATTTTATTTAATTATCCTCGTAAATGATTTGATTATATCATATACTGCAAATCTATTACCAAACGGATCTTTAACACAAGCGTAGTTCTTATTGAGGTTGTTTTAAAGAGAAATGGTCTCGATAAAAAGTCGGACAAGTTTAATGACAGCATTACATCTAGGCTTGGTGACAAAAAAAACGTGTGGAACCGGGTCTTGTCACCCACGCGAATTCCGAGCGAGGCGAGAGTTGCCAGTGCCAAGATGCACCGCTCGTATTACTACATCTGTCCCAATAACTCCATCAATCATTTTACATTTGCAAACTTAACGGCCTTCAGTTAACAAAATCTTAGTTTGTAATCGAAAACCAACTTATAATTAGAACTCCTTTGTGTGTAAAAGAACGAGTTTGGTTTGAATATTTCTTTGAGATTATGCAAAAGGTTATATAGTGTCGTGTTTTTGTATAAGGTACCCATTTCTAGACTAGTAACATGAAATATGCATAACATATTAGCAAGTATAATTTGTAGGTTGACGCTGTCGCGAGGTCGATGCTCAAATAAAGTTTACTTCAATTTGACGTGAAAGTTAATTGAAATATAGTATGCAAAATGATAGCAAATAAAATAATATTATTCGGTTTATGAGTTCAATGTACTGCTGATTCATACACGAATTTCAAGATTAGGACGAGTATCCGAGCCGATACCTAAATATAGACCGGAAGGGTGCCTTAAAATGTATGCGGCTTTAATGCTAAAAGTTAAACAGCCATGAATTTTAATAGCGTACCACATTTGACGATCGCTTGGCTACTTAGGCTCTATAAAACAGGTTTAAATTACATTTTAAAAGAATTTGATTTTTATACTTACTTAAATAAGATATTATTCATTCAGAATATAAAACAATTGTATATTTAAGTGACTATACTGGGATACCGCATAACTAATTAGTTCTGGAATTTCATAGTTTATTATTAGAAATTACAATCCTTTTAAAAGACACGTCAGCGTCCAATAAATAACGAACACATTTCGATGTGATGTATTTAGGTAATGAGTCAAGAAGCTATGGGAAACTAAATCTCCATGAATGAGCTCATCTTTTTACAAAAATAAATTTATCACCCCCTTAGTCATATATTTTTATTCAATGCTTAATTTTAGTACGTAATTTATATATTTCATAAATGCATCATCCATGATAATGAAATGCATTTGTTTAAAGATTTATTGTTATTCTTATCATTAAAGTTACTGAATTATATATAAGTAACAACACGAGTTTGTTTGTTATTTTTTTTATATTTTTTCATATGAAAAGTTGTTTGTGAGTAATAAACTATAATTAGAGGTTTGAGATCTATGATATAAGCTTTGATTTAACCGTACGAAAATATTATAGGTAACAACTTGTTATCATATATAACATGATATCTTTGTAAAATTGACAAAGTACAGGCTTTTTTATCGTATTTACCTAACCCGTTTTGTTTAAAGCAGGAATTTTATAAATAGACCTGCTTTCCCTCGCCTTGGCTATACTTTGTCAAATGTAATATAATTACAATTATATTTATAGTATATACATTTTTATATTTTGTATGCACTTAAAAACACTATTTGATAAAAAATAACTAAAGTGGAGTATTTGTTGTTGTTATATTATTATAACGAATTATCTGTGTACCAAACAGAAGTGGTGAAAAATCCTAAGATTTTAGGGTATATTGAGTATCATAGTATTGTTTTTTCTTAAAATATAAACTTTTAAATCCTTATTTGCAAAATTATCAAAATTTTAATGGATACCATTACTTACGGTACCTTAACACACATTATTCTTAATAGACGACTCTAATAGAGGCCTTTAAGTTCTTCCTGCAGATGCATCTATAGAGGTCAATCTGAAACAAACATAACTATCGAACCGCAAATATTACGGTAAAACTGGTTGACATTACTTTATTAAATCCGTAACATGCGGTCAATTATAGATGTGCGCTCTCGATACAAGCGAAGAAAAACTGAGAGCCATTAGAAGAACAGTTACGTAAAACGCATAACATTTTACAAATGCAGTCAAGTTAGAAACTAGTAACCACAACCTAAATGAAACGAACAGCAATGTTATAGAACCTAAATTAATGATAAATAAATAGTATAATACTTTCGGTGCTCTGAGATATAATATTTATATAATTTGAAATCAGATTTTATTGTACTTTTTATAGTATACATATATTCTTTTTTTTTTAATTGTTTTATATGAACTGTCTTGTTATAAGGCTGGATATTCTGAGATTCTGGGGCCATATTTTGGACCGGATCAATAAAAAGTTATTGGGATTTTCCGTCAATAAATTCACGGTAACAGCGCCGATGTTATCCGTCTGAAACGTTTCTTGTCATGTCGAGTTTACTACTCCATCAGGTTATCATAGTAAGGAAATATTATGTGCACATGTGTTTTGTACACTTTTGTTTACTCTATATATTATATCGCCTGACTTGTGAGGGCTAGTATCTCTCACTGTATTTGAAATAATTTTGAAATACTTTAATCATCAATAGCTATCGTTGAAAAATGTTATATTCCTATCCATTAGCATTTTTATTATAAGTTGCAAAGTTATTGAAAATGCTGCAAAGAGGCTACGTCCAACTTATGGTCAGAATAACGGAGATAGGCACAGTCAATGGATCGGAAAAACTAGTCGATACTCAGTCTGCGATCTCTTCGTGTGACGGTATGTCTACTTTATTTGATGTGTACTAAATGATTCGGGAACATCGATATACTAATTTACTTAAACTTTATTACAACCAATAACTTCTGGTATGTATTATTATTATTATAAAAAACATTTTGTGTAAATTAACTCATGTTTATTATGCAAATATCAAACCAACAATATCCTATCTATAATTTAAGTTTAATAAATTATATATTTAAATGTATATCCTTCATACTACTACATCATTAATTTTGTTTATTGAATGGGATTTCATACTTAATAAATGCTGGATAAATGTTATGTTACTTATAAAAATATTTACAACAATAATAAATAATAATGTGAGTTTCGATCTTACGCAGACATTTTTCATTTATAACAGGCAATTAAGGGTTTTTTCTTCGTTCCAGGTTCTAGTTTATCTTGCTCGCTGATGGAGTTGATCCTGACCGTTAGCGCCACCTAACTGTATATGTAATGTGGAGTCACAATGCCACCGGGTGACCGCTCCTTGCCATTACGAGTTGCCATATACAGAACATGCCCTAGACACGTAATTATGTCTAATGATAGAACCAATAAATATACTACCCACATAATTTATTGGTCTCGTTACCGCTAAACACGTAAACAAACCTCTTTGAATTCATAAAAGAACTATATATTACAAGTATGCCGCGGGTTCGCTCGCATTTTAGGTTGTCATGTATTAGGCAAAAAAGTAGCCTATATTCTTTCTTGTGCTTTAAGTTTGCTTCATACCAAATTCCATCAAATTCGGTTCAGCGGTTTAGTCATGAAAGAGCAAGAAACAGACAGACAGAGTTACTTTCACACTTAAAGTAAAGTACAGTAACTGCCTGTAAATTTCCCACTGCAAGGATAAAGGCCTCCTCTTCCATTAAGGAGAGGGTTTGGAACATATTCCACCACGCTGTTCTAATGCGAGTTGGTGGAATGCACATGTGGCAAAATTTCGATGAAATTAGACACATGCAGGTTTCCTCACGATGTTTTCCTTCAGCGCCGAGCTCGAGATGAATTATAACATAAATTAAGCACATATATACTGGTGGTACTTGCCTGGGTCTTAACCCGCAATCATCGGTTAAGATGCACGCATTCTAACCACCGGGCCATCTCTTTTACATTTATAATATTAATATACATAAATAAGCTTTTACTATTGCATAAATTACAAATCACTTTTACAGAAAATAAGTTTTTTATAATATAAATATTAAATGCTTTATAATTAAGTGTTAAAGACAAAAGATCCTTAATTAAAGATTACGGGTTCAAATTCGTGCAAGCGCTACTGATTCATGTGCTAATTTGTGGTTATTTATTCATCTCGTGCTTAGCGGTGCTCACGTGTTTCGGTACAAAATCTATCTACAGTGATCAGTGATTATATCAGATTAATATCCAGTATTATATAGTAATAGCAACAACAACAACAAAACAACAACAACAGCCTGTAAATTCCCACAACTGAGCTAAAGGCCTCATCTCCCTTTGAGGAGAAGGTTTGGAACATATTCCACCACGCTGTTCCAATGCGGGTTGGTGGAATACACATGTGGCAGAATTTCTATGAAATTTGTCACATGCAGGTTTCCTCACGATGTTTTCCTTCACCGCTGAGCACGAGATGAATTATAAAGACAAATTTGCACATGAAACAGCGGTGCTTGCCTGGGTTTGAACCCGCAATCATCGGTTAAGATGCACGCGTTCTAACCACTGGGCCATCTCGACTCGTGATATATATATATATATATGTGATAGTAATAGCATTGGAACAGATTTAAAGGACCTTTTTAATTTTTTCGATGATTTCGAAGATATACTCATAAATTGATAGCATCGTTTTCGTCATAAATGCATATATAGTAATGTCGTTCGTTGGAACAAATAATTACGATTCCACTTCAAAACGATGTCGTTATGTCTCTAGCATCAACTAATCGTACAATAAGTCACACTAATAACTGTAAAACTTAAATTAAAAAGTAACATTGTTTAACTTACGTTTCAAATTAAAACATTTTCGTATTATTCATGCCTTTCATTTTATTAATGACTTTCGGACTATTGAATAAAGAAAACAAACGCAAATACACATTCATTAATTATTTTTTAATTGATAGCAATTGTTTTGTGTATTTTCATAGCAAACCATAAATAAATAACAGTACAACAGAGTATAAAGATTAATGACACCAATCGCAAGAAGTAAAGGTAGTGTTTCATAACGGTCTTCTCCGTAAACTGTAAATGAAATGCGATCTCAATCCAGTTATCAACATCAAGATGGTTTAAAAACTACATAAAAGTTAACGTTTAAAAAACCACTTTTAGACAACTTTTGCTATGTTTTTAGGATAACAATGCACTGTAGGAACTATGAAAGGTTCTATATATATGTAATATAAGGATCACTCAATGCTTTATTATACTATACTATGCTTTAATTTGTCCTATTAATAATATATGATCTCAAAAAAGCATTGGTAAATAAGGTGTTTAAGTAAATGGAGGTATTTATTTGCAGGTCTGCCTATCGATATCATAAAGATTTAGTAGTGATAAATTTGAAATGAAATAACGACCTCCGTGGTCGAGTGCTGCTTACACCGGTTTTCATGGGTCTGGGTGTTTATGGTACCGTCGTTACATCTGATTTTCCATAACACAAGTGGTTTAGCTACTTACAATTGGATCAGAGTAATGTATGTAATGTTGTCTCATACAATTACATTAAACTTAAACTTTTATTTTAAATTCTTATAAACACAACGGTCATTACAGGAACCAGTTTAACACATGCTGTTTATTTCGTATCAAGTATTTCAACGGATAGAACAGGGCTGGAAGCTGACACGCCGGTCGCTATTTTATATGCCTATAATATTTGCTCTTGGAAATAAAATCTTATCTATAGTTAGAAGTACGAATGGCTAAGCAAACACATGTGAGTCATTTTAATATTTCCTTGGATTGATATTCTGACTAATGCTTTAAGATGAGATTTCCTCAAAAACATTTGCGGTTTATTCACCGCACGTTTTCATCATATTAATCATTTAATTAGTAACATATATAACAATAATGTATAAATAATAACAAAATAGTTAGAATCTATGTGGGTATTTAATATGAATTTTAATGTTATCAGTTTATTTAATCGCACAAGAGAAGAAAGTCTTAAGTACAACACGGATTACTTAGGCGTACTTAGTAATAAATATTTACGAAAAATTATATGATTTATAAAAAAATAGACTCATGCAAAACTAACATTATTCTCAGTATACATAAAATCATTACATGTATCAATAGTACAATATTCACAATATTATTATTGCATAGACATATTTACTGTATTCCTACCACAAGAATGCAATTTAATCGGCGTGTTATCTGATAAGCTATAGTTTGATACCGCTGCATTTTGATACCGTTGTTGATTTAAGCGCATATTACGAATTTAGTCTGTGTCATCTACTACATTTGCTGGAATTTTATCAAAATAAAATAATAAGTATCTTTTTTTAGTTATAATAGTTGACATAAGAAAACAATATGGTAGTTCGATCATGCAACTATCTCTAAAGTATATTATCGAAGTTCGAAAGAAAAAGGAAAATTAGATTTTTTTTTATTTTATTTATATTTTTATGGGATGGGAAAAAAGGTCATCTAATGGTAGCTTCGGTAAGGTCAACAGTACCTATAGACATTGGAAAATAAATTTTAAACATTTATTTTTATCCAATACCCCAACTACCTTAAGAACTCAGATGTTATATCCCTTACGCTTGTCGTTACACTCGCTCACCGACCCTTCAAATTGAAACACGAAAGTACCAAAGCGTTAGTGCTTGGCAGTACAACAAATGATTGAACCATTTAATACTTGTGCCAGTGACATTTTTATCTTTTTAAAACGGGCAATAAATTCACTAAGATTCAGATGCATCCCTCATTCCTTTATCATTAATTTATTTTATGTTAAGTTATAAAAATAAATACATAAAATTAATGAGCATGTATTAATTTAATTTGAATTTCCATTACCATCACTTTTAATATTCATTATCTTACTAAAGGCTCCTCCGAAAGTATGTCAGATGGACCGAATTACATTCAACTACAGATCGTTATGGATAATTGGATGCCTGTAGCCGAGCCTGTGAATGACTTTCAAATTTTGAATGATTTCGTTAAGATTCCAACAAGTCAACACAACTTTTGTGTACTTTACTCATCTTGTCCCACATAAATCAATTGATTTTTTATGAGATCTTCCATAATAGAAAAAATTTAAAGGACTTGAAGAAAAAAATTATTACCCAGGTAACAAAAAAGTGTAGAGACTTATAAGGAACTTTGAGTTTTCTGTAATATTTTATATGAATCATTTGCATTGACTTTCGCTATCTTTTAAGAACACTTTTTTTTAAACTGTCTCTTTCAGTTAGTCGTATAACGTCGATTTAATTTTAATAAAAAAAAAATCAAAACAATACATTTTTGATTTATAGTACTCGTACTTTTAAGTCATTTTATAATAGAATAAAATTTTACAACTGCGTTTATAATAGACTACCTACACTAAAATAATACATATTGACAATTTCTTACAACACTAATACACCCTCAACATTGGAAGCAAAACTATTATGTCCCTTGTGCCTATAGTTACACTGGATCACTCATCCTTTCAATTGGAATACAACAATGCCAATTGCGGTTTGGCGGTAGAAAATGTTATAATTGCGGTCGGGTAGTACCTAACTTGTTCAAAGTTCTCTCACCAAGTTTCAAAGCTATTGAGAATTAATGAGAGCGTAAAATAGAACTTTTTAGGTCGTTTCGTTAGTAATATAGAAAATTCATATTTTCTCTTCCGAATGGTATTATAATTCTAATAGCAAAGCATAACTCAGTCGCTAAGAATAATACTTGCTATGAACAAATACCCTCAGACCGGCACAGAGATTATACCTGCGGTCCATTGTATCGGGGAACTTGTTAACTTTGGACACGGTTCTGAGAACGCAACACCTTTACATTAAAAGCTTTGAATATCAACTGTACTTAGCACGGAATTATCCTCTTTGAGAGACTGCGGTCTTAAGATACTTTTAAATACATTGCTCCGTATATCATGTACGAATATAATTTTTTGTGATTTTATTCTTGAAGACGAAGTATGAAATAAGTTACAATACTTGTATTATCATTATATGAAATTAAGTACTATTAATTTATATTGATTGCTTGTGAAATATACGTTTAGAGTAATGCAGACTATGTTCGGTCATAATTTTAACAGAATAGGCACTTAAATACAATGCGCAGTGCAGTAAATGTAAAACGTCACTACAAATGTAACGAAATATTTAGATCGTTGTTCAGTGAATGTCAGAAGTTCTAAGTGTTCTAACGAAGGTATGTGTTTAACATAACAAGGGGGTATGTACAAAAGGCGCGGTAATATATGCCTGACTAGTCGCCCGCGGTTGCGCTCACGTTAAGGGAGTTGGTTGTCATGTGTTAGGTAAAAAGAGGTAGCCAGCCAAACTTGAACTCCAAGGAAGGACTTTCTTTCATCAAATTCGGTTCATTGGTTTGGTCTTGAAAGATTGACAAACAGACAGACAAAGTTACATTTACAATATTAGTATAGAAATATAGATAAGATGTCAAACGAAGTTCCTCGAGTTATAACAAACATAAAAATAATAATTGAATACCTGCTCTGCTAAGTTGTAAAGTTAAATTGTTAAACAAAACAGTGTATTATTTGTCTGTATTGTATCTATTACGGCTCTGGTTGTTAAACTTTTAAGTACAGGTAGCAATTGAAATTCTAAACGAGAGCACGTGACTAACCGCTTCTAAACTGTTACACGGAAACTAATGTATTGTTAGATTGACTGTTTCGTCTCAAATAGTCTATCCAGGAATAGCAACTGTACGTACAATTTACAAATGTATTTTATATTTATATCAATTCGTCGCCAGTGACTGGATACATCGTGAAAATATAACATCAGTACAATACCAAAATAACTTATTCTAACAGGTATTATGTATATAATACCTGTTAGAATAAGTTACGTTAGAATAAGTACCTGTATAGGTAGTATATAAAATCTAAAAAGTTTTGTCGTTTGTATATTTTTTAAAAATCATTTAAGAGGTACGTTATTATGTACGCAGATACGAACAAGTAAAGCAAAAGCAGTTCTTAAAAACAACTCAGTCAAAAAAACATCCGGCGGAACCCACCACCACTTTTAGCGAAAGTGATCAGCGTTAGACAGTGGTGCAGTCCATAGAGGGCTAAGTTGCGCAGACATCCAATTAGAGGGAATGTGCCTCTGCGACTTCAATGTTATACATGGTGTTTGTTTAGAAATAAAATAAAGATCAAAGAAAATTTTACGTTATTTTAATATCTTTTTTTTGCGGGTAGAAAATAAAATACTTTGAATATTACAATAAAAAATTACTGCTTAATAATAATGCAAACCTATATTATCAAATGCATTAAATATATTAAAGTATAAGTATGAATAGCACTGGAAAGACATTTACTTATTAATAAGCCACGACATTATGGCAACTATTTATTAAGTATGAAAGCTCCTGATGCGACCGCCTGTGAACGAGTGTCCATAAAAGGCATCCCGACAATGGCCTGGGAACTCAGCTCATTTGAGGTGAAACATCATATCAGCCGCTAAATTACTTTATATAGACGCTTTGCAATGTGATAAGTGACAAGTAAAAAAGTTGGCTTTCATTATTAAATGTCACACATCATGCCTTAAAAGCTTGTTATCTGCAAGGCATCACTACTCGAAACAAATTAATCAGTATTAAAAAATACATAGAGTACGTAATTTTTCCATATTTTGCATTGTAAACATAATAATGGCTTACATTTAGGTATATATCTAAGTCTAACAGATTTATAATATCTTAGAAACCATAGTTGACGATGCAATATGCTTAGAACCGACCATCCCGTGGATATATTACTCAAGTATTACACTAAAATAAAAAAACAACTTCATAATATATTATGTTTAAAGGAAAATAATTCTAAAAGCAATAAATCAACAGGACTCATAAACCTGCGCGCTGCAGGAGAACTTTTAGTTAAAAAATATCAAGGCAATAAATTTATCAAAATTTATATATTATATAGTTTCATAATATATATTTCGTTTGCGATTCGACTACTACTCTCTTCTTCTGTACCACTTTCAAACATACTATTATGATAGTATGGTTACTGTACCATGGTACAACAGGATGGTACAACAGTACTGTACACTGGTACAGCCTTGTTTAAAAGGTTCTGTCTGAGACTTGCCAACCGACCTTGGACCAATGATTAAACACATTTAAGTAAAAATGTCATGACCACGATCAGTTTATAGGAAACTTTCCAAATTAATGTTAAAGAAGATAAACATTTTAAGTTGATTTAATTTCAGAATCACTATTTCATATTTATTGTTATTCATTACAATTTGATGAATCATATTTTTTCCTTTGATTATATAGCAAAACCAAAGTTTGTACGGAACCAATAGCAGATATAGGATTTTCTGGTCTCAACAAGAATAGCATATCTGTAGTGCAATAAAAGTTTTTTTTTTCATAATCTATAAAGAACACTTATATCGTTTTAATTTATACCTACACTTATTTTATTTTCCTTTGGGATACGTGACACAAATTTATTATAAAAAGCTTCACTGATTACACTTAATTTAGTTGAGGAAATTATAATCTCATCAAAATGGACATTATTGTGTGTAACCTTGAACTAAATAAGCAGAGGGCAGCACCGTCGCCAAATATGATATCATAGGGATTATCACTATTTATCTGTCGAGATAACCGGGTAAATTAACACGGGCGCCATGTCTCATTGCTTTATCGCACTTTACGTGTAGGTCTTTGCGTGCTTGTAGCGATTAAAAACAACGTCCCTATAATTTATAGCTACATAGAAATCGCATAACAATTTATTAAAGTATATAATTACCAACGAGTATATGTCAGAGCTGTTTTGCAACGACCGGGCAATAAGAGTCAATAAAATTATATATTTTTATTAAGAACATTCGACGCGGCTTCTAGTCCATATTATTTGCTACAAAAAATCTTAACAGGTCCGTCAGTATGAGCAAACCACTGTGACCTTGTCGCTAACGAAGGCTACACACCGTACAAGGCTGGCACACAAAACAAAATAAAACGACAACGCGAAGACCTGCTACAAAAAATAAACTAATAAAACCAGCGATGTTCGAAGCGAGTGCGACGGACCGAAAATTTTACTCTTTTATCTTTTGGCCGTGATTTTTTAACGAGTTACTCGAATTATTAAAAAACATGACGATGAATACCTGCAGTAGTGCAATATTGACTAACGGAAAATTTATTTAAATATCGCACTTATTGTAAACATGCTAATACCCATTAGATATACGCATGAAATTTCGTTTTAAAATTATTCTCATACCTCTTTCTATACTCGTATTTTTAAGTTTTTCATTAATAATTTATATAATAATTACTTCCCTATTTCGTAATAATAATTTACAATATGAAAATAAATATTATATCTCTTTATCAATGTATGTATCTGTGATTTGTCAAAAACAAAATGGCGATTGGCGGAAGATTATTGACAGCTATGTAGAGCATGAGCAGATGTGGTGCGAATTGGGTTACACTGATATGATATCGTTATTTACCAGCGATATTTCTATCCCATGGATAACGAGCTATTTGCAATACGATCACATACTCGTATTTAGTTCGACGGATATTTATGGGTTTCGTATTATGTTTTAACGTGATCTATAACAAAACTATATTTCATACCTCAGCATCCAGTTTTTACAAAAATCTTATTACTATATGGATACCTATAAAATTTATCAATCTTTTATTTTTCTTTAAATAAATCCAACGATGACGAATAATGATAGAAAACAATTTTTATCAAGTTCTCTTATACTTTTTTCAGATGCATCAGCGAACTTAAAAGGCGCGCCTGACGTGTATTACTTCTCGGTGTAGATAATATTAAAAAGGAATCAGTATGTGTCGCGCGAGACGACAACATTGATACAAACTATGTAATAATCATTTCACGATTGATTTATTAAACAGGCATCGGTCTGTAGATTGAGCGCATTCTGCATACTAACGCTCTGAGTCAATAGGTCGATTTAAATGGAAATAAAATACCGCTGCGTGTTAAATTATATGAAATAAAAACTAATATACGGAAAGTTCCATCATACATTGTATTTTGTTTATTTATTATATTCTTACCTCTCCAAAATTATTAAATTATCTGTGGTGTTATTAATTGTTAAAAAAAATAAACTGCTATATATTATATTCCGGTTCATAGTGCTAACAAGTTTCATTACAGTCAGAGGAACCTAAAACAAGTTAAGCCGAGCGCCTAGAAGCCGTAGGCGGATCCAGTTATCCCTAATTTAAACATCGCTCTTGAACTAATACTTTCAATTTATATTACTGTTAAATATCCGTTATCTAGTCAGTGGTATGTTCTAAAACACATAATATTAGTACCTTTTTACCGAATTATTTTAGTAAAAAATTTGTACATACATTAAAGTTTATCGAAAATTAACTGAAACATTTTCAAAAACATGACTTATAAAGCACTTTTCTTTAATTTAAAAGAAATACATCAACGTCGTTCTCTTGAGTTATTTTAGCTCTAAAGGCTATGGTGGGTTTATTTAACTATGCATTCAGTGAATCGTGTCGACTCGTTCATTGAATTCGTCGCGTAAATTATAGGGTCCTAAGAACATTCGTTCACGACAGAGTACGTCCCGCTGGGCATGACGTGTGAACATTTTAATTGGAAAGAATCACTCATTGGGGGACAACCCTACAACCAGAAATAAACTTATTGAAAACTACAAAAAGTTTGCTGTATTTACGTAAACCGAATCATTATTTCTGATATATATTTTTTTCTTGTGGTTGATATGATTAATATTTGTGTTAATGAATATATCTGTTTAATGTGCTCAAGGGTGAAAGATAATACCTAAACACAGCGATTATATTAACATTATAAAAACATATCGCTTTTAACAAATGAAGCTCGACTTGTTCTTTGTAAAAATGCATGTAACGGAACATTCGAATATAGGCATATACGCTCTATAAACAATTTTTACGAGCCTGTGGCAATTTTTCAAAAATAGCTTTATTTGTGAACACACTCATAGTAGGCAGCACTCCCACATGCGCTTTTGGAGTTTTTTAACATGTGTAAAATATAACACTATCCAGATACCAGTTGTATTTATGAATAAACAATTTCTAGGTGACCTTTTTTAGCGCTTAATTTATATTTTGCTTAAATACTTTAAAATAATAATTACAGTGACATAGAAAAAATAAGGCACAGATAAACAAAAATTTGTTATTGATTCGTTGTAACATTATAATGACCAATCAAAACCTTATCGAAACTCTTTACAGACGTTTAAATAGTGTCACCGTATCATTCGTTTATTTACTGAAAGATTGTGACTGACATATTGACAGCTACGTCCTATGAGACCTTATACATTGACGCCATCGTTACACATTGTATAATTGTATAAAAAAGATGTAACTTTTTTCTAAAATAGTAATTTATTGACCAGACAGCCCTTAAACATTATTAGTGGTGTTTGCAAATAAAAAATTGATGGTTTTTTATGGCGCATTCTCCATAACGTAACGTACGGTTATGGCCGAGATGGTCCAGATGTTAGAACACATACATCGTAACCAATGATTGCGAGTTGAAACCCGGGCTAGCACCACTGAATTTTCTTGTACTTAATTTGGGTTTAAAATGTATCTCGAATTCGTCGGTGAAGGAAAACATAGTGAATAAATCTGCATGTGTCTTATTTCAACGAAATTCTAGCACATGTGAATCCAAATTGGAATAGCGTGGTAGAATATGCTCCTCAAGGAGAGAGGGTCTTAACCCAGCAGTGGGAAATTTACAGGTTGTTACTAACGTCCGGTCGACACTTTGCTTACGTTAATTATTTATTGTTATCAATTTCAGGACAGTAAAAATGAATTAAATTTACTACATTTGCTATATAGTAAATTTAATTCATGAATACAATTACTTACGGTCGTTTTACATAATATTAACAAACATAGAATAGTTCGTACCACCCAGACGGTGAAAACCATTGGATGCTTTCCAACACACTAGTCGTCTATTTATCTTAAGAAACGGTAAGTTGTCTAGCACTAAGCGTGATTCACCTCACAAACAAGACTATAAAATAATATTTACATTAGTTCTATAATTTAATGTATAATGTGAAATTAACATTATGAAAATTACATTCTATCTGATCTTGAAAATTAATATTTAAGTTACATACCATATACACTTTCAAATATTGTTATTTAAATCAGACTAGCTGTTACTTGCGGCCATGCTCGCGTAGAAAATATGACAAGTTATACAAATTTGTCATATTTTCATACAAATTAACATAATACTTATTAACTTCAAATATTATATTGATGTAAGACCTCTCTATTTATAATTTTTTTTTTCCAATTTAAAAGTAGTCTATGTCCTTTCTCAGGCTATTTGTGTACCAAATTTCATTTAAATCGGTCTAGTAGTTTTGGCGCAAAAGCGAGACAGACATACATACAGCAGAGTTACTTTCGCATTTATAATATTAGTATTGATAAAAGATTATAAATATAATATTGTCACAGCGTGATTTCCCAAGTTTCCTTAAACAAGTATGTTACGTGTGAAAAATTATAAACATAAACGTATTGTAAAAGTTATTTAAATACAATGAAACTCATTCATTATTTAATTGTTTTTTTTTTGTAAAAAAATGTGGCTCATGAACCCTTGATATGAAGTTTTTACAATCGTATATCGTATCGTAATCGTAAGACTAGATTAGTTTTCGATTAAAATAAATATTTAAATATACTTGGAGTCCTAGTAATATATGACAAAAATATTCTAAAACATTTTCGCCTCGCTCATCATTGCCTCGCTTAAGATATCTTGCTTATTGCAAATTCCAATGAAAATTAAAACGAATGGTTTGCTCTACATTTCTTCTGCAATACTTGTGTCACAAAACTGTCGAGTACGACATTAAAATAATTTATTTAGAGGCATAAAGACCTATTTTCTAGTTCAATTTGATGCCAAGTGCACCAAGCCAACTCCAACTGAAAAGATTACAGCATTCCGTTGCCAATAAATTGTACATATTTTTAATTATTATCTCTATTAATTACATATTTGATACAATTTATTACATTCCTAATTTTAATTATAAATGGCCTTTTTTTCTTATTAAGCAATCGGATTCGCTAAACCATACATATGAAAATTTAACTTTTAACTAAATATGTTTTTTTTGTGTATTGTACACAATTTTTTTTTAAATGTAATCATCGACTACAAAAAAGGAATACGATAAATTGACATTTTTATATATTGTATATATTCAATGAAGTGAGGAATTAATATCAAATATTAACATAACGCAAGAAAAATATAGTTTTTATCGATCAATAAATAATTCATAATTATTATCTCTCTATCTATATTTAAATACTTTCTGACTTCTGTTAACACATTCTAAGTTTAACTTTCACTTGCGTAAATGTTACTTATGCAATCTTTGAAGATAAGATAGCGAAGGGTTGCTAACCTTAGAGCCGTTGTATTGAACTCATTTAGTTAATTAGATGGAGACCTAGTGCAACTAGCTGCGGCTAATAGCCTAGCGGAACGAAAAACTATCGTTACATTGTATTTATAAATATGATACTCAATCTTCAAGAGATTTTTTTTAATATTATTAAAAAGTTATTTATTTAAATTTATATTAAAATAGATGAATATCTACTGAAATTGTAAGATACACATCGTTATGGAATATTATCTTATAAAATTGTCTTATTTAAATTTAATAAACTGTGTCTTCGAATGTATCGACAACTCTATATTCCGATAACGGCAAAGTCCGATAGGCCGATATCAAACTTAAAAGATATTGTACTTATTGTATTAGCATTCACAGAAACTGAGAAACGAATAACGATATCGAACACATGTAAGGAAGCGACCTTCACACATGACATCATAGTGACTTATTATTCAAGATTAAGTTTCTATACTCACCAACTTTTTGTTTTGTTATTAACGTCGACGGTGAGATGTTCAGCGACAGAAAATCCAAAATACGAGCCGGGCTCGCCAAACTTTATCACAGGAATCCTCGGTTCCAAGTTGAAACTTGTGACACAATGTAATATGCACAATAATAAAACACTGCTTCTAGTATTTTTTGTAGCCATTGTTGCGTTCGTAATTTTATCGTATTGCAAATCGAGTTATCGCACCAATTCACAATTTACCAGTTATTATTTGGCACATCGCGATTTTCGTACAAACACGGTACGCCGAGCGGGCGATGAGACCCCCAGCGTGCTGGCCGTTCGCCGGTCGAATATTCCCGCTTAACTTAACTCGTATTTCTGTTGACTCTACGTAGACATAACAAGGCCTACACTACGTTAATACGTATACTACGCCCGGACCGAACGTCATCCACTGGAGGCAACTGAACTCATAAAATTGTGTAGGTTACTGTGTTCAGCGCCATCTAGTGCTGACGTAGTAACCACGCAGTCAAAAGTAGACTGACATCTATACGGTGAGTTCGACTCTAGAGAGTCAGAAATTAGTCGCTCTACTACTCATTGCTTGCCATCTCACATAGATGTCTTGTGTAATCGATACACATTATTATATAGTATCAACATAATAATCGATTTTTCACTTGCTATATGTTACGATAACGTGCTTAAACGATAAATGTAAATACTAATACATAATCGCAAGCGTTAGCAACAAAATTATTTTTTGTTTATTTTAATTTTTGATTATCGATACAAATAGTTTATGTCTTTAGTTGAAAATTATATCGAAAGAGGAATAAATACAAATTAACATCATTTGACATCGAATTATCATTGGTCGAATTCTTGAATAACAATCTATGATATTGATTACGGATTCGCAAAAACTGACGTAATTTTGACGACAGCGTTGTCGAAATCTATCAAAAATTTTAAAGTTAAATTTAAGTGGATAATAATAATTTAATAATTAGAAGTGGAATAGTGTTTTATTAAACATAAATAATGAATTAATCAAGAACTGTTTAAAGTGCAAAATCGTAAATCTAAGGTTTGTTTATGTTTATTCTTTGATAGAATTTCTTTGATTCGCAAATGTTATACATATAATGTCTTTTAAAACACACTCAGTCAAACAATTTCAGTCGTTATTTTTGTCATAATAATGACAAATGACAATAAATTTGATATCACAATAAATTGTAATATATTTTAGAGTTGTTAGTTTATGAATACAAAAATATTTGATTATTTTTTTTAAACAAAGTCTACATAGGGCTACAAATCCAATTAAGCTAAACGATTACCTTGTAATAATTAAATAAAAAAAGATAATTTGGATTCAATTACGTTGGATAGTTTATTCTGAATAATAACCGTATTTCCTGGTGGTTATCTGCTAAAACACTTCACATATTTTGTTAGCATGTTACTGTGTTATCTATTCTTTACATAACGTACTATTGAGTATGAAAGAAATAAATTAAATATAGCGATTATGTTTCTTTTATAAAATCTTTAATAATTAATGTTTTTATAGTTCTATGCCTGTGTAGCATTAAGAAATTGCCCTTGTGTGACTAGACTAGACCTAGGAGACTAGCGCCGGCTCTTAAATAGTTTATGTGTATGTTTGGTATAAATAAAATACTACAACAATTATTCATTTGACTTTATTCAAAAAACGCTTTCCGAGACAATCAATAAGAAAATAACAAAAATGATATTGACAAAATAAATGTTATAGGAGTAATATTGAAATTTTTCAAATTTAACATAAATAGGTATAGTCTTTTACTCTACTCTCTCCGAATTAACAATGTCAAAATTAATATCAGGTCATATAAAATGAATACTATTTAATTTAAAAATTAAAAGTTTAAACTACCACGCATTCAGGTGATAAATTATACATTTTGTTTAGTAATAACAAGTAACAGTTCACAGGTACCGATGCTTGTATAGATATTCATTCATAAGAATTACTAAATCTTCAAAGCCATCGATGTCAGCCCATGCAACCATTATGCAATACAGCCGAGATAAATCTACAACCGAATTGACCGAAGCAATCGTACAATAACATTCATCTTCTTTTGGTTGTAAACTCGTACTAAATCGGTTAATATTTGACGGAACTCTTCACGCCAGGTGGGTATTTTTGGTATTACATTACAATTCTGTGACGCTGGAATACCATCACGCGCATTGCAATACCATTCCGGTCTCGTTGACTGTTTAGGGTAGAGGATGGAAGGTGAGCTCAGTCTGTGAGTGTGCGAACAACAAGTTGAGTTGGGAGTCTAAACCAACGTTGTACATTTTCAACAATTTGGCGACTGCTTCTCCCGGTTCCTTGCGTACAAGTGCTGTACCAGACACCTTCATGAGATGTACTTCTGAGTCAACTGAACCTCCACCTGTCGTAGCCAGTTTCACGTGACATGTGACATCGACTTGAATATACTTCTCAACCGCTTTTCCTCGCTTTCCTGGCACATCAACGTATTTTGTTCTCTCTTCAATTTGGGGTAAATCGGCGCGAAAAACGCTAGCCTCACCAATCTGACCCTAAAACAAAATAACGAAATTAGTTGAATATATTTTTAAATAACAAACATTTTTCATTTTATAATAACAAAGACGAATGCATGGCTTCAATCCAAAATGAAATTAGAATTAATGTTCTTCTGCCAAAACAAATACATAAACTGTTCACAGCTGATAAACGTGTGAGATAAACAGATTTGAGAATTAACACTGCGCATATCCATCACAGAAATCTAATTATACTCTGGCATATACCCAAAAACATGTAAAATATGCATTTCGAAACTATTTAATACTTACTCCATTTCCTGTGATAGTAAACTTCATATCAGGATGGACAGCACGTGGTTCCATCCCAAGCCCTTCTGGATGGGAGTCTGACCAAAAATAGTTTTCTGGTTCATTCAGGGTATCGGGTTGGAAAGTAATACGTTTCCCATATCCCATGCCAACTGACTGCAATAATAGGCTGCGGCCTTCGAATAAATGACGACGGCTGTTTGCTGGCCTCACTCGGTAATGGAAACCGGGCACAATTCGGGGATCGACGTAGGTACCTTTAAAAAATAAATTCAATTCAATAATCGTATAAATTTAAAAATAAAAAAAGAAACAATTATTATATTTTTTAAGCTTACCAATAACGGGATGTTCGTATCTCTCAAGACCTACGACGGAATACTGGCATGGAATGTCATTAATTTCGCAACCATTCACGGTTATTCTTCTAGATGAAGATTTGATACCAGATTTAAGCTCGTAACCTTTTTTGAGTTGTTTAATGCCAATAGCAACATTAACAATTCTTGAAACGACTGCATTGCCCCTTCCTTTCTTCAGAATTGCAATGCCAGTCACTGGCACCAATTTTGTTATTCCATCGTTTTCATACCATTCCACTTTGCACAACGTACTAATCTTTACTTTCTTTTCAATTGATCCGTCTTCAGCGATTTTTTGCTCAAGCTCAATTTGATTTTTCTATAAAAATTAAAAAATATATATTTTCATGTGTTTTTGTTTACAATCTCATAATCATATAATAATATTAATTAATATTTAATAAATTAGTATTATAAGAACGAAAAAATACCTGCTGTTGCACTATTTCCAGTATTCCTTGCGGCTCATGGTTAGCATCATAAATAGTGAATTTGTCGCCAGCAGAGACAGCTTCAATCTCAAAAACAAATCCTTCTGGCCGAGAGTCAGTCCAAAAGTAATTGTTATTGTCATTCAAAGTTGAATTCACGGGCTCAAATGTCATCCGCCGAGCAAATCCACGCCCGATCGATTGCAGAGTGAGGGCCTTGCCTCCGAACAAGTACCTTGGCTTCACTGATAGAGGCTGGGCGTCCAAAGTCTGGAAAATTTAAACACATGATTTATACAGTGCTCCTAAAAGGGCTGTAGGACTATGTATATTTATTTTATCATATATATAATAAATCGAATAACTTAAAGAATATCTTGGAGATTTTTCTTCACGAGTATTCAATGCACATATAAATATTTAATGTAAATGTAGGGTTAGATGTATAGATACTTAGAGTAATATTAAAAATTCATTTATACGAATGTGTCCTTTAAATTTATCGGTAAAGTATGAAAAATAATGGCATGAAGCCCTTATGAATGATACTTATGGTTTACCTATAACATGCCGCCAGCCAGAATGTCAGTCTGACCTGTCGGGTGTCAGCGAGCGTTCTTGAAGATTGTTTTGTGAGCGCCTCTCTGGGCGTAGGTCTGAAAAACTGGACGATCCACATACCATCGCCTACAACGGCACACAACCAGTGGCAAACACGCGCAAGTTAACAGTGTTGGTCGTTGATGATATTTTCATTCTGTAAATTTCAGCAACGGACACTGCTACTCACTGTCTAACACCCCGCTAACCTAATGTAACCCATTTTACTTAAACTGCTGAAATGAGCTAGTAATTGAATTTAATTGAATTCGGACTAACAATAAAATTTGTTTTAAATATAAATACAAACATTATATGCCACTACAACAGCATCTTTTAACATTTGTTTGTAAGGTTGACACAACAGTAATTAATTTTGAAAAACACTAAAATGTTAAATAAATGACTCATTGAAATATGTTGGTTACGTAAGAAAATTATCTTCAAAATAAAGTGAACTTAATTGTTAAAGCAAAGAGATGAATTTGAAAATGTAAAACTCGTACATGACAACCTTACTTTTTATTGTGTAACAAAGATTCAAAATAAACTGCATAATAATATAATCGTTTGTGATCATATGATGCGAAACTTTGCGTAAATTCTGTAATAATATATTATTGTATTTCCCGTTATGATAATTTACGTGTATACTTAATTATAACGGTTCAATACACTTCGAATTGTCGCTTCGTTCATGAATATTATTGCAAGTTTTTATCGGAAAACAAACTCACCATCCAGCTGATTTCTGAAAAAATTAGTCTTGCAAAAACATTCTACATATAATCACAAAAAAACAATTAATATTTACAATATGAATAACGTCAATAAAATAATAAAAACGGAATCTCACATCGTAAAAATTATGAAAAATCATTAAAATCCATGAACCACAATGTTTTGTTAAAAGATAGCCGTCTAATAAAGTCCTGAATCCAATTTAGGCAGATTCTAATTTTGAACTAGCCATTTCTTTCGCAATTCAGTAAATAATTTTGCCCTTGATAATATGGATCTTCTGAGTTTTCCTGATGGTTTCGAGTCGAAAAGCATCACAATGATGGTACAAAAGCTGAATCTTATAAACTATCGACGAATCGATGAATCAAGCCACATTGAACAAAAGAGGTTTAAGAATCGTTGCTATGAAACACGCAAGAAAATATTATAGATTTGTCTGTTTATTATATTATTCTTGAAAATGTCAGATGAAATGTGGACGATTGCTATTCCAATATTACTATGAATAGAGCAATCATCAACACTTCTCATTTGAATTTTATTCAAAGCGACGAATTCTTAACCAGGCAATGACTTGTGATGAACATTCTAAAAGGTTTAATCGAATTTCTAGTCTCACCTGCATGGGTCTAATTTTGTATCTGAAGCCGGTTCTGACTCGGGCATCGATGTAGACTCCGATGACCGGCATTTCATGGGCTGCCGGAGCAGGTACTCGGTAAACGGCGGGAACATCTCCGAGTGTACTGGCATCCAACAGAACCTCCTTTTCATAAGCACTCTCTGACCATAAAGACCACGAAGGCTTCGTTGCTTGTTCAGTTTGATCCTATAAAGACAACCAATGATACATAAGAAAGAGAAATAATTTTACAATTTATGAAATGCTGTAAAATTATTATCTAATATGATGGAAAATCTTCTTGTTTCATGAGGAAAATACTTAATTTTACCTCATTATAGTCTATACCGAAACACTTGAAGCAGATGCAGTCATATTCATTGCAGTTTAAGGTTGTAAGCATTGTTTATTTTAAATTATTTTTGGTTAATTATAATATGTGACTATTCTGCTAGCCGCTCCCAAAGAGAATAAAGCAAGTTAATTATATCCTCCCCTATACCTATGTCTAGTAAATGTAACTTGGCACAGTATGTTATACTACAACACAATGTTTGAGGAAAAGTTGGCAAGTCGTATTAAAAAATTAAATTGCAGCATTTTTTACATAATAATAACAACGTTACTTAATTTCTAAAGTGTCAATTAGTGACAATTATTTCTAGTTTAAATAAAAATACAATTACATTATGTAATATAAAAATTGCAATATTTCGTGATTAGTTTATTCTATATGTGTTACATACACATAGTTTTATAATTTGGGAAAATTTTATAAAGTCGTATCTTATTGATCTCCTTTATATGTTCTATATTATATTAATACTTGAATTGCCATAAAACAAAACGTAAATTATTATTAAAATAATTCAATAGTTAATCTTTTTATACTTGAATGTTTGCTGGATCTCGTTTTAATTAACATGTTGGACAATTATAGTATAAAATTCATACGTTTTTTGTTTCTTAAAATAGATCTAATACAGAGTTACGTCGTTTATCCTTGATGGAATCTACATTTCGATTAGTTAACGTTAATGTAAAAATAAAACAATTATTCTCAATTGTTCCATAAAGGCCATTCGTTAATGATTTGTGGCTCATTTAGATTGACATTGCAAATTGAAAAAAAAAAAACAACTATAATAACTATTTGCGCATCTAAGTAATCGACTTCAATTGAGTCAATTGCTGAGATTCACTCGACCAAAGTCCATCCGAAAGAATGTTCGGTCTATTTTTATATTTCCAGTCATAACAGTTTTCAGGCACGTGAGTTAACTAACGTAACCCACGCAAATGCTCGCGAATACTAAAAAAAAAGCCCGGCCCACTATCCTTGATATATTAATGTTCAACGTGAAAATAGACAAAGTAAATCTGATTTAAACATAATACATATTATATAAACTATAACGGAAATTTGTTTAATTTATAATACCTTAATGTTGCTACTGCTATAAATGGAAAACAATTTTTAAATTACGTACAAAATTAAATTTAATTACGTAAAATATATTTTTAGATAATAATTGTTTTTTAAAGAAGTAATAATTCCAAGCCTGCATTGCTTTGTCTCGTATTTTGAATTATAATCTACCTCATAAAATATCAATTCAAATTAGTTATGTAACTGTCCGCAGTAAGTACCTATTATACGCACATGACTTTTCCAGTAGTTTCTACACTTATTGAAAAAATTAAAAAAAAAATTAAATCTCCGAGGTTACTTTTAAATTTACGTACCACTCTTTAGGTGTAATCTATTCTTTGAAAAGAAGTCTTAAAATCGGGTTATATACAACGAAGGCAGATCGAACAAACAAAAAATTAAAACCCAATTCAAGGAATCGCTTTGAAGTCGGCTTAAAAATGGCGAAGGAATTTCTTTGTATTTCTAAAGTAGCAAATAGATTGAAAGAGATACAAATCTAACGTTAGATTAGTTTATGTTATTGACCTTACTCCGTGAATAATAGGGCAGTGAAGCGCAACAAATTCCGTATCAATAAGAAGCCAACCATTGGAAAACGTCTGGATGAAAATAGCACACAATCAAATGAATGTACTTAGCGGCTTATGTTTCCTAAACAATTTATTATTTGGTAGAAACGCAGGGAGTTAAACTTTTACGTACCTAAATAGAAACTTAACCTAAAACTCAATGAGTGCGATGTTTATCTTTTATTGCATTCATATAATGTAGTAATTTTTAACAAAATGTATCAATATTATTTCACATTATGAAAAACAATGTGCATTATTAATTAGCTGTTCTTAAATATTTCAGTAATATATTATTTGTTAAAAATAAATTTTATACAAACTGACCTCATAGTTACGGTACTCTTAAGATTTATTTAAGGTCTAATTTACTTAACATGACGAAAATATCTTATTAATGAAAATTAACAATCTTTTTTTTATATTGTATAATTTTTTTCATTAGAATATTCGACTATATAAGCATAACTAATAATAATACACTTAAAATACATAACAATAACATAAAATCTTAGGTAATACTTACATGGGTATCTAATTCTGGAAAGGCTTCCTCGGCATCGCTTTCATATTCACAAGAATTCTGTATACAATTCTTTTGTGTACCCTCCGGCTCCTAGAGAAGAAAAGAAAAATACAAATTTTATAGCTAGATTAACTTTGATATTTGAAAATCACTTATCTTTACTAGATGACCTAATTCATATACGGATAACAAACGATCTTGGTTTCATGATAAATGAAGTAGTAAAGATGTCATGTCATGAGGTGAATCTGCGCTAATCTTCGCAGATAACGGTCATTTACGATATCAAAAGGAGGTCAGATAATATAAACACAATAGCCCTGGACTCGGTTAAAAGGAGACATTTTATGAATTCTAGTAACGTTAAAAAAATTATTACAACTTCCGTATTCAATATTCCATTATATTCGATTACTCTGGCGCATGAAGGGCAAGTACGAGGTCAGTACGGCCTTCCTATATTTGCTCAGCTTGACATAACTGTTAAAAATATCTTATCGCTTAATTTAACATTTAATCTTTTAGCATGTATTTTAATTGTCTTTCCTTAATTTCTAGTAAATAAAAAAGTAACTTTAAAAATTATAAACGTGTAGTTATACGGGTTTTATACATATATCTTTTATTGTTCCTGTATCATTCTGTTCCATTTTATTGATGAACGTAATTAATTACTTATAGACTTTTTTAATCAATACTTTTTCCAGCCCGCGTCCCGATCTATTTGGGTGTGGCACAGCATGTCTTTTTTTACATTATCTTCTATTATTCGTCACCTGATCGTTCACACCCATCTCTCTAATATCCATGACTTCTAATGTAAACCTTTTTAAACCCACCCCTCCTTTTCCCTATGCTCATGCTCATTACTCTTTCAATGAATGTCGTTTAAAAAATAAAACGCTTAAGCTAATTATTACTGATTGCTTCCCTCATTAACTTAAGCAGTATTACATTAATACGTGTATATTTTGTGATTGAATAGATAATGATTTTCGTTGATAATAAATATTGAATTCTTAATTATGTTAAAACACGTTTCTGATCTTCCTATTCTAAAGCTAAATCATATTAAGTATTTTACATTAGAATATGAATATAATTACTGTTATATCCTCGTCTAATAATTTACTTCCTAATACTATTAAGAATAAATTTTAGAGCATTATGATTATATCTATACATATAATAAAATTGAAGTGTCGGTTTGTAACATTAAAATAGCCCTTTTTACTAAATGAATAAATATGTATAACGGTACATATACCAAAAAAACATTTTTTACAATTTTTGTGTAGGTATCTATCTGTCCGTCTGTTTGTTTCGGCTAATCTCTGGAACAGCTGTACCGATTTTGGCTTTTTTAGGCTACTATTTTTTTGTTAAATTCAAACGCGTACACGATCACGGGCACACCTAGTTTAAAATAAAATAAAAAAAAACTAACAATAATTTGTCAAAACGGAAGTTAAATTAAATGATGTGGTAAAATTGTATAAAATTGACAATCAATAAGAAAACCTTATTTGTACTTTGTCAATTGAGTCTGTGACAAATTTTTGAAAGTATGTTTACCTGAGCGGAAGGCAAAGTCTCGACCAGCGCTTGCTCCTCGTCCAAAGCGGTAGAAGTACCAGCGAGGCGGGCGCGGGTAAGATTCCACAGGCGACGCAGCGCTAACGGAGTTTCCTCAACTTGTAATTCCATTGCTGGGCTGGACATCATCTTGGTTGTTTATTTAATTTACCTGACAATAGAAATATTACCTTTAAACTAACCTTTCCTACATTTGGGTACTCAACTTATTATTAAATAATTAAAAGAAACGTTTCTGTTAATGTGAACTTATGGCAATTATATATGATTTCCTTGACATTTTTATTCAAGAGTTTTTTTTAATTTTATTAGTTATATACTTGTTAATATTCATGAAGTCTCCGCTAAGTTTATTGAATTATTTCAGACAGATGTTTCGTTGATTTTTTTTCAGATATTTTCAATTGTAATAGAATTCCTTGGAAAAATACAAACTCTTTTTTTTTTTCTTTTAAGAGATTTCCTATGGAAACGGGATTGAAGTATTTGGCATGTTTATAAATACACGTAATGACGACCCACAGTGCCCAGACTTTAAACTGTTGTGAAATATGAATGAGGAAGCTATATTCGTGTAGATAACGAAATACATTTAGATTATGTATGAACAGAATTGTAACGCGGTCGTATCCAAATAAAAAATATTGATGGAAAGTTTTCGGAAATAGATGAAATTTAGTATGAGTATTTTACCGGAAAAACTCTGGGTCGTTAAGGAAGCGTATTCATTATTTTAATTGATTAATACGCTCGGTAAAAAACTATTTCATTAAATTTTATGGAAACATGTGTTTATTCATTGAATCATAAACATCGCTCAGATATATTAGGATTTCCGAATGCATATAAATAGCATTAACATTAACAGAATAATCAATCGGTAAATTTGTGACTATACAATCTTAACTCAAGGGTAAATCATATTTAAACAGCTGCACGAAGTCTTTCAGTTCCGAACCAAACGGAAACTTGTTCGGTTCGATACCTGTTGAAAGCAACATGTCCTTTTTGATGACAAAACTAGTTTTATCGCTATGCAGCGGACAAAAAAATGTTTGATGTATAGATACCACACAGAAACGGGTCAGGCCTTTTACGGTACTATAATGAAATACGATTAGACCTTTTTTTCTGACGAAATAACTTATAAACCTGATATTTTTATACCTTTTTTGGATAAAATTATTTAAATCAATTGTAGTAGAAAATATAAATAAAATTTTAGTAAACGTTTATTTTTTATTAGTAGCATTAAATAAATATGAGAAAATAAACATTTAATTTTCAATTCCGTGCAATTCAATTGATTAGTTGTAGCTCAATAACAGCGGTAGGTTTCTAAATCTATTTATACACATTAATAAACGTGAGAAAGTAAACGCTTCCACCAATAGCTACGAGTTACACGGGCGGCCAAGAGAAAGCGCTTGCTTGCTTATGCATCTATGTCAGCCATTTGCTGCGCTTACCGCAGCATAACTTTATTTACCAGAATATTCTTTATACAGTCTTACCATTGAATCGCTTTTAAGAATATTTTTCCTATTATTAAATTTTTCATGCATTTAAATTAATCTTAATCTATCAGTATAAGTTCTTACCTCGACGAAATCAAATTCAGATAAATACTCTCGATGTTTATAATCGAAACAGGATTCAATATAAAATATCTGTAATACAAAATACTGTCACAAATGCGCACGTTTCACAAGGTGAGACTCAGCAAACGTATAGAAGCGCAGTTTGAACACGACTGAGGGTTAACGCAACGAGTGAGGTATTTTAAACTTGAGTAATCGGTCCTCCCCAGCCTGAGTGTGAAGAGGACAGAGCTATATGCAGAAAAGAGAGGGTCGACGTAGCACGCAGGGTCCGCGTGCTCCACCAGACACTTACACACACAGATAGAGAGAAGTTACGCATGCGTTCCAACTTCCAGCTATTGATACGTCTCAAAACGTCGAGGTCGACGTCACTGTCCTCCTTTCAGTGCGAAGTTCAGACGAGGGTGCTCGGAACAAATTTGTTTGTTTCTTAATTTACAGGATATCGATAATTGTGCTTAGTTATGTTCATATGTTGGCTATGTTAAAACATGAAAAATATACTAATTACGTCGAAAAATTAGAGCGTATAAATCCACTCCAAGACATTCAATTTACTGCTAAATTGATTTATACTTATTATTCTTAAGACGTATACTTAACACGATTTAGATACGATTTATTTGAAGTGATGATTAAGGTGCCCGAAGGATAAAAGTCTATTAAAATTAAAATTAATAAATACAAAATTATAGCCACGAATGGTTATAAATTCTAAGATATTCAAAATCACGTATCAACTGATACAGCTTGCTTAACACTCGAAACATTGCCTTCGATGTTGAAATGCATAATCGCAAGCAAATATAACCGTGATGCAGCGACGCCAACACACATTTAAAATAAGATTTTGTGCAACCCTATCTTACTGAAACACCGACAAGTGAATGCACTCAGTTTAATTTTAATTGAGTCCTTAAACAACTTATTTCCGTTTGATTCTATTTCCTGAGGCATTTTTGTAACTCTTTTGCCATTAACAATACCTACAAAATAACTATTAATTCTATGAGAAATTGCCATTTCGAAATAAATAAGAAAGTATATTATACATAGTTAAGAAAATCTTGATCTTGTCCTTAAACAACTTATTTCTGTTTGATTCTATTTCCTGAGACATTTTTTGTAAATACTCTTTTGCCATCAACAATACCTACAAAATAATTATTAGTTCTATGAGAAATTGCCATTTCGAAATAAATATGAAAGTACATTATACATAGTTTAGAAAATCTTGATATGATACATATAAACGGGTAATGTTTGCTGATAACTTTTGACCAGACTGTATCTGAGGTCGATCTATTGTAGATGATAATCAGTGTATTGATTTTACGTAGAACAGTCATCAGTACTTAAGTACCGGAAAAATACCTACTGTCATAAAAAAGGAGTATGTTGATAAAGTAGCAATTAATAACTGTACATTGTTAAATGCAATTCGAGTAAATTGTTTGCAAAATAACAAGAAAAAACATAAATATGACTACTTTACCAACTTAATTTTGAGAGCTTGTAGAATGTCATACTGACTCCATAATGACAAATGTTAATATAAGAGAATTTCCACACCTATATTGAATGGAAAATTTTGATAACATGAAAAGCAAATAATCGTGTTAGGTTTTTACAGGTGATATCCTGATTTACAATAACATAAATATCAAAGTACTTATAAATTAACAAATATTAAAATTGTACGTCACATTGAGATCAGATGTGTCATGTATTTGGATGTTCCATATAATCAGGCCTAACGATTTAATACAGGATTATCAAAGTTATCTAACCGATATTTCATACTTGATCCGATTCAGTTATCTGTCCAATATTGTCTGGTTAAAATATATATTCATAATCCATATACATAACTACACAAGCGAAATATCATTCACTGATTAATCACAAATCTCAGAAACTCTGACGCTTACAAACGTAAAATTCGGCAGGTTTCTTAAAGGGTGTAGACGACAATGGATTTTACGAAACTCCACTCCTAAGGTCGTAAACGAAGATTATATTTTTGTGTTTTATAAATTTCGTGAGGGGAAAGCTGCATAATCAGCTAGTATCATACAATCGAACAAAAACGTTATAAAATGAAGGACAATAATATGGTAAAAATCTCGTTTTATGTCATCCTATTCATCTTTGTTTCCTCTTTCTTACCTTCTTAGGCGTTATTACTCTCTTCTTTAATATGAGATGATTTATTTATGCAGCATTTTTGATTTCTGGCTTGCTGTTTCGAATTAAAAATTATGCGTAAATCAAATACAAGTTAAATTTGCAGCCCCGGATAAATAATACCAAAAGATTCGAACTCGTATAATAATTATACGTAGACTGAAACTATAGGTATTCATCCGATAACGTATTATCTGACTATTTTTGTATCACCTAATTTATTTACTATTTTGTGTTCTTATTTTAAAATTATATTGATGTAACCTTTGACACTACAAAAATTCCGACGTCAATTATATTGCTACTCACGTGAAATATTATGATGCAAATACATATGTATATAAAGTAAAATTGAAAATCACTAAAGAAATTGTATCATTACAAAGAAACAATGGCCGGCTTAAAAGAGAGGACATGGATCAAATTTCTGTTATATGATGATAACAGGCATAGCCATAACATTCGAAGAAGCGGAAAAGTGTTTAATAAACAAAAGTTTGCTTACTTCGGTGCTTTATGCTTATTAAGACAGTGATAATATTGTGAGACGAAATTGAAATATTACCTTACCATGATACCTACTATAAAAAAAAATTTTAAAATGGAATATTTATTTGCAAGCTTAGAACAGTTTCAATTGATTATTTTAATAAAATTAACACTTAAATGAAAAATTATAAAAAAATTAAAATATTTTATTGTCCCCAACTTACTATATACAAGTACTATCTTATAAACAAATAAAACATAATTTCAAAACTGTCGCCAGTTTATCACATTCCACATTGTTGTATATTTTTCAAAAACCGACCAGAAAAATTATTCTTTTCGTGTCGAGGGCCAGGTATAATTTTTTTAAGTAAGTATTCATACAAAGCCGTTCCAGGTAAAAGATTTATTTTTTTGCAAGTATAGCACTATAATATAGCAAAGGTAGTTTGAATGACAGCAGACATACTAAGAAGACATTTCTTTATCTGCTCCCACTAGTGACTGGCTACTGTATACATAATATTTTATAAGATGCTATACTACGTCGAAATTATATAGTATTTTATAGAAATAAAGAAAGAAAGAAAGATTTTTTTTTATTCGTAAGCATCGTTTTGAGACATCAGTGACATAAACAAAACAATAAAAAAAAACAAAAACTTAAAATAACAATACAATTAAATAATATCTAAAAAAGATTATAAAAAGAGGCATAAATAAATAAAAACAAAATGCTGCCTATACAGCAGTACGATGCCACAAAAAGGAAAATCACTCAGCATTTGCTGTCGTCCTAGGAATTTCACACACAGAAAAAAAAGAATAACAATAAAAAAAAAATTAATGATTTAAATTATATAGTTTTTTTTTCCTATACTTAAATTAAAATACGATTCATACTATGTGTGAAATTCGCAAAGACGGCAGCACTGATTTTCAGTGATCACCTATTATATTATAATTGCAAGAGAGATTATATAATCTATAAGCAGTTATGATATGGACATCAATATTGATGTCCATATCATAACTGCCTATATAAGTGTTTAACAGGAAGTCTTAAACTTTGTTACCGATATCCGAGAAGTTATTTAGAAGCCGGCTGTCGTCATATGGGCATATTATGCAGAGGAATGTGGACCATATTGTGAGAAATTTTGGAGTATGAACTTGTATGAATATAGGGGAAAGGGAAGACCTAAGAACTATGGATGGATTTTGTGAAAGATGATATGGCTGGAAAGAATTGTTCTTGTGAGATGACGTCAGAAACACAAGTATGGAAGAATAAGATATGCTGCGCCAACTCCAAGTTAAATTAGGATTGGGGCAGGTGGATGATTACTATAACTGAATATAATTTATATCACATTATACACATACATTAAAACCTAGAAATATGTGTTACGCAATAATTTTGATAAAATATCTGTAATCTCCTATTATTTACATAAAGTATCGTCTACGTGTGCGTAATTCTGTCGCACATACATAGCATTCATAAGCTCGTAAGCGTAGCATGATAGCAATATGCTTATCCGTAACATTTAATTATTTCTAGTTGTTAAGATCACTGAAACGTATATAATGTCTTGACAACATAATATTAATGGTATATGGGTTGCCTGTTACAAATAATTTGCAGAGAAAATTGTTCTTTTTATTTTCTGTACCATATCTCATTTCGCGCTGATTTTGACACATGCCTTATATAGAAATTTGTGCGCATTAATTACGTAAAAAGAAAATATTTTTGAATATTTCAAAAATATTTTCTTGCAAAAAGAAATGTGAAGCTTGATTGTATTACATTATTTAATTAAAAACGAATAAATAATTAAATAGTGCGTATTTTGCATATTAATTTATCAACGTCAAATGTACAATGTAATTATTACAGAGAAAGGAGGTTTTAATGTAACTCAAATAAAACTCACGTCACAAATATTTCCATGTCTCTTCATATGTAAAATAGCACTTAAATTTTCCATTGCTAAGCTTCTTCTCTTCATAAGGAAAAGGCTTAACATGGAATCCAAAATCAACATGGGAAAAATTTAATTCAACACATGCCGTTACGAATTTTCCTTCGCCGTTGAGCGTGGTAGTGCATTATAAATAAGGTACCTGAATACTCAGTGGCACATTGTCAGATTTGAACCTACGCTGATCAGGTGAATCCTACGTGTGATTTTCTTTCTGCCTAATAACTTGAAGTGTTAATCTGTTAAATAAAAATGAATAGTTGTCGTATTATATATATGTACATATGTTCATCAAATATAATGATAATATATGTAATCCTCTTATATGTATATAATCATAGGATTGCAGTCATTTTAAATGGGACACATGGTAATTTTAGGAAAAGGAATAAATATGTAAATATGAGTTAAATTTTACGAAAGTTTAAGTGTATTTTTTTTGTAAGTGTTTTAATGGATTTTTTATTATTAATTATTTTTTATATACATGAATGCAAGCAGAAGTTGTCAAGAAAAATAAATACTTTTAGAAAAACTAAAAATAAATTAATATTTCATCACAGTTCACTGTCTTATTGAAGATATATTCTAAGTCATAATACCCGTTCAAAATAAAAAAGTTATAAAGTCGATGTCACGTTTTACTGCATTGAAATATTTACCTAAGCACGGAAGTAAATACCAACGAATAACTGATTTATAGCAGAATATACATTACTAACTAATGCATGAAAAAAAAAACTAATATGAATAAAACTTCATGAAAAAGTAGGTCTTTGTGGTAGCCCGTCTAGGTAGCTCACTCATCAGATATTCTACCGCCAAGCAGCAAAGTTTAGTATTTTTAGTTTCAGTTTAAAGAATAAATGAGCGAGTGTAGCATGGACATAACAGCCACCAAGGTCGATGGCCCATTGGTGTGACGTAAGGAATATTTAATATTACAGCACCGATGTCTCTAGGCGATGGCGACCACTTACCATCAGGTGGACTATTTGTAAGCCAGCCATTAAATAACAAATCGCAGACATAACAATACGGTCTTTTTGGACCTCAATTCACAATAGACTTTCACTGACTGATGTAACATGTCTCAATTATGCCTATTAAATTATATCTAACTAACAATTCAAAACAGGAGAATGATTCTATCAATAATCCGACAGCTCAGCAGCACTACTTGGTATTACTGTATTCCGGTTGGAACGGTAGGCGCGCCGGTTACAGGCACGGAGGGCATAAATTCTTAGTTCTCAAGGTCGGTGGCGCATTAGTGATGTAAGGAATCGTTAATATTTCCTACAGCGCCTATGTCTATGAACGATGGTGACTACTTACAATTAGATGGCCTACTTGTCAAACCGTCTACAAATAATAAATTTAAAAAAAAATACGAATCAGTTACTAATCATATGACTCCAATTCTTGTATGACAGTGTTATCTGTTTTACTACTTATATTAAATTTAACTGATTATATTAAATTTATAATTATAATAGACTTTTAGAATATATGTAAGCAAATACACCTCCGGCCACTAATTTGTAACATCAAGTTTACTTGAAGATTTGTATAAGAAATTTAGAAACGTGTTTCATAATAGTGCTGTTCTAGATTTTAAAAATCTTTACAAATTAACACATTCCAAAATATTAAACAAGAGAAATTAAGACATTTATTAAAAAAAATCTAATATGTATAAGCATTAAGCTAATATTACCTACTACATAATCTGACGACATACATAAATATATTACGATACATTGAATGTGTTTGTTCGTCAGATTTAGGATGCTTTTTTTGCTCAGATATAATTTATATTTTGTAAGGTTTCGAAGGTTCCAATCAGTTCGTAAAAACCATTAGTCTTAAGAAAACCCTACAGTATATCTATCAAAAAACAATATGAGAATACTTTAACAAATATGTTTTTTACAAATAACCTTTTATACAATAATATACTGGATCAATCAAGGGTTTCTTTCTTTTAATTGTTGGGGCAAGGGCTGACACCGGCTCCAAATATAACAATAATTATAACTACATTATATAATCGTAAATCGACTTTTAAGTAGTCTAATATTTTTCATTTCATTTTACTTAGGAGGACTCTAAAAATATGTTGAATACGCAATTATTTTTAATACTTTTTAGTGCATATTCATTTGTTTTATAATAGTGTTTTGTTTGAAGTCGGTTTTTCTTTTTGTTAAAATTTTTATGTTGTAGTCTTCTTGTGGATGGAAAAGGTTATACAGTTACATCAAACTTAATTAATTTGTAAATAATTTATGTTATGAAAAGTATTGTACACATTAAAATATGTATAGTAGGTACTTAATGGCCTCTAAACTTACACATTTATGAGGTGTCTTTAAGCCTAGAAAAGTACACAAAATTTAAGTCTTCAAGTATATAGATACGGCCCTTATGTAATTCATCAATGTTAGGTACTATTTCTTTATCTGGTTGATAAAAGAATAGTAACATTTCCTTTTCCGTCTTCTGTTGTTAATGAAAACTATTTTGACAGTTTTCAATATGATGTATATACCTATATAGTATTTAATCCCTGCAATTAAAATTGATATTTATTGGAACTATAGGAGTTGTGGAAGTCTATGAGTCACACCATGGCTTTAAATTTAATCGTTACATATGAAACACTGACTTATTATTATTGTAAGTTGTTGTATCCTTAACCTTAGTTAAAACATCATTTTTGTAAAATTTACATTAGGTAGAAAGTATTTTCACGAACAAAGTTAATTAGATATTATTTTATTTACGATATGTATCTCTGTATAAATTCTTCCGTAATAAGTTAGTTTTCTTAAAAAAATGAATTCTATAAGGCTTTATAGCTGCCGTATTTTATACAAGAACTAGGTATACAGAAAGTATAGTTAAACTGATATCAACCCGGACTTAGACATATTCCAATGCAGTTAATGATAATACTAGTAGTTGTGTATACTTTCTTTCAATAAACATAGCAATGTGATAACTTAGTCATTATTAATGTGTAATCGTGTGACACGTGTATGTTAAACATGCAATGTCTTTTCATATCAAGTTCAAGCATTAAATTACACATTATACAAATATGTATTCACTTATAGAATTAAAAAACCGGTTTCTGCAGAAGATATGCACCTACAATTGCTTTAACCTTATATAAAGATATTAAAATCCAGCCATTTCTAGAAAAAAAAATCTTCAATAAAAACCGCTTTTAAAAAGTAATTTTGATTCGTTGTGGTGTTAAAATACCTACATATACCTTATACAATAATTAATGAAATACTATGAGTAATTACAAATTGGCAGAGCATTGACAATGCGAATAATGTTTTGTAGTTCTTGGAGTGCCACTATGTACCACGATCCTACGGCGTCTGTGAAAACGAGGTGACCATTTATACTTAGAGTTTACTGCCTTCCTAATAAAAATTATTAAAAAAAGGATATAATTATTTTATTGTATGATTTCAAACCACGTCTGATATACTATACATAGATATGTTCTTCGAAAATGTATCGTGTGAAGGTAATTGAGAGCCATATATTTATTTTTGAACGAATCCAACCTTGACCTCGATTTGGCGAAAAATATATTAATCAACGTGCGTATTTGCGCATCTTTCGTGAGGCAGAAATGAGCTTAATATAAAAATAAATATAAAAGCAATAAATATTTAACAAATATTTACTAATTTGTATTGTTTTATTGATTAAAATTAAGTGCGATTGGTTAAATACCTAAACAAAACTTAAAGGATTTCAAAGAATACCTTTTGTTTTTATATACTTATTACATACAACAAAACAATTAGTTAAAATTAGATCTTCTATGTAATAATCAAATTCAAGTTCGTAAATAACTACCTAACAGTTTTTTTTGTCAGGGAAGAGTATTATCATAACTAATGTTTATATTTTATTTACAATAAAAATCTATAGTTTGACAACGAACCGAACGAAATGGACACCTAATTAAATTAAAATATACAGTGATAAAGTCGTAAGGAAAAAGGATAGGAAATCCCCGATACGTATAAATCAATGAATGCAACACATTAAGAAACTGATTTCGTTTATTTATAATAAAATTTGAGCGCAAACAAAACAATACATATACAAAAACATTCAGTATTCAGGCGTGAAATCGGTGGTTTCCATTCTTATTCCATTAGTAACCAGTGAAAATAGAACGGCGTCGTACAAATTGCCGCGCGCCATTCATATACACATTATACCTACGTCCTTTTAAATATTTTTCTCTAAATTTATCCTTGTTAAGGTTATTTATTGCAAATTTTACTCTATAATAATAGTAGGATAAGATGGTAGAAGGAAAAATCAATGAAGGAAAATTATTTATATGTATTTAGTAAGTCAGCACTTTTAATTAAGTAAGTACTTACTCGTACTTGTATATGTTATTAAATTAACTCATATAAAGTATTTATAAAGTATTCTGTTAATATCCCAACTTTCAGGATGTTCTATCATCACTTAAATGTTGAACTAACCAATTTAGACTCCGGTGTCCAACATCAAGGGTCAGCCAGGTTAAATAAAAGTTCACAAGTAGGTATACATATATCTGAAACGACAGGAAAGAGTTCCGGTGCAAAATCAAGGCCTGTACATGCTTTCAAATGCCCGGATTTGTACACAAACCAACGTCCAGATTTTGGGCTGTTACTTAAATTTATTGATAGAAAATCCCAATTACTGTTTATCGATCCAACCTAGGATTAGGACCACACGACCTGTAGCGTGATATCTGGCTACTTAAAAAGGCAAACAAATTACTCATTATATCTACGATTACAGTGTAATAACAAGATCATTGCCATAAATAAAAATAAATTTCGTCGATTTCATAAGTTTTAATCTTATTATTTTATGAGACTTCCTGCAAATGTTCTTGATAACAAAGTCACGTATTATATAATCTCGTTTATACTAGTTCAGTCAATCATTAAGTGAGTTTGTTGTAACCGAAGCAAATACTATTTAAAGCAATTGCATTATTGTCTTTTAATACGTAAAATAAATATTTAAAAAATAAAGGCTACCTACGTCATATTTTTAAAATGATTTAATGTTATTGTTTTTAATGATAACTATTTTCATAAGCTATGAAATGTTATCAAAAACAAACTGTATAACTATACAACTTTAAATGCATTGCTATGGAAGGAAGAGGAAGACTTCCGTTGTTACATATAAAAAGCAGTTCTAGATATACAGTAGTATCTCTTATTGATACGTCCTTATAAGCCCTCACGTATAACCAACATATAACATTATATTAAATGTATAAACATAAACAAATACACATTAGAAATTAATTATCACGACGAAGATTTATATATACTTTCTCCGATAAGTAAAAGATAAATTTAATTAAAACAAATCGTTAACTCTACACCTTTGAAGACCTTTGTCTAATCCATTATTGATTTACGTCAATGCTCCCTTTCACCCCCAATTAGAGCTTATCACAATGAGTTATAAGATACTTGAATATTGCTTTGGTTGACACTTAAAACCGGTACGCTCTGGTTGTAAGTAATGCGCACTCATTTTACGCACTTTTATCATTTAACGAGTATTACAGACAGAATAATTCTGTCAACAGTTTTTATCTTCATTCATAATTATTTATAGACACCGCATACAAACCTAACGGTCATGCCGTCTTTGATTTCAACTTAAAACAAACTCAGCGATCGGAGATCAGCTTTTTCAGAAAGGGAAATAATATTAATAACTACATTCCTTGTCAAAAAGGATTTTTCTAGGACGACGCAATGTTTATATTACAAACAAACCACAACATCCTGTAAATTCCCACTGTTGGGCTAAAGGCCTCCTCTCCCTTTGAGGAGAAGGTTTGGAACATATTCCACGACGCTATTCCAATGCGCGCTGGTGGAATACACATGTGTCAGATGAAATGTCAAATTTCATGCACATGCAGGTTTCCTGACGATGTTTTCCTTCACCGCTGTGCACGAGATGAATTATAAAGACAAATTAAGCACATGAATCAGCGGTGCTTGCCTGGGTTTGAAACCGCAATCACCGGTTAAGATGCACGCGTTCTAACCACTGGGCCATCTCGACTCGTTTTTGTTAGTACAGGTATTATTTTGATCTGTTCATAAATAATTTAAACCTGTAGTATATTTAAATTATTTGTTTGATATTAATTAGATATCCGAAATAATGAGTATTGGTATTATTATGGTTTTGTTTTTTATAAACAGTAATGTTTACATAAACAATTATGTTTTTAAATTCATTTAGTACTCTTAAGTTTCGAGGTAAATAATCATAATCATTGTGGACGTACAATTCAAAACATCCAGTAATTATTATTGTTTATCATTAAACTTTAAAATTTAACGTCGCCATACTTAGGGTCATTAACAAATAATAATCGTTAACATGAAATTGGGAGGTAATAAAAACAACTTCAATGTGCGTACTATTTTATTAAAAAGTAAAAATAGTGCGACTTATTTCATTTTTTAATATTGTGAAATATATTGTAAAAGTGGTTTCAATTTAACCAAAAGGAATATTATAAGCAATTGCTGAGTTGCACTCAATTATGCAAATATGAAAAACCCCCAGAATTAAACTCCGTCAAAACTGAAAACCAAAGAACTTCCATCTACGATATTACAATTTTTGTTTATTGAAACAGCAATTCTAGAAATATCAAAATTTAATTTGTCTTAATAAGAACATATCTAAAATAATACTACAAGGAGTAGTATGTAGTTGCAATAGTCGTGCAGTTTTAAGTAGTATAGATGACACAACTTAGATGTAGCATCGGCAAAATTCGTAAAACCGATCACATCCGAATTAAGTACATAATCCCAAATTATCAGTATTTATTTCTTAAACAAATGTAATAACTTGTAATATCATATGACCTGATATATTCGTCAATTTGTCACGTCGATTTACTAGACTTGCTTTTTCGGGTTGAACTGACGCGAGAATCTATAGCGACGAATAGCATCGAATGGCACGATAGGGCTCTTTTTCTATTGGATTATATAAATCGGCAATAATCGGTTTTATATTATATGCCGATGCTACATCGAAGTTGTGTCGTACTATACTTAGTAGTTATCAAGGTAGTAAAACGTTTTAAAAACAAACTTTTATGTAATCGTATCGTATTGTTTACGCGTGTATGGATCAAATAAAACTGATAGGTTAAATGTTTATTACATCTTATTCGGTTTGACAAAATTCTGGTGTAAGATTTTAGTACATACGTAGTAAGTCTAAGTTTTTACAAATAGCAAAGTTTTAAAAATATTATAACGCGGGTTGTTACATTTTGGCAAAATTCGGTTCAATTAAAAGTGAAAGCTTACTTATTTAAAATATTACATCCAGCTCGAATTATTATTTCGGAACTGGCTTCGAATATAAAATTAAAAATTAACAAATAAATAACTTTAAATGAAAAACAAAACTCTGATTACATAAATAATGTTAAATAATAACGGTATTACGTAGTGTGGTTTATTAGAATATTTTATGCAAAATAAATGTATCTAAATGATTAGAAACTTAAGTTATTAATTCGAAAGCTTCATATATTTTTAAGTTAAACTTTAAGAAAATGCAAGTTTAATGAAGTCTATTCTAGAAGCCAATAAAAAGAATTTCGAGAAAAGAAGAAGACTAGAAAGAATAACGATAGAATTTCATTTCTGAACGAACATAAACCTCGCTTTAATTATGAATTATTCATCTAATAAATAAAACGAGTCAGCGAAAACCAGTTTATTTAAATGATCTTCTGATCAAGGTAACTTACTAAAACTAGAATCTTCCTTTATAATATTTATTAGAAGTTACTTTATGTACTCATACAAAAATCGGAATATTAAATTCCCTACTGCAACCAATTCATTCATTTTTTTAATAAATAAATAATGTAAAATGTGTATATATATACAACAATAACAGATCACACTTCCCATATGAAAATATCTTGCAACATTCCCAGAGACTGCATCTGTGTCTCGTTTTCCGGCGTTAAGTCCATTGTGACGTATTTAGCAGCTTGGAGTATTTTGAGACAGGAAGCATTCTCTGGGGGCAATTTGTTGTACAACTGGATATACAAACTCTTTGCGCAATCGAAATGGAAGACTAGTGGGTCCAAAATATCCGTTAGATCCGACGGTTTCAGTAGACAGCACAAGTGCGCTAGAGTTACGCACAACTGCAAACAAAAAAAAAATATTAAAAAAAAATGTTTTACGAGCTGAGATGGCCCAGTGGTTAGAACGCGTGCATCTTAATCGACGATTGCGGGTTCAAACTCAGCCAAGCACTGTTGAATATTCATGTGCTTAATTTTTTGTTTATAATTCTTCTTGTGCGATGAAGGATCTTGAGGAAAACAGCATGTGTCAAATTTCATAGAAATTCCGCCACATGTGTGTTCCACCTTCTCAAAAGAAGAGGATGCCTTTGCCCAGCAGTGGGAAATTTACAGGCTGTTGTTGTTATGGGATCAAAATTTTGTCTGTATTCATACATTTCTAAAACTGGCACGATCTGTTCTTATCTACAAATAGCCGACAGACATTCTCAAGCATGACTAACGATATACAAAATATCTTTCATTGAGTTATATTTAAATCTACATAATAATACATATACCTGTTCAATAAGATTGTCTTTGTGTTTGTATTCTGTAAAGTCGTCGTCATTAGCCGCGTTTTCCATGGCTGCCATGACCCCCCTCCATATGGGCGTGTAGTGCTCGCCGTACTGCGCGCGCAGTGCGGGCGCGCGTAACGCTACGGCTGCGTTTATACGCACTTTGAGGTTCTTGCAGTCTTTAGACAGCGTGCACAGGCTCGGGAAGACTTTGCTCTTTAAATATTACAATTAATATTGTGACATTTTTAATAATAAATATTCAATTTATTAATTAATTTAAATGTTATATGAACAAACAACTATAACTGGTCCAGTATATAGTATAGATTAAGACTATGCACGAAATATCGATATGAATTTGAAATACTAAATTTAGAAGGTGACGTTTTTGATTCGTCGTTGGCATTTCGGCCAAATACTCAGCCCGATATGATTATTCTTAAAAAATATGAAATACCGAAATCAAGAGGATAATTTGATGTATTCATTGATATTATTATCACAATTTTACCTGATGTATACAGTAGTTTACATATATATACCTGCCATCCATTGAAACAAGTGAATAAATTTTCATTCTTCATCGCGTTGCCGAGCGCATAACAGGCGTTCCAACGAACCTTCATATTGGTCACTTTGATAGCGCATTCCAAAAGCTTTTCTATTGCTTTCTCGCATAAGGACTTCAATTGCGTGTGCCGTTGCAGATTTTCATTCTTGATCAATCGTAAAAGATTGCCAAGGCCGCGCGTTGCGCTCATTTTAACCTGAAACGGTTCATGCCTATTTATTGAACACAATGGACTAAATTCGTTTGAAAACGACAATAGACTTGATTTATTACTCAAAAAGCATTATTTTTATAATTTTATCAGTAAAGCATAAAAATCGCTAAATATATATTGCAAAAAAATTGAATAAAATTGTCAGCTATTTAAATGTTAAATATGTCAACATTTTTGGAATTACTGAACGTATTTTTGTTTTTTTTCTCCTTATTTAAAACTAAAGAGATGAATGTTAATTGGTTACAGAATATTTGGGTTAAAATAAAAATGTCACTGACCTTGTAGCGAGTACTTTTAAAACAATACCATTTTATAGGCATTCAAAATAAAAAACACCAGTAAAGACTATCGAAAAAATATAAATGACTGAATATCAATATATAATTAAGTCACTATCTTACAATGTCTATGCTATGATAACTTATTGAATAGAGTATAGTTAAAAAATTGTTATGAGGAGGCTAACAGAACTATTAATGCTGTATATACCTTTTAAGTGTTTGAAGTTGTATCTGTCATTTTTCCGTATTCTTGTTTTAAGTGTTATATTTCAAATATTGTGGAGGATCGATTGAATAAATAAAATAAAGAAATATAAAATGGCGATTAATAAATTTCTCCTATTGCTAAATGTATGTGTCGATGACCCCTTAAATTCGATTACTGTTAACAAACTTACGTTATATATATGAAAGCATTATACCACCAAACCTTCATAACTATTTATTTAACGAAGCACGGCAAATTTTTAGTTTCAGACACATCGCCAAACTATAGAAAGTATTTTTGGTTGTTTATTTATTCCTATAGCTTAGATTCAAATATGTCTAGCATATGTAAGTACGAAAGGCACATGATCTCAATTATAGTTCAAATTGAAATCATGTGACTTTCTTTAACCTTGATATATATACGGCGGCCAATCTCAAGGTGGACCAGCTAACTACGTAGGACATATGGGGTACGAGATCTCAAACACAGAGCACTCTCTATTCCTGACTCTAATAACCTGTTATGATGGGACAGGAACTCCAATCGGACGTTTTCAGGCGTAAGATCGACTGCTTTATGTGCTTTTCGAGTAACGAGGATGTGACATCCAACTTCTAAACTCCGGGCTATTACTCAGTTCTTTTTCAATAGAGAACCTCAAGAACTTTATATCGGTCCGATCTGGTGATGGTACCAAGGATCTCGGGATCTACGCCCTTATACCTAGCCATCAACCAACGAGGCAGTCTGTGTCTTTAACCTCAATGATTTGTAGGAAACAAAACTTCTATATCTAATCAAAATACAGTAAATGTTAAACAATCACTGGCATTATAAGATACAAGAAAAGTTTATTTTTGCCCGTGCCAATACAGTATCTCATTAATGTTATTTATTTATTGTTTCATTTGGCAATCCAACAGTGTTACAATATCTTATAAAATTTAACAATATAATGCAAAAATTATAACCAAAAAAGGATTACACTATTATAACATGAATTCGAAAAGCAGTTACAATATGAAAGTTTTTTACTAGTTATTTATAGAAGTTAAACAATTTGTGATAGGTATAGGTACTCTTCATAAACTATGTGTTTGTGAAAATTGTGTGTGTGTGTGTGTGTGTGTGTATAGTTATAAAAATGTAAAACATGGAACAGTATTATGTAACTATTAATACGCTGTTTATTTACTGACGCACCTTATCGTTGTCGTTGGCGCATTGAACGCTAACCTCAAGGAGACGTAGTAATAGGTCATCGTCTATGTCTTCTGTGTCCGGTTCGTCCCTAAATCAAGGAAATTGAGTTAGAAAAGAATAATAAGGAAAAAGGTTATATATACATATAAAATAAATAATATATTAAATAAATACTAAACATTGGACAACATCACATACATACATTCCTCTGATCCGAATGTAATTAGCTAAAGCACTTATGTTATGAAAAATCAAAGTAACAACGCTATCACAATACTCAGACCCAAGACATCATAGCCTAGGCAGGGAATCGAATCCGGGACCTCGGAGTAGCGTACCAATGAAAACCGGTGTACACAGCACTCGACCACAGAGGTCGTCAAGATAATTACTGCTGAAGAAGATCCTGTACAGTTTCATGCGATTACGAAATTTACGAAGCGTTTAGAGGGACGCTTGAATTTCGCCTAATAGATTTTTCTACGATTCGTAATCTAAACGAATCATTAAATATTTAGAAAAGGGAACCCTACAAATTCTAAACATAGCAATTAATTGGATAGAACAGAGTAATTTAATATGTCTTTAATTATATTAAGTATAAAGGTCTTAGAAGGAACTACAAATATCAGCTACATCGTTATATGACGTCATTAATAATCGTAAATGAAAGAACCGAAGTCCATATGATATTTGATCTATTTATTATTGTACATTATCAATTAATTAAAGTGCATGACGCGATTGGTACACACCCACGTAAGACTGCAGCAAATTAATCGAAGTGGGTAAAGTCTATAAATTTCCTAACCTTGAAATCTCCAATAGACGGAGTCTCGTTTAGAACGTTCTAGTTAAAAGCGAAGGAAAATAAAATGAAAATAAATGCGTTTCTGAATCTTACTCAAAATTAACCTTAGCTCAATTTACTTAAAAATAATTAATGTAGCCGGGAGTTAAAATCGTAGTTTAGATATACAAAAAAGAAAAAAATGAACACCTAAAAATAATATATTTTAGCAAATCCGCTTGGGAGGGGACTCTGTCTGGTGGTTACAGCCTTCTTTAGAACAAAAGGCTAGTTCATTTCTTACAGAAGAGGTTTTTTGTAAATAAAAATCTAAAAAACAAACTAGTATTACTTATTTTACAAAAAGTCTAAGCAAATATTACGTGTAAAAACCAAACAACTATTTTCCGTTTCAAGCAACTAAATTCTCTAAAAATGTATTGCGAATACGATTCTATCGAAACTTTTCCAAGAATTTCCCAGATCCAAAAATTAAGGATGAATAATATTCATCGTACTTTACTTGCCACTATCGCAATTATTGAAGATTATCGCAATGGACTGTATATAACAAAAAATAGAGGACGCACTTAGCCTCTGGTAAGCATCAAAATACGTCTTATTTCGACGCTTACATGACGATATGATATGATATATATACAACAAATTTTTATTTTTTTTAACGATTACACAAGAATGATATAGAAGACGCAATACATGGAGAGGCACTGTCCTGCCGGCCAGTCTCCATCGCCAGATAGTAAATCATAACCAAACAGGTTTGTACGTGCATTAAATTATGTAATTAATGTAGTTTATACTAGCTGTCTGTCTCAGCTTCACACGGGTAGTTTTATTTATATTTTTGTTGCTTATTTCCGATATGCTTAACAATTGTCGTTCGATTTCAAGTTATTTAGACAAAAACATTAATAAATTAGATACCTAAACCTTATTTATGAATGCCTCTACTAGTGAAAACGTCATGAAAATTCGTTCAGTAGTTTGGAAGTTTATCGCGAACATACAGACAAATAGACGCGGCCGGTAGTCTTTGTTTTATAATATATAGTGATAAAGCAGATAGTAGATAGAGCAAAGCGTATAGTAATTGTTAATGACTTTTGTATAAATAAAAAAAGTAAAAGTAAAGTAAAGTAACAGCCTGTACATTTCCCACTGCTGAGATAAGGCCTCCTCTTCCATTAAGGAGAGGGTTTGGAACATATTCCACCACGCTGTTCCAATGCGGGTTGGTGGAATGCACATGTGGCAGAATTTCGATGAAATTAGACACATGCAGGTTTCCTCACGATGTTTTCCTTCACCGCCGAGCACGAGATGAATTATAAACACAATTAAGCACATATATGATATATATAGTGGTGCTTGCCTGGGTTTGAACCCTTCTAACCACTGGGCCATCTCAGCTCATAAATAAATAATATTGTTATACTTAATAAGAGTTATTAGTTACAAATTCACGGCTACAGTAAAAATGAGTGAATGAGTGAATGAATGACAAGAAAATATAAATAAAATACAACATCAACTTACATATTTAAAACGAGCGCGTCGCTGAGGTTGCCGAGAGCCCAGGCGGCTTTGGTGCGGACGACCGCCGTCGGATCCGCTAAGGCTCTTAGAATATTCTCACCGCAGTCGGTCACGAAGCAAATATCCTGTGCAAAGGAAGTTTCAGTAACAACAACAACAACAGCCTGTAAATTCCCACTGCTGGGCTAAAGGCCTCCTCTCCCTTTGAGGAGAAGGTTTGGAACATATTCCACCACGCTGTTCCAATGCGGGTTGGTGGAATACACATGTGGCAGAATTTCTATAAAATTTGTCACATGCAGGTTTCCTCACGATGTTTTCCTTCACCGCTGAGGACGAGATGAATTATAAAGACAAATTAAGCACATGAATCAGCGGTGCTAACCTGGATTTGAACCCGCAATCATCGGTTAAGATGCACGCGTTTTAACCACTGGGCCATCTCGACTCTCAGTTTCAGTAAAGGTAAATATAGACGTCTTATTATTTGCGCCAGTTATATTCTACAAAGCGATACAAATATATCTATTTATATAGTAGCGACCCTTTAGTAGCAAAATAATTTAAAAGAATGCTATTTCAACTGAACCGAGATGGCCCAGTGGTTAGAACGCGTGCATTTTAGCCGATGATTGCGAGTTCAAAACCCAGGCAAGCACCACTATATATATGTGCTTAATTTGTGAATATAATTCATCTCACGCTCGGCGGTGAAGGAAAACATCGCGAGGAAACCTGTATGTGTCTAATTTCATCGAAATTCTGCCACATGTGCATTCCACTAACCTGCATTGGAACAGCGTGGTGGAATATGCTCCAAACCCTTTCCTTAATGGAAATGGAGGCATTATCTCAGCAGTGGGAAAATGTACAGGCTATTACTTTACTTTACCACTTTACTATTTCTATTAAATTTAAGATTTTTTTTTATTTTATTTTATTTTAGGGAAACAAACAATAAGATAAACTTATGGGATAGGAATATACAAAATTACATATATCAGCTAAGTTTCCACTGGTAAAGTAAAAGTAAAGTAAAGTAACAGCCTGTAAATTTCCCACTGCTGAGATAAGGCCTCCTCTTCCATTAAGGAGAGAGATTGGAACATATTCCACCACGCTGTTCCAATGCGGGTTGGTGGAATGCACATGTGACAGAATTTCGATGAAATTAGACACATGCAGGTTTCCTCACGATGTTTTCCTTCACCGCCGAGCACGAGATGAATTATAAACACAATTAAGCACATATATATAGTGGTGCTTGCCTGGGTTTGAACCCGCAATCATCGGTTAAGATGCACGCGTTCTAACCACTGGGCCATCTCAGCTCTGGTAATGAATTAAAAATAAATAAGATAGTATTATTTGATGAGCCGACCAACGATGGTCACCAAATAAAGTCCGGGGCGGTACCTCTCTGAGCGATCGGTACACGACGGCCATGGCGAGCGCGCGCACGGCGGCCGCCCGCAGCGCGCCGCACTCCGCCTCGCACGAGCCCACCAGTAGCACGCAGCACAGCACGCGCGTGCGAGACTGCACACACATGTCACAGCCCGACTCATTACACACCCATACGATACTACTTGGTGTTAGGGCTTTGTGCAAGCCCGTCTGGGTAGGTACCACCCACTCATCAGTTATTCTACCGCCAAACTCAGTATTGTTGTGTTCCGACATGTCACAACCCGACTCATTACACACCCATACGATACTACTTGGTGTTAGGGCTTTGTGCAAGCCCGTCTGGGTAGGTACCACCCACTCATCAGTTATTCTACCGCCAAACTCAGTATTGTTGTGTTCGGACATGTCACAACCCGACTCATTACACACCCATACGATACTACTTGGTGTTAGGGCTTTGTGCAAGCCCGTCTGGGTAGGTACCACCCACTCATCAGTTATTCTACCGCCAAACTCAGTATTGTTGTGTTCGGACATGTCACAACCCGACTCATTACACACCCATACGATACTACTTGGTGTTAGGGCTTTGTGCAAGCCCGTCTGGGTAGGTACCACCCACTCATCAGTTATTCTACCGCCAAACTCAGTATTGTTGTGTTCGGACATGTCACAACCCGACTCATTACACACCCATACGATACTACTTGGTGTTAGGGCTTTGTGCAAGCCCGTCTGGGTAGGTACCACCCACTCATCAGTTATTCTACCGCCAAACTCAGTATTGTTGTGTTCGGACATGTCACAACCCGACTCATTACACACCCATACGATACTACTTGGTGTTAGGGCTTTGTGCAAGCCCGTCTGGGTAGGTACCACCAACTCATCAGTTATTCTACCGCCAAACTCAGTATTGTTGTGTTCGGACATGTCACAACCCGACTCATTACACACCCATACGATACTACTTGGTGTTAGGGCTTTGTGCAAGCCCGTCTGGGTAGGTACCACCCACTCATCAGTTATTCTACCGCCAAACTCAGTATTGTTGTGTTCCGGTCTGAAGGGTGAGTTAGCCAGTGTAACTACAGGCACAAGGGACATAACATCTTAGTTCCCAAGGTTAGTGGCACATTGACGATGTAAGGAATAGTTAATATTTCTTACAGCGTCATTGTCTATGGGTGATGGTGACCACTTACCATCACCACTAAAATGTTATGTCCCTTGTGCCTGTAGTTACACTGGCTCACTCACCCTTCAAACCGGAACACAACAATACTGCATACTGTTGTTTAGTGGTAGAATAACTGATGAGTGGGTGGTACCTACCCAGACGGACTTGCACAAAGCCCTACCACCAAGAAATAAAATCAGAGAATAAAATCATCTTCTTACCGGTAATTCCTTAAACGACTTTTCCCCAATATTCGCGATACAGTCGCACACGACTGCTTTAGCGGGAACGTTCTCATGGTTTTGTAACACCATTGACAATGGAGTTATAAGCTTCTCCCACATGTGCACACACTGGTTCAGAGGAAGTGATTGATTCTGTTGGTCTGGAACAAAGTGATTATATTGTAGATTAACAAGTTTCCTATTTTTGTAAGTCTTGATAGTAACTATAAATCCATACTGATATTATAAAAGAGAAAGTAACTGTCTGTCTGTCTCACTTTGCATACTAAAACTACTTGACCGATTTAAATAAAATTTGGTATACAAATAGTTTAGAGCCTGAAAAAGGACAAAGGCTACTTTTTTGGGAACAAAGAGGTAAGACCTCTTTGTATACCAATCATCAACGTAATATTTTACGTAATTTTTTGTAATATACATATTGCATATATAGACTGACTATATATACAATGAAACTTGGTTAAATGGGACCAGGATAAGTGAAACACCTCCATAACTGGAACTCATGCTGCGGTCCCATCGCTTTGGCATTGAATTACCTCTGTTAGTGGGACGAAGCAAACCTCTATAACTGGGATTTGTTATTTTGTTTTATCATTACAATAACCTCTACAAATGAGAGAGCAAGTGCTTTTTTTATGCCTAAACATCTGTAACTGAGATAACATTGTTTTGTATTTTTACTAACTTATTCTTTTTCTACCCGCAAATTCTGCACTTAACTATGTATGTAATTTGAAGTATCAATGACTCCAAGTTTTATATTTGCTTTACTAGCATAAAGGTGTTTATTTGCAAAATGTCAAAGCGCACCTATATATCTGAGACAGATATTTATTTATACCTGTGTATCTGAGACACTGGGTTAGTGGAATACCTCTATAAGTGAAACAACATTGCAGGTCCCATGAAGATTCACTTAACCAGGTTTCACTGTATAAATATAACTAGCGGTCGCCCGCGGCTTCGCCCTGCGTCTTCTAATATCCCTACTGCTGAGGCACGGTCACATTTGAAGAATTACTGCAACCGGCGCTTGGATCTATTGTGATAAACCTCAAATTCGTGATCACAACGCCTCAGCCAGACCAACATCAGCCACGAATCTGATGAGGTTCTTAGGGTCGGAGGCCATTATGCCCTCTAAGGACCGGAGTTAGAACATTTTATAGTTTTATCTTTTATAGTTTAGGCATCATACGCAAAAAATCAACTTTTTTGGTAGATTTTTTCCTTTTTCGTCCGAAAAACCCAAAATATCTTACGGAACCCTATTATTTTTTCAAAATAAAATTTAGCCTATGTTATGCGGGATTAATTTAGCTTTCGAATGGTGAAAGAATTTTTAAAATCGGTCCAGTAGTTTTTGAGCCTATTCATTACAACCAAACAAACAAAGTTTTCCTCTTTATAATATTAGTGTAGATAATGCCATTATAATCACATCATAATAAAATATACCTAATCTCTGAATGGCATCACCAATGACACTGATCAGTCTCGCCGTCTGTAAAACAATGTCTTGGTGCTCATGCAGCAGCATCTCACTAAGAATATCAGCCAGTAGTGTTATATGCGAGTCGAGAAGATCTTTGAGATGGTGGAAAGCAATCGCTGATAGAACTTGAAGGGATTCTAGGATTATTGGTATCGCTGACGGCTTGCATCTCTGTAATAAAAGTTATACCATTACATTGGGATCATGCAAGAAAAATTCAATCGATATCAATATTTGGAATGTCGAACAATATCTAAGTTTCCATTACTTAGTAGAATAACTATATTATATTTTCATATGATTTTGAAAAACTTAGAAAAAATGGTATCATTATGTATATTGAAAACATGCTGTTAGTAACTATGTTTTTTAAGAAACAATAAAATCATTTAACCGCTGGCATATATTAATTTAGATGATTTGGACTTTTACCATATTACAAAACTCGAAATATATTAAAATTGAATTACTTACTGCAACTTCATTATCCTTAAACATCCATCCCATATTCTTAAAACAAATATCTAAAATCCAACTTTTAAAATACACATCGGTATTATGTTTCTCATCCTTTTCGTCATGCTCAGTGGATCCGAACGCAGTAAACATTTCATCATCAGAATAACCTTCTTCAAAATCATCGCATTCATCATTTAGAGGAATATTCTCTTTATTTACTTTATTATTCTCGATCTTATTGATCGCCGTATCTTTCTCCAATGACTTCAAAACTTCGTCAACTTTGGGATCGATGGATATAACGCACCCTATAGTTATTAACGCACCAACTTGCAAAGTGACATCTGGAAAATATTAAAGTTTAAATACACTTAAAATATAGGATTCATGAAATTCACATCATATCACATAATGAGATAGAAAGGTTTATTTGAACTATATTAATATCGAATGGTAATTAGTCACCCTTAGACATTAATGCTGTCAGAAATATTAACTAGTCCTTAATAACGAATGCACTACCAATATAAAATACTACATTGCTAAATGCATGTAATTAGAATGACTCATATACCCCTCAAACCAGACCACAAAATACTTGATGATTTAACATGAATCATAAAATCATAATAGACATTTATACTAAAAAATTATTAGACACTTTTTTTGTAATAACTAAAAACATTATAACTAATATGCACAGAACATACAAGCAGAAGGTATATTGGCTATTAATATAATACAATTTCATAATACCAATATAAATTATTTTATAAATTAAGTCTAATTTCTATATAGTCTGAGTATTCATGTTCATGTAAAATATTTTTATTTTTTAACGAGATTAGTGGACAATATAAAGAAAAATTAGACATTTAATCAATAAGTTTCTACAAACATCAAATGACCTAGAAAGGAAGCATTTTACAAAATCAAATTTAAAGATTTCAACATCACGGAATTAAATGCATGGGCATGTATTGTGACCATATCATATGAGCAATTATTATTAAAGTATTCAAAGTGAAAATTCTATAAAATTTACCTACCCCTATGTATCAAGAACTTGCGCGTCGATCTCACCAACTCAACAATCAATCCTTCTTGCATTTTGTGATATGGCGTTGATTGCACCAATGCTGCACAGCATTTCAATGCTACTATAATTACTGAGTGACTCCTTTCACTGTCCAATATACCAACTAAGATCTTATGCATACATGTGACAATGTAGCCTAATGATACCGAAAATGGTATAAATGAAGCATTCGTTTTTTTGCTGAAAAAAAATTTACAACATTACTATTTGTTTAACACATCAAAAAACTTAATACGTTCACGGTTTTTATATTTTATATTATACATGTATTTAAAAAAAAATCATAGAATGGTTCCGCCCAATAACAAGAAGGAGGTCTATAAAATTGTTTAAGCTGTACCCCATCTTTATATAATATAAAATAAGGTTGTTTTATGCAATGTGTATCTGTTATATACAGGTTTTGAACAAAACAGTCTTCATAAATAAACATAGTCAATCAAGTGTAAAGTTTATAAGTATGATATATGCATATTATAGTAGAGAAAATTCATTGACCAATTTAATTTTATTTAACTGGAAAAAACAAGATTTTTTTCTAATTGTACCTAAGAAGCTAGGTTGGGAAGCTATTTCTGTACAATATGTATGAATTTATTATGTATGGGTGATAAAACACAGGATACATTCAATAAATGTGTTATAATCAATTTTGATATAATATACTTACCAAGTTTCAGCTTGAGACAGATACATCTTTGAACCAGCCAGTAAAGTTAATATTACACTGAGTGCACTTGCTCTACTACTAGCTATAGGGTCTGTCACTGCACAATATGCAAGGGTCTTTTTAGATTTTTCTTCTCCCAACCAATTGTTAGCATCGGGTGAATCTGGCAAAAGAGCCCACCAATAACCAAATATATCTTTCTTTTCTTTGATCTGAAACATAACTAAAAATAATATACAACCTTGTATCTGTGTACTAAGATAAAATCAGAGTCTTTTCATTAATCATTTTGGCTACCTAATTTTACCTAAATTAATATTATAAAATATAGATAAAAACAAAATATTTTATAATTCACTTTTTTATTACCTTAAATACAACAAGAAATAAATTTGCTGCACTCTGCCTTACTCTGGATCGTAATGCAATAAGTTTAGCTTCTCTTCCATTTTCAACATCAGACATATCGGAATCACTTGTCAAAGCCCAACAATTTCTTGTCTTCTGAGTCTCTAAAAAGTTCTGGCTGGCAGGCTTATAAGCAGAATTATTCTCAAAATTGCCAACGTCTCTCATTAAACTTCGATCTGACACTGGAATTTCTTTTTTTAAACTTTCTATTGCATTATTCCTCTGTTTTCTTATTTTTTGTTTCTGTAATTAAAATATTACAATTTATATAAATTTTATTTCTATTTTAAGACTGGATGTTAAATATTAAATTAAATTGCCTTTAATTTACCTTTCCCCCTTTAGCATTAGGCTTCACTGGAACAGCTGCAATACTTTGCTGAGCAGGCATAATCTTTTCGGGTCTCTTCTCCTGACTTACAATTCCATAGAGAATAAAATGTCTGCATAATCCAATTATTTCTGGCATTGGAAAATCAACCTTTTGATCATTGAAATATATGTGAGAAAGAATTCTCAAAGCTGATATAATTACCTGTAATGAAAATTTGTACAATGCATTTACTGAAAAGAACTATCTTTCATATTTGTTGAAACCATTGTTTAATGACCATTCATTACTAACAGGATAATAAGATACATTGATTAGATTTAGCTGGATAATACCTTGTTACTATTACAAAAAGAACGTAAACATATAATATATACATATATTATAAACATCAAAATTTAGGAGTCCTTGATTTTAAAATTTTGCTTCATATATTTATTTGTGTGTCAAGTGCATGGTATGTTTAGGTAATATTTATTTTATCAAATTAATGTATTTCAAATGGATTTTATATAAGAATATTAGTATCTGTTTCAATTTATAGAATGTCTGCCTTTCTAAACACTTTACTATGGTCCATTTCAACTTTAACTATGATAAATTTCATGTATATTCCTGCATTTTCATATTTTTTCATGTTTTTTTTTTTTAAATATTAATAATTGGTTATAAACTATTATTGATCAATGGATCATTTAAATAAAATGAGTAATTGAATTTTGGATAAATGAGTCTAACTTAATATGATATATAATATTTTGATAAAAATAATTACCTTACAGTAAATAGACTCATCGTGAGATTTGATAAAGCCTTTCATTAAAAGTCTAATTATTAATTGAGAAATATCTTCCTTCAGCTCCAAACTTACATCAGCTTGCTCAGATTTCTTGTTATCATCTATTTTTAATAAATTTATAATACATTTAAGTACTATCAAATATATCTGCATAGTATTCTGATGACTTTGATTGTACTTGTCATTGTTAATCAGTTTAATAAGAAGTCCATCCTGCCCTATCAAATCTGTGATAAACTAAAACATAAACTTGGTGTTATTATATATACTCTAGAGTTCAAAAGTATTATAAATAGTAAAAGAAATACCATCCGTCCACTTTGGGGATTCACATGTAATATACATTGCAAATTATGCAGTATATCTGGTATAATAATATCTGAACACTTCTTTATACAATCAATGTGCCATGCAATGACACTTCCTAAATATACACCAGTAAATTGTAAATTTTGTTTCGTCACAATATTGTTTATAAGATGTGATGTTTTTGCTGCTAAAAATTCATCCACAGGTTTAATATTGACATATAGTGATGTCACGAGAGCAGCAGCATCCTGAAAGCGGTTACAATTACACTGTCAAGTCAGGAAATCTCGTAACGTAATATAAACAAAAAACAAATAACTCTTACCTGTTTTCCAACAAATAACTCAGCCTTGTAAGGTTTGGAATTTAGTTCGTCTATTAAAGAATTTATCTTTTCTTTATTATAATTCTTAACATAAAGATGACTACACAGCTCGGCAGAGAGTGTAAGAAATTGATGAGATAAGCTCATGTTGTATTTAAATACTAAGGTGGTCAAACAATTATTTTCACCGTGTTCTTTAAGTTACACCACATGTTACTTATGATTATAACTTATTTAAGCCATATATTATACTAAATGTATCATGTTTTCAACTTCTAACACTTTTCTTTTTTTTTTTTTTTTTTAATATATGGCTTTTATTTGTGCCAAGAGAGCACAGATTATTTCGCCAATGTCACGTGCGATGGAGAAGACACGATGGAGATTGAACGGTGCGGTCGAGATTGCAGGCTTAAATTAATTTTAAGGGCACAATAGTAGTAGACTCTCTGTTAACCCATAACCTAAAACAATACAATATATAAATAATTAGATAAACATATTACGATATTATTAAGACATCAAATAAGAACGATCACAAAAATATTTACAACTTAATTTTATTACGCTCAATATATTTACATAAAAATTTACAAAGTGGACTAAACACACACATTAACAAACATTCAACATTAATAGGGCGAGGAACTTTGGGAGGGAGAACGTCATATACGGGGTGGAGGAGATTGGGGCAAGAAAACAGTATATGGGATAAGGAACCTTCGTCAAGGCCACATTCACACAAAGAGTGATCTCTAACTCTAATTTTACAAAGATGAACGGGCGTACATGCATGTCCAAGGCGTAAACGGCAGATAGTTGTGGTGACCCAACGTTTAGCTTGCCTGTGATGAGAAAACCAAGGTCGCCTCGGAATAACTGGTTGTAGACTTGCGTAAAATCTACCTTTAGATTTTGATGAAACTTCCCAAACAGAGTTCCAGGATTTAACAAGATGAATTTTCGGTAGAGCACACAAGTCCTGTGTTGAGTTTTTAAAATGATCAAGAGAGCCAGTCGATATCGCAGATTTAGCAAATGAATCTGCTGCATCGTTGTCGGGAATACCAGAATGGCTTGGTATCCAGACAAGCGATAAATCTAGCCCTTTTTGATGACAAGAAAACAATGCTTCCCTGATCTTAAGGATGATGAAAAACTTTCGTTTACTACGAAACGGATTTTCCTTAATTGCCAACAGACAACTCAAAGAGTCTGTCAAAATTATCGTGTGTCTGAGGTCATGGGAGTGGACAAAAACGATGGCTTCTAAAATTGCAATCGCTTCACCGGTAAAGATGGATGATTCAGGAGGGGATTTAAATTGAAGGACAATTTTGAATTTGGGGATCCAACAGGCTGAGCCGACGCAGCTTTCAGGGGATAGTTTAGAGGCATCAGTAAATATAAGTAAATGATTTGACCAATTTTGATGAAGAAATCTTTGAAATTTAGAGTTTGTATCAGGGGCCCCTTTAATAAGACCAAGATCTGTAATGATTGACGGATTATAGACTAGAGATCTAAATGGAGTGGAAAAAAGAGGATTTGACTGGAATCTTAAGATAGGATGTGGGAGTGAAGTAAATTTTAAAAAACTGTCTAATAATAAGGATGGACTTCTAGAGCGAACGCAGAGTTGGGACAGTTCGCTTAGACGGGACCAAAGAGGATGAGAGGATAACTGTAAAGATTTTACTACAAAACGGTCGCATAAAAATTGTCTTCTCAGTTGAAGCGGAGGATCAACACATTCAACCTGCAGAGCGTTAGTGGGAGTAGTTTTCATAGCTCCTAGGATTATTCTGAGGCATTTGTATTGAATTTTATTAAGTTTTTCAGAAACGGATTTACTAAGTGGTTCTAAGACAAATAGTCCGTAGTCTAAATGACTACGAACTATTGCATTGTACAGTAGTTTAAGAGAATAGGGGTGAGCTCCCCACCAGACTCCTGAGACTGCTCTAAGGACGTTAATACCCTTTTCACATTTTTTAATAACATGCTCAGAGTGACAAATTCCATTCAGTTTGTTGTCGAGAATAATGCCTAGAAATTTCGTCTTGTTGGCAAAGTTGATGCGTTGATCCCCAAAAAACAAGTCGAAGACAGGAATTTGTCTTTTTCTAGTGAACACAACTGCCTGAGTCTTATCAATAGACAAAGACAGGCCATGGTCAGAGAGCCATAGGTCAAGATAATGTAAAGCAGAGTTTAATCGCAAAGTTAAATTTTCAACAGATGTAGATTTAAAATATAAAACGATGTCATCAGCATATTGAAGTATGTTACAGAAATTATTCACAGACAATTCGAGATCATGGGTATAAATGCTATAAAGCAGAGGGCTAAGGACTGAACCTTGCGGGAGACCTTTCCAGACAATCCTGGGGGGAAGAATACAATTTTGGTATTTAACAGAAATTGATCTGCAAAAAAGCAGATTACATATGAAATGAGTAATCCTCGGAGGGATACTCAGCTGTTGCAATTTTTGCCTGAGTACCGGAAGAAGAACATTATCATATGCAGAAGTAATATCTAGAAAAACACCCACAAGGTACTCTCCGTTAGAGAAGGCTATTCGAATGTCTGTCGTAAGAATGCTGAGACTATCAAGAGTGCTCAAACCCTTTCGAAAGCCAAATTGAGAGGGCGAGAGAATATTTCTGCTTTCCATTATCCATTCCAAACGGTTTTTTAGGAGATGTTCAGTAACTTTCACTAGTGTAGACGATAAAGCAATGGGTCTATAAGAATTGGGGTCCAAAGGGCTTTTTCCCGGTTTTAGTATGGGGATAATAATTTGGGACTTCCAAGATTCCGGGACGATTCCTGTTGAGAAAAAAGCATTAATTATATTCAGATAGACGCATTTAGCTTTATCACTGAGGTTTATTATAAAGGAGTAGGGCACGCCATCCTCCCCTGGTGACGAGTCCTTCAGTCCGTTCAGAGCTGTGTGTAGCTCTGAGATAGTAAACGGACTATCCATATCATCTGAGGAAGATGATTGAGTAAAATTTATAAAACTATCCCGACATGGAACAAAGGGGGGAGCAAGTTTGGTAGTAAAATCATTAAGCCATACGGATGGATTATAGGCGTTTGGGTTATCAGAATCGAGGGAGCGGCGAAATCTCTTAAGATTTCTCCAAACTGTTTGAGGGGGAGACCGAGGACTAAGGGATTCACAGAAATTGGTCCATCCCTGTTTTTTCTTTCTGGAAAATAGTTTTTTAATTTTGGCATCTATATGCTGATATTTGATAAAATTTTGTGAAGTCATAGATACATTATATGACTCTTCGGCTTCAGATCTCTGTTGGACCAAGGAATTACACTCTTCATCCCACCAAGGCGGAGAGATGCAAATTTTTTTATTAAGATTTTTTTGTGGGAAATGGGAATCAGCAGAGGATTTAATAATATTAAGAAAAAGCTCGTAGTAAGCAAGAGCATTTTCACCGTTCACAAAATCAGGGAGGGAGCTTAACATGACATCAATAGAGTTAGAGTATGCTAACCAGTTAGCATTTTTAAGTTTATATTTAAGGAGAGGGGAGGATTTGGATGGAGCAATGGATCTGTTGTTTAATGAAAGAAGGATAGGGAAATGATCACTTCCAAACGTAGATGGAAGGATATTCCAAGATATTTGCGAGGAAAGGGATGGGGATGCTATGGATAAATCAATAGCAGAATTAGGATTCTGATTAGGATAAACCCTACGAGTCGGCGAACCATCATTGAGAATGCAAAAGTTTACATCATCAACAATGTCCACCAACAAGGGGGCAAATCCATCACAGAAATAGGAACCCCATAATGTATGGTGGGCATTAAAATCCCCCATAACAAGAACAGGGCTTGGGAGGGAAGAAAAAATGGAGTGTAATTCAGGAACAAGTGAAGGGTTAGGATGAGGAATGTAGATAGATAAAAAGGAGATGTTGAAGGCTTTGATAGCTACAGCATTGATTTGCTGGCTAAAAGGAGGTAAGGAAATTTGGGAGAAGGGAATGGAGTGCCTGATCAAGATGGCACAACCTGCATACCCATCATTTCTGTCATCCCTCAAACAGGAGAAACCCGGTACCCGAAAACGAGAGCCGGGAATCAGCCATGTCTCAGAGATGGCAATAATGACAGGTTTAAATGAATTAATAAGTGAGAGGAGTTCAGGTTTCTTACGACGGACGCTTTGACAGTTCCATTGAAGGAATCTGATTGGGGCCATTATTAAGGATTGTAAATAGCTGGGATAAATCATTGGCAACGTTGGACGGTAATGGGACATCATTACATGTACTGAGGATATTTAGGAGGATTTTGGTGAGTAATTCCAATAAATTAGGATTATTATTAGGTGGGGAAGGCTGAGGAACGTTTAGAGCGCAACCATTAGGAGAGGAGGAGGGGCAATTGGCAACTATGGCCTGATGGGCATGTTTATCATACCCCTTTCCTTGAGGAAGTCTAGGGGAGGGAGAGCGGACAACGGTTTGTCTGTAAGATTTAGTAGGACTAGGGGTGGACCTCGAAGGACCAGGGGTGGGTGGGACGTATGCAGGAACAGAGAACAACTCTTTTGCTACCTCAGCATAGGATCTGCGGACATTAGGGAAGCGAGAGGCAGCTTCCATGTATGAGACATTATCTTGTGCCATTACAATTTTAATTGATTGCTGACGAGAATACTCAGGGCAATCCTTATCTGTGGCAAAGTGTTTGCCAGAACAATGTAAACATGTAGAATTATCTTTAATAACCTCACACGAATCACCCGTATGAGATTGAGAACATTTAAAGCACCTGGGAGTAGATCTACACTGAGTCCGAACGTGGCCATATCGACAACAGTTTAAACATATTATTGTGGGGAGATTGTATATTTCAACGGGAAGGGATGTATGAAATGAATATATTTTGCTAGGAAGGATTTGACCTTTAAAAGTTATGACTACCGATTGAGTTGGTACCCAAGACACAACTCCTTCGTTAATAGTCTTCCGGTTAAGACGCCTCAATTTTATTACTTCCCCACATCCATGAGGAAGCTCAATTGATTCAATGAGATCCTCCATAGACCAGTCCACTGGGATGCCTTTTATTAGTCCCATTCTGGTAATGTTATAAGTAGGAAGGCTAGCCGTATACTTACACAATGCTAAGACTGGGTTCTTTAAAAAACTATTTGCAGCTTGTGCTGAAGCAAACTGAATTTCAATTTTGTTCCTTCCAACATTTTTGACACCATCATTCATAATAGAACCAATCTTGTGCTTATGAAGAAATTGTCCGAATTTAATGGCTCTAATTGAATTACCTGCAGCTGGATCAGCTACTTCCCGAGAGACGTGGACAATGAAGGGACCTTTGTCGTCATCCGTGTAACTTTTTGGGCCATCAATAAAGGAAGGATTAACATAAACATTCTGGATAGAGGCACTAGCGGTAGAAGGGTGGATAACTGTTTTCTTTGAAGAGGAATCAGGAGAGCAAGACGACTTATCGCCGGAGCGTTTGCGAGAAGAGGATGTTGGAGGATCAGTTTGACATTCTGAACCCCCGGGATCAGGAGGTTCGGGAGGTGGATCAACATCCATTATAAACTAACTACTGTAACTTAACTAATATACTATAACTATAATCAAAAGTAAATAACACTTACCGAAACCGAATTATGTTAGTAAAACCCAGAAACCATAAAATTAAACTATTTGCACTGAAAATTCATAAAAAAGTTACACAGAATTAATATAAAAACACAGATATCTCACTAACACGTGTGTCAACCAAAGCTAACGCAAGCGAAAAAAACCTAACACTTTTCACAGAATTGCATTTTACATACTGTCATTGTCAAATTGATTGATGTTTGTCATATTTTTATTGACAATATTATTTTATTGCCACATATCTCTATTCTCAATTAAAAATGCTTATATTTTGTATAAAAAGTAAATAAATTTCAATTTATTCAATGACGGCTCTTGCGAGCACTTTTCAATCATCTGTAATTTAATAAGATTAATTGAAATTTAAAGTTACCTCCAATTCACAAACAAATTCTATTAATAAGAACAACTGACAAACTGAAAATGCTACTAAATATTGCTTTTTAAATATGTAGATATCGTAGATATAATATATTCTTATGATGTTTATGGTATATCAATACGTTTTTTACTTTTTGATCCTAATAAAATAAATAGGTATAAAAAAGTTCTTTAGGTTTAAATGATAAAGTTTGGTTTATAGCCTTTTATATACATAATAATGTATACCTACATAATAATAATTCGCCTACAGCCTCTTTATTAGTAACCAAAGAGAATAGGATCAATAAAAAATGGACTAGCATTGTCATGTTTAAATAACAACCATTAAAAAAACGAAGTCGAAAACTGTACCTAATGTTTAATAATAATTGCACCATTGTTTAACTGTATTACTTGTGGTTATTATTTTTCTTTTATAGTTACTTTTTTTGTTGCGTAGCTGTTGTATTATTTTATTGAAATTCTACAGATAAAATGATAAGCAAGACAAAAGAGACAATGCATCATCCATGGGAAAGAACTATAAAACATGTTTATAATGAATTTAAACATTGTCACAACACCGTAAATAATCCTAACTATCCCAAGAAAAAAGTATGTACCCAAGTTAAAGATAGAGTCAAGATTACGATTATCGGAAATAGAGTCGTAAAGGAGTTCATAAGCTGCGTACATTTAGTAAAAACATTGCATAAATATCGCCCAAAAACATTTGAAGCTCCTTCAATAAGAGGTAGCTATTTCATTTAATTATTATTCATTTCTAACTTTCTTATTATGTATCTATTACATTTAACAGTATAACCAGCAGCAACTTTTATAAAATTTGTAAGAAATATTATCTTTTCTTTTGATTTAAAATACTGGTTTTTAAAAACAAATTCATTTTTTATTTCTGCATATTCATGCATCTTGTAAACCACCGATCGACCCTTGTCCTATAGGATCTGTTAGTTATTAACTACACTAACTTAAAACAGAAATATCCAGGCCCGCCGCTAGCTGTTTTGTCGCCCGAGTGCAATACCTATGATGCCGCCCTTTTTTTCTCTGCAAAAACGCATACCACTTTTCCTCCACATGAGGTGGGGGGTGGGGTGCATATCTGCTAAAAAAGCCACTCCGTCTTTTTAGAGGATCTCACGAGATCGTTTGTGCATACTACCGTGACGTCCTGACGGTCGGCTCACCTCTGCGGGGTTCCACTTTCTTGGTGGTAGGGCTTTGTGCAAGCCCGTCTGGGTAGGTATCACCCACTCACCAGTTATTCTACCGCCAAATAACAGTACTCAGTATTGTTGTGTTCCGGTTTGAAGGGTGAGTGAGCCAGTGTAACTACAGGCACAAGGGACATAACATCTTAGTTCCCAAGGCTGGTGGCACATTGACAATGTAAGGAATAGTTAATATTTCTTACAGTGTCATCGTCTATGGGTGATGGTGACCACTTACCATTAGGTGGCCCATATGCTCGTCTGCCAACCTATACCATAAAAAAGGGAGTTCTCGGGGTACAGAAACCCTTAACCCCGGGACACTTATGGCGGGAGGAGAAGACGTCAAATAGGTGTATTTTCCGTCCAAGTACAGAATCAGCAAACAAATCCCATACCATTGCATCGAGGAGTGAGACGCTGAACTGGAAAGGACGTGGCATCAACATCAATGGCAAATACATCTCTCACTTGAGATTTGCAGACGACATCGTCATTATGGCAGAAACGCTGACCTACAACAGATGCTGAACGATCTGGCTGATTCTTCTGTGCGCATCGGCCTACGAATGAACTTGGATGAATGAAAATCAAGTCATGTTCAATGAACATGTTTTACCGGAACCGATTGCAATACACGGTGGTACCGACCTCGAAGTTGTTCAAAAATATGTCTACCTTGGGCAGACTTTGCGATTAGGTAGAAACAACCTTGAGGACGAGGTGAATAGAAAAATTTAGCTAGGTTGGGTAGCGTTTGGAAAATTACGTCGAATCTTTACATCGTCGATCCCACAGTGCCTTAAGACGAAAGTCTTCAACCAGTGTGTCCTACCCGTCATGACATACGGAGCCGAAACGTGGACACTCACGGCAAGGCTGGTCCACCAATTTAAAGTCACTCAGCGTGCTATGGAAAGGGCTGTGCTCGGCGTTTCTGTGTGGGATCGCATCAGAAATGAGGCGATCCGCCAGAGAACCAAAGTCGACATAGCCTACCGGATTAGTAAGCTGAAGTGGCAGTGGGCTGGCCATATTTGTCGCAGAACCGACGACCGTTGGGGAAAACGTATTCTAGAGTGAAGACCGCGTCTCGGCAAACATAGTGTAGGACGTCCTCGGGCACGGTGGAGTTACGACTTACAAGACGGCTGGCAGGAGCTGGATGCGAGTAGCCCAAGAACGATCTGAGTGGCGTGCAATTGGAGAGGCCTATGTCCAGCAGTGGACGGAAATGGGCTGATGGAATGGATTAGATATATTGATTTACAATAAATAAAAAGATACCAAATACCAACCAGTCGAGATGGCCCAGTGGTTAGAACGCGTGCATTTTAACCGATGATTGCGGGTTCAAACCCAGGCAAGCACTGCTGATTCATGTGCTTAATTTGTCTTTATAATTCATCTCGTGCTCAGCGGTGAAGAAAAACATCGTGAGGAAACCTGCATGTGACAAATTTCATAGAAATTCTGCCACATGTGTATTCCACCAACCCACATTGGAACAGCGTGGTGGAATATGTTCCAAACCTTCTCCTCAAAGGGAGAGGAGGCCTTTAGCCCAGCAGTGGGAATTTACAGGCTGTTGTTGTTGTTGTTGAAATACCAATAATAATAAGGTGTTTAAGGTCCTCCTACTTTGGCATTAATGAGCTTCAAGCTGAGTTAGACAAAATGTTGCCCGAAGCTCCATCTACCATCCAGGATGAGGCCCTGATCCCTCATATGTGTCTGCGCCTTAACTACCGTCCCTTGGAGGGCGGTAGACGCTCCTAGAGAAGACCTCAGCGAGGACCGTGGATTAGGAGGGCCTCCGTTTTAGTTAGAGAAACCTTCAAGACCAGCATCTCGATTCGATCCACCGTGAGTTACACTCCGACCTTAGGGCCGCAATCTGAAAGGTTCGCCACGTCACCGTGATGAGGGCGTCGTCTGCATAGGACAATACACCCATCCCGGGCAAGGTTGGTGCCCGCAGGAGCCAGTCAAACCAACTTCAGACGCCGGACAAGTCGTCCATCACCCCCTTCCAAAGGATCACCTGATCCTGGAGGTATGCCCCAACGGCCTTCTGAAATAGGAAGGCAACTCGTGATATCGAAGTGCATCCCCTATGGTCTTGAAAGGACGACGGCGAGCTTGAAGCCCAGCGAATATCTGCTGATGTTAAGTAAAAATATAAAATATAAAGCGCCAAAGTGTATAAATGTAAAATATAAAAAAGGCATGGGCAGCTATGAGCCCGAGGATGTTGTAAATTAAATTAAAAAAAAAAGAAAGGAAGACTATTAAAGTCGTTCGCCACGTCCGCTGATACCGTTAGGACTACGTTCCCTTGGACTACCGCCTCCAATGACCGGGTCTTCAAGGTGTTTTAGGGCATCGATGGTTGAGGGTCCCGCCCTGTTTCCCGGAAATACCTCCCCGACCAGTCGCAGGAGATCTGGCGGTAGTTATTCCGTATCAGGAGCGCCGTGTGTCCGGAGCTTCCCTCGCAAACCACGGTAGGGGTTTGCTCTTTGTTTACTTAACGCCTTTTCTAACTCCTTTTTCAACTAGCGATGTGCGGCCCATAGCTGTACCTCTAAGTTGGCGTTGAGCACGTTGCGACTGCAACAGCGAAACCGTCAAACCGGGCGCGGAGGGCATAGCTCTGCTATTTCGAGCGGCCACCAATATACCTTACGGCGCGATACCCTTCAAGCTGCCCTATGAAAACGCCCTACTACAAGTAACGGATACCTAATCTACCAATTGATAAGAAATCCTAAAGGGGATTCTCCTAACTTCGACAGTACTGTTATTCATAGGACAACAGACGACGGACTTTTAACTTTACTCAGTGTGATATTTTTCGATGCTTCGAATAATTTATTCTACTTAAGGACTTGTGGGAATTATAATAATGACTTGAATTAGGTACGTGATGTATTGCTCAATTTGCCGCCCCCTGGACGTGCCGCCCGCGTGCAGTGCACGCTCTGCACACCCGCTTACGGCGGCCCTGGAAATATCGTAAATTGCAGATCGTATGATAACGCAATAATAAAATAAAAGAATATAGAAGTTAATATCTATTGAAAAAGCTTACCTGCAAGCGTTAGTTATATGGTATAATAATGACAAAAAATGTTTAAAAATATATTTTGTACTGTGTTCAGAAGTAACTACAGTAGAGTGGCCCAAAGTCTGGAATGATTTAAAGATTCAATACGGAGGTCTCGCATATTGTTTGGAAAATCAAGTCGCCGTAATTCTTAACGATAAATTTCTTGGCGGTGAAAAAGAACTCAAGGAAATTATACAGTCAAGATATCATTATCACTTTCATTTAGACTACTATAAAGAAGGCATTAACAATTTTTCCAATTTCATAAGATCTTCTGGGGTAAGAGCATCTACACCAACTGTTTAAATTGATAACATTAAAATAAATCGTGAAAATTTCACTTTTCTACCAAATATTTACTAAACGAATCCAAATATTAGAATACGAATTATTATATGTCATTTCTTATTCCTTTCAGAGACCATGTGCCTACATGCATATTTTAATAGACTGTGAATATGCAGGTACTTTAATTTTCATGGTGAGTTAACGAACTAATTTAACGCTCACATAAGATTTAAAAAAAATCTTGACTTATTACCGTAAACCATATGTATCGTATGATGTTCAATAAATATCATTAATATCGGTAATAAATAAATATTCAAATTAAAACATTTAAAAATGTTATCCAGCTTTACGCAGACATAGTTCCATATACGTCAGAAAATTTCCTTCGCCTGTGCCGAGAGAAAAAAGGTGGGTATTCGGGGACTCCTATACATAGAATCGTTAAAGATGGTTGGATTCAGTGTGGTGGATTTGGTCTAAAAAGTACAGATTTGGATTGTGAAAATTTTATCGTCCCACACGATAGGCGCGGCGTCCTCTGTATGGCAAACGATGGAAGGTAGAGTAACTGCAATGATAAAAATATAAAATGATAACATTAGTAACATATACTAAAATTCCATCATAAATTTTGTAGACATTTAGATTGTTCCACTCAATTTTTCGTTTTATTGCAACCTGCACCATGGATGGCTCATAAGTATGTTGCGTTTGGACAATTAATTGACGGAGAATCAACATTAAAGGCAATTGAATCCGTACCAACATTTTACGAATCTCCAAAAGTTGAAATAACAATACAGAAAGCTGATATATTGAACATGGAATGTCAAGACATAAAAATAAATAAAAATACCAATGAATATTTACAACAACACATTGAAGATCTTGTTGCTTTAGGAGATTTACTTTATGAGGTATGAATTATCATAGGTGAGATTCTTTAGTAATCCTGTTATATTTTAAAACATATTATTGCTTCTTAAGGATCTTATGAAAAGAGTACTTCTCGAGATAGAATTAAAACGTATCATATTAGAAGAAATGGAAAATGGGGAAGCCGAAGAAGTTAATACTGCAGAACATGGTACTAGGAATATTCGTGCAACTGAAAGGTATTGTTATATTTAGATATCTATTGAGTAAAAATATATAGCATTATATATTAATATTCAATGGAATGAAAATAAAACCGATTACTGCCGATTTACACAACCAATAGAAATAGCTCCCTATCGCGCCATTCGACGCTATTCGTCGCTGTAGATTCTCGCGTTAGAGAAAGCAAGTGGATGTAAATCGAGGTATCACATTGACGAATATATTTGGTCATATGATATTACAAGTTATTACGTTTGTGCAAAGATCATATTCGCATGAGAAATAAATATTGATAATTTGGGATAGCGTACTCAATTCGGATGTGATCGGTTTTACGAATTTTGGCGATGCTACATCTAAGTTGTGTCGTACTATACCAAAATATTCTTACAATCTTTTCTCTCGATTTGTTAAAGGTTTATACGTAAAAAAGAAGATTTAGAGCAATTACAGAAAAGCCAAGTCTATACCAGTAGGGCGTCATCTGCTATGAGCGAAACGCATGTTAATAACGAGTTCGATGTTGAAGTTTACGATTACGAACCAGAGGAAGTGTCATACAAGCATGTATCGTTAGCGGAAAGTGTTAGTTTCATTGTTAAGCCGGTGAAACCATATTATTTACCTCTGACTGACGTGCCATATCCCGGAGAAGTCGACTCTACATATGACCTGAAAAAGTAAGAGCCACAAAATACAAGTGTATAGTCACCGATAGTTTTGTTTATAGTTTAATAATTTATGTATTAAAATAATATTATGGTAATGCTTTATTTTTAGGTTCTTAAGGGGCGACTACTGCCTAGAAAGTGATTTGCATAACAATCCACCCAAGAAAAATATTGTAAATAAGATATCGTTTGTATCTGAAGTTTATAAATTCGACGAAGACTCCGAAATGTCATCAGGTATATTAAGCATATCGATAGAAGGGAGAGGCTTACTATTTAATTACTAGTCACATCATTACTAGTGGGGTCGGAGACGTTCAATGTGACGGTGGAAGAATAATTAAACATACTTTTAACGCCGCGGCGCAATCAACCTAGAAACTAAGATGTTATGCCCTTTTCGCGGGACATAAGGAACTGTAGATTATATGATGAACATTAGACGGTCTTGCAAAAAAACAAACCACAAAATATACAGTACCAAAAAGTAAGAAATAATTTAAACTTCAGAAATTATAATGAAAGTAACACATATTCTTTTATTTTTTCAGTTGAATCAATCTCCTCAGAAGATGAGCAAGAGATAAGAAGATATTTGAAGTATGTATCCATAGCAAAATAATTTATTTTGTAATTCATCGTATCGTCTATGATTGGTACTCTTTATTTACATGATTCTTTCGTTTGTTTTCAGGCTCAATGTCGATCGTGTAAGTTTCGGTGGTGGCGTAATAAGAAGTATTGCAAGGGGTATTGGTAAATACAACATCTTTGAAGACACGAGAAAGTAAGATTTTCTTGATTTTAAATTGTAATCTTTCTGATTTTTAATGAATCACTTTCAACACTTACGATTCGTGTATTTCACGATATTTAATGTATTTATAAATAAGTAGTATTACCAGATTTACAATAAGCTAGCGACCCGCTCCGGCTTCACACGGGTCACATCACAGTGGAAACTTCAATCACTCTATTTATTAAAAAAAACCGCATCAAAATCAGTTCCGTAACAACTTGAATTATGAATTAAGCATACAAAGGGATATAGGGACAAAGTAAGCGACTTTGTTTTATACTATATATTGTTAGCACTCGTCGAACACATTTAGGTTTTATTCAAACACACGATACTTTCAATACTTATATTTTCGTATTCTCACAATATCACTTTTTCTATGAACACTTTGCTAAACCAGTATTTCAGATGATTACTGAGCAAAATTCAGAGATCGATTGATTTTACTTTTATATGACAACCATTTTTATAATCTACCTTCGACAGTCAGTCATTTGACTACAATTAATACTTTTAACATTTACAATATCATTTTAAGATTTCATATATCTTTCTATAAATTAAATAAATCACAGGTTCTATATAATTACAATAAAATTTATAAAATATAAACAGAAATAAATATGTGATGTTTACTACTTCATAATGTTTACATTTCGGCCATCCGACTAATATTACACGCCCACGTGTAATATGGGCAGCTACTGATGATTCTATACAAGAATTAGCGTTTTTCAAAATAATTATAGTAACACATTACATACAGTATAATAATACATATACATACATGCATACAACTATAATCAAACAATACAGTTTTCAATTATTAATTAATGAAAATATTTAATTACGCATCTGCCTATTATACAATATTAGCGGGCCGCTTCTGCCCTATATACCTACAGGTACCTAACTTACAACTAAATAGTAACAGGCCGCTTCTGCACTGAATACTATTATGTATCATTAGGGCCGCTTCTGCCCAACTATAAATAGCTTTTTAAATAGCAACAGGCCGCTTCTGCACTGAATACTATTGATAATGACTAGGGCCGCTTCTGCCCAACTTTCAAAAATTTATAAAAAATAGCAACAGGCCGCTTCTGCCCAACTTTCAAAAATTTATAAAAAATAGCAACAGGCCGCTTCTGCACTGAATACTATTGATAATGACTAAGGCCGCTTCTGCACAACTTACAAAAATTTATATGTATAAAAAATAGCAACAGGTCGCTTCTGCAGTAAACAATTTTTATTCTAATTAGGGCCGCTTCTGCATGACTTACAAATCAACATAAAAACAATGGCAAATTCTGCCTTCATAATACAACAATTAATTATTCTGTTAGGATATAATTATTATGATTCACACAAGACAAGACAAATAACATTTCAACACACGAAACATTTAGTCACAGTCATTTTCGTCAGGGTCTGTCTCACTATTTGACTCAATATCATCGGATCTATTAAAACTTAGCCACGGTTTCATTTTATCCACGGCAACGACTGAACTATATTTGCGTCCACCTTTACGGGTGATAGGGGTATCTTCTACCTGGTACCGGTCATTACCTAATACTGATGCAATACGATAAGGGCCTTGAAATTTTGGAACTAGCTTACGACTTTGTCCCATTGACTGTACTTCTCTCTCAATGCTTACTAAATCTCCTACATTAAAGTTTTTAGGTTTTAATGTGTTTTTATCGTATCTCTCTTTGGTTTTTTGTTGATAATTTTCAATATGTTCGTTAATTTTGTCACGTATATCGCTTAATTTCGTTAGACTCACATTATTATCGTCGCCTAAAAAGGACTTGACTCTATTTTCTGTTAAACCAGTTAATGTTGTACCAAATAGGGCTTGTGCTGGTGTTGTTCCTATACTTTTATTATGGGTATTATTTAATCCCCACTGCACATCATAAACGTTTAAATCCCATCTCTTTTCGTCTTTACCAATACACATGGCAGTAAGGGCGTCTAGTAGGGTGCGGTTATACCTTTCTACTTGGCCGTTTGCTCTTGGCGTGGCTACAGCATTTAGGATGTGCCTAATACTTAATTCGCGTAAAAATTCCTCGAAATTTTTGCTCGTAAATGAAGAACCACGATCCGACACTAACCTTTTTGGTACGCCAAAAGTACTAAAATATTCTTTCAATTTATCTATTACTATTGAGGTTTTGGTACTTTTTACTGCCTTGAGTATTATAAATTTAGTATAAGCATCTATAATAACTAATAAGTGAGTGTTACCCTTTGAGCTTTTCACGAATGGCCCTACGTGATCTATGTGCAGCATGGCAAACGGGGAGTCTATTTTTGGAATTGGGTTTAGAGGGGGTTTTCTTTTAGAAGAAGATTTTGCATAAGCACATTGTAAACACGAATCGACGTATTTACGTACAAAGCGCCGCATTTTACTAAATCAGTAAGTTTCTTTTACTTTAGCGAGAGTTTTATCAAAAGCAAAGTGTCCGATATCGTCGTGGCATTGTTTTAATATTTGCCAACGTACACCTTTCGGAACCACCCACCTATCACCTTCATCGGTAACACGAAATAGTTTATTATTACGCAAAATATAATTTTTTCGAACATCGACTATATTATTGGATTCCGGATCTTTTAAAATTTCTATTTTACGTTGTATTTCGGAATCATTTTGTTGCACGGTAGTAAGCCAATCGTCATCCAAGATTACTAGTACTGAATTGTCAACCGTGTATTGATTAGGTGGTGGGTTTCTACTTAATGCGTCTACATGTGTTAATGTTGTACCCGGACGGTATTCAATAGTAAAATCGAATTCTTGCATAGCTCTCCACCATCTAGCAACTCGAGGTATTAAATCCCTTTTTAGAAATGTTGCCCGAAGGGAGTTACAGTCAGTAATTACTTTAAAACTTATACCAATGAGATATACGCGAAATTTTTGGAGTGAAGCTATAAGGGCCAATGTCTTAAGTTCGTAAGCGGTCATGTGCTGTTCGTCAATACTTGTTTGGCGACTATAGTAGGCAACGGGTCTAAGTAGTTTATTATTATCGCGCTGCATTAGGATACCAGCAATACCTAATTTGCTGGCATCTGTGTGCAGTTCGGTATCAGCAGTTGGGTTATAAAGCATCAATATGGGTTTTTGAAGTAGTTCCTGTTTAAGTCTATTAAAAGCCAAATTTTGATCGGGTCCCCATTCCCATTGAGAATCTTTTTTTAAAAGACTTGTGAGAGGTTTAGCTATAATAGAAAAGTTTTTAAGAAAACGCCTAAAGAAACTACATAATCCGATAAACTGCCGAACAGTATGCAAATTATGTGGTTGGGGAAAATCTCTAACTGCCTCAACCTTTTTAGATCCTGGTTTTATGCCCTCTTTACTAAGTTCAAACCCTAAGTAATCAACTGTCTTACCGAAAAAATGACATTTACTTAATTTTAAAGTTAAGCCCGCATCTTTTAATAATTTAAGTACAGTTTCTAGTTTCTGTAAACCTTCACCTATAGTATCAGAGGGTATAATTATATCGTCCATATACGCTGACGCAATATCTCTAGCATTAGACAAGACTAAGTTAATCATACGCATAAAATTTGATAGGGCATTAGATAAGCCAAACGGCATCCTATTAAATTCAAACTGTCCGTCAGGTGTGACAAGTGAGGTTTTGTAACGATCTTCCTCTTTAATTCCTATCTGGTAATAGCCCAAAGCTAAGTCAAGGACCGTATAATAGTTGTAGCCGGCCAATGAGTCTAGTTGATCATCAATTCGCGGTAAGGGATAATTTTCTTTGTAAGTTTTTCTGTTAAGTGCCCTATAGTCAATGCACAGCCTAACCTCACCAGTTTTCTTTTTAACTACAACAATGGGGCTAGCGTAAGGTGAAGTTGAAGGTCTCACTATATCGCAATCTATCAATTCTTTGACTAATTCTCGAACTTGATTTCTTTCGCACAAAGGTAATCTATATGGTCTGTACACTACTGGTTCATCATCTTTTAATTTAATTGACATGGTTACTAGATCGGTTTTACCTAATTCTTCTAAACAGAAAGCAAAGCAACTCCTATACTTATTTAGCAAAACCAACAAGGATTCGACGACATCACTAGTTAGTGTTCCGTCAGACAATATGTCACTGGCAATAATTTTGCTTTTGGAGTTATGAACATCTATTCGGCAAATATCAAGGGAATTTTTAGCAACATACGGTTCAGCTCGACTACACCTAGCTATTAAACTACCTTTCGTTATTACGAACGGTTTGGACCCCATACCTTTTATTAAAGAGACACCTCGACCATTATTAACGGTAAATAACCCTTGTACTAGATAATGTTCTTGCCCAATCTTAAACCTATTGCTGCCTTCAATATAAACATCGCCAGAATACGGAGGGTCAGTGGTAAATTCAACCAATGTAAGGTCGTCAATTGTTGTATCCGACGCACAAATTAATTTAAATTTCGTTCGTTCAGTTGAAAATTCATCATTTGTAAAAATCTTTAACGAAACGCTATCCTTTTCTATGTTAATATGTGGTTGTTCTGTAAAAGTTCTGCCTATAAGCAATGGCTCTGTTAAAAAAATGTTGGGTACAACGATCAACTCTACAAAAGCGCTAGCATCGTCTATTTCAATATTTGTTAAACATTTTCCTAACGGCTGAACTACAGAGTTTCCAAATCCTATCAGGGGTGGCAACGAATCATCAACTAGCCAATTTACACCCAAGTTTTCCATATCCGATAACCTTATTAAAGTTTTGGAGCTACCGAAATCAATGAAGCAATTTTTTGAGATACCATTAATAATAGCTTTTTTATAGTACTTTTGACAGTCTGAGTCTGTCACTAGCATAACGGAATTAGAGAGACTTTTACTAACGTTATTTGCTGAAGTCCTATGATTTTCACATTTATCAGCAGTATGACCATAACGTAAGCATTTGTTACATTTAATTATTGGTTTAGGGCATTGAGATTTATAATGACCTTCTTGCGAACAGTTGTAACACGTCACGACGCGGTCTTTAGTTTCTTTGCGAACTATATCCCTATCAACCCTCGTATCAATATTTCGAGCGCGTCTTTTATCGTTATTAAAATTATTATTCTTACTACTTTTGAGGAAGGGAAGTAACTGTTCAGGTGTTTCGAAACGAGCTGCCTCTGCACCCAATCTTACGCCGCGATCATCTATTCCAAACACTATACAATCTACTGCCCTTTTTCCCTCGATACCGCAACGATTTAAAAGAACTATTTTATCATAGTAGTATTCCTCTAAGGAGTCATTAAACCTAGCACGTTTAGCAAGCATTGTAGTAAGCAGTTGTCCGTAATTATCATCGCTAGGGAAAGCTAGTTTTAATTTAATTTGCCATTCTGACCAGTTAAACATTACAGTACTAAGGCCTTCGTACCATTTTTGAGCTAGCCCTTTTAATTTAGGTAGTGCATAGTGGAGAGTCTGTTTGTCAGACCAGTTATAAATGATTGCACATTCGTTTACTTTGTGCAACCACATATCTATAGTTTGTTCTTTACGGGATGGGTCAAATTCTGGGAGCGCATTTTGGGTCGGTATTCTGTCGTTATTATTTGTATTGCCTATGTGCTGTAAAGCCTGCACTAATTGAGTCAAAGTAACATTTTCATTTCTATCTAACGTTATATTTTGAGTAGCTGACCTGTCTGGTGTATGCCTTTGTCGAGAATAAGACGCAAGCCTCCTTCGTCGTGGCGCCTCAGCGTAGTCGTCAGGATTCGACCCACTGCTTCGCCTTCGTCGCCTTGGCTGGCACCTGGTCCGACTGCTCGTTCGACTTCGTGACTGTCGACTTTTCCTGCTGCGCACCCTGCGGTCTTCACATTTGCTTCCCCGCTGACTGCGAGAACGACCGTTGGTACGGCCAGGTGATCTGCTACCAACACGGCTACGCGACCGGCTACTGCCTGGTCGAGGACCACGGCTATTCCGATGTTCGCTGTCAAGCGCCCGGAGCTCGGTGCGCCGTTGGCTGACTTGACTTCGCGTCGACCGCACTCGGCTACGTGACCGTCGTTGCCAGGTCGACTTGGAAATATCGTCGTTTCCCATTTTCTGAAGACCAAATTATAGCGACACATCATTTGAACCAGACAAAACTAAAATTATTAACGTAAGCTGTATATGAGGGTACTTGAAACTTACACTATTTTTACTAGGTTAACAGCAATAAGGTGGCAATAATGGAAATACTTCGCAATAATTAAGCGAATTATAACAAAAGAAAAGAAAGACCAAAAAAAGAGAAAGAAAAAAAAAATTAAAATTTACAATAAACGTAACAACATCGCACAGAATGCTCAAACTACTTGTATTACTATTCATTCAAATTAGGCGAGGACAAGTAAGTAGTCATCTGTTACTCAGCTTATCCCACTTCTGATTTGTTAGCACTCGTCGAACACAGTTAGGTTTTATTCAAACACACGATACTTTCAATACTTATATTTTCGTATTCTCACAATATCACTTTTTCTATGAACACTTTGCTAAACCAGTATTTCAGATGATTACTGAGCAAAATTCAGAGATCGATTGATTTTACTTTTACATGACAACCATTTTTATAATCTACCTTCGACAGTCAGTCATTTGACTACAATTAATACTTTTAACATTTACAATATCATTTTAAGATTTCATATATCTTTCTATAAATTAAATAAATCACAGGTTCTATATAATTACAATAAAATTTATAAAATATAAACAGAAATAAATATGTGATGTTTACTACTTCATAATGTTTACAATATAGAGAACTTTATACCGTCAATTAGCTACATACAAGTACTTGCGTTGTTTTGTTTCGAATTGAAAGGGGAAGCCGGTGTAAATACAAGCAATGACACATATCATCTTAGCTCCCAAAGCCGGAGATGTATTGGCGATGTAAAAAATGTTAATATTTCTTACGATAATGTCTATAGGCTGACCACTTATTTTAGATCCCGTCCACCTAGTTATAATATCTAATTTCAAGGTATCTTCTTCCTCAGATCCGAGTTGATTACCGATGAAGAGCTGAGACGTTTTAGGTGAGTTTCAGTTTATTATATTGGTACATTGTTTTTATTTACTTCTTTTGATCGTGAATTTAAAGATATAAATATATTTAGCCGAGCGTTGAAGATACTGGCAAAAATAGCTACTTTAAGTATTGTTATCACTATCATATATTATTCTTATTGAACTACATTAAATTCAAAAAATAATAATTATTAATTAATTCCAAATACCTCCTTGTTCTATAATTATTATAAACATACGTAACAAAATTCATTCATTCATTCATTTTCTAAACAAATTACAAAGAATTTTGTCTAACTCATTTAGAAAAGACTAAAATATTTTATATTTTTTCTATTTATAGATTAGCGTCTATGGATCGCCGTTCAAGAGAAAGTCATGACAAGTAACAATTTACATTATTATATATCCGATCTAACCGAGACTCGCTTTATCTCTAAATATGTTCTCGAAGAGATGTGTACGTTCTATTTCTCCTTACTTAACAAAATTACCGTTCCTTGAGACACATTGACCATATGAAACGATCAGACATAGTTAGGCACAAGCCACGCATGATTAACTTCCTAATTCAAGGCTGCCACTGAAAGCTTAGTTACTTAATTTAAGTATAATAATATTAAAATGGCTTTGTGCATATTTCAATGAGTACGTGTATCATATCGATTGTTTAAGACATCTGACGAGCAAATAGATGATTACGTTTCAACCATAAAAAAAATTGCGAAACGTGGATTGATATTTCAATCCTCAAGTCCAGACATAAGATACTTGTATTTTTTAATAACTTTATATTACATTTTTTTTGTTTTTGTTTATTTTCTATTAGAAAGGTATCAATAAGCTTACCAACAAACAAAGCATACAAAGAACCGGCCAGAATTAAAAGACGGCAGACAGGTTTTGTGAGACCTGAAGATTTAGAAAAAATCTATTTAATACATAAACCCAGTTCACACGAGGGAGTCGATCCAGAGGACGAAGGGTCGATAACAGGATCTCGGTAATTTTTTTTATGTTATAGGTTGGCGGACGAGCATATGGGCCACCTGATGGTAAGTGGTCACCATCACCCATAGGCAATGACGCTGTAAGAAATATTAACTATTCCTTACATCGTCAATGTGCCACCAACCTTGGGAACTAAGATGTTCTGGCTGGTATGCTTAAAATGTACCCGAAAGTAAAGATTACTCTTTTTTAAATGGAATATCCGTGTATCGTCTGGTTAGGTTCCACCACACATCACATATTTCAAACAACAATTCTTACTATTGTTGTGTAGATTCACAGATAGTCAGTGTAACCACGTAACATCATAGCCGGAGATTGATGGCGCTTTGTCTTAAGATATTCATACGTAAGGGTAGTGGTCGCCATATAAGTGACACGTGTCAATCCGAATAAATATACACGACAAAAAATCTGACAAACTTACTATTTATTATATTTTACTCCATACTTAATGAAACTAATCAAATCGTAATTAATTGGTCATTTATGGTCCTATTAGACTTATGTTATTAAAATTAAATATTTATACTTAAAATTTTTTTAATATGTTTATAACGTTAAAGAAAATATATTGAATTATAGAAAAGTCCGAATCGTTGAATCCGCTATTGGCACCCAACCAAAGTTCTCTCGAAAGCAAGCTGGTGTTGGAAGATTGTCTGATCTCACGGAATCTGACGTAGATGTTCGTAGAAAATCAGCACTCACACGATTGTATGACAACTTGACATTTGACAATGAAGTTGGACCTACATTGAAAGAGTACAAGTAAGTACTAGTAGAATTAATTTGTGTCATATATTCTCATATATTTATTGCGTAAGCCAATTTTTGTCTCACTGATTATGGGACGATAGCTGCACACAAAAAATCGGTGAGTATAATTTTGAAGAGCTCTAGTTGTAGCTGCACACAAAAAATCGGTGAGTATAATTTTGAAGAGCTCTAGTTGTAGCTGCACACAAAAAATCGGTGAGTATAATTTTGAAGAGCTCTAGTTGTAGCTGTGTAAAAAATTAAAGAGGATCCTTGTAAAAAAAAAAGAAAAACAGTGTAAGAAAAAAAGCTACTGGCCGGTTTGAGAACGATACGACGGCTGTAATTAAAAATAAAATAAAAACCGTAAACCGAAATTAAAGTAAATTGTTTCCGACAAACTTCAATTGTAGCTAAACTAATGTATACTTGATATTAAAAAAATCATTTATAGTGGTTTCATCATTTTCACACCAAATGTAGATATGAGTGACTTGAGCTTACTCAAGTGAATTCAAAAAATCTATAATAACCTCTTTATGATCGATAAAAGTCGATAAATACGAAAACAATTGATTGAGTTTATTTTTAATTTAGAAAATTTTACATACATAGGTACAAAAAATATTAACTATTTTGAGACAAACCGTATTTTTAAGACTAAAATAAATACGTGAATATAAATTTTAGACCCACAGATAGAGGATCGGTTAAGAAGTTCATCCTCATACAGTCGCCTATGACTGGTATGAAGAATGGCGATTCAATGAAAAATAATTACTTACGGACATCTATAACTATAGACGATAGTTCTTTTGAGCAAGTCCTTAACATCCAACACGATCGTAGGACCGCCCGGAAGATTTCATCCGATTACGTTAAAACAATAGACCAAATAGAGCATCGGGTCGAAAGTTCTATTAGAAGTGTTGAATTCGCTAAAACGCGCCCATCCTTGACGGTTTCTCAATATCAACAGAAAAATATTAAACATCTACAAGAAATACAAAACGCTTCATTAAAGAAGAAGAAATCTTCACACACAGGTATTAACGTCCTTATAAATAATCATACTAGTGACTTACCCAATCTTAAATTACAATATACTGAAGATACGATACCATTTACAATAATTACAGCAGAATAAGGCATCATGAAAACCTAGGTTCAAATTCTGGGTCTATAAATCCCCAGTAGCATTACGGAGTTTGAAGTTTAATTAAAGCAATGATTAGCCTGATAAACTACGGGCGTTGGTCCTGACTTTGAATGTCGTCTTATTGTATTATGAGAGCGCGGGGAAAAGAGCATAAAACTATGTCAGTCCACATACTTTAGCAATAAATTATCTTCTAAGCCAATGATGGCGTTAGGGTTCAGCAACAATGGTGACGATAACATCGAGTCTTCATTCTTTTTCACAGTTAAACCACACGTAGGCTAACACCAAAAAGTTAAGCGAAGCGCCGAGTGATAACTAATCTGTCCTAAAACTCGCACTCTGTTGGCTAGTCTTGTTCAGAGTGGTTGCTGTAGCTTAAATCCATCAGAAGGATGTAATCAATATGATAGATAAATATGATTGGAGGTTACTACTTAATACTATTCAGTACAGAGGATCCAATTGAGAAATCAAGCCATCTAAATTCGCTTTCAATACTTAACAATTAAAGCATTTCTTGAATTGTAAATTTTTGTATATATTTTTTTAGGTTCTAAGCATTCGTTACATGGCTTGCGTTTGCCGGGTGATACTCCGTTATATTCAATGACAGAAGTAAGAGTTTATAAACTCTGTAAAGTAAAATATTATTCGACGCTCTATTGATGTTAACTTTTTGATTTTTCAGGTGAATGATAATCAGCAATAATTAATGTCTTTATATATTTTTTTTAATATTTAAAACTCATTTTTGTCATTTTACCTTAAAATAATTGAAACTTTTTGGAACGTTTTAATAAATGAATATAAAATTTCAACTTTTGTTTGATTGATAATCGATTATTATATGAGGCTGTACTATCGTATTTAAATGAAAAAAATAAAATAAAAAGAAACAATTTAATATAATTGAAATTGCACATAAAATTTCCCTTCACAATATATTTAATACTACAAGGTACAACACGGTAACAACATCACAATGTTATCATATATATATTGAATTATTTTTGTTCTATGTTCTATTTATGTACAAACTCATTCATATCACAAATTGTAACATACGTACAATCGATCAGTCATTAATGGCACCGTTCCATATATTGTTACGAGACATCGATGTAATAAGGCAGACAATTCGAAGCTATGGCATGTACACACGTATATACAAAACTTGAATACCAACTATAAACTATGGACCGTACTATTGGTCCATGGATGCCGCGAACGGTCCATTGATGTTAAATTTCGACCAGCGATAAGGTAGCCTATAAATAAATTTGTGTTAGTCCAAAAATCTCAGCTATCAAATATTCGATATATGTAATTACGAATAGCGATATTCCGTACTAGACCTTACAATTTACATTTGAGGGATCTTATAATATAATGTGACGCGATAATTAATTCGAAGCTTGAGTCAAAACCACTCTCTTTGTATTCTAAGTAAACAATCATTCTCGACTCGCAAAGTAAGTTGGTACGTAATAAATTCTACTAATTATTCTCCAATTCACAACGGCTATATATTGTACACTGTGGGTCTTATTGTTATAACTATTAAGTCTATAACTCAACACTCAGCTAAGCCCAAAATTGTGTGAAATATACATTACGTTAATTGTGATTCTATAAAAAAAACCATTCAAAATCATCATAAATTGAACATACTGTATTCGGAACTCCACTCCACAAAGAACATCTCCAAAACCATATCCACAAAATCCAAAATGAGAAAAAATATTGTTTTTTGATCCAACAAGATTCTTTTAGCACCCCATAGTTTATACTCTTAGGCTATCCTAGTGCCCGTGACCGTGGCCGTGCCCGAACATGCTGAGACCGTTCGGCTGGCTCGGCGCTCTGTTGTTGTTGTTGTTGTTGTTGTTGCCTTCAGCGTTTGTTTCGTTGTTGCCGTTTACGTTATTTCTGGAGTCGAGTTGTTGCTGCCACATTGATGCATAGAATCCTGCTTGAGCTAGCAACGAATCGTGACTGAAACGTGAATAATATACATTGTAATATACAATAATATGCCAATATAGGTATAAATGACTGCCTGTTTTAATGATTAAAAGCATTTTTATTTAACATTCAAGTAGGCTTTTACAAGAACTTTTGAATCTTCATTTAACAACTATATTAAGTGAAGCCACCACCGGTTCCGAAAGTAGATTCTACCGAGGAGAACGGACAAGAAACTCTTTTTCAAGATTTAAAAAAATACATTTAAAATTGGAAAAACATATAACATACCTTCCTCTTTCGATAATTTCACCATCTTTGAGTACAAGAATTTCATCCGCGTGCACGATTGTCGACAATCTGTGAGCGATTATAAGTGTAGTTCTGTTCGCGCAGACTCGCGCCAGAGCCGCCTGGAATAAAAAAAAAATATATGTCAGTATGATCACTGAACCTACCTCTCAAAGATTTCGTTCCAAATTTAAACACGTATAGTAAGACACAAATTAGATGTAGCATCGGAAAATGCAATGGAATGAAAATAAAACCGATTCCTGCCGATTTACACAACCAATAGAAATAGCTCCCTATCGCGCCATTCGACGCTTTTCTTCGCTAAAGATTCACGCGTCAGAAAAAGCAGGTGCATGTAAATCGACGCGTTAAATTGACGAATATATTAGGACATATGATATTACAATTTATTACGTTTATGCAAAGATCATATTCGCGTGAGAAATAAATATTGATAATTTGGGATAGCGTACTCAATTCCGATGTGATCGGTTTTACGAATTTTGCCGATGCTACATCTAAGTTGTGTCGTACTATATGTAATAATATGTGCAGTACGCAAGAGGTACACACACACACACACATTATATATATTTTTGCTCACATTGCCATGATACTAAAAACGTCCTATACCTCCGGTTGTTACTTTACCTATTGTCCATAAACTTTTACAATATATAGTGCCGCAGATCAGCCACTAGCTTAACCTAATCTGTGGCCTTACTTGTATATTCCTCTCCGTGTTGGTATCCAATGCAGAAGTAGCTTCATCGAGTAGAACGATTGCGGGATCTTTGAGAATAGTTCGCGCAATAGCTATTCTCTGCTTCTCACCGCCGCTCAAGCGCAGTCCTCTTTCACCGACCTACAGGAAATTTCAAAAATAAATCATACTATACAACAGCAGCCTGTAAATTCCCACTGCTGGGCTAAAGGCCTCCTCTCCCTTTGAGGAGAAGATGTGGAACATATTCCACCACGCTGTTCCAATGCGGGTTGGTGGAATACACATGTAGCAGAATTTCTATGAAATTTGTTACATGCAGGTTTCCTCACGATGTTTTCCTTCACCGCTGAGCACGAGATGAATTATAAAGACAAATTAAGCACATGAAACAGCGGTGCTTGCCTGGTTTGAACCCGCAATCATCGGTTACGATGCACGCGTTCTAACCACTGGGCCATCTCAACTCAATCATCATCAATCATACCATAAACATTTTGATTTCGTTTGTAGCCACAATAATATCACATCAAGTTCAAAAATGATTATTGAATAAAGAATTTTGGCTTCCACGTAGCGGGACTGAAAAAATCGTCAAGTTAAAATGAGGAGCAAGATTATTTAAAGGTAAGACGAAATGTCAGTTTACAAGAATAGGATAGCGATGGATATCTACACAAATACGAGTTCGAACTGCTCGTTCACACACGCGCGTGACAATACTAGTTTGTCTTGCTTTTAAACATTGTGTAATAAAACATAGCTCAGGTTGTGTAATGTTAAACTTAAATAATGTAAACACATAGCGGTTCAACGCTATGAGTCGAGATGGCCCAGCGGCTAGAACGCGTGCATCTTAACCGATGATTGCGGGTTCAAACCAGGCAAGCACCGCTGTTTCATGTGCTTAATTTGTCTTTATAATTCATCTCGTGCTCAGCGGTGAAGGAAAACATCGTGAGGAAACCTGCATGTGACAAATTTCATAGAAATTCTGCCACGTTTTCATTTCATCAACCCGCATTGGAACAGCGAGGTGGATTATGTTCCAAACCTTCTCCTCAAAGTGAGAGGATGCCTTTAGCCCAGCAGTGGGAATTTACAGGCTGTGGTTGTTTGTTGTGTTGTTATAGCGGTTCAACAGAAAGTCGTTTTAAATGAAATAAGTACGAGCAATATTTACCTGTGTATCGTACGCATCGGGGAATGTTAGTATCCTGTCATGTATGTCGGCGTTCTTCGCCGCTGAAATGATGTCCGCCGGGGTGGCGGTTAGCTTTCCGTACTGAATGTTGTAGCTGTAACAAAATGTTAAATCATATCATTATTAGTTTTAAAAGTGTGTGACCCATTGTAGTGAATTCTTTTTATCATTCGCAAAATTTTGTTTTATGCATTCGATTCTAAGGCTAGTGTAATTTCAGTAGTTCGGGATGGCCAAAAATAATATTATAGTTTTACAATGATGCTTCACTGTCTCTATCTTTTGTAAGAATGCCCCGCTATCGTCCCATTGTTTTATAATGACAGCTCAATCATATTTAAATTAAGAAATAGTGTTACATGACAGTATTAAATGCTATGCCATACAAAATAATATTAATTACAGTTTTACAAATTATCGATCAATTAAATAGAATAATAATTGTATATAATAAAATAAATTCAATAGCTCCTGCTATATTAATAATATGCAATAATAATGTGATATAAATTATGATATAGAATCAAATGTCATAACACCGTATTGAAGGATAAGGTTAATTTCGTAATACTAGGGTTCCATGACGAGATAGACACGAAATCGAAGAATCCCGAAGATACTAAAATTTCTTTCAAATAAGCGTGTCCAATAAGTCACATAACAGAAGAGAGAGCATGCGAATGTTGTCGGCGCACTCACCGCACGGAGTTGTAGCTAGACACGAAATAAGCGAGTCCAATAAGTCACATAACAGAAGAGAGAGCATGCGAATGTTGTCGGCGCACTCACCGCACGGAGTTGTAGCTAGACACGAAATCGAAGAATCCTGAAGATACTAAAATTTCCAGAGTCCAATAAGTCAGATAACAGAAGAGAGAGCATGCGAATGTTGTCGGCGCACTCACCGCACGGAGTTGTAGCTAGACACGAAATCGAAGAATCCTGAAGATACTAAAATTTCCAGAGTCCAATAAGTCAGATAACAGAAGAGAGAGCATGCGAATGTTGTCGGCGCACTCACCGCACGGAGTTGTAGCTAGACACGAAATAAGCGAGTCCAATAAGTCACATAACAGAAGAGAGAGCATGCGAATGTTGTCGGCGCACTCACCGCACGGAGTTGTAGCTAGACACGAAATAAGCGAGTCCAATAAGTCACATAACAGAAGAGAGAGCATGCGAATGTTGTCGGCGCACTCACCGCACGGAGTTGTAGCTAGACACGAAATCGAAGAATCCTGAAGATACTAAAATTTCCAGAGTCCAATAAGTCAGATAACAGAAGAGAGAGCATGCGAATGTTGTCGGCGCACTCACCGCACGGAGTTGTAGCTAGACACGAAATAAGCGTGTCCAATAAGTCACATAACAGAAGAGAGAGCATGCGAATGTTGTCGGCGCACTCACCGCACGGAGTTGTAGCTAGACACGAAATCGAAGAATCCTGAAGATACTAAAATTTCCAGAGTCCAATAAGTCAGATAACAGAAGAGAGAGCATGCGAATGTTGTCGGCGCACTCACCGCACGGAGTTGTAGCTAGACACGAAATCGAAGAATCCTGAAGATACTAAAATTTCCAGAGTCAAATAAGTCAGATAACAGAAGAGAGAGCATGCGAATGTTGTCGGCGCACTCACCGCACGGAGTTGTAGCTAGACACGAAATAAGCGAGTCCAATAAGTCACATAACAGAAGAGAGAGCATGCGAATGTTGTCGGCGCACTCACCGCACGGAGTTGTAGCTAGACACGAAATCGAAGAATCCTGAAGATACTAAAATTTCCAGAGTCCAATAAGTCAGATAACAGAAGAGAGAGCATGCGAATGTTGTCGGCGCACTCACCGCACGGAGTTGTAGCTAGACACGAAATAAGCGAGTCCAATAAGTCACATAACAGAAGAGAGAGCATGCGAATGTTGTCGGCGCACTCACCGCACGGAGTTGTAGCTAGACACGAAATCGAAGAATCCTGAAGATACTAAAATTTCCAGAGTCCAATAAGTCAGATAACAGAAGAGAGAGCATGCGAATGTTGTCGGCGCACTCACCGCACGGAGTTGTAGCTAGACACGAAATAAGCGAGTCCAATAAGTCACATAACAGAAGAGAGAGCATGCGAATGTTGTCGGCGCACTCACCGCACGGAGTTGTAGCTAGACACGAAATCGAAGAATCCTGAAGATACTAAAATTTCCAGAGTCCAATAAGTCAGATAACAGAAGAGAGAGCATGCGAATGTTGTCGGCGCACTCACCGCACGGAGTTGTAGCTAGACACGAAATCGAAGAATCCTGAAGATACTAAAATTTCCAGAGTCCAATAAGTCAGATAACAGAAGAGAGAGCATGCGAATGTTGTCGGCGCACTCACCGCACGGAGTTGTAGCTAGACACGAAATAAGCGAGTCCAATAAGTCACATAACAGAAGAGAGAGCATGCGAATGTTGTCGGCGCACTCACCGCACGGAGTTGTAGCTAGACACGAAATCGAAGAATCCTGAAGATACTAAAATTTCCAGAGTCCAATAAGTCAGATAACAGAAGAGAGAGCATGCGAATGTTGTCGGCGCACTCACCGCACGGAGTTGTAGCTAGACACGAAATAAGCGAGTCCAATAAGTCACATAACAGAAGAGAGAGCATGCGAATGTTGTCGGCGCACTCACCGCACGGAGTTGTAGCTAGACACGAAATCGAAGAATCCTGAAGATACTAAAATTTCCAGAGTCCAATAAGTCAGATAACAGAAGAGAGAGCATGCGAATGTTGTCAGCGCACTCACCGCACGGAGTTGTAGCTAGACACGAAATAAGCGAGTCCAATAAGTCACATAACAGAAGAGAGAGCATGCGAATGTTGTCGGCGCACTCACCGCACGGAGTTGTAGCTAGACACGAAATAAGCGTGTCCAATAAGTCACATAACAAAAGAGTGAGAGCATGCGAATGTTGTCGGCGCACTCACCGCACGGAGTTGTAGCTAGACACGAAATCGAAGAATCCTGAAGATACTAAAATTTCCAGAGTCCAATAAGTCAGATAACAGAAGAGAGAGCATGCGAATGTTGTCGGCGCACTCACCGCACGGAGTTGTAGCTAGACACGAAATAAGCGTGTCCAATAAGTCACATAACAGAAGAGAGAGCATGCGAATGTTGTCGGCGCACTCACCGCACGGAGTTGTAGCTAGACACGAAATCGAAGAATCCTGAAGATACTAAAATTTCCAGAGTCCAATAAGTCAGATAACAGAAGAGAGAGCATGCGAATGTTGTCGGCGCACTCACCGCACGGAGTTGTAGCTAGACACGAAATCGAAGAATCCTGAAGATACTAAAATTTCCAGAGTCCAATAAGTCAGATAACAGAAGAGAGAGCATGCGAATGTTGTCGGCGCACTCACCGCACGGAGTTGTAGCTAGACACGAAATAAGCGAGTCCAATAAGTCACATAACAGAAGAGAGAGCATGCGAATGTTGTCGGCGCACTCACCGCACGGAGTTGTAGCTAGACACGAAATAAGCGTGTCCAATAAGTCACATAACAGAAGAGAGAGCATGCGAATGTTGTCGGCGCACTCACCGCACGGAGTTGTAGCTAGACACGAAATAAGCGAGTCCAATAAGTCACATAACAGAAGAGAGAGCATGCGAATGTTGTCGGCGCACTCACCGCACGGAGTTGTAGCTAGACACGAAATCGAAGAATCCTGAAGATACTAAAATTTCCAGAGTCCAATAAGTCAGATAACAGAAGAGAGAGCATGCGAATGTTGTCGGCGCACTCACCGCACGGAGTTGTAGCTAGACACGAAATAAGCGAGTCCAATAAGTCACATAACAGAAGAGAGAGCATGCGAATGTTGTCGGCGCACTCACCGCACGGAGTTGTAGCTAGACACGAAATAAGCGTGTCCAATAAGTCACATAACAAAAGAGTGAGAGCATGCGAATGTTGTCGGCGCACTCACCGCACGGAGTTGTAGCTAGACACGAAATCGAAGAATCCTGAAGATACTAAAATTTCCAGAGTCCAATAAGTCAGATAACAGAAGAGAGAGCATGCGAATGTTGTCGGCGCACTCACCGCACGGAGTTGTAGCTAGACACGAAATAAGCGAGTCCAATAAGTCACATAACAGAAGAGAGAGCATGCGAATGTTGTCGGCGCACTCACCGCACGGAGTTGTAGCTAGACACGAAATCGAAGAATCCTGAAGATACTAAAATTTCCAGAGTCCAATAAGTCAGATAACAGAAGAGAGAGCATGCGAATGTTGTCGGCGCACTCACCGCACGGAGTTGTAGCTAGACACGAAATCGAAGAATCCTGAAGATACTAAAATTTCCAGAGTCCAATAAGTCAGATAACAGAAGAGAGAGCATGCGAATGTTGTCGGCGCACTCACCGCACGGAGTTGTAGCTAGACACGAAATAAGCGAGTCCAATAAGTCACATAACAGAAGAGAGAGCATGCGAATGTTGTCGGCGCACTCACCGCACGGAGTTGTAGCTAGACACGAAATAAGCGTGTCCAATAAGTCACATAACAGAAGAGAGAGCATGCGAATGTTGTCGGCGCACTCACCGCACGGAGTTGTAGCTAGACACGAAATAAGCGAGTCCAATAAGTCACATAACAGAAGAGAGAGCATGCGAATGTTGTCGGCGCACTCACCGCACGGAGTTGTAGCTAGACACGAAATCGAAGAATCCTGAAGATACTAAAATTTCCAGAGTCCAATAAGTCAGATAACAGAAGAGAGAGCATGCGAATGTTGTCGGCGCACTCACCGCACGGAGTTGTAGCTAGACACGAAATAAGCGAGTCCAATAAGTCACATAACAGAAGAGAGAGCATGCGAATGTTGTCGGCGCACTCACCGCACGGAGTTGTAGCTAGACACGAAATAAGCGTGTCCAATAAGTCACATAACAAAAGAGTGAGAGCATGCGAATGTTGTCGGCGCACTCACCGCACGGAGTTGTAGCTAGACACGAAATCGAAGAATCCTGAAGATACTAAAATTTCCAGAGTCCAATAAGTCAGATAACAGAAGAGAGAGCATGCGAATGTTGTCGGCGCACTCACCGCACGGAGTTGTAGCTAGACACGAAATAAGCGAGTCCAATAAGTCACATAACAGAAGAGAGAGCATGCGAATGTTGTCGGCGCACTCACCGCACGGAGTTGTAGCTAGACACGAAATCGAAGAATCCTGAAGATACTAAAATTTCCAGAGTCCAATAAGTCAGATAACAGAAGAGAGAGCATGCGAATGTTGTCGGCGCACTCACCGCACGGAGTTGTAGCTAGACACGAAATCGAAGAATCCTGAAGATACTAAAATTTCCAGAGTCCAATAAGTCAGATAACAGAAGAGAGAGCATGCGAATGTTGTCGGCGCACTCACCGCACGGAGTTGTAGCTAGACACGAAATAAGCGAGTCCAATAAGTCACATAACAGAAGAGAGAGCATGCGAATGTTGTCGGCGCACTCACCGCACGGAGTTGTAGCTAGACACGAAATAAGCGTGTCCAATAAGTCACATAACAGAAGAGAGAGCATGCGAATGTTGTCGGCGCACTCACCGCACGGAGTTGTAGCTAGACACGAAATAAGCGAGTCCAATAAGTCACATAACAGAAGAGAGAGCATGCGAATGTTGTCGGCGCACTCACCGCACGGAGTTGTAGCTAGACACGAAATAAGCGTGTCCAATAAGTCACATAACAGAAGAGAGAGCATGCGAATGTTGTCGGCGCACTCACCGCACGGAGTTGTAGCTAGACACGAAATAAGCGTGTCCAATAAGTCACATAACAAAAGAGTGAGAGCATGCGAATGTTGTCGGCGCACTCACCGCACGGAGTTGTAGCTAGACACGAAATCGAAGAATCCTGAAGATACTAAAATTTCCAGAGTCCAATAAGTCAGATAACAGAAGAGAGAGCATGCGAATGTTGTCGGCGCACTCACCGCACGGAGTTGTAGCTAGACACGAAATAAGCGAGTCCAATAAGTCACATAACAGAAGAGAGAGCATGCGACTGTTGTCGGCGCACTCACCGCACGGAGTTGTAGCTAGACACGAAATCGAAGAATCCTGAAGATACTAAAATTTCCAGAGTCCATTAAGTCAGATAACAGAAGAGAGAGCATGCGAATGTTGTCGGCGCACTCACCGCACGGAGTTGTAGCTAGACACGAAATCGAAGAATCCTGAAGATACTAAAATTTCCAGAGTCCAATAAGTCAGATAACAGAAGAGAGAGCATGCGAATGTTGTCGGCGCACTCACCGCACGGAGTTGTAGCTAGACACGAAATAAGCGAGTCCAATAAGTCACATAACAGAAGAGAGAGCATGCGAATGTTGTCGGCGCACTCACCGCACGGAGTTGTAGCTAGACACGAAATAAGCGAGTCCAATAAGTCACATAACAGAAGAGAGAGCATGCGAATGTTGTCGGCGCACTCACCGCACGGAGTTGTAGCTAGACACGAAATAAGCGAGTCCAATAAGTCACATAACAGAAGAGAGAGCATGCGAATGTTGTCGGCGCACTCACCGCACGGAGTTGTAGCTAGACACGAAATAAGCGTGTCCAATAAGTCACATAACAGAAGAGAGAGCATGCGAATGTTGTCGGCGCACTCACCGCACGGAGTTGTTGAAGAGCACGGTGTCCTGCGGCACGACGCCCACGGCTGCGCGCAGCGAGGCCTGCGTCACGGTGCGCACGTCCTGCCCGTCCACGAGCACGGCGCCCTCGTTCACGTCGTAGAAGCGGAACAGCAGCCGCATCACCGTCGACTTGCCCGCGCCGCTCGGCCCCACCTGCCCGCCGATACACCAATCAGAAACGACTTATAATAATAATAATAATAAAATCTCCTTAATACATACACTGAAAAGATAACAAAATACTTAGAACTGGCTAATGAGATTAAAAGGCAATGGCAAGTAGATAACATAAAAAACTTGCCCATTGTAATATCTACAACGGGCGTTGTCCCGAAAACTCTATCGAATAACCTAAATGCCCTACAAATGCCCTCATCCACCATCAGACTCATTCAGAAAGCAGTTATCCTCAACACTTGCCGTCTCACTCGTAAGTTCTTAGCATTATCAGATCCTTAATTTAAAGGCCGATACACTTGGCTTAGGCTCGTGTATCAGTTCCACTACCCCTCTAAAAGGGAGAAGAAACAGAAGAGAAACATAAATAATAATAATAATAATAATCATTTATTTCAGACCATAATTTACATAGATCCATATAGTGTTAGTAAAAATAAATTAATTAATCTTAATACCTAAATTGGTTAGTAAGTTCACAAAAGCAATTTTACTTAATTATTTATGTATGACATTTTTTTTAAACTAATTTTAAACTATTCTACTGGCCTACGTGAAGTCGTATCCAGTGAGCTAGTATTGGTGAATCCCAGCGGTCCGACAATGCACGCAAGATGGTGTTGGGACTGACTTATGCACGACAGTATAACGCTGCCGACTTCCAAATAATTCCTTGTCAAAAATTTCAACACCGGACCCTCAGGAACTCGAATTGGAATAGGCTATATGACTGGTTTTTAAAATCCATTTTATATTATCTAGTAGAGGTTAAGGAACCCGGTAAAAATTGATTTTTTATTTCTAGTACATATTTGCCGCAAAATATCATATTAAAAATTCATTATATTTAAATAACGCGCGAAAACGCTACTTGGACGATATGGCGCTGCAATCGGTGACGTCACTTTTCTGTATTTTAATCTGTTGTACATATAGTAGAAAAGCAAGGTTTACAAAAAAGTGACTTCATCATAAGCCCGGCCAATCAGGAGCGTTTTGTGTCACGTGACAAACGTTTGAAAAAATGCAATTTTTATTTATTGTTTTTTGAATAAATTAAGTATTATTTTCATGTTTCGTTAGTAAATAACCATTTCTAAACTCTATAATCTGCACTGATTACAATAATTCACAATTAATTTTTCACAGTCAAATAGCCTATTATCGAATATATCAATAAAGCATGCATAGTATACGAAATGTGATCGAATCTTAAGGATTCATCACTATACTATCACTATACAAGGTAGATTACAGACTATAGTGAGTTTGTTTCACTTAGAATACGTACCAGGGCGACGGTCGAGCCCGGCGCGACCTTGAAGCTGACGTTGTTGAGCACGAGGCGCTCGGGCCCGTAGCCGAACGACACGTGCTTGAATTCGAGCCCGCCACGCCGCACGAGCAATTCGGGCGCGCCCGCCGCGTCGCGCACGTCCGAGTCCACGCGCATCAGATCGAACATGTTCTCCATGTCCACGAAGTTCTTCTGTATCGCCCTGAGTTCGTTCCAAAGTGACAATTATTGAACCAGCCGACAGTGATAATGAAAATATTATTGCGTATATTCATTGTTTACATACAAACAAACTTGGTTGTAGGAAAAATCCTACCACAAAATTTGTTTTATTATTATTATAATTTGGGAGGTAAAAACCTAGACGGGCTTGCAAAGGTTAACCCCCCCCCACTCATCAGATATTCTACCGCCAAACAATAGTACCGAGTGTTAATTTGTTTCGGTTTGAAGAGTGAGTAAGCCACTTACCATCAGGTGGCTTATATGCTTGTCCGTCAACCAATAGCATAAAAAAAATTAAGAAGCTAATACTATTTTTTATTTAAACTCTCATTCAGGTCCGTAAAAATGTATTCCACGCTTATCATGCACTATGTGTACTCGCGTTATATCTGAATATAATATATAACGGATTAAAGATAACAGAAACAAAACAATGCCTATTTACATTATCATTCATTATTATCTCTTGTTTATAAGTTAGCTTACCTATAATAAGTCCCGAACCAGTTTAGCGGAACATACAACTGAACAATGTATGACGCAAACAGAACATAATCTCCAACGGTTAATTCGTAAGTTTTGACGACCATTGAGATTGCCAGCAACGAACCGGCCATCAAACCTAGAAGTTACAAATATTTGTAGTTGTTTTAACGATAAGTATTGTTAAACAAAATTTGAGTACTATAAACATGATGGTTATCGTAAGTGGAAGCAACATATTAGTGTAGAACATTTTATGTATAACTAGTTTTAGGCCGCAGATTCACCCGCGCGCTTGTTGCACTGTCATAGGTTTTAGGTATAATAAAATCAGTCATTGTTTCCTTTGCGGTTACAATTGACTTCATACCACATCAAATTAGGTTCAGTGATTTCGCCGTGAAAAGATAACAGACAGTTAATTTCGCATTTATAGTTTAAGCATAGATATCGGGTTCGGCTGTTAGTAAGGCCTTATCACATAAATATCGTTAAATCTTTCTAATATTTTAGTTAAGTAAATCTGACGAATTACAACAATTTAAATAACAGATTGTGACTAACAAAATCAGCAATATGATGAGCATTCATTAAAAATATTTAAATGAAACAACAAATAGACGTATTAAACAAATGAATGAGAGAATATTGACATTACCGTAATGAGAATCAGGTTACAGTTACATCACGTAAAAAGAAACATGACATAATTATGTACAAACATAAATGACATAAAATTCTCAGTGTGTAACAAAATAAGTTATCGAAACAAAAATGTTGTGAAACGGTTTCTTTAAAGATAACAACATTATTAATATAATGCAAATACAGATATAGATTATTGTAATCGTACATTGATACCGAACGATAATAAATAATCATTTTTATCGAATACGTATTAGAAAGATATCGTATATAATTTTGTAGCAATGAGTGTGAGAAAGAGGTTGAAATAGAGTACAAGAGGTGGGTAGGGTGGAAGTTGACCTTGGAAAATCGCTGTCACGACCAAACCGCTGTACCGAATTTGATGAAATTTGGTATAAAGCAAAGTTGCTTGATACATGACAACCAACAGCCTAAAACGCGGGCGAAGCCGTAGGCGACTACTAGTAATGGTTTAATTACATTGAATGTCTGTTTTAATATAAGTCATAGACAAATTAAATTAATATTTGATAGGAATAGCAAAAAGTTTGTATTCAAAATATATGATACATTTCAACTAAATTATAATATAATTAATTGTTACTCATTAAAAATGATCGAGCTTTAATTACGCATACAACGATAAGGCGATGCAATATTAATAAATATTTTTATTACATGAGAATGAGAACAAATAACAATTTATTAAATTAATTATTATTGGCGTCATTAACTTACCAGCACAGATAATAATATTCTGCATTGTATTGAGCATGTTAAGAGTTATCAAGGATTTAAATTCTTCTTTCTGAAAAAAGTTAATAATATTGTTTTAATATATAAAGCATTATTATGTCGACATGAATAATTTTTCCTATCTCTATGTTTGTCCTGTTTTTATTTACTTTTAGATTTCACTAGAACTACTATGATTTACAATTACATAGTACAAAATAAGAATTCCAAATATTTGTCTATGGTAGTAGAGTTTAAGCTCTATATAGGTATGACCATAAATGGTAGGTACAGGGCACCGACCATCTGGGTTACTTACCCAGTGGTTTGTTTTAAAAATACGTAGAAAATTTTGAAGCTACGCTTAGAAACTCAAATTTGTGTGTAATTACACATACAAATGAAATGACAAGATTTATATTGCACAGACAATGTAGTGAGTCTTCGACAAAGATTGTCTTAACTAAGTATATATGTAAATTTATCAGTTATGTTTGTACTTACTTGATAATTTAGAATGGCATCTTTATATGATACAACTTCGTATGATTCAGCGCCGTAGTACTTGACGGTTTCATAGTTGAGCAGCGAGTCCACGGAACGGGCTTTCTGTTCATTGTCGGCCAGATTCATCCTACGCTGGAATTTTGTACGCCATTCTGTGACTGCTATTGTTGCGACTGAAATAAAATCACAAATGTCAAAACTTTAAAATTAGAAATAAATTAATAATTTAGTATTAGAAAATAATTTGTTTATTTTTGTTTATTCTCCTACCCTCTTCTTATATGTATTCAATATTTTTTTTTTCTCATTTTTTTAAGTATCGGAATGGGGCCAAAAACTTGTATTTTTCCTTTAGATTCTTAGGTAATAAATATTAAACAGAGGGGGAAGGCTATTCTAATTTTTTTTTATAATAGTGGGAGAGGAGGTCAAAAATTAGTGGAAATAGTCTTACATGGAAAATAAATTAAGTCCTAAGTAATTAGACACAATAAAAAATAAAAATAAATAAAAGAACAAGCTAAAGGATATAAACGACTACCACTTCTATACTCACTTATGTAAAGCACCATTGTTGAGAAAACAATGAGCCCAAACCACACATTGAATGCCGTTACGAAGTAGATTACGGCTATTATGATGTCCACAATAGTCGGCGTTATCGAGAACAGGATGTATGACAGGAGATTGTCTATGGAATCGGTACCCCTGTCCATCACCCGAAGAACTTCACCAGTTTTCCTTGATAAATGCCATTTGAGGGGCAAGTCGTGTAAATGTCGGAACAACTCTAGCTGAAATGAAAATGTGTTATTTTCACGTTTGTCATTATTGTGTTTTATATTAATTTCTTTGTGTTGTTTAAAGGTGATTTTTTTTTCTAATTTATAAATTGTCTATACTATAATGCCTATACTTTGAGCCGAAATGGCCTAATGATGGACTACGTTTTCAAAAGTATTAAAACTTCAACAATATACTGTCACATGTGTATCCATCAATTCACTGGAGCAGCGTAGTAGAATAAGCCAAGCCGTGACCCAGCAGTGTCCGTTTACACTACCTTTTTCCTTTTATAGTTTAATATTATACAACACATTAAGAGTCGAGATGGCCCAGTGGTTAGAACGCGTGCATCTTAACCGATGATTGCGGGTTCAAATCCAGGCAAGCACCGCTGTTTCATGTGCTTAATTTGTCTTTATAATTCATCTCGTGCTCAGCGATGAAGGAAAACATCACGAGGAAACCTGCATGTGACAAATTTCATAGAAATTCTGCCACATATTTATTCCACCAACCCGCATTGGAACAGCGTTGTGGAATATGTTCCAAAACTTCTCCTCAAAGGGAGAGGAGGCCTTTAGCTCAGTTGTGGGAATTTACAGGCTGCTGTTGTTGTTGTTGTATCATACAACACGAAAATACGAGTAAAAACATCGCGATATGTCGCACGGGAGATGAGCTTTTACTGCGGGTGAAATCGCAAAGATCATCTGATGATTTGTAGCTATATAGCTATACTAATTCTAAAATACAAATTATGAACTTATAAACGCTTCAAGCTAAAAGCAACGGTCTCAAAAAATTTATTTTATATACTTGCGCTAGAGCTAACAAATTGACAGGCAGTCTTTATACGTATATAAAATGAGTATGGTGATTTTTAATCTCATTTTTTATCTGAGCTCAATTAAATATATCTTATACTCGCAAATATTTTCTAAAAGTAATCTCGAACTCGAGTAATAATTTAAGTGATAGCTGATAACGTACGAATATAGCCACACGGTCGCTGTTTTTTGTTACACCTAAAGTACTTAAGAATAAAGATCATTTTACAAAGTTAGTTGTAATACTTTTGCAGCGTAATAATGCTATCAATCAATTTTATTTACATAGTTGTAAAAAAGTGGAAGAACCCGATCAAAAAAATATCACCTATAAATTTAATTTAATTATTTCATATTTGTCATGATTATTTAAAGAATATTTTTATTAGTTTTTCTAGAGTACTATATACCTACACCTATAATTAGCACACACATTTATAGTGATACGATATATTAACTGTAATATTATATATCTAATATGTTATCTATTTCCGTAAAAAAAATGTGTTTCAGAATATAAATACATGAAGATATTAACTGCAAATAGAATCAAATAAAATCGTCGTCGAACATATTATGATAGAATCTTTTTTTTAAGTAATACAAGTAAGTCAAATTTATTCAATAACTAAAGTTGCTCTTCTTTTCTTCACAATAAAGAACCTGCGCCGAAAGTTGCGAGTTACAATAACAACAGTAACTAAATTTGCGTATCGTTTCATACATAACGTTTCTTTTACGAAGGTTATCGATATTAGTTGATCGAGTAGTATTGTTGGTAATGAGCGAACATTAAGGTCACCTAGTCGGCTGACCACTGAACCAGACATAGAATATGATACTAGCTTGTCATATGTACAAAACAATATTTTCTTATTATTCCTTTGCTTTGATTCAAATAATTTGTTAATTTGATGCCATTTACATATAAAAAGGTCTAATATGCTTCGTGGGTACTACAGATAAAAAAATATACAAATTATTTGTGTTTAGTGTACTGTGCCCATTTTTTATAGTAATGTTATACATCGCGACAATTTTGGTATTAAATTTCGATGTCTAAATTTAAATGCCGAATGTCCTTACTCAGGTCGCGGGCTAAAACAAAGATAGATTTCAGTACGATCGTTCTCTATTTGAAGCAAAAATATTAATTTTTTAGTCTGTTCGTGATGTATAGTATATTAAGAAAAACCCGATCCATAACAGAAATTTATCATAATATGTCTGTCTAATAAATTCAATTGTATAATCAACTTGAACTCACAGAATAATCACCTTCTACCTTAGGTACTTGCTAATATTAAAAAAAAATAGGCAAAATTTTTTTTTATGACATGTTGAGTAGCGTCCCATTATAATATAAATAATTTATGAAAATGTAACTTATGTTGATAAGAATCTGCGTCAATGTCAAAAATCATGAACTTGTATCATTATAAATATATCTTGTTATAACAATCAAGATTGTTAACTATTTAAAAAAGTTATGCGTGATCGACACAAGCTGTGATATAAATCGATCAAGTTAAAGAGCGATACATCTTTATCAGAAAATATATATATTAATAACTTAAACATACAGATAAAAAAACCACTCTAATTAAACATATAAAATACTTTTTTAGGTTTAGGTATTGTTAGTTGTCGTGAATAATTAAGAAACATTAGACCTTGTAATACTAGACCTTGGGTTTATTAAATTGGTATTGGAAAACGGAACTTATTATTGTAGTTTTAAAAGGAGATCGTATTGGCAACAGGATTTTGATACGAACGTTACCGCTTAGCAACAATGTTCGTGAGGTTGATAACTTCAGAAACATTTTAATTTATATTTAAGATTTAAGATTTGCATACGTGCTTGCTCGTTGCTTTGTCGTTTTACGCGAGAAGCGGCAAGAAACTCAGCAGTTACTTTCTATTGCAAAATTAAATAAAAATTTTCTTCAATAGGTAACATGTAGTAATATATTAAAAAAACTCGCGCCCGCTGTATGACGATGAGAATCGTAGTCTTCCGAAAACATAACGAACATTACTCGATTAATATCGTAGGCAACACCGGAATAAATCATATCATTCAGTAAAGAAACAGTCTGTAAATTTCTCACTGTTGGGCTAAGACCTCCCCTTCCTATGAAGAGAAGGTTTTGGAGATTATTCCACCACGCTGCTACAATACGTGTTAGTGCGTATACATGTAGCAGGTTTCCTTACGATGTTTTCTTTAACGACCCAGCACGAAATGAAGTATGAACCCAAATTAATAACAAGAAAATTCCGTCGTATATGTCTGCATTTGAACCCGCAATCATCTATAAAGATGCGCGGGTTCTGACCACTAGGCTCACTTACAGTAATACAACATAAACTTATTTAAAAACTATACTGAATTCCGATCATCGAGATCCTGATAAACGACCAGGATGTACGAACAATTAAGAAAATATAGGATATTGTTAATTGTTTAGATTATTAATTACACGTGTTACCTGCAATTCTCTCGTTGTGTATTGTTGAACTCTTATCCACAGGAACGAGCGAAGGTTGTTCAATAGGCCCATGCCGCCGGTGCCGCCGCCTTGCAGAAACTTGAAGAACACGTATATCACGACGAGGTCCCATCGGAAGTATAGAGGCGGTATTGAAAGACTGTCAACTGCAAGATAAAAATATATAATGACGATCTCCCTGGTCGAGTGTTTTTATGGGTACGCCACTCCGATGTTCCGGGTTCGATTCCCGGCCGAGTCGATGTAGATTACCATAAGTTTTCTATGTTGTCTTGGGTCTGGGTGTTTGTGGTACCTTCGTTACTTCTGATTTTAAATAACACAAGTGCTTTAGCTACTTACATTGGGATCAGAGTAATGTATGTGATGTTGTCTCATAATTCATCAATTCAATTCATATATGATATTCGCTATCTGTGTCTGTGTTATAAACAGTAATACACTATTGACAGACATTTTTAACTTTACCGTTTCGTATATTCAAATCGTTTATTAAAAAATACATTGGTAAAAAAGGCATATTATTCGATACAAGATTTTGTAGATGATACGATGTAATTAATAACTGTTGACTTCCAGGCAGGATACATTTTATACATATATAATAGTATTTAACTAATATGATTGTATTTTTTAAATGTTGAAAAAGAGTAACTACTGAGTTTCTTGCCGGTTCTTCTCGGTAGAATCTACTTTCGGAACCGGTGGTAGCTTCACTTAATTGTTAAATGACGATTCAAAAGTGCTTGTATAAGCCCACTTAAACTTTATTTTGATATTGATGACGATTATATGAAATTTTAGTTAAACTACACGAGTTAAAAAATCTTAAATAAGACTGATGGTGAATTTCGTTCATTGTGGTCAATCTTGATGATATTCTTGTCAAGAAGGAAACATTATACTCTATTGCGGCATGTGTAATCTGCTATTGAATACCTTGACGGAAAAACTCTAATCTATGTACATCTACATAACCTAGTCACCGAACCACGGATATCTGACACCAAGGAGGCGGTATAACAGAAACAGATGTTTTATATTTATAGTCAAATTGAAAAATACAATATGAAAATTTTATCAACTGATTTAATTCACTATAATAACTTTTTGGCGCAAACACTATTCGCATACAACAACTATACCAATATTATAAATGCGAAAGTAATTTTGTCTGCCTATCATCGGCGACTTCATTACTGAACCGATTTTGATAAAATTTGGTACGAAGCAAGCTTGAACTGCAAAGAACGAGTTAGACTTTTTATGTCTAACACCTAACGACTAAGTCTAAAATACGCTTGAGAACTTATATGCTTCTCTCTCGCACCTGTAGTTACACTGATTCAGTCACCCTTTTGAATAGAACATAATAATTCTAAGTACCTGGTACCCAAACGGATTTGCACAAAGCCTTATCAAGTAAATATACTAATCTCATTAGAAAGTATGAAATATTGCAATTAAAATAAGTACTACGATAACGATATCGCTACACACTACGTGATTGTATAGGTATAGTATTTTTTTTAGATTGCCCGGGTAGATATTATTTTTTTTATTCTCATTTTAAGAGCTGAGTCCCTTAGGTGACTATATTGCTCTGGTAGATTTCACAAAAAAAATATATCCTTACAATAATTACACATATCATGTTATCTAGTGACGTTTACCTTTATTACATATAATTCTTGCTAGTTCTGAATCTGAAGTAGGATCGATCTATCTGTTAGTTGTGCTAGGAGGGGTTCGCTACGAACACACTCCATTAAAATGTGGTATACATCCTCTACAGGGGTAGATATTATCTTATTAGTAAAAGTCGCTACACAGCGGAACTCTAAAAATAAGTTTCGTTTTTAAAATGAGTTGGACCGAATGTTATAGCAGTCACAATTGACGAGGTAAATCTTTGTCGAGTTCAGAGAGATATGACAAAATAAGCTCCAATTCCTCTTGCCTATTTTTATGCCGATTTGAAGGCATTTATCAAGTCGTGAGCGATTAAAAAATTAAATATGATATCCAGATCAAAACTACGGAACCCCAATGCTTTTACAACTTGCACAAATAATCTGCTGATAATTAGGTCAAGAGTATATCAATTCAATGATAATTTAAAATTCTTTTCATTTGGCGGTCTACAGGAGAATGATACTAGTGACCCTAAAAGTCATTGCGATAAACCTGAAAACTTTTTATTATTTTAAACGTGAGGCGAGCCTGCGCTTTCTGTTTTCTAGGGTTCCATACCAGAAGGGTAAAAACGGGACCCTAGTCTGTCTGTCACCAAGCTGTATCTCAAGTACAGACAGTGGAAATTTTCACAAATTATGCATTTATATTGCTGCTATAACCACAATTACTAAAAACTGAATAAAATAAATATTTAACGATTACCATACAACAAACACAGTTTTATTCCCTTTTTACTGGATAACAATAATGACAACAGATAGATTTGAAATATTCACAAAATCGTCAGTAGTATTTTTTACTTCAATAATTTTTTTTTTTTAATTTTTACGACAAAAAGTCGCTCTTTCCTGAATTCGACTTACATTTAACCGCTCTTAACATGCTCAAACTGTGCAGTATCTATTTCATTTTTTTAAACAAATTAATAGTTTATTATTTTGGGGGTATATAACCAACATACTTATTTATTATTTAGGAAGTTAATAACTATACCCACAACCATTGATATTAATCAATATTATGAACCAGCCTTTTCCGATATTTTCCATCACTAATGTGACAGATTTTGATCGCAGCGGCTATCTCGACGTCGAGTAGCTACTGCGAAGGTCATATTATAGTAGTCAAGTGTGTCTAAGACGGGCAGAAGACAAAGTTGCTTTCGCATTTATAATATTAGTACAGACAATTTATTTTTAGTTATTTAAAATAAAAAACAATATATATATATATATATGCTATACAGTCGCTTATATTGATACTGAAAACATACCACCGGTTGGTAAAACACCTACAAAGGGTACAAAGTTTAGATTCACGTTTTAATATAAAGATGAAAACTATGAGTGTCATATATTGCGATGTACTTTATCGCCACGCGAGGTTTTAGCGATCTTACGAGCCATAAACAACATCGTAAAAAATTCAATTTATAGCTACTTTTATAAAAATGTATAATTTAATTTATTGTTTAAAATTAAGTTAAACTATTCCTTCTCGTTATTAAGCCCTATGATTGATGATCTTTAGATAACTTTAAGCTACGATTGTTTCGTAAAATACAAAAAAAAACGCGCCATAAACAACAAATTCCATGAAAAATTTATATGAGTGAGAAATATTACTTTCTATGTGGTCAAACAGTATTAATAAATATTTGAATGGCAATATATTCAGGTACTGTGTGTGGGATATAGAGAGGACACTTCAGTGATTTGATACTAAGTTTTGTTTTAAAAAAATCCTATATGGGGCAGTGAATACTCCTTTGGTAACTTACAAGGTCTAACTTATATATTTTAATTCGTACTTTTTTTTCAATTCGTGTAAGGCAATAAAAAAAATCTGCACATGTCGGAAGAAATTGTGACACAATGTTGCTGAAAGCTTGGCGAAATAAATTTCGAATGTGTCAGAAAGAGGTTTCGGTATCTATGATCACCTTTTTTTATTTATTATCTGTTGTCAGAGTCGGATTTAAAGGTGTGGAGGCCCAGGGGCCACAAAGCAGTGAGGGCCCTAGACAACCAGAAGCGTGAACACCGTAATAATTATATTATTATGAATTAATTAGTTTTTTTTATGTTCAATCAGTAAGCTATGAATTGTTTCGTATTTGTATCGGTAACTTTTAAAATATTAAATAGTAACATTATTATAATTTGACTATATCTCAGTATTTGTTAACTTGCTGAAAACAGTGGCCCCCTCTCATGTGGAGGCCCCAGGGCAGTTGCCCCGGTTGCCCTCCCCTAAATACGGCCCTGTCTGTTGTAAAGTACTATAAAAACTTACCAATTTTTTTGTTATAAATAGGTACATATAAGTTGATCACTCGTCCGACTAGCAGTGCAATTATACAGATAAGCACGTATATTTGTAAACACAGGCTCTTCCTAGGCCAGAGGAAAGGCAACAGTGTACGAAGTTTGCCGAACACATTGCGAAAAGTCGATCTATTGTCAACCTGCAAAGGAATATGACGCTAGAAAAATATACTAGGAAATGTTCTTAAACTGCTACCTTTTGCAATTTGGTACATAAAATATAACTTTAATCGCAGTTTATTAATTGTAACTAAATCAATTATTCATAACATTTAAATGTCAAAAATATTTAATTATATATTTTATGAATTTATAATTTAACTAGCCGTTTGTATTTTTGAAAAATTAGACGAAAATATCTCTTCTCTTTTTTACTTATTGGTTACGAGGGCACATAGTTGCGCGTAAGGACCTTAAATATGACGACCACGCAACTTAAATCTAACTACAAAATATTACGTATTATTCGAACTCATCACTCATAAGGGATATTTATTTATTTATTTATTACATATGGCACACAAGACAGGTAATAACTGATAAATATCTAGAAAATAAATTACAAATTTCGAAGATTAGTTACACCCTAATATTTGTGTACACATCAAGCAATAATACATTAATTCACAGTTAACAAAGGCTGAAGCTATTACAAGTAAAAATTAAAGGAAAAAAAAATCACACGAATATTAAATTTTTTGAGAAATTAGGCAATAATTTTAAAAAATGGCAGAATTTTTTTTTTATAAATAATATTACATAACAATGTCAAATATAATACATACTAAGTTTTAAAGATTGAATTGAATTGGATAAGTGTTTATTTACGTAAAGAGCCTTAAACATCAAAACGCGGATAAAGCTAGAGCGACATAAATCCTCTAGCAATTATCATGAACACAGAAAATAAAGGTAAACATTTCTATACGTCCCGTTTTCACTACCTATTATATTTTATAATATTACGACATGTGTAAGCATGGAAGTAACCTAACTGATACTTAATAATGATATACAATGTCGAAATAATTATAAACCTTTTTAGTTTTAAGATTAATGTTTTGTACGTTATAGGAACAAAAAAAAAACGAAAATTACATCAAGTTTAGTAATCAATTTTTTCATTTCGACGACAATTTAAGCAAATATAATTTACTTATTCATTGGCCACGTGTGAGGAACCATTACCTTAAGTTTTAGTTTCTTTTCGTCTGATACTACGATTAAATGATTTTGATATGGACATGACATCTTAACCTATATACTAATAAAGATAACATAATTATTTTTACTAGACGTACATATGTCATTATTCAGTTGTATTTTTAATACCGGAGTTTGATTAAAAACTCTTTGGTACATTTTTGTTAATAAGTGATTTACAACAGAAACAACATCAAGATATAGTACTTACGACACAACTTAGATGTCGCATCGGCAAAATTCGTAAAACCGATCAAATCCGAATTGAGTACCCCATACCAAATTATCAATATTTATTTCTCATGCGAATATGATCTTTGCACAAATATAATAACTTGTAATATCATATGACCGAATATATTCGTCAATTTGACGGGTTTTTTTACATACACTTGCTTTCTCTGACGCGTGAATCTATAGCGACGAATAGCGTCGAGTGGCGCTAAAGGGAGCTATTTCTATTGGTTGTGTAAATCGGCAGTAATCGGTTTTAATTTCATTCCATTGCATTTTCCGATGCTACATCTAATTTGTGTCCTACTATACATAATAACTTTAAATATAAGTCTTAGCAAAATTTAGAGACGTAATTTTGTTAACAGATTTTACTTACCCTAGGGGGAATGTTCCGACGACTTCCATCATCGCTTTCGAGGTATTCAAACTGGTGCATAATACCAGGAGCTTTCATACCAAGAATGAACATTATCATACAGGAGACATAACGTCCAACGAAGAGTGACATTTCCAAACGATCTTGGAGACTGAAAAATAACAATATTATACACAAGTTCGACCAAGCATTACCTATATTTTATATCACAACAACAGCCTGTTAATTCCCACAGCTGGGCTAAAGGCCTCCTCTCCCTTTGAGGAGAAGGTTTGGAACATATTCCACCACGCTGTTCCAATGCGGGTTGGTGGAATACACATGTGGCAGAATTTCTATGAAATTTGTCACATGCAGGTTTCCTCACGATGTTTTCCTTCACCGCTGAGCACGAGATGAATTATTAAGACAAATTAAGCACATGAATCAGCGGTGCTTGCCTGGGTTTGAACCCGCAATCATCGGTTAAGATGCACGCATTCTTACCACTGGGCCATCTCGACTCTTCTATATTTTATATAGTAAATAATAATTAGTTACACGATATCTTACTCTTTTAAATGCCACCACCATCCTTCTTTATTGATATTTAAGAATGATAAATTTTCTGACACAAATATCATAGCCCAGAACACAAGTAACACGAATCCATGGCCCCTCGGTGGTACCGACGGTAGGAGATACCGCCTTTCAATCACAGCTAAATGTGCTGATAGTGGAAAAACTATAAGGTTTACCACTACAGCTAATATCTAAAAAGTAATATAAAATAAATAACATCTAAAAAAAACATTAAAATACATGTAAAAGATTTATTCATATTCAATATTATTAATAAATTTGTTTAAATATAAAAATACTATTATTTATTTTTATGGCGTTTTTAAAATTCCCGCTCTTTCATCTTCAGGGAATATAACCAGAAACATATGGTTTATGTAATTGAAACGGCTATTGTTAGTTTATGTGCACAGCATACAAATGACTCATGTAGAAAACAGTACAATTCATTATGTTACAGTAATTTCTACGCCAAATATACTATATAATATTTGAATTACTTTCAAATATTATTACGACTCTTACAATATTCATATTTATTTTGCAAAATCAAATCAAACCCATCCATATAGACAGTCCACACAGTCTACACAGTCATCTCGTACTAAAGATATATTAAATATAAAAATGAAAAATGAACTAATTGCAAGGTGACATAATAAATGAAGCGTATATTTGAAACAACAGCTATTAATTCACAAAGAAAATTATCAGTCATTACATTATTGCTATAAGTATTGAAGAGTGGTCTTTATGAATTTAAAAAATATTCTCTATATAAACAATACACTTTAATAATTTGAGAAAACATTAAACTTATAAAGATCTAAAATCGAAATTATATATACAAAGGTTTTACGAAATAACCTTGCAGTATAATTTAAATCAACATAATTGTTTTAATTTGCATTAGAATTGACTGTGTAACTGCATACTTTAACATAATTTGTATGTCAATATTATAGAAATTATTATAGGTATTAGATTCTCACCATATATCCATAGATATGTCCTCCTTTGAATACAAAGGCTTGTAAAAGAAACCTCACAACAGCCAATACAGGTACAAAAAGTGTGAAAAATAATTGCACCAAAAATAATTTTGATGATCTAACATCTATTACTTCTGTAGCATATCTGCAATCAAATTAAACTCCATTCAAGTCAGTTTTCACAAAACAAATTATTTAATACCATTTTGGAAAAATAGTTGTGTACTATGCAGATTAAGATCATAAAAATAATAATTAATATCATATATAACAGGTTAATTTGCATTTCCTGAATGAAATTAATATTAAGAAAGTATCAATATCATTTTTTTAACAATTGTTTTACTGCATATAGTAAAACAAAGGTCTTAAATACAGGTTCAGTATAAGTCACCAAATTTGATATGCACTCATTATTATATCAAAATTTCATTATTTAATTTGCTTATTGAAAATGATAAGAATTTATCATTTTTAATAAAAAAAAAATCTAGATTAAAAATAATATTCCTTAAAATTTTAACTGTATATTTTTCTTTTATTATGATTTTCTTTTATTAATGTGTAAGTTTTAATATGTATACACTTATACAGCATTGAATTACCTAAAAGGTAAATGAGTGACACACAAAATGACTACACTGTTCACTCCTATGATATTATGTGTTTAAATGTTGTGTAATTATTTATCTAAATACATAATAATTGTTTGAAAAATTGGTGTGATCACATTTTAAAGTGTTAATTGATTTATATTTTTTCAATATGAATAGTAAGTATTCATTGAATAAAAATAAAAATAATATGTTGTTGAATGAAATTACTATCTCTATTTACTTACCTTTTATACATAACAATTTGTATTATCCCAAATACAAATAGGAAGCCACCAATGACGGCGGCAGACACTGTCTCCATAAAACATTGTGAAATTCCATGATCTATCCATATTTCGCCCAAAGTAACGTTCGGCGGACAGTACTCCATGGGGCTTCTAAAATTAAAACGTTCTTCTAATACTCAGAGAAGAAAAACAACCGGTCGCTGAGTTTTAACCGTAAACACCGGCATTAGCGATCGACTATAGTATTTTTATAGGTTAGTGTATTATATTTATAACAAAAAACTACACATTAAGCTTCATAAATTCATACTTTGCATTAAAGTTTGCCAAAAAACAACGCGCAATTTAATATTCAAGTAATAAATAAAAATTAAGCTTTTAACATACGTTTTCAGTACATATCACTATAATGTTCAATAACAAACCTTGTTTTTTTCACGTATAATCAAAATTTCTTTATCATGCACACACGTAATAAAGTAAATGATATATACATTACATTACCTTCCGAAGAAATTATCGAATAAAATCGCTTAATCTGTGACAGACAGATGACTAGACATTACATTTTATGACAAGTAACTGCTAATATCTAAGACAAATGTCAATCTGACAGCTGACTATTGAGCTTCCAATCTTTTGACAGCACACAATGTTGCCCAAAACATTAGAAAATATAAAGATACCATGCATACCGTAGCCAAGATAAACTACGAATAACTAGATAACTCACTGATAACAATTATAACCAAACTAGTAAGTGATATTAAAGTAGTATATTGAAATATAAATTAAACCACATCAAATATTACTGTAGTACCGAATTTATGTGTTGTTAATCGACCTGTAGGTTAACTTGTGGCGTATGCTTATTAGCCCACAAACATTACTTTATTATGTACTGAGATATATTTACCTAGTTACAAGTTTACTATGTTTTATATTCTACAAACATGTAATGGCAGTATTTCATTGGAACCATTTACAGGTTTTATAACCGCTTAGATTCATACATTATAAAAATCTAATGCACCAGTATTACACTTGTTATGAGATAAATATCACAATGTTTTATATATAATAACATCATACAATTATCATATTCAATTTCAATTATTACGGCGCTTATAATAACCGCTTTGTCCGGCATTGTAAAAACAATCGACTAGATTGCAGATGAATACAATATGAATATTAATATATTTATTTGATCAACAGATCAACATAATTCATTCCGTATATGTTACCGGATGAAATAGGTATTTTACCTTACATACATATTTAAAAAACATAATATATATAAATAAAATTTGGTGTCTCAACATTTTGTTATTGATAAATTTTAGCAACCGGTCTGGCCACCAAATAGTGTTTTTCGGTAGTGTTCTAACCCTTAAAATATTAAAGATAAATCCATTATAATCTGTATGCATCCAATATAGTACCCATATAGCTTTTTGTATATTACCTATCTCTATGTAGATTGTAGGTATAGAATTATACATAAAATATATATATGTATGCGATTGAAAGCTACTTGAAATGACGGACCGTAAGCGAGTGATGGTGGATTTGGGTTATACATTTAATGATTGTTGTTTAATCTTACTCATTCGCGTGTATAAATAGATAAAGAATCTTATACGAAAAACTAATGCGAGTTACTATCTATTATCTTGCAGCAAGCCCTTATGTACGTCGTACATTATTATTCGAAAGAAAATGTGTCAATCCCCATCAACATTTGTTTTAGATCAGTGAACAGTAGTCATGTGAAGAAGGTTATGACTATAAGTAGGGAATCTAATTGGAAATTAGGTGTGAAATTAGTGATTGTGTAGTGTACGAGTGCTTAGTATTTTGTGGTGAAGGTGATTATTCAGTCTCAAAATGGCGGACCTCGAGGCTGTGCTGGCCGACGTCAGCTACTTGATGGCAATGGAGAAGTCCAAATGCACTCCAGCAGCAAGAGCCAGCAAAAAAATCGTATTACCTGATCCAAGGTAATAGTCTTTAATTCATGCGCCATTTAAAAGATAAGGTCTAAAAATCGACGTTTATCTTTATCAACCTTGTTTACAAAATAAATTTCGGCAATTTTTTTTAACAAAAATGAACTAAAACATTTAAAATTTAAAAAGTAGGATATACAGATAATTATTAAAAATTATTGAAAGGAGCTTACCATTAAGGTTTAATTTATTGTTGTATTAATATATAGAAAATTTAAAAAATAAACAAATCTTCAAATGTCTTAAGTTTTTTTAGGAGCCTTAATTTATCAATTACAATATTTAAAGTAAATACAATAATGAATACTAAGCATATTAATTTAAAAAACCTATTTATTTAATGTATAAATTATTATACACTGTTGCTTAGAAAGAACTAGATATGAGATAAGTATTGATTATATTGAGTGTTGCCTTAAATTTTCTGGCAAACAAGGTATTAAATTAATTGGATGTGTGGACATTATGTCATTAATAATATTAACCGTTCCAAATAAATGGCAGAGATGAACTCATATTAATTTTTGTAAATTGGAAATGCAAAATGTAAAAAAGATTGATTGATTTTTAATATCAAAAATATTGAGTGTTATTTGGACACGAGTATATACAAAAATTGTCTCGATATTGTTATTTGAGGCATAGAGCATTTTAATGTGAAAACATCTGTAAATAATAAATAAAAATTATGAGATAAAATCCATCATCCGTCAACGAGGGAAAAATTGGTCGATTTTAGGCCATAGGTTAGGTACCTTAAAAATGATATGAGTTATTTTTTCCTCCTTTCATAATTAATTGTAGAAATTGTGAACATTTAAACACATGCTTTTAAAATTAGACATCTTTTAATATCTGATTTTTTACAACAGGGATATATTCTAGTCCATAACAAGAAATTTCAATTCAAAATTGGATGAGAAATAGTAATTTATATATATCCATTTTCTGATAATTTTCAACTTATCTCTCTTTCTGTCTCTGCAAATGATCTCTATAGGCCTCTATTAAGGGACCATGTAGAAATCTATTTATAAAAAAAAATCTAATTGAATATTAATCACTATGGTTATATTAATCACATATATCAAATCAAATTTTTAAAAACAGTTCCTATTAAATAAATGTACTGTGAAAAAATCATGATGTCTTCGTTTTCTGTAGAAAATTGCAAGTTGGGCATCCTGTTTATATTACTATGCGTCAGCTTGCCCTGTCTGACTTCCGGATGATGCGTCTATAATAAAAAAATAACAATTTCGTCTGTAAATAAAGTGAACCAGGTCATCCTTAGCTAATACTAAGGAGAGTGCGGACTCGTATGTTAATACATACGAATCCGTATATCAGCTTCGATATATGAAAATACAACGTATAAAAAATCGACCACTTTATAAACACATTTCGTAAAACGTTATATGAGAACAAGAGTTTGCATACTGGTAATATTTTACAAGGAAATTGAAGGATAATAAACGTAAACGTACTCTCGGGGTATGCAGTATTCATACGATATTTCCATGCACTACGAGGTCTTTTGTGAGCCAGAAAGCCGGCACAACACAGAATAAGTACGAAAATACTTCGATACCGAATTCTACCAATACGACGTTCCGTATTTCACTTGCCAATCTTAATCACTGTCTATGATTTCATTGTGCTTTGCTGAGAAACCAATCGCTCCTGACGCCGTTCTGATTACATACCTGTTTCGAAAGGATCATTTGCCGGTCTCTACCTTGCCCTAATCATTCGCGAGCGCCTTCATGACCTTCAAGATACTTCTGATTTTTTCGAATTGATCCCAATCTTTTGTTCTGCTCTAAGTGGCTTGGTACTTCTTAAAACAGTTTATATCGAAATGTTCTATCGACATATTCTAAAAAGAAATTGAAATAAGAGAGCTATTGGCATTCTTATATTTATAAATGAAGCGAATTAAAAATAAATTACAATCATGATCATAACGATCAGAGAATAACTACAACCCAAATCTCTTATATGAAATACCATTTTATAAAATAAAAGATGGCTGGTATGTAATACACGTTATTTAATATTTTCGTTGTGTAGTATGTTTTTTTATAAAGTATATAATAATTTGTGATATCATGTCGAAGTTCGCCGCACGTACATTGCGAGCCTGCTACGCTCTCGCCCAATAGTAGCGTGTTTCGCTTTTATAAATAGAAAGAAGAAAGATCTATGAGAATTAAAGCAATTGTTATGACATGATATGATACACGCCGCGATTTTAAAGTTTCGTACGGAAAAATATCTTCGATACGTATAATAAGTTATAGATAAAGTTTAAAGAATGACCGAAATCTGGTGCGTATTTATTTAGACTTGATTTGAGGCTTTATTAAATGTTTTATCTGTACAAGGAATGATGAACAAATTATTCTCTCTCAAGCTCCCAATGACGAATAATATTATAATTTAATTTGTTCATCCGATGGATTGGATTCATGAAAATAAAATGTTGGTAACCAAAAAATAATATTTCGTAATAAAATATTGACACAAAAGTAATGAAAACGTTTATTTGTAAAGGATATTAATTAAATTAATCAATATTTTCATTCCTTATTATATCAGTTATCTGCCAGTTAAAGTCCCGTCAAAATCGGTCTAGCCGTTCCAGAGATTAGCCGGAACAAACAGACAGACAGGCAAAAATTGTAAAAAATGTTATTTTGGTATATGTACCGTGTATACATTCATTATGCATTGAGTAAAAAGGGGAATCAAAATCACTATAACGTGTTAAGTTGTAATTTTGATTTGACAACTCATAATTCAGCGAAAATTCGTTTTTGATTTCATTATTCATGGAAAGGTTTCGATTTCTTATTATCATTATTGAAAAAAAAAATGTAAATATATAGGAAAACAACTTTTGTGAATACTTACGAAGTAACACAATTGAATTTTCTAATGCCAAAAAGACGAAAGAATTGAGATAAAAATTTTGATCATGATGTCGCAAACCCAAGCCTTTTATTTCAATGAAAATATCTACGACGATAGTAACTTCATCAATGTATTTTATAATTCAAAAACGAATGCAATAGAGTTTATCTTTTATGTCAATTAGTTTCAGTACATAAATAAATTAAGAATGACTAAGCTTTCTCACTGCTCTTATTTGAGTACAATACAACAGCCATTTGTATTGAAAAGTAATATTTTCCGAGTGTAAAATAATTCTTGCATTTACATTAAAAAAGAAGCCTTTCCACCAAGCGATGTGTTACTGTAAATATTGAACATTCATTATAGACATTATCTGTGAGTGCATAGAAATTATCTAAAAAGCAAGATTACAACAGCCATAATGATTCGTAATAACTGCGACTCATTTTAAAATTAATGGTGCCCGACTATTCTATTGATGTTAAGAGTTATTCATTCAATAATGGATATTTAGATATCCCATAGTTATAAATTTATGTTTGTGTATATGGATTACTGCTTTTGAACACTTTTTATGTGTGTGCTATTAAAATTTATCTCTATAGCAGAGTTTTGTCCATAATTTAACTTTCCTGTGTTTAATTTTCGTTCATTCATTGCAGAGCTTTAAAGAGCGTGGGTGAAAATATTGCATAATTAATCAGATTCCTCAAATTTTCTTTAATATAGCCATCATACCATAAACCGTTTGAAGTATATGACCACGTAATATTTAATGTATTAAATTTATATGTTTAAGTTTGTCTATTTAAACGGTATTGTTACTGTTTTATCGGAAAACGAAGTAATTTAAATAAAACTTTTTTGGGCAACTCGCAGTAACTCGAAGAAGTAACTTAGCAAGACTTTGTCGATTTATTAAAAAGTGTGAGTCGACTTAAAACATTATTTCGAAAAGAAAAACTGAATGTTTTAAATACAACATCGATATTCGAATCAAATGCTTCGCCCTTACATAACTATCATGAACAAACAAGGCCTTTACTAAACTCGTAAAAATATCCGAGCGAATGTGCGACATAAAAAAAATGTCTTCATAGTTGTCACATAGTAAACAAAACGATAAAACACTTTTGTGATTTTGTTTATTTAACATTCGGTTTCTGTTATGACTGAGCAATCCGTTTGTGTAGAACAAATTGAAATATTAATAATGAATAATGTGTTTTATTTTGTTCCAGCGTTCGGAGTGTGATGCATAAATATATGGAGAAGAAAAATGAAGTAAATTTCGACAAAATATTTAATCAAGTTCTAGGTATGTAAAATTAACATTCATTTATTCATAAAATAAGCATAAAATATTTGAACGCCATATAATAAATCAAATCAATAAAAGAAAGACACTAATAGTTTTATGGCCGTATTGTCCATAGAAGCCACTATAAGCCCATACATTAAATACGTAAGCATATAGCTAAGTAGTCCGGGTATATTTGGACGTGTGTGTGTATACACACACATACAAATATGTGTGTATGTAATATTTTATATGTACGTGAATTTTTCTTTCGCCGCGCATAATCTTGAGAACAAATTATATGGACTCTAACCCAATTTCGTCCGTCGCCTCAGCATAATGAACATCTGAGTAAGTTTTCATTAAATTCAAATCAGCATCTTTGGGTTTAGAATAGAACTTCACAAAATATAGACGATTATTATCTTTATTGGCGTAGAATGAGAAATTAACCTTGGTAAAACAAAATTCAATTTACACAATTTTTCTAAACTTTAAAACCGTTATCAAACTTCATCCAAAGAAGATTAGCGCAAGTGCCGAACATTGTAATAATTGAAAGAAAATGTTTCGTTTTAGATAAATAAGGTTAGTTTAGATAGCCTAACTAACTTGCTCAGCCTCTTTTTCATTTTTCCAATAACATAATTGCATTATCTCCGCGGAAGTAGGTTAGTGTGTGCGAAGAACCCTTTGTACAGTTCTTTCATCTCGAAACATGTTACTGCTCAAGTCTTACAACACGTGTTTATGTTGAGAAATATCTGTTTTTCCCGTTTTAAAACTCAAACGCGGTATGCATTGTTCATTTGAATATATGTAGAAAACTGATTCAGAGAATTGTTTTTTAATAGTACCTGTCACCACCTACAGACTGATACAGATCCGTAGAGATTGGAGAAAATATTAACCATTTCTTACATCACCAGCGCGGCACTAACTCTCGGAGCTAAGAACTTATGTCCCTTGAGTGTGTGGCTATAGTAACTAATTAATTCGTTAAAATTATTTGGAATTAATAAATAATATAAATATCTTTATTCATATCATATATCATATCATTATCTAAGAGGAGGTTTTGCACAGAAGCAGCAGTATAGAGGCTCATTTATACATGCTAACGCAAGAGAAGAAGGGCATTAGATCGATAATGTAAGCGTACGAGATGATAAAGAATGTAAGGAGGACAATTTCTGTAGCTACGTTCTTATAGAGATTTGTATCGTACACCACATTAAACGTGAACAAGATAGGCGGGCGTTGTACACACACATACGTATATTTCAATTCGTCGGTCCGTGCGTCCTCAGAAATGGTTTTACTTTTTATGCGGTAAGCACTGAGACTATAATCTTACAAAGAGCTGTCTCCCGTAGCGGTTTGTCTTGTACCTTAAATGAAGTCAACTTATACTTGAACTGATAAGTTAACTATATTAATAGTAAATGTACGCGTCATAAATTAAAATATTAATTTTATCCTCATGAATGGGAATTTTAAACATTTATGAGAACTTATTAGTTCTCACATACAACTTAACTAATGATGAGTATTTAAATAGTCGACTCATATAATTAAGAGTTAATTGGATGTATCAATTGGGAAAACTGCTTTACTTAAAATAGTCATATTTGATCAAGTTAATAAAAAAGTTTAGTGAAAATAAGTATGTATTTATGATTAATGATTTTGGAAAAATAATGTAGATTCGGTTACATTTCCTTGAGTGTAAGCTAAAACATTCCCTAATTTTCGACAAAAATATAACGCTTTTGCGGGTTATTTGGATACGTACTCTTTTACGTCTTCGAAATAATGAACCAATACGCGACTGAGTCAGAATTCTTACGACATCGTCAGGTATGTTTAAAAAACGAAATTTTGTACGACTGTAAGTCCTTTATTGCTTTTGAAGATTCGATTTATTGCACAAATCAAAGAAACGCTGCAAGATGCTGCTGTCGTTAACGGTAATGTGAAGATTTCGATCCGAGATTGGACGTCGAAATTTTACATGAAACATTGTTACAGGAGTTTAAAACGCACTCAATGAATTTCGTCGTCGTCAACATCATCGGTATTCATTTATTCATCTATGACTATAGAGCTAAAGTTATGATTTCATAGTGAAGCAGAGTACGTGCGAAGCGTGCACGTGGAAAGCAATTTTAGGGACAGTAAATGCAATATATTTCGTATTGGATTTACTGTGCTAGGGACACAATCAATACAACACATACTTGAAAAGGCCTCATGTTGAAAATTATATGAGTAATTTTTTATTTGTTTATACGATTCGCTTCAAGTGAGCCGAGATGGCCCAGTGGTTAGAACGCGTGCATTTTAACCGATGGTTGCGGGTTCAGACCCAGGCTAGCACCACTGAATATTCATGTGCTTTTTAATTCATCTCGAATACTGCGATAAAGGAAAACATCGTGAGGAAACCTGCATGTGTCTAATTTCGTAGAATTGTGTATTCCACCAACTCGCATTGGAACAGCGTGATGGAATATGTTCCAAACCTTCTTAAAGAGAGAGGAGGCCTTAGACTGTTGTTGTTGTATATGATTCAAGTCAATGTTTCTGTTATTTTAAAAAATGTCTCGACAAACATTTATAATGCACATCGTGTATATGTTATATGTAAGTTCAATGTTCATGTGAGCGGCACGCTTAAACCGGGTCAGAAGTAAATAGTTTTTACAAAATCATATGAATCAATATTTGTGAACATGTCACCGGGAAAACACCGTCAGTATTTTGATGAAAATCAACACGGATATATTTGACGTGATATATGCAAACGAAGTACATGATTTAGTACTAATGGAATATATATTGTATTGTAGTAATTGTGGTAGGGCTTTGTGCAAGCCCGTCTGGGTAGGTACCACCCACTCATCATTTATTCTACCACCAAATAATAGTGCTCAGTATTGTTGTGTTCCGGTTTGAAGGGTGAGTAAGCCAGTGTAACTACACGCACATGGGACATAACATCTTAGTTCCCAAGGTTGGTGGCACATTGACGATGTAAGGAATAGTTAATATTTCTTACAGCGTCGTTATCTATTGGTGATTGTGACCACTTACCATGAGGTGGCCCATATGCTCGTCCGCCAACATATACTATAAAAAAAAATATTTGTATGTTAATAATTTTGAACTAAGATTCTTAACTTTTGTAATATATACTGCTTGTCATAATATTGTACGGATAAAATAAAAAAAATACAGAAAATATCGCAGCGTCACCTATCGTCCAATCCAAAACATCAAAGTCCTCTCAAACACAGAAAAATCGGTTGATTCTCAACTCCTATACCTACAAAATCTGTTTTGAAAGTGGAATTAACAAGTAATTCAACAATAGCGTGTTCCATTTACAAAGTTTGATGACAAATTTGAATGAGTTATCCGGTGTTACAATTATGCATTAGCATAGAATAATAGGTATTATATGTCACCAGCAAATATTTGATTATGTTAATTATTAATCTTATGTCTCACACAATTGTAGGCTAACCTGCCTAGGGTGCTCGAATATTTTTCATTAAAGTTGTTATGAATGTTAAAAACGTGTCACTTGTTCCATGATAGCAAACATATTTGTTTCAATATTTGTCGCAGAGGTCAATGTTATTTCGGTGACCATGCAACTCATTCTTTTACTTTAAGAAAAAATAAATTGTATGTCATGTTCTGCTACTCCTAATTCCGATTTCAATTCGAGAACAGTCAACTGTGCAGGAAATTGCATAGTGCACAAATATTTCCTTCACTTTCTATGGATGCTTGAAATAAATAATATTTATTTATTATTAGTTCAACAATCCGAGAAGATCGATTCGAACCCCATTATTTGCAGCCAGCAGTAAGTCTGACAGATAAACACTTCGCTACTAGATTTGCGAGGCACTTCTATGAACCTATATAGTAATAAGATGATGTTTTAAATATATTTTTTTAATTTTCCATAACCACACGATTTTGCGACAACTGCCGCCAATTTAAAAATATTTTATTTAATTACTTTTTTTTTAATTAACTCTTCTCCCATTATTCCGGACTTGCTACTAAAAATATGCTATATGAAATTTAGTGACGCCTTTCATAATCTAGTTTCCTGATGACGTTACTCTGGTTAGCACTAAACATGCTCTAAAGGAAATGTAATTAAACTCGTTAACACTCTGTGGCTAATAAGTCTTTGCTGAGTAAAAACTTTCATGTAAATTAGTATCAGTCATTTGAAATGAAAAAATCTACCAAGCTGAATTTTTTAGTAAGGATTTTCCAATTCATCTCCTAAGTGGGTTTCATTTCAATTTCATCCCCTAATTGTGTGAAATTAATTTGGGATTGTATTGATGTAAATTGTGTGTAAATCTGTCACCTCTGATGTTCAAATTATGAACATATATATACTTATATATATTAATGATTTGAAGTTGTTAAAGCATTTTTGAAGATTAATCCCATTGAGGGTAAGATTCATGAAAATTCGTAATTTTGGATGTTAGAAATGTGAAATACGGTGTTGAGGCTTCCGTTCTGTACTAAGGAAATGCCTGTTCAATGAACGTTTTTAAAAATGCATCATCCAAGAGGGTGAAATTGGAGATTCAAGTTTGTATGCATGTTAGAAATAAGAAAAATAATCGATGTTTGAGATTTTATTAGTACGGTTATTAGTTTTTGAAAAAACGTTTCCCAAAGAGTGTCCGAAAGTTGTTCATCGGTGAAATTAGAAATATATGTACTTATATAAGTTTGCCCTTGGGTTTTAATATATATATATTAAGTACTAACGAACTATATATATATATAGTTCGTTTTTATTTAATCCGAATATGCTCATTAGTCCACCCATTGAATTTTCTAAAGTATTAGGTACTTATGTTTTTATATATTGCTTCCGGTTATTGTATTGGTTGTGGTATTTTAAATATATCGTATAAGATATTAATATAAAACCTTAACTGTTACTTATCTCTAAACGAACGAACGAATTTTCTATATGAAATCGAGATATTTACAAAATTAACATACGACGTTTTTATGTAATATAGGTATAATAAAAAAAAAAGTACAGAAAATATTATTAATATGTAGTATTATTTTGGCAGCGTTCGAACGGAATACATGATACACATGTTAGTACTGGTGGTTTGAAAAGTAGGTTCTACACATAATGTCCGATGAGATAATAAGTTATTATATTTCGCTGATTTCAATACATATATTATGTAATTATTTACAAGTCATGGTCAACCATTATGAATGCTAATTCCGCTCCTTTCATCACATATCTGTATGAATATCTATCTGGTCTAGTAGTTATTCCATAAGGCAGCGGATCCTGAGGCTTTTAATTCCGGCCGAGTAAACATTAGTGGGTTTTCTTGGACCTTATGTTTACCAACAGCGGAGATGTTCAATGAAAAGTCTTTAATGAAATATCTACCTTGACCAAAAAATACATAAAAACTGAATGTTAGCAAATAGGAACAATATCAATTTGTGTGATATAGCTCGATATTGCAGCTGGAGTACGTACTCAAGACAAGTAACAAACGCAATTTACGGGCGGCGGCCCCTTAGACTTGCAGTAAATAACTTTATCGGGTGCGCTGGATGCTATGTGGATAGGGCAAAGGCTATTTGGTTTGCACTTAGCCGAGCACGTCCTTCATTATCTACACATTGCCATTCCACATAATTACGTTACATAATATTACAGTGACTTTTATAGTAATTACTCGGATGTTATCTTTACAATATAGACAATATATGATACGCAGAAGACACTGATGTGAGTTATAAAATTGTATTTTATTGATTATCATAAAATGCAAAGTCAAAATTTTATTATTTTCTTGATTGCACTCAACATTGGTCACTATTATTTAATCGATGTGAATTATTATGGATCCCATTTATTTTTGATTTACTTCTTTTAAATGTATGAATGACAAAACGTTGCAGTCCAATGAGATCTGAAAAACGAACTCTTTAGATCAATACGAACAAGAGCAAAACCAGTGTATCATGACCACACCTTTGCACCATTGTGTTGTAGTGTTGTTGTTGTGCCAATTGTTGTTGTACTTTTCTGTTATCGTTTTATTTTCACCAAGTGTGAACATATCCTTAGTGTAAATAAGGTAAATGTACCACGTAGACACGTTTACACGAAAATGTCAACGTTAAGTCTCTCTTGTATTTCGTTAAAACCAGAACTATGTTATTTACGAGGATAACGTGCGAAAAACTCATCCTATGAATATATAACTCATCTATTATTGTGAATATTAGCAAAAATGACAAGCATTTTTCTTAGCTTTATAAAATTAAACTAGGTTTCCTAAATTCCGAAACATTTAACTTTCCAATAACAGTGAATGATTGACATTAGGAATGCATACAGGAATTGTTTTATGAAATAGAATAAAATATCTCAAAGCACCCATCTTCACCTTCTTCTATGCATTATAAAATACGCAATACTGGTTGTATAAAATGAAATATTTACAAAAATTATGTGTCTAGTAATCTGTCTTAGTATTCTTAAGAATATAATTTAATTAACTGACCCCGCAGTTTCGCCCACATACAATTCAGTTTGCGTTGAAAGTCCTTGTAAATCTGCCATAGTGCAAAGTTTAATTTTTTTTTTATTATAGATCAGATTTCAATTCATATTATTTATATATTTTTGGATCATTTAGTCAGCGCACGTGGATAAATCAAATACCTCTATTACAATGTTAAATCTTAATATTACAGATATAATATACATATAGCCTAAGTGACTCTTGGTTCAATTACCTTTCTGGTGGTAAAATGTGATATTCTTCGTTCCATAGGCTTTTTTAAAAAGTTAATTAAGGAAATAGCAGACATTGTGTCTCTTTTGCTTTTAATTAAAGCTTTCAAATAGGAAGATGATAATACTTTTTTTTCCTACTACTACTACTGGCATAGTGACCACACAAACGGACATGCTCAAAATCCGAATAACGTTAAAATTAGACCAAGATGTAAATATATAAGACTCCCAAATTTACTATCCATTAATAATATTAATTTATTTATTAAAACATCACTTTAAATCGTAATGTATGTATGGTAATGTATGTATATCGACCTTGTCATATTTATTTAATAATTTATTATAAGAGATAATTTTATTTATATGACTATCGTATCATTTACAATTACGCATGAGAACTTACGTCAGGGACCGCGGAATGTGTGAACTTTGTTTATTCATCTTTATTGAAATTATGGAAGTACTGAAAAGTGAAAACAACGTACGTCACCGTTATGTTTCATTGATGTCTTTGACGTAAAACAATTAATTTAAACAATTTATTATTCGTGGATCTCCTTTGATTTCTTTCATGTATATGCAAGAATGTGATTGATTTCTTGCATCGTGGCTGCGTTCAATATCAATTCTTTAAAACGACCTGTTTATCAAATGAATACGTCAGAAAGAAAGCTTATATATATTTAATTTGAAATATTGTAGCTATTAGTCTGGAAATTAAAAGAATAGATTCTCAAGGAGACTGTAAATTTTTCATACTTTCGACGTGAATGAATTGAGGTATATACAGAAATTGGCTATAATAAATAGAACATGTTTATATTGTAATTCAATATAATTTGCCCGAAATCTTAATAAATTACACGCCTAAACCTTCCTAATGGATAATTCTGACCATGGATGAAAACCGTATAAAAATTCGTAGTAGTTTTTAGTTTATTGCGTTTTGGCAGAAAAAATGGACCACACCGTCGAGGGACTTTATAATATATTCATAAGGTTCAAAACTATTTACCTAGTAGCTACAAAGGCTACACAAAATGTGACACCGTTGTAGTTTTATAAATCAAACGCTGCGACGTAAGTTACGACGCGGCACAATTCAACTAATATATGTAGGTATATGCGGTCTTTTTAATGTACTGAAACACATATAAACTTTATACGTGAGGATTTTTTTAATGTTTTTATGTAAAAAATACATTAGTTTCGCTAATTCAGTGCTGAAACTATTAATTAATTACTTTTGTTTCGTAATCCCGGTCATTTATTACCGCGTGTGGCTTTACGAAGCTTGATTTTAATGAATGATTTACATTAATGCTCTTTGTTATACACAATCAGATTATAATATGATACAAAAAAGTATATTTAAGAAAATATTAAAGTTACTATTATAACCGATGTATTTAAAGAAGTACTGAAAGTAATGCTTTTTAGTGAATAAAATAATGTCATAATTTCAATACAATTAAATTGTTATTTTGTGGAACTTGTGATTAATAGACAAATAGTTATATTGTGCTACTTGAATAATTAAGTAATATAGTTCGTAATTGTGACGAAACTAATTTTAAAATTTGTGTTTGTTTCAGGTTATTTATTATTTAAGGAATTCTGCGAACAAACGTCAGAAGAACCAGTGCCACAATTAAAATTTTACGAAGAGGTAAACAATAATACGATCGCGATATGCGTTACATACGTTTAGCTAGAATAAGTAATAATAATGTGTTTTGTTCGTCAGATAAAGTTATACGAAAAGCAGGAATGCGTGGAGGAAAGGCGAAGAATCGCGAGAGATATTTATGACAATTTTATAATGAAGGAACTATTAGCACATTCGCACGTAAGTTCGTCTTTATTGATTTCTAGCCCAGCGAAAAAAGAGGTCGAATTTATAAAATTATTTATTTCATTGCTTTGATCTATTATTATTGTACAGATTGCTCTTTATAAGAAGTTACACTTAAAAGAGAACGTACCTCTATAACGGTAGAGGGTCGAAAATAATATATACATTCATGATTTGTTTCTCTATGCGACGCTGTCTCGTCTAAGTAGCGAACTTATAAGCACTTAGCTATAATTAATTTAAAAAAAAATATATATAAGAAATTCTTATTTAATACCACTAAAGTAGAAAAATAAACGTTAACAATAAAAATAAGAAACTTACGAGTCCAATGTCCATCTATCCGGGTTAAGGCACCGACCCCAAAAATCTCCCATACCATATAAATACCAGAATAACAATACTATTGTATAATACTGCCCTCATAAACTTATTAACCGATATATTTTTTCTTAGTAATTAATAATGGTTTTAATATATTGTAAGTACAATGCACTAAATATTTTAAATTTAAATTTTTTTTTCTATAACTTAGAATATTTGATGTTGTTTATATTTTGATAGATTACCTTGTCTTAAATCGAAAAACAACTATATATTTATTTTTAATACTCACATGCAGTCAAGTCACATTGCGTATAGTTTTATTGTATTTGTTTGGTAGGTCCATACGGATGTAACAGATTGCATTCAAAACAATCAGATTAAACGTTGTAATTCTAAAACAAAAAGTTTTAGTAATTAACACACATATTTCTCTCACTGAAATTATTCGAAGTGCATTTTTTTGAATACAAAATCAAATGCAAACCGAACAGATTGGATGTTCCGAGCAAAATATATTTTACAGGTCTTAATGACTCGCCCCGACTTCGCTGGAAATTTAAATTAAAGAGGACGAATTTCTATATAATTTATTTACTCTGAACCTCAAAGGAATTCTTTGGTTGTACGTACAGGACATTTTTTTTTCATAAAACTAATAAACAAACGTCCTTGTAGCTTATTCAAAGTAGAGAGTAAGTTATTCATACTATAGATAGTTTCATTTAAATTTCGTCTGAAGCCAAAAAATAATCAATGTGCGCGTAAGAGTCGTAAATTCCTTGATACAGGAATGAAATTTATGATGTGATTTTGTCTCAGTAAGGAAATTGGAAATTTCATTAGTATGGTTGGTCCAAATATCAACATCCATATTGATAAGCTACATCTGAAAAATATTTTACGTATAAACATTTTTAAGCCTTTAGTCTTTTTTTATATTATTACTGAAATAATGTTGGAAAAACAAACTAATCTCATGATAAACTTGCTGCCGATTGATTCTATCGACAAGAATTAGCAAGATTAAGCTTTCTATGCTTCGTACAATTCTGGATCTGTGCGAACATATGACGACGCGTACTTGACTTTAGTTTATCTGATTGTTTAAGATTTATTCTCATTGCTAGCTAAATAATCTTGAATAATGTTACATGACACTCACAACTCCTGAAATAAGCGCTTTCAAATATAAAAATACCCCAACGTTAACATTAACATACGAGTAAATAAGTTTAACCAAAGTGTAAACATTTCCACATCAAAAGATAGAGGATTTTTGGTTAAGTTAAATGTTTGAGTAATCTTAAAATTGTCATTAGTGTTGCTACAGTCGTATGTTTTCGCAAAGAGCACTGTTAAGTAGATACTCTTGGCGACGTGCCAGCCGTCTGCCACTTCGTAAGCCTTCAATCGCAATACGGGTACGTGTACGACGTCTTACTTATACATCTGTCGTAAACACTGTGTGTGTGTTCAATCCGTTTGAAAGTTCGCTCATCTGTAATAATCTCGTGCAAACATCCGTTTAAAAGAAGCATTAAAGTTTTGAATGAATGTCACGAGATTAAAGCTAATTCGAGTATTTTTAATGAATAATACAGATTGTTTTTAATCGTCTTCAAAGATACGTTAAAACTTAAAATATTTACTGCTTTTGGTATGGAACACGATATTAAAACCGGCCAAGCGTGAGTCGGACTCGCGTTTGTGACAGACTGAAAGACAGACAGACGGGCAGCAGAGTCTTAGTAATACGTTTTACCCTTTGGGTACGGAACCCTAATAAATAATATTACGAGCTAGTATATAGATATAAATATACCTGTGTATGCATTGTTATTTATAAAAATAATCAATGGCCGATCAAAAAATGATGTACAGTTCTAATCGTAATCAAATATTTGACTGTTCTATATTTAGTCAAAACCTTAACCGAAATTATAATTTTTATATATAAGAGGTTACAGATATTGTTCAATTTTCATTATAGTGTCTAATCTCTCTTGCTACCACATATTAAATAAAAGGCATCAATTTCTAATTCTTATCAACAAATATGAGTAACCTTAATCTATTACTGCTTTGAAATGGAAATTCCGAATTGGTTTCTCTTTTTAATAATGGGTGGCTCTTTCTATCAGGGGAAAAACAATAAAAATGGATCAATAGTTCCCAAGTTTACGCCAAGTGTAGCTAATTTTGTTTTTAATGTATGTCAAAATTATGAAAGTAATAATTTACCAAAGTAGTTACAACAAACAACAACCTTATATTAATCCATGTACAATATAAAAGTCTAAACGGATCCCGATCTATATTAAAAACAAAGTTAAATATATTATTTAGTTTAATGTTTTTTTATGTAACTGAATCCAGTGCAGGCGAGATTCTTTTAAAAGTTAAGAACCTCTTTAGTGGGTAAATTGAAGATTTGAAACGACTTTTTTTCAATTGGACGGGAATTGTTTCCTTTTTCCAAGCGCTCGACGCTTTACTTATCTGTCTTAACAGTGACGTTCTCGGGGGAGAGAAAAGGTATAAATAATTGTCTTCGGTATACTGCCAAGTGAAGTGCTCTTAGTGAGACTAAATATATTTTATTGCAAAGACCTATTAATTTTGCTTTTGTGTTACAGATAAATGTTTGTGCCTATTTAGTTGATTTTTAAAACGTTATGTAATCATATCAATACGATGGTTTTTGTCTTGAGTAAAATGATAAATGAACCACTGGCAATTCTCGTTAAACTTACATAGATATTATCCAAAGTATGTGAATTGAAACGAAATGTATGACTTGTACGTGTACAGAAATTGAATTTAGACGAAAATGAAGTTCGACATTTGTCGAATGAACTTTGTCTAGCCCATTCGCTAATATTCACCGTCGCCCTTAGAATGTAAGAAATGTGTGCATTTTATATTCAAACACCGTAAATTGACTAAAATCTGGAACAAAGGTTGTTCTGTCGTTAGTGCCTTAACTTTACTTTTTTAAAACGAAATACCCCTAATGAAATGAATTGATATTTGGCAGTTGATTGGGCGGCACCTACCTTAATGGATTTGTCAAAGCCTTATTGCTAATTTAAAATATCATAAATTAAAAAAAATACATTCATTCAAACTAATATTATAAACCTTTATTTATTGTTTTAGGATTATTCTAAAGAATGCGTCGCGCATGTACAAAAATATTTAATGAAACACGAGGTACCACCGAATCTATTTGAGGTAATATTATATTTGTATATTTATAGATTTGTTATGCTGGTTGATGTTACTAAAACTGCCTTTACATTTCAGCCCTATATTGAAGAAATATTCCAGCATTTAAGAGGAGAACCGTTTAAAAATTTCTTAGAAAGGTATCTCAGTGAAACGGTTTTGTAGATGTTGTTGCGATGAAGTATTTTTTCTTAATGGGATTTTTGTTTTCAGTGATAAATATACGAGATTTTGCCAATGGAAGAATTTAGAATTGAATATTCAGTTGACAATGAACGATTTTAGCGTACATCGTATCATCGGGCGAGGAGGCTTCGGCGAAGTGAGTTCGTTTATTATTTTTTATATTCTATGGTGTGTAAACATTTTACATTTATGCCAAATTAATGTTACTCGCATTGTATAATTCAAAGTCTTGTCTAATAAATTTTTTTTTTCTATACTAGCCATACATAACGCATTGTATATTTTGTAAAGAGTTTTAAAAGTGAAGCTTACTAAGTCAGACGTTAAAACGTTTCTATTAACAGACGCTCTAAAAATGTAAATATAAACAGACACTAAACTATATATATTTATATTTAGAGAATCCTCTTTGGTCTCCGAGAACAAACATCAACACGCTACTAAATAGTTGTTTACAGTCGCTTGTTACGGCGAGTCTACCTCGTCTGCTATGCACTGGCTATTGATAACCAGTTATTACCAGGTGCTAGTGACCTGTTCTTTGTTCGCATTATTTTATATATTTTATAAATCCTATGTCCTTATCCAGTAAGCTCGGTGACGATACCTCAGTGGCAAAATTCATTAAGATCGAGTAAGTTGTTATTCAGTAGCAACATATAGGCCATACAAGATACGTTTTTAATAGTATGTATAAAGGAACAATAGCTAAGAAGCTTTACGTGGTGGTAGGGCTTTGTGCAAGCCCGTCTGGGTAGGTACCGTACCACCCACTCATCAGTTAATCTACCGCCAAACTCAGTATTGTTGTGTTCCGGTTTGAAGGGTGGAAGGACATAACATCTTAGTTCCCAAGGTTAGTGGCGCATTGACGATTTAAGGAATACTTAATTTCTTATAGCGTCATTGTCTATGGATAATGGTGACCACTTACCATCAGGTGGCCCATATGCTCGTCCGCCAACTTATACCATAAAAAAAAAGAAATAACAAGTTCGTTTCAATAATAACGAAAGTATTCGAGATCGCATTATCTATTATGTTCTATTCCTTCAAATATCCTTTCAGTTGAAAGTAAAGCCGATATTGCACTCGCGAATGCAATATGATCAACATCGCATCGCTAAATCGATAGTATCTCCGCGAAAGCGTTTTTGTTGTTCTTAGACATGGTTCTCACGCCATGTTTCAGAACGGAAATGCTATAGTCATAAACTACATTTTAAAAAATGTTATGATAACGATTTTTTAAATAAAATTAAAAAAAAATCGTGCGTTGTTAAATTTGTATTGTCTCGAAACTATTATCAAGATACAATAGCGCGGTTCGAGATTTTAAAATCGTTCGCGAATGTTATCGCAATATTAATAAAAAGATAAGCGCCGTAGCGACGGCGTTTTCGTGACGATATATTTGTAAAATTAATATCGGCTTGATTATCATTGGTCGGATTTTGATCTAAACATTTTGACAAACAGTAAGCTTGATTACGAAGTTTTTAGAAGATTGTGTATGTTCGTCAATGTCGCATTATTTGTTAACTCTATTTGGTTGATGTTATCTCACGTTTAATAGAGACCTTATTTTGTTTTCCATTTTTTTTTTCAAAACTTATATTACGTATAAATGTACATGTATAACGTATGAAAAGAGTCAGTGCACTGGTTAGTTATTCAAAAGAAAAAAGTTATTAAGGACTATAAAAAGCAACATTTATTTGCTACTGAGGTTAGAATATGAGAAGAAAATATAGTTCATGGTGAGAGCTCATTAATATGCTACGTGTAGCCGTGCCAGGGTAGCCCTAAAGAAAATCTATGCGCTATCTCTAGGATTGCAATCAAATAGTAAAGAAAGTTACCTACTTTTCCTTCATAAAGCTGCTACGTACTCATTTAGCATGAATGTTTGAATAGACAAATTTTAATCCGAATTTATTATGAAAATGTTAACATTAACTTATGTATTAAAATTGTGAACTCCAAATTAGGATGTTATTTTTGAGGTCTTTGTCTTAAAAAAGCTCAAAGGAAAGACGTTTTCGGATCGTTTCAATTTTCTTACATCACCTCTGTAATAATGTTACGCAAGGAAACCAAGTCGTTTCATGTGAAAGAATAATCTCAAATGCGATCCAAGCTTTATACTTGGTCCTATTGCTCGATGTGTCTCTCTTATGTATTATGTTAGTACGTTTGGCTTCTTATTATTTCATTCAAAATCAAAATCAAAATAAACTTTATTCAAGTAGGCTTTTATAAGCACTTTTGAATCGTTATTTTACAATTAAGTGAGGCTACCACCGGTTCGGAAAGTAAATTCTACCGAGAAGAACCGGCAAGAAACTCAGTAGTTACTCTTTTAACATTTAAAAAATACAACGTCATGTTAATTAAATACAATTATTTAAATTAATGTATCCAGCTTGGAAGTCAACAGGTATTAACTCGACGCTTTTTTATCATCTATAAAATCTTGTATCGAATACTATGCTTTTTCTACCAATGTATTTTTACAAACGATTTGAATTTGCTAAACGGCAAAGTTAAAAAGTTAAAAAATAATATATTCAACTGATAATAAATCATCTAATGAAAATCTCTCGTTGCCAGGTTTATGGTTGCCGAAAGGCGGACACGGGGAAGATGTACGCTATGAAATGTTTGGATAAGAAGCGTATCAAGATGAAGCAAGGCGAGACACTCGCTCTCAACGAGCGGATCATGCTCTCTCTAGTCAGTACCGGGGTGAGTGCATTCTTTATTTATTTTAAATGATGAAATGAATATGAAAATTCTTCTAAGAGAATTTTAAGCTATATTAAATCGATAAATAACATTTAATTGTATGAATGTAAATTATAGCGAGAAGAACGAATTTCAATTATAATGTATTTAATCAGATAGAAATTTTTACACCATAAAGAATATAAATATCGAACTACGCTAACATTACGGTTTTTACTATATGTAGATAATTCTATATTGACAATTTATTGCCTATGAATGTTTTTTAACTCTTATTTATTTCGGTCGCACTTGCCAATACCGTGACTTAGTTAACAGCGCAGATGAAATTGTGATATAATTAATATGATGATATAATTATTACTGCACGATAAGTGTGTGTCCAAACCCAGGTGCACTGTCTACTTCCTCACTCATAATCCAAACAGACGGCAATCTAACACGAACAGAGATTAGGCGTAGGCTTTACTTGCTTTCCATCACAATAGTCTGCAGTACTGCAAAAATCCTACTTCTTGTTAATAATTTTTTTAACCAATATACGGTTTGCGGCCATTAGGCTAGACGCTAAACTAACGAGACAGTTTAGTACCTACATCTCTAACTTTTAAATCGGTTTATTTTAAAACAAAAGTAATTAAAAAACATTTTTTATTAATTTTAAACTTATTTTAACTCTAATTAATATATTATTTTAACGTAAAAATGTAACGGCTTTGACTATTTTTGTTTGACTAATAGTTTGACTAATTAATATCGAATTGACTATTTTATCGAATTGAATATTTATTTTTTGTCCAAATAAATTTAATTTTCTTCATATATATCCATAAATAGATACCGTTTTCAAAACAATATCATTAATCAGGGTATTATATATAAATAAGTATAAAATTTTCTCGTAAATTACATTTTAAGAAAATACGAGCGCTTTTTTATTCGTCTTAATGTTTCCATCGCGTGGTTCGCGCCACAGAGATTTACATATTTAAAACAAAGGAATAGCATTACAATGCCGTACTCTCTGGAGTAAGAAACCAAGCAGTTTTGCAATATTGTTTCTAAAGGGCTCTGATTAAATCGTTATTAAAAATTGTTCATGAAACGTCAAGCAAACATGCAAGTAAATCAATATATTATGTTTTCCATTTTTGTTTATGTGGTTAAGAATAATTGTAATAAAGTTATTTAAGTAGGAATAAAAGACACTTTTATCATGTTTTTTTTATGTAAATGTTCGGTACAGTAATTTTTTGATCCAATTTTATCGTTTTTATTTAGGGTCAGCTTCTTAAGGTTACGATTATCAGTATATTTTATATATGACTCTATATGGTGAAACATGTACGTAGGTAATATATATTTCGGGTTTGTGATCAATATAGTTTTAGAAATCTGTGCCGCAATTAAAATAATACGATGTTTTCCCCGGTGTACAAACATACACTAAATATATAGTGTTAATTTATTTTGTCAGAATTATTTAAATTATTCATAAAACTTTCGACGTTATTTTGCGTTAAATATCAAAACTATTAACTCGATTTTGCTACGGAATTGTATCTTTGTTCAAAACTCGTTCTAGGAACAGTTCCGTTGCGAACTCGAATGAAGTTTTGCTTTAACGAAACATTCGTAAAGAGAAACACAATTTAATTATTTTATTTTAATCTGTAATTTTTAACACTTCAAGCATTTGATTGTATTCGAAAATTTTGATTATGAAATATGTTTTTGTTATTCATATATAAATTCAAAAATAAAAAACTACTATTCCCCACCACTTCCTGCGATGTGAAAATAAGTCATCAACCTAATTAAATGTATTCCAGCTCGAAAGCAATACTTCCTGTTTAGATTTAATAAACGATATTGTTTGACCTTATATCAATAATCGTATGTGTGTTATCTATAAACGTTATATTAAATGGTTGGTTAACTCGTTGGACTGACGACATGTTTGGCTGCATCACGCGATGATTGGTTCCCGTCGAATCAGACTATTGATGTGACGATGTACAGAGCACATGTATGCGCAAATAATTTGAATATAATCCTGTAATTAAAAAGTTGCAAAAGACCTCTGTGGTCGAAATTGGTTTGATCATCATCGTCATATGAATAATTAAAAATATGTATATAAATTTAAACGACTTCGAACCGCATAATAATCTAGTTAGATAACTAAAGAAATCAGTAGCCTTATACGAATGTACATATACAAAAATAATCACAGTATCGTATGAATTTGTTTATATAATTATTTTTTAAAGTGTTTGTTATATCTTTATAGATAATACTGTGTAATATAAATATATGTATGTCTGTATTAAGTGCAAGAAAGAAAAGAAGGTAGAAACATATTTACAGGACCATGTGTCGTGTGTTCATGACGCGTATCTTTGTCGGCGACAAGTCAACCATGTGTTTCCCCTCGGTACATGAGGCTTTATCGCAGAGTTTTCGTTTTTATTTAACTCGTATAACTTCATTCGAAAAAGAAACAGTCAGACTGACTGAGTCAGTATAGGTGTTTTTGGTAGTGATATTCATTTAAAATAATATACTTCATTTAAAATTTCATCATGCTTTTTCTACTGACACTCGAAATTAATGATTGTATGGAATTCATGTTATTCGAATATAAGTGGTATATTGTTAGAAGTGCTACGGAGACCATTTTTATATATACAGTAAAGTTGGAAGCTCATGTATTCAATGCATTCTTGTGCAGATTTGTTCGTACGAACCTTGAGCGTGGCTGTTCTAGCCATGGTGACTCGACACTGACCTAAAACGAGCACAATTCAACCTAGAGACTTAATATTTGTTTTATCTTACCCTGATCAATTAAATATTTTACATTACATTCTGCCCGATGATTTCTAAATGTTCGCTGAGAAAACTTACTTCTCAGTTACGGACAAAAGTAATAAATCTTATATATATTCTATAGATGTTTTCAAGTATTGTAACATTTAGCTCGACCAAATTGTCTGCCTCTACGAATAAGAAACTCAATACCATACAAAATTAGGTCTAGTATATGATATGACGAAAAGTTTGTTTGTCTAACAATAAGTGTTTATAAAAATATAATTCAAATGTCTGAACGGTGAGTATATTATTACATCGATATTTTGTGACGTTAAAACTTACGTGTACGAAATAAATTGATAATTTTAATGAACACGGATAAAACTATCATAAACAATTTATGTTATAATAACACACACACACAGGTTTCGGTGAAAACAAATCTTATCTTCAAGTGGCTAAATGTTTCATAAACCGTACGTAAAGTTGTTTTTTTTTTTATGACGACAACGATTTGATTGTTTATCTATATACTGCTTTGATTCATAGTAATATCTTCATAACGCTGTGTGTATACATGATATGCCATCGGGGACATAAACGATATCCGACCAATTGGACTGAAACGAATTGGCTCGCCCTCAATTTGTCGTAGTCCAAGCCGCTTCCGCTGCATTTTGTTTTACAATTCAAACCAATTGAATTTTTCATCTTTATTAATAGCTTCATTCTAAACTTTCATTACATTTGCTTTATTCTTTTTGAAATTTGAATATTCAGTTTGTTAAAATTTTGATTGTACTTTTAATGCTTTTTTTTAAACATATAACCTAGACTTCTCCATTAGTATTTTATGATTCTTATATTTAGAACATGTATATGTTGAGAGAAGAGAATTAAAAGAGTACAGATTCCATTCATACACTTAAATTAAGTTGTACATTCATTTTTTTGGCTCTGAAGGAAAACGCTGTGAGGAAATATACATGTGCCGGATAAAAATAGGTGTATGTAATGTGTATCCATTAAACCCCATTGGACACCGTCGTGGCACAAGCTTTGAACCATCGAAAGGAAAGGAGGTTTTGGATAAGCAGTGGTACATTTAAAGTATTATGAATTCACCTTATGGGTATTGAAACTGTTTTCATTCTGGACAGGCTATTCGTTTCAACTGAATTGCATTTACAATAGATACGATGAAAACAGTGACCAAAAATTTTTTAATCGATCACGAGAAAAGAGATGACCTTAGTAAAAAAATAAGTTTCCTATTTCACAAAAATATAATACATCCTTCGTGGTCGCATGGTAACAAGATATCCTAGACAGTTTAGTATTTGTCACAAAATTAGTATATTTTTTACCGTGTGTGTATGTTATTATTATTATGAAATACTAATTAATAAGTTCTTTGTTGCTCAGTTTTGATAAATCCTACTTTCCGAACCGGTAGGTGTAAATTGACGTTTTAATAGCGCCTGTTTCTTTTGATAGAAAATAAAGATTTTGAAATCATAGAAATGTAATTATTTCTTAAATCGAAAGGACAGACAATATCTTAAAAGTTATTACATTGAGTCGCTTAGCTGCCAAGAATGACTACACTAATAAATCTTTAAGAAACATATCCGACGTACTGACACGGTTTTGTTACAGGCTATATATTATATGTTTAGAAATAAAATCGCTTCAAATACAAGAGACGGTAAATCTACAGAACTCGAGACATATTCATTCTCGTGACCTAAAAGCCTCTCCCTAGTCGGATAAGTCCGTCGGTCTCCAAAGTTTATAAAACGGGTACCGCCTCGACCTCTTAGTCTTAACTTATCACATTTACATGTTGGCTTAACGTATGACGAGTGACTCTTTTTCTCTGACCTTATTTCGAAATGTATTCGACGTGGTAACTGCCATGTATACAACTTAGAATAAGACTATTCAAAATAAGATTCATTTAATAACTGTTGAATCTTCATTTTACGGTATTGAATTACGTTAAAAGCTATTAGAGGTTAAAATGTAGCTTATTCTGAGAACTGTCAAAAAACTACCAAAAAAGTAGATTTACTCACATCCGTCGAAGGCATTGAAATCAAAGAATAACTCCATGCTTTTTAATCATATATCATTTATTTATTGAGTATAATAAACTTTATTTGCCAATATTCCTTTGACCTAATTTGAGAATTTTTTATTGTAATATCATGTATGTATGGTAAAACAAGACAAATTTTTATTTCATTAACTTGTTACTGTTTCGAAGTCATATTTCAAACGACCACTTGAATCATCGAGTACCGATCATTAAATAATCATTTTTACTTACTCGATAAACCGATAAATTACTGACTTCCTTCGTAATAAATGCATTAACAACACATTATAAACCGATTTAGGGGTAATTGCTTTGATATGCGGTTAATCTTTCAAATCAATTTCTACTCATATAATGCATCGATTCGAGATCGTTCACGCAAATAGATGTATTATTAGCTCGAAGTGGAGTAGTTTTAATGCCTTCCAGTCCATTTGTTAGAACGACTAAGCTTATCTTTTATGAGCATTCGTCTGGTGGCAGGGCGCCGCCTCGTCTACTTGTGTCGGACACAGCACTAACAAGATCACGGCTATCTCAGCGCGACACGCCTTGTCTCGAAGATCAACTTGTTCTTCAATTACATTGACAACTTTAACGCATCGATCACAGTTCCCGTGTACCAGATGTTAATCTCTAACTCTTCTTTTGACTTTGTCGCCGATGTCTCTGATATTCGGGAAATTTTGAACAATCCAACTTTTCCAACTTAGTAAACTTATCAAATTGAACGAATAAACCTTTCTCAGCAACGATATGTGTCTCGTATGTCTTTATTGATTGCATTTAAAATTTTGTCCAAATCGATGTTCATACGCATTTGCGATTATCGAAGCTCATCAATCAAAATAATCGCACGGCGCTGCGAAGATAATGTTTGAAGTGGTCACAAAAACATAATTCGATTACCACATGTTCATGAAGTGGGATCGTTTGATAATTTTATTTGTTACCACGTAATTGGAAGTGGTTGAACTATTCGATTCACCCGGCCGTACTTGTCACGAGGCCGTCTCGTAAACAAAGGGAACGCATTCATCACAACGCTCGGTTAATATTTCCGCTTCTCGTAATATGCCGTCATAACGTTCCAGCAGTTTATTAGTTTTATGCTATTTCGCCTTTCGACCAGCCAATGCGTCAAACTATGTTTATTTACACTTCTCGAGAATTTAACACGAAGGCGAAAACCATCGAAATCGATTTGAATTATTTTTTTATTATTACTAGAACATATTTCTTTAAATCAATAAACTTCACCTAAAATTTTAAATTTCGGATTTGAGTTTGAAACTTTTGTATAAGATTGAGACATTAATCAGACTGTTGGTGGAATACTATGAAAAAGCATATGAGTCATTGTGAAAGTCTGAGGTACGACAGCATGAGTCACCGTGAAAACCTAACAGCGTCGAGATGACGTTTCATTTGTCAATTTCCTACAATTAATATGTGCGTCTGTTCCAGGTGGATTGTCCATTCATCGTGTGCATGACGTACGCGTTTCACACGCCCGACAAGCTCTGCTTCATTCTGGACCTTATGAACGGCGGGGATCTCCATTACCATCTTTCCCAACATGGCGTCTTCAATGAGGCAGAAATGAAGTTTTATGCAGCCGAAGTCATATTAGGTAAAACAGGATTTAAACACAGAGTTCGTTATTTATATAACTCCTAATTGGTGTCTCGTAAAACGTTAAAGGCAACTCGGCTCTTTTATTTTCTGCATTAGTAGCGTTCCGTTTGAAAGCAACTATGCAATTTGTTTTTGTAATCTTTACTTATTCTCAAGTTTTGAAAAGTATTAAGAACGTTTTTTTTAGTAACCTTCATGCTGGAAAATTGTTTTCAACAGCAGAAAGTATTACGTGAAACGTCTAACGGTTCTTGATCGGAGTGGCCAATAGATGTGGACGACCATTAACTTTAACGAGATGGTCGAAGCGAGTGCATTCGAGTTGTCACAATTGCAGTTAGGTCCCACTAATCGAACTCCGCTGAGTTTTAATTGACCGTAATGAAAAGGCATCCTGCGTATACAATATAAATGTAAACGAATCAATTTTTTTTAATCTCTATTCCCAACTGTATAAGGCCGATATTATCTCTTGTGTTTTATGAAAAGTGCGGTCAATTGTACTTGACATATTTAATATTAATTTATGCCGCACATATTTAACCTCGCCCTCATATTGTTGGTCATTATTCTATATTCTATTAATATATTAAATTTAACTAATCACTCGCCGATATATTTGAAATTAACGTCAACTTAGTAATGATGAGTTTTCTTTGTTATGGATAGTAATAATAATTTTGTAAAGTAAAAAAAAAATGTAAACAAAGGATTATTAATAGTAATCAACGTTACAAATGAGTTGCGTAATTCGTGTAATGTTTAGTGAAAAAATAGCTAATTATAACACAAAGGTGTGGGAAATTCACACCTTTGTAAAAAGTATAAAGTATAATTATTTTATTATCTAATATCACGTAACAACTGACAATTATAACAATTAAATGTTTTGCTTTAAACAACTACGTTTTTTGATAATGATCAATATTGTCAGTCTTGGTGTAAACCAGCATAATTTTTCTAATTACTAACGGTATATATAATATTAAAGATAAATTATCTTATCTTATGTTATCTTAATGTTGTCTTAAATTTTCTACCCGTGACCACGAACGCTGTAAAGTGCTCGAAACGTCGGGATGTCCAAAATAATTAATATACGCGATTAAAAACCGTTATAACTAGTTTTATTTAATGTTATCTTTTTTTCTAGGTTTGGAACACATGCACAAAAGACACATAGTGTACAGAGATTTGAAACCAGCGAATATTCTGCTCGACGAACACGGTCACGTTCGGATATCCGACCTTGGACTTGCTTGCGACTTCTCTAAGAAGAAACCGCACGCCAGCGTGTGAGTTTAAATATATTTATGGCAAACATATACATATTAATTTAATAATTGTATTAACTTAAAAATTAACTAACATGACTGTATTTTTTTAAATGTTGAAAAAGAGTAACTACTGAGTTTCTTGCCGGTTCTTCTCGGTAGAATCTACTTTCCGAACCGGTGGTAGCTTCACTTAATTGTTAAATGACGATTCAAAAGTGCTTGTAAAAGCTCACTTGAATAAAGTATACTTTGATTTTGATTTTATAACAGCACTGTATCATTATCATTACATAGCATAGAGGTTTACTGCAGTATGTTCCCATGTATGTTTAAATTTTTAAAATTGCTAAACGGATTTTGATGCAGTTTTTTTAATAGATAGAGTGATTTCAGAGGAACGTTTTTGTATATAATACATGTACAATATTGTAAAGAAACAGTAAGAAATCGGTAGTATATTTACTATCAGCATTGCTCCCTTGCGAAGCCGGGGCAGGTCGCTAGCTTTACCTATATAAAACTTACTAAGACAATATATCTCCTTCTTATAAAAGATGATTGAAATAATGATATTTTTAAAGATCTGATTTACCAAGACGGGAAATGTGTTCAATAACTTTATGTAAAGTATTGACAAGTGTTCTTCAAAATACTTTATTGCATTTCAATATTGTGCCAGTTGATTCATCAAGTACAATTATTATAATAGGAAATACTTTATTTATTTTAAATTGTCGAAGAGTTTAAATTATACTTATACCATGCCAATGACATTTTCATAAATTCAACTAAATTAAAGTGCGGTTAGAAATTCTGCCACATGTGTATTCCACCAACCAGCATTGGAACAGCGTGGTGGAATATGTTCCAAGCCTTCTCCTCAAAGGGAGAAGAGGCCTTTAGCCCAGCAGTGGGAATTTACAGGCTGTTGTTGTTGTTGTAAAGTGCGGCTTAAATTATTTAATAACTTTCTTTTTATGAACTAAAAGCTTATATTGGTGTTCGTTGTAATTTCCAGCGGAACCCACGGCTACATGGCGCCGGAAGTTCTGTCCAAGGGTACCGGATACGACTCGTCGGCCGACTGGTTCAGTTTCGGCTGCATGCTCTACAAGCTGCTGAAAGGTCATTCGCCCTTCCGCCAGCACAAAACTAAGGACAAGCACGAAATAGACAGGATGACTCTCACCATGGTACATGTAATCTTTGTTTCAGTTTAATATATATTTTATTTATAACATAGTTTTTCCAAAACTTGCACACCTCGATCAAGTAAATTCTTGCTATAAATATTTGTTATGACTTTTGAGGTTATACTAAATTAGATTGTTTGAGATGGTGATTTCCAATCGAGTTTTTTTCTTATATATAAACATACCTACTTTATTCGAATAGGCCTTTCCATCGTATTTTTTTTGTCTAAGAACCGGCAAGTAACGACTCTGTGCCACGATTTCGTTACAAAGTTATCGATGAAAAAAGGTGGTTATTAAAAAACTTTTATTTAAAGATTTCCATTAAGTTTTATACAAAGAATTTAATGTAAGAGTACATTAAATTAAATTACTTGGTGGTAGGGCTTTGTGCAAGTCCGCCTGGGTAGGTACCACCCACTCATCAGTTATTCTACCGCCAAACAACAGTACGCAGTATTGTTGTGTTCCGGTTTGAAGGGTGTGAGCCAGTGTATCTACAGGCACAAGGGACATAACATCTTAGTTCCCAAGGTTGGTGGCGCATTGACGATGTAAGGAATAGTTAATATTTCTTACAGCGTCATTGTCTATGGGTGATGGTGACCATTTACCATCAGGTGGCCCATATGCTCGTCCGCCAATCTATAACATAAAAAAAAAATTACAGTTATGTACGTTGTAATGGTTCAGATTTTGAGGTGTGCAAAATATAATTTTAAAATTGATATTATTTTTTCTGTTATGGAGATTAAAAATATATATTTTATATTTTAGAATGTGGAACTGCCCGAATCGTTTAGTCCAAGTCTGAAGAGTTTGCTGGAGGGATTATTACAAAGGGACATCAACAAGCGACTCGGCTGCAAGGGACGAGGGTAAGACTTTAGAAACCGACTCTTGTATGACATGTGAATGTGTTCAACGACATACAAGTTAAATAAATTTAACGTTGTCTTAAATTTTCGCGATTATTACACATTTAAATAAAACTAGTTATAACGGATTTGAATCGCGTATATTAATTATTTTGGACATCCCGACGTTTCGAGCACAGCGTTCGTGGTCACGGGTAGACTAGACAGGTAGACAGTCTACCCGTGACCACGGGATGTCCAAAATAATTAATATACGCGATTCAAATCCGTTATAACTAGTTTTATTTAAATAAATATGTTGTTTAGATAAAAATATAGTTGAGATGATTGACGATAATACCGTGTAATTTTAGTGTCAAGATAGTCTGTCCCAATAGCAGGTTTTATATTCTTTATAAATTTGTAATATGTGTTTATGTTGTGTTAATGTTGGCGTAGTAAATACTTAAGTGAAACAGCCACAAAGCATTGTATTAAACATTAATATATGTTAATCTAACACTGTTTGTAGTATATGTTGCAGCGGTGTTATTGTTTAGTGTGGAAATATCTAAGATTTGTTTTACTATATTATACTCCTATCAGGCCTATAAGGCTATTTAAAACAGATTAAAGCGAAAAGAATTGTATGAGACTTATAGTTTGTTCGCGTTAAGAATGCAGTGAGTTGTCATTGTTTACCGGCTTTACTCCGCCCCCTGACCAATCAAATCTTTTTTAACAGCAGGGTGAAGGTGTATGCATATTTGTGTTAAAATTCCAACAAATTATATTTGTTATAAAGACTAAGTATAATGAATTTAAAAAATACACATTAAAATAAAAAATCGAATCGGGGTGAATAATCAACAAAATTCTTAACGCTATATACAATCGTTTGCGAATCTTGCCATCGCGATGTAGAAATTTACATATTTTGACATAACGTCATCTAGTATCTATAGGTTACATTTATTATTACGTGTACAGCTTGAATAAATTAAATATAAATATATAAATAAACAAAATTTAAATCATAAAAATAAAAATATCAGTTAATGATTAATTAAATGTGAACTTGACTTTGTAATTTGAAAATATTTGATTGGTCAAAGGGGGCGGAGTCAGGCCGGTAAAGAATGACAACTCACTGCGTTCTTAACGCGAACAGACTATAATCAATGTGTAAAGATATGTTATGATTATTCGTGGAGTTAGTTTCGGTATCTGTAGTGAGTGGTGACCGTCCTCAGCGCCGACGAGGTGAAGGAGCACGTTTTCTTCGCCGGTATCGACTGGCAGCAGGTCTACCATCAGAAGTACACGCCGCCGCTGATACCGCCGCGCGGGGAGGTCAACGCCGCGGATGCCTTCGACATAGGCAGCTTCGACGAGGAGGACACCAAGGGCATCAAGGTATAGTACGACACGAATGTTACTTGGTGGTAGGGCTTTGTGCAAGCCCGTCTGGGTAGGTACCACCCACTCATCAGTTATTCTACCGCCAAATAACAGTACTCAGTATTGTTGTGTTCCGGTCTGAAGGGTGAGTGAGCCAGTGTAACTACAGGCACAAGGGACGTAACATCTTAGTTCCCAAGGTTGGTGGCGCATTGACGATGTAAGGAATAGTTAATATTTCTTACAGCGTCATTCTCTATGGGTGATGGTGACCACTTACCATCAGGTGGCCCATATGCTCGTCCGCCAGCCTATAACAATAAAAAAAAAAAAAAAAAATTAGATGTAGCATCGGAAAATGCAATGGAATGAAAATAAAACCGATTAGTGCCGATTTACACAACCAATAGAAATAGCTACCTATCGCGCCAGTCGACGCTATTCGTCGCTATAGATTCGCGCGTCAGAGAAAGCAATTGACGGATATATTAGGTCATATGATATTACAAGTTATTACGTTTGTGCAAAGATCATATTCGCGTGAGAAATAAATATTGATAATTTGGGATAGCATACTTAATTCGGATGTGATCGGTTTTACGAATTTTGCCGATGCGACATCTAAGTTGTGTCGTACTATACGCGCTGTCTGCTGCCTTGTAGCTGTCGTTGGGCAGGTGCTGCAGTGCACCAGGGCCTCAGAGTTTGGGGGGGGGGGGGGGGCTCTAAACTAAACCTTAAGCTTCTGAAGCTAGCAAAACATGACCCTGCGAACAATGTTTCTTATTTGGTATCAATAATTAAAAAGGGTAATTATGAGTTAAAGAGGGATGGGGAAAATGGAGGGAATGAGGGTTCTGATTATTTTTCTGTTCACCGAGGCCCTTCCTCACTTAGCTACGCCACTGATACATATCCTTACACTATGAATGGCCAGCCAAATATAGGATCAGCTACATACCCGTAAAGCGGAACCCAATATTAGTTACATTGTCTTGAAATCATTCCGCTGTATTTCCATTTCGATTTTAATTTAGTTACGCTACATCACCTGTAAGTAATTTGTCCGGAAAATCAACCCTTTCAAATAGAAAATTTGTATCACTGAATGATTTTCCAAACCTATCTGCAAGATGAGATTTATATAAATGTATCCTAAAACTATTATTAACAAGTATTAACAATTTATTTTAATTGTAATTTCATCAGATAGTATAAATTGTTCTTACTAATATTTAGTTTAACATTATCGTTTTAAAAATGAAACCAGCCAGAGATTCCATTTATATTCGTGTATTTTTTAATATATATGTAAGCGTAGCGAATATTAATCAATTCTAATATATAGATTTTTTGTCAAATAATTGAGAGTATTTCTTATATTTGACGACCTCGATGGTCGAGTGGTGTGTACACCGGTTTTCAAGGGTACGCCACTCTGAGGTCCCGGGTTCGATTCCTGGCCTAGTCGATGTAGATTACCATTAGTTTTCTATGTTGTCTCGGGTCTGGGTGTTTGTGGTACCGTCGTTACTTCTGATTACCATAACACAAGTGCCTCAGCTACTTACATTGGGATCAGAGTAATGTATGTGATGTTGTCTCATTTATTATTATTATTATTATATGATCTTGTATACAGTTGACAGAGGCGGACCAGGCACAGTACAAAGACTTCCCGCTCGTGATATCGGAGCGCTGGCAGTCGGAGGTGGCTGAGACCGTGTTCGAGACGATCAATCAGGAGGCTGATAAGCTCGAAATGAAGAAGAAGTCCAAGCAGAAGCAGAAGTTTGACGCTGACGAAAAAGGTTGCTCTGATGATTACCATTAGTCTTTGATATTTACATATTTTGACGACCTCCATGGTCGAGTGGTGTGTACACCGGTTTTCATGGGTACGCCACTCTGAGGTCCCGGGTTCGATTCCCGGCCGAGTCGATGTAGATTACCATTAGTTTTCTATGTTGTCTTTGGTGTGGGTGTTTGTGGTACCGTCGTTACTTCTGATTTCCATAACACAAGTGCTTCAGCTACTTACATTGGGATCAGAGTAATGTATGTGATGTTGTCTCATATTTATTTATTTATTTATTTACATAAATATAGTGTTATGAGATTCTTGACAGAGCTTTTTCTATAATATAGAACTTAAATTCATATCAGTATTAAATAGCCTTATGATGAACGAAGTTGAAATGACGAACCAAATGTTGTTTTTAAAATATTGTCTATGGATTGTCTATGAACTCTTCATTGAAATTTTATTATTTATTAGTTTATAATTCGAATTTTTTGTGATATGCTATCCAGTGATTTTACCTTTTTTACAATGATTTGCAGACGTTTTTGTTTAATTGGTAGATTTAAATGTTTTCTTTATTTTTTTTACACAATATTGCTTTAGTTACTCAAAAATGTAACCTAAATTATATTCCTTTCTACCGAAGTTCCTTTTTTACTGTATTATTTGTATTTTTATTAGTAATATAAAACATTATCTTTCAGAGTCTGATTGCATATTGCATGGATATATCAAAAAGTTAGGCGGGCCATTCGCTAGCGCCTGGCAGACACGTTATGCCAAACTTTATCCAAACCGCCTGGAACTCCACCTCGAGAACAGTGCCAAACCAGAAATGATCCTCCTCGACACCGTCGAAGAGGTGTCCTCCGATTTGGTCTCCGTCAAAGGCGAGCAGTGCATCGTGCTGAGGACCAGGAACGACACAAAAATCGTCCTGACCAATACCGTGAGTGCAGTCTAAAAATACATTGGTAAAAAAGGCGTATTATTCGAAACAAGATTTTGTAGATGACAAAAAAGCGTGGAATTAATAACTGTTGACTTCCAGGCAGGATTTATTAATTTAAATAATTGTATTAACTAACATGACTGTATTTTTTTTTTTTTAATTTTGAAAAAGAGTAACTACTAAGTTTCTTGCCGGTTCTTCTCGGTAGAATCTACTTTCCGAACCGGTGGTAGCTTCACTTGATTGTTAAATGACGATTCAAAAGTGCTTGTAAAAGACCATTTGAATGAAGTATACTTTGATTTTGTTTTTGATTTTTGATTACGATCGTAATCGAAACTAAACCGTCTCATTAAAAAAAAATTACCTGTTGCCTGTAAAGTCGGTATACGGGCGAAAGTTTTACGTGAAAACGACTTATGTCTGTCTCTCTCGCTCTTAGGCGGGCTAACCATGCCCGTGTGGAAGGGACGCGTGCCTCTCACTCGCTCTCATTGTGAGCGCATAACGTGAGCGGAGCGTAACGCAGTTTCTTGAATTGTCACCCGGCAAACCAATTTATAAGACGTTGTCACGTCAACAAATGTTTCGTGCCGATACACCTCTCGCAGAGGTAATATTCCGAATAGACTCAGGCGACCTATGCACGTCCTGAACGACACAGACGATAGCCTCACTATCGCAAACAAACCATTTGTAGGGAATAACACACTACACACCACACACCCACAGCGTTTCCGCCGGCGGAAACGAGGACCCAGTTATGCGACGTCTCGGAGGCGGCCGAGACGTCAGTAAATTCACTCAGTGTTAGAATCACTCCCCACCGATTTCGTTCTGAGCCGAGGTGCGATCTCATAGGAGACAACCTCAGGACGAACTTTAGTTTTAATTTAGTTTTAATTTAGAGCCCCGCGCTCAACCTCAGGGCAGGGGACATTAGTTCTCGCCCGAAAGACAGGTGACGCTGTGAAGGCCAGCAGGGCGAACAGCAATACACAACACAAAAAAAAAAAAAAAACAAATGTTTCTTTTTTCAAATTGTAGGACGAGATCGGACTGAAGGAGTGGGCGATATCGCTGCGGTCGGCGCACAAGTGCTCTCAGGAGCTGCTGGCGTCCATGGCGAAGAAGGCGGGCAAGATATACGGCACGGACGGCGCCAAGGAGTCGCTGGCGCTGGGCCGGCCGCCGCCCGCCGCCTCGCCGGCGCCCGCGCGCGCGCCCAACGGCACCAACTAGCACGAGCTTCCCGCGCCCAACAGGGGCGCGAAGATGTTCCGCCGCTCCAAAAGCGCCGCGCAACTCATCAAGTGAGCGGAACATGTGCCATCAAGTGAGCGGAACATGTGACCGGCAGTGACCGCTCGGGTATTCCGATTTGAAGCTACTAGACGGCCGAGCGAACGGCCTCAGTAAGGACTATAGTGACTATTAGGACTGCCAATTATTAATAAATAAATGCTGTTCGTATTTTTATTGTTGTACGAATTAATGATATAGGGGCATTCAATAAAGTGTATAAATAAAATTCCTTTACAGTGACTTTATTTGGTATAACTTTTGTAATTGTTTGCACGTATTAAATTTTGTAATTATTAATGTAAACATTCTGGATGTTGTATTTAACTATGTAAAAAAATTAATAACGTATAATTCTAGTAGATATAGAGATTACCTATATGTCTGTGTTTGTGCAATAGATAATAAAACTAAAAAAAATACAAATTGACTAATTGACATTGGTTATTAATAAAAATTAGTGTCTTGACATTTCGATTCAAAAGTGTATATTGATAGTTGCTTGAAATTAATCGATTTAAATTATAATTAGAGAATCTAGCACTTCAGTTACATCTGTCTATTGCACAATATGTATAAAATACGACTTGTATTGTATTTACGTTATCTCTACTGGCTCTCTTGTGCAATTTGAATAAGTTGACATTTGCATTGCATTATGTGTAGTTAAATCAATTTTGCAATTATTTATTACAAGGTACTTAAATTTATATTTGTTTCATATCTACTGTTGCATATGCAATAAGTTTGTTATTTATTCAAATAGAAAAAGATATATAAGTAAAGTTATTATAAAAATAATCTCCTTTCATATGAAATATAGAGGCAATACTTTTCTAACTACCTTAGGTGTGGTAATAACAATAGTTGTGAAGAAAATAATTAATTAGAGAGAATTTAAATGATATTCCAATTTTAAGAATTTTATCATAATTATGTTCTCCACATGATGTTGAAAGTGACTTTTACAGAGACATTTGTATGTTTTATAACAATGCAATTTATTTAAACGAAAGTTTGTGTCTGATACAGATTTAATTGTTTGTCTCCTACTAAATTATATCACAATTTTAAGTGCATATCGTAAATCTGGATCGAAGTGGTCTGATTGTTTTAAACAATATAAAATAAATTTTCGAAAAATTTAATTAAGTATTTATTATTTTCAAGAGCTATCTGAGTACTAGTGTTCAATATAATATAATAATACTGAGTTTATAATTAATTAGGCCATAAATGAACGAGCATTTTGTGGTGATTGATTATCTGGTGAATGTGTGCGGACACCTTAGTATGTTTAAACATACAAAGGTGACAGGGTGTGATGTTATTTTGGATTAATAGTTATTATTGTAATATTGTAGTATAAAATGATGCAATAAATTTTTAATTGTACATATTATACTATTAAAGGCGTAATATAAGAAGTCGTAAAAGTCCTATTAGCTAGTAAAGTAGGAACTTTTCGTTTTACCGTTAGATATTTTCTGCCTACCTATTAGTAACTCACTAGATTTCCGAACTGTGTTTTATGGATTCAGAATTATTTCGATTTTAATAATATATGTTACTTTTGAACTCATAGATACATGGTTAAATATAATATATTATGTAATGCATTTGAAACTAGTTTCTAATTATATTACAACTTACAAAGAAAATAAAAAAAATTTAGATAGTTTTTTTTTTATACTATAATAATATTCTTAAATATGGTAACTGTGCTTAAAAAGTAAGTTCAATCCATGTTATGCCATTTATATAACTTATAATAGTTATTTACATAAATCCCGGTCTTACTTGTGTTAAAACATTCTACTCAAAATATATTGGATGATAAAATAAATTAACAATATAAAGTAACATTTGATAATTAAATATTTAAAATACTATTTTCTGTTAATGATCAAGTCTGGTTATATAAAACTCGTAATTTTAGAAATACATGTTTTATTTAATAAAACATTGTTATCATATTTAAATATGGTTCGTAAAAGTTTAGATAAGTTACACTTAAATATTAAATGTCAGCTGACGACATGTATGAAATAATGAATATTTATTCTCTAATGTAAGATTTTATTTGATATGTACCTTTTTATATATTATTTTATAATTAAACTCGGCACGTTATGTAATAATAATAATAGTGTATGAATTAGATGCTAGTCAATTGAATTTACACAACTGGATAATTGAATGAAGTTATTTTGAAAATACAATAGATATTTACAGCTTAAACAGTATTATAGGTTAGGTTGTTTGATAAAATCATTCTGTCTAATGTGATAAATATTGTTTTAAAATGCATATTCACACGTAGGAGGCTTCAGTGTTTGTCTTTAACTAAATTTATATTTATTTTTGTTGCTTCTGCTTTACTACTAAACATTGGTTGAGTAGCTTAATGTGTGGCTATTAAGCTGTCGCAGAAATTTTCAATAATATAATACAATTATATAAACAATTTGTAGGCTACAATGGATTTATGAATTCTCAACATTCCGTTTTGCCAAATTAGTATTAAATAATGTAAAAAAGCATTTAAGGTTTTTTCTATTGTTTGTAATTTGCTTTTCACCACTTTACATAGCGTATATTGATATTCGAAGTTAATTTGTTTATGTAGTTTGTTATAGAACAATACACACAGCTAGATCTGTATCAGACAATGTGTTATCGTACATACCTCTTTTTAGAAAATATTTTTATTGTGAACCTACATTATGTGTAGTAAATTGTTTATTTAATCATAAAGACTTTTATTGATCTCAAACCTTATTTATAACCCAGACGTTCTAATACTAAATTATTTTAATTAAAATATATCAAATATAATAAATAATATATACATTAAATATATATTGGCTGTTTAACCAAATGGGAACATTATTTCACGCGATATTAAAAAATAAATATTTCATGAAATTAAATCATTTTACTCTCATTAATATGGTTATACTTTTTGTTTACAAATAAATGATTGTACGAAGACAATAAATATGTTACTGATGTAATATCTTGTCTATGACATGACAGTTGACACTAAATTAGTGGAATGACCACAGTGAAATTAATTTTCAAAATAAAAGAAACCTGTGGAAAATGTTTTAACAATGATTGACTACATTTTTGTTGTATAAAATTATTGTGCTATATTTTTTTTAACGCTAGCGATATCTATAAAATTAATATTAAATCTGAAACAAATGGGAAGTAATTTCAAACAAAATTAAATAATGTCTGAATTTGTATATTATTTTTCCTTGTTAGTTTGCATATCACTCGGTAGCTATTATAAGAAAATAACAGACATAGATATGAAACGAAATTACGGGACGGGACTAGGCTTGTTATTAGTCTGCTTGATCAGCGGGCATCACGTGTACCACTCCGCACTTATGGTTTGGGGAAATATTATCATTATCAAATGCTGCGACAGGAGGTAAGATTAACCAGTGTGTTTTTTTTTGTATTTTATATAAAAACTAGCTGACCCGAATCCCTATTAGATATCCCGTGTAAATTATAATACGGCAAAAACGCTCCAAATTTTTTGAATATTTCGTAAGAACCTGTATAATAAAATAAATCTCAAAAAAAAACATGATTAAATCGATAAAATTAATCACCAAAATAACTGCACTTTTAAGCAATAAATGATTAATAAATTTATTTCTATTTCTACTGTTCTAGATATTTACACCAAATTAGCTTGGCGTTCACATGGATTTACTTGATATACCTTCACTTAAACGTAACGAATATTTACATAATTTGGCTGAATCAAACGTTAGCCTTAAAACTAGTTGGATTAGCTTTCGAAATGAATGCAGTTCAAATAAGGACTGATGCTAAGGGATTAAACGTTTCGAAAATTAATATTAAAGATGTTGACACCCTTGCCTCTGAGCCCAGTGCCGCTGATATTATTGCGTATTCTTATTCATTTATTGGGATTCATAGAGGTAACATAATATTAATAAAATGGCTATCTAAATAATAATAACGAATAGTAATTGGATCATTATCGAGTTAGATATGAGACAACATCACATACATTACTCTGATCCCAATGTAAGTAGCTGAAGCACTTGTGTTATGGAAATCGGAAGTAACGACGGTACCACAAACACCCAGAACCAAGACAACATAGAAAACTAATGGTATTCTACATCGACTCGGCCGGGAATCGAACCCGGGACCTCAGAGTGGCGTACCCATGAAAACCGGTGTACACACCACTCGACCACGGAGGTCGTCATTAAAGGATAAAAATATTATTAATTTTTTTCAGGTCCTTATTACAGATGGAAAATTTTCGATGATCATTTCAATGCCCCTTTCGGAGCGTTAGGAGATTGCAGGATTATAACGGAACAAAAATTAAAAAAAGCTATTGTATGTTGGCTTGGATATTTGTTTTTGCGCTCAAAATATTCTCCAGAGGTACTTAACATCAGTACTTAAAATACGTACAACAACCACAGCCTGTAAATTCCCACTGCTGGGCTAAAGGCCTCCTCTCCCTTTGAGGAGAAGGTTTGGGAACATATTCCACCACGCTGTTCCAATGCGGGTTGGTGGAATACACATGTGGCAGAATTTCTATGAAATTTGTCACATGCAGGTTTCACGATGTTTTCCTTCACCGCTGAGCACGAGATGAATTATAAAGACAAATTAAGCACATGAATCAGCGGTGCTTGCCATCATCGGTTAAGATGCACGCGTTCTAACCACTGGGCCATCTCGACTCGATCGAAAATACGTACATACGCGCGTAAGAATGACATATTATAATGCTCACTCCTAAATATTTCACATTTGTATATATTAGATAGCGTTGTTTGGGTAGGTACTTCATATAATACCGACTTTTCAGCTTTATTATGAAGATGTATTCTACAATATGTATGGTGCTGATTTTCGCTATTTGTACAATATACCGCAATTGACGATGTATCTCCTCCACTGGAAAACGGTCATGATGTTATGCACGAGCGTGTTTACTGAAGCCGGTTTCGGAGTGTACCCGGCTAAATGTCAACCGATTCCAGGATTTGGACCATCTACACATTTAAGTTTTGTTACATTGGCGTAAGTTTCCATTTTAAATTTTTCCTATATATTGTAAAATGCTTTGAAGTGTTAAGATTCTTAAATCACTTGTGACTGAGACAGTTGAGGATCCCTGGTTTCTGTGTGAAGATTAAGAAGGTAGATTCCCGTTCTTGGGGAATATTTGTAATATGCGGATGTTATTTTGTTATGTATATTCCGGACCAATTATGTAGTGTAATCCGGTGTTATAAGTTATTTTAATTTGTTTGATGATCTCCATGGTCGAGTAATGTGTACACCGGTTTTCATGGGTACGCTTCACCAAGATCCCAGGTTCGATTCCCGGCCGAGTCGATGTAGAAAAAGGTCATTAGTTTTCTACGTTGTCTTGGGTGTGGGTGTTTGTGATATCGTCGTTACTCTTGATTTTCTATAATACTATTGCTTTAGCTACCTATATTGGGATAAAAGTAATATATGTTGTGTTGTCCAATATTTATATATTAATTTGTTAATCAAAATTTTAATACGTTAATTACATTTTACATATATTTTGTCAGGACCACGTCCACTGATGTGGCGCTTGAAGAGGAATACAATTTCTCAATGCTGAAGTGTTTTAATCTCGAAGGGTTGCTCATAGGGCCCAAGATGAAGGATACGATGCGGAGTTGGGACATGCCGACACGCTATTGGTTTTGGGCATACGTACAAAAAACATTTATCAAGTCCAATAAAGAAGTGAGGTATGTATTAAAATATAATAGGCTATTTGACTGGTTTTTAAAATCCATTTTATATTATTTAGTGGAGGTTAAGGAACCCAGTAAAAGTAGATTTTTTTATTTCTAGTACATATTTGCCGAAAAATATCATATTAAAAATTCCATATTTAAATAACGCGCGAAAACGCTACTTGGACAATATGGCGCTGCAATGGGGTCGGTGACGTCACTTTGCTGTGTTTTAATCTGTGGTACATATAGTAGAAAAGCAAAGTTTACAACAAAGTGACTTCATCATAAGATTCATAAGCCCGGCCAATCAGGCGTTTTGTGTCACGTGACAAACGTTTGAAAAAATGCATTTTTATTTATTGTTTTTTGAATAAATTAAGTATTATTTTCAAGTTTCGTTAGTAAATAACCATTTTTAAACTCATAATATACACTGATTACAATAATTCACAATTTATTTTTCGCATTGTCAAATAGCCTATTATAAGATTTTTGATTGCTTTGTATATTGCTGTTTGTTTACGACAGAAAATATTAAATAATCTCTATACATATGTATAAGTGGTTTTGTTAATTACAGGAGTGCTTTTTCCCTTTTGGCTTGGACGTTGTGGTCTGGTCCAACATTGCCTCAGTTCATAATAGCATCTACGTTGTGGGTTTACGTACACCTCGAGGCCGAGTACAGTGTTCTATACGATACATCCGGCGCAGTGAGTAAAAATAGAATGACTATTTTTAAAATCCCTTATTCATCATAATTTTCAGAACACTATATTTTATTTTTACATCATGCACCTATTTTTATCTCCTATTCTCACTAAATCCCTAAATAACTCACAACTCATAGATTTCTCACTAAATAAAGTCATGTTTTAAAAAAATCTGCAATTCGTTAATACTACGTAAAGTATGACACAAATTAGATGTAGCATCGGAAAATGCAATGGAATGAAAATAAAACCGATTACTGCCGATTTACACAACCAATACAAATAGCTCCCTATCGCGCTATTCGAAGCTATTGGTCGCCATAGATTCACGCGTCAGAGAAAGCAAGTGCATTTAAATCGACGCGTCAAATTGACGAATATATTGGGTCATATGATATTACAAGTTATTACGTTTGTGTAAAGATTATATTCGCATCAGAAATAAATTTTGACAATTTGGGATAGCGTACTCAAGTCGTATGTGATCGGTTTTACGAATTTTGCCGATGCGACATCTAAGTTGTGTCGTACTATACTTATATTCATCCTGTTTTGATCGCGTTTTAGGGTGTCGCGTTTTATGTGTTAGGCAAAACAAATGTCCTTTCTCGGAGTTCAATTTTGCTTCATACCAAATCACATAAAATTCGGTTCAGCGGTTTGGTCATGAAAGAGCGACAGACAAACAGAGTTACATGCGTTCACATTTATAATATTAATATAGGTTCAAAAATTTAATTCACGCAAACCATGTTTTCGATTATTCTGGCTTTTTCTGAAGCATGTAATTGAAAAGATTATAAGTTTATTATATTTTTGTTTGTAGCTAAAACTTCCGTGGGACATCGGCTTTTCAATAATGCGTATGTTTTGTCTGCTGTACCTGACTCCGTGTTTCGTTATCAAAAATACCGATGTCGTGTTGAGGTATTACAATTCAATTTTTTGGATCTTCCACTTGCTACTTATCTTTTTGATGATTTATTCAGTTGTAGTTTATAAAACTAGAAGAAGCTTATGATTAAATTTTGATGCACATATAAATAGTTTTATTTCATTATATGATAAAAAATGAACTCCCAATATCCCACGTTTATTTGGCGTCGGCGTAGCATGTCCTCTCCTTCCATACTTCTCTATCTGACGTCATCTCATAAGTAACATTCTTTCCAGCCATGCCGTAAGACTTTCCTCATACTATGGTTCTCACTCATAACAACAACAACAGCCTGTAAATTCCCACTGCTGGGCTAAAGGCCTCCTCTCCCTTTGAGGAGAAGGTTTGGAACATATTCCACCACGCTGTTCCAATGCGGGTTGGTGGAATACACATGTGGCAGAATTTCTATGAAATTTGTCACATGCAGGTTTCCTCACGATGTTTTCCTTCACCGCTGAGTACGAGATCAATAATAAAGACAAATTAAGCACATGAATCAGCTGTGCTTGCCTGGGTTTGAACCCGCAATCATCGGTTATGATGCGCGCGTTCTTACCACTGGGCCATCTCGCTCATAAAAAAAGACTAAATTTGTATATATAGACATTTATTATAATATTTAAAAAGTACATAACAAAAGTTAAGTGCTTAATTTAAATCTTGAAACTCATTTTTTTAAATAAACAATAATTATTATTCGTCATATCACAGAGACACTTATTCTGTATGGAAGACAATTGTTTAACTTAAGACTAACAAAATGCTATTTCACTTATTACGGTCTATGGTACATATGGTCTAAAATAATGTTACAAGAATCGATTTCTTATATTTAATTTAAACGTGATTAATTTCGAATATATACGATATGGTTTATTAGTTAACATCAAAAGCACTCTGTTACACTGGTCACTTTAAATATTTTTCTAAAGAAGCAACCATTGAATCAAAACTTATACTAAAATTATTACTTAGATTAGTACAACATAACAACATATTATATATTAAATAAAATGAAACTATCTAGCACATAATAGGATATACTCTGCTAGGTTGAGACCTAGTTAGTCGTTAGATTCTAAATATATGTAAAGTATTTCACAGATTAAAATCTTCGTCCAAATCATTTTATTTCGATTTTTTTTCGTGTAAGAAAATACCAAACGATCGTCAGTATTTATAAATGTAATAAATAATTATCATTCTCTAATGATTTGATATAATATATTGATAATTTATCCTTATTAGCTATTTAAGCTCATAATTGCGGAAAAAAAGCTTTATAAATACTGAAGTCTCTTTTTTATATACATTGATAGTTATGGAAATGTTTTATTGTCTTTTGTACTTTCATCAATACTCATAACAAAAATCTTTTAAAAATGCTGATTGCATTATCAAACATCAACTATTTAAGCTTAGCGCTGGCTAAGTACGAGAAACTCAGGATTTCAAATAAATGCTTCCAACGCGAAGCTGTCGTAAGGCAAAGTGTGTTCACCTTTTCAATATACCGTACATATAATGTGTACCGTCATTTGTTAAAACAAAAATTTTATAAATAAATAAAAGGACAAAGTAAAATTTGAAAATCAACATTACATCTACGGTCTGCCTAAGACCTAAAAATAAAGGATTTTATTATTGTTGGCGCTATTAACGTGCTTTGTGACGTGTTTATTTATGACATTATTCTAAATCTATATAGGCAGCAGAATAGCTTTGTCTTTTTCTAAATATTTTTTTTATTATGACGCAATAGCGTCTATCTAAATATTAGGCTGACCAATAGGTCAGCCTAATATTTAGATTGAGAGTCAATCATTACACGAATAAAGGCTACATTCATACATAATAACGTAACGAGTAAAATGTTTGTACTAATTTAATACATTTAAAATAAATCAACAAATAATAAAATTTAATATAAAACAAATAGAATAATATAACTTTATATTTTTTCTTAAATTCTAATTTCCTTGCTGTTAATAATAATCTTTGGATCCTCGATAGTAGCTTTGTTTTGAATTAATTTCAATTCCAACAGTGCTGGTGAAATATTTCCAGTTGGTTCCAACGCTGTAATCAAATATCATTTACATATAATATACATATGTATTCAGTACTGAATCATTACAGTACCAAGGATATGAGGAGTTTCGGTAAAGGGCTCAAGCCATAAATAAAAGCGTGGATATACGCGAAATAGCTACATTGATAAGTAGCGTTGCTTAAACAAAAAATGTTAATGTATGTAATGGCATGCCATTTAGCTTTTCTATTTTGTTTCCACATCATTTTATTTTTCAAATTTAAATCGGTATGTTAAGCAAATACAATATACAATACAAGATTTCAAGAGATTAGGTAATTGATACGCGCATATTACGATGTTAATTTGTGTCCGAAGGGTCTTATGACAATTTTCTCCGCGATTACAGCGCACAGAGGGTGTGAAGTTTATTCGCGGCAATTTATCGTCAATGATCAATTGAGCAAGGTCGACGATGTATATCCACCTCATATGAAAGCTTTCAGGTTTAATGCATGCATTGTTGCTTAATACATGATGACGATATATCTTCTATCAAATACTGAATAGATTCCGATTTTTTTCTTACGATATCTATCTAATTTCTATTCTTCTTTTATTAAAAATTAAAAATGAAGTTTATTTATTGAATTATTCAATAATAAAATATGAAATAAATATATATAATAATAATAAATACCTCTAGCTTTCTCGTAAGTGTCCTTGACGACGTGTTGGAGCGTCGCTATTGTCTTCTCGAGCGTAAGTTTCAAGTTATTGTTAGTTTTATGAGACCAAGCTAAGAACAAGGCTGCGAACAGGTCTCCGGTGCCGGTAAATGTTGCGTTTATTTTTGGTATTTCGATCTGATAACACGACTCTGAAAATATTAAGAAATACATTAACATTTATGAATTACTTAGTATATAACATAAACCTAAATTAAATATATTTTATAATGGGTTTTATTTACTTTTTGCATTGTCATTATTTGAGTATAAGACGTCTTTAAACTGTACATTTGCTTAACATTGCGACATCGTGAAATAATTTGCACACATTACTATTATCTGTTTATTTTATAATGGAAGATTTGTTTTTGTCGAGGAATATTACGAAATCGGCGCTTGTTTTATTGTCGCTAGGTCTGTCGGGTTGCCACGCGAGATTTAGGCTGAATAAATTATATATTAATTGATTAATAGAACGCGCACCGACACCTAGAATTTATCTTATTTTTTAGAATAATAATACAACTCGCTACTATATACAATGATACATGATTTCATTTCATTTAAGCGTAAGGGATGCCTTATGAATGTTTTCTTTTTTTTGCTTTCTTTAACAGTAAGCATAGACATGAATTGGCAATACTTTCCCATACGATTTGTCGTAATGACTTGAACACGTGAACTAAGATTAACTTAGTTTATCATTCAAGGTGCTTAAGCCAGAACAATAATCAGAATGTTGATCGACCTTACAAACTGGCTATCACGCTACAATTTTAAGTGTGAACGATTTAGTTAGTCAAATCATTATTACTTTGGAACTACTTATTTACTTATTACTTATTTTTTATCAACCAAAATTTTTCATCAAAAATAGCTTGTCACGATGAGTACGCTCGATTAAATAAGATGTGCTGATGAAGCTAACAATATTTGTGTTACAAATGTATTAAGCAATATTTAAACATTGTTGTTTGGAACATTAAGATACCTGACCTTCAACCTTTTATCATTATATACTATAACACAAACTCGCTTACCGCTGTTTGTCCCTATGTATGCTTAGATCTTTAGAATTACGCAACGGATTTTGATGCGGTTTTTTTAAATAGACAGAATGATTCGAAAAGGTTTTAGTATACAATACATAGACTGTAGTAAAGAAACACTGATAATTTTAGAAGTTTCTAATGCGATGTCGTAATCAATTTTGTAATATGTTTACTATTAGCATTGCACCCGTGCGTAGCCGGGGCGGGGCGCTAGTATACTCTTATCTCAATGTCAATTAAATTTGTAGTGTAAAATATCATGACATTTCATTCATATATAAAATATAGTAGACTGTTCAACCGAGGACAGGCATATAATATTTTAGTTTCTCAACAAATAGAAAACGGCCCATGTCCTTCACGATCAACAGATAAAATATAAACAGTAAAATATAAATACTAAATATTAATTTTTTGGCCTGGACTGGAATAAACTATGATATTGGCACAGTATATGTTAACTAATTATAGTATCAATATTTTTAAATTCACCTTTATTACTGGCAATAGAAATCATATTGTTCTCATCCCCCAATATTGTACTAGAAAGAACGACAGTTTTTGCTCCAATATTATGTAGTGCATCGATGACCTTGAGGGCTCCGGTAAGATCTTTCATTTCCAAGCCAGTTATCAGTTCTGCTTCAAACTGATTTGGGGTTATTATATCGGCCAAAGGTATTACAATATCCCTGTAGACTGGAAGAATAGCTTCAGGCACATACATTTTCCCATTGTCTCCCATTACCGGATCACATACTGTAAATAATATTAACATGTTCAATAGGATATAGATGTTTGATAGGATATATAAAAAGTAGAGATGGGCTGTGGATAAATGAATGAACCGAAGATGAGATTGTAGATGTTTGGCCAATCTTAGGTTCAAATTAACAGAAACTTTCTTGGAAGCGACGTATGGTGAAGTTTTTAAAATGAAGAAATTAAAATGTAATATACAGGTTTCTTTGAAAAATATTAATAACTTGCTGAATATAGAAATTCAAAGTTAAGCCGAATGTAAAATAGTTTTCATCTACATTACTGTATATCTTAATGAATTATTACTGTAATCTCAGATAATGTCTGTTTTTATAGGGGCAGATATGATGACAACTATAAATTAAGACATTGATATTATTTACCAGACAGTATGCTATCTTATCCTATTATTTCATTATGATAACATTATTGTTTAACACTACAGTAAAGTAATATTACAACTACTAAAGTAGTTTTCTTATACTAAAGTAGTCTTTACAATATATTTTTATAAATGTTTTTTAATCTACCAACATAAAAACAAGGCTCATAACAGTAACCACAATGGTGAATGATAAGTATAATACAATAGAAGCTTTAATATTATGCTCTATCTAATCATCTTTATATTAACATACTGTAACAACAAGATTATTACTTTTTTTTTCATTCAGTATAAACAAACAAAAAAAAGAAATGAGATGGCCCAGTGGTTAAAATGCATGCATCTTAACTGATGATAGCGGGTTGAAACCCAGGCAAGCATCACTGAATATTCATGTGCTTAATTTCTGTTTATATCTTTATATTCATCTCGTGCTCGGCGGCGAAAGAAAACATCGTGAGGAAATTTGCATTCTAATTTCATAGAAACTTTGCTACATGTGCTTTTCACGAACCCGCATTGGAACAGTGGGGTGGAATATGTTCCAAACTTTCTCCTTAATGGGAGAGGAGGCCTTAGCCCAGTAGTGGGAAATTTACAGGCTGTTGGTGTATACAAAAAAGTATTTACTTCATAAAATAAATATGAAGTCATACTTAGTACCAAAGTATAGTGAAGAATTTGTTTAAGCAATGTTGCTATCAAAACTACAATACACATAAAAGTAATGTACAATAAGATTTTACTGTCAGATTTAATCTTTATGGCTCTGTGTGTTAGAACATTATCTTTTACATAAAATTAAAATACAACATGTTACATTTCAGTATTAAAAATGGGAATAGATATTATTTATGGAACATTTATCAGAGACATGTTTGTGGAAAATTGGTAATTTAAAAAATATATTGAATCATAATCAGGGCTGTCTCTAACCTATTGGGGGCATATTACTATTTTGGGCTTATATGTTAACAATTTGCAAAAATACAAATATTTAATGTGTGTGTGTATTTAGATAAAATTCTATTTCTTCTCACCATAAATTAAGTTTGGATTTTTCTGTCGTAGCCTTTTGATGATTTGGGCAATTTGTTTCAATGAGTCAGGGGACATTGAGTATCCAGTAAGAAAATGTGTAAAATAATCAACTTCATTTAATATCAGGCCTTCAATGAGAACTCCCATTTCCTCATTTTTCAATATTGTTCCTTTATGTTTATGTTTGTATGCCCCATGTGTTGCAAATTGTACCGAATTTATAGCATCAACTTCAAAACCTAAAATCTACAATATAGTAACAAAAGTTTATTACATACTAAGTAAATAAGGTAGGGTCTAATTCATGTATCAACACATACTTTAAAATAATTAAATATGTCACTAGCAAAATATTATGAAAATATTACTGAAGACAGTTTTAAAATTTTAATATTCTGATTTTAATTCAAACACTATAGTCCATTAGCCTTATATTGATATCAATATTATATTAATATTTGATGAATTGATTAAGTTTTGTTAATATAGTTACAAAATCTCGGGCTAATTTAACAACGTTTCAAAGTAAATTAAATTAATATTTTATCATTTAAATTCACATAAATACAATATTATTTTAATGACTTACTTGAAGAGGGAAAACGGCACTTTTATTACCAACATATCCGTGAACGACATGGCTTTGGATAGATAATACCCTGGGAGTTTCAGAAGACATTTTTGTTGAAATATTATTTGTCAGCAATTGTAAAATAAATTGCTGACAATCCCGAATTAACTAACCTCTATTAACTATTAAAACCTTGACATACACTAAGTCAATCTTACTTTTAAGGATTTGAGAAATATTGTACAATAGATTTAGAAACGACTGAACATTTGGATACTTAAGTTCGACTGACAAAGTGACAATTAATTTACTTCATTAGATTATGAAATATGTATGAACATGAAATAATAGTAGTTGTCAAAGTGATAAGGATATTTTTTTCATTTTGAAATAGGCGAAGGTATTACGCCTTACAGCCTCTAACAACACTTATTTTAAAGGAACCAATAATATTATGATTGCTTAAGAAATACCTATTGTTAAATGGGTACAATTTAAATTTTGCAAATACTCAATATTTTCTACCTATTTATGGACATATATACTTGTTCGTCCTGAACAAAATTCCCATGCAGAGACATTGAAACAACAATTGATTTTTAAAATATATCTTCTCTTCCTTCATAATGTTGTCTTAAATTTTCGCGATGATTACACATTTAAATAAAACTATTTATAACGGATGAATCGCGTATATTAATTATTTTTAAACATCCCGACGTTTCGAGCACTTTGCAGTGTTCGTGGTCACGGGCAGACTAAGATGACATTTGTCTATTTGAAGAACAAAGGAAATATTATTAACAACTACCGCCAACGATTTCTCAATTGATATCTTGAGTAACGTTCCGGTTGCACGCAGAAGGCACTAACTGTATCTTTAGGTCTTGCAGTCTGTTGGATTTGGGATTTTAAATTTTTAATAAGTGGATCCCAGGTGTTAGAAAGTCTCCAACCATCTTCTCTATTGAAGTTCGGATGTTTTTGAATTTCAATAGCCTCGCGTATCATTCTAGGAATGAATCTGTGTTCTCTAGCGAGGATCTGTGGTTTATCAAATCGGATAAAATGGTTAGGTTTATCCAGAGCATGTTCACAGACTGCAGACATAGAAGAACGCCTATTTTTGACATCTCCTATATGTTCCTTGACCCTGGTACCGATACTTCTCTTTGTTTGGCCTATGTAAGATAAACCACACTCACATTCGAGTTTATATACTCCTGCAGTTTGTAAAGGAATATTACTCTTGATAGGTCTCAAGAAGTGGCTCACTTTCTTATGAGGCTTGTAAACGGTTTTAATTGAAGCTCGCTTCAAGATGTTGCCAATCCTGTCTGTAACTTTAACTGAATTAGAGGCAAATAATTCTTGAGACAGGATTCATTTCATTCATTCCTTCATTCTTATAAAAATGTGATATGACCCAACCTTAAAGACTGGTTTTTAATTGCATTGCAGGGACTTTCTAACTGTGAGGACTTTGAAATTTTTGATAGTGAAACTAAATTACAATTGTTTTTTCTTATGAGCCAGCCACAACATAAATGTATTAAGACAATTTTGTGAAGCATTTGGATATGAATTAAAATATTTTGATATAAGGTAGGAAATAAAGAGTTTAGAAGATTATTTGGTAGTTTTTGTACTTTATACTAGTTGTGCACGCGAACTTGTATGCGTTTGAAATTAAAAATAAAAATTATTGCAGCCTAAAATTACTCATTATATTAGTTATCTGCCAGTGAAAGTTCCGTCAAAATCAGTCCAGCCGTTTCAGAGATTAGCCGGAACAAACGGACAGACAGACAAAAAGTGTAAAAATGTTATTTTGGTATATGTACCATGTTTACTTACATATGCAGTGAGTAAAACAGGGATATTTTAATATTACAAACAGACACTCCAATTTTATTATATGTATAGATTGGTCGTCCTTAAAAAACAATCTATCAGGCTAGTGCTATATATAAGCATTTTTGTCATAAAGTGGCTTGAAAAGTCAAATTAATAAACTTAAAAGATTGATTTTGTACATTTCAGATATAAAATATAATAATCTTAAACTTTAATTTAATTAATATAACTTAATTAATACATGTACTGAAAATTTACATCAACATTTAAATTATACAAGTGTAGTCTAAGTTATTGACTAGAGCTGGGTTTCTCTTGGGTTGTTTCATAAGCTCTCTCCAATGTATCTGTGATGATTTTCATATCACTTTCAATACTTCTAGCCCAATTTTCCACATCTCCTATTTCTTTTAAGGCGCTGCTAAAATTCTCAACCAAGGCCAACCATTGTTGCGTTTGTTTTGCAAAGTTGATAGCTCCTTGATGTAACAATTTGGCTTCAGCATCTAGTTTCTTTTGGTTCAAGTAGGCTTGAGCTACTCTATATAAACAAAAAAGTAATAGTTACGACTAGCAATGAAAATGCAAATCTCTTATCTTAGATATTGCTTACAAACATCTCTTAGCATTAGATTCAGATCAAATTCAATGTATGTAACATTTTTACGGTGCATACGCAAATTTATATCTTTAGATGACAAGTTATAACAACATTCATTCATATTTTTTTTATTTTGACTTGAACAATACTTACCCCACATTTAAGTGATCTACTAGTGCTTGAGTTAAATCATTAGCAGCTGCAATGCATTCCTTGCGTTTTTGTTCTGTAATGGTCACGATTTCATTAGAATTATATTAAATATAGTCCTCATAAATAGATTTACAAAATATACCTTGTACTACTCGTTTAGCTGCTTGTTTCGTTTGATGTTCTTTTATTAAGGATGAGAGCATTTTCGTATAAATAAAATTTATATCAGTATTCTTAAACTAAATACACACTCTTTTTGATTATTTTTTAAATATATTTATTTTATTTTGCGTGTTTACGTGTTTTTGGTCTTGACATCAAAACAACAGAAATGACATCTGTCTCTGACAGTTCAGAGTACATAGCATAAATATCATTAAAAGGTTATTATTGCCAGTAAATGTCATTTTGTTGCAATATTTTTTTCCTTTCTTCATGAAGTAGGCAAAAAAAAAATTGTTCATAGATACATACAAATTAATATATTTTAAATCGATTAGATTTATAGTATTTTCCAATCGAAGAAGGAATAGAAATAAATAAACCTTAGTTTTACGTGCTACACGGGATTTGCTAATATTTTAGTAATATTGTGCACTACTATTAACAGCTCTTGATTAATGTTTATATAGGCATGCTTCAATGTTCTTGCTGACCTTTGAACAGAAAAATATTATTTAGACTAATGTATAACGGTGATTCTGATCTATAATCACCCATGAGATGGATTAATTCAGCAGTATTAGCAGTTATCTAAATTGATCCAGAGTAGATAAGTAATTCGCGCAACAATTTATTGGGTTGTGAAATTTCTCGTGTCCGACCGAAGATTAACTTTTGGTCGAAGTCTAAGCTGAAGACGTTTAATTAGCTATCTACTTAACCTTAGGCCCAAGGCGAACCCAAAATTGGAGGTTAAAAAACCTAAAAATAAATAAATTCAAGATTGATAAAAATGTTTTGCTTTGCTTTTTATTAAGTTATTGGCGATGTCACCTAATAGTCTAAGATCTCGCTGCAGAATCAGTGTCCACTCACAACGTACATTCGTAATTATTATAGCAATAAATAGCCTCAAATAAGTGTTGCAAATAAATTAAAGTTACTTTTATTGGATACTGAAATGCGCTTTCAAACTTCGTTTATTTTAGTTTATTAATTAAGACGGCGGCTGGCCAGCGCAACTGAATGTGAACCCAGTTGGGGGACTGGGCTCACAATGACACTGCCTCTTCCATTCCACAATTGTTTTGTTGGAACAGTTCCTTCAATTTAAGTGCTTACTTTGGCTTAGGTCAAAACTTCGAAGTTTAAGCTTTGGCGGATCTTAACCGAAGACATAAGTGTTGTCAGAGACATAAAATTAGTTTAATTAGCAAATTTACATCAAGTTTTTTGTAAATATCACTACACTTTATTATCTCACTGAAACGAATAAAACGTTTTTGTATTTTTTAGACGAGATAATTATCCAAAGGTGCTTGTTTACAAATGGCTCTAATTAAACGTGGGCTTTATCGTAGAAAATGTATGAAAAGACTAGGGCAGAGAAAAAAATAGCGATATATTGCTAAGAATTTTCTTGGTGGCTTTCTGGAAGCCTTACTGGTTAGGTAGGTACCACACATTCATAAGATATTCAACCGCCAAACAGGTGAGTGAGCTAGTGTAACAAGCACAAGTATATAGCATCTTGGTTTCCAAGGTTGGTGGTGCATTTGCGATGTAAGGTATTACTGTCGGCCTGCGTATTATATAAAATAAAAGAAATGGGAAGTTTGCTTATTAATTAAATTAAAAAACGTTTAAAAATTCTGTAAAATTAAAAAGTCAAATGTAAAGTTACTGTTGTAAAAAAGGTTAGAAAAAATAATAATCTCGAATTTTATGTATATATAAATAAAATAAAAGTGTATTTCCATTTCTACATACCTAATAAGAATGAAAACTTTTTGTCAAGTCCCAAACCCTTAATTTTAAGTTTAAAAAACTTAAAATTGAGTTTGGTCCTATAAGACTGGATTTTCGGGTTGCTTCTATAATCTCAATTACAAACTTCATAACGTTCCTATTCTTATCGCCTACGTTTTGTACCTTGTATATTTGTAGAGGTACAAATACTTTGTAATTATATAATACAGCATGTCTTATGAATAAATAAACGCTTGATTTTTTTATACAATCGATTTTCAGCAATAAAATATAGGTAGTTTTTATTTTCGAAATGATATATATTTGAAAAGAAACTTTGTCACACCTTTGGAAATTTTAAGAAGTAGAGTATCCTACTGCCTAACGCACGTCTGCCTTTGAGATTTGCTTGAGTCAAAAACCCATTAAATTTTATTAGTTCGACGATAGAACTTAAATCCGGATATTACGATCTATAGTCGTAGACGCTAGCCAATAGGTACAAAAGCCAATATTACTATGGTATACTAATTCCCTACATAAAACGTATAAATATAATCTTGCATCTAATTCATATAGAGATTTTTTGTATACCGATTTAAAGGATGAGTGAGCTAATATAAAACAGGCACAAGAGACATAAAATCATAGCTCCCAGTGCTGTCAGCTGAATGGTTAATATTTCTTACAGTTCCAATGATTAAAGGTGGTGGTAACCATTTACCATAACGTAACCGTTTTGCCCGTATCTCTACCCTATCCCATGTTTATATATACATATATATTTATTGTATGTAATTTACGATTAATTAAGTTATCGGTGTCTTCCGTTTGATTATACCTACTTGTAACAGTGGATATGAAGTACTTTCAGTAAGTACGTTCGTGATTGTATTGCATTAATTATACTCTGCTAATGGAAGAGGTTGGTATTGATTTTCGCTTATCGTTTACTACAGTTCCAGCTGCGACATAAAAAAATAATCATTTTAAAGGAGACCTACATCAGACAAAGTAATAAGAAATAAAATATTTCACTTTCAGTTTGTGTTTACTTTAATAATAAATAAAGAACATCCATTTATAAATATGCTATGAGATTAATATACAAAATATATTTTTCGTAATACAATTAATATTAGATTTTGTTTATAGACTAAGCAGTTTTTCTGTCTGCGTTGTAAACAACGCTATAACGTGATTTTAATTTTTCTGTAAATTCAGGGTCGTCCCAGCCCCAAAGGTGATGTGTTCCGTCTCCCGTACGTTGGGCTCTCTGTTTTATAATTTCAGGTGTAACAGCCTTCAAGTCATAAGCTTGTCCGATCTGAAAATTAAAAAAAAAAAATTATTAGTAGATATAAATTGCTTTTAAAATTAATTATATATTGTATTTTATCCGAATAATGTTTATAAATCGTTAAATAAAAAAATACATACATCTTGATATAAATGGTCTAAAAAAGGGTTTTGTATGTAACAAATTTTGATATAGAAAATCTAGTATAAATTGTTCAGTTACCTTAGCCATGAACTCAATAAACATAATAGTTGGTGTAAGCATGTTTAGAATAGGGTGCTCAGTCGCCCGGTAATCCCATGGGAATGTGTGATGGTAGTTATGGAAACCCTCCACGCAAATCATCCATACGGCGAGGTTTTCCCGGGGATTCAGTGACCTATAAACATTTTGTGTAGGTACATAAGTGTGACAAAAAACACTAAATATAATATAATAACTAAGACCTAAAATATGTTAATCATTCGATGTGTTGCATTAAGAATATTTTTAGAAAGATACAATTTACCGTTACGTAAACAAATAATGTTGTTATATATTAATAGTGCAAGCCGATTTTTGTCCCAACGGTTATGGGATGATAAGTGCACGTAAAAAAGGGTTATGTTCTCATCTTGAAGACCACCAGCTGTAGATGTGCAGAAAATTAGAGGAATTGTAATAGCAATTTACCATATTGTTACGATTTAACAAAGAATTAATTTTAGCTAACGAAAATAGTTACGGCAGCGTTACGGCAGTATATAAAAAAAAGTATTAAACGTGCGAAAAGATGTCAGTTTACAATGCAATTAAACCAAAGTAAAAACATGTCATTAGTTTTGAAATTTCCACAAAAAAATTTGCCCCCTCAGGAACATATATTTTAATTGTAATTAGGTACAAACGAAAAAAAACACATAGGTAATAATAAGAAGATAAGTGTGTGTAATCCTTTTGTGAATACATAATATTTTAAGAATTTCGGAAAATCTAACAAAATAGTTGTTAGCTTTTCCGACATCGGGAGTGTTAAACCGCAAGACTAACTTGCCTAAACGAAGCCAAAATTAAACAGCTAACAAACAAAATTCGTACACGTTGTCGCGGTTTTGGAGACTGTAAGGAGTAGCGATGGCACTGTATATTTTACGGTTTTTATTACGATGTGAATTTATATTAGTAAAAAAATAGTTATTTTTATCATATATCACTCAACGTCTATACGTACTCCTTCAATACGTAGTATAAAAACAAAGTCGCTTACCGCTGTCTGTTCCTATGTATGTTTTTATCTTTAAAATGACGCAACGGATTTGGATGCGTTTTTTTATTAGATAAAATGATTCGAGAGGAAAGTGTTTGTATATAATACATGTACAGTACATAGTAAAGAAATAAGAAAATTTCTGTAGTATTTTTAGTATCAGCATTGCCAGGGCGTTCATTTGTTAAATATTCTTACTTGTCATATGGTCGGTAGCCGAACTTGTGGGCAAAACTGTTTACACTCCACACTACGTTAATACCGCACGTGTATCGAAGGATCGTGGGTATGAAGAAAGCATTGAGCCAAGTCTCATTCCAAAAGTAAACGGGAATGACCGTCGGCAGCACGAAGCACAGGATCGGCATCATCTTCAAGTAATGTCTGAAAACAAAACAATAATAATAAGGACCTTGCAAGTTTTTATTACGGATAGTAACAGCCTGGTAAATTTCCCACTGCTGGGCTAAGGCAACATATTCAATAGTAATAACAAACATATTCCACCACGCTGTTCAAATGCGGGTTGGTGGAATGCACACGTGGCTGAATTTCGATGAAATTAGACATATGCAGGTTTCCTTACGATGTTTTCCTTCACCGCCGAGCACGAGATGAATTATAAACACAAATTAAGCACTTATATATAGTGGTGCTTGATTGGGTTATAACCCGAAATCATCGGTTAAGATGCACGCGTTCTAACCACTGGGCCATCTCAGTTCGGATACTTCAAGAATATTGTATATGAAATATGCGTAGGTCATAAATATGCAGTATACTAAATTAAAAAGAATATTAGAGTAATCAATATTACATTTTATATAAATGATATTATTATTACTTACTTTCTTTGGAACATAACAACAGGATCGGCATATAGATCACTGAGATCAAGACGACGGCCGCCTTCAACAACTTCGGGCAATTTCTTGACACAAAGCCAGCCCATATGGGAGTAGAACAGGCCTCGTTCAGCGTTGTGGGGATCAGCATCAGTGTCTGCGTATTTGTGGTGAGTGCGGTGGTCTCGCGCCCATTCAAATATGCTGTCCTGCGATGTAAAGGAAAAAAAATTAGGGTTATGTTATATTTTAAGTTATACTGGGTACAATCATTATAATACTTTGATGATACCTGGAAACCCATAGTTTGCCAAATCATAAGAAGGATGCGAAGTGGAGTTCGTGCTTTGAAGCTTCTATGCGTCCATAATCTGTGTGATCCAGCACCGATTCCCGTTGCACACATAAGGTGGACAGCAAATGCTGTAATTATAAAAAAAATGAACAAATTTAAGCTAAAGTTATTAATATTATTCGAAGCAATTTAATCTATTCCTAGTTCAAACTTTAATAACATTTTTAATTCAAAATATAATTAAAGTTTGAACTAGGAATAGGTACGAAAATAAAATAAACCCTTATAAAGCGATAGCATCAAAGCCACGATAGCGGCCTTACAGCGATATTAGTGAACTACCTAGGGCTTAGTGACGTCATAAAATGTAGCCATATAAAAGTCAGTACACTTTGTGAAAGACTAATTATTATTAATGATTGTTTTTATATATTTTATGTTTTAATTATATAAATATATATATATAATTTATAAGATGAATAAGATTATACATAAGGATAAAGAGTTTTACGTACCAAACACATTAGTCTGCCATTTCGCAGACGTCAATCCTAAATAAATTCCGTATACAGAACCGATGTGCAAAAACAAGAACCAGAATATGTTAAACCATACATATTCGTATTTCCTGGGCGTAGCCTTCTTTAGCACGGATACATCTTTATCAAGACCCAAGTCTGAAGTCTGAGTATCTGTCTCGAAAACAACCCCACTCGGTGTTGGGTCCACATGAGGAGGCATTTTCTGATAAACAAAAAAAAAAAAATAATCCAGAATTTCAGTATCATAAAATACCTTTCCTAATTCTTACTAGATTTGTTTATAACAAATGACTACCTAACAGATAATAGAACACGAAACGCTTACGGTTAATGTTGTTGTTGTTTGGTTATATTTTTTTTTTTAATTTCTTTTTACAACATTTAATTCACTTGACTGTTTGGTAGCTCGTCTAGATCTGAATATAAAATTTTCGTTTATTCGATTCCCTTTTATACCGTTAATACAATGGAAGTGTATGTTAACATATTCAAATATGTGAAATTAGGTAAACGAATGCTTTATAAACCTGTTTTGTAAACTTACTAATTGTTTTCAATCAAATGTCCTATTTACTATAATTATATTCATAGATACCTATTTACCTATTTGTAAGTTTCTTAGGAATATTAATTGGTGCTAGTTATCGTAATATACTAGTTGCATGTATACTTAGTTTTGTATAATTACGTGTTCATTATAATATCACTTTATTTTTCTATTTTAGATTTATTATTTATTTTTTTAAGCCAATTCCAGTCCAAAATTTTAGCAAAACGATTTGTTAAAAGTTTAAAACGTAACCGTAAGTCTTTTTCGTTATAAAATTTTAGTTATAGCCAGAACGTTTTTAATACCTTTAGTTTGGCCCTTAGTCTGTATACTTGCTTTTGTTCCTCTGGAAATCCAACATGGCGGCTGCACGACAATTTTTTTTGACAGTTCATTTTCTCTGTCACATCATCATTAAATACATATGTCGACAACGACACGTCCCATGATACAATATATCAAGTCCTGTTAGACAACAGAGTGAGACCTCGAAATAAACATAATAATATATCCGTTTATAATAACAATATCTAGATAGAGATAAAAATTATTATAAATAACAAATAAATAGAAAAAAGGTTGATATAAATTAATTCTGTTATGTTATTAACATGAGTAATTACATAATAATACGACCAAAAAATTAAATTAAATAAACATCGTAGAAGACGTTAACAAATTTTGGCAGCGCGGCTAGAGAAAAAATTATTCTACAGAATATAAAAAAATAAATAGGGAGAGCACCATTACGCATAATACACTTATTTGCTGTTTTGGTCATAAGATCAAGAATAATTAAGAAAAAAAAGTGAAACCTATTACGGGTCTCTTATTATCTTAGGTGCACGTGTTAATGAAACAGTTACAGAACAAGCTATTACGCACTTGATTTTTACAAGTATATAAAACTTTTACAAGTAAACCTTTCTTCTATCATAATTTTATCTGAATCATAAAGCGTTGTTTGTGTATCTAAAAGTACAAAAGTTTGCGTTTTGAAATAGAAAATTCCGTTCGTTTAAATGCAATTTCAACATATCGTGTAATATTTAATGTATCGGGCAAAGTCTCTAGAGCAGGTGGAAAAGGCAGACAGAGTGCGGATTCAAACCGGATCAGCGATTCAGGCAAGCTGCGCGTAATTTCCGCCGAATCGGTCAAACGCCCGCCTAACCTCTGTAGGGCTAGAGCGAATAAATCTGTCGTTTTTCATCCAATCGTCGCCGAATTTCGAGTTGAAATTGTACGTCCGTGAAATCAGTAATATTCAGCAAAAATAAATTCTAAATTTAAAGGGTAGACAGAGTATGGAGCTAAAACAGTGAAGAAAATTCTCGACATTCACATTCATATATAAAAAATTGTAGCATTTAATAGAAAGAATGCTTCTACACTAGTATTCATGTGCTCTTAAGACGTTTTTACCATCGAGTACGACATGAATTATTAGCACAAATTAATTAAACGACTTTAGTGGTGTTTGCTCCGAGTTTGAACTCAAAATCGTTTAAGATTCACGTCTCGTAACCATCGCGCCATCATGGCTTATCTTAAAGTGAATTTGATAATTATTATTCTAACTTACGAACGAACTTTTTATTAAGTATTACATTACTTGAGGCAGATAAAATCATGTGTTAAAAGTCAAGTCCGATAATCCTGAATCCATCACTAATTTGCTGTTTTATAATATAGAATGAAATAATCTTGTGGTAATATTAAAATTCTTTAGAAAATAATGTGACGAAATTTTTTATATGACACTAGTGAGCCGCCCCATCTTCGCACGGGTTGAAATGCTGACTTTGAATAAACTACAGAATGCATTTATATACAACTTACACAGCCTTTTTACAATTATATATTTTTATTTTTATAATTAATACAATCATTTTACATTTTGTAAAGCCACATTGATCTATATTAAATGCGCAGCGTACAAGTTACTTAATTGGATAAGAATAAGCTTTATTGCTTAAAATTGCTTCGCAAATAAGCCATTACTTTTAGTAAAAAGTAAAGAAGGAGGTATATATTTTTAATTATGGGTTATCGCTAAGAGATAGATAGACTAGATAATAAATGCAGTATTTTTTGTGAGTTGTACAAAAATTTAATATATTATTTCGATCTATCCTGTTCAGCCCGCATTTTCAATGTATCTAAGCGCAAAAAGAATACGTTTTAAATATAAATATAAATATATAAATATAAATATGAGACAACATCACATACATTACTCTGATTCCAATGTAAGTAGATAAAGCACTTGTGTTATGGAAATCAGAAGTAACGACGGTACCACAAACACCCAGACCCCAGACAACATAGAAAACTAATGGTAATCTACATCGACTCGGCCGGGAATCGAACCCAGGACCTCAGAGTGGCGTACCCATGAAAACCGGTGTACACACCACTCGACCATGGAGGTCGTCAAACGATTTTCATACGATATCATATTAGAAACCTTTAAAATTATCAGTGTATATCTACTAAATTATAGACGTATTATACATTAAAACTTTCTTCTTGAATCTAATGAAAATCCCACCAAAATCCGCTGTGTAATTTAAAGATCTAAGCATACCCAGTCCGACCGACAGCTGCAAGCAACTGTTTTATACTATATAGTGATAGTGTTAGAGGTTTTGTGTTTTTTTTTAAGTAATTGCATTGAAAAACGACAAAAGTAATGCAAATAAAAGTTAACTAATATTAAACTAGCTTCTGATATATTTATACCGTAGTCTGTGTGTTTATAACTAAACAGATTAGCTGAATTAATATGTTCTTTTAACGAACACTTGTAATATTTAGAGTCCTCTGGTGTATTTGATGTCCTTGGGCGGTAGTAGTCACTTTCTTTCAGATCAGCCTCCTACCCCTTAGGCCCTGTGACATAAAAAATATTCTATAATAATGTTTCAGATATATAAACTACTAAACGATATTATTTGAAAGCACTTTCTGAAATGACATCAAAGAAAATCTTTAAATGAGAGCTAGCAAATTTCTGCTGTATTTACGGTAAACATATGTGAAGGGAATGAATGGTAAATCTTTCGACGAAGTTACTGGGGCATGAAACGGAGATTCTCGGCTCTTCAAAACAAGTTTGGTGAATTGAGACCATTCAGATTTTTCCATTTCATCGTTATTTATATATCGTATATCGTTAACATATGCAATTATATGGAACCGTTTATATTTCACAGTATAGTTGTGTAGTCAATAATAATAATAAAACATTTACTTGGTGGTAGGGCTTTGTGTCAGCCCGTCTAGGTAGGTACCACCCACTCAGTTATTCTTCCGCCAAATAACAGTACTCAGTATTCTTGTGTTCCGGTTTGAAGGGTGAGTGAGCCAGTGTTCTTAGTTCCCAAGGTTGGTGGCACATTGACGATGTAAAGAATAGTTAATATTTCTTACAGCGTCATTGTCTATGGGTGATGGTGACCACTTACCATCAGGTGGCCCATATGCTCGTCCGCCAACCTATACCATAAAAAAAATGTTTATATGTTACGTAATACTTTATTTAAGAATAAACAAATTTTGTTATAGATAGCTGGCTGCTAATTTAAACGTTTTAATTTCGTAAATAAAATATAAAAGATACGAAAATCATCTCTGTACCCATATAGATGTGATATATTTTAAAAAGGTTTTTAACGGGTGCACGAAGTTCGTAATGGACGATGCAATGGGAATCTGTTTACGGTGATAGCGGTTTAAATCGTTTTCAGTCTTGAAAAACGATTTTGGTTTATCATTGAAAAGATAGTATGGTTGGTTAGTGTCTCTTTTATAATGAACTAGCGGCCGCCCGCGGCTTCGCTCGTGTTTTAGCATGTAAAAGACAAAATATAAAAGATAGAGATATGGTATCGCGGACTAATTTGTAGAAATAATTAAAACGAATCAGGTAGCCATACATTGTTTTTAATTTTAAGCAACTGTTTGGGCAGCGCACGCAAATAATTCTGTTTTATGAGATATTTTTTTCCGACTTGCTAGACAAAAGTTGTGATAGCTCGGTTAATATACATGTTATAGAAACATTTTATAGCCTATAGCACTCAGGAATAATGTAGCTTACTGCCAGTTAAAAAAAATTTAGAATAGGATTATGAGTTCCAGAGATTACCCCTTACATACAAATTTACAAAATACAAATTTTACCTCTTTATAATATTAGTATAGAAGTATAGACTACTAGTCGCCTGCAGCTTCGCTCGCGTTTTATTGAGTTGGTTGTCGTATATCGAGCAAAAAAAGTAGCCTATGTACTATCTTGGAGTTCAAGTTTGTTTCATATCAAATTTAATCGAATTCGGTTCAGCGGTTTGTTCGTGAAAGAGTGACAGACTGACAGACAAGTAAATCTACTTTCACATTTATAATATTAATGTAGATTGTTACATTAACTTATGTTATACCTTGATTATTATTATTGTTTTATATTTTTAAGCGTAAAAATGTTTTATAAATAATATTATCATATAATAAAAAATATGCACAGAAAACATTCCTTATCCGGGTAAAACTCCTTTGTTATAGATTGAGATTTATGTGTTTCACCAACTGGGTTACTTCGGCTTAACAACAAAAACAACGACAGCCTGTAAATTCCCACTGCTGGGCTAAAGGCCTCCTTTGAGGGGAAGGTTTTGGAACATATTCCACCACGCTGTTCTTTGGAACAGCGGGTTGGTGGAATACACATGTGGCAGAATTTCTATGAAATTTGTCACATGCGGGTTTCCTCACGATGTTTTCCTTCACCGCTGAGCACGAGATGAATTATAAAGACATATTAAGCACATGAATCAGCGGTGCTTGCCTGGGTTTGAACCCGCAATCATCGGTTAAGATGCACGCGTTCTAACCACTGGGCCATCTTGACTTCGGCTTGTCAAATAAAAATAAAAAAAAAACTACGATAAAATAATTAAATCTTTATTTTTAACTTGACATTTAAGTAGTAAACATTAGCGTTGCTATGCATATTCATTCTTATTAGTTTTAAGTAAGTACCACTCAAGTACGTTTCAAAACGTTCATTGTTTAATTTAATTTAGTCTGGTCTAGAACAAACTAAAACATTACCAATTATATTACAATTAATCAAACATTATCGAACATATTACGAAAAAATTAACTTATAAATCATATAAATAAATATTAAATTATGATTTTGTATAAGATTAGTACAAAAATTTCAAAACTGCATCTAAATACTTGATTCAAGTACATTTGAAGATGCATACATCTTTAATAACAATGAACATTCTCGACACAAATGAAATGTAAGCCAAATTAAATTAAAGAAGAATTTAACCTTTACCCTTCTACTTAACCAAAATCTTCAACCATATATATCATACGTATTGTGTAAAATTATCTTTATTAAATTATTGTATTAACTAATCATTGCACTGTTTACTATAATAATTATAAACATTATTTAAACTCGGTGTTTTTAAATAGTTATGCTCTAAATCAGTGCCATATTTTACATTCATTTATACTATGTACTTTAAATATTTTTTTATTTTTATTTTTTAACGTTTAAAACGACGTTTTTATTTTATTATATAAAATAATTTATAAAGAATTAAACGACTTCAAAATTAGAAACAGCTAGTGAACTAAAGAAAAAAAAAAATATAGTAATACTATAATATATTATTTGATATAAATTCTACGAACGTAGTTTACATAATACTAGATACCTACTAGTATTATACTACGTGTGTAGTGTATTTAAATCAATGAATGAGTCACAGACTTAAAAAAGTATAATTTTATATGTTTTGTGAATCTGTGTTCTTATTGTAGTCAGATGTCAAAATATATTATAAATGTAAGTCAAGAGTTCGTTATCCGGGTTAGTTCAATATTTATATACATAATTAAACGATTTAAACAAAGTAAACTGGTGGTTTAATTACGAATATGTTTATCAATGTCATACTCCAATACGCATTACTCTACATTATTCTTAATATTGGATATAATTTTTTGTTTTTTGTTCAATATTGGTCATATCTTACAAATCACATAATAAAACAAAGGTCAAATGGAGAAGGGAAGAGACAATGAGTTTCTAGAAAATTACTATGCGTTTCAATATAGTGCTTGACACTTGACAGTGCTGTACAATAACGTGCTAATTCTATTGCTTTATGTAAACTACTAGACGAGCTGTCCAGTACCGGTTGACATTAACGTGTCTTTTACGGCAATTAGGTATCAGCGTCAGTATAACAATATAATTGATGTTGACGTTTCGAACTTCCGCGGTCAATTGCAAGGTAAAGCCAAATTGGCATCAAAAAAGCTTGGTGTGCTCGTCAAGGCAAGACTCACATCGGCGGCAAATTATATTTCCACCAAGTGAGCTATCTCATAAATAAAATAAAAAACGTATCCCCCGTTTTCTATGTCTGTACGTCACTGTGGCACAATTTTAATGTTGAAAATCTTGTTCAGTAGACTAAACTTCTACTGGACAAGATGTTCAACATTAAACTCTTAAGTTAAAGCCAAATTCATACCTTATCAACCAATGGAGTAGCTTAGACCAATTTCAAATTCCCCTATACAAGCCTAAATGTCGTGAAAAACCCTCTTTTTTAGAAATAGAATAGATCGAACATATGTACATATGTATATTACGTGATAACTTATAGTATCATCGTGGAATTTATTTTATTTGAATAACTTCAAAAATTAAATAACATTTGGTTATTTAGGTATATTAAGTAAGTTTGTTCTTATAAAATTACATTTCCGTCATTAATTTTATAATTAAAAAAAGGTAGTTTTTACAGAATTTGAACAGTACTTTTGAGTTGTGTGTGACAAATAACGATTTTGTTATAACTTGTAAAAAGTTTCAAATAATGGTAAGAGTTAGAATTATTTATGTACGCTGTGATAAATTTTCCCTTTGTCTAATATAATCAAACTATTAAAACGTACAGCGCTCGATCGCTTATACAGCATAGTTTTCTCTATTCGTTTTCTTTACTACTTGACTACTGAACAAGTCTAGGTTCATACTTTGAATCAGATTATCGAAATATTTGCATTTGTTGTGCCCCCAAAATGATAGAAATAGATTGACGTATATACCCTGCTTTGAAGCTTTCTATATAGCAGTTATTCGTGCAATCCTATATTTCGTGGTAGGGCTTTGTGCTAGCCCGTCTGGGTAGGTACCACCCACTCATCAGTTATTCTTCCGCCAAATAACAATACTCAGTATTGTTGTGTTCCAGTTTGAAGGATTAGTGAGCCAGTTTAACTACAGGCACAAGGGACATAACACCTTAGTTCCCAAGGTTGGTGGCACATTGACGATGTAAGGAATAGTTAATATTTCTTACAACGTCATTGTCTATGGGTGATGGTGACCACTGACCATCAGGTGGCCTATATGCTCGTCCGCCAACATATACCATAAAAAAAATCCATAACTTGGGCTAAAGATATTCGATGAGATTTAAATTTAAGGAAATTAAAATAATTTGTGTCGTTTTTCAATTTCTTTTTGACAATGTTATGTGTGTATGAAAACACATTATTGTATTTCTTAGAAATTGTGGCGTACATACTATACTATTATACTTATATACTAAGAACAAGGGTTCAACAAGAACATCATCAACAACACAAATTACAGGGTTAGTAAGTCTTTTGTCTTTAGGAGCCAAGAAAATTTTAAAAAATATTTAATTATAAAATTAAAAAAATCCTTAAATCGTTTGTTTACAAAAGAAGTACAACACTAATTAGTTTTTAGTTGATTGCAAACCTTGGGAATAAGATGATTGCCTCCCCAGCTGCTTTAAATATATTTAGTATTAATAAAAATCCCGTAGAGTTTCTTTCGTCGGTTCTTCTCAGGTACGATGTTTATTATCGAACCGGTGGTAGATTTTTGACTATCAATCAGCATCAATTAACAATTAGCAAGTGTAACATTTATATATTGAATAAAGATTTTTGACTTTGACTGTGACTAGCGTGGCTTTGTAAGCCACGCTAGCCCACGCTGAATGAATGGCAGAGCCACCCTAATATCATGTGAACAGCCTGCAGTTCAGTTAAGTCGAATAGATTGTTCGGAACGCCATAAGCTATAATATCTAGTACATATATACAGACGGTTTCACTATAATATTCCGGGCGCTCCATCTTCATTTTGTACTATAATCTGAGTCACTATGAAAGTCGTATCGACTAGGATCTTAAATACTTTACAACGGTTACACTTATTTTCAAACAGAATATTTTTTATAATTGCGTTATATTGTGATTCAGTAAATTAAAAGTTAATTTATTAAGTTACATTCATATACAATTAATTCATACATTCGAGCTCATGCATATGCAATTACTTTATATACATATTAATAGTATTTTAATTTTTTTTTTAAATCATTCTAATTATATTACAAAGTGAATGACATCTTATATGAAAAACAATGAATACTCAATAGGTTATTTTTATTTTTATAGGTTGCTTTTTATTTTTATAGTTTGCATTTTTTTCACTCCGCTTTTAAATTAGTCAATTTTTTATAAGATTAAATCAATATTAGTAATATAATACGTGAAATTATTATAATGTAACAAATATTTACATTAAAATTGTATGGAAATAAAATTTTGAAATAGTTACTTTTATAATAGTTAGTTTGACTATTAGCATAATTTCTCTGTTAAATCGCAATTCTAGTCCGCAATCAAATCAACTGAAAGGAGGACTGGCTTCATCTTTGCCCACAGAGAACTAAATAATAATAAGCTTATGTGAAAGTAAGCTTAGGTAGCTTTTAGTTCCTATCACCGAGTAATTCCACCAATCAGTACTACTTGGTGGCAAGTCCAATTTACTTAGCTATTTTGGCTCGAGTAATAATAATAGCGTAAAATTACATACATATAAAAACTTCATTCATAATATAATAAATCGATTATGTAAGAGCTATTAAGAGATTATGAAAATGTGAATAGTAGGATAACAGTTAGCTAAAGACTATCCTATATAAATTCCGATAAATATTTCTCTACGTTAAAATAATATTATTTCAAAAAAAATCAAAGATCATTTAAACATTCCAATTTCAAATTTAATTTAAAAGAAACATTGGGTTTCCTAAGATAACGATATAAGCAAAGTCTTAGAAGCGAATAAACATTTAACAACTAATTACATAAAATAACCGAGGAAATTCGGCCATTTTCAAGACGTTAAGTCGTGGAACAAGAAAAGGACGGCCATCCATCCCAAAATTAGGTCCCGCCTGTCTTATAACAATTAAACCTCTTCGTCGTGCTGAGAAAATGAGAAAGTACTACTATTATTATTGAAAAATCTTTCGTGCCATTCCTTTTAAATTTGAATTCTTTATGTCTCGGATAAATTATATGGGATGACATTGTAACGGTATTATTTTGCATACTTACGTATGTATACATTGAAAGTAGTTTAAATATTAGACTAATTAGTGATTAGTGATCTTAGCCGAAATCTCTTTTAATACTGAATACTAATGGTACATCTATAAAACAAAATTTGTCAGTAAACTTCTTTATTTGGTAATCAATTAATAATTTTGTGTTCCGCAGTGGATCTAAAAGGACAAAAGACATAACATCTGATAAACCAGCAAATATCAATGAGTGGTGGTGATCACTTACCATTAGGTTGCCCATGACAATCGTTCTTTTATCTCACCGGAAACACGCAAATATGCGTTTCCCACACATGAGTGGGACTTACTTCCAACTGTTTGGGTTTAGATGCTACAAAGATTTATATATATATAATTGTACTGTTAAAGATGTATTGCTTCCAGCTATTATGCATAATTTGAAAGTTTTTAATGCAAATTTGTAATAATATTATCTGAGCAGGTATGTGTTATGTCATAACTTAGATTTCATGAAACATAATTATTGTTTTTATGTTTCTGCTCTCGTACTCCCCACACTACTAATACCCAGTGCATTATTTTCCAGCTGCACAGTGAGAACTGTCGGAAACTTTGTACGTGACGAGTTTAGTTTTCTAATGATACAGTATTGTTTGAGTTAGACCGCAGTTTATAATTCAGTGTGGGTAATGAAACTTCATACACTACGTGAATAATTTACAAATTTCTAACAAGCACACTCCGAAATTCACATACAATGTACACTGAATTTTAGTATATTTATTTAAAAATAATATTTTGATGTGATACTCTATGGTGGGAACCTTGTTTTGTTAGCAACCAACAATGCTTTGTATTGCGTTGTTTATATAGGTTGGCAGAGCAGTTATTGCTACAAATAACATTATAATTTACCCGTAATGTGCTCTGTGTTCGCTGTGTCTGGAGAGAAGTGATGACGTACCACTTCCAAGTCCTATAGTTAATAATTATTCATTATTGAGCCTTATATTCAAAAATATATATAAATCTAAGGAACGATAACCAATGTCTTACTTGAAAACAAATATATTCTCTCGACTTTATTAAAGTTACTTTCTTCTGTAATATGAAGCGGATAGACAAATGGGCCGGCTGAAGGTACGTGTTCAATAACGCCCATACACGCCATGCGCCATAAGAAATATGAAACATATCTTACTTTGACAAAGCAACACCAACCTTGGGAACTAAGATGTTATGTGCACTCTTGTGCCTGTAGTTCCACTAGCGCCTTACCGTTCATACTAATAACTCTACCACCAAGGTGAGAAGAGTTATTACATTTACTACAAACACAATTACAAAGATTGTAATTCGAGCACTATCGGTAGAAAAAAAGATTGGATATAATATTATAAATGCCAAAGTATATTTCTGTCTAGATATACGTACAGATAGAAATACGTAAAGATATATATAATATAATAGAATTAGATAAAGTAGGTAAGAAGTAATCATTAACCCCAAGGAAGAACATACGCCACTTTCTTTTTACCTAACCCTTGATGACAAACCTCTAAAAGGCGAGAATCACCACGGGTAACACTAGTAATATATAATTTAATACTCTTTAGTGGTTTTATAGTAGTAATAGTTGTTATTCGATTGAAAATATTGTTAACTTGTTTGTTAAATGTGTCTCATATATAATAATTATCGCTGTCGTATACTACTACGCTTGAAAAAAATTGAAACCGTGCTATTCCCCCCCTAATCCTAATTAAGTATGTTCATTAAATGTACCTAGTTAGGATTAGGAAGTAACTCTTATCTCGAAGAAATATTTTACAGTATATATATGTTGAAATAGCTATTTTGGACCAGTGGCTTAAAAGTGGAGATTGCGGAATTAAACTCGAGCAAAACACATGAGGTTGTGTATGATGCCTAATTTGTGTTTATAATTAATGTTATATTCAGTGGCGGAAGGGATACGTCGTGATACCTGAAGTGTTACATGAAATCCTGTCATATGCGTGTCTACTAACTCTCTTCAGGGAAGTATGTTGCAATAAGTGTTATTTTTCCAGTTATTATATAATTATTAAATGCATGTATCAGTTATTGGGTTACAGTTTTCCTACTTTTTAATAAGATTTTAGAATATGTAACGATTCATTGGAATCATACACTAACAATGTTATGTATCTACTATTATTGTTACCATTCCCACAGTGTTAAGGAGAACAACCGTCGGGGTCGTCGCAGTGTGTAAGAGGCAAGGAAGTCAATTAGCTGGCCACCTGCCTGACAGTTCTTTGCATTACTTACACTGTCGAATTGATTTCCCATCTCCATACAAGTGTTTGACAATGTCGAGAGAATGTAAACAACGCCTAATCATTTTTATAGTTCTATTTATGGCAACACGGTCGTGGCACCTCCTCTCAACTTGCTTGCACTGTTTTAAATAAACTGTTTGACTATACTCTAAATCGTATTATCTACACAGATAATATAATAAAAAATCTAAAGAGAATAAACAGCGAATCTCATATTTATGTTAACAGCCTAATGTGTTATTTATTACTGCAGAACGAGAATAAAATGTGCTTAATGCGGATATTGATCTCGATTCGGAATAAATATTAATATTACTATAAATCTATTCAGTACTGTCGCTCATACATATAGATGGTCACATGTAGACCGGGTAAATATCGCTTCTATAGCACTTGTAAAGCCTATAGTAGTTAAGTAAGCGACTTTAGTCCATAAATCACGTGGCGAAACAAATTGTAATCGAATAAGAGCGGGTCAGCTGAGTTCAAGTCGTTGGGGAGCGACCTATGGTGGTTTTTTGATTGACGATCGAACATGTAATATAAGTCAATATAATGGCCAATATTGGAAAAAGATTTCGTGAGATTAGTTTATCTTATGTTTTGAGTAAATTTATGAAGAAGAGAATTTGATGCCTACGCTCAAGTAAAGTTTAATGTTGAAGGTTAAACAAAGAAATATACTTAATGTGAATATTAATTATCTATTCAAGTCCAGGAAATTTTGGTATTAAATAGTATGTGTGGGTTGAAAGATCGTACGATTTAAAGTGTTTTATTGTACAACACGATATAATATAGTGTTAATGTATAATATAGTGTTTGTATATGGAAAAGATCGCTCTTCGGTTATGGGTAGATGTTTTGTGACGTCATATTATTGTTTTATTCTTATACTGTAACTTTATGTGTCTTGTCGGTGTAAACTGCAATTGCAATAGTAACATTATTAGTTTAATAGCCTGTAAATTTCCCAGTGCTGGACTGAGGCCTCATCTCCCTTTGAGGAGAAGATTTGGAACATATTCCACCATGCTGTTCCAATGCGGGTTGGTGGAATACACATGTAGCCGAATTCCTTCACCGCCGATCACGAGATGAATAATAAACACAAATTATTGTTACAATTATATTCGATGTAATAATTGCTATATTAAGTCGATTAATAAATTTGAACTCCACGGTGTGCCTAGAATAACAGCTTCAAGTTTTCTTTTTAGAATTTAACGAGTTGGAAAAGACAAATGGCACTATGTGTTAGGTCAAAGAGAAACGAACAGCAATAAAGCTCGCTTCAAATAGGTTCTTATAGCAGTTCCGATTTTAATCACGTGGATTAATGGTATAACAACTTAACTGCTAATTGAAAATAATGGTTTCATTCTGGTCATTTGTACTATTTTAGAACACTTTGTATGAATATAATTCGTATCCCATAAGCACCGTTACACATCTGTAAGTTGGGTTAGGCATTTAAAAGAGATAAACTTAAAAACATTAAAAGTGTTGGGCTTATATTATAGAAAGTAATTTGTATATATTACATTTTTGAGAGGCATATTTTTTATATTAATGCTCATAAAAAGCCTATACTTTTTCATTAATATAAAAAATATATGTGCTATATAGCACATATATTTTATCTATATCTTTGTAAGTTTTATATCTGCTCACTAAATTTCCAAAATTAATTATATCAGTTGTTTTGTAAATGTAATGTGCCATGTTAAAATATAATTTATGAAACAGCGTCGTCGTAAATTCTCCTCGAGTATGATTTTAAATAGTAATGTAGATATGAATAAGTTTTATCTTTCCTTTAGGAATTGAGAAACGCAAAAATGATACCAACTGGCGAACGTCAACTCTCGAGGCGAGCTCTTTGTCGTCGAAACAACTTTTAAAATGTATTTCCACAAGCAGAATATCTGTAACTCAGTAAACATTTTCAAAGGGGATAACTTAGCGTCACAATACATATACATTTACCCTATAATAAATAATCCAGCCGATACAGAACTGTTGCAGACTCCATACTTCATAAGTAATCGAAAATTATAAGAAAATATAGCTGAGTTAATTTTATGGACTACAATCACAATACATAGGAAAGCTTAGACAAAAATTTTGCAAAGGCTATCGGCACTAATCGATGACATAAATAACATAAAATTGAGATGTAATAAAAATTTTATACAGTGGTAGGGATTTATGTAGGCCCGTCTGGGCGGGTAGCACCAATCATAAATTATTCTACCGCCAAACATCAATACTCTGTATTGCTGTGTTTCACTTTGAAGGGTGAGTGAGCCAGTGTAATAACAAGGATAAGGGATATAAAATATTGGATGCGATAGTTGGTACGAACGATGGAACGTATTGTCTATGAGTTAAAGTTAAATTCCTCGCAATGTTTTCTGATGAATAAATACGAATTTGTTTACAATAAGTATATATCGTTTCTAATTATCACAAAAATAACCAAGCCGTGTCGATGATTGTGGGTTCAAGCCCTGGCACTAAAGCCCGACGGTGAAGGAAAAGATCGTGAGAAAACCTTCGTGTGTCAAATTTCAATGAAAGCCCGTCACAGTGTATTTACCGACCCGCAATGCAACAACGATTTGAAATTAGCTCCAAACCTTTTCCATAGACGAAGGCTTACTATTCTTTTACAATAATGTCGGTAACTTTAAGTTTTTATTTTTACTTACTACAACTATATTTTTACTTATTTGTTATATTTTTCTATTACATAAAGTAACTCGTAACGTAATAATAATATGAAATTTGAACAAATGAAACCTACTTAAATTTTCTTTTCTGAAATGGGATAATAATGAGAACGAAAAAGGCTTCAAATGTTTAGCAAAAGGCGCCGACTATTGTAGTCGAGGCAACAGCACTATTCTTATTTCATTGGAATTATTTTATAATAAATAATAAACACCTATATTTTTCATATTATATTCTCATTTTGAAGCACATCCAATATGATTTATCTTAAAAATACCACGAACAGAAATTATATACATTTAATTTATTACTAATTTATGAACTTGATAGATAGAGGCCTACACTAATTAGTAAAATTGAAAAAAAAAAACAGTCAATATTGTTGTATTAGAGAAATAATTTAGTTGATGGTAAAAGGTATAATTCTAGATAAATTGGTCACTTCTGCCCATAGACAAAGATACTTCAAGAAATATTAATCATTCCGCATTCCACCAATGTACCACTAGATACTCAAGCGATATTATTTTATGTTATTTTGATGTATATATTACTATTTCTGCTTTAGTCTGTAAAATATGGAAAACAGACCTCACGAAAAAAAAAAATGAAGTAATAAGTCAGAGTCAAATGAATAGTTCTATACATTACAATTCATAAAACGAATGCAAGGCTCGACGTTACAGAAAATATAACATCGCAATCTCTCAAAACTCAAATTATTTCTGTAATTGAGAGTGACTTTAAATTCCAGCACGGATTTGGTTCATAAACCGTTCATAAATCTCTATCAAGACGCGGAAGAGTTCGCTGTGCATATAACATGCACAAGTATGAGATGTGATTTAAAGCCGTTTAAGTATATTGGATGTATTAAAAAAGATAATTTAAAGTTAACAAAGGAATGACAGGTTATCGACAAACTTAATTATGAATGTTATAACGATATTTTAATATTAAATAAAAGTTTTAACTTGATTATAAAGCAAGCTTAAAGGTCATAGGATGTCTATCGACCCACCATTGTAGTTCTATTTTTAGAAGTCCTGGACGAGACGAGTTGGTACCATCAACAACAGACCTGTATTTGGTTTTGTAAAGTAATCATAATATAGTTACAAAATTATGTTTATACCGTAAAGTGGTTTTGATCAAATAAAATCAGTAATGCAACGTAATAATTGAGTTACTTTGTAGTAATATATATTTCTGACTGATTCCGACTACTGTTGCTAATCTCAAGACATAGCAAATGGCGCAATTGATATTATGGAGTATGTTTAGGCTTAAAAATTTAAACACACCCCCCGAAAGGCGAGAGGAAAAGCAAGGCACAAAGCTAATAGATTTACGTTCTTTTTGCAACGTTGTAACTTCGTGCTTCTTCTGAGTATATTATGACAGAATTTTTCAATTTTTATAGGGTCGTCATAGATTTTTAACCCAGAAAATCCCAAGATTTGCAGACGAAATAAAATTAAAGTGGTAACGACGTATTTTATAACGCTTATTCAATTCTCAAAAAAAACTCGGCGCCTCGATGTGATGGTCTGGGTAATTTAGGAATCTTAAATATTCTCTGCATGCATCGGAGGGGCTACGGAGCTACCATTCACGTCAGTCTTTTCCTATTATTGGCGACTCCTTCTAAAGTACCAAATATGTTATTAGTGGACTACGAGGAAATTACTTTAGGTGTATGTATTTGACACATAATTTGATGATCATTATTTACAAATCCATTAATATAAAATACTTCTTAGTACGGGCGTAAAAGAAATGAAAAAAAAGTAATTTCGTCCTCCAGTCTGATTAAATAAATTCAATAGTGTTAATACAACTGACCCATGTATAACGCGTGAGAGTAACGCAGGGTTTATTGTGATCAATGCCAGAGCCACTATATTGGGGCTAGAGGCGAGAGGGTCACTATCGCACGATCACTAGTGCATTTTTGTTAATAGCTCTCCATCTTTTCGGTACAAGTTTTGGCGATTATTATGTTTCAAATTGTTTATGACCTGTTGAAATATCAACAATGCGTGTCTCTTTTAAAGGGTTGAGCGAGGGTTCCGATGATTACGAGCTTAACTTGATGAAAGTTTTATATTTGAATATCGATTTTTTTAACATTAATTCATCTCTCCAAATTAAAGTAAAACAAATAACATTTTTTAATAATACAACACATGTATATTATTACTTTTTGTATAAAAAAAACAACAGTCTCTTAATGTTACACACCTGAGTGTAAGACTCATCTTAAGAAGGAGGAAGGGCTTATTATGAGATGGGAAAAACCTATATATATTTTGATAACCATTTTTGATTTCATTTATATAATTTACAAAGTATTTCGAACTTTAAAGTCCATTAAAAAAAACGGAGAGTGTATTGTAGAAATTTATAAAACAACAATCTTGAAAGGGTAAGAAATCTGAGGAAAAGTTAAACGCCGTAGAAGATGTTCTGTTTACACTTCCGATCGTTATTTTGTGTCTTTTGTTTTTATTATTATTTTCTTTCGCTCGTAGCTTGCGCCATATTGCCGTGTCCCCTCACAAAGGGCAGTGATCGGGGGGCGACGACAACCCCAAATAGAAAGGGCTCCGAGAGAAAACTTCGCGTCTGTCCTTTTGTTACGAATCTCATAGATGTTAGTTTTGCCCTTAATATGTGTATGGATCAATGGAATGATTTCCTTAAACCGCGTTCACACGAGTCGATTTTGGTCCATAGATTGCTAAATCGAAAACGATTTTTCCCGTCTCAAAAGATTTAATCAAATTGAAGCTGCAAAGGTCGTTTCAATAATAGGTTGTCTTTAAATTTTGTTGACTGACATTTTTTAATGAAAGAATACCAAATTGAACACCAGATTAAAAAAAGACTAGTGTATTCTAGATTTAAAAAGGTTTAATTTACTTTGTACTATATTGTTTTATTTTTCTACAAAAAGTATAAAGTATACGAAATGAATCGAATTCACATTGTATTCAATATTGAACCTTGATATCGGTCCTTTTATGTATTTAAAAATCAATTTACCTAATGGTTTTTAAACATTTTACAGATAAGGTAAATATATTTTAAGTATCGTCAAAATATGTGTGCAACTTTGTATATACCGATAGGCTGAGGCGTGTGAAAGTTAATACTGACAGCTTGTATCATTAATATTAATGATTCACTTTTCACTTATCTTTCACGTTAAATTGCACGAGTAAGGTTAAAAACAAGTTAGAAAAGAAAGATTTATTTGAGATGTAACAATGAATAGCGTAATATTTTATTCAATATTTTCCATCACTAATGATATGCAATTTTTAGTTATCGTAAAAAAAAGAAATAATTTAATTAAATAAAAGCCAGAGAATTACTGCCATTGTTTTAATGAGATAAGAGCAATTAATATTTCAGAGCGGACCCAGTAACACATCTACGATGGTAGAGTATTTCAATATCATAGCTGATTTATAGCGTGTTGCAGCGAGCATCGAGGACGGGCGGCATGGAGCGTGCCCCGGTCTTTGTGAGCGACGCGCTGACGTCACTTGGCGCATGCGCATTAGATGGCTCCTTGATGCACAGAATAAGCAAAATTCATAGATAAATGTATATTTATTTAATTGATTAAGTCGAGTAAATGATTTTTTTTTATATTAAAACTGGTAATCATATGGTAAAAAATTAATCAAAATAAATTGTTATCTTTAAAATGTTTATAATATGTATTATTAGAAATGGAGATTTGAATAGTTTTATATAAATGGAAATTAAAAGTAGGTTTTCTATATATTATACATTTTTAGAATTGACAGTATTTTTTAGATAACTTGTTCTTAAATTAATGCTGGCTTATTTAGTGTTCTTTTATATATAAAAAATAATTGATTATAAATTTTAGTTCGATCGTAGAACGTAACAAGTGAGACAGATTTATCTGAAATTTAGTGCATACTGCGGATCGCAATCCGTGTCCGCGTCGGCAGCGGGGCTACCAGTCGAGTCACTCGCGTGAGCTACGCTCGCACGCTACGAACTGCTACGTTACGTAGCCTCAACGTTGCTCGTACATTAGGTACACTACGCGCCCGTGTCTTACCTGTGACTGTGACGTTAACGAATCAACGAGAATTGTCAGTGAGCGGTGTAAGTGCTACATTAGAAAAGTAAAAGTGCTCGCAATACATAATACGAGATAATAAGGTGGGTGAATATTAAATAATGAAATGAGAACAGTTACAACTCGGATGCGAGTCCAATTTGAATGTCAAGGACACAAATATTGATCAAACATGTTTTGTTCTCGTATGTTTGTTACACATAGAGCGCCTAGCTAGTTCTCTTTAAGATTGTGACCTTGACACAGAGTTACAGTTTTGTTTTACAAATCTAATGAAGGTGATATTCCAAGTAATGTGACAAAGGAAGCGGTGTTCGAACGTATTCCGAATAATTTATAAGTAAAGGTGCTTTTTAACATCGTGACGGTGGCTCAAGTGTAAATTCACTAAAACGTAGAAGGTCCATACATCCATTACGTTAATTTGACTCGTTTCATATGCTGGGTTTTTATGATACTATAAACAAAGATTACATTTTGAGATATAAAATGCGCTGAGAAGAGGACGCTGGAACGGCAGATAATAAAAAGTCTCATTTTTTAATTTTATTTTTGACATGAGGTTTGTAATTATAATAATGGATTTTGTGGTATACGTTTGTTCGGTTTTTATGATAATGGGCTCATTCTAGACTTTCATTTGTTCAATATTATTAATGGATAGCTTTTTGACACGATAGCGACTCTTTCAAGTCAAATATATCAAATACTTTTAAATTACCTAACAGTTTTGACACATAAGTATACCGGGCGATAAAACATTTGGTATGCTTATTAATTAAGTAATATAATATAATTTTTCAATAATCCATAAGCATTTCAATTATTTTCTATAAATGTTTGAAATTAAATTAAAGTATTATAAATTATAGTACAGTAGTATACATTTTTAAGGCAAATTTAGAGCCCAGTTGTCTCAAATGTCTTTAAAATTGACAAATGATTTGATCATTAATAATTGTAAGAAGTAATAGAAGTTCAGAGGTATTGGAACGAGAGATTATTTTCGCTCAAACATTATCCGTTACATGTAAAAAGGCAATTATGATAATTATCTTTAATTAAATAATTCGTTCGTATTATATTTACTAACAGACAAAGATGAACAAGATAATTTCATTTTAAAATATTTTTCATATTACCTAACGTTACTCAATACTCTTGTTTAAAACTTTTACCTAATAGATCGATGTTCAGTCGGTTCGGTCAGTTAATAATAGCTTTGTAGTTTTAATTAAATATGCCAATTCAAAATGCTTTGATTTAGTTTTATTCTATTAATTAAGGCACAATACAATAACTTCTTGCGGGTTTTCAAGTTAGGTTTAATATTAATTTGCTTTAATAAATTGTTACATTTTGATTGCTTTCATCGTTACATTTTCATCAAAGAAAATAAACGAATCTTTTATCGTTTTAATTGAAATGTTTTAAAAAATAGGTCATATATATTTATGTTTAATTTAGTTGAGGCAGTTTTTTATATCCAAAAGGTCTTTGTTACACAATGTAAATGTGAAAAAATAATATCATTAGCAGGCGACAGGTGTGACGATTACGGAGTATATAGATGATAGTCGTGGGAAAATAATCGCTCCATGAAATTTTTTATCTTAAAAATTGTAAATTATTAACAGCATGGTAAGTAACTGCCATCGTCTATAGACATTAGTGCTGTCAGAAATATTTACCATGCCAATATGCCAATCATGGGAAATGAGATGTTGTCCCTTGTGTCTATAATTACACTGGCTCACTCACTCTTCAAACTATTGCACAACAATAATAAGTATTGATGTTTGGTTTAAAAAATTTATGAGTTTGAGTAGCCTGCAAAAAGTTATACTACCAAGTAAAATTGTACTTTACTCAATATGCATTACGCTTTTTATTTTTTTGTCAAACTTCTTATTTCCACATATTGAATATTAATAGAAATAGCCAGGAGGCGTTTGTTTCATTTCCAAGGCACAATCATAAATTCACTAATTGTATAGTAAGTTACCTTTCGCACATTCCTTAACATTTTTTTTAATATTGGCAACAGGAGCATTTTGAAAGTTTTCTGGGATCCCTTTTTAGAACCGTATACATTATCCGACACGTATACTCGTATCTACGTTCTGCTATACATGTATATACGGATAGGTTATTTATTATTGATTCAGTAAATAGTAATAAAGTACGTGTCTCATCTTTTATATTTATACCCGTTGCATCTCCACTCGCAGCGAGATAAATTATTTATCAAGTAAAGACGTACACGTCGTTTCGAGTGTAGTCAAGTACATTTTTCTTTAATTTATTATGTATCGACATACTTATTTACTTGTGCTTGCGGTCGCTATTTGTTTATTTATATTTAACTGTAAAACATAAAATGAATTTTAGTAATTCCGATTTTAATTGTCTTTCCGAAATTTGCGAGTTTTATATAACATTTATGTTTTATATACTGATCTTTTATGAAAATTAATATATTTTAATAATATTTGAAAAAGAAAAGCGCTCGAACAGAGAAATTAGTTTGAAACGAATTTTCATATTTTAATATTTAATTGAAATAAAATGAATGAATGAAATGAATAAGTCAATACTATGCATCGAAATAATTACAGTTTAAAGGTTTCGAAAATGGAATGTGTCTATTAATTGAAGATAAAGCTTGATTTTTATCTATCAGATCTGGGACTTGGCTCAGCGCCGATACTAAACTATCAGGGATTGCCTTGCCAAATGAATCTTCAAGTACTGGGATTATTACGCAACTAAAGTGGGTATAATGAATTTAGGATACTTATTATTATTACGATATACTATTAGTTAGTAACTTAACTTTCTTTATAACTTTAAAGTAATTGAAAGTTTTGATTTTAAAATTGTGACTTAAATTATAAAGTTAAGACGGCCAAGTACTGTATATACCTATAACTATTTTTATTGTGAACACTGCTTGCTTAGATTTTAATTTCACTCGAATAGGCACTTATAGAGTCTTTTATAGCTTTTGTTTTTAACGTTTTCCCATTTCCTGGTTCTAGATTCGCTGCAGATATTCAAATGGTAGTGTTTGTCTTTATTGTTCGGCTTACAATGCAAGTCGTTAGACGTACAGCCAAACTAATGAAGGAAACTTCCTTTACGTGATATTTTGCGCTATACTCGATATTCGGAGTATGGATGCTTTATGTAGAGAACTATTATTTAAAAAGAAATTGATCTTTTATTATTCATTGTAATATTCTGTACATTTTCGTATTTATTATAAAGATTTATAATAAATACGAAAATGTACGTATGTAATGTGATTTACGATCAATCAGTAGAGTGTATATGTGCTTAATGCAATAAAGATGTTTTATGATTCTGGAATTTCAAAGAATATCACATTCGAATTTGGGATTTAAATAGTTTTTTTTACTATTATTTATACTATTATATAGTATAATTATCTTAGTACAATATTCAATTGTATTTTGTTTCAAATCAAGATCATGGATCACCATTATCATGGCAAAAGCGATGTCAAGCGGTGTATATTTACAGTCAAATGCAATTTCTAACTTAGTCTTAGAAGATCTCAGTGTGCTTCAAATAAAATAAAAAGTTTATATTATGGTGGTAATGGTTACAGATCTGATTAATATTCAAAAACAATGATACCCCACCGAATAAAAGAAATTTATTTATAGAAAGAGCAAAAATAATATAAGGAAATACTCAAACTAAACTATTGTTATAGTAAATAGTGGAAGTAATTATTCAATTAAATGGATACTAATTGATTATTCAGAATGCTAAGCCAGGTATCAAGACATAAATTATTTATTGAGTAAGCAACTATTTCGTTAATAAATAATTTTGTTATGTCATTCAGAAACCTAATATTCGATTGAGGATTGGCTAATAAATTATGTACGTACTGTTGACATATCTTTTTCTGTGTTGTCATACATAAAAAAATCCCGACTTTTCTTAAAACATTTTTAAGTTCATTAAATCTTGTATACATATAAAAAACCTACCCAAAAAGTGGCACAATGATTCCTAAAAAGCGGTTTATAATAATATGAAAACATATTTTATAAATAAATTGTGCTCAAAACAATGTTGTACAATCGCTATTGTGAAGTAATACCCGTTTTATATGAATTGCTTCTTTGAAGTTCAAATAATACTCTTCATATAAAACGTTTATATCCCTTCTTAAATAAAAACATCTTCGGTAATTCCGTATAAAGTTTTCATCGTTCATATGTTAAGGATAAATGTCAGAATATTAAAATATCTTACGCAACGTATAACATTTTTTGTTACATAATAGATACGTACAAGGAAATTTGAAACTAAATCTTTCATAATATTCAAAAGCTTATTAAGTATAGAAATATCCAACAGTTTAGAATTGAAAACTAAATGCTTTATATAGAAACAAAGGTTGACATTGCATATAGTAATTTAATAATCTTTTGACACATTTTGCTACAACGACAATAATAAAATAAACTTGATCTTTGCTAGTTACGTGGAAGGTGAGGATCATTCCACCGTATTCTAAAACGATATTGTACGACAAAACGGTAATGGTCGATGGTGACTTCAATTTATCTTCCTTTGCACTCGAAGTGGGGCGCGGGTCGGCTGCGAGCTTCGAAATAAAGGGTCTTTCGCATCTTCAAACTGTTCGAAGTGACAAGCACACGAACTGTCGAGTAATTGTTCGAAATACTCGCTTGGATTTAGATGATTAAAATTTGAATTTACTTCCAGTAAAATCTGACTTTGGTTTTTAATACTTGTTTGAATAGAAAGTTGTTACTTTGAACAGATTAACATCTATGTTTTTAGGCTAAATTATGTGCTGAATTAATAAATGCTGTTTTTGTTTTAAAGCTCGGTGGACGGTCAAATTGCCGATCTGAAGATGGTCACCACCGTCCATTGATATTGTCAGTGTAAGAATGAATATTCTATTCCTTATATCATATTGGGATGTAAGGGGGCGCAAACTACACCTTAGTGCCCCAAGCCAACCTCACCTGCCCGTGGTGCATCCTGCCGACCAGCAAACGAGGCTCTGGCGACCGACTGATGGCGGTATAACCATAAACATAATAGGCGTAGCTAAATACCACAGGCCGGTGACGGGCAGCAGCGTCACCGGTGCGAGAAGCTACGCCCTGCGATCGCCAACCCGCCTGCCCAGCGTGGCGATTATGGGCACAACCTCCACATACAGCACACACGCAAGCCACGGCCCCCAGTTCCCGGCAGCCCCGCTATTCCTCGTCATGGTGGCGACGATGGTAACGGCGGGACGGGGGGTGCTAAGAATCACCGGGCTACGGGAGGCCACCACAACCGACTGACCCTTGCGACGTACAACGGACGCACGCTACGGCTTGACTCGCATCTAGCGCAACTTGAGGTAGAACTTGGGAAAATTAGGTGGCACATATTAGGGCTATGTGAAGTCCGTAGAGAGGGAGAGGACACCGTAACCCTCGAATCAGGCCACCTAATGTACTTCCGAGAGGGTGACCAACAATCCCAAGGTGGCGTTGGGTTTCTGGTAAATAAGTCCCTAGTTGACAACGTGGTGGAAATCTCCAGTGTGTCGAACAGGGTAGCGTACCTCATTATAAAGCTCACCGAGAGGTACAGCCTCAAGGTGGTGCAAGCGTACGCACCGACCTCGACACACTCGGACGATGAAGTGGAAGAATTATTCGATGACATATCGAGGGCCCTCCACTTCACCACGAAAACCCACTACAACGTTGTCATGGGGGACTTCAACGCTAAAGTGGGAGTATAGAACTGCAGCGAATCGGTAGTAGGACCCCATGGACTTGGAAGCAGGAATCATAGGGGGCAAATGCTTGTCAACTTCCTCGAACGGGAGGGGCTCTTCTTGATGAACTCCTTCTTCAAGAAGCAGCCGCAAAGGAAGTGGACGTGGCAAAGCCCCGACACTATGACGAAAAACGAGATCGACTTCATAATGACGGACAAGAGGCATATATTCAGAGACGTCTCAGTGATTAACAGGTTCAATACCGGTAGTGATCACCGACTCCTCCGAGGCTCTCTGAATATCAATTTTAAGGCCGAGCGCGCCCGTCTGATGAAGTCCACGCTCCGACCAAAGCTGCTCCAAACCATTGCGGGATCTGAAACATTCCAGTCAATCCTGGAGAACCGATTCGCTGCCGTGGAAACCACAACGGACGTAAACCAGAACCTCGAAAATGTAGTTCGAATTCTCAGGGAAGAAGGCACGAGATATTGTGGCATGCAGCGTAAGGGCAGGAAGTCGAACCTTTCGGAAGAGACTTTGGGGCTCATGAAGAAACGACGTGAAAACCCACCTGTCACTTCGTCAGAGAAACGGCAATTAAACCAAGAGATCAGCAGGCGCGTACGACACGACCTCCGGTGCTCCAATACTCTTGCAATAAAAAGAGCTATTGAGCAGAATCGGGGGTCTAAGGTGTTCGTACAATCTCTTGGAAGGAGCCACCTGACGAAGTTGACCACAGCAAGTGGAGAAGTCGTTTCTTCTAAGCCGGCAGTACTTTCGGAAGTAGAGGACTTCTACGGCCGGTTATACGCATCGCATGCATCTCGACCTGATCCCGAAAATGAGGATCCTAGAGCTACATTAACACGCCATTTCTCCGAAGACCTGCCTGAAGTCAGTATTGGCGAAATCGAGACTGCTCTTGGACAGCTTAAAAATGGAAAAGCCCCTGGAGAGGACGGCGTTACCACAGAGCTATTAAAAGCGGGAGGTAAACCGGTACTTAGGGAACTTCAGACGCTTTTTAACTCTGTCCTCTTCGAAGGGAGAACTCCGGAGGCGTGGAGTAGGAGTGTGGTCGTCCTGTTCTTCAAAAAGGGAGACAAAACCCTGCTGAAGAACTATCGTCCCATATCCCTACTGAGCCATGTCTATAAGCTGTTTTCAAGAGTGATCACGAACCGTCTTGCGCGAAGATTCGACGAATTCCAACCCCCGGAGCAGGCCGGGTTTCGGACCGGATACGGCACCATAGACCACATCCATACAGTGCGGCAGATTATACAGAAGTCCCATGAGTATAATCGGCCCCTGTGTCTTGCATTCGTGGACTATGAGAAGGCCTTTGACTCGGTTGAAATCTGGGCTGTTCTGGAGTCCCTGCAGCGTTGCCAAGTTGATTGGCGATACATCCAAGTGATGAGATGTCTCTACGAAGCTGCCACCATGTCCGTCCGAGTACAAAATCAGCAAACAAATCCCATACCATTGCATCGAGGAGTGAGACAAGGGGACGTTATTTCCCCCAAATTGTTCACTAATGCAATGGAGGATATGTTCAAGACGCTGAACTGGAAAGGACGTGGCATTAACATCAATGGCGAATACATCTCTCACTTGAGATTCGCAGACGACATCGTCATCGTGGCAGAAACGCTGCAGGACCTACAACAAATGCTGAACGAGCTGGCTGATTCTTCTATGCGTATCGGCCTACGGATGAACTTGGATAAAACCAAGGTCATGTTCAATGAACATGTTCTACCGGAACCGACTACGATACACGGTACCGTTCTCGAAGTTGTTCAAAAATATGTCTACCTCGGGCAGACTCTGCGATTAGGTAGAAACAACCTTGAGGACGAGGTGAATAGAAGAATTCAGCTGGGTTGGGCAGCGTTTGGGAAGTTACGTCGAATCCTAACATCGTCGATCCCACAGTGCCTTAAGACGAAAGTCTTCAATCAGTGCGTCCTACCCGTCATGACATACGGAGCCGAAACGTGGACACTCACGACAAGGCTGGTCCACCAACTTAAAGTCGCTCAGCGTGCTATGGAAAGGGCTATGCTCGGCGTTTCTTTGAGGGATCGCATCAGAAATGAGGTTATCCGTCAAAGAACCAAAGTCATCGACATAGCCCACCGGATTAGTAAGCTGAAGTGGCAGTGGGCTGGTCATATTTGTCGTAGAACCGACAACCGTTGGGGAAAACGTGTTCTAGAGTGGAGACCGCGTCTCGGCAAACGTAGTGTAGGACGTCCTCAGGCACGGTGGAGTGACGATATACGCAAGGCGGCAGGCAGGAGCTGGATGCGAGTAGCCGGAGAAAGACCACAGTGGCGTGCACTGGGAGAGGCCTATGTCCAACAGTGGACAAAAATAGGCTGTTGATATATCATTATACACAATCTTGGGAGCTCAAATATTATTTTTCATGTGCTAGCCATTACACTGGCTTACTCGCCTTCAAACAGGAACGCAACGATACTTAATATTCTAGTTTGGTGGAATATCTGATGAAAAAATGCCTACCTAGACTTGCACAAAGGCTTACCACTAAGTTTTCCACTTTCATTTGTTTTAGTCAGTATGTATGCTTGACAGAAAGGGTATTTGGAAACAAAAATTATTAAAAGTATCCGGGGAACATTTTGCTTGAATTCGGCAATATTTTCACGTTAAGTGCCGTCAAGTCGGCATTTGGATGAAAATTGAAAAAGTTTTATCCCCCGAAGACATAACAAGCGTTTTAAAGATATTTTACATTTATGTAAGTCGGGAAGTATCGAGAGCCTCGGTTCTACGAACTTCGACTTTTTATTGACTTTTATTTAGAGACTGCATTATTTTAAGTAAACAATATACTCATATTTACATCTTAACACTACATCGCTTAATATATTGTTTCACTTAGTATTTATATTTCAAATAATGTTGCCTGGGGACTTCTCTCTTATTTCCTTAAATTTAGTCTATAGCTAAATGAAAGAAGGTCTCAAAACACATCGTAACTTACCATAAAGTTATATTAGATACCGTTTTGCATTCGGGTAGTTGTTGTGCGGACCCTACTATGCATACAGCCGGTAGACACGCTTTGTGCTATGACATACGGTACCGATATACGAATTCATTATGCAACACAGTATATAACAAGAACAACATAGTAATACAGTACTCAATTACTAAACGTGTGTTCTAATGATATATACCTACACTATTAATTTATATACTTTAAACAAAAACTTTTTTGAAATAAGTAAATAAATCTTTAATATAATTATAAGATCTACAATATGATAGATTTATATTTAATCACAATGAATACTAATTTGTTTGAATAACATAAGGTAAGGTTTAGAATTTAATCCATTTTAATTAATTAAAATTTTCATACAGACATATCTAACTCTGCTTTATGTTGTTGGATACTTGAAACTCTCACAGACTTATAGCAAAGGGTTCGAAGCACTCTTACTGTAATTAATTTGTTATATATATTATCATTAACTCGCTGTTGCTTTCTTTCACATTACACACATTTGTTTAACATGAGTATATTTTTTAATATCGTTATAATTTTGTGAAACATACTTGTCAATGTGTTATTTAGGTTTGTACATACATAGATTATATAGTTAAAAACAATTCATTTATTCGCCCTTCTTCAATTTTTAACGTTTAATGTATTTGTTAAAAACCTATCCGATTAAAATAGATAATAATTCCAATTTTATTTGGTGTTGGCGCAGCATGTCTTCATCTGCCATACTACCCTCGTACGTACGTCATCTCACAAGTAACATCTTTCAAACCATATCGTTTTTCACATAATTTACGATTTAAATATGTCATACATTCATAAGAATTTGAAGTGAAAAATATAAAACACAACACGTATTTTATATAAAGTATTATTCAATTTCACGCATGTATATATTTCATAATACAATAAAACATAAAGACAAGTTAAACTTTAAACTAGTGATTAAAACAATAATAGCTTGTTATGTGCGGATAATACTATTGATGTAACGGCACGCAATTATGACGATGACGGGCGCAAATTGAGCTAAATTTACAATTTTAGATATTAAATACCATCTGCGGGTTAATTTGCTTTCATAATCGCAGATATTGCTTTGTAATGCCAGATATATTTGCCTGTTTTGTTTGATTACAGTAATTAATTATAATGGAGATAAAAGTTGGGATTTAAGAGGGTTATTATCAAAACAATATACATTATAAGAATTAATGAAATACGACATACAGAGTCCTTTGCTCGCTCGATATAGCGGCATTATTATGAGTGTTTATAAAGTCTCGGGAAGTCTTTTATATAATATAATTCAATAATACTTTAAAAGTTACAGGCAAATAAAAAGATGCGAATCCTCTTGCGAAAAAGACCGCACAAACAATCATTAGTGTACATACAAATATCGTGATAAAACTCCCTTTTTAATAAAACGACATGCAATTATTATTAAACCCAGAACCTCCTTGGATTTGTATTTTAACATATTTTACATTATATTTATAAATAGAATTTTTTATACTGCGCATTCGAAATGCAAATATTTCTTACATAAGACGTATGTAGGCAGAATTACGGAACTAACTACTTTGTACCAATTGAAACACGTATTGTTCACTAAATTGTTCCTGATCGCCCGCATCTCTTTCAATGCCTATAATCTATATACAATGCACATTTGCCTTTTATCGAAATAGAAATAACATAAAAAATATAACAGTTAAAATATAGATTAACAATATTATATTACCAGTTTTTTTATCTTATATACACAAACAAAATATAAAAAGGAATAATTTATAATTAAATTTGTTAAAAACTTCATCTCCAATTTTTTTTTTTTTTATTTCAAAGTTTAAACATGTTTCAATAACAACAAACAACAACAAAATATATTTAAAAAAATATTTGAAGTATTAATTATTATTTTTTTTATGTTTAACTTTGTCATGTTTCATCTGTGGAACGAAGTATTTCGTGTAAGAGGTGCAATTTTGTAGGCTTACGTGGTTGACCTAGTTTGTCTGTTTCATGTCAGCTTATTACTAAGTAGATAGAAATTTTAATAGCTTTTAAATTTATTAGCATTTTAAATTACAGAGAAAATGATTATAAGAAGAAGCATAATATTATAATTACAACCTTCATTAATTTCCACTGTTTGAGTTAGGTTAGTATAGGTTATTAAGAAAACTAATACAGTTTTGTTCCTAACCTATTCTCAATGAGAATTTTTACGTGTTATAATATTTTTGAAGAAAATACATTTATATCGTAAGCGTGATCGGTTTCTTCACCCAGATTTGGCTCCAGTTGAAAGACATACTCAACGGTCAATACTATACACGATTTTTTAAAATAAATGCTTGTTTTTTTAAATTTAGAAATAAAGATCTATATAAGGTTTATAAATAATATGTACAAAAGTCATATCATACCATAGTAAATAACCTTCTACCTAAAATTTAGACTGTTGGTGAAAACCGTATTGTATATACCATTTAGTAGTTTTGAGGTAGTACGTATAAACTGCGGTAGCATTTTGTTTTATAATGTTATGTAGCTATATGTATATTTATTTAAAAGTTAGCGTTGGATAACGCTAGGTAATAGTGTTAGAATAAATTATTCGCCGTCCAATGGTTTGGATTATCTTATGTATAGATAGGTACGCGTCAAATGTATTGGAAGTGACATTTTAAACACTCATTGATGGTGGTCCGCGTTTCGTCGTCGAATGGCCGTTGTAAGCGACGACCGCCCTGACCCGCCGGTGATCAATAAATAGGGCTGCCACTATTAAGCTTGTTAAAACGTCAATTCCATAAATTTTGAATGCATGTACATTACCAGTCCACATTATAGCCCTATTATATATTTTATATTAAATGTTTAATGTTGGAAAGAACGACATTTCCCTTTTTTATATATTTCTGTTTATGTATTATTTATTTTGTTTCTTTTTTTTTCTTTTGTATTGTCTTCAAAGTTCACTTAACGATTTGAAAATTCTTGTCTTTCTTCCTTCAAGAAATCATTCGCAATTTGAATATGTTGTAAATAGTAGTAATTAAAGTTTTATTTATGTTTTCTGATGATAAGACATTAAGAACAACGTAATCCATACAAAAATCACAGTGAATGTTGTTGAGATTGAAAGTAATGCTTTAAACGGTGGGATTAAATTCCAAGGGTGTCCTGGTGTAAGTGTTATGAATGTAAGCGGATTAAGCATGAACATATCGTTTTAGTTTCATATTTCCCGTCCGTTCAGCAAGTGACTTTACGAATAGAGGCATTAAAAGTTTATATGAGGAAACTTCGTGTTGCAATTTCGATAATGTTATTACTTAGGCAACTTAATTGCAAAAGATGCATTACTTTTCTTATAATGTGCTTGAGTACATTTTTGTATAAGAGAATAATATTAGCATCATATAAATTATTTAAAATTAATAATGATTCCTTTTTTTTTCAAAGAAATAATACGTAATCTTCGCTTGTATACATTGAGCCTAATTTGCTACTATTATTATTATACCTTACCGAACGCTTTAGGGCTACACGTGTACACTACAAAAACATTAATCTTCAAAAATACCAGGACGTAAATGGCTCAAAGTATAAATATTTAATTTAGGTAATATAAATACAATTTCTATGATACCAAAAAAAAATAATCTTTATCAAATATTCTTCATACAAATAATAATGTGATATCAAAAATAACTATCTTGTAAAGGTATTTTAGTTTACGAGGAAATAATACGTAATTTTCTTTCTTATGACGTTGACATTGACTTTATTGCATTCGAAATCAAAATCAAAATAAACTTTATCCAAGTGGGCTTTTACAAGCACTTTTGAATCGTCATTTAACAATTAAGTGAAGCTACCACCGGTTCGGAAAGTAGATTCTACCGAGAAGAACCGGCAAGAAACTCAGTAGTTACTGTTTCTCGACATTTAAAATAAATACATTGTTTGTATTCTTATTTATAAATGTAACATAATTTGTGCTTTCAATTTGGTAATTTGTATTTCATATAGCAACACTTTGTATTTTATTAAATTTTAATTCGTCGGTTCATCCCTACGAGGTGTTTGGCGTTTGATTTATTAGATTAGAGTTGGAATGGAGCAGCGAATCCGACAATTGTGCGGTAGCTGGTCGTATTGTCACGCTCATCCGTCATCATTCATACACTATTTTTAGAATAGTCATATAAGTCTTTACAATGCGGCATCACGAACGATCAATTATTAGTTTTCTATATATATAATATATAACGCGAAATGCACGCTAAAAGAGGATTATGTGATGCTAGTGATGTGCCAATATGTCCCCTTTAAAATATTCCCGTCGAACTGTTTATGCTATCCTATGATCATTATTTTTATCTTCAATAATCAATATTGTCTTACACGTTTTAGAAAATAAACAAACGTGCTGCAGCATTTATTTTCTTTTAAGTGAAATTAACTGAAAGTACTTACAGAATTAAAGTCGGCAATTGTCGGTATTAAGTTTATGTAGAAATTTTATTTCAATACGAATTTCTTAAATTTCCAAGGTATCTTGTATCTAATTTAATCAATAACATATGTTGTATCTTTCGTACACTATCCTATTTATTTAGTCTTACTACCCATGATGAAGATTGTCTGTAAGAGATTGCTTAAAGTAATTGGACGCTTGAGCATGACAAAGTTTACTCGAGTTTAACTTATTGATATTTTGTGTTCTCTTACTATACTCTACGTTTTTTATTATTATTTGTTTTTTTACTGTTCTACTAACTGTGCTCGCGAAATCGTGCGCGTTTGAATTTAACAAAAAAAAAACAGCTTTCTACCAGTGAAAGTTCCGCCAAAATCAGTCCGCCCGTTCCAAAAATTAACCAGAACACACGGACAGAAAAACAGTCAAAAATTAAAATTGGTCTTAAACAATCATTTACCCCTCATCATCATGAACTTAACTATAAAATAAAAAAAATGCAATTAAATAATAAAAAATAAAAATTACTAAAAACAGCCAGCGCTAAAATAATTTTAACGTACTTTTGAAACACATCACATTAAAAACAATCTGATATCTAAAGCTAGTATTGCAAGTGTAATGAAAGGGGTGCAGTAATATCGTAGGGTGCGGGCGAGCAATCGATACGCACCCCGGTCTAATGCACCCCCATCACCGGCACTAGGCAATGCAAGGGAAGATAAACTGGGTCGACATGTATGTATTTATTAAAAAATATATATTGATAGAATATATATATATTTTGAATCTCTATGGTATTTCCTGAATTTTATTTCAATTTCATATATGTATCCATTCATTACATTTTTGACAAAATGAATGTGTTATTTCTAAATAAGTTACTTTTGATTTGAAATAAAAAAAATTACAATACGTTTCAAGCGAAGCAAAGTGATGTATTCCATCAAAAATGTCGGTTATTCCTTATAAATAGGATGCTGTGTAAAACTAGAAGCATTTAAGATTCGAATGCGATTAATATGCAGGATTACGGACCCTGGCAACATGCCAGGCTAATGCTATGAAGAATAAATGTTATTTCAACAGCAGAAGTGTTAATGACCAAAAAACAATTTATTTAAAACCACTTTATGTCAAGTGGTTCTGTGGTTGAAGGGGGGTATTGTAATTGTTACAGTTTTAATGCCACCTTTTTACCGATGTGATGTTCACCACAAAACCACAAATTGCACTCTCTTCTTTTTTTTTAAATAATATATGCAAACTTCCCGTCTGATGGGTTTCATCAGTATTTTAGTAAATGTTTCGATAATCAGCTGATTATCTTATTAAAACACTATACGCAGCCTTCCTTTGTCTTTATACATTTCAAAATCGTTGTTCCACACTGTCTGACTGCTCCTAATTGTCACGTGAAATTTTAAGTTTAAATCATTAAATCTAGTACTACATCAACTAGAATAATTGTTATTTTTTCTAACCATGAAGATAACCATTATGAACCTGCGCATTTTTATTTGCAGACAGCATTACAATGAATAATTGTATTATGATAGGCACATTTACAAATATATTTTAGGCAAATTCATAAAGGAATCCAAACAAAATCATTTATGGTTTGTTATTTTAATTTCAAATTCTTTATGTAATCTGTCCACTGTGAGAATTTTGATTGTTTTTATGTTCATGCTCCAATGAATCATCCGATATTTGTCAGTGTTTTGGCAAGACATCATAGGAAATGTTATAAAGGAACAACTTTTTACAAAAGTTTGTCCGCGATGATTCCCATGTCCTTTAAAATATTTCGCAAAGCTTTGAATGCAAAATAAGCCAGTATTGCATTTGAGTTGTTCAAAGCGGATCTCGACACAGTTTGCTCGATTTTTTTGAAAATATTTATTTATATTTTATGAGTCTGTTTCGTTTTATATCATTTACATTAAAATTTAAGGGTTTCATTCTATTAAAAGTTTGGCAGTAATAGTTAAGTGAATTGAGGTTGTAGATATTTTCTAAATCAAGTATATTTTTACTATAATCGTATTTTATATTTTACATTATATAATATCGGAGGTTCAAATATGTACTGCAGAAACCGTGTAGTAGAATACGTACAAAGTCTTTCCTTCTCAAAGGTTATTGTGTTATAAGAATTATGTAATAACATTTTGTCGACGTCAGAGCTTTGCATATATAGTATGGCTTTATATAACACATAAAAATAAAAATTTATATGACCTTTTTAAATTTAGAAAAAGAATTTTATGATCCGGTAGGAGCTAAAAGGAGAGATAATTTTAAAATAATTTTAACTTTTTTATTGCGTATAAAACACGTTCTTTTATACTCGATCCCATTGATATTTCATCTTTCAACATCGACATTATGTAAATACAACTAGCACCGTCGTAGTTCCTTAGCCTGCACACAATATTGTACAGCATTTGCCCTTGTTTGCTGAGCGCACTGGGCGAAGCTTTTCCACTCTATTATAGGCGACAAAGAACATGACTACAATGCATTTGAGATTCAAATTGTATAAATTCAATATACATCGAGGTCTTGAAGTAAAATGGAGTTCAGTTTAGACAAAAATGACAAAGCTAGGAACATGTGGTTTGCGTAATGGTTTTGTTTGAAAAACAATATAAAAACTTTATCGTTTATACATAACATATAAAAGAAAATTGTACAAAAGCGGAAAATCGATTTCCCGTATGTCTAGACCTATTTCCGACATCAAAATCATGTTATAAGTCCCACCGAGTGCGGTGTAAAAATATTTTATGGATTCTTTCATTACATCGCAGGGAGTATTGAGCAATATAAATGTGTTGAGATGGTATAAATTCGAAGCGCCTAGAGGCAGGCGACCCGTGTCAACGAACGAAAATTTCCTAAACAAACAGAAATACCTGTCGTGGAAATATTTTGTGAAAGGAACAAACGCGATACTTACATACACTCTGTTGTATACGCTATATGGGCATATATTATAGAAACTTTGTAACAAAATCCAATTAATCAAGCGGTTAGTAAATGTATATTAATCAATAAAGGAAAAGCCTTATATTCACAATTTTATTCAATAAAAATAAAAACTTCAATAATGACACTTAAACATTTATCCATACTAATATTATAAATGCGAAAGTAACTGTCTGTCGGTATCGCTTTCACGCCAAATCTACTGCACTGATTTAAATGAAATTTGAGAAAGGACATATACTATTTTTTGGAAACAAAGAGGTAAGACCTCTTACTATACCAAATCAATGTAATATTTTAAGTTAAGAGTAAAGCGGGTAACAACAGCTAATAATTTGATTCAGATATTTTCAACTTTTATCATTTCGACACAAAGCTTACTAATATAAAGCAAATCATATAAATACGTCGTGTTTAATGACTATTATACCTATCTATAGCTAGTATTTTTTTAATGAATACGAGATTTAACGTGTATACGTCAACTAACCAGGACTCATTCAATTAATGCAATGCTACTAGAAAGTCCAACACAATGGCGCCCATCAACGTTGAAAGCGTTAAAGCAGTTAAAGCACACGTGTGTATTCCACAGGACAAGTGGTCGGACATACATTGAGAACATTATAAAAGGAACTGCGCGGACGAGTTTATCTCATACTTGCCTGGACAGGACATGTTCCGCGCTGATAACGCTCAATGTGAAACTTGTTAGTGTTCCAGTGTCACGTTACTGATAAAAATGTTATGAAAGAAACTATGTCATTGAATTTATCTCTCGTATGAATTCATGAAGTTGTATCTTCACTATATATTATAAAACAAAGTCCCCCACCGCGTCTGTCTGTATGTTAGCGATAAACTCCCAAATTACTGAACGGATTTTGTGCAGTTGCAGTGCAATGCAGTTTTCTCTAAGAGACAGAGGGATTCTTAAGGAAGGTTTAGGTATATAATTTCTTATGATTTTGTGTAAACATTTTAACTTATAAAATAGAACGGCAGTTGTTAAACGTGTCGGAAAATAGCAACAAAAGATATAAACAAAAACTTATGTCTTATTATATATTGTACGGAGCCAGGTCGGGATGCTCGTAGTTGTACAGATTAAGAGATTCTATTGACTTATCAGTCTTTATAATAATTGCTACTTTGTTAATCAGATATTGTGTTAAGGTTGCTTATATTATTTGTTATTTATATGAATAATTCAGCTTTTATACATTTGAGTTCTTTTATAAGTACAAACCATTCCTTGTAACCCAAATGTGCAAATAACTAGCCTTGTGTAATGAGCGTGGCTCACTCAACTTTTAGACCGGAACATAGCAATATTGCTGTTTGTTGTAGAAAAGCTGATGAGTACTCGGTGCGGTGAAACTAATTCTTGGACAGTATTGCTCATGTTTGCGTTGCTTACACTGTTTTGGCTTGCTCTAAAATTCTAAAAATAATTGAAAGAGATTTTTATACCATTTGTTAAGAATAAGAAATTCTAAAATTATCTTATTACGCTTTGGTATATTTTAGCTTTACTTCAAAAAATAAAATTAAATTTGTAGTTTTTATAAAAAAATAGGTATATATTTAATGTACGTTGTTGAAATAACAGTTATATTATTAAAATAATTATACTTACTTATTTATCTTCTCATAATAGACTTAATAGAAAAAGTTCTTTGATCAGCTTCAAATAATATTAGTTATTATTCTTACAAAACCGTTCAAAGCAATGTTGCAATATTAATGTTAAGATAAAGTATATCAAAACAGTTAGATATCGTGAAGATATTTTTTAGTATTTTATCATTACTGACAATAACAGTCGTAAAATATGCGCGTTCGAAAACCATCTCGTTTACATCAAGATCTTATTGGCATTATTGGTAAAGTTGCCGACATTACTAATATTAAAGAAATTGAATATTTGTTCGAATTTGGAACGGATGAAATAGACTGTTTTCTTGGTGGACTACATAAAGTCATTATTAAGGGAATAAGGGATGGTGCTAAAGTTAAAATAAATGTGATAATAAAATGGCATTCTAACCCTTCAGATCGCATATGTTTTAGAGCGGCCTATCAAAGAGAATGCGTCTTTTACCAATATATAGCACCAAGGATGTTAGAACTCCAGCGAAATTATAATATAATTGAAGGTTTAAAACTAAAGTTTCCAAACTGTTTATTCGCAAATATGGAATACGATAAAGAAACTATAGTTACCAATATGGCGACTGAATTTAAACTACTGGACAGATTTTATAAGATGGATTTCAATCACTCATCGTTGGTTTTGAAGAATCTTGCAAAATTCCACGGACTCTCATTCGCTTTACAAAATTTATCACCTAAGGAATTTGAAGGTATACGAGATTTGTGCTGTAAAGATGTTCAATACGCCAATCCTGATGCTATACCAAAATGTTTAGTTGAATATTTTAAAGAATCTGTAAGCGTTATCACGAATATTGAAGCCAAAGTGAAACTTGAAGAATTGTCGCCATATATTTTGAAGCTATTAAGTAAATGTTCTGCACCAGTTTTAAATTATAGTGCAATTTGTCATGCGGACTGTTGGAATAATAATATCCTGTTTAAATATCAGGTAAATAACTCTAAGCATTAGTTTTACTATACATTTTAATTAACTTACACCCTGTTCTAAGGTTAGTTTTTAGTTGTGATGATTCGAATAGTCAACATTTTTTTTGTGTAATGCATGCAACGAAAATAACGTTATTCTTAATAGGAAAATAATGAAGTAATAATTCTTATTTATATACAAAAGTAGCATCGATTTATTTGCAAAGAAAATAGAAAACAGTTCTGAAACTTTTTCACGTTGAAAATTTGAATTGGCTGACTTCTCTTTTTATAGTCTCGTTTTCAATTACAGGGGAAGAGACCAGTCGATGTTCTTTTTGTGGATTATCAGTTAGTCCGCTATGCTTCACCGGTGACGGACATTTCGTACTATTTATATATGTGTGCGGATCAAGAAATACTTTCCAATCACTACAATCAACTCCTCGATATATACTATGGAACTTTATCAGCAGTGTTGCGTCAGTGTTATTTAGACGTGGAGGATATTTATCCTAAGAGAATTTTGCAAAAACATTTGATTGAATATTCTGTGTTAGGATTAATAGAATCGTTGATATCGATGAAGATAATAACGGCACAAACTGAGGAGGCTTTAAAAATGACTGAACTCAAATATTCGTCTGATGAGCCATATCAATGTGAAAGCGAGAATCAGGCAATATACGTGAAGAGAATAAATGAAGTTGTCAACGACTACTTCGGAAGAGGCTATTCAATAGACGCATTATTAAATCAATGAATGAAACGGTACTATTGTTTTAGCCTTTATTGTTTTACGTTTCTTTGAAACCACTTTATGAACAGTATCATAAATACAAGAAATCTGATTATGATCTAGACCGTTTATGATATTAAAATTACGTTTCATTACTGAGTTCAATTATTATTGTAATTTTGTAGTAATAAAAATAATAGTTGGAAGCAATATTTATTATAAGCATTAGTTTGTCAAGTTGGAGTTTGTACTGCAATACCCGAATACATTGTGTTAAATATATTCGCTACCGTGATGGGTTACAGACGCTGTTTATGTTATTAGGGTTTGTTTTGGAATGTAACTGAATTTTTGGTACTAGTTTATTTTCGGTATGTACCGTAATAAATTACTACAGTATAAGTCTGTGTTTAGACCCAGCTCAAACATTAATTCAGTATGTTTTCAAATGAAAACACTATTATAGAAAATGTTAAAGATATTTGAATTGAGCAATACCTAAGAGCAATATGACTTATGTTTACTTCATATAGATATGTATTGTAAATAGAAGAGCTTGCATAATTTATGTCGTGTGATGCTTGTTTTTTTGGAATAAGAGCTGGCTGGCGAACAAAAGATTACTTATTATATACGAGAGTCTCTACCTAAATTTCAAATTATTTATTGTTAACAAATATGTTAATAAATATCTAGCGTTTTCAAAGACAAGATTCGAATAGTGGTTTAAAGCAGCCTAGAAAGAAATAAATTCGTTGGGACTGCAGTTAATTGTCTGTAACAAAGGTTTTTCAGATGGGACGAATAAGCATCTCCGTTGAAAGGAAAGTAATGGTTGTGAGCGCGGGCAATATTTAACACTCTCTCTTGAAATTTGAAGTAAGCTACAAGCATTCTCAATGAGTTTTCTGTGTTTCGTTGAAATGAACTTTGAAATATGCTGCTGAACTTAAGCCGTGTTGTGCATTAAAAAATAATTTGATGTAACGACCTTTCAATGATAAAATACATATTTAATATAAATGTGTTCAAATATAAAACAAGCAAGATTTTGCCATTCAGAGTATTTGATTTCTTTATGTATTAAAATTTTGATGACAATCATTTTGATTGATAAGAAATATCATTAGAAATAATAGGGCTGTCAACCCATGATTGGAGACTTAAGCGAAAAATGTTTCGAGTAAGTAATAACAAAGTTCGTGTATTTGTAATAGGCAAGAAAAGCAAAATCTTTGCTTCAGCCTCAAGTTTAACATCACTGATTACGTTCTACGTAATGTGAATATTAATTACAAGCCATGTGCAAATGCACGGTGGCTTAAATCAACTTTAATATTCAATGGCTCTGTGGCTCCTCACCGAGGCGGCAAATTTCGTGTATGTTAACAGATTATTATTTATTCCATTAGTTGTTTGTAAATGTTATGTAAATGTATGTTAATACATATTTAAATAATGATTTCACTGTAGAAATAAAGCTATACGCTCAATTGATAAATATGACTGTATTGTGTATTGTACGAACCCGTAGAAACAATCTATAATGTTGTTATGATATAATTGAGTAAACCACTGCTAGAGTGGCATTAACCCTGTTAAATTGTATATGCATATAATTATAATGATACGTATATTATGTTGAAAACATTTTAAGATTTTGGGGTTTTAATCAATCTTAAAAAATTGTGATACACGGTCCAATTACAGATACAAAATATATACTAGTATTTTGGAAGGTATTCTTATCTTCTACGCTAAATACATGTTTTATTATTGAATGTTTGAGTAGTATACTACTCATACATATACATTTAATTACACATACACGCAAACTCACGTTAGATATCTCATAGTATTGTGATATTATTTTATGAAAATTCAGACATAACATCATGAAATATTAACATATCTCACAGTATTGAAATGTTTAGTAATGAACAGCATCATATATAATTAATAAATTGAATACCGCGTCATAGTTGTGTTTTCATATCAGTGATATTGTTCAATATTCATTTTCATTCAGGCAGTTCTGTACGGTCTATGGTTTTTGTGTGAAGGCTGGCATGTTCACGGAGCTATAAATAGTGAATTTACCCGCACCTGTCAATACCGATATGTGGGTTCGCCTCCGGCCGCAGCACGGCTCAGGTAAATAAAAGCCTGCGTATACAAACAATACAATTATCCCTCGGAGGAAACCCAAAATAATTGAAAAGTGATGGATTTCGGAGCTTATCACTTTTCGCTTTTTCCTGTTATTTCTTTGCGTGCTTTCAAGCTGATGTTTCTAGCAACTTTTCTTTGTTAGCGACTTGACTTTTGAGCCTTTTAAACTTTGAGCTTTCTTGCGAATTAGAAATGTTGTTCTCCGAGGTTCCTTAATTCCACTTTCGTTAGCATGATTTGTTTTCTCGTCGTTTACTTTAGGGGTGCGATGCTTACTCCGCTGTATAGATAGAGCTAGGGATTAATGATAATATTATAATTTTATGTTATCATATTTTCGTTCTAAGTCAACCAACAATAAAAAGCTAGGGACATATATACATTTTTATTTTTATAAAATCTATTTATATAGTCCGTATAGGTTGCTATCGCCCATTCTTCATATATTCTACTACCAAGCTACGCGGTATTTTTGTGCTCCGATTTAAGCTGGAGTAATTACGGGCAGAAGGAAATTACATAACAACTTAGTTCCTAAGTTTGTTGAAGCATTGGGTATGTTAAATTTTCTTATGATGCCAATGTTTATGGGCGTTGGTGATCACTTACATAAATAAAAATATAATAAATTGAGAAGAATGTGTATAACAATGTGAAAATAACAAAAGAGTCTCTTTTAAAATATTAACTGATAAATGAAGTAATACCACTTAATATTTGTAATAAGGCACGATAGATTTAATTAAATTTGAAATTATATAGTAGTTCCGTTTTATAGTTATTCCAATTATTAGCATTTTGTATGTCGTTAATTTATTCGCAAATCCGGTGACAGAACCCTATTGTTTTACTATTATATTATAAAATGAAAATGGATATAAAATAAAGTATTATCAATCAGATTATAATTTGTTTGCGAAGTATCTGGGGTGTGATTAATAATAGTTCAGATTACTTTCGAGAAAGAGGATTTTCGAATGTTTCATGATAATGTTGTAGGTACGGTTAATGCCGGATTCGGTCTTTCGGAGCGTGAAATTAAATGAGTGTAAAATCCTTCTTGTGAGGTGATAGGCTGTTTAACTCAAACGCTAAGCTGGCGGCTCGCTTTATTCCGAAACTTTGTTAATTTCTTGTTTCGTGTATAATCTGGGATTATATCTTACAGTTTTAAGTATGATGTTTGCGCGAGAATTTTCGATTACAATTGAGAGAAAGGAACAAACGAGTATTCTTGTCTTTTTGCATATTTTATAATTTGCATATACCTAGATACATTAATATCTCCACTCGAGATCTGAAGCTTGACCGCATTAGGGAGGTTATCAGGCATTCTATATTTTTTCTGTGGCAATATGTATGCAAAAAATTCATAAGGCAATAGTTAAGATGCGAAACTTTACGAACATTTACATTGAAAAAGATAGTGATTACATTATATACATATATAAAACCAAAAATAAATTCATAAGACTAAAACATAAGTAAACGAATCACGGTGACTTGTAAATACACTGAAATGCCTTGTCTTATTGATTTATACAGAATGGTACTGAGTAAATATATTTTTATCTGTATCTCGATATCACACGCACAAACTATAGAATAGCTGATAACGACTATCAAAAGAAATCAATCAGTATATTCGTAAAAACGACGTTATCTTAAAGTTTTTCCCATATATTTCCATAGATATTATTGAAGTGGGCTATGACGTAGATTCTTAAACGAAAGAACGAAATATTTGACAATAATTCGATATATTATATAAATTAGGAACATATAAGTAAGCGTGATACTGTAGATATTTGCGATATTTATTGGCCGTTACATATATGTAATTAAAATATATGAATTTAGTTCAATTTGATTTCGTTCTATAATTATTTAGAGTAGCACTAAATATGTTAGAGATTTTAAGATAATTGCACCTTCATTTGGTTTTATTTTTATAATTTTGTCATTGTTACGATAAAAGGGATAAAATTTAAAAAAAAAAAAACTTTACACTTTGACGTTATGTGTTTTGTCATTGATAATACTCGTATGAACGTGGACTATGAATTAATTTCAAATTGAATACATACCTACATGTGGTTGTGTGCTATCATTAGGGTAGTGTGGGTGAAGTTTTTTTTATAAATTTATTACATAAAATTTTAGCTACGAACGCTACTCTATAAAAATATTAGCTGAGGAAAATTTCATACTCCTACGTTCGTGTTATTTGTGTAACAAGGGGTATAAAGTTTTGCCCACGTAAATAACTCGTAATAGAAATAAATCTATTTTTTATTCGCTAGTTTTCTATAATATGCCATTATATATTTTTCTATTTGACACACGAGCATTAAAACTTTGAAAATGAAGCAACAAAAAACTTATAAAGCAACAAAGATTGGAAGGAACTTTAAAAAAAAGGAAATATATATATGTATTTCATTTCTATGATTATGAAGTCGTTGTATTCAAATTAAAGTAGGTATAACAATTTGGGAAAGGGATATTTTTGTTTAATATAATAATCATTAATAAGCAAGGAATATTGAATATAAATATAGTACAGATTGCGAATTAATATTAAGATATGTATCATTAAAGTAAATTTTACATTTGAATCGTTATCGTATCATAGATAATCACGTGGTAAGAATGTCATAAGTTACTATTAATCGCAAATCAATTTAGACTTTTGTCTACTAAATAGAATTACGTAAACAATTTACAAAAAGCGTTTAATTTATCACTTACAATGTACGAGTTAATAATAAGGTACAATATGCCATCGTCTCCCACTACGGAAGGAATACTCTGTTACCCATTACGTTGGCACGTAGCGGCTCGGCTCGCGGAGGGTTAAGTGCGATGTTTAAAGTTAACCCTTTTAGTTTGAGAACAAAAGGGGACCGTAAACACGGAACGCCGTGTTGTGCTCCAACAAACGAGGACTTGTTTTTTAAGCGTCGTGCGTCTAATCGTTTTAAAAACATTTTTAAATACCACTACTAAGTGTTAGTGTGCTACAGTAATTAATATGACACAGAGTATTTTGGATATTAGTTTTCATAGTAACAATATACAACTTTAAAGGCATATTACTTTTATTTTTTTATTATTAATTTTCAAAATTAAAAAGGTAATATGTGTTCATATTTATCAAATCGTTTGTCCCGACTGACTTAGTAGTCACATACAGACAAAACTTCTGAGTCTTGAAAGCTAAAGAACATATGTTTATTTTATAAAGTAAACATTCGCTATTAAACTTTTGAAAATTTCAACTTTGTGTAGAAATGGAAGGAGTAATTTTGTATGAAAATCTTTGTTCTTTGAAGCTACGAACATGAAAACATTTTACCCGTAAGAAGTCGGTACGAGTTGATGGTTGCAAACAATAAAAATCTAAGAAGAACGAAGACAAACAAAAATTTAATACTGAATTTTCTTTCTGGTAATACTGCCTAGGCTTAAAAATATACAGACACATTTAACTACTGAACTCGAAATAATAAAAAGAAACCACTGTTTACGCGGACTTATTATCGGATATTTTTTAATGTTAGATGAAGATGGACAAGCAAATGACAAGCTTTCTCAATAAGTGCTCAAGACCACTCATGGACAATGGCAATATTAAACAATCCTTACATTGATAATGCACCGCCAACCCTGGGAACTAAGGTGTTATGACCTTTGTCATTGTGTACTTTGTTTCACTCACCTTTAGAATCGAAGCACAACAATACTGAGTAGTCTTGTTTAGTGGTAGAAGGAAGCTAGTAAAGTACTATCTACTATACAAAATTATAAATCTGTTTACATATGTCATCCCACACTATATATACGCAGTAGCGAATATCTGCACAGCGCAATTTAGAAAAGTGACATTTTAAATAGCGCCATCTATCGTTATCGGGTATATACCATAACAAAGTTTCAGTCCACACGGAAGGTGATAAGAACACATTTTTTTTTTCTTTATGGAATAGGTTGACGGACGAGCGTATGGGCCACCTAATTGTTAGTGGTCACCATCACCAATAGACAATGACACTGTAAGAAATATTAACTATTCCTTACATCGTCAATGCGCCACCAACCTTGGGAACTAAGATGCTATGTCCCTTATGGCTGTAGTTACACTGGCTCAGTCACCCTTGAAACCGGAACACAACAATAGTACGTATTGATGTTTAGCGGTAAAGTCCGATGAGTGGGTAGTTCCTACCCAGGCGGGCTTGCACAAAGACCTATCACCAAGGAATAAAAAATAAATACCTAAAGTAAATAATTATACACAAAGATTACATATTCGAAAATTTCTCGGTGCAACAACCAGACTCCTGCTTTGATTCAGATACGAATAGTATGTCATGAAAATATTGAAATGATAAAATGTTCAGAACGTCGTCGTTGGCTTTTGCTGTAGGTGTGTAGGTGATGTTGTGTTTTATTTGTTGTCTGAAGAGTCGTGGTATGAGTTTTAAGCGCGCATTTCATAGATCCTCGACTACTCGGTTTGAATATAAGCAGTAAATTCATTCACAGTTTCTGTTCAATCCACAGTTATCATAGCGCATTCAGTAATGACTAAACTTTTATGTTTTTTTTTTTATAAACAGAACTAAAGTCATCCTTATATTGAATTATGAGAAAGAGGTCGCTGTACCTACATTTTACATTTTAGTATAAAAGGGCATTCATAGTGTGTAATTGCTAACACCTACGTCCAAAAAATTGGTCCCATATATATGATTATATAAATAAAAGCAGAACAATTATCAGTTAAAAGTAAAAATGTCAGCCAGTTAACATAAAATACAGTATTCTTAATACCCAATTACATACAAAAAATACAACTCAAAAGCTTAAAATTATATATTTATGAAATAAACGTTCTAATAATTTTGAGTCCCAATATCAAATTATCCCAAGTTAATAACAACGGAACCGAATCCCTGGCGATGTAAAAGGATCTTGATAACATAATCCGTGCTCAGTAGGCAGTATTCAAACATTATATGAATTATCGATGAGGCTCGAATGTTGGCAGATATTATTTCTTTTCATAATTCAATATTAGTGAAACTGTTTCGGTTTGCGTGAAAGTAATTCCGGATAATATTTCATAATGTTTCGAACGCAACTACAATTTCAGATGCTTGAAATTCAATATTAAAATTCCGAATAGACCAAGATGTTGCAACATCTTCACTATTTCATGCTTCGTATTCATGTAAATCAGTAATGGTTTTCTACTTTGTATGCGCTCACCCTTTTTATCTTCGTCTAAGAAGCTTCTGAATACATTATTATCAATGAACTGTAGCTCAAAGAAAATTAAGTTTAAAATACAGATAAAAAATATTTTTATCGTTGTACTTTACGTAGGACTTTATTACGATTTCAATCATTAATTATAAATATTAAGCCCCACGATGTTTACGTTGCTATAATTTTTCTAGTAGTTAAAGCTGTTATAGAAAATCAGAAGTAACGGTACCACAAACACCCAGACCCAAGAGAACATAGAAAACTAATGATAATCTACATCGGCCAATCGGCCTGGAATCGAACCCGGGACCGTACCGTACGTACCGTGGCGTACCCATGAAAACTGGTGTACACACCACTCGACAACGGAGGTCGTCATAAATTGTAATTAAACGTTATATAATAAATAAAGTCTGTTCAATCTATTCGAAATTCAAAAGTAATCATATCGGACAATAAGAATGAGCGCTTAAGTGTTTTCCTTTTGACCGAAGCAACGTAATTTGAGAAACGAACGTGGAACAACTCCTATTCCGTGTGAAATTAAGAAATATATCCGTTCCGTTGTTCGTGGTCGAGAGGAAATATAAAATGGATAAACTGCAGGGGTGGAGTGCCTAAACGGGACACGGTGAAGGTAATCCTTAGAACATAATCGTACCATAGAAGTGGCGTCTTGACACCAAATGAAACCTGTAGCCGTAGAACATAATAGGATAATCGATTTACATAAAGTATATCATTAAATCTCATTTAATAAAAATATATAAATAATTAAATATATATATAAAACGATCATATATAATTGTTGTTCTAAGGTAAAACTCGCACTGGTGTCGGGGTTAAATCTAATTTTTCCCCCGCTAATGTCCGCGCGCCTCCCTCGCCCGCTTCGCTCAAGGTTGAGTGAGCGCGAAAATTGTAACTTCGCAGAGTATGGAAAATTCAGAAACTGGGGCTTTTAATGTGCGAATGCGATGAAATGCGGATATTATGCTTTATTTTAATGTTGTTTTCTCTTGATTTAATTATTTTTTGTAATTACGATATAAAATATGCCACGAGCACATTAATTTAACCTTTTTGTTGCATAATTTGTGAATACAAATTTCGTTTAAGATAAAACCGTATCATTTACAATATTGAAACATTTTGCGGTGAATATTACTTTATTGAAATTGGTTTATTACCGTGAAAATGAATTTTCATTATACCGTGATATTCCTGTCATTACCTTTAAAATCGATTAAATATAACACGAGGCAAAATTCGACAATTACACTAGAATATTTTTAAATGTCATAAATATCTTTTGCTAGTCCTACAGAATCAATATCAAAATGAAATAATTCTTACAAGTACTTTCGAAACTTAATTTTACAAGTTTCAATTTATTGTAAAGCCGTTTCGCGGTGTGGATCACAACGAGATGAACTGTTAAGAAACTTAACAGATGCTTTTGATTCTGAAAAATATATATCATATAACCTTATTTCATTCATCATCCACTCGTACTTTCGTATATTATAATATACCATATTTATTTATAAACTTGATTAATTATAATGTTTAAACAATATAAAATGCTTAAAGTATATATCTGAAGATATAAGGAAAATTTAAATGAATTAAGAGGTTAAACAATTCTCCTTTGAATATAAAACCTATTAACATTTAAATTAAAGTGAGAGCATTCATAATGCAGGCATGTAACGCTCAAGGCTCCCCACTCACTGAACGCCGGCTATCTTAGTTTTGCTTTCATGTATAAATGTTACGGACATGAGAATTGAATCATTGATTCCTGCGGCTATTCGCCCGCGGTCGGATGTTTGATAAATAATTGAAATACCGTGGTGTGTTCGTTCCAGCTGAGTGTTTTTGATCTCACTTTGAAACTTTCGACATGTTACTTGAGTCTGTATACGCTTTTTTATTACTTTTTTCTAATTATTAAAAATGTCTTTGATAATTAATTTTACAATAAAATAATAAAGGGAAAAAGGTAACTGATGGCAAATGCCTTATTTGGCAGAAGCTGCATTTAATATAAATAAGTCATTTTTTTTTTTTTAATTTATAATGTTGATAATGTTTATCAAGAGAACGAAAATGTCAATCTAATGACAATCGAAGCAAAAATAATCAAGTTTCACTCCATTCGAGTAGGATTAGCAATTGTCATTTTACGAAATCTCTTTTTACCGTGTAAATTTGACGAAACCTACCATGAAAAAGTAAAGTAAAAGTAACAGCCTCTACCCACTGCTGAGATAAGGCCTCCTCTTCCATTACGGAGAGGGCTTGGAACATATTCCACCACGCTGTTCCAATGCGGGTTGGTGGAATGCACATGTGAGAGAATTTTGATGAAATTAGACACATGCAGGTTTCCTTACGATTTTTTCCTTCACTGCCAAGCACGAGATGAATTATAAACACAAATTAAGCACATATATGTAGTGGTGCTTGCCTGGATTTGGACCCGCAATCATAGGTTAAGATGCACGCGTTCTAACCACTGGGCCATCTCAGCTCACCTACCATGTACCGGTTGATATATGCCTATTGCCAATAAATATGAATTAGGGAATGATATTTACGTAATTTTCCGCGATTTCTGAAGCAACGTCGTTGTTAATGTTTCTTTGTCTGGTTATAACATCGAAAGATTATTAATATTGCGTGTCTTTCGAACATATCGGCTGTCATTTCTTGGTACACAGCCGGCAAGCAGCTATTAATTTAGTGGCGTCAAAATGAATTCCTGACAACTAAATTCACTAACCATAAAAATGCAATAAGTGTATACAATAAGTGTATGCTAAAATTATAAGTGCTGTAGTATATGTCTATTTAGTCTAAAGATCGAAAGCCAAGACGAATGTGTATCAAGAAATAAAGAGTATAATACTTTAATTAATGACTTTAATAACATATTACAATATTTCCTACCTCACTTTAATTATAATATTATAGAGGTACCTATTAGATACGTCATAAATATAAACTCCAGTTTACATGAACTTTCGCAGTAAGAAAAGAATAAAGAAAAATGTTATTTAATTTAATAACTCGTAATTTTATTCATGCCTACGTACTGTGCATTGTGCATGTACAAAAGATGCACAGTGGCCACAGATTATATCAAAATATACTACAATTTTTTATGAGTATATGCTCATACAAAAAGTGTATTTTGAGTAATCTCTGAAAAAATACTATTTTAAATATCGTATATTTTTACCCGGTTTACATTTTTAAGAGCGTACGTTGAAGGTTTCTGGGAAGTTGAAACCAACTTAGGGTTATACGCTTTTTTGATGCCTGTATCCTTTGAATTTTATAAACATTACCTATATCCAACGTAGCTCTACAATGATTTGTTTGATATTAAAAACATATTGGGAAACATGCTTGCAATAGAATTTAAATTTTCTCGCTGTATCATGAGAAGCCTTTTATTGAAAAGAGACTGTAAATATATCATTTCCAGCCTGTCTTTAGTTTTATTTAACCACAGACCTACAAACGATGGTCGCGCGTTAGCAAAATTTGTAATTATGTATGTTAACTGAAACGTGACGAACATGTCAGGAATGATATTGACAGATAAACTATCGCCAGTTTTAAAGACATTATAAGTAAATTTAAAAATTAAGAATCTATAATCGCGGCCTCCTCTACGAAAATCATGTCATAGCGCTATGTAAAATTACACCAAACGAGTGGATTTTTTATAGCCGTAATAAATATATTATAAAGTATCAGAAAGTTAATGATGCAATAGTACGTTTAAAAATATTCATGAAAATCCTAGGTGCGATGCTCTTCGGGGCAATTGAATAGCAATGCTATTTCTTGCTCTGCTTGAAAACTTCAGAATGTAGCTACACGAGGGCTCGAGTCTAAAGCTTTGTTGTAGAGCCTTCATTATTTCGTATCACGTCCGGGATCAGAACGAGTAGCGGTTATTGATTGAAGGCCCATCTGAGGCTTTGTTTCTGTAATTAAGCTGCCAATTAAGAGTTTTTTCAATTAATTCCTCAACATCTTTGTTGCGAAATTTTCCTTTATTCTAACATAAAAAGGGGTAATAAATATTTTTATTGAAAGTCAGTTGTATGTTTGTATTTTATTATAAACAAAAATAACCATACGACTAATTTCACTGATTTTGATTAATTATTATTGAAGTGGATCTTAAATCTCTTTAATCTCTTCGTAAAAATTTGGCCAATAGTAAATTGCTTTATGAAACTTTCCAAGTGGACATACCAGCTGCAAAATTTTGTCTCTAAGCCGACAAGTTATAACTGTAACTTACATAATATAAAAATGTCCTGTCCTATCTAATAATCATTTTTAATAAATATATACAAATGTACTAATAAAATTATATAATTTAAGCAAATTAGTTTGTAAAAAAAATACATTTCTTTCTTATTTACAGTCAGTTTTAAAGTTTCCCAGCAGTCGTAAAATCAACGCAACTGTCTTGTCTAGTGTGAACAGAAAGTTGTATTTTAGATTTTTCATCGCAAGGAAAATATAAACTCGAGAAATGTGTAGAATTAAGCCTTGGAGCCATTCCGGCAGTGGACTCTAATTAAATTTTTGCAAATACGCTGCATGAAAGTGTTTTATTTACTTTTATGTTGCTCGTATTTGTCGACTGCGTTTTTTGTTAGGGACTTTGAAGAGGTAATTTTGTTTATTATTTATGTCGAAAATTCATTTAGAGCTTTAAATGTTGCTTTTATAAATCCGACTGTATGAGGATGTTTAGAATCGTCCGTTCCTCGGATTTGTTTGTGGATCTAATGTAATAGTTTATTCAAAACAAATCTTTAGTATGAATGTAATTGACGAATGGAATTAAAACTCATCTCATAAAACCAATACATACCAGTTTTGGTTTTATGCTAATATGTTACATAATTTTTTTAGTACATGTTTAAATTAATCTGATTAAAGTGGTTTTTTTTCAATAAATCAGACCGAGGCTGGAAAGACTGTTCCTCAGAAAACAAGTAGAGATTTTGGTGACATATTGTTGTCACCTTAGCTTTGCGGACTTGCATAAAAGATCATCAAGGTCGATTCGGTCAGTTAATTTTCATAGGATATCCCAAAAGTGTTTTTCTATTATTTTTTAAACTTATTAAAATAAAACAAAAAAATAACGTATTAAAGCAGAACAAGCTTTTAAAGCTATGCATCTTATATTGTAATTTCGTAATGGAAAAAGAAAAGTTGTCGATTTGGTAATAGAGGTGTCGTCGGTTAAAACCCATCTTGTTGCTTAGGCATTGTTGGACGGTTCATAATCTCATTACCACTGAGTGCCTCCACGAATAAATAAACTCTTTTATTATGAGAATTGGCGTTTCGCCGAGGCGAGATTTACTTAGTCACATTTTTGGAATAAAAACCGTGTTTCAATAAAAACAACGCGTGTGTTTCTAAAATTTATATTTTCTAAAACTCATCATAATTATTACATACGTGCATACATTTAGTTTTTAATTAAAGTAATCATATTCAAAGTTATTTTAAGCCATATTAAATCAAATGGTGTACCTATAAACTTTACAATAAAGCATCTTTGTATCGTGAATATCACAACATGACTGCCTTTTCAGAGAGCAGGTCTCAGCGGGAAGAAACGTCCAGAAACATAGTTGGTGTTTTACTTAGTATTATTTATTAATATTAATGATAATTCTGCGAACTTAATACCATACATGTACCCACTTTGAATATAGTATAACAAATATATTACGAAATTAATCTAAATAAAGACCATTTATATTCATAGTTATTTAAATAACACTTTCTACTCTGTTAGTTTACAATAAAGTTTTATTTTGGGTTACTTGTATGTATGAGGCAATTCTGCAAACTCACAACTGCTAGCTGAAGGACCCATTTAATACCTTTATTTAGGAAAATTCTATTTTCAAACGCAATCTCAAATTAAATTTCAATCCTCGGTACCATTTTCCCTCTGGTTATAATTTAATGTGCGGACAAGAGAGAAATCCATAAAATCTAATGGGGAAAATTCCGGGGGCGTCGAAGCCATCGAGATTTATTTCAGTGAGCATATTTAACGACCGTAGATCTTAAGGCTTATTGCATTCAAGCTAACCACTGATTGCTTGGATTATTAAACCTTTGTTCTTTGCTGACTGACTTTCTTAACGATGACCTACAAACTCAATAAGGTAGCACGGAAATATGAGATTTTTAATAATTCAACAGATATTAATATACTTTATTAAAAAGGGAATATTGGTATTTGTTATATACGTATTATTTATAAATACCAGAAAATATTTATTAAGACAAGTAATTATTGTTTATATTATAATACAAAAGGACGTATTATAACCTACAATGAAATTACTTGAGTACAATGTATTACACGGGGGAACATCGCGAATGCATCACTGAACGCTATCTTATGCAAATTACCGTCCAACTTGGCATCAAGCATGTATTCAACCTGAGCCAAGCGGTCGTTGACTTTTAGCTTTGAGTTTTAATCTCCACCTAATGGCCGGGCGCCAATATTATTTTCAATATTTTCCACCTCAATACACGCTTCGATGTTACCGTTTGATGGTCTCATAAACTACCTAGCCTTAAAGAGGCACGCCCATTCCTTCGTTCATTCATTATGGGGGTTGCAATACTCCATAATCTAAACACAATGGACACGCCCTCGGGTGTGAGAAACAATTTTAAATGCAAATGGACTCCCTGAAAGACAGCTATTTATTAAAATTAATCCACATAATGCTCTTGTAATATTGTTATCTTGAGAACCAAGGAAATGAACCTCTTCGACATTGTTTTTAACGTTGCTAGATGTGCTTAACTTTGCTTTTTAATATCACGTCAAAACCACATGACTACAAGTTTTCTACTCGATAAAAATGATAAATTAAATAATACTAGAAATAAATATATAATAATAAATAAATATTGGAAAACATAACGTCCATTTCTCTGTTCCCAATGTAAGCAGCTAAAGCACTTGTGTTATGGAAAATCAGACGCAACAACAAACACCCAGACCCAAGACAACATAGAAAACCAATGAATTTTCTAGATCGACTCCGCCGGGAATCGAACCCGGGACCTCGGTGTGATGTACCCATGAAAACCGGTGTACACACTATTCGATCACGGAGGTCGTCATCATAATTTCTGCTGAAAACTATTAAAATTGAAGAAAATTATGTACCTAAAAAAATTATAAAAATATGTTTAAAATGTTAACTACTAAAACTTTATAACAATATACTTAGATTGATGAGAGATTATTAAGAACATAATATAGTAAAATGTATTATAAGAACGTGATGTTCAAGCTTGTCACGCTCACGTCAATAGTCTAAAAGTCTGAAAGCGACTGAAACTATAAGTTCAGCAACTTATACAATAATATTATACACTTATAACTATTCCGAAACGCGCTGTATCTTTTGATATAAGTTTTATGTATAAATTGTAGTTTCCTCAGTTACGTATAACAATGGAAGTCTTCTATATGATTAATATAGATTTATTTCAAATACTTTAACTTAGCTATTTCATGACGTTACTGTTTTTTCTCATTAAGGTAATCTGATTTTGCAATATATGACGGTAGCATGTGATAGGAAACGTCGACTCAATTGACGTTATGTTGTATTCGTTTTGTATTATATTCTATTCTTTATTAATATAAACGGACAAGCTATTTGTTTGTAAATAATTATAAATTGACTCAAATTCTGCTTAATTTATATATTTTTTTATAATTTTGAAGAAAAGTTCTTAAGATATACAACATACAACAGATTTAACTATTAAAGAGGTATTTTCTTATTAATCTATAAATTGATAAATTATATTCTATATTTAAAAAAATAATCATAAAATATAATATTATTGATACAACAAGTATGTTAATTTCCATAATATATATTAAGGATATACCCGTAAGTCTTGAAAATAAGCCTCGCACAACATTTTATATATAGGCAGTAGGCTGTTATACTAGCATTGTTTTGAATAAGGGATTATGCAAGCTCGCATGGGTGTGAGCTGGAATAGCTAGCATATACAAATCGGACAACATCGTTAACCATCAAGACGAGCGACTGTTTGTTCTTAGTCCGTTTGACGTGATGTATTGTAGGGCACGAGCTTGCGTTACTGAGGACGTAAATAACGGATCAACTGTAGTTTACATAAAATTATAGTTCAAATATCGAGCTGCATATTTAATGCTTTCACGTATACACGATAGTAGGCATTCGTGCCTTAATTGTTCGTATTACTATACTCACGAATGTCAACTATTCAATATGTTTTAATGAGAATATAGGGTTTAGGTATTGTTTTAGTTAATAGAAATGAAACATTTTTTTACGAAAATTATAAAACAACAGCTGTTTTATTAATTGGGTATTGCTCGATAATCTTGATAACGAAGCAACGGATTTAAATTAAATTCCGTTCGGGTCAATGACTTCTCTCGTAAGCTTTTCTTAAACACTAGACTAAGTTTATTTCAGTTTAATGCGTCAGCTAAGTAGTAAATCGCGTGCTTACTTATAAAAGAGGCGTCTGGCTTCCCAGCTCAGGTCGATGGTAAAAGGCCGATGTCTAGCTGGAGACCCGTAATACCGAAAATATTAAGGAATTACGTATTTTGTTTATTAGATGCAAATTTAAAAACGAGTCACAGCGAAATTACGAAAAATATTTTGCTTATAAAATATTATAATTAAATTGATTTTTTTTTGTATATTGATATGAAACATAGGCATTAAAAAAAATTTACTTTAAAGTAATAAAACTGTTATAATGATATTACATAACGACCGTGTCTATATTTAAAGGCTTTCAAATTATGAACGAGATTGTGGTTCTCGAGAATTCATTGCCGCCTTAAGCTTATCTTATCTCGGCGTTATAATTATAACCCTATCTTATTTCTGTTGTCTTAGCAAGAATTTAGTTGGTGCTCATGTGTAGGCACCGAAGGTACGTCTATTTATGTAACAAGTGTGGGGAATCGATTGATAGAGTCAATGTTAGTTGCCTCACGCCCGCCCCGACCGCTTCGTTAACCGACCATGTTACTTTGTCTCTATTTACCTTGCATTATGTACTATAATAATGTACAAATATCGCATTTCAATGATAATAGAAAACGAATACACAACGGTAACGTTTTATTTGTTTTTAATCTGTTTCAGACTTTAAAAACGATTTGATCGTAGAAAAGAGGATTATAGTATTGTTCAATGTTAAAACGCAGGTGGCAGGAGCTTTACCTCTGATGAACTTAATATAATGAATATTAAAAAATATAATAATTGTATTATTATATACAAGAAAAATAACTATTAATGCTGTAATTGATTTTCATTGCGACTTGTTACAAATCAAACAGAGTTAATTTATCTCTATCAAAAATAAGAAGTACTAACCATAAATTGATAAGTATTACGTAATTTTACGCGTGGGAAAAAAGAAAAGCTAATTTTATCGTTTGTCAAATAGTGTAATATTGCCAAATGTACCTCCTAGTATATAATCTACTATGAGCGGGTGCGCTCAATGAGGTCGTATGTACGTGAGTCGACTGCCGCCCTTGGGATACGACCATAGAATATTAACACTCGATGACGGACGTGTTTTGATGACATGACATAGGGCTTGAGAAACTCTGCTGCAAATCATAAGCTTACATTACATGGTAATTGAAAAGTTACACACATTCATAGCGCAGAGAGAAATTGTCACTGAAGAATAAGCACACTTTTAGTTTGTTTTTAAGTGTATGAATGTATTTGTGTGCGTGGGTGTGTAAGTGTATAAATAATTCCTTGATGACAAACATTTGTAAAAAATTATAGAAAAAAAAACAACGACACGATACTATAACTGTCACCTGGGAGATAATTGATATTAAAATGGTAATTGTAAAATGAAAAAAAAAAGCAAGAAATGGTCTGACTTAAAAAATAAATTCAAAATTTTATGTTAGTACGTATAATAAGCAAAAACTAAATAATTTATAAAATGCGTTTGCTTCATACAGAGCACTGATCTCAAGAAATTATAGTCTGTTTTGAATAAATTGATGTGGTTTAATATTAAACTTCAAGACATACTTATATAGTTAATACCGATAAATATGATACGAATCCTATTAGTAAAAATTCTTTTTCCGTTAGAAAGCCATCACCAATAGACGATTTTACTTAACACTATAATCTAAGATAGCAGTAATCAGACACATAACCAAAATTAAAAAAGCGGATGATATGCTGGTATATCATGGTAGAGAACCTTATTTACTCACCTTTCGAAAATTAAAATTAAAGTGTAAATTACTTTGTTGTCATTAACAATTAAAAGAACTGTTATTAAATAAAAAAACAAATTCAACTTTTTGTTACTTCACGCAATATTTTAAGCCATATGAAATACGATGCACTTACTGTAACGCGCTATTGGGTATCGCGACAAAGTTGCTGTCAATTGAAATTTATGTAAAGAGATTTGAGATTCCAGCTTGGTCTGATACCCAGGGGATCCATATTCAAATAGTATTATGCCGCAATTTTTCATTTGATTCCCTCATTTACGTATTGTCTCATACGAAGTGTTATTTAACATTTAATTACAAAAATAACGTGGTATGTATGGTAGTATTTTTAAGTTCCTTCGTTCATTTAGTTTTCAGTAAAGAATAAAGAAAGTAGGTATATTCTTTGTCTGGACTTTAATTAAATAACTAATTAATAGGTCTTTGAAGTAGCCTTTATAAAGAAAAGTTAAATAGTTTGTGAATTCAAAGTGTTCTTTTTTAATTTTGTGACATCCTTATTCTTAAAAAGAAACAAAAGCTTAAGAATAAATACATATTTTTTAAGTTTATTTGATATATTTATAGTGATATGGAAAACATTTTGTGTAAATAATATCTTTATTATATTAATGGAATTAATTTTTCAATATCTACTATATCTGTCTATAATATGTCTTATATGTACTATACTTGTTATTTTGTTTTCATACTGGTTTTTTAGTTAGAAAAATATATACTTAAAATTATATTATAAGCTAACCCGATTTAAATTGATAACAGTGATACATAAGATTAAATAAGATATAATTTTACAGTATAATAATCCATATACTGTTTCTCCACCCACTTTTTTTAATGGTACAAGGGTAGGCACCGACTCAAATGTTATTTCACCAAACAGCAATCCTTACTATAATTGCTTTCTATTTTGCATAACATATTGATGGCACACTGATATAAAAAAAAAATTAAGATTTCTTACAATATAATGTAAATGTATTGAAAAATAAATGTCTCTAAAAGTAATATCCATCTGTACCTGGGCAATTGTGGTTCATTTGCCAGTCCGCAGTCCCATTTCATTAAAAAGACTGACGAGAATTACTTTTATAAACAAAATAGTTTGGAAATAAAAGTAGAGAAAAAAATATTCGCAATACAATTTTGTATTTTCATCAAATTTTCAATGACGATTATGGTTGAATTGCGACCACTGAGCGTACACGAGTAATTATTCATGTAAATATAAAATCATGTCATCTCTTGATTCACTATGCCTGTCATTTTTATTTGATTTAATATCTCATGGCGAAAGAATACGTATTAATGTTTGAATTGATAATTTAATTGATGGTAAAAAAAACATTGAGATAGTAATTGTTAATTACTCTTCGATTTAAAAAAAAAGAATAATCTGGAGCTACTACGTTCCTTGCCGGTTATAACATTTAAAAGTTCCGATATAAGATTATGTGGAATTGATATCAGTATATCAAACACGTATAAACTCAAAATATTGGTTCCTAAATTAACTTGAATAGCAACGCTGATACTCATGATCGAAATAAAGTTATAGTCAATATTATGTTATCATTAATTTAATATGTGTTTCGCGTAACGTCGTCATAGCCTTAATAATATACCTGTTATATATGTATGATGTAAGTCCAGTGATTTTTTAAAGGTGAAAGACTTTGATAGTTTTTGTAACTTAGTAGATATTCCTACTTAGGTTAGTATATTATGTTAATACGAGGGTCACCTCGATCAGTGTCGGAAGGGTTTTAGTTGGTAAAAATTAGTCATAGCCTGATGAACCTCAAGGGCTAGAAAATAAAATTGTTTTTTTTTTTTTAATTTTAAATGAATGACGGTCAAATTGGTGGTCCATTTGTGAGTTCCATTTCTTAAAGTTAATGGTTTTCATTTGCCAAAAACATAGATCATTTTTGGCATATACTAATAATTATATATAAAATATTATAACAGCCTGAAATTCCTCAAATACAAATAGTCGTCTACTTCAGGTAAGAATTGGGGATTATTGAACTACGTTGCTCCACGCTGGGTTAACGAATTTCATTCATCGTATATAGTTTCCAATTATTTTGCCATTGAGCATAAATTACCTAGATATGTTATTGCTAAAGGCCTCCTCTCCCTTTGAGGAGAGGGTTTGGAACATTTTCCACCACGCTGTTCCAATGCGGGTTGGTGGAATACACATGTGGCAGAATTTCTATGAAATTTATCACATGCAGGTTTCCTCACGATGTTTTCCTTCACCGCTGAGCACAAGATGAATTATAAAGACAAATTATCAATCATCGGTTAAGATGCACGCGTTCTAACCACTGGGCCATCTCGACTCATGGTTATTGCTAGGCCATTTCGGATATAATAGTCCAATCAGATATTTAATATAATAAAGTAAGCAGATTTTGTTATTTCTTTTGTAAATAACATTTAAATCTAAAAGTAAATTGCATCTGGGTGCTGATATCCGATTTTCTAAGAACTTTATCGGTTAGTTAGTTCTGGCAGCGCTCCCAATTGCTTGCAGATGGCAATAGAACTCGGCGAAAGTTTTGCAAGGGCATCTTTATAGTTCTAGTTTGATCTTTTCGAGAATAATCTTACAATAAAATGACATCCGTTTTTTTAGGAAATAAATCTTTATTTAAATGAGAAAAAACTAACATTACAAGATTTGTAAATGATTATGTCTTGATTACATTATCCTGAAGTTTAGTTCAAATTACGGTAGTGTAACGGCGCACCCAACACGAAATTATATATTCCAAAATACTCAATTGACCACAAAGTCGACACAGAAAGCCAATCCTGAATTAATTATTATAAACTGGCTAAATTTTACGTTAATAAATTCGTCAAAACGGTATATAAAAACTATATAAATATAATGATTAGTAGAATAGTAACAGCTTGTAAATTTCCCAACAAGGCCACATCTACCTTTAAAGAAAAGATTAGGGCATATTCCACAACGCTGCTCAAACGCAGGTTGGCGGACGCACATGTGGCAGAATTTCTTGCATTACACATGCAGATTTCCTCACTGTGTTTCATTCACAGTCGAGCACGAGATGAAATATAAACAAAAATTGAGCACATGAAAATGCTTGCCTGGGTTTGAAGTGCAATCATCGGTTAAGATGTATGTGATCTAACCACTAGGCCATCTCGGTTTATCTCATGCAATAATTGTATAAAACTAAATAACACAATAAAATAAATTTGACTTATTAATAAAACGTCTTCATGTTAACCAAAAAAAGTAAAGAGATCTAAGAATATATATTAGACACAGAGTTTTCTTAATCAAACATAAACGGTCATACTTTTACAACTAAACAAAATACTTTAATAAATAGTTATTAAACTTAGTATTTTCGTTGCTGTGGTTTATTTGGCATGATAAAAAATGGAAGCTGTCTTACGAGCTCTTTGACAGAACAAGGGTATGTATAATACAAGAGAAATAAAAATGTTTACTCAAAGCCCCGTTCATTGCAAAGTTCCACCTAATGCTAGTTTTTAAAGTTTATGAACATTAAAATATGTTGTTACATTTCACTATGTCTTTCGCGAAGCAGTTTAAAAACTTTCTACGAGATAAAACGAAAGAAATATTACACGCGTAACTGCTTTTACGGTCCGAGAATAGAATAAACGCGCATTTGGTGCTTTATGGATTTTAATCACGAAACGAACGTTTAATTTAAATATTTATGCGTTACGTTTATTGATTGAAGTTATATCTGCAAAATTTTAATTAACGAATGGGATTATACTACATATCTTATGTCGCCTGTGCGCTACTAACCTTGCAATTTGAGATGTTATAACCTCTGTACCTGTTGTTACACTGGCTCACTCACCCTTTAAGCCAAGTGCATTTACAAGTGCTATTTTTTACGTTACCATTGGGGTTGGCTCCCTTCCCTTCAAATAGATGTTGGGAATAATTGATAAGTTTGAGGTACCCAGTTCAGCTTGCACAATAGATGTAAAAGGTCGTAAATCGTTATGAGTCCATTTCCGAAATCACATAAAGCAGATAAACCAAACGGACCAATAAAAAAAAGGTAAAACAATTATTATTAACAACAGTCCATAAACGTCTCATAAACTCCCTACTAAGGAGATCTAGTTTCATGTACTAGGTTTGGTCGATGTTTATTTAATAAATTATTTAATGCATGATATAATAAGCTAGGCATAGAATGTGTACTTTTAGTTTACATCTACAATACTTTGAAAGTCGTTACAATTTCTTAATTCTCATCGCATCTTTAATCTAACACTTTATCCTCGACTTGAAGAGGCTTTAAATTTATTTGCTGCTTTTAATTAAAACTTTACCGAATCTCGTCAAACTCGAATCAGTCCAGGTGAAGAAGTTTAAATTTATACATTTATTAAATTATTTCCAATAGTTTCTGTCTAAAATAATTTAATGCAGAACCTTTTTGCGTTGGATAAAGGTTATTTTTCTATTTTAAGGTTCAACATAGTTCATCAGTTCTCTAATCAATACACACAGGCACGATTTCCTTTACTAATGAAAGCATGATTTATATTGAAATAACGCTATAGAGCTTTCTATGATGTTTTTTTTTGAACATCAAACGGTACTGACAACGGTCTAAATTCAATGAAATGTCTAATTATTTCAATGTTTACAATATATTTAAATAGTTCTAAGGAGGCTGAGTCGAGTGGGTACTTTAGATGATATGACGAAGAAAAATATAGTACAACGTGAGTTCCAAAACGAATGACGCCCTGCAGGCAGGCGTCTAAAAATGCTATTTTTCAAAATTGTACGTAGACATGTTTCAAAGACAGCTAACAAAAAGTATACATCGGTTGACGGGAGCATTGACCTTAGTTAAAGAATATAACTAATGATTTACGGTATATATATTTTCAAATAACAAAGTTTTAAGCAATATAAACTCCACTCTTAAAAGCACTTAACTAACAAATTATAGCTCGGTATTAAAGGAAATTCAAAAGATCCCCGTTGAGTTATATATTATATTATAAAATAATGATAAACAATTATTACTAATGTTAAAGGCTACGAAAATTTAATTAAATTTCCCCTGGCAGAAAGGGTGGTTGATTGAAAAGGAAAATTTTCAATGCTCTGTCATGAAATTAAAGAAATTACGTCACAGTCATGTTCGACAGCTGCCATTTACTCGTTCAACATTAACTCCCGTTTGCTCATTTAACTTGGTTTTACTTGGATTAAAATTTATGTAACCTTTTAAAGTTACACGACTAATATATTTTTTGTTAAAACCGAATATAACATTAATGAAGTTAAATAACCTAAACTTTGAAACAATCGTAAGATTAAATAACTTTATTTAAACTAAAATATAAGATTCGAAAGCTTAACGTAAACACAATTAATATTTGATTTCGGGCAAATTGCTTTACGGTTACGGAAATATAAAACGAAAAGCTTGAGCTTACGAAATACATCAAATAATACATTGCTTAATTCGTTTTATCAAAACTTAACCATACATCAAAAATTTTATCATTCACATAGACCATTATTGTACCCGTGTTATTACAAAGGCTTAAACGGCCCTAGTACATGGACAAAAGGATTCTTGGACCACGAACTTTTCAATAGAACCGTTGATAGAGGTCCCATTGTATGGCTTGCTCGCATCCTAACATATCTTTCAATCGCAATACGTGAGTAAAGTTTATGACGCGTAAATTTACGTTAAGTGTTTGTCTCTCGTTTCTATAGGCCGTTAAATTTCACTTCCATAAGGTAACATGTATGTTATTGGTGTGTATAATGTACTATGAGTCAATAATTCATTAAGGTCAGACTATTTAAATATACAACTTCCATAGACACTTCGAAAAAATTGCTTAATCATTATTATTCTGTTTGTTCTGTATAAGTAGATTTTATCGATCTTCTTTAGCATAAAAATTATATTAAGGAATCGTGACCTCTTGTTCATTTTTCAAAGTAAACAAAGGACGCCAGCGATGTTGTTCGATGGCGAGAGACGACCCGGAGTGCTTATTCGGAAAATCTATTTACGCGAAACCCATGGGTTAAGCTATGTTGAAATATAGATTATACTCCCCCAGCAAATAGGCCTGCGGGGTCTAAGCGTTCTCTCATCTGAAGGACACGCAGTACTTGAGTACGGAGTGTTGTGATTCCCTGTTAGCGAGTGCTTGCTGCGTTGAGCTTTTTAATTAAACCGAGTAATAACTAGGAGGGAACGCAAATTGTTCGTATTTATGTCATAATGGAAACTAATTTCTAATACTTTACATATTTGAAACAAATTTGTACCGCGAAATAATTATATTATTATCTTTAATGCCGGTTAATCTATCTTAATTGTATATTTTTTAGAAGTTTTAATGGTAATTTTGCCTTACTAAATAGTATTAAAATATTTTCTAGAATATTAATGACGTTGATTATTACACATTAATAATAATAATAATATAATGTTTAAGTTACTAATTTACAAAGGTTGATGTATTTAGGGCGCAATCTTCACATTTTAAAATATTACCTGACTAAACATTGTTAGCCATACGCGTATGAAGGGAACTGTAAACAAGCATGTTTATGATAAAAACTTTTACTATTAAAACTGGAGAGTAGAAAATTTTAAATGAGAGCATTATAGACAAGGTCGAGTAAGACCTGCGGGTCATGAACTCGCCAACTGTACCCAGCGGGGCCTTCAATTTACATATGCAATTAAAGTTTTGAGTACAGCTCACAATAACTACACCGAAAATACAAAGCCCACTTTATACAAAGCGCCATTGTTTTTCCAGTATATCAATAAGGTTTCAAAACTGTGATGCCAGTGGAATTTATTTGAGCCATTATTTGTTAAGTAATTTTTTTTATATATTCGTGTTCATTTATTTCGAGATAAATATTTATGTTTATAGAATTAAACCACTTATATTTTGACTTTATAAATCTATTAAAAAACCCTTAAAACATCTGTTTATGCTAATGATAACAAGGTTAACTTATGTCTTTGATATAAATATTTAAATAAAAGATACCAATTGAGAAATCGTTGGCGGTAGTTATAAATACTATTTCTTTTGTTCTTCAAATAGACAAATGCCACCTTAGTCTACCCGTGACCACGAACGCTGTAAAGTGCTCGAAACGTCGGGATGTCAAAAATAATTAATATACGCGATTCAAATCCGTTATAACTAGTTTTATTTAAATTTGATTTTGGTTATTAAAAAATATATATAAAATAGTTTCGATTTATAAAAGCAAATTATTCCTTTGTGGAAAGGTATCAGTTTATAAAAATGTCAAAGGACAACGTCCTCTTCTATTTTTATAATTTCTTACACTTCTAACCATCTTTTATATGTTTTAGCTACATAAGTTATTCCGATGCTAATGGAATTTTGAATAAGCCTTTTGTAAACATTTCATTCAAGCAGCGACATTTCTAGGGAGTTTTATTCAAAGCATAAAAATATAAAAGAAAATTAATAAAAGAAATAGCAAGGATAACAAGGTTAAAAGAACTAACAGATAATTGAAGGATTTTCATGGACTTGTATTTGTTTTACATTTCTTTACGACGTTAAAATAATATTAGGATGTATAATTTATAACCATTGCTTATTATATCTGATAATAAAATGTATCTATGGTATTTGAAATTTAGTTTTATATATCAGAACAAATATATTTAAATTTGCCCCCAAATAATTTTACGCGTGTTTACTGTTTTAACTATAAGTTTAAGCACGAACAACATAATAAGTTAGGCTGAACTGCTGTAACATAAAGATAACGTTGCGTGTTGCACTACAATATATGGGCATTCGACTAACTCCCCCAGTTTTGATATATTTTACATGAAGTGAAAACGATAAACAATTGTCATAGCTGAATTTTTGGGACAAATTACAGATACTTAAATGTAGTCATTCATGTAAATTATCGTAAATGAAAAATCGCTAAGTTTGAGTAAATATTTGGCGTATTTGCAAATATAACAAATATATCATTAAATTGGATATACTACTGACCGAACCAAGAAGTACCTATTTGCTATGAATACAAATGCATTTACGTTAACTCTTTAAGACAATCATTACAAATATTCAAGGCTTACAAGCATAATTAAACAAAATTTACTCATCGATTCAAACGAAACGTGTTGTCTTCTTTAGAAAAGTTTCTACATGGAGCCGAAGAAGTGTTGTGTTTTAAATTTTCCACGCTAAAGTAGAATTTATTTGAAGTACTTTCAATAGGTTTAGTGGCTGGCAGTCCGGAGAGTGTACCTCTGCAGTTGATAGATACTCGAGACTGTTTGCTGTATCTACCCCTGAACTCAACGTAGACGGTCCTACACTTTAAACAAATTGTTGGGAACTATCTGATAGAAACTTTATTTCTTCAATGGCATAGCTTTAGTACGAATTGGAAATAGAGAATTTGGGTTTTAATAGGATTTGGATTGAAGCTAGATTTACGGTTCACGAATGGCGTCTATAGCCTGCCAAACTAGAGTGGGTGTGTAAAGTCAATAAAAAACAAATAAAATAGTAAAACCATTTGCTCTCTTAAAAATGAAACGTGGAGTACAGTTTTAAAACTATACTGAAGATATTTATTTATTAGCCTTGTATAACTTTTAGATTACATTTAATGTAATACTGCCACTGTTTCGGTATGACGATTCTACCGGAAATTTTCGGCAAATAAATTCAATAGTTACTTTTTCACACCAATTATATATTTATATTGTATTGGATAGTGTCAGCTAATAAAAACAAATTTACTTATTAAAATTGCTGTATCATACAACGCCTTTTTTAAATTGACGCCATTTTGATTTTCTTAAGTAAACAAACAAAATTGAATCTGTCATAATTATAAAAGTTGGAAATATAAAAATAAATTTTTCGTAACTTAATACAGAACAATTGAACCGTTACAGTATATTTATTATTATTAATAATGTAATGTCAATTAAAAATTAAAGCATATACAATTAAGTCGAAATTTAATTAAGGAGCTCTTAATTTTCATTAAAATGAAACTTAAAGCCACTGAATAATCTTAAAATTTATTAATCAAATCCGTGCGCGAATTTCTATGAAAGCTTTATTAAGCAAACAGTTTATGTTAACAAATTCATTTGTGAGGTGATATATTTACATAATATATATTTTAACGTGATTATTAAAATATTAATAATTGTTAGTGGTTGGAAGTTTGTTAGTGTTTGTACTCCCAGCTCGTTACTCGTACTACTGCCGAACAGAAATGTTTCATTTTGGCGTATTTCGTAATTCTGGTGTAGGCAAGACTCATTCACCCTTGTCACTTTGTCCCAGTGTAACGTCATAGTTTCTATGGCTGACGGTACAATGAGGGTAAAAGGAATACTAAACATTTCTTACTGTTAACAATCGCCCACAGCCACTTTGTAAAACGTGGGAATCATTTTATTTCTAAATATAATATACCATATAATATTGTTCTAAAAAAGTTATAATAAATATATTTTTCATTTTTAGACAGTTTTGTATATTTTGCTGTACTTGTGTGTAAAAATTACGAAATACAGCAATATGAAACATTGCTGTTAGCCAATATAATAATGTTTAAAGAGAGGGCCCAGTGGCTAGAACGCGTGCCTCTTAATCGATGATTGCGGGTTCAAACTCAGGCAACCACCACTGAATATTCTTGTGCTTAATTTGAGTAATTCATCCCGTGCTCTCCGGTGAAGGAAAATGTGAGGAGGACCTACATTTGTCTAACTTCATAGATATTCTGCCTCATGTGCATTCTATCAACCCGCACTGGAACAGCGTGGTGGAATATGTGCCAATCATTCTCTTCAAACACAGAGGAGGCTTTAGCCCAGCCGTGTAAAATTTACATTCGTACACGTTTTCACAATCATCATAGGTATGTATATATTTGACATATTATGGTATAAATGACATTATATGATAAGCAAAAAGAATATTTTAATTCGGATTAGTAATTTCTGTGACGACCTCCGTGGTCGAGTGGTGTGTACACCGGTTTTCATGGATATGCCACTCAGCCGGGAATCGATCCCGGCTGAGTCGATGTAGATTATCATTTGTTTTCTATGTTGTCTTTGGTCTGGATGTGTGGTACCGTCGTTACTTCTGATTTTCCATAACACAAGTGCTTCAGCTACTTACATTGGGATCAGAGTAATATATGTGATGTTGTCTCATATTTATTATTATTATTACTAAATTTCTACTTTTTCCAAGAGCATGGTGTGAATCTGACATTAATACGGACATGCAAAAAAAGACTGTCAAATTATTAATTACAATAGGTGTCTTCCAATTTATTTTAGCTTATTTATGATAGAACTCATACTGAAAAGTGCGTTACAGTTTGTTTTATAAGAGTGTGAAAAATTTTCAACCGGTTGTTTCTTTAACCGATTAGAAAAGAGCGCTTGGCGCAAGGCACGTGGTGTTGGAGGCGCTCGTCTAGCCAATAGAAACGTTTTTTATGTTCATTGAAAGATGTACCTCATTACCTTCTCATTTATTTTTCGAAATTGTGTTATGTTAGTTGAATAACAATCAAAAGTTTCATTTACGATTTATATATATTTATATCTTAAGCATCTGGTTTGGAATATACTGTTATATATAAATATGAAAAAATCGAAACAAAATTGCATTTATCATTGAATATGAAGTACACAAAAAATCAATTTGTAAGACAAATTTAGTCCATAACTAAATAAGGGTAACTGAAAATGTATACGGCTGTAGTATAAAGTTATATACATATATATACTCTGTTATACTCGCGTAGTTGTGCAGAGCTTTACTGTGCATACAAACGGTAGACGGTTTGCGCAATAAGACACGATATAGGTATACGAATTAATTAAGCAACAACTTCAACAGTGATATCAAATTCTAAATATTTGAACGTCCACAATATTAATTAACTAAATTGACACAAAGGAATAAAATTTGTGTTCATCCCGAGGGAATATATGTCAATTTAAGATCTTACTACTACTAAAAATGTATCATCCAATACAATGATTCTACAATATGAATATATTTGTACTTGATAAAAGGGTGTAAAAGAAATGAATAAAAAACCAAAAGGTCGTCTTGAAATTAATAACGAATAAAAGTATTTAAGGAAATAATTATACCTATGTATATTCATATTAAGTATATAATAATATAATAAATATAAATGAGACAACATCACATACATTACTCTGATCCCAATTTAAGTAGCTAAAGCACTTGTGTTTTGGAAAATCAGAAGTAACGAAGGTACCACAAACACCCAAACCCAAGACAACATAGAAAACTACTGCTAATCTACATCGACTCGGCCGGGAATCGAACCCGGGACCTCGGTGTGGCGTACCTATGAAAACCGGTGTACACACCACTCGACCACGCAGGTCGTCTTATTATTCGTATTCCCAAGTCATTTTTGGGTTAAGTTGGTTTAAGTTGGGTATTTTTTCAAATAAATGTCCTAAAAATACTTCATTAAAGTCATTAATTCAATTCGTTTGTTAATTAAAACTAAAATATCAAGAGTAAAATTAAAAGAAAATTCAACTAAACGTATAATTTATCTCAATTATAGGAAGATGGGTTAAAACCTTTTTTTAGGAGTGTGCCCGTGATAGATGAGGTACAGTTACTTACGGTCCCGCTTGGACCATTGAAACTTTTTGATAAAAAAACATATTCAACGGTACTGTAGTTTCTGTGCAACAGCGGGATGCTCTATAAATCTTAAATTAAACAATAAACGGACCGTTTTCAACTTCATTTCATAAAATTATCTTTGTTTGTTATTATTTAACAAACTTTGTAATATAATTGAGATTTTCTAAACATTCTTGTTAATTAATTAATGAAATTATAACTTATTCGTAACTTTGCTTATATTTCAAGTCCCATCTGTCGTTGTCGTCTACACTATCGCAATGAATTAGCGAGAATGTCATTAATCCATTGAGATAGTGAAGCACAATATTATACATACTTAATTACTTTTAAACTACTAGTTATATAAAAAGATACATAAGATTTTACATTTTGCTTCATTACCGCTAACAATTTAAAAGCTTAAATACATTTTATGTTATAGAAGGGATTGCAATCGCAACTTTAGTAATTTCCAATGCAAAATAGATTGGATTGGTCAATGTAAGTCACTTTATAACCAAAGCACCTTCAAAATGTCAGTCTTGACAAATGGCATTGCTAACCAGGTGGCATCGGATGGGTATGTCATCTGAAATGGATTGCTTTGTGATTTATGAACGGGAGATTAACAGCACTGCTATTGCCAACAACAAAATGAAACACAACCGCTTTTGACTCTTGATTGGAATGCAAATTTTCTCTCTGACAATTTATTATATCTTTTGTATTTCTTACGCGTGATTAGATAAATGAAACATAATAAAATATTACATAGACCACGTCGTATATTGAGGAAAGTTTCGTATTATTTCGGGTTTTATTATAAATATATTCTCATGTGAGTAATCTCATTTGGTTGTTCATTTATTAAAAACAACACTTTACATAAAGTAAGTATAGTAAAATAACAACCTGTAAATTGCCCACTGCTGGGATAAGGCCTCCTCTTCCATTAAGTAGAGGGTTTGGAACATATTCCACCACGCTGTTCCAATACGGGTTGGCGGAATGCACATGTGGCAGAATTACGATGAAATGCAGGTTTCCTCACGGTGTTTTCCTTCACCGCCGAGCACGACATGAATTATAAACACAAATTAAGCACATACATATATATAGTGGTGCTTGCCTGGGTTTAAACCTGCAATCATCGGTTAAGATGCACGCGTTCTAACCAATGGGCCACCTCACGTTACACGTCATTTTATAATAATGGTTATAAGACGATTTGTCTTTATATCGTAGTGAACGGGAATAAAGTTTGTAACTATCAATTTATTTCCATTAGAATTATTAATATTAAGGTCGCAACTATTACTATGTACAAATCGTGACCGCATGGAATGCTGGCAAGGATGTATTTTCTCGTTGAATCGCGATTCCGATCATCTGAGCAAGAAATATATCAATCCTCCCCAGTGGAGGGAATAAGACGCGTTATACTTTTAATTAATATTATATGTGTTTTTTCACTACTACTAACAAATTCAAATGTAACTGGGAAAGTAACAAATGGAAATAAATTTTAATGTTACAAACTCCGAAAGAAATTCCCTAACCAAAATATGGTGGATATGTCATTTTAATGATACCACGATTATTTTATACAGATAGAAATAGCTTAACTTTTACACATTATGAAACATTTGATAGTTTTGTAAAGTAATAAATTTCGAATATTTGTTTTTTAATATCATATCGCTTCACCAGTGATTAATTACATATTATGTGATAATTAACACATTCGCGAACCATATACGTTTTCGATAGCGTTATTTTTAATTATAGTCTTAATAAACTATTTAAATTTAAATACATATAATTTGGTAAATTATAAATAGTTAATATTAGTATTTAATAAGAGTTTCATGTGTGTAGTAGAATAAAAAGTTATAATTTTATTATAATTTATATATTGCATATATTAAAAATAGCTGTATTCTTTGATTAATTTCATGTTTAATAGCTTGACGTTTTAAAGATGATATATAAGCTCAAAAGTATCATAAAGATTATGCAGCTGCGGTTTGCCAAGCACGTAGTCCCTAGTTAGCGAGTTATGTGGAAAGGAGTGAAGAAAACTTTTCGAACTGAAACACAGTTCGTGCTGACGGTATTCTGCGGAAATACAGAAACTTCAAGTTCGTATCTCGTAACAATACGTTATTACATGAGATGATTCTTAATACACGTCAAAACTCGCGAAGACGACACCGCAAGTAACATATTGATCACGGTTGAACTGTTAAATGTACTTATATATAATTTATCTGATCCGACAGATTAAGATAACTTTCTAAAGTCTTTAGAAAAATTTAGATTATAATTGCTACAAAGTAATGGCCAGATTGGACTTTTGAAGACACTATGAATATTAGTAGGTACCAGATTAATGGCAGCTGGAGACAACAATAGAGAATTCATAATCAAAAGCGAATGCGTGTTCCCGGTCAACAAACAAGCAACACGTTCTAATATGTCAAATTGGGCTGTGATCCTCATTATTATTTTTTACGTGGTAACAAATTGTTAATTAGTACACACGCTACCGGGAACTTACGTTCACTTTTGATTTTGTTACTTCAATATAGTTTTCCGTTCGCTCCATCTGTCTTTTGTTTTACAGTCTGAGGTCCATACATAGCGTTTCATCTTTTGTCTTAGCTTCTCCTCGTTTTATTTCATGGCCTCCCTGAGCTTCTAAATTCCAATTGTTCGGTGTTTTCGGGTTTCAATTTCATATTTCATTAGTCGTATTTATTTCTCTAAAAATTTAATTCTGTTTTATTTTATTCGTTTTATGAATTGTAACCTTATATCGGCCACGTTCGTGAAGTCCTATTTATAGTTGTAGGTGTAATATTGTATTACAGAACCTACTTTTTTATTATTTACAATAATATCTAGGTAATGTAATGTCATTTTCTGCTACATATATACTTTCATGACATGTTACAAAACTTGCTAATTGCATTTGCTTTGGCAATAGGCTCATAAATTACTTAACAATTTTTGAGAGATGTACTATAACTATAATTAGCTATTATAAAACTTTTTGTGGATAATGAAATGCATTGTTATTGTTTTACATATTCATATGACAAGAATATTTTTCTTAATAAAATATACATGAAACATCTGGGCGTTTGTTGTTGGTATTGATATTGATATTGTTTGAGTTTCCTATCATAGGAGCATGTTTATTTACACCTTTAATCAACCTAGTGCTGAATATCCCACAGCGTGTTATCAATTCAAATATCACAAACCAACAAAATAATTATCATTATGTTTGCATGCTAAATTATCAATGTGCACTTCAATATTTATTTGATTAAACAATTGAAGCTCTGTTTTATAAATTTAATGAATATTAATTAAAATCATGAAAGACAAAAACAAAGTAAGCGATGAACTAGACCATATGTATTTTCATTTGCCTAAAAGAACTGTCCAAATAAGTCAAATTTGTCTCAATATAATATAAATTAAAGAAAAAACTTATTTAATACATTGATATAAAATATTATATGCAAGTAGAATTAATAATATGCCTGTAATTTGTGTTTATCGTTTCAATGATTCTTTACTGGAAATGAGTAGTACAAAAAGATTCTACATAAAAATAAAGTAGTACGAAAGGGTATATATATTTATTATAATACATTTAATAAAATATTTTCGATGCGGTGAATGTTAGGTTGTATTTGCATCTAGATCTATTTTTGAATTTTGATTACTTTACGTGTTATAAATTTAATTAAACTGCGAAGTATCGCAAATTGATTTAAGACCTTTTAAATACCGTTCAAATTTATTTGAAAGTCCTCCAAGTCTATAATATATTGGGCAATGTTTTAATTACCTAATGGCTTGTGGCGGCAACGAGGAACGAGGGAAGTGGGACGTTGTAACAAGTGTAAGAGCTTAATATTAGGTATTTATGAACTCAATTTAATATGGAAGTAACGACGAGGCTAAATATTAATTTAGTTTATTGTTTAATTAGTTCACTAAAAGTTTGGTTAAGATTACGCGCATGACTAAGTTCCTCTAAAACTTGGGAAATAAATTAAAAAACTTACATCAGATTATTTGATACTTATGGATCCATAATCGAGTTGTTGACTTAATGGATGAAAAACGAAAAAAATTCTAAGATCTAGAATTATTATTAGTAATAACATTTTATTTTTTCTCCAAGCTCACATATAACAAGATAATAATGAAAATATATTTTCATGTCATGGAAAAATAATGCAGACGAGTGACAATATAATCTTATAAAGAGAAAGCTTAGCATGGAAGTAGAGAGCCAAAAATATAGATAACCCATAAGATGACGTGTGCAAGAATCACGTGTGCAAAATAGGGAAAATAAATATGATAAATGATTTCTCTATATAAGGGATAGACAATGGCAGACTAATGATGATTGGTTCTGGCACTGTCTGAACATTTAATTACCACTCATGAGTTGAAATATACACAAACATCAATACCATACTTTCCTGTGTGCTAGTATGGTGTGTGTGAGTATAATTACAAGGTAGAGGGATTATATATCAGATCTAATTGTTAGCGAAGTATTAATAATGTCAAACCGTCCTATGATTATATTTCTTATCGCTTTCATCAATATCAGTGGACGTACAAACAAAAGCGATACGATGTCGCAACGCCATAATCGGACGACACACGTCACATCATAGAACTCGAATCACTACATATTATAAAACAAAGACCCCGAGTCGCGTCTGTGTGTCTGTATGGTCGCGATAAACTTCAAAATTACACCTTAAAGGGAGAGGAGGCCTTTAGCCCAGCAGTGGGAATTTACAGGCTGTTTTTGTTTCACTTATAGACAGAGGGTTTTGTAAAAATGTTAAAATTGGACGACAATTCTAAAACATATCGAAAATTTAATAAAAATATATACATAAAAGGTAAAACATTTAAGTATATTTATGTCCATCCCTACGAAGCCGGGAAGGGCCGCTAGTTGCATAAAGAATATTTGAGTTACTGATTGCTGATTATTTATGTACGATTTATTTTATTTTGACCAATTACGAATTAACTCTAAATGTATAACAGCAATCCACGTTTTGCTCATAAGCAAGTTTAACAGCAGTACTTATGTAATATAATATTGAAATGTAGCTCCCTAATGAAGGAAAAAGGTTTTCCGTTCCCGTATTTACATTTCCTACTGCTTTGATCGTACCGAATATTGCCGCAAGCAATATAATCACTGGCCTTTTTAAAAGATTCAAGCGATTCCGAATGGTATATTATAAGTCAGGGCTAATATAGTGTTTATATAAATAAAGGTAATAAGCGGGATTAATGAAAAAAATAATGATTTTATTAAAAAACAAGTTTAGTCTCGGTATGGATTAAATTAATAATAATTTCATAAATACGAGTATGTATTGCGTTTAAATTTTTATAAACTTTTACGTCATTTGCCTATAATTTGCATTACAGATCTATTTGTTAATTCATTTTATAATAATTCAAAAAAAATTAAAAATAATTTATATATATTGTAATTTCATTTGATCGGGATGACAAAATAAACTCAAGTTTGATAGTAATTAAATTTTCACTCAATCTTACAAAAAAAAAGAATTTATGTGTTTGTGCCAGTTTTATAATGCACACATAAAATAATATATATTAAAGTTTAACAAATTATTACACAAGTAATTAAAACAATGATGTTATAAGTACATAATAATGTAGAATAAATAGTTTCAATTATAAAATATATGTAATAATGTGATACAATTAATTATGACATTCTATGACGTAGCACCCTATTGGAGGTTAGGATTACTAGCTAACAATATATATATATATATATATATATATATATATATATATATATATATATATATATATATATTCCTTTAATATCGATCGCATTACATTTTTGAAAATGGCAATATTGTATCTCTACAATTAATTGTAAGAAAATTACTGTTATGTAAAGTTAATTCCGACAACAAACCTGATCGCCTTTATTATTAGATCATCCCTTAGACTGACAATGACGAATAGACATCGTTCGTATTAAAATGATGGATGATACTAACAAGACAACGCCCGCTTATTACTTAGCGTTATCTATTCATTACGATATTTACAAACTGCATCTAATTTAAATATTATGTCAGTGTGTGAGACGTGATACAAAATCTCTTTGAGTACGTTTTAATTAAAGTATGAAGTATTCAAAGGCCGCAGTGACAAGCCCTGTGCAACTTTGTAAGTTCGAGAATGTGTGCCGGCATAAGTTTTACATGCACTTTGCGAGTACGGGACTCTTGCATTAATATTTAAATTTTTGATACTGATGATTACTTTTGACGTATATTTTTAAAACTTTTATATACGCGTGTTTTAGTGATTCAATAAATTTAATTAATATGATAGCATGCATAGGTTTAATAACTGTGTATCAAGTAAATCCTTAGTGGAAAGTATGTCACCAAATTTTGTTAAATAACCATTAATGGGAGCCGAGATGGCTCAATGGTAGTAACGCGTAGATCTTTACCAATGATCGTGGGTTCAAACCCAGGCAAGCATCACTATATTTCGATATACTTAATTTGTGTTTAAAATTCATCTCGATGTCTGGGGGAAGAAAAACATCGTGATGTGTGTCTAATTTTAACAAAAGTCTGCCTTATGAGAACTCACCAAACCGCATTTGAACAGCGTGGTCGAATATGCTCTTACCTTCTCCTCAAAGAAAGAGGAGATTAGCTCAGCAGTGGGAAATATTCAGGCTGTTACTATATTATATATGTTTTTATCCTATCGATCCATAGATCGATTTCATTTTATCCGCTCACAAGCGATCTATATAAAAATAAATTTTTAAATAATATGAAAATTGTATTTCGATTGAATTTTAACTTGAAAATCTAGAGTAGCTGGTTTAAGTACTCTGTCATTAGGTCTTCGACCATAGCTATTGTTTTTACAGAACAACCATCTACAATGTTTTTGGTACCACAGAATCACTATTTATATTACTGGTGAATAAAATATATGAAATAGAATTACCTTTTCCACTTGAGTTTTACAGTTTCCACCAGCATTTGTTGAAAGATGTATAAAAGAAATAAAGTAAAAAACAAAGTAGGACGTGCAGTACCCGTATCGATTCTGCGTGGTAGTCTATTGGATGGTTTGGAACGAAACTATATTTAACTGCTTGGTTGGTCTCGTGTCTATCTGATATTGCTAATCATGAGAGTTCCTGGGGTCGAATCCGAGGTCGGCACATGTATCGATTTTATGTCAATATGTAGCAGTACGGAATTTGTATGTTGACAGTTGTTGTATAAACTTATAACTTATACAGTGGTTGAAACTCGTACATGCTAATAAATGTTTGGGAGGTCAAACCCACTCAAGTGCCACTGAGTTTTCATGTGCTTAACTTATGTTTATACTTCGTTTCGAGCTCGGTGGTGATGGAAAACTTCGTGAGGAAACCTGCATGTGTGAAACTAGACACATGTGAATCCACCACGCTGCTCCAATGGGGGTTCATTGGATCAGCGTGGTGGAATATGCTTCAAACCTTCCCTCATAGGGAGAGGAGGCCTTAGCCTAGCAGTGGAAAATAGACATGCTGTTGTTGTTGTAACTCGTAAAGCACGTAATGTAGTACTCCTAAATCCGAACCCTTATCATTAGGTATTTGGGTTTGCGCACATGTGCGGTTGTATTGCGGTTGTGCGCTATGAAGACAGTAGCTGAATCCGTGATCATCATTAGTAGGATCAATTAAATCAAAAAAAGTCAGACTATTTCGTTAAATACATAAATTGAAATGGATCGACCCTGTTACTGGTAACCGTAATTCGTAACTAAATGATTCAAAGTAAAAGTCACCAAATGAAAAATTAGTTTAATGTAATCGCAACTCATTCCCTCCGCCTAGTAACTTTTTTTTATGCAAATCGAGGAAGATGTGACCTGATTTTTAATGACACTGCGCAATCACTTTGATGAATACTGTACGCGTGTCAGATTTGCATAAAAGGCCCTCGTAAAGTATATTTTAGAAGAGTTGAAGTTTAAGTTCGGCTCGGCTCTTTGTGATTTCAAGATAGAAGTCAATTATTTGTTGACGTGACGACTGCGTTTATTTTTTCAGATGATTTATTACAATAAAGGTTTTTAAAGATATTAATTTACGAATTAAAATAGTATATAAAACATTTATCTGGAATAGAGTTTATAAGTAATCTTCATATTTCAACTCATTTTTATTAATGACGATAATGATTGGATGTTTTTTTAATCTTTGTAATAAATAAATTAGTCTTGGGGTAGATGTTTAAAGAAACGTGATTTTCATGGGTTATTGAGGCAATAGAAACTTGCCATAGAAAATTATGTCATTAAAAATATGATATTTATTACAGATTTTTTTTATTTTCATTATAAGTATTTAAGTTTTACAAAGAAGCCTTTTTATTTATATAGAAAATTTTAGTGAATTCTATTTTTTAGAGATAATCTACATATTCCAATGCAAAAAAATCGAGTATGTTTTTTAAATGACACGTTTCCTGTAATAAATGTCAATGCATGCATTGAAATAAACATTTTTTTTCTTGTTTTGCTGCACAACTCGGTTCTCAAAAGGATTGACAGGGCAATTACATTTCTATCTGACGTCGGACTATTTTGACCGCTTATCATAAAAGTGGCGCTTAAAAATGTACTACATATTTTTTTTTGTTATTCCCGTTTTAAAGTGTTGAATTTCGTTTTTTATTCTATGCATTACAAATCACACAACGTTATGGAGCTTTTAAATATTTTATTTTACGTCGATTAAAAATTCTATGTGAAATACATAATTTTTATAAAATAATGAACTCATGAATCAATTGTTGGACTAACTTGTTATTTATATTTAAAAAAAAATAATTGTCGTCAATAAAAATATATTTAACGATATCTAAATAATGTGCCTACTTAGAGCAAAACGCTTTAGGAATTTTAATCAACATTGCGGCCAATACCTGAAGTTGTCTCAATGATCAAGACCTTCTCAAATTGCCGCCTTAAATAATTTTGACTATATTCTTCAGGGCTTAAATTAAAAAAAAGGCAATTCGTTTCGTCAATTTGCATAACAACCCACTTACATTACGGAGCACGTACGAAAGATCCGTGATGTTGTTTTATTGAGAACAGGAGAAGAGGTGCGTTCAAATAAACAATATTGACGAAACTGATCGTAAACAAAATATAAAAATGTAATTTTATATAAGACCTTCCTGTGTGAACATTACAGAAGGTTTTCTCGTGTTGATTTATCTTTAACAAAGAGAATGACGCATGTTCTTTAAGGAATTATTCGTTTTCATGAAGCTATTGGGTTATTTTATAGCAAAGGGTTTCTATATTATGATTAGTTCAATTCGTAAAAATGATAAACATTTCAAAACAAAAATGATTACATGTCGTTTTTAATTGCTCATAAAACAATAACTAAATTCGAAGCTAGGAGTGAAAAACACTAAAACATTATTTCTTTTCAGAAAAATTCGAAATTATGTAACATACTTCAAAGGTACGCCTGAGGCTGCGTAAAAACGTTTCCTTCGAGTTTTCACTATATTACACATTTTTAAATAAAGCACATTTAATCTTTAAATTATGAATTTTGACTCAGCAGTAATGAAAATATTTATTTATATATTTTATAAACAGGTAAAGACATAAAAAAATTTAATAGAATTATTATGGTAATCGTTACGATTCATCTTTAAGATTACTTGATATTGAGTGTGTTCTTGGATACATTTTTTAATTATTTATTTACTTTAAACCTTAGTTGTAACGACAATTGTTTTCGTATTTGTTTTTTTTATTTCACAAATACCACGATAATAATACATGGTATTTCGTAGAATTTTTATTACCTTTGAATGTCTGAACGCCATTGTTTAACAGAAAGTTAAATAAATGTACATAATATGACCGCTATAAAATACAAATACTTGCAATGAAAACGACTGGTTTACTGAAATAGCAAATAACGTTGAATGAAAGGGAAAAAAAGTACGTTAACATTATTCTTTAATAAATATGTAACAGAATTTTAATGTTTATTTCCATGTGTACTAAAATGCAGAAATCGTTAACATATATATAACATGTATATTATTTCAATGTATTTTGAGTTATTAAACGAAATTGTAATTACAGTAATCAATGAAACTCTTTAAAAAAATTATGTGTCTAAACAGTTTTATAGTAAAATAAAATGAAAGCACACGAAATCCTCCAAATCGTATCACACGTTGATGCCTCTTGACCGACATTTTTGACCTATTTAGAGCGCAACGAGGGCTTTTTAATTAAAATATGTATCATCATAATTTTTATCTTATTAACATTATTTAATTTTGTAGCCGCAATTTATAAAATAATGTGTGAACCAGATGACAAAATAATCAATTTTAAAATTATCAGTTGAAATTTTGAAAAATTCTCAAATAAATGACTAATTCTACTTTTCATTGTTGCAGCTCACTCCGATCACAGTCTTTCAAAATAAGGATACAATCAAACGGTTGGTGTGAGTAGGAATACTTTCTACCGTTCGAGTTTGATGGCGACCATGCGGGGAGGCGCAGGTGGATAGCATGATAGCGCCTGCCACGGCGGCCTAATGGCGCTTGTGCGCCGGATACTAGGCGACGCCCAGGTACCGCAATTTGTAATAATTTGTTTAAGACAGTTTAATATTTGAAACGATTTTATTTTTAATATGTATTTAAAAAAAAAAAAGTTTAATTGAACCTTTTTGCATACGTCAAACGTCACAAATCCTTTGAAAAACTTACTAGACGTGAAGATTGAGACGAATTAATAGAGTATTCTTTTTAACATTTATTTATCCGTAAAAGACAGCATGTATTTACTCTTTATAATTGAATAATATTTCATAATTATTTATTTTTAATATCTTACAGATTAAGTCTGTAACATCAGTTGTAATGTTGTTTACCGAAATAGAAATTTTCTTGTCTATAATATTTGTACAGAAACATTCGCATTAGTACACATTACGTTATTGATTTTATAATATAATGTCTGTTTATTTGTATAAATAACTGAATGCTGTTTATTTATTTATATTGTTTCTCTAAACCTCAAATGTAAATTGAGCTCCCCTTTAGATTTTTATAACTATAAAAAACCGCGGTGTTGAAAAATGCTATAAAAATACGAACGTTTTTCAATTGTTGATTGCTATATTATAATACTTATGAAAGAACTGTAACTTCACGCGTCACATAATCTTTAGAAAGAAAATCGTGTGTAAGCACATCTCTTCATTTTCACGTTTGCAAAGTGTTTTCGTTTTTAATTATTTATATTTTTATATGAATATTTTATTTTAGTTTAAAAGTTATTTCAATAAACAATTATTTTTACTTACGAATGCAAAATAAAAAATCGCTCTTCCAAAATATTTTATCATTAATCAAAGTTTAATATTATATTACATCAAATTTGTTGTTTTAGTGATAACTGTTTCACGTACACCAAGAAAAAATAACCACCAACCGTAATTAATGTAGACTTTACATTAAACTGTATAAGAGCCGTAGGCGTAGGGCCTACGTTACCTTATAACTCTTCGATTTTAACCAAACCCTCAGGGTATTTCTTACAGTAATACGACCTTAAAGAATAAATATGTATGTATTTATTAATTTGGTTTAACGGATGCATAAACCTTACATCGAATTTTGATAAAACCTGGAGATATAGAACCCTCGATCGAAGCATAAGTTATTACATTTTGGTAAAGTAATTAAGTGTTCCCAGAGAGCAATCAAAATACATATTGTTATAACTTTGTATCCAAAGGCCACGTGAACAAAGTCGCTGGAACAGGCCGTATGCCCTTAATAAACCCAAGTTTGATTGAGTACTGGTAGAACATAAACCTAAGCCAGGTAGCCCGTAATTATATTGTACTGCGTTGTCAAAGTTTCATCGAAGTGTTAACATCGATTACAAAGTTCGTTTCAATCAGGGAGCCGAAGCTGCCTTAGCTATTAAACAACCATTATGTTAAGCGATGTTGCCAAAGCAAAGCAAAGCAATAATATTTAAAGACTTTTTATACGCATATAAAAAATTACATAAAGTATGATTCTAAGAAAAACCTTAATCAACAGAACTAAAATCAAAATCTTTAATATAATGCATTTAATTCATTATTGAAATTTGCTGCGTAGGGAATATTTATTGTCCAAAATAAAAATGAAATAAAAAGTAAGGTTTAGTTTACCGTTTGAAATATACATTAGTCAATTATGAGTCAGTGTTTACGCAAATTCTGCTTTTATATGAATGTTCATTGAGTCTTTATAATTCTTGCGGTAAATCGGATGAACCTAAATTATTATCGTCTGGTTTTTGTCATATTTAATATTTGAATTTTGACCTCGATATGGAGCGAGTTATTATTTTTTGTGGTAGTTTGAATTGCTTTTTATATTACTAAAATGACTCATGAATTATGCGATCACTGTTTGATTTATTATTTTATCGTGAAAGTTATATAAAAAGATTCTATTAACTTTTCATACATACAACAAATGTTTTATACATTTATTTAAGTTTTATATTGCAACATACTTACATATATTACGTTAATTATATACATATTTTCAAAACATAAATCTTCAAATATACAACAAGTTAACAAAATGACATTTTTTTTAAATTATATGTTTAAATATAAGACGCGCTATGGATTACTTGTGTTGTAAGTGTTGACGGAAAATATCGTGGGAAAACTTGCACGCGTCAGATGAAATTCTGTCACATGAATATCCAATCAACCAAATACCAACCAGAGAGAAGCAACATATACATATATAATAAAAAAAGAACACGTGATAGAGTTTGAAAAAAAAAAAAAACATTTTTTAGCTTTGAAACGAATATATGAGTTTACTTTATTTATTGCAATTGGATTCAGTTATTTTGTAACTGGGAAAAATAGTTGCTGGTTTAAAAATAAAATCTTGTAATTTTACTTGGTGGGCTAGACCGTCTGTGGAGGTACCACTCACTTATCATATATTCTACAAAGAAACAGCTATACTTAGTATTGTTGTGTTAAGGTTAAAGAAGAGTGAGTGAGCCAGTGCAACTAAAGACTAAAGGAGGGTTGACAGCTTAACTCCCAAGGTGGACGGCGGAGTAATTAATATATCTTACACCGCCGATGTCTATAGTTGGTGATGATAAATATTATCAGATCACAATTGCAAATTATTTAATACAGCAGGCGAAATAAAGAATGCGACGATTTTTTTAAATTGCATCATTAGATCCTATGATTACTCTCTACATGCAAACAAACTAATTTTTACTCTCCATAACTTAAAACATCTCTATAATTTAGTTTTAAGGTATACAATCTTATTTGTTTTCTTATTAACTCTTCACCAGGCGAAACTTCGCAAAATGGTAGACGAGCAAGTGTCGGTAGGCACGAGAGTCGAGGCAGATGCCGAGCCGGAGCCAGCGGACCCACTTATCACCCCCGCATGCTCGGCCCTCGACAGAAGTGATGACCCGCGCCCTGTCCCGCCCGAACGACGCCTCCTCATCAGCACCCTTGACAAACCGCGCAATGGATCGCTGAATGGGGACAAAGAAGGCACGTTGAATAGGTCTACGCGACTCACGATCAAGAATGGGAAGGATAATCCATTTATAGGTGTGTTACAAAAGTACTTCAGACATAATTCTCATCATTTTATTTTAGTAATATTTAAAAAATATTCATGGATTAATCTTTATTGATTTTAGTATGTACAACATTATAATGCTATATACTACTACATACTACATACTATATACTCTTAGTTTGAAATTGTTGTTAACTAATAAAAATATAATAGTCAAAATTAAATACGAAAGTTATTATTATTTGTTATATTTGCAACATTAGTAAAATGTTGTCTCTTGTTGTGTTTTTTTTTTTATAACAATACGAAATAAAATATAATAAACCATATGTATTTAACACAGGAAGTATGTTTTAAGTTATGATTAGTATTTAGAATAACACAACTAATTAAATTTGATATATTTCTACAGACTTTGACATATTTTATTTTTATTCAACAGTATCCTCCCCTGACGACGATAACAAGGAAAACCAGGCAAACGGAAAAATAGATTCACCAGTGAAATGGTCCACGCAAAATGGAAGTGACAGTGGAACGTATGCCGAAATAGGCACTGCAGGGAACAGTAACAGCGACAGAAATGTTCTAGACCCCGCTGATAGCTCCGAGGAAGAAGTTCCTTTGCCAGATGCAACTTCCCCCGGTAGGAGTAGTGATGGACCGGAACCTAGAGCTGATATAACAGCAACTCTTGAAGGAGGTAAAATTTATGAAGTTCATTGATCTGTAATAAATCTGTAATATAAATAAAAATGAGTGGCCTACATTTCGAACATATTGATTTACTTTCAATTGAATCCTGTAATATGTCGAATCAACAGTACTTAAAAATCCTAATTGATTATGATAAAGTGTATTTTAAAAATAAAATCGTGCGACGTCTTATTTTCATCAGCACTTCATTTTATATTTCTATTTTATAGGTTCTACTATTATTTTAGAATAGTGTACATTAATGATGAACAAACGAATATCTGTGTCTGAACTACAGTTTAAGCTCTTGTTTTACTTAGTGTATAAAACAGAAGATAATAGTTACTAACTGGTCGGGCCGGCATGTTTGTTTTGCTGATGAAGTAAGTTTCGAGTTAGTTGGGAATTCTTCAGCAAAGCTGCCGCTACTAGCTATTATGAATCAAGTCTGTATAAAACTAGGTTCGCTATAACTCAGACAAACAGCCTCGTTAGTGCTAATCATATGTGGATTGTGATAGATATATTATAAAATGTAATAATTAGGTGATTAAAATTGAATTAAAAATAAATTTGCTTTGATAATTGACATAAAATTGTAAAAACTAATATTATATTCTTTAGTATAGTGGCTAAGATTGATCTAATAATTACTCCCGGTATAAGTTTTCTACATACTCTGACGATTTTAAGATAGTTTTCATACATTGCTCGTCGACTTAGTGGAATATCTCGCGCACTAATGAGCCACTGCCGTAGGGAATAAGCTCATTTGCGACTGCACAGCCAGCTAACTTCGCAAGAAAGAAACTTTCCGCCTGATGTTGCAATTTGTCATTTAGTTTTCGCTACCTTTTTAATTAGCGTCTGATAATTAGAAGTTTTCTCACTTTTCTTACATTGCAAAATAAAAAACGTTAATTTCGTTAACTTCTATTTGAAAATAATTTAAATTGAATGCATTTGTTATGTAACTGTAACATATTTCGAAAAACTAATCAACATCGAAGTTCTTGAAGAGGAAAAGTTTTGCTCAATAACTTCTACGCACATGAATTTTATTATGATTTTCCCGTCGTAATTCATCTTTATTTGACGTGAAACTCCACAATAGACAATAATTATACAATGTATAATGAATGTACTATAGTTTATACTATAAGTTGTGATTAATATACGAAATAAATCTTTGAATTCTTTCATTACGATACTACAAGTTTTACATATAAATAATGAAGTGTGCAGCCTGAAGAGCTCGTTGTAAGCTTACTGCAGTTCGTTACTAAAGTAGGTCGACGTCGTCACCCAAAAATTTAATTGATTTATTATTGCAGGGAAGTTTATTATTTTGATTATACTCTGTTTTCGTATGTTTATTTTATTAATGTGCTGAAGATATATTCTAAAGATATTTAAATATCATCTCCAAAATTCTATTTACGAATATTTTACAAAATTATTTTAAATGTAGAGCATTTGCTCTTCCATTCATTTATCATATGTTCAGTCGTATCCTTAGTAATTGCATAATTTCGCAATTCATAGAACAGTCTGACTAAATACATCCTACTCTTAGTATTATTTTTAACCCCCTTTTTACTCTCATACATATCAACATATTAACTTCAATTTTCTGTTATGAACAATGACCTTGAAACGTACGAGAAATAAGCATATGTATATATAAAAATTAATATCAAGTCCAATACTTTTTTTAGAATCATTTAGGTGAATATAAACTTTAAGTATAAAATTGGATCGATAATCGTATATTATAAATTAAAATCTAACACTTAACCAAATGTAAAAATAGATGCGCCGGCGATTCGATTCACTTCATATAAATTCAATTACAGCATAAAATAAACATAAAAAAAAATTTAAATAGATCTTATAATACCATAAAGCGTTCTATAAATTATTTGTCTAGACGTTTTAATGGAGAATCGTAGTAGGAGTAAATAAATTCGCATTTATGTACTTTTCATTTACTTGGTTCGTTTTAGTTATTTATTTCTTTTTTCGAATGAAAAGGTTCACATTACTCATTAAAAATATTTAAGAGCGATTTTATGTATCGAAGAAATATTTTACAGTTGTAGAGTTGCAATTTTTTCCTGTACAGTACGAAAGGACATATGTAGCAAAATAAACACAAGGTTTTATGTAGCTTGTAGAAGAATAGCTGAAGTCAATATATTTGAGTGTTTACAATAAAACAGGTCGCGTACACACCTGCGTCCTGCGCCCTGACGCATGATAAAACGAATAATCGATTCGTCTGGACGGGTTACGGGCTTTCGTGACTGTGAGAACTTTTGCGTTGGTGCAATGTTTACGTCCCCATAACAGTTTAAATTTATACATTAACCAACATAACTTTCGACAGTTTTTCACATTATTAAAGGCTGATAACGTTGCAACGTAACAATTACGATCAATACTAATGAACCGGGAAATACCTAATGGTCATTTCCTGTTTAGTACATTTTTGTACGCTATTACAAATAGAAACGAAACATCTGATAAGATTTGTTATTGCGTTTTTATTATAACTTGAAATGCCGATGAAAGTAAATACAAGAAAAATAAATATATTCATTTTATTTTAACAGTTCCGGTTAGCTATTTAATTGATACAAAGTACGTCATATTAAATTTTATATAATATATATAGTTTGATATTCTGTAGTAACTTGTGATTTTTTGTAATAAAGTAAACCCATATCGCATTAAATTGGCCTTAAAGAGTGTGTTATGTTTACAACGTAAACACAAACAGGTTCCGGCTCCCCGGGAGGGCGCTCAGACCGGTCGCGGCAGGAAGAGGTGCCCGCGTCCCCGGGGATGCTCACCGCGGCGCAGCTGGCCCGGCGGCTACGTCTTGAAAACGAACGTCTGCAGGTCGCCTTTTTATTTTCCCCTGTTTTTCAGAATCGTTCGTAATTTATAAGAACAAAGAAAAATTCTGTCTCTCATTAATTGTTTTTTTGTAAATTTAAAGACTTTTGCAGTGGAATAATAACCTTTTCCTTTGGTGTCGCTTTGAATTAAATTTTAATTTTTAAATATCCAACGGCAATTTTATGCTTCGTAAATCCGAGGTTAAAGTAAATTGAAATTGCTTATACTTTATTTAATCATTATTATTAAGAAGTATATATGTATTTAATAAAAATGTTTATGATTAAAAAAACCCATTTACTGAAACCGCATTGATCTCTAAAACAAAAAAATCTCTCAAGCTACTACGTACGTTCTATTCAAATATATGCAGCTACCATAACAGATGGATGGATGGCTTAAACAAGTAACTTAAATTATAAAATATAAAAGCGCCCAAGCTCAGCATGTATACATACTCGCATTAAGGTAGATACTTCGCGTGACTCACTAGTCACTTTAACATGCTTACGGATGGTAATATCGGGAGAAGTTTATAAATCGACAGCTATTAATCCTCGATGCAGGCGGAACTGACGCGTGTACGGCGTTTGTTGGTAGCGGCCGCGGAGAGGGGAGAGGCGGGGAATGCTTTGATAGAGAGGGCCCAGGGGGACTCACAAGATGGCACACCTCTCGATCCGCAGCAGTTGGAGAAGGAGCTGCTTCTGGCTAGAGAAGCTGTTAATTGTAAGTTTTATATTCCTGTATGAAAGATATCTGATTAGTTTAGCAATAATTATGTATAGTTGCTATTATGTTATGACTTCTTAAGCTTATATTTAAATACATCATGTATTAAAAAATCCCTTTTATATATCTATATTTTTTTATAATATTTTTAATACACTTTAAGGGATACTGATAATATTTAAAATAGATAACTTTATTATATCGCAAGTCAAGGCAAGTTTACGTAGGTACACAGTATTTAATCAAAGCATCTTACGACTTCCATCAGGAATGTAACTACAAAGTAAATATTTCATAATGCCGTAAAGTGAACGAAGTGAACGAAATTTGCTCAAGCAACCGTTCTTGATCGGAAAAAGAAGTACGAAGCCGACAGTTTGATAAACTAAAGTCATAATGTTTTAGAAAGTATCTGGTCGGAAAAGTAAGGGTAAATTAGTTTACGAGTCACGTTAACTCCGGAGTTGGACTTTGACTTTCACCGACATTTTTAGTGAAGACTTTACCTTAAATATCCAAGCGAACTATATAAGTCTCCTGAAACGACCGGTTTCGGCTTTCTCCATAATTACGTACAAGTAATATTTAAGATCTACGAACGACGAAATAAAAAAAATAATAATTTGGTACTTCATAAAATTACCTGGGTCAATAAATTTGTATAAAGGTAGCTACTATTGCCAATTTAATTTAACTCCGTAGTCACTAAAAACACATAACACCTGAAAGCTTAAAATAAAGTACTGTGGTGGTAATAAAAAAGATTGTTTGTAATCCAATACGTCAAAATGTTTCGCCCTACGTGTCGAGTGTAACGACAAGCGTTAACGTTAATGGTTTTTAGGAAGTATCAGTGATATTGCACTATTTGGAAACGAATCAAAATAGCCCCTATAACAATCTAATAACGGCTCAAATTGCGTGATGGCCCCCAGTTGTATCGGTATTTTTGGAACTGTATATATGGCTATAGTCTAGTTTATCTGATGCGATCTATCGATTCAATTACTGCTAGTCCGTTTTATATATTTTATTAAATAAAATTTAACGCAATATATTCAAATACTAAATCTGTACAAATTCTATTTCCGTGGTTATTTTTTGTCTTAATACTAATGATTTAAGTAAAATAAATAAATAAAGATATTTTTTACCAAATTAGTGTTGTAATATAAAAAGTACAATTATGAAAATAATATATTACCATTGATTATTATTATTATTAAGCTACCACGAGTCGTCCGTTTACGTAGCGTTGCCATTAATTTACTCACTGTGATAACAAAATGCCGTGAAGTGTAAGCGCTCTTGTATAAAAATGTTTTGTGTAAAAAAAAGTTTACAATATTGTAATATTAAAACAAAAGTTAAATAATGCGTTTTTTAATTTTCTCTACTTGTTTTGTGGAATTATAAAGTCATATCAGGGAAATATCAGAACTAAGCTATATCCGGGATCACAATATGATCAAACCGAACGTATTAAATGTATAATAAGGGTAGGTAGTCATTTGATGCGCTCAATGAAGCATCGATCAAAGGACGCTTATCAGCGTGTAAGCTTTCTAATCGTCGGAGCGCATTGTGCTGTCATATTTATATATGTTTTGTGTTTTTTTGTTGTTAAATAATGTGTATTGAATTTCACGATGCTTTTTTTTTTCTTTTTACCTTATGAGATTGCAAGTTTGATTTGTGTTATCTACACTTATTAATATTCCAAATACAAAACATGTACTTTTTAATGTATATTCTTAGCACTACATTTTATTACTCTTTTAAGTACTTCTTACCGTTTTTGTTGTGTTTTACTTTTATTTTGTGCTCCTTCTATTATAACAAAAAAAGGTGTTAACATCCGACTGAAAAAAACATTTCGAATATTTTCGCTAAAGGAAATATACGACAATAAATAAGTAAGACATTTCCCAGTAAAGCCTTTCCGTGTACCGGAATAGTTGAAGAAAATGAATAAAACACCTTAGCGTTAGAGAAGCAAGCATAAAACTAACAGTTTCTTTTATTGCAGCTTTGAAAGCCGACAAGAAGCGGCTCAAAGCGGAGAAATTTGATTTGCTGAATCAGATGAAGCAACTGTACGCGACTCTCGAGGACAAAGAGAAGGAACTCAGGGACTTCATTAGAAATTATGAGCAGGTACTTTTGAGGACTCCTAGCACGCTGTTATTATTACTCGAGCTAATTTTCATTTTATAAGTTCAATACGAAACTTATTTCAATTGAAGAAAAAATGCAAAGAATAATCTTTAATTTTCAGACTGCCGTGTTTATATAATAATACCATGATTGTACGAAATTACATAATGTATTTGTGAATATAATATTGGTATCGACGTATTTATGAAACAATAGGTATAAGTTATTATAAGTAATTGCCCTTATACATTCATTCACTTTATGTCTGTTTTGAGTATAATGCTATTTTAAATAAAACAAAGAGTCTTCGTTTCAATAGACGACAGAAATTGTTATTGTTTCATAGTTTTGCAATAAGTTAATAGGATACTCGAGCTGTATGCAGCAGGATTTATTTGTAGTGTAACCTAACAATAATAGTCTAATAAATAATAATTACTACTCTGAAACTATTTTTACCAGCGCTTTTGAACCCATATTATGACTAACAATTATTTATGTAATTGTGTATCGGTATTACGAGATCCTATCTTATCTGATGACCAAGTTAGTGATAGTGTATTTGTAATATCTAGGTCTTAAAATAATTATCCATACAAAAAAACATTTAAATATTGAAGCAAATCTGTGTCGATCGGTTTTCAGTATTAACATCTTGTTTACACATTATATTATTTACGATACACATTTTTAATAGTGATGCTTACTGTAGATACGAAAAAAGCTGAAATAAAAAATATGATAATACACATAAAAATATGATATGAATATAACACGATGTTACGATGTCGATTCCATTGATGTGTGTTTTGCGTACAGATGCGGTCGCGTAGCGGCGCGTCGTCGGCGCTGGGCGCTGAGCGCGCGGAGCGAGAGCGCGAGCGTGCGGCGCTGCTGCGGCACGCGCGCGACGAAGCGGAGCGCTCTCTGCAGCTGGCCGCCGCGCTCAGTGCGCGCGACACGCAGCTGCGGCACGCGAGGGAACAACTTTTCGAAGTCAGTATTACTTATACATTACTTTGATACATTGTCTGAAAGTTGAATATATTTTTATACATTAACTACACGAGTTTTGTCGAAAAGGAAGTCAGGAATATAATGTTGGAAATAGTATTTTTCTGCATTCATGAGTTCGTATGTTAAAATTGTAACTCTGTTCCCAACATGTGACTAAAGTTGAAAGTAATAAAACTTCGCTATGGCGGTTGACAATATTTAGATCTCGAAGCTTTCCATATATTTTCATTTTTAATTTACTAATTCAAAATCAAAATAAACTTTTTTTTTAATTGAACTCTTATAACTATTTATTAAAAAAAAATTATGTTAATTTGATAAAGCCGTATCACAAATGAATCCACAGGAAGAATATTGTATTGAAAAATGCCTAGAGTTGGTAGCAATTTTGCAGAATCGGATGTATTGTAACCCCACATTTCTAATTAGTAAATAAATATATGTATATACTTACTTTTTTATTACCATACAAAACTTTTAGTTAGTATGATAATAATGGATGGATACATACTATTAATTGATAGACATGTATGGGAAAAGTCACTATCTCTAGGTGCCCCGCAAGCACTACAATCTGCCAGACTCCTTTCTCCAAGGAGGATTTCTTGTCTGAAAAACTTAAAATTTTACCGGCCAGACCACCAGCGTGTTAATACATTCGTACTATTACATAATCATGCAATGTAGTCGATTTTGGAGAATAGGTATTACGGTTGAACGTATTTAGGCGACTACGGTCAGGAATGCTCGATAACATCTCTGCTATGTAATAGCGTATTGTTAGTTCAGTGAATTATATTAGACTCAAAGGTCGAGCGGCGGACGACTATATACATATAATTATGTAAATCAATCAACTAATGTACTTCATATAATATTCAACTGGACTATTTCTTTATTTACATGTACGCGATGCATTGCACTAGAAATTTACTTGCCTAAATCCGTTAAAAATATCAATTAAAATATAAAATCTAAATAGAATCGGAAACACATACTTCAGTAGTAAAGTGTCGTAAGTAATTCGGAATTTAAGTTCTAATTAAAATTATTTACTAGAATAGATTCTGAGGATAATTCTTATTACTTGAAAAAATGAAAAGTACAACGTCTTATGACGTAATGCTTTTCAAAGACGTTTGTAGGTATTTGTAGGTATTTGAAGCGGAATATATTTGAGTGGGCTTGAATACTATTTGCATCCCACCAAAAGGTGATTTAAAACAAAATCTTATTACATTTTATTAACTTACATTATTATTTTCTTATACATTAGAAAAACTTAAGATGTGTACTTTTATATACATAAATCTATAAATTATGTTCGACAAAAGCGCTAATATTTATATTTATAATCATCTTCATTGAATTTATTATGACAACAACAGCCTGTAAATTCCCACTACTGGGCTAAAGGCCTCCTCTCTCTTTGAGAAGAAGGTTTGGAACATATTCCACCACGCTGTTTCAATGCGGGTTGGTGGAATACACATGGCAGAATTTCTATGAAATTTGACACATGCAGGTTTCCTCACGATGTTTTCCTTCACCGTTGAGCACGAGATGAATTATAAAAACAAATTAAGCATATGAAACAGCGGTGCTTGCCTGGGTTTGAACCCGGAATCATCGGTTAAGATGCGCGCGTTCTAACGACTGGGCCATCTCGACTCTTATTATAATAAATAAAGAAAATTTATGATCAACTTTTGTTTATAAAAAAAGTAATAAGTACTAGTTCTGGATAGGTACCACCCACTCATTTGATATTCTACCGCTAACTCAGTATTGTTTTGTTGCGGTTTTAAAGGTGAGTGTAACTATAGACACGAGGATCATAATCTTAATTCCCAAGGTTTATGATGATGGTGATGTAAGGAATGGTTAATATCTCTTATAAAGCCATTGTGTATGGGCATGGTGACGACTTAAACCTGGTGGTCAATTTGTTCATCCGCCTAACTATATCATAAAAACCTGCTACCATATCCTAGAGAGTGGCGGATGATCCAAGTTAAATAACTTCATCTTTTCTTAATCTTGAGGATATTGAAACTAAAATTGGTATAAAACTAAGTATAAAAGTTGAAATGATATTTACAAGCTTGTTGTAAATAAATATTTAGATATGATATATTTTCAAAGGAAAGCACTCTGATTAGAGCCACAATATATATAGTACAAATACGTAAGGATCTCTGATAAGGGCTCATCAAATATTACTACAGTGATTTGTCTTTAGAGACAACCCTTGTCAAGTAATGAAAGCCCTTAGGAAATAAACTACACACGTAGAATTGCAATCTTCTCGAACTAATGGATTTCATTTTAATGAATTCCAAGAAATATATAATAAAATACATAAAATTATTATACTAACAGATTTATTATGTAGCTTTCTGCAATTATTCTACTTTATATTTTAATTAAGTTAATTTTTTTTAATATTCCATTGATTATTGTAAAACATATTATGCTGGTATTATAGCAGTCATATTATTCATTACAAGAATATATCGATGATAAAAAAGCGTGGAAAGAGATTGTATTTAACTAAAATGAGTTTGTATTTTTAATCGTTGAACAGTAACAACTGAGTTTGTTGCCGGTTTTTCTCGGTAAAATCTGCATTTGTAACTTCGCTTAATATCGTTTGTTAAATGTCGATTCAAACAATTTGTAAAAGCCTGCTTGAATAAAGTGTATTTTGATTTTGATCGTGATCTCGGAAATAGCGTTCGCAACAGAGACTAGCACACTGCGCAACAAATATTTCAGAGCACAAGTGTGTGCATAGGAATAGGAGCGCTCTCAACTCCTTCACTCATGGTTCAATGGAACTGCAAAGACACGACCGGTTTATTAGGTAGGTCAGGAATTGAACGTGGGACTTCAAAATAGTTTTCGAGGCACGGGACTGTATTATTGCCATCTTCGTAACTTTGAAGAGCTGCTGAAGAGCTTTTCATTAAAACAATTATAAATGTATACAATAATACTTACTTTAATCAACATAATACAATCGAATTATCACTTTAACTATTAGAAACTCTTGATGAATTGATTAATGATAAAATCTTACTTTAATTAATGCAAGTTTATTTTAATAGGTTTCTTGTACAATTCATATTATTATTGAATTTTTCGTTCTTATGTATCTATTTTTGAGCCAATTTATTTGTAATTTCATCACTATTAAAATGCAAACTTTTTAATCGTAAATTAGAATTGATGTAGTTAAGTAAGATTGGTCATATATTAATGTTGTATAAAAGAAAGTATACATGGTTTACAAATATAAAGAATGATAAAGGTTCGGCACAAAAAAGAGATCGTCTAATAAAATATGCATTAGTATTTAAATATTACTATATTGAGATATAGCTAATATTTCTCGGTATGCCGTCAAAATAGATGGCAGATATTAAGAAGAGTTTGATCAATAAAAGCACGGAAATATACGTCTAAGTATCAAACTTAAAACTACACCGCGAAACGACACATATAAACCAGTTGAGCCATTGATCCAGAAATTTACTTTACTTTTAATAAGCAAAGCTTATGTGAATAATCACTAGTGCGAATAAAGCAATTAAGAGCAATACGAAACAGTTTATTTTCAGCTTTGTGGCGTGAAAATCCTTTCGAATTATCCTTTAACAAATTATTCTAGGCCAGTAAATAAACAGATTCAACGTTAAATATTTTCTGTGCTATTTGATACCAACAATGACTGGAGTGGTCAAAAAGAATTATAAAAATATCTAACTCTAGATTGAAAACATTTTTCTCTACTTTGTTTCAATAAATAAACACACTTCTGCAATGAAAGTCTTTTTATATTACTCTCTCTACATAAACATATTGATTACATCAAAACTAATAAGATAAATTGTACATATGGTATTATATATGGCGAAAATTACAAAATATAATATTTTTTATAAGTTTAGAGATTGATTCGAACTTAGTAAATTAATATTCCCAATACTAACTATTTATAAAAATTAACAAGTAATATTCTAAATCACAACGATTTTTTTTTATTGTAAACTAGTAGTTTTCTTAGGCTTCCATAAAATAATAGCCTATGTCCTTTGTTGGAGTTCATTCATCAAACTCAGTTCAGCGGTTTGGACGCGAAAGAGCGACATACAAACAGAGTTACTTTCACATTTATAATATTAATATAGATTAAACTAAAACATTATATGACTAGCAAATTTCGATACTCCTATCATAAATAAAATATGTAACAAAGAGATAGACATGAAAGCAGGTTAATATTGTATTATTTTCCAAATAATGTAGACCTATGCTGTAAGAAGAAACATGAAACTCACCTCACAATACGAACATGAAATCGCAAAAAGTGATGCGTACTTTACTAAAAGTATAAAATTTATAGCACACACGTATCAAAACGTCGTATTATCGTTAGTTATTGTCGACATTTCACGAGTGGGATTTAAAGTCATTCTTATAGAATAGGATTTCTGTGCTATGATTAACTATGAAGTCTTTAACTCATCGGTTAGATCGCCTTAAATCGCTTTTAAAAATTACGTCATACAGTCAATCATATAAATTTTTATATTAAATACAAATATGTATGTATACAATAAATTTTTATTTTATTTTAAAACAACAAAAAGACAGTTTATATATAAATATAAAAACTGTACAACATTATCGTAATTCATTTATACACAAAAGAATTATTTAAATATTTAACAGATGAATTTATTTTTCAACCGACTTCCAAAAGGAGGAGGTTATCAATTCGTCTGTATTTTTTTTTTTTTTTTTTTTTATGTTTGTTACCTCATAACTTTTCACTGGGTGGACCGATTTTGATAATTTTTTTTTATTTGAAAGGTAGTGCTTCCCGTGGGGTCCCATTTTTTTTATTTTTTTTTCCGATGATGGTATCCATGTGAAAACGACATAAGTCTTAAATTTGCATTATGTATATGCGCGACAAATAGGTGAATAACTGAAAATCACGTTAACCAATTTTGATAATTCTTTTTTTATTATAAAATATATACTTGGACTGCTAGTTTGGTGAGGTTCTGAGCACAGGATCCATGACAAAGTAACGGAACGGAAGGGAACGGAACAATTCTGAGGAGCACGTTAGCGATACTCGGTCGAATCTTTTATTTATAGGTTATTTGGATATTTGAGTCACCTTCCGTAATGTGGTTATGTTTATGTAATTATCATAGTCGAATATTATAATCAACTAGCTGCCCACCCCGGCTTCGCACGGGTGCAATACTGATACTAAATATACTACAGAATTTGTTTATATACGACATCACATCGCAAACTTCTAAAATTATCAGTGTTTCTTTACTATATTGTTCATGTATTATATACACAAACCTTCCCCTTGAATCACACCATCTTTTAAAAAAAACCGCATCAAAATCCGTTGCGTAGATTTAAAGATATAGGGACAGAGAAAGCGACTTTGTTTTATACTATGTAGTGATGGAACTCCTATACGGCTCGCAGTTAGGGTGCGATATGGGGCAGAATTTCTTACTATCTTTAATCAAATTTTGTGTATGTGATGTGATGTCATATGATGTACGAAATATAGTTGGTCTTTTTCAAAGTTTTTTTGCTGAGTTCGATTACAGCTCTTTCGAGGGATCCTTGTAGTTTACGCCGCGTGACGTATTAAATCCGCATTTTCGAAAGTCTATTTTTGCTTTATTCCCAAGTTTCCTTTGAAATTGTCCTCGAAGTAGTTTCTGACTCATATAAACGGAACGTTTAATCTATCCATATTAAAAAAAATTAGTTAGTCAACATCAGCTTCACTTAAAATCAAATAATAAATAAAATTTTAACAAAAAGAAAAACCGACTTCAAACAAAACACTATTTTAAAACAAATGAATATGCACGAAAAAGTAATAAAAATAATTGCGTATTCAACATATTTTTTAGAGTCTTCCTAAGTTAAATGAAATGAAAAATATTAGACTACTTAAAAGTCGATTAACGATTATATCATGTAGTTATAATTATTGTTATATTTGGAGTCGGTGTCAGCCAATAAAACCCTACAGTATATATATCAAAAAACAATACGAGAATACTTTAACAAATATGTTTTTTACAAATTACCTTTTAAACAATAATATACTGGATCAATCAAGGGGCTCGTATCGCTTCTTTCTTTTGATTGTTGGGACAAGGGCACCGTGGCTGACACCGGCTCCAAATATACCAATAACTATAACTACATGATATAATCGTTAATCGACTTTTAAGTAGTCTAATATTTTTCATTTCATTTAACTTAGGAAGACTCTAAAAAATATGTTGAATACGCAATTATTTTTATTACTGTTTCGTGCATATTCATTTGTTTTAAAATAGTGTTTTGTTTGAAGTCGGTTTTTCTTTTTGTTAAAATTTTATTTATGTAAGTATCTATAGCAGAAAATTTGACGTTTTGGAGCCGATCCATCAACAGCATCCGTTGCTAATTACAATTTCAAATTGCTACACTGAAAATGAGAAGGAATTAAAGTCAACCTGTTTAGGTTATTACAGATTAAATTAAAATATATACATCGATGTAATAAAAAAAACAAAAGCTATGAAAATAATAGTAGTTATATTTCGTAAACCGATCCTACGACCCTTAAAATATCATCCATATTCATAGTCATTAAACATACAAAAAAATGCTCTATTACATCTTTTATTTTTTTACGAGAAATCGATTTTGATTTATTTTATTTTAACCTCTAAAAATTTTTGTTGCAAATGTTGTTAAAGTAATTGTTGTGATCTGATTTGTTCATAACAATTCAGTCTGTCCCTGTATATGCTAGGATCTTTAAAACTCCAAACAGATTTTATTGCGGTTTTATTCAAATTAATTTAAATATACGTATAGCATTAGTTATTACTATAATATATCACTAGAAACTATACAAGTATAATTTGCAGGTTAAAAATTCGTTCTAATTGCGGTTAATTCTAATCCAAAAATAAAATAATGATTGATATAATCTGAGATTATAAATGGGTTGCAAACAATATAATTGAATCACTTCTCTAATTTCGGCTGAACCAACCCTATCATTCGCTTGATACCTAAACGAGAAATAATGTCAAAGTTTCCTCGAGTGACAATTCAGGGATTTTGATTGAACTAAACAAAATAAATCACTTTAAAGTCACAATCGTAAATATTAATTATGTATCATCGCATTAATCTAATTAAAATTTTGGTAACTTGAATAACAATTGTTTGTCGAAATTCGGAAATACATTTATCGAATTTTCACCACAAAAGTAAAGGTCGTCTATATAATAAAATATAACGGTAATTTGCCTGATATATTTGTACTATTTTAAATGATTATTCCATTCCTATTCTTGCCTAGGCTCGAAGGCAGTTGCAGGCCGCCGGCTGCCTCTCCGAAGGCGAAAGTGTGGCTTCGCTTGGAATCGGGCCGCCGATGCTCCTAGGTGGGCCATCAGGATTGATTGGAGATCGCGGCAGCTGCAGTGCTGACTCTGGAGTTAGAGGTACTATCTAATTTTCACTCCTCAATATAAATATATTGCAGAAATAAATTGCATATACAAATAAATATCTTGCATGTGCTTATAACTTCAATTATTTACACACTAAAAATAATCAAAACGCATTTACTGTTGTTGTATCCGTTTATATGACTAGATAAGGCCAAATGTTACCACTATGTAGAATATTTGGGAAAGACGAATCATTTTGAAACAACTAGAAAACGTGGCCATAATTTATAAACAATAACTATTGTAAAGTGATTACCAAAAAAATTATCATGTTAACGATATAGAAAATTATTTTTTTATTATTTTTAAGCAACAAATGGATTATAAATTAAATTAAACAAGATTCCATTAGTCTGTGATAATTTCGAAATAAAGCCTTGTCAGTGACAGGTAGTAGTGACGGCGGGGCCACCTCCGTATGCGGCGGGAACCTCTCCGACTCCACTGCGGAAGGAGTTCCACCAACCATTGACCCCTACGACACGGATGCCGCGTCACTCGTTTCTTCAGCACATCCAATATATCAATGTGAGTGCACTGCAATTACCTTGGGTCGTGGTAGGAAAAATACAGCACAATGTAGTACATGAAAGTAACCGCTATGTACAGTCGGGGTAAGAAAATTAGGGTTTGTCACCTTAAGATCTATTTTTGTGTACTATAGTCTGCTGTACCGATCGAGAATGACATATTGAGTCGCATTTATTTGATGTTTAGATGCAAAAGGTACTAAGAGTTTAAGACTTAATAAAGGAATCAATTTGAAAACTGACGATTGTTTTCTTATTATGACTGTACATAAAAATAATTTTAGATTTAACAGTGGCAATGAGTAGCCTATCGTGGAATAGATGTATCTGTTGTGAAATAATTCGAATACTGCAATAGGAATTGATGTTTACTCACCCTTTTAACCGGCAATTGATGGAAAGCGGTTTTTAAATATACCTACATCGAGGCACGTGAGCGTAGGCGCTGCCAATTCTAGGTAAGTTTCAGCTGCTACTGAGACTGTCCAGTCTAGACAGGAATATTCAATATACTTTTATCTTTGAAATCTAGGATTTAAACAGACGACTTTGTGATCTGCAGCCATGTGGGCTAGCTATGAAACCCACGAGGCAAAAAACGAGCTTTAGTATCTGATAAAATATATGTTTACTATTTCATTGTTATTGATTAAGTAAGTGGTATCGGAATGTTCTATTTACTCACAGTTCTATATTGTTCTACATTTCGTGAAGTACACAGTTATGCCATCAACATAAAATAAGCAAACTATCAGCAACACATCAAAAGAAGTAAGTAGATCTGAAATGTTTTCGATCACTGCCCAGCACAAGATCAATTAATTATTATATTTATTTTAATATCAGATTATTCATTTATTCACGTAAGTTCTTACAAACTATTAAATTGTGAATTTTCGTCTCAATTAAACTAGTTAACACCAGTTTGAAAATTTGGATTCCATAGAGAAAGACCAACAAGAAACTTATAATAGCACTTAATGTTTTATAAAAGCGTGACCAGCAGATCCGGTTACATTTGTTTACATCTCAACTCAAGTAAAATAAGCTAGTTGTTTAATTTTTCTTCGACTTCGTGTTATCAAGATGTTATTAATGGCACTGTCAATGTCACTCCAAACTTAGGAATTCAGATATCATATTTCTCATGTCCTTAATTATACTGGACCACAAACCATCAAATCGGACCAACAAGACCAAAGAATTCTCGTTTGGCTCTAGAATATGTAATAAGAGGTACCTACGCTGCGGATAAGACCAGTCGATTTCATATGTAATTTAAATTCAGATTTGATGATGTAATAAAGATATACATACTATATCATGATTACATCATTCAAGCCAAGGTGGCTCAATGATTAGAACGCCTGCATCTTAACCAATGACTGCGAGTTATAACCCAGGCAACCACTAGTAAAATTTTCATGTGCTTGGCGGTGAAAGGAAACATTGTGAGGAACCATGACACATAAACCGATGGACACTCTTGTGGCAGGCATGAGTATCTAATCAACCACATCGGATAAGTGTGGTAGAATAAACTCGAAAACCTTCTCCTCAAAAGGGCCATTACCCATTAGTTTTACCCATTAGTTACTATTATATTAGTTACTAGTTACTTTACTTACTAACATTGGTTAGAACGCGTGCATCTTAACCGATGATCGCGGGTTCAAACCCAGCACCACTATATATGTATATGTGCTTAATTTGTGTTTATAATTAATCTCGTGCTCGGCGGTGAAGGAAAACAACGTGAGGAAACCTGCATGTGTCTAATTTCATCGAAATTCTGCCACATGTGCATTCCACCAATCCGCATTGGAACAGCGTGGTGGAATATGTTCCAAGCCCTCTCCTAAATGGAAGAGGAGGCCTTATCCCAGCAGTGGGAAATTTACAGGCTATTACTTACTTGCTAACATCACATCAATAGGCACACGTGTATATCGTGATATACGACTAATATTACGAGTAATAATTATGCATTTCCAAATGTTGTTAAATAAATAGCCATGGTATATTTTTATTTATTAAGCTAACAATTAGTCAGTTCAACCTACGTAACCCGATCATGTCATGTCAGATGGTTTTAACTCATTGTCGGTCGCATTTATGTTACTGAATTAATTTAATAAAATATATGCGTTCAGTGCGTGTTTAAAACGAAAACTGATTATTTAAAAATATAAGAAACCAGTTATTTATCCCTTTAGCATATATTAAAAAAATAATGGATAAATATGTATCATGCAGTTTCGGGTTTTTCTTTTTATTATAATATTAATATTAAATCTATTTATAAGAATTCGATTTCGATTCGAAGAATAATGTTATGCAGATAAATATACATACATATAATTTTTATTGATATTACGATCGATCAATCTAGTAATTAATAACTCTAGTATAGCCTTTAACTAATCACTTAGCTAATATAATGATCTGGCTATTATAAGCAAGCAGACAAGTATATAATCACTTCCGCTCATAGACACGGGTAATAGAAGAATAAATACCACTCCTTATAATGACAAAATATTATTTGTGGTAGCAGTTTTACTGCTTACTTACCTCATTCACGCTTATAGAACAATGCTGAATTCTGATTGGCTATTTGATTTATTATTTTAACAGTTAAATAATACATGATTGGATGATTATAGTTAAAACGAAACTGCACAGTATTTAAAAAAATATAAGAAAATATAAATAGTTTTGCATTAAAACGGAACAATATTTATTCAAAGTAATTAATCGATTATTGATATTGACGAATAAAATTAAAATTATATTTTAAAAATTTAATTTAAAACGTCATTAAAATAAAAGTCTTTAATGAAAAAATCTTTCATTTCGTGTTTTCGTAGCACAGGAAACAACGCGTTAATACTATAACAATTTTAATAAATTAAAATCACTATCAGCCGTAAGGCTCGAATTTTAATTTTGCACATTTCACTAAAAGTTTCAGCTTTTAACGTTTTTATATCGGAAGCATTTTCAATATGGAGTAAATTTTATTTGCACAATTCATTTCATAATCTCTCGAAACTTTAAGCTTCGTTGTTATAATTTTAACAATGCTATCAATTTCATGTCGTTTCATTTTTCAGTGTTTTTAAAGCCTGCGCATAAAAGTTTACTTTTTGATATTAACCTCAAATTTAAGGACGTACGAATTAAATTTGTTTATAAGACTCAGAATGTGTACTAAATATATTTAATATAGCGCATTAAACTCCCTTATATCTAATCTAGCGACGCGTCCTGGCTTCCCACGGGTGCAATGCTGATACTAAATATACTACAGATCCTTTCTTGTTTCTGTACTATATTATCCATGTATTATATACAAAAACCTTCCTCTCGAATTACTCTTTCTATTTAAAAAAGCGCATCAAAATCGATTGCGTAGTTTTTAAGATCCAAGCATACATAGGGATAGACGACGGTAAGCGACCTTGTTTTATACAATTTTATGATAATGATGATAAACATAAAGCTTATATTCAAGTATCTGTATCAGAAAACCAGTTTTAATGTACACATGTCGCTTAAATAATTTTTGCTTTAGTGTTCAAGCTGTTCTTTCCTATAAAAACGACCAGCACGCACTTATAAATAATAAAATAACGTTCAATAAAGAAAGTAAATATAATTTTTATCTTCGCTACTATTTTATTTACTTTTAGGATAAATAAAGTTGCATAAGCAAAAATAATATTTGTTCTTGTTATATTTACTTCTTGTAACATCTTTCTGTCTTACTTATATAAAAAAATATAAATTAAAATTTAATTACAAAACATTTTAATGAATATCTATTTCAACGTAACTACATTGAATGGTCTAGCCTTTGCAATAATAGCTTAAAGGATGACGTAATCTACTCGCAATTGTCGTAGATTTCAAATACCCACCCATAGCCCAGCTCCGTGCCTGGAAGCGAAGATAAGCTGAAACAATAGTTAGACTTTCACTAGCAGCTTGTATTATCAGCTACGAACAAGCCCTAGCTACAAATTCACCTACGATACTATAATATTTCAACGTTCATTTAATCATTCAATCCACTCCCAACTTTAGATATTTTTGTATATTACTTTGTCGACGAATTTTGATGAAATTATTCTAGTGTATGGTAGCTGCTTTATTGCTGTCTATCTCGCCGGTATCAAGTCTTAAGTTACAGTAAGACTCTTAAAACCTTATATTTGATAATCGTCGTAATCACTTAGCAAAACTGGAAGTAATTTTGTAAGGTTTCGTGTTACTGTGTAACTTTACCGTAATCGGTGTGATTATCGAGTTTTTTTTAATTTACTTACGGTCTCGTAATTCATTTCTATGATCATGAATCATTGTTTTGTATAACGATTTATAAGCTACAAAACAGATCGTTTAAAAACTAATTTTCTCTTATTACTATTTATATAATGTTATACTGTAATAAATTTATAGGTCAGATATGTTAAAGGTCAATGAATTATTTCAATGGTTCTCTCGGACTATACAAATTGATCAAATTTTAACGTATTACAATTGAATACACAATTTTTTAGCTTATTTCATTATTATTTAACTCAACAATGAATATCACGTAGCACTATATAAAATCTATTTACAATGAAACGAAATAAAAGTACAGTCAGATTAAGAAAACCTTCGTCAGTTTTCAAATTCATTCCTCTATTAAGTCTTAAACTCTTAACACCTCTTGAATCTAAACATCAAATCGTTGCGACGCAATATGTCACTCTCGATCGGTAAAGCAGATTATCGCTCATGCTGAGCACACGAAAATAGATCTTAAGGTGACGATCCTTTTCTTACCCCGACTGTACATTAATGCTTAATTTATATGAAGCAATTGAAATACATTGGTATGTATTTAATTATAAGTGAAGAACTACTTTAGCTAATCCCAATAGTAAACAACAATATTTTTTGTCAGTGAGCACTCCGCGCGACTGCAGCCCGACTCTGTCGCCACACAACAGCGCGTCATCCTTCACTCGCTCCATAGACGCGGGATCTTTGTCCAGGTTTGAACATTTATTTTCTATAATGTTTTTTATTCAATACCTTATCATATACTTGAACTAGTTCTTATCAGTCTGCAACGAGAATGGTACTGTGGTATGCCAGTACCCTTCTCGTTGCAGACTGTCATTTTGTATATAATTGCGTTAAAACATTGTTGTTACGACAGTCTTTCTGAATAAATACTAGTCAATTGCGTAGAAGATATTATTTAGTTATTTGATAACACCAATAATTAAAAAAAATAAAAATACACAAGAAACAGGAAGTCATCATAAATAATAATCTACAATTTTTTTGTAAACAGGATAATTATATAAAAAAGTAATTTATAAAAAAATACTTTATAAAATTAATAAAAATAATGGATCAATTTATACGAATATTAACATTTCAGCTTAATGAATTTAAATCCAGATAACAATTAAAAATTGTATGCTATTATAGGCTATTGATTTTTTTCTCTTGTTTTGCACAAATATCTTAATAGACAAAGATCAGTTTTATTAACTCTAAATACCCTTATTGTACTAATTAAATGACGGCATCAACCCAGGAGACTGAAAACTGACCAAGGCGAAAAACACTTTTTACTTCCAAACTCGCCATACTATTTACAGTTACAATTTGAAACCAGACCTCATAATCTTCACCGTTATAAACTAGATGCTATAATTTATTTATTTCAACGTGCTCATATAATGTAACTTTAAAATTTTCAGTCATGTAATTCGTTTTCCACTGAAGCTTTTAAAACATTACTCTTAAAAACAGTGCGAAATTAAATTAAAATGCACTTCACCGGAAACAAATTTCACAACTGGAGTATAAAGCTGAAATTTTACTGAAGATCCATTATTAAATAATAACTTTAAAAATAATATAATTAAACTCCTGTAGTTGTAGGACTCTTGAAATACTCAAAAAACATTTATATATAATTCGTACGGATTTTGTAACTTTTTTTAGTTTAAAATTTGTGAAGAAAAATCTCATTCGAACTGTGTCTTATCCAATTAAAGGAAATATTTCACATATGTTAAAAAAATATACAAACCCTACCTACTGTGGGAAATAAAATTGAGATATCGCTGAGCTATAAGAATTGTTGACTTTATTTTTTTTTTGTTTATCTTGCGTATCAATTAATTTGTGCAATATATTTACAACAACAACAATTTAAATGAAGAAATAAAATGTTATGTCCCGAGTGCCTGTACACACTGATTACACTGTATTACACTGACTCACTCACAATTCTTCTGCCCGGAGATAGAATATGTTTGTACCTTCCTAGACGGGCTTGCACAAAGCCCTAGAGCCAAGTTTTAATAACTTTAATAGTACTGATTCAATAACGAATGAATCAAACCAATGAACAGAAACGCGATTTCCGACTTTAATACTAATGAAATTATTTTGTTAACTTCATTTCCAAGAACTGAAACACAAATCGAAATAAATAAAGAATATTATATAATGGACCTCTAATAAAACTTCTGCGCAAGTAATAGTTAGTGTAATAAATATAACTTCCAAATTAGCGTGTAATGCTAGAAGTGACGTAACTTCTATCAAGTAATACGAGTAACAATTCCAAGACAGAGTTTAATGATTAATGGACGCTTTTCGCCGCTCGCCGTCTGGTACGCAAGAATGTTATAACTTAGATAGTTTTATTGGACTTACAAACTATGTGACCTTTCTTAAGTTTCTTATCTCTGAATGTTCCATTTAATATTATAATTATGTCACAAATTGTCGTGTTCTTTTGCTCTACATAATATATATTACTCTATATGAATTATTAGACTTTCTGTTTAAGTAGTAAGTTGAACCCGTATTATGATAAATTATTTCTAGCATTGTTGCTCAATCATAAAAGCATGAATAATTTTAACATTTAACAACATCACTGACCTGATACTGAAGTTCACCGTATTATATAAAATATATTGTGGCAAATGATGTTAATAGGTTATAGAAAACTTATTTTTTCGTCTGACAAATAACAGTTTATTTGATGACTATTTTGTGTACTATGAATATATGCATTTGCAAGAATATATGGTTATTTAGGTCAGTAGAACAATTATCGAGCCCGGGAGAGTGCGACTCTGGTCTGGTGGGTATGAGGTCCCGCGCGGGTGGCTCCAAGGGTGGAAGAGGCAGGGGCTCTGCTTGGGGTTCGATCTCACGCGTGTTCGCCCGCAGCCGACACCGCACCAAGTCCGGCAGTGCGGCCAGCAGTGGACATGAAAGTGGTTAGAGATATATCGCATTGTTTTGCGCCAAAGAGTTATAGAGATTTAAAATTCACTTTCAATTGTTGGAATTTCATATTTTATACTTGTTCAAAACAACACAACAACTTGAACAAAAACTTAAAAAAAATACATTTAACTTAATTGTATTAACAAAGTCAAATAGCTAGATATTAACATATTGACCAATAATTCGTAAATCAAATTATTATACATTTTGCAATATTTTTGAATAAAGATATCTTAAGTCACGAAAATTTCAATTAGAGGATGTTGATTTTGAAACGATACAAAAACAATGTTTTAACTCATTAATATGAACTCGTGAGCGCAGAGCCGGTGTACGCGGGCACTGGCGCGGGTCGCGCGTGGTCGCCTCTCGGCAGCGAAGCAGCGCTGCGGGAGGCGGCTTCACTGCCGCTGTCGCGGTGGCGTGCGCCCGCCATCATCGCGTGGCTCGAGCTCGCGCTCGGCATGCCGCAGTACGCTGCCGCGGTAGCCGACAACGTCAAAAGCGGAAAGGTAAGTTTGTACTACCAATAGGCATATTTATAAAGAAAATAGACATTCTTCAAGCAAAGCTTGCTTTGCAAGCAAACAGCCTGTAAATTCCCACTGCTGGGCTAAAGGCCTCCTCTCCTTAGAGGAGAAGGTTTGGAACATATTCCACCACGCTGTTCCAATGCGGGTTGGTGGAATACACATGTGGCAGAATTTCTATGAAATTTGTCACATGCAGGTTTCCTCACGATGTTTTCCTTCACCGCCGAGTACGAGATGAATTATAAAGACCAATTAAGCACATGAATCAGCGGTGCTTACCTGGGTTTGAACCCGCAATCATCGATTAAGATGCACGCGTTCTAACCACTGGGCCATCTCGACTCTTGACATTCTTAACATCATATGAAAATTTTAAATACTGTTTTTTTAAATCAATGAAATAATTATAAATACTGTTTTGACTATCTACAAATTATCTAAAATCAATTTTAATCTATGTACATAAGGATATACTTTTGAAACATTTTTATTATACTGGTTATTCTTAAAGGAAGCATGCCAAATGAGTAAGACATATTTACTGAAACTCTAAATCTATATATAAAATAAAATCTGAAAATAATCGCGCTATTCAGATACATTAATCATTTTAGACGCTTATAATACCGCCAACGTCAGAAGAAGATATTTTGTTGTGTAAAAATGTAATTCCATTGGATTTATAATGAAGCGACCTCCGTTAACCTTGTCACAAATTTAATGAGAAATTATTACTTATTAAAATCTGTATACAGTGCTTGCTTTACCTTATTTAAGGTTAAATCATTTTTCTCTTTTATATGTTTTATTTACTTAGAAAACAATACAGTATTTTAGTAGTAAATGTTCTAGGTACCAAGTTTGTTGCAAATTGAATAATTTTTATTTCATATTATTATTGTTAGTTGGATAGAATAGTTTGTAAAACAATGAATGCTATAAAAATAGCAAATGTTTGTAACGTTTATATTTTTAAATATATTTTCCTTAGAGACAATATTTCCATACAATGTTTTTTTTAACTATATTGAATGAATAAAACAAAATAAGCACGTAGCAGGGCAAACATACAAAAGCGTTATAAGTACGCTTAAATTTCATTAAATAAACGCCAAACTTTATGAATCACTAGATTTAAACTTGAGAATATTAGATCTCTTCCAAAAACATTCAAATAATATATTGACTGTAACATATTCTTACTTAATTGAGAATTAAGACATTATACCCATCAAGAAATAATAATACTGGTTGAAATAATGTTTCATTCATTTTAAAGAGTACAGCTTTTACTTATCTTCTTGGAAATTAGATCACGATTAACATCTGTAAAAATTCTATTGATATTTAATTAGAGTCATTGTATTATTTTAGAAAACCGATTTATGAAATCTATTTGTTAATTTTATTTAATCGTCAATTTAAATGAATCCATTAAAGAACCCTTAATACTGTGAGATAAATCAAATTCATATAAATATCAATGGTAGAAAAATCCTTATTTATACACATTTATTATTCACAATAGCAATTTTATCACATTTATATGGAAATGAAGTCGCATCACAGACCTTTGATAAATTCATCGTACCATTTGTTTATTCAAATCACGTTGGTTATCAGTTCGCAGCGGTGTTATGTTATTAATATTTGGAACAATTATTTCATATCGGAGGAAGACCGTTTGAATTTAATTTTAATGGTCGAATTGAATTGAGAGTTCGTAAGGATATTAAATTGTATATTCGATAATATTCTCAGCTGTACCATACGGTAAGAAATATACTTGATGTATATAACTTGAGATGAGTTGAGTGGTGGCAATACGGTAATATTAACAACCACAACAACAACAGCCTGTAAATTCCCACTGCTGGGCTAAAGGCCTCCTCTCCTTTTGAGGATAAGGTTTGGAACACATTCCACCACGCTGTTCCAATGCGGGTTGGTGGAATACTCATGCGGTAGAATTTCTATGAAATTTGTCACATGCAGGTTTCCTCACTATGTTTTCCTTCACCGCTGAGCACGAGATGAATTATAAAGACAAATTAAGCACATGAATCCGCGGTGCTTGCCTGGGTTCGAACCCGCAATCATCGGTTAAGATGCACGCGTTCTAACCACTGGGCCATCTCGACTAACCACCATCTGAGTCGAGATGGTAATATTAACGGAAGATTGCAAATTCAAGCCTGGACACCACACAATTTTCATCTCGTCTCAATTTTTACTTCAAATGCTGGGCTCGATGATGCAGGGTAACTTTGTGTGAAAACATGTTTGGGTCAGATTATTTCTTATCACATGGATTACCAACATGCATTGGAGCCGCATGGTGAAATAATTCCAAGCCATCTCCCCAGGACAAGGGTTTTATAAGGTGTTAATTTAGTCATAGTCGTGGATATCTTATAATAAAATATTCTGTATTTCTTTCGAGTATCATTTGAATATTGAAAAATCATTTTGAAACTTCGCAGCTCATAAACCTGACACTATCTCGAGTTTTTCATATCTCGCTTCCGACATCGAGTGCCTCATATTTTATATGAAAATCATATTACGCGGCCCTCTGAACGGGAAGTACCGAGGCATTATTAAAACAAAAATTAATATGCCACTGCATACTGTAACGTTGATTTTTATGCTATGTGAAGAATAATTCTCATTATTATATTTTAATACATAAATATTTTAAATTATATTATTGAAGTCAGGAATTTTTAAATGAGGTTTTTCTTTCTCATTCCTTCGAATCGTGACCAGAAATTTCGAGCGCTTAATGCAAAGTAGAAAAAGTAAAGACTGGTTGAATTATATTGTGTTGCCATTATTATATTTTTATCTTAATTTTAACCAAAACAAGGAATTCATATAATTGTATTATGTTAAAACACTTTGTAATAGTAAATAAAAATAAAAACATTTAAACTAAAATAACATAGCAAACAAACATTGCAAATGTTTTTTTAGTCTTTCTATACATTAATGTGTGAATACTGTTAAATTTAAATATCCATCAACGAAACAATTGTTAATGACGTAAATAAATTAGTTTAATTCGAACAGTGTAACTTAATTTGAATATAATCAAGTAGCGAGTATTACCATAAGCAATAGGATCATCAGTAATTAAGTACAGTAAGAAAATGACGCAATATAAGCGTCAAATATTGTGTTCTGGTTGTTTCTAGATCCGTGCTTTGAATGGGCAGGTTCTGCTCGAGCTGACAGACACGGACCTAGAGGTGGGCTTGGGGATCGCTCAGCCGATGCACAGGAAGAAGCTGCGCCTCGCCATCGAGGAGAGGAGGAGACCCGACCTCGTTCGCAATCCCAGCGTTGGGCAACTGACGCACGCCTGGGTCGCCGCTGAGTGGTTGCCGGACCTCGGCCTCTCACAGGTGACAATGACACTTTTGTATATAAAACAATATTTACATTTACTTTTTTATGAATAAGTAGATACCCAGACATGTACAAAGTTCTACTACCAAAAATGTTATTTTAAATAATATTATTTCAACAGTACGCCGAGTCGTTCTTAGCTAACTTAGTGGACGCGAGGATGCTGGATACTATCAGCAAGAAAGAATTGGAGAAGTACCTCGGTGTCACGAGGAAGTTCCACCAGGCATCCATCGTCCATGGCATACATCTGCTAAGGATAATGAAATATGATAGACAAGTAAGTTTCTTGAAATCGAGAAATATTAAAAATACTTTCAATTTAATGGTGTTCACATATTCTAGAAACGACCGACGAAAGATTGCCATTGATAACTTCTCATTAGTTTGAAATACATCCATATTATTAAAATGTTTTAAGGTAATTCAGGTTTATTCAAAAATTAGATATTGTACAAAATAAAAAATAAAAAACATACCTAAATTGTACCAATCTCTGTCTTGCATCAAGGTAAAACGTTTAAAGTGTGTCAGTGTACTAGAATAGATCTCATTACTTAGCTGGCCTGCTTACATACTGTCAGCTGATTTTCATGTTGAAACTAGGCTGTGTTCGCATAAACTTGTGTTTACAACCCTAATGAGTTACTTTAAGATTTAGTTAATAATATCATTGTGCACAATGAACAACCCTAATAAATAAATAAAGAATACTCTTAAAAGATAAAAAGATACAGTCATTTTGCGTTAATGTCTCTTTGGCTGTTAAGATAAACAGGTTATTCGTTACACGATAAATGAAGAAAGACATGGCAAAAGTAAATGAATGACTACTGAAGCCGCTTAAGACGCGCGCAGACGGCAGTCAAAACAGCCTTCAGGCGGTTTGTGTGCTTCGCAAACATAGAGCTTAAATGCGTGGACGTTAAAAACCGCGTTTACGAGTTGAGTGGCTCTAAATTATAAAAACATTTAATGCGATAACTTTTATGTTCTACTTCGTAATAATTGTTAGAAATATGTTATAAATTTTATTCTTCTGCTAACGGTTTAAATACTTTCAACGACATATAAAAATAATCTTTATTCTTGACATACTTTGGGTTATTTTCATTACAAGTTACTTTTAGCTCAAAAAAAAACTTACTACATATTTAGAAGCAAAACATTTCATACTTTATTAAAGTATTGAAAAAAATATTTTAAATATTGTGAAGCTTGTACACGCCCTTATAAGCTGTTTCGTGTAGCCGCGGCCCTAGTAATGTTGGACCCATTATTCATTTCTTATTCAAACCTCTTTTGAATTCCGCAGTGACATTGAACAAAATTTGTCCTCGTTTATCTTACCCATTTTTAATAATATTGCAGTGAATTATTGTAAGACTAAGGTTTCAATATTTTGACAGATTTATGTATTTATATATTAAATCTATGGGCGATGATTTATATCATAAAAAACGATGTAATTTTGATAATATGTGCAAAGGATGCAATCTCATAAAAGATGAGCACACAAAAACATACATATATTATTATTTCTCTTAACATTTTTGTCTAAATAGATTATGTTTTAATCTTGGTACAATTAACAATCTTGATGCAATTCAATTCAAAGTATTAATAATTAATTCATGGAATAATTAAAGTCACAGATCACTAGGTTTCGAAAAGTATTAGCTAGATTTATGTTTATGTCTCTTGAACGACTTAGCTCATTAAGTTATTTACACAAGTAAGGGAGAGTTGAGTTAGCACCGTAGACTACGAGGGTGCGACTGCGAGGTGGTACAAGAAGGGTATCTCAGACATCTATTTGGTGCTCTGAAATTGGTTTTACTTAGTAAACTGAAAGCGTTTACTTTACTACTTACTTGCAATAATTTATACATAAACATAAAAACTTTTGTTTTTGTTTGAATACTTAATTAACCAGAATTTACAATATTTAACACAATTTTCAGATAATTGTTTTAATTTGAATACTTTACGATTTGTTTGAAAGTAATTAAAATCCTATTTGCATACATTAATCCAATAAAATACGTTTTGGTACGTTATAAATATTTTAGTTTGACAAATGTAATTCGAATGTTATTTTATAAAGGCTCTGGCGGTTCGACGACATCAATGTGAAAACGTGGACGCTGATCCACTGGTTTGGACCAATCAGAGGTTTATACGTTGGGCGCACAACATCGACCTAGGCGAATTCGCTGATAATCTCAAAGGTAAGACATAATCTTAGTTCATATTAAGTAAATAGTTTACTAACACATATCTAAAAACGAAAAAAAAAAACAAAACTACAACATTACGTTTATATTTACTAAGTGAAAATTATTTATTTTACGTACATACTATACAAGGAGTTAAAAAGAACTTAAAGTAACAGCCTGTAAATTTCCCACTGGGTTGGTGGAATGCACATGTGGCAGAATTTCAATGAAATTAGACTTATGCAGGTTTCCTCACGATGTTTTCATTCACCGCCGAGCACGAGATACGTAGCACGTATATATAGTGGTATTTACCTGGGTGTGAACCCGAAGTCATCGGTTAAGATGCACGCGTTCTAACCACTAGGCCATCTCAACTTCTACTATATATACAACACTTGAAATTTACAGGACTGGTACAAATACCTTCCTCCATTATTATGTTTCGATTTTTTATTTTAGACAGCGGTGTCCATGGTGGTTTAGTGGTTCTAGAACCGTCTTTCACTGGAGAAACGATGGCTACAGCTCTCGGAATACCACCATCCAAAAGTATAATCCGAAGACATTTAGTTGCAGAGTTTGATGCTCTGATTATTCCTGCGAGGTGATTACTTTTCTTATATATGTTATTGAACGTATATTTTATTTATAAGTATTTAATAAAAACAGACTTTCCCTAAAATTAAAACATTATTTTTAAACATAGTTTCTTAAATTGAGAAAGTGATACCTAAGAATGTCACCGCTACTGATAAATCATCAACGAAACAAACACAAAGATAATTTATTCGATATTTATAGTCAACAATCTGTCGATATTTTTACACAAACAATTGTCAAGTGTATCGCAAAGAACCAAATCATTGAATAAAAGAAGCACTGCATGTAAGCCTAGTCACCATCACAAGCGAACTACCTGTAGATGATTATAATATGAGGTGCAATCCTGCAGGTATACGATATTTTGCCAGGTGGAAGAACTGCAAGTGGAGGCTGCCCGAGCATCCATGTTGTCCACAAAGCAAAGATAAATCCAAAAAAATCAAAAAGCTCTCCTTCAGAAAATAAATGTCGCTTCGATGTCCTTTTACGATCTGTACCTATGTAAAATTTTCCTCGTTGAAATACATTGTAAAAGTGCTATTTTTACACGAAACTAAATATAGTTACGTTCGCTGTATACTTTTATAGGAGTTTCTTCAAATTGCTCGTCTGTAATTATCTGTCCTAAAATTTTACGAGCGGTGAAGACTGATATGTAATAGTAGGTAACGTGGTTCGCAAGTCAAGTATAACGAAGTTCGTAATGGACACCATCGAGAAAATCCCTTCGCCTTTGTCAGTGTTAGATTCGATGTTCTCTCCCCGAAACCTTCCAACGCGCTGTAGTTTAGATTCGTCACATTAATGTTATTCGAAAAACGATCAATTTGATAATTTTAGTAAATTATATAACATACGAAGTACGAGTAGTTACTATTTGCGTAAACGCATTAAATGCTTTATGTTATCATAGGGGTGAACCCCCTCGTCACATTACGAAGATATGTTTAGTGAAAAACTATACTTTCATTTTTAATTATTACACATTTTAAAACATAATAAAATATTTGAATTTCATTAAATATTATTAGATATAAAAACGGAACCATTCACAATAGCTTTAGGGTTATAACAATAAATAGTATTTACTAATATTGTAAGATAAATATGTTTTTGACTTGTATACATTCATATTGTAAAGTTGAGAACGGTGTATTAGTTTTATTGTAACACTATCGATTGGCATATAAATGTGAATAAATCCTTATAAAAGATAAACCTTGAGGGATATCGAGCCAACTTCTTTTCTTGACCATCATCCCTATACTTGGCGATCCTTGCGTCGAGATGGAACGGTAAACCATTTAATCGATACGTCATGAATGCCTCTGTCATCATCATTAGTTCGCACCTTTCGGCCTTTGTCCACTCTGTCCTTATGATGTTTCTTTCTTCCATAAACATTGATTGATTTATTATTTGGACCATTCGTTAATAATTTTATTGTTTCGAACACAGTGATATGCTTGTCTACTTTAATTTAGACATTGTTATTATATGGTTGTTGTTTTCATACTTCGTTACAAAGAAAAATATCGCATTAATAGTATCGCAAAGCGTAACGTTATGCTATTTGACTATTTTATAAAGGTGCAAAAAGTGTTCAGGATATCGCCTTCCCCCAATAAAGGTTTTTGATAAACCTTCTGGGATACCTCACCGATGGTCCAAGATTTGGTGAATCTCCAAAACCTTTTGAACCTCCTACACCCTTGATTACGTCGGACCTGCATTACACTAGCCCTTTAAAATAAAGTCAACTATTTATAAAATACAAAGTGCCTGGATGTTTTTAATAGCAATCTGCGGTATTATTCTTTGTAATTAATATTTCTAAATTTTTCCTTGGTTACTCTTAGGCCATTTTTGTGATCATACTTGTACACAAGCATGATTCGTATTATTTTTATGTAAAGTGCATCATGCTTTTGGTGTCTATGCAGAGTTTGTTGAGAATCCTATAGCTCTTCAGTATACCGAAAACTATTTAAATATAAGCTGTTCATACAATATCGAATAAAATGGGATAGATCGATTAAGTAACAGATTTCTGAAAGCAATGTATAAATAACAATAGACAATGCATGTATGCTTTTTGTGTTAGCAATGTTAAATGACTTTAGTACAAATTTGAGGGCGCGATTGAGAAATAAATTTGCTGACCGCTATCTGGCTACTTACTGTCTATGAAACTTTCTCAAATTTGTACCTTCCGAGGGAACAGAGTAACCGATGAGGACAATTTGCAGGAATATGTTCGGCCATCAAATAAGGATGTTAGGACGACCCTTTTCGAGATCAGTGGCCACCGGTTTGCCTGGAATTGACTTCAGTGCCGATTCCAGAAGACACAGTCTGAGGGTAATCTTTATATATACACATGTATATTTTAGTTGATGTTAAATTAATTTGTTTAGATTATAACATGATTATATTTCCAGGGATCCATAACACGAGCATTAGGTGTATTAAAACCTAAACACGACCGCGCTTCGCCCTCCAGCTCGAGCGAGAGTTCCAGCGTGATGAGTCTAACACAACCTTACCACATGTCGTACTCCCCTCCTATAGCGGTCCGTACGCTTTCCCAACTGAGCATGACGTACGCTCCGCCGCCGACCCTGCAGGAGTACGAGCCGATATACACTCCACTGAGTCTGTACTCTCAGTCTAGTGTGTCTACGAGAGACAGCTTGCAGCGACTTAATGATATTAAGGAAACGAGTATTACCCACAGGTAAGATATAAAGATTGATGTAGAATAATATACATCCTCTCCCAGACCTATTTCGAATAAGTTTTGTAAAATTATAATCTTATCGTTGAGACGTCATTCATTAATTAGGTTAATAAGTAAAAAGTAAAAACTGATTACTATTATTTATTGTTGCTATGATTATTTAATACCCTAAAAACTTAAGAAAATTGTTTAATAATTACTAATTTTCAAATAATGTAATTTAATAAAAATAATGTGTTATATTTCTTAAATTTTAAATTCACAAGAACAGTATGTTTCATACTTATATAACTGGCTAAAAATAATACGTATATGTTTATATTTCTAAAGAATTTTAAATTTAGAAACAGATTATATTTAGCCTCTACATGCGCAGGTGTCTTCAGGCAGTTAGTATCTTATAAATATAATTTTAAACTGGTTGTAGCTAATACGTTTATGTTGTATAGTAATCGGTACATAAACTATGACAGGAAGTTGTAAGCTGGACGCAGCTGCGATAGTGCATTACTCTGTCCTAAACTATACGCATAAAACTATATAGTTGCTTTCTATATGGATATGAATTCATTTACTAGTAATATGCATTAACTACATATTAAATCAATAATAAATTTTTTTTTTTTTTCCATCCATAAATATAAAGTAATAAAGTCGTAGGTGCCAAAAAATGTTTTATAAATAATTTTATTCTAATTGTATTTTATTAATAACACAGTGTTGTACAAATAATGTGTTGCCTAATTTATCAAAATATGAATATAATTTTTATATCTTTATATAATTTAATGAAAATAATACGTATAAATGTTGTACAAAAATCATAGGTTGTGTTAATTAATAAATTATATTATATAACATATATTAAAAATTAATTTAGTCTGTAAAACGCAATAATAGTGAGCGCAATTATATAAAAAATAAGAAAAGATATCAACCATAACACAATTAGGTTAAGGGCCTTTACATGTATTATAAGTACATTATGTGCACAGGTACGGTCACAAAGTAGACCACGCTCATCGAGTGAGCTCACCGTTGCCAGCGAAGACCAGTGACGACTCTGTGAAGCAACGGAGACATCGACGAGTTAAAAGCATCGGCGACATTAACGCATCCAGCAAAACAACCGTTTAAATGAACGTATCATTTAACGATAAATAAATGAAAAATAATTAGTCAAATGTTACTTTTATTCATTTAAATAATGTGTGTTTATGTAATTTAACCTTCAAGAATCATTAATTCGTAATCGATATATTCAGCTGGGACTTCTTTGTATGTTAAATAAATGCTCTGCTTTTACAAGTAACAATGATTGATTTGAAAGTCCTAACAGGTATATATGAAATGAAATTATTTACTTCTATACCTTCAATGTTTCATAACAATTTATTTAATAACAATTATTATTTTACTCAAATAATAATAATTATTTTTGTATTGAAAATGACTCAATAGAGCTATGTCTTTAATATTAAAAACTTTTAGCTTAATTAATAATTAAGTACATTGGAAAAGACCACTGCCAATAGAAAAGTATTTAATATCTTACTGTTCCTATGAAATGGAATCTTATATAGTGTCTCCGACATTTTCATAAATAAACAAAATATATAAAGCATATCAAAATAATACAAGAAAACATAATCAAACTGGACGATGCAGACTGAAAAACAAAAATATCATCATTATTTTATGTATGATATTCTGTGTTGTAAATTAAATTATTAAGCTAAGATGTCATTCATAATCTTTTATATGATTTTTTCGTACTATTTTAAATCTCTTTGAATGCTGTAATATTGCCGAACACTGTGATAGTAAAATAATCTCACATAAAAAAATTTAGTCAACTCATTCTCATATTATATATTAGTCAATTTGTATGAACAAATAATTTTAATTGTGTATGTATCGCAATCGAGCTTGGATTCCTATAATATTTTATAATTGTTGATTTTTATTTAGTTGGTTGTGTTGTTATTATTTATGTATAATTTTATTTAAATAATTTAAATGATTTTATTTCCATTGTGATATGACTGAGTTACCAATGTTTAAATATGGATGTCTGAAATAAAAAATAATTTATGAAATAAATTGTTTCATTTGAAGATATAAAAATTAAATAAATTTTTAGAAAACACCGTTTAAAAATAATTGGTTATTTTGAAATAATTGTTAATACTAGCTCTTATTCTAAATTATAACATCAGAAATCTATAAAAGAATGTCAAAATACTTTTTTGAAAAAAATAAATCACAATGAGTTAGTGATGCCTGACAATTTACCCAACGCACTTGCCTAACAATCTACATTTTTAAAATTAATTTAGTATAGACAGAGATGTGGGGTAGACCTTACAGATTACAAAACTGGTAGAACTGATATTTATACTCTGTAAAATATCGTAATATATTAAATATCAATTAAATTATTGAACCAAATCCAGAGTTTCAAAATCCATCACAATATTTTTGTTAAGATGTCACTGAAGAATGATTGAAGAAAATATTTCGTTAATCATCTAATTTACCCAATGCATTCATAAAAATAACATAATATTAAAAAAACTAATATTAAATTACAAGCTAAACTAAAATGAAATACAGATAATAAATAAATATCGATTTCGTCTTATTAAAATCAGTGCGTGTGGCGCCGAACGTCGTCTCCATTCTTACGAGTGCTATTATGAGGATAATATACCACAGCCCACGCCGCGATTATATATCAGCTTAAGGAACTAGGTCAACCTGTTCTTGATTATTATCTGGATGTACTTTCAACGCCTTATAAGGTGTAGGTAGAAATTGTTATTAAATAAGTTAAATTGTGAATATATGAAAGTTACGATAAAACTGGCTACATAAAAAAGTCAAGATATAAATCATTTTACTATTTTTCATTAAAGTGCAAATTTTAAAATTATATGAGTAAAAAAGAAGTTTTCTGCGTCTACAATTTTATTAATCGCAACACCTTTTGAAGAAATCGCTTAACACTTCAGACATAATTATATACTTCGTATGTGTCTCAGTTCTGTCTCATCGCTTTCAGTCCCATGTATGCATCACACAGTATAAGATCTTCACTTGCCCTCGCTTGCCTTCAGAAGCTTATCTTAATCTTTCCTACGACTTGCTTGTCACTTGTTACCTCTTTTGAAATATGTACATATTTTGAAAGTCTTAAAATCTTTAATAGCCCACGAAAACTTCCTTTTAATACATTATTAATATTTGATTAATTTATTAAAATAACAATTAATGCTCAAAGATATTAAATAATATATTTTGGTTACTATAAAATGTAAGCAAATTTTTGATTCTCTTGATGTAGACGATGTTTGCCCTATTATGTTACGTTTCAGACTTTACTGCTCAAAATATCAAAATAAGACGTAAACTTATTGTTTGTATGAGCTCGTATATCCAAGTGAGAATAATAAAATCACAAGGAAAAGAAAATTTTCATATGCTTCATTTTATTTATAATCTATCTCATGCTCAATGTCCAAAGAGAATATCGTAGGGAACCCAATGGGTGTCATATGATGATACTATGATGATATGACGATGATACTATTACTTGCATTACCAAAATCAGAGAAACGAGATCTGCCAAATCACAAGAAACTGACACTACCGAAACAAGTTAAAAGACTACGAGTAGTCGTCAGGTATGGTGGTAATAGATAAAAGAATTTAAAATATATAATTACATTAATAAGTTCACATCCAAATAAAATTATACTTACTTATATATTGTAATTCTGCGAGGTCGTAATTCAATTTATAAACAAACGTACGGACAGCACCTGCTGTGGACAATAAAAACAATAAATAATTGAGGTAAAAATGGATAAGCCATAAAATATTAATTCTAAATATATGTATTTCTTAAAAATGTTCATAAATTCATAAATATGCTTAAGAAGCTTGAAGCTATTACTGGAATGGAATCATTCTAATTATCTACTAGCTACTAAAATTAATTCTTACTTTTACATACAAATTACAGACCGTTCTTTTCAATTAAATTTAAGTATTCTGAAGAAAAACCACACATTTTGCAATTTATTAATTCTGTTTTGTATAATTTTTGTATTGTATATATGTATACTTATGAAATAAGTATTTTGTGGTATTGTGTCATAGTACTTAGTGGTAGGTTTTGTGCAAATATGGTTCATTATTCTTTCAGCGCCATTGTCTATGAGTATTAGTGATTCCATACCATCGGACGGCTCATTTACTCGTGCGCTTAAAATACATTATAAAAAAAGTTTAATTTATCTCTGTGTTTTATTTGTATTGCTTTGTGAATAAAAGGTATATTTTATGTGTGTATTTATTTCGTCCTGAGAATTGTTCGGATGTATTTATTACATACAATTACGAGTATAGAAATGAATTAAAGTACGAATTCCCTCTAACAACTAATTAATGTATCGGTTTCTTTGGCCTCAATATGTTGCACGAGACATCAACCCCTCAATTTATTCACCTTAATCCGAAACAGGGAGGAGTCGACAGTACTCGTAAATCTCCTTTGATCCGCTCAATAACTTCTGTGAAGATATAATTAATTCCTGTAAATCTTATCAAAAAGCTTATGGTAAATTGCCTTAAATAAATTAATAGTAAAATAAACACTCTTATAACAAACGTTTATTAAATAATCTATAAGCGTGAAATAATAATTTAAAAGTAAATCAAATACATCATTTACGTTGTTACGTTGTACGTTTTTTTTAATCGACGTTTTATTTTTAGTTCTGTTCATTTTAAGAAATGTATTACCGTTTAACCTTACTTGTTAATTACAAGAATTTAGTCCTTCAATAAAGTGACCTTCTAGAGCTTAACTTCTAGAGCGTACTTAAAGCAACATACACTTGGGCAGCACCTAAGTGCTTTGATCCTAAATAGACAACAGCGCGGTTGCTAATACTAGCCTGGGTTTTATGTACTGGGCAAGCCATTAATTCCGTAACCATATGTTGCCGACAAATACTTGCAAAGATTTCGACTTAATGACGTGAAAACCGTCTTAGTTAAGCCAGATGTCAGAACGGACTTTCACAATGGGATTTGTATACGAAATTGTGCCTATGCTGTCAACCGTCAAAGAGTTCATTTGTCGAGATCCAACCTTTCATGGTGAAAATTAGAACGGGACAATATAACTATAATTATTTATATAAAATTTCATATCTATAGTTTTATTACTTATTATAAAATTCAGAAATTAAGTCATGCCAAAAAATGCGTTGTCAAGCAAACCGGACCACAGTAAAATTTTTCGAATTCGTGAAATAAATGGAAGTGTCTCTAATGCAGTTCACAAAATTCCATAAACGAAATGATAAACGTTTTTCTGTATAGCAAGTAATATAATATCTTTTAAAAATCAATAGAAATTGCCTATGACAGAAATTGAAATTCAAATTAAACAATAGGTGAACAATTAATTATTATATTTGATTAAACACATAATTAGACTAGGAAGTAAATAACAAAGTAAATTTTTAAATTCAATTAAATTTTGAACGGGAATGAAAGATAAATGAATTAACAGAGAGATGAAAAAATGAGAAGAAAAAAAGAGCGGATTTCATTTCAAAGACAATAAAATAATCTTATTAATAATAATCGATTTGAGACCAATGACGAAATTAAACAATTTAAACGTGATCTATTATTACTAAAAACAGTATAATCTACTTACCAAAGCGGATAGCTGAAATATAACTAAAATTTTACCATTGTTTGATCTTGGCTTAGTTGTTTATCATGAACCTTTGTGACAAATCGTGGCTGTACTAAATTCAAAAGTTTTGTACTTATTTAAGATTTACGTTCACAAATTAATTGTACAAAGAAATTGGCAGTGTATACTTGGGCAAGAATATTAATAAATTAATCGGTAATACGGATTCGTATAGGATTGGTGGGTACCACAAATATATTAGCTACTCTACCGTCACACAGAAATAATTGATATTGCTGTATTTCACTTGAAATAGTCATATTACATATACTGGTGCAGCGACCATGCAAGATGTGTTTTATACGTATAACAGTTTTCTATTGCTGTGCATCGATAATACACTGTTAAACATATCTGTCGTATGTTATTATATAGACGAAGAATTTCAAGTTCTTATTTGTGAATATATATTTTTAAAGCAAGTTAAAACGAAAAACTAGTATCGTGGAGGACAGAATAAATTATACGATTAGGTGAAGGTTTGAGTGAACTTAAAATTAAATATGGATGAAAGTGTTTTTGAGACTCTTACATAAAGAATTCTTTAAGTTATATTTATATAAAATAAATTATACTAATTATCTAAGGTCTTTATAATTGTTAAGTTATAATTAAATACTATAGTTTATGAAATAAGAAAAGTATAGCCAATATTCACAGGGCATATACTCCATAATTTTTATTTTAATAAAACTCAAATTGATTAAAATCGCAGATTAAGGATTAAATCACTAGTGGATTCCAAGTAGTGAAAAATCATTAGAATAAATTTATTTCTTAGTTATTGATATAAGTAACTAATTAATAATAAACATTTATTTATTTTACACTTTTATAAAAAATGTTCACACTTTTTCTATGACCTTTTGTTCTTTTAAGGCTTTGGTAGTATTTCATACTTTTTTTTATCAAAGCGACTGCGAACAACTGCTTGAAAGTTGTTTAAAACTTTTGCTTTTTTTTCATTTTCTTTCAATTAATTTTCCAATCGACCTTTAAACTTTTACCTGCCTTCACATTAAAAGCCGTCCGCTTCGTTTAAATATTGCAAAAAAATTAAACATCAATCAATTTAATCAAGATGAAAGTAAACCCTCATAATTAAAAAAAAAACACAATAATATGCCACCGAATTAAAAAGACGCATATTTAATGTATAAAATACGTAAAATATATGAAAAATATATTTGTACGTATTTTCAATTTTTGTCTTAGTACAGTATAGCTTCTTATAATTTACTATACGCTTCCTCAGAAACCGTAACATGTGAGAAACTTATATGCTCCAAATATGTAGAGGGAATTTATCATGCAGCAATCTACTGAAACTAATTAGTAATTTAATAGTAGCAGTGTAGAAACGAGTGAGCAGGTATCTCACTTACTGGAGTGTATACATATTCAATAATATACACTTATAGTTCACAATTTACACGCCACAAAATGTAACAGAATTAAAGATGTTTATCGTAACCATATCTTGGGAAACATTTGTAGATGTTCAGATACTTTAAGTGTACCAAACCAAAATTTACAACACTTTTATAATTATTCTTATTTATAAAATCTACTCATTATAATTTTTAGTATAAGTTTAAAGACTTATAGCAATTTTAGTTAGATTGTATTAGTTGAGGTTTTTTTTTTTATTTAGAGAGCGGAATAATTCAACAGCCTTTCAATTAACTAATTAAATTAACTAACTTTAATAGGAAACTCTAATTAAAATACCTGTACAAATAACCCTAATCCCTACAAATACTGTCCAATGTATGTAATTATGCGAATATGTTGACAATTGATTGAATCAATATCTTTAAACCAATCAAAATCAACAACAATTCAGTCATAACGTCGACCTTATGTATATTATTGTTTACAATTAAAAAATAAGAGGTAACTTTTACATGCAGAAATTAATATATAAAGTGGGTAATTACCAATAAATGAACGTTAATGTGAAACGTTTACGTAAAACAAAATATTGCTAAAATAATGAACCGATTACGATGAAAAATACGTTATGATGGCGAAAAATACGGTATAATCGGATTTGGTTATCGAATTATTAAAAATTAAACCATTTCCAGAAAAGGCACATTACATACATTAATGAAAGTAACGAATTTATTTAGTGCTGATTATCTATAAAACCAGAGCTGAGATGGCCCAGTGGTTAGAACGCGTGCATCTTAACCGATGATTGTGGGTTGAAACCCAGGCAAGCACCACTATATATATGTGCTTAATTTGTGTTTATAATTCATCTCGTGCTCGGCGGTGAAGGAAAACATCGTGAGGAAACCTGCATGTGTCTAATTTCATCGAAATTCTGCCACATGTGAATTCCACCAACCCGCAATGAACAGTATGGTGGAATATGTTCCAAACCCTCTCCTTAATGGAATAGGAGGCCTTATCTTATCAGTGGGAAATGTACAGGCTGTTACTTTACTTTTACTTTTATCTATAAAACCATAAACGAGACCACTTTGACCACTTATTTTAAATATATTATTTATATTAATATTCAATGCGAGTCTACCTATAACACATTTCCTTCCGATACATAACGATATTCTGACAATATCTTTCTTCAGAATAGATTAGAGAGCACACAGCAAACAGCACAGATTAAGCACATAATAATTCAGTGGCGCCGGAATTGAAACCGCAATCTTCAGGAAGATTGACGAAATCCAAAAACTGATCTTGACTTAATAATGTTTCAGATTGAAATGAACTCACGAATACATTGGTATATTTAAATATTCTACAGTAATAACGGTGCAAACTAAGTTATCTATTTCCTTGTTTAGAGTTTCGAACTTTCGCATGCCGTACAAGTCTCGAACTCGATGGATAGAAAATATTCCTCATACATGACTTATACTTAGTTTGTGGAAATATTTTCGAGCCAGCAGAGAGAGTGTGTGATTTATTTGTCACATTATATTTATGATATATCACTATTTTATCATTTGGAGATTGAAGTTTTAAGGTTTTATTTTGTAATTACTTTACGTATTGACGTTTAGTTATTGATTTTCAACAATAATGTAATGCATGATAAATAATTATATACTCGAATAATGATGTGTTGTGTTAAAAATCTTAATCAAAACTATACTTTTAAAAGATTATTTTAAAAAATCAATACAACAAATTTATTATATACATAATTTACCATTACTAGATACAGTTTTAATAAAAAAATATTCCAGGCTGACAGTACTATTTATCACTTTACCATCTTAAAATGTTTTAAGAAAATTGCTAGTATTTTATAAAATATGCGGCCGGAATATGCGACATGGCGCATGACTTTTATATGCGCGGCTTGTGCATACGGATAGTAGAATGCATTTTTGTTTTATAACCGTATAAAAAGTTAGTATGTATTTTGATTATTATATTTGGCTTAAAATAAATCCCAACACAATTTTATTATTAAAAAATAATAAGACAAACGTTACCATACCATAGACGGCTATTCTGAATCTAGATTGACAGCCGCGACTGAAATCGGTTAGGATCGATGTTTTATCGACCAAATTATAGCAATATTATTTTTATATACCTACATGTTATTTTCAAGTGAACACTAAAATATAGTATAATACGTAGATAATAAGAATGCAAATCTTTTAAATCTTACACACCCCGAATTAAAAAACATTAATTCTGAACACTTTGAACGTGATCCGTAAAAAGTATTAAGGTTTAATACCCTAGTGAAGCTGAGACTAGGAAATTTGCATGGCAATTAGAATGAGGCTAGGGTCGCATTACCATTTCAATCGTGGCGAATGAGCGACTTGCACTCAAGCGGCGACTGAGTGAGCAGCACCTCTTTTCAATGTAATCCTACTGGGTAATTTTAGACTTTACTCTTTGTTTAGAAAAAACGATACGAAGTTACTCTATAGCTCTTCTAACTTTCAGCTCCATAGCTGTACAGGTACACCTTTTATAACTTACACTATGAACGAAATAAGAAAACTTCCATCATCTATTTTGGTATGTAAAACTCTTTTGTATGAAACTAAAACGCTAGTGTATTTTCGCATTTTAATCGTACTTACATTTTTATCACAAATTCGCGCGTCGAAATTCGCCAATCCTTTTAACGGAATCAATTGTTGTTCACGGTTTTAAACATCACCATTAAGATTTCACGTTTCAAATTAAAAGCGAAGTTTTAATTGTCCTTTACAAACTATTTCTTATCTTGTTATATAAATTATACAGTAAAAATTATACAAAACGCATGAGTAATTTGTAGTTGATATTTATCAGTTAATTCAATGAAAATAAAAAATATACAATTCAATTTAATGGAACAGATTGTTTATTTTTTATAAATATTAATTTATTGAATATACATTATTTGTTTAAAACACTTACGTTTTCAACACTTAGACTTAAAACTATGCAATAATAATAAAATACATAGCAAAACTTAAAATTAAGTGTGTGTGTGTGTGTTTTTTTTAAATGTTAATGAACAGAAATTAACGGAGGATCATTGTATATGCAATTAGGCAATAACATTTGTTATTGCCTAATTGCACACTCTTCACTGAATAGTATAAAACAAAGTCACTCCCGCTATCTATCTGCTTAGGTCTTAAAATTACAATTAAATTAATTACAGAAAGGATTTTGATGCATTTTTTAATAGATAGTATGATTCAAAAGGAAGTATTATATAAGAAGGAAGGAAGACTATAAGAAGATTTATTTATTTACTTGGGAAATTCAGTTGACAAACACTGATGAATTTAGTGAATTCGTAAATTAACATATTATTTTGAGTTGACACTCCACAAAGCTGGTTCAACCCTAGGAAATAGATCAAAATCACGTTCTACTCGTACAGTACAGTAGTGTACACAACAGTGGCGGATTTACAAATTTGCCGCTAGTAGGCTAGTAGGATATGCAATTTTTGCCGCCCCTACTGACTTTTGAAATACAATACGTTAATTTAGTTCACAAACATATTGATTACATTTGAAATTGCAACTTTATGATTTTTGTTCTATCGTCCTCATTGCATCAGATTTTTCCCGTTAATAGTATGATTATGAACTGGATGATATTTCTGTCAGTTACTACATTATTTTTCTAACCCGCTATATAGTGATGAGTATACGGGTTAATGTGTAATATTATAAGTTTTTATAAAATTCTGTAAGATAATAACAAATTTGGGCTAAATATGCCGCCCCTCCTAATCTGCCGCCCTAGGCCTGTTTAACCTATTGGTAAATCCGCCACTGCGCAATAACCATTTTTATCCTTTACTTTTTATGAGAAATAGTAAAACAGCTCTAATCCAATTAAGTACCTTTAATACATTATGCATTTAACATAGATCAATTCGGCATTTTACATGATTTTATTTAAGTAGATATTATCGATAGATATCATTGCCTGCCCTGCATTTAGTATAATATCTATCTAGATATTATACTAAATGCAGGGACGGTTTGTATTGTCTCGGGTGAAAAAATGCATTGCCCCTGTGAGAAGCCGGGACGGGTCTCTAGTTCGTCTATATTTTAATATCCATATTAAGTATAGATTGGCAGCAAAAAAAGAACTTATGTAACTTTTTACGGTATAGAAGTAGATAAAAGATAAAACTGACTACGTGAATAGAAATGTTCTTTTTTTCGTGTTGCGTTGTCAATCAAATTTTATTTTAGTATTCACGCATATTGAAAATTTTCATGACTATAGTTACTATGGAATGAAAAAAGCCATTTACATCTATAACTATATATAGATATTTTTATTGTTATTGCACGTTTACTTTTTATTTTGTGTCGGACAGTAGAACTATTCGTCACCAATAATTATTAAAGTAGAATTATTTAGATAAAATACTCAGATGTTGGTTACATTATACCAATTCAACATAAGTTACCAAGTCAGGTTGGCCGAGTGGTCTAAGGCGCCTGATTTAAGCTCTGGTTCCCGAGAGGGAGCGTGGGTTCGAACCCCACACCTGACAAACCAAATGTTGATGATTGATATATTTTTTTCTGCCTAAACGAACTATCTTATAAATAAGGTAATGTCGATTTTTCTGGATGTTGCTCCTATAATCAATGTTTTCGTACTAGTTCGAGCGATCGAAATTTGATACGATCGCAATGCGATCATATATTTAATTTGATTTTATACGTATAAAGTACGCAACTATGGGCGCAAGTCGCCATCTATCGGTAATGGTTGTTAAATAACGATTATATTTTAAGTTATCGCTTATATTATTATATTTTAATTAGATAAATGTCTAAGAAACGTAAATATGTATTTTAATAGCTATTTGTAAACATGATGATGTTATTTATCAGGCTCTAATAATTAATAGAAATTTGATTGTTTTATTCTTTGGAAGATGTGAGCTCATGTCGCCATTTATCGGCAATGGTTTTAAAATATTAATGATATTAATTAATAATTATATATTGTTAATTATCATTTTAATGTTTCTATTTTATAATGTAAATTTCTAAAACACTACAATGTAATAAGTAAAACTAAAATGTGAAAATCGTCATGCAGCGCCACCTATAATGTGTCATAACGGACTATGTAATAGAAATGTTGGTTTATATTACTTATTTTAAGTAATTCACTTGTAATTGATTAAGAGCTGTATTTAAGAATAAGAATCAAATAAATATTCATTATTAATATAAAACTATATTTCAAGAATGAATTTGCAGTAATTGCATTAATTTGTTATAAAAGTTGTAGTTGTGAATATCCGTTTGATTCATTCTAGAAAAACGCTTTAGAAACGAAGATTGTTTTAGCAACGACACATCGCATTGATACTTTTTCGAAGAATTTACTTAATTTTATGAAATTGTTAATATAATGTAATAAATAATATTTAAATGGTTGCGTTTAATTGCAATGGAAACTGACAACCCAACTATATCTCCGACATATACAATACTTGTTTCAAGTCATTAATATAAGTAACTCTTATACAAATTAGTAAAAAAACAAAACGTATAAAATTAGATTGTTTAAGACTATTTCTTATTTTCAAATTAAATTAACTTATAATAAAATTACGACTTTACGGTTACTAGTTATTAGCATAGTTTAATGAGCACAGCAAATAGGCTACGATAACACGGGCATAGAGACTTAAATCTTTCTAAAATGTAATTTGTTTTTAGGTACTAATTAAGATAAAAAATATTATTAACTAAAGTTTTTTTTATTTTCGTTAAACAACATCGACATTTCATTACAATAACTTCATTTCACTTCGATCGTTACAAAACTAGATTTAGTTGAATTCCGACCACATTTGCCAGTATAGAAAATTATTGCAATTGACACGTAATGATTCATACGAATGCTCGCAAACGAACCTTAATTATATTTCAAGAGCACAAAATATAGACTGTTGATTGATTTCGCGCTCATTTTCAATTCACAGCCAATAAATAGCTGATGTACGATATCCGAACACGCCAAAATCAACTCAATAGGAATGATCCTATGAATATCTGTATATAGGTATACACATATTTAGTCAATATTGTGTTTTAAATGGAGGAATCTTATTTAAATGGGACGATCACTCTAACATAACATTATTACTCTTTTTGGGACTTTTGCATGCATTACAGTATTCCTTTATTTTTTTTATGATACAATATTGAAGATAAAATAATTGCATACATTACAAATACACATCAAATTAATTCCATTCCATTTTTAAAACTTTGATATCTCTCTTAAAACGAATATGTGAAACAATCAGAAAATAGCGATTTCCAAACTTAAACAAAATATTCAATCTTTACAGCGTATCGCTACTACATAATATTTTATTTAAAACTAGATAAAACCCTTTTTAACCGATACGACTCACACCACATAGACAGTAATAATAAAACATTACATTTCATACATTTCATGCGTGTGCCAACAACAACTGTAAAAGTTTAATCTCAATCTGTTGAATAATAAGTGAACGTATAATATACGAATGAAAACCATTATTATTGTGTATATAAGATTCATATAACACTAAAATATATACAGACTAAACAGAAATTATAGTAATCCAAACCTGTACGTGACATCGAGTCTTTAATAATATTTGAGAACGTAGGAATCCGCGCCATTCTGGGAACACGTCGCTAAGTCATAAAGCCTTCTGCAACTTCGATCCAACTTAAAAATTGTTCCCTAAAGTATTCTACTTCTTCGGATTACAGTACGTGGCTATTATTTTTATATATTTCAGCGAGAAAACATACTGCTTTGTTCTCGTTAATGTTACAATTTGAGAATATATGTTTATAGAAAACTGTTTCAACTCAAATTTATCGTTTCAATAAACTATTCGAATTTCTGTATACCGGTAACATTTTACAATTTATATGAAACTAAATATACAAACAACATAATAGTAATTTAATCGGTGTATTTAAGTGATCTAAAAAGTAATTTCGTTTTTTAAATTGATTACAAGTGATAACGGCCAACCCACTTAAAAGCGGTGTAATTTTGAAGGAAAATATTTTTCCGACGGAGCTGAAGTGATTTGAACTGAGATTGAATTCAGAGCTTAGTCTACATAAAGATCTTAAGTGATATCTCACTGGCGGAGTACGAAGCTTAGTGGTTTTTCTAATACGACTTTAAGTCTATCTTGGTCTAAGGGAACTGTATACACTTACCGTGGTTTACTGTGGTTAAACATTGCGTTATAAACTTTGAGATCTGAGAGTTGAAATTTCTAAAATCGTCTTTAGTAAAACTATTCCCATTTATTACTTTTGTTTATAAAAATACAAACTAGAGGCAAAGCTGCCTTATTTACATTTGTTAAAATATAAGTCCTTGCGGGATGAAATATGTACTGAGTTTGTTCTCATCTCTTTACATCATCAGAAAATCCCCATGATTAGCTTGATATAATAAGCCTCAATTTTTCTCACGAGTAAAAAATGGTTTCGTCTTTGGGAATTTAGAGGCAGTCTTTAACAGTTAAGGACGTTTTATAAAATAAAGTTTGACTTCGATAATGTAAAATTTTATTTGCGTATTATGTTATATCACACACCTTGAGCAGAATACTGGCTTGGCAAACGAGATAATATTATCCTCAACGCTGTTATCAGATGTTTGTTTTTAATATTATTTATTTTAATAAGTATTATTTAGTTAGTTCTTCCCAACTATGGCGTTTGTTAAAGCTTGCTTTATATTTTCTTTTTTTTTTAAATTAAATGCATACAGTAACTCTTTCGTTCTTAATACAATGTTAACTTTATGTTATAAAATGCTATACTAAAACTAAAACTTTTATACTTTTATGCTAAAATTTCATACATATAATAAAAAGAGTAGAAATGAGATATGAACAGTCTAGATGTTAGTATGCTTCTTATTTTATTTAAGTTAAAGGTTTATTAAATGGCAACCCTAATACTTAAGTTGACTTAACATATAAAGGCAAAAGAGTTTAAAACATTAAATCCATTAGTTTTTTGTTTAGTAGGTATTTTGAAATAATTAAAAATAGACAAGTGTAAGATATCACTTAAATTTATTTAAAACGTTTAAACAAAAGTTATTCTTATTTTGTTAGCAAGAGGATCAAATTGTCAAACTGAAGTAAACATTTCTAAAAGCGTGTACAACTAAAATGACGTGAAATCATGAAACAGCAAGTGCGACGCCGTCGTAGCCTCAGCTCGGCTTATCGCTTATCCGCTTACAGCCTGAATCCATCTGTAACGGTCTACCTGACTTCAACTTACTGTTAAACTATGTTTTATTACAAGAATTACAAATTTTATTTTATAAAATATAAATTTCATATTTCAAACTGAGTTATAGGTAATATGATATTTCTTTATTTCTCGCTGGAATAACGCGTTACTCGCTTCCCTCACGTGATGAAAGTGGGTGGGTGGCACTCCCCGATGGCCTGGACGCCAAAAAAATTAGCGGTACTCTCTCCGTCTTCCCGGTGCTGGCCACGGGATCGCTTTCGCATGCTACTGTGACGCTCTGACGGTCGGCCCGCCTATGCAGGCCTCTAACACCCAGGGGGGATTCTCGGGGTACTGAGACTCCATTGGTCCCTGCGGCGTTTATTGAGGCGGGGGGAGAAGCGCTCCCCGGTCGTCTTCGACGGAGCGGGTATGCAGCAGCATCCTTATATGATATGATATAAGTGAGTATCGATGAAAACAGTTTTAATGTGATCATTAGTTCAGGAACTTACATATAATATAAAAAATTTACTTCTCTATTTGATTATAATAAGGTATCGATATTAAGTATCAAAAATTCATAATGATATCAAGTTCTTGTTCGCATGCCTAAATAAAATATATGAATACAAATAACAATACAATGTTATACTTTTAATGAAGTAAGTTACACTGATTGTATATTTATATTCAAATGCAAAAGGCGGATTGTAAATATTTTAATTGGATGGAATCTAGCCACTAACTACAACCTATGTTAATACAGAGCTAGATACATGCAGCTCAGGCATTGCTCTAGTGCTATCAGCCGTGAAAACTAAATGGTTGTCTCTCGTGTCTGTAATTACTGGCTGGATCGTACTATTTGCTAGAATCGTAATAAACACGACTAGTAGGTAAAAATGTACTCGTATAATATAACACCTTCTATTAAAAGTTATCTCTTAGGCTGTTGATATTTTTTTCTTATTATTCTCAAGGGATATATATAACAAAAAGGTTCTCGATAATGTATGTATAAAGACAACACTCATTTTATAAAATTATGTTTCCACAAATTCCTTTGACTTTTTCTGTAATTTTGTTGGTTAATTTTACGTGGTAGAAGTTTAAACTTGAATAAATTCGACCTTTTTTGACATTAACTGCTAAAAATCATTAATACGACTTAAGTAACAGCCTGGTATGACATACCGCAGGGCTAAAGCCTTCTCTCCTTTTGTGGAGAATGTTTTGGAGCTTATTCCACATCGTTGCTCCAATGCGGGTTGCTGAATACACTTGTGGCAGAATTTCATTAAAATTAGACACATGCAGGTTTCCCCACGATGTTATGTTTTAGCGCCCAGCCCGAGATGAATTAGAAATACATATTAAACATGCCTGTGTTTGAACCTGCAATCATCGGTTAAGATGTACGTGTTCTAACCTCAGGGCCTTCTTAGCTTAACTTTGGTTGTTAAAATAGCTCAAATTACTTCAACTATAGAATTGATTTCCTCAAGGTGTTCTTCACCAACATATTAATCACGTGAAAACGCAAATATTTGAATCCATTGAGCCTGTTTTCTACGAGGAAAACCGACGCGTGCCATCCACTGGGTCATTTCATCATCAACATAATACTAAATATTTCTCATTGATGGCTAAATATACCTATGATAAATGGATGGTACCCACCCAGACAGTCTTGCATATTACTTTATCTGAGGTCTTGCCTATCTGCTCTTGTCTTTGACTAATTTACCAATTACCGTTGAGTATATGTATTTTTTTTGTTATAAAATATAATGCAAATATATTTATTAAAGTGTACTTACTATCCGTCCAAGTGCAAAATTAAAACATTATTTTTTACGAGTTACTCTCGGGGTTAGGTTAGCGTGGACTTCGGACATCGGGATACAGATATTTATCTATCCCTTAGGCAACCTCCATTCGCCGAGACAACAGTATTACTTTACAGATATATTACTTATTATAGTTTATCTTTATATAAAAGAGTAAAATATGGAATTTGCCTCTTTCATTACATTACTTATAGATAATTAAAATATAGTAGAATTATGCGTTTGAAGTAGGTACATACAATCGATTAAATATTAATAACATTTTTTTTACCTAAATAATTTATACCTACCTATGACGAAATTTTTTGTATTTCTTCTTTTTTGCTCTCTAATTATACATTCTTAATGTATTATAATATTATTCCAACCTTTTTAGTTCTATTTATCTAGTTACCTTATGTTAATCAGTTATGTATGGTAGGAGCCGCAAGTGTAAGAAGCATATGTTAGACCTCATGCCTTCAGTGTACTAACATGGAGTCCAAGATACTATATCCCGTTGAAATTCTGCCAATGTATGAAAAAGAGCCAAATATCGCTAAGTAACATTATATGTGATTATTATAATAACGAAAAAATTATCAATATATGTATACAAAAACAAAGTAATAAACACTTCGAATTTCTCGAAATTTCATTGTTAACACGATTTGAACGATTTAGTATCCTACATGGAATCAATTCGTAACACTTAATATTCATAACAGGAACGCAATGACAAAATCGTCAGAGTTCAGACCTTATTCTAATTAATATAAAGTACTCCGTGTTCCTATTACACCATTGGGTAAATCAACTAATTCTACCATTATTAATGAATTACCCTCTGAAGTATCTTATTTAGCAAAAGCAATTCTAAATATATTTTCTTGGAATTAAAAGCCGGTGTAGCGCAATGGTTAGAACATGTAAAACATAAGCAAAAAATACAGGTTCGAATCCGCTTTGAGGCGTTCCTTTAAAGAGTATATTTGTTATTATAATTCCCTGATATGAATGATTTCCATTTTCAGGCTTTCATAGATTTCTGATAGTTAATATGTTATACTTTGTTATCTCATGATAACATCATCATTACATAGTATAAAACAAAGTCGTTTACCGATGTCTCTATGTATGCTTAGATCTTTAAAATTACGCAACGAAGTTTTGATGCGGTTTTTTTAATAGATAGTGTGATTCGGGAACATGGTTTTTGTGTATAATACATGGACTATATAGTAAAGAAAGACAGATACTTTTAGAAGTTTCTAATGTGATTTGGTAAATAAACAAATTCAAGTAGTATGTTTAGTATTGCACTTGTGCGAAGCCGGGGCTTCGCCTTCGGGGCTAGTTGCTAGTAACGATATTTACTGTTGGCATAACACGATATAACAACGCACAACACAGAATTGATATTCAATTACAGCTGTTATATAAAAAAAAAATCCATCAATATTAATATTTGACGACTAACAAAATTTAATACAAAGATTGGAAATATCTAAGAAATATGCTTTGCTATAATTTTACTTATTTTCATAAATCGCTTCGCATCCGGGCGAGCATTACAGGCATTCTTGTGATGCAATCCGGGTATTTATGGTAGTAAAGATATTTAGATAAATAAGGTTGTGATAGAAAACATTCCAAGGGAAACATTGTCTACAGGAATGTTGATATTACATTTATACTGATGATAACTAGCTTTTTAATATTCATTTAAGTTTCAATAATTTATAATCAACCAAAATCAAATAAAATTTTCAAAGATGATTTCCTTCATTAACGATAAATGACTCATTTACAGTCCATTCAATTCGTCTTTGGAACTCTCTTCCACTAGAAGCAAGACGTGCACCAACTATTACTTATTTTAAAAAAAAATATTAAAGAGCACTATCTCTCTTCTCTCTTGAAGAAATACCGCAATTAAATATTTTATTTATTACTTTATTTATTAGTCATGTAAGTATCTATAGTATGTAAATGTATATATTTAAAATGTGTATTTATATTATATTATTATATATATATTTATGGAATATTTATTTATTTATCGTATATATACATACACATATTGTATCTATTTTTTTGTATTAAATAATTTGTACACCCCTACCATCATCTGTTTTAGCGATAAGGCCGCCTATTGTACATTTTTCTTTTCCTTGTTTTTGTTTTACTCTTTTTATTTTTGTCTCTATTGGTGTGCAATAAAGAGTATATAAATAAATAAATACATAAAATAATATGAAGATAGGTTGAAAAATACTTCGTTCGTGTATATTAATGAGAGATACTTTATTTATCTCTCATTAAGGTTGAGACTGAATTAATACGTAATTGAAATCGTGTAATTGATAAGTCAATTAAAAGGGGATAGCTTTAAATATTAATTTCTAAATTGGGAGTGCTTCAAAGCGACAGCCTTCAACCGGCCTTTGGTTGCAAGACTGATGGCTTAAATTGCTTGTGCTCAGAAATGTTGAATATTGTCTAGCATAGTTTGGAACTCCTAAATGTAGTTCTAATTGTATTAGTACTGTGGAAATTTAAGAACTAAATTGTATACTATTATCGTAATTACTATTATTACGTTAGTAGCACATTATATTTTCGTTATTTTGTATTATACGGAGTTTGCTGATATTCTTTGAACAAAGACGGAACAATTTTTATTTTAAGACCTGCAGTATACGCTGGGTTTTAACTATAACATAACTTAACATATATTCAATTCTTAAAGAATCATTGGAAATTTTGGAACTGGAAGTTACATAAAACTTACCGAAATCTATTAAGGTAAGTCAAATTCATTTATTGTGTGTATTGGTAATATAGTACGATAAAAAAGAACAACAGCATTATTGTTGGAGATCATTAAAACAAATGTTCACTTTGACTTCAAATGTGTTCCAAGAATATAATATGCATGCTATCATTTTCTTTAAGGATTTTATGTAAAGTAGACTAAACTTCAATTTCAAAGCTAAACTAAGAACAAGCTGTAACTAACCGTATAAAGTCAGACAACAATATAGTTCTCAGAGCGTGGCAATCTACTTATCCAAGGCACCGGCACAGGCTATTTGCGGCGCGTGCTCTGTAAACAAGTCGAAATTGATTTTGAAGCTTACCAAAGTCACGACCGCGTTGCTATTCCTTGCGATGTAATTAAATACGCGTTATATACTTAGAGATTTATCCTAAAGATCGAAAATCTTAGCAAGAATTAAAGAACTTACTTGGTGGTAGGGCTTTGTGCAAGCCCGCCTGGGTAGGTACCACCCACTCATCAGATATTCTACCGCCAAACAACAGTACGCAGTATTGTTGTGTTCGTGTTTGAAGGGTGAATGAGCCAGTGTAACTATAGGCTCAAGGGACATACCATCTTAGTTCCCAAGGTTGGTGGCACATTGACGATGTAAGGAATAGTTAATATTTCTTACTGCGTCATTGTCTATGGGTGATGGTGACCACTTTCCATCAGGTGGCCCATATGCTCGTCCCCAACCATATAACATAAAAAAAAGAAATTAAATTATTCTTTTATATTAAGAACTAATAGTATATATTAAATTCAAAACCATGCTACGTCTTGAATTTTGAGACGCAGATGACGCCCACACTGTTACGCGACCTCGTTCACGGAGTCTACTTTATACGGTACAAGTTTTTCAAATGTACGGAAATTCGGAATAAGAGTAACATTCATAAAATGCTCTAAATATAAATATAAATATGAGACAACATCACATACATTACTCTGATCCCAATGTGAAGCTGAAGCACTTGTGTTATGGAAATCAGAAGTAACGACAGTACCACAAACACCCAGACCCAAGACAACATAGAAAACTAATGGTAATCTACATCGACTCGACCGGGAATCGAACCCGGGACCTCAGAGTGGCGTACCTATGAAAACCGGTGTACAAACCACTCGACCACGGAGGTCGTAAATATGAAGTACATATATATATAAATTATTCGATATCCATTTAAAACAATCATTGAACCTGTTAAGGCGTATATATTAAATATACAACTTTCATACTTAAATTTAAATTAAAGAAATTTAGTTGCTTAAATTTCACATAAAGTGTATAAAATTAAAGTATACGCAATTTCTTTTACAGTAACTAAACGTTCAGTATTTCTTTGTTACTACAATTTATTTGTAAAACGCCGATAACATGTCAAAGTTATATTTATAACATTACATTTCTTTTGATATTGGTCCTTCAATCATGCTTGAAGGTCGTTTCGCAATCGAATTTGGCACATACATTCAATTATATCGAAGAATACGAGCTTGTAATTCGCATTTGCTTTACGTTATTCATAAAAAATGATTTACTTAATATTTGTTTTGTATTTATATTGTTTTACTTAAATATATCTAAATTTTAAGAGTCATTCGTAGACAGGTAGATACTTGAGACGTCTTTGATTGAGTCAGCTAAGTTTTGTTTGTGAAAACAAAATTCATTACGCGGCGAAAAAATCTTCTTCGTGACTGACATGACAATCTAAGGAGGAATTTGTTTTCTTTATGTAAGCTCCTTACCGAAGATCTCTTTTACATTTCATTCGGCACGAATGTTTAATCCGTAACCAACGAGACCAATCTTTGTTGAAATTATCGAAAAGTTTTTTGATTATAAATGAAGTGAAACCGCTAATGTACTTTTACAATACTAAACATCCTTGTAGTAGTTTTAACTAAAAATTAAATGAGTTTTGAGCTATTACGATGTCTTTAAATTCAATAAGACAAAAATAATAAATCTATACATATAATAAAATAAAAGTGTTTATTTGTCATTTTAAAATAAACACTTTTTACTTATGGTACATGTAGTATAAAAACGTTTTTTATTACGATTTTTGTCTATCTGATTGTTCCGGCTAATCTCTGGAACGGCTGGACGGATTTTGATGGGACTTTTACTGACAGGTAGATAATGTAATAAGGGGTAAATAAACTTAAAATTTTTAGAAATGTATATGAAATTAAAATAATATCACGCTGTGTGTTGTGCAAAATAATTCTATGAAGTACCGTGCGCAGCCCTCGCGTATTCCACCACTCAAACTAAATACAAACGCGCACGAAGTCGCGGATACCGCTAATGTTATATAAGGTTATAAATATAAAATATTTAAAGTAACTAAGAATAATATCGAATTAGTTGTATTTAAAAACTGTTTACCACAGAAATAGTCAGTAATTTACTTTACCATAAATATGACTTCATCCGTTTTAAAGTATATATAAATCTGGCCAGTCTATTTTTTTATGGTTATAGACAATTTTTGTTTCTGATATAGTTGTAGACTTCAAAATATTATACGTGAAATAATTTTGTATAAAACGTTTGTAATATGTAAATACATAAGCAATTCATTATTAAATTACTCCCTCAATTAACTTTTAAACTGCAATTACTTTTACTGAAAGATTACGCACTTTCTACCCGAGTAAGACGCTTTATTGAGGTCCCAGTTTTAATTCAGAAACTTATTGTCGGTTTAATAGCCCGAAAAGCCCAGTGTTCCTTAAGTATAAGACGCATAAGAATTCGTTTGAAGAGCACTCGCGCATGGAACTTAACGAACGCGCTATACAAGTTTCAGAGAATTACCGTCTTTCTATCCCATACCAAATCCTCTTTAGTACGAAAAACTTCAAAAGAAAGATTTCAGCTGAGGCCGTGATTTTTATTGGCTTACATTTATGGAAATAACGTATACAATTTATTAAAAGGAAAATCATTGGATAAAAGAGAAATGACAAAACAGCTAATATAAAGTTTTATTTTTATTTTATTGAAATGAAATTAATTGGTTTTCTCTCACTAATTATTTAGACGACCTTAGAGAAAAAACCATACAAGGATTCGGTTTAAATATCACTTTAATATGCCCTTTTTTATTGCGATCTCCTTCTAGCTATATAACGTTTCAACATGGACCCTGACTCCATCTATTATTTCTCTCTGTAACCCAAGAATGAATATTATCTTAAATTACTTTAAAGCAAACGAAAGTATTTGATTCTAGTATATACATATTATACACAACTATATTGATGATTGTATAATGTGGTTTAAATTCGTAATAAATTATATTTTTAGAAACTTTACGTAAAATGTATTCTTTAACATATTTTGAAATAAAAACGAAAGTTATCTTAAGATCAAAATACAATTCAAATTTAAAAGAAATATGTTCTTACAATATTGCCTTAAATTGATTCAATTTGACCCGCTCCGAAAATGAGTGTTGAATTCTTAAAAGTAAGCTCTAAGTGAAAATAACTATTTAAATTCTTTATTCTAAAAGGCGCGACCTTCTTTCATCTATTATGTATGCCGAACAATGTTCGTGGGATCGTAATTTTTCGCACCTGTAAGACGTTTAAGAATGTTCAAAATATACCTATATAGGCATGATTATATATAGTGTGGGTACACTTCACTCATACAGACATGAATTCGTCTCAAGATTATGTATATTAGATATTAGTGACCCGCCCCAACAACGCGCGGGAGCAATGCTAATACTCAATATACTACAGAATTTGTTTATTTACGACATAACATTAGAAACTTCTAAAATTATCAGTATTTCTTAATTGCGTTGTCCATGAACATAAACAAAAACCTTCCTCTCGAATCACTCTATCTATTAAATAAAATCGCATCAAAATTCAAAATTTAAAATTTTATGTTTATCAACTTTATATATTGTTTAATTATATTTTAAGTTGAAATAAAAATCATTTCACAACGAAAAATATGGGACGTGATCGTTATTAAAATCTGCATGAAATTTTGTTTCGTTTATGTAAGCCGCTTATCTTTCTGACTTTCCATTCGGCACGAATTTTTTAATACGTAACCAATGAAACCAATTGCCGATATTTTCAGGGTTATTTAATTCTATGAATCCCTAAAATTATGTATTGTATTTTTGTAATATATGACTATATATGTATATTATTCGGTGACGATCGCAGTTCACGATGATACTCTTCATGAAAATGTCAAGTAGTCTCTATAAATAAAGTTAATTGATTGAAAATTGTAAAATGTTAAAGGCCATACAACAGTGTTGCGAACCCCAATACCCAAAACCTATACGTAACACACACAGGCCTCTTTGTGATTTCTACGAAAAAGATTTTTACAAGTCCAAAAGTACTGCACCAGAGAAGGCTTCAATACAGTGGCAAAATATGTGGCTGTTACCTTCACCAAATCACCAAATATGCAAAGAGAAAACATAAAAGCGTATACCATAGGTTAAACCAGTGGTTGAAATATTTTGTCACGCGTTATTATTTCAGTAACGACAGAGGAGACGTTTTGGGTAGAGTGGTAAAAGATATACAAACGGCGAATCCCAGAGGAATTTAACAGATTCTGGAACACAACCCAAAAATGACGAGCCATAACATAAATAACCCGATCACGGACTGGCTGGCTGAATACAGTACCCTAAAAACGAAAACGAAAATTCTGAAGACACTTCATTAAAAAATCAATCTATATTAAAAAATGTCAAAGTAACTCTGTCTCTCTGTCTGTTGCTCTGTTACTACCAAGCCACAACCAAACTTGATGAAATTTGGTATGAAGCAAACTTGAAGTCCAAGAAAGGACCATACGCTACTTTTTTGCCTAACACTAAACAAAATTACCCTAAAACGCGATCAAATCCGCGGGCGACAACTGAGTAAACTATAAACAAAATCGTTAATCTTTTTAGGCAACCACGTTGACCATTACGTACTATTTTTTATTGAAGTAATATGTCGTTGTTAATTTTTTGTTTCGTAAACGTACCTTATAATACGAAGCCTCTCCGAGCTAATCTGACTCTATATTAAATAAAAATAATCCGTAGTATGACGATATTACATTTTTGTATAAATTAGTTTTTAATATACATTATACACTTTTAGGTATATAGTAATAAGCTTTATAGAGTAACGAACACATGGGAAAACATTATTTAAAAAACTTTTCATAACTTTACGTTACTTTTGTGTAGTATCTAGTTATTTATTAGGTTCTAGGTTCGAATTTCAGATTAGGATGTCTAAAAGGTTAGTTTTTCTTTCGAGAAATTTTTAGATCAAAGATCGATTGTTCTAAAGGATAATATTATTCGTTAACAATAACGTCTGGAAGCTTAAAGAATCGTGTCTTAGTTAATTTCGATTAAGGTTCGAAACACCGAAATACGTCTGAAGCAAAAATAATTTTCGATATTTTTATTGTACACAGCTGCGGACAAAAGAAGACTACGTGCGCGTCTACAATGACGATTGATTAGGTGCGGAAAAATCTCTATAGTGAGTAATATTGTATAAACCTCATCTGTATCCTATTGAAGCGGAGTATTATTCTATGGGGTGTAGGTAAGTCAGAGATATTACGTTTATGTTACTGACAATCGATACAAATGATAAATACTATAATATAATACACTGCGAACGTCGTTCTTTCGATCGGATAATTTATTAGCGTAATCTTGTAATCAAAATTAAGTGAGATAGGAAAAAGTCAATTTTTATCATATAATAGTAATTGTCTAACAGTAACAATGTAAATATATGTAAATATCCCACTTTTTTATGGAATAGGTTGGCGGACGAGCATATGAGCCACCTGATAGTAAGTGGTCACCATCACCCATAGACAATGACGCTGTAAGAAATATTAAGTATTCCCAACATCGTCAATGTGCCACCAACCTTGGGAACAATGATACTATGTCCCTTGTGCCTGTAGTTACACTGGCTCACTCACCCTTCAAACCGGAACACAACAATACTGCGAACTGTTATTTAGCGGTAGAATATCTGATGAGTGGGTGGTACCTACCCAGCCGGGGTTGTATAAAGCCCTACCACCAAGTGGACTGCTGGGCTGACTCCCTTTGAGGTGAAAGTTTAAAGCATATTCCAACACGCTGCTCTAATGCGGGTAGGTTACCCACCTAGCAGTATTTCGTTAAAATTACACATGCAGATAAGCTCACGATGTTTTCCTTTACCGCCGAACACAAGATGAATTATAAACACAAATTAAGCACTTGAAAAGTCAGTGGTGCTGCCTGGATTCGAACCAGCAATCATAGGCTAAGATCACGCGTTCAAAACCCTAGGCTATCTCGCCTTATCGTGTATTCATTATCGTCTTAATCGTCTATTCTTATTGGAATGAGATTTGATATTAAAATTAATATTTGTGAAAGTAAGGATGAATCATAAAAAAGTTTTGATGTGACAATTTGTTACGTTAACTTGGGTGTTTACGTAACATTCTAATTTCATTTCATTATTACAAACATTTATTGTACACAAGAGGTGAATTAACAGATACATGACTTAGTGAGGTTACATTTGCGGTTTTATTTTGTGATATTATGTTATAATTTTATTAATAACACAAGGAATTTTCTTCGCTTAAACATATATTAAAATTTAAATGTCATATTGATCATCAGTTTTGTTCTGATAATTTTTTGTCCGTACTCGTTATAAAAAGACCTAACAATACTGTCTCAATATATATTATTATTATATTTCGAACATCTGGTCTGTTTAAAAGCTACAATGTTACTTATAGCAACAAGCGAATAGAACAAAATTGTTCGTACGTGTGCATTTACAGTTTATATACATGACCGAGGCGCCCACAGACACTATCAAACGCAATAAATGTCTCACTTTACGACACGTTAGCTCTGACGCGTCATTTCCCAAGAAAATATTTTACCCGTCCTGACAGACGTCCCCGTAATAAACCTATCGCAATGCTTAGCTCATTTAATTTCTACGTTAGTATATGAAATTATATAAATAAATACATTAATATAATTAGGATTTAAAGGTGTCAGTTATTTAACATAATTTTTATCTATATTGAAAAAAAATAGAAAGAACCCAAAGTCACTCATTCAAGTGTAATTCCACCGTACAGTTCATCTATATCAGTGATTCCCAAAGTGGTCCTGGGGGTCCACCCAGGGGTCCACGGGAGACGTGATGGGGGTCTACGTAGGCGTGAATAAAAAATGGGGGTCTATAAGATGTTAATGGGTCCACGAAAATGTATCTGCTTTTGATAGTAAAGAGCAAAATTGTAAGCATAGTTATATTACCTTATTATTTTTTTCTTTTATTCTTTTAATAGTGTTAGAAAATGTACTATTTTTCGTTTTTATTTTACCTATCGGAATATAGGGACAGAACCTAGAAGCGACACAATTTTATTTTTTGGCGACTTTGAGAATGAAGTAGAAATGTAGCAGCAGGGGTCCACCGAAACCAATAAAATTTTGAAAGTGGTCCACGAGAAAAATAAGTTTGGGAACTACTGATCTATATCAACCGATCTCTGAGCGACATTGCAACACGACGAAACATCCTAAACAAAAGCATCCATTTTCCACGGAATTTAAAGATCTTTGCAATCCACTCACAGAGCACGAATATTGAAATAAACATGTTGCAAGTTCCGTTACCTTTGTTGCAAACAGAAAGCAAAAACTTGATATAAAAGGATACATTTCTGTCTATACGCGTGTTCACTGTCATTATTACAAGAGACTTATAGCTATATAATAATGTACCGGATTACAAATGTGTATTGTTTTATACCCTATATAATAGTGAGTATTTCGAATAATGAAATATTCACATAAACTTTACATAATGTAAGCAGTAACATTAGTAATTTTATAGCTAAATGAACTGTAAATGCATTTCCAAATTATTATTACTACTGACATTTTTATTACCATCAAATTTCTGTTCTCATTCACAATAAAATTACGATTCGAACCATTTTTTATAAATTTCAAGACATACTTAAGTTAATAAATAAATAAACGTTGTAAAATTATTAATAATAAAATCATTATTATTATAGATAATATATCTACAAAAATATATTTGCCGAATAGCGGATAATTTTGTTATAACCATTTATAATCGGCATTACTAACTTTTTAATGGCCTGTTTCGGTGCTTGTATTTAAGACCTCGGGATCTGCGGCCTTTAAACTAAGCACTAGAGTAACGCCAACGCACATAATATACGATACCAATATATTGAGGTTGTTTAAAGTTTGTATATCAAATCATATCTTGTAATATATAACCTAGGTTTAATGTACTACATATTAAAATATATCACAAGATATGATTTGGAATTTTCTGGCATTGGTCTCTATCACCGTGATATAATAAATATAAAAACTTAAATACGAGTCTAAAATTTTGTTGCAGTGCAAATAACATAAAGAGAGTAGAGATAAATTAAAAATAAATAAATCTGACTGCAAAAATGATTTGGTGCACATTGTGTTGTTAATTATTTATTTATTAGTCCTTGTTAATTTTATAGTACTCGTCCAGTAGTCGAAATGGGACTAAAATAATTATTGAAAATATAGGGATTTATAGATCTTTTATAATTCGATATGTTTTCGTAATGTATTTTTTTGCAATGGTAGTACAAAACAAAAGAATAACATCGATAAAACAGAAGAATAAGGTACTCAACTTTTTTTTCAACTATTTAAACACAGTTACATTACATTAATTAACTGTAGGTTAAAATTAATTCATGCAATTGTAATATTCGTATTCAGTAGTTGACTGCAGGATAGGAAATGCTATTGTTGTGTTGTGGTCGTGGACGGGCTGATGGACGACGTTATCTGTCATTCTGATACCAACTCAACAAATGACTCGCTGCGTTTGATATGAAATTGCAGACACTTTCCGACTAAAACGTTTGTTTCAATTAGTTGTTGTAGATGTTTGCATGTTAAATATATTTTTAAATTCTGTTTATTAGTAGTCACTTATATTTTTCTTATGTTTATAATTTAAAAAAAAAACACTTAATACTTGAATATACCTTTTTTTTTAATTTTCATAGCATTAAGTCTAAGTATATACAGCCTAATGCGGTTTGTCCATCTCGATACGCATCCTCATTTCTATGCTTTTTCTTTCTACAATAACAGGCTTTATTGTATTACTTCTTGTTTTATTGTTGCTCATATTTTATCAATTATTCTGAAGAAAGTGATGTAGTCTGTAACGGTTCGGATATATAAACTGTTTCCATTTCACTTAAACAACTGTTTGGGCTGTTTATACATTTCGAGCTAAAAAATATAATTTGGTGTTATTGTATATTAGAATATTTTATGTTGTATCGTAATATGACTACAACAATGTTAAGCATATTTACAACATAAAGTTAAACATAGCAGTAAGATCTCAAATCCGAAATCATCAAATCATAATTAATTAAGCTTCTGTATTGGTTTACGCATTTACCAAGTAAAGTTCATTTGAAAAATGATGCAAGGTAATTAAAAAAATATACGGAAAATATGTAAGTGATCAATTTCATACTGGTTATACAGTATGCTGTTTTATCAATTACAATTTAGAATTTGCTCATATCATATTTCAAAAATGAAACACCATAAATGGTTTTATATAAAAGTAATCAACCAAAATTGAAATGCACCAAATTAAAAAGACACATAACAAATCTTGCGGGATGAGCGACTTTAATTTGACATTAAACAGACTGAACAAATGTTACTTCCCTGAGCCAACTTCACTCCATCTTATTCATTAAGTTGGGACAAATTCTTGAAAAGTGCTATGGGGGTGTAGATATTAAACGAGTTACACCTGTTCTTGCGTAAGTATTCCTTAACTTTTGTCACAAAACGTTTAAGTATGCATATATATTCACATTAAATGCTTTTATGTTACGTTAATTAAAAAGAAACTCTTTCTTAATAATGTATTAATTACGGAAAGATGAAATGGCTCAGCAGCTAATAAGAATAGGCCAGAGGCATTGTAATGTCTCGGTAAATGCTCTGAGATTCAGTTAACGAGTTTCCTTTATATTTGCAATTTCTCTCATAATAAAGAAATTGTTGTTTTTTTATAAAAAAAATTAACGTACAAAATTATAAAGACTATATCCAAGACAGTGAATATTCTACTGAATTCAGTTTTTGTTCTTATATTGTACATAAAAAGTAGTTGGGCAGACAACTAACCCAAGTAGCATTTAATCGACGATGAAGATTATGACCAAAATGCGTGTTAATGAACGTTATAACGGTGCTAAATAAATTTATTATTATATTTCGGTTTTGCTATAGATATAACTTGCTTAATCTTCTGCCTAGAAGATATTTTTCTTCAAACTTAGGTGATGATAAGACTGTTGATGTTTTGAATTAAATTACTTTGCCGATATACTTTTTAAAAACAATCAACAATCTTGTTAAAGGAATACAATTTAAGAGCTATCTATTATCTAAAATGAACCTTATCAAAATTAACAATAACATACACACATTTATGAGTTATATTTGTTACCACTTCTTCTCTACTACTTCTGTTTTGGCTGTCTTATTTATTCTACGGAGACGTTTAAAAACGTAATTGTGGCGTCGTCACACATCGAGCAAACATTTTCTTTTTTACACGCATTTCTTTGTGATTATTCTTTCTTCTCAGTTTTAAAAACTTTTTCAACTTAGCTTTGTTGTGTGACTCTAACGTTTAACGTTTTTTTAGTGTACAGGAATGATTCTTTGTCTTGGGCCCCTAGATTATACGACATATAAATGTTTATTGGAATTTTGTGTTCTTAATTTATAATGTTTTGAGACCAGTCAACAAAAAAATATACTAATTACTATTACAAGACCTTGTGTTTCGTATTCTATGTATAGTATATTTAAATTAAATATAGAGAATATTTAAATATATAATATATAGTATATTTAAATTAAGTATAGACATGTAATGACCGTTTTTATTTTAGACCACAATATTTCGCTTTATCTTACTCATAAATGCCCGTGAATTTTGATATGTGATCGTTCTAAGATGCCCGCAATTTTTAACTCTCACTTTCCAGCAATATGTGAGAGTGATTTCGTGAAAAGGGACAGAAGGGTGTAATAGGAAACCGGGGAAGCATGCGCCATTTGATTTGACCAATGAGCGCGTGTGGCGTTAGAGCCGGCCGTCAGATGGTACCAACTTATTAGTAAGGTGAGATGTCACATCATATACGACTACTATAAGGCTTGTTATCTTTTGTTTAACATTAATTTATCTCTCCATCATAGTACGTTGTTGTTGTTTTATTATTATTTTTATGTAGGTATCGATAAAAAAAGTATAGTGTATGCTATTTTTATTGTATTTTCATTTTGCAGCACAATTACAGTCTTGATTTTTTTTTTGTTGTACCTAAACCTTTATTTAATATAGAAGCCAAAACTATTATAATCAATTAAATAAAGAATGTATATAATTTTAAAAACTTATTCTAATTGTCCTGTAGAGATGTTTGTGTAGTATTGTGTTCAATCTCACTTGGAAACACTTTAACAACACAATAGTTCAGCAACAAGTTGGGTGGTTGTTTTTTGCGATGTGCATATCGCGTCAATAGTAGTTAACATTCAGCATGAAAACAAACACAACGGCAAACCCTGTAACTTTGAGCAAGAACTAATTTAGAGGTTTCATTTTGCGAATTATATGTAACATTGCGTACAATGCAATGATGTTTTAGTAAACAGATATGTTATTAACGCGCAAAAAGTGAAGACTAGAAAACGTCATAATTGGGACGTTTGCCTTAAGTCGTTTTACGTAGTAATACGTTATAATACATCATAATTACGTAGTAATACGTTTTGCGTAATTAAAACATCTAGTTATCCCTTTTACTTATTGTTTTTATAAAGCTATCCTTTTTACTTTTAACGAAATGTAAAAATAATCTAAAATAAACGGTCCCCGGCGCGGCACACTTTTTTCTGTAGTTTAGTATGGATATAACATATCTGTTTATTAGAATATCATTGGTACAATGTAATACTACCGTCGTATAAAATTAACTCTATAATACTTTTAGTGTACTATAAAAAGCATATTTAGAATACTTTGTGTATTTCTGACATTCTTAAATAAACAAAATTTTAACATTGTGATTTTTTATAGTTCTAAATATAAATATAAGGCAAAATGTTTAGTTAATTCAACTATGATACGGTTTTCACGAGTACCTTATTTTTGAGGTGTATTGTTTTTCACTCTTTGAAGCATCATGACAGTACTTTATGATAGTAGGTACATTTAAGTTAGCATATTTTAACATAATTAGCGTCAAAAATAACAAAGAAACGAAATGATTGTATATTTTTCTTAAATATAAATAATACAGGTAATTAATTATTTAAGGAATATATAGCATGCCAGTTACAAATACCTTTGTCAAATTTGACAAGCCTTTACCTACCAGCCTAAATAAAAAAGAGTAATTCTATTTTCAAAATAAAATATTTAAAAAAAATCTTGTCACGTAAGCTCTTCCTTGTTTTTAAGAAAAAAAAAAGTATGCGTGGAATATAAAATGTTTGTGACATTAGACATCTAAAATTAGTTGATCCCTTCTTCAGCGTAGTCACTGCCTTAGGATTAAATGGGAAAATTACCTTCTATTCCATTTACCTCTTCTAGGGAACAATCGCAGTCTGGAAGAACTCCAATAAACAGAGGCTATGAAATGGAGGCAGCCAAGCGTTTCTTAACCGGAAACAATATCAAGTTGAAAAGTAGGCAACGTTTGCCCGCTTTCATTAGGTTTTACTATTCGTTGTGAGTTCAGTGAAAGAATGATTCCGGTTATGAGAAGTTTTAACAGGAACCTTATAATTGCCTCTCGTGAAAACTTCCCTCGGTTTACTCGAGAAATCTTAGCCACTCTGCTTCAAATTTCTTTGCTGGTCATTGTATTGCATATTTCGTAGTAATATTCATAATTTCCATACTAATATTATCATGTAGAAAGGGTGTACTTCAATTATTGCAATGCTATTTAATTGCATATGATATTGTTTTTGAACTTCAGCTAACAAATATTTAAACGGTTAGTATCAAACGTGTTATTAAATAACTTCTAAGCGTGTCTAGATGAAGTTTCTAATGGCGGTTCCGAAATTCTCTACATAACATTTTATTACGAAATCTTTCAATTAATGTTCAGTATATTTTGTACATCACGATGTACATATATTGTTATAAAAGATTCATATTTAAGCTTAGCAATATTTTTTTAACTTTCTGCGTCAACTTTCTACCCGTATTAGTATAGAAAGTTATTATTCGCGTAAATAACTACTCAAAGTTTTCTGTATTTTAAAAACCATCATATTTAATTGTAATTTTCCTGAAAAACTACCTATACCGTAACAAAATATTCATACGTAGCTCGGAGATACTCTGAAAGATCACGTCGGAAATATGGAATGGAAGGTGTATATCAATCTCAGGGAATAAGCCAGCTGAAGTGACCACTCTGCGATAGAATCGATAGCCGATGAGTACGACGAGATCTTGAGCAAGGACCGCGTCTTAGCAAACATGAGAACAAACAAAATCGTAAACCGTCATTGTAAAGTAAAATGCTAAAGACAAAATCAGTAAAGGGACTGGAAAGGCATATGTCCAGTAGTGAAATAACACAGAATTATGACAAAGTTAAAAAATATTCTTAAATATAACTTATAAATTATATTTTATATTATTATATTAACTTAAAATATAAATATAACTTAAAATTATAGTTCTGTATAAACTTTTATATTATCATATAATTAAGTAAATTCATAACATCATAATATGTTATTCATGATAGAGCGTATTTAATGTGAATATTTAAATCTTATGAATATAACGTTGTTTCGAGCGCCGGTAAAATTCTGGGATATTGCATTTTGTTGAAATTTTCACAAAGGAAGAGGCAAAGCATCCTCAACGCTATCAAACGCAATAGATGTCTCATTTTACGACGTATTAGCTACGACGCATCGCTCCCCGGGAAAGTGTTTCGCTCCTCACAGGCGACAGCGTAATAAACCTTAGCAAAAGCATGAATCTCATTAAATTTCTCGGCTTCGAAATACCTTTAAACGTATTCAATGATTAAGTTAGTTACGTACCTATGACCTAAATATTAAGTATACCCATTATATGTAAACATTGTTTCCTTTCAAACGTACATATACATATATATTATAAATTGTATGGTTATTTTTTAAATTACATAAATTGTTATTAAGTAATTAAAAATATTTAAAGTAAAGTACAATATTGAAACACAATTTTAACTTATAAATTGAAAAAATCATCAGCAAAGAAGTCGAAATTCTTCAGTACCCTAAATCTAAAGGTAATATTAACCAAAGAAATTTTCCACTGAATTTCATGCGGTGTAAAATGGGTATGAACAATGAAGGTTTATGTCAGGGGTCGGCTATAACTCAGCAATCTTGTGTGTTGATTCGTGTTTTAAAACACAATTTGTTGCTAATGGTCGGAAGAGGAAAAAATCTTTTATAAAGCTACCTTACCGGCAAACATTAAAGGAATTATTACAACGACGTACTTTGATTAGGTAAAACATACTTCGTAGCTCCGCTATAAACTTATTGGTATGCAAAGTTTAGAACTATACTTATCTTAGAGAATATTTTATTCCAAATGAGACTAATTTATAAAAAAAAATCAATATTGTTACTCAAACTTTTGTTTCTAGAACAAGTAGTTTACAAACATGTAGTAATAATAAAAATAATTATAAATAAAGTACGAAATGTTTTTATATAATGCAAAGTTCACAGCTTTTTTGTCATTAAAAAATACAAACCGATATATCGCCGCATTTTAAATCTGTAATATCTTCGTAAACATTAATTTAAAGTATTTATAGTAAATAATTGGATAAGAATGAATGCTATATTGCTTAAAATTGAAAGCCATTTTTTCTCATAAAAAGTAAAAGATAAAAAATGATTATTGTATGTTATCCTTAAGAGATAGACATATAACCATTGTGGTCTTTTTGTAAACCTTTTTAAGGTGTACAATACTGTAGTACATTATTTTGATCCATCTCGTCGGGTTCAGCCAGCGTTTGCAATGTAAGCGCAAAAAACGTGTTTATTTACAACATCACATTAAAACCTCTTAAATTACTGTATCTAATAAAAAAGCATCAAAAAACTCTAATACAAAGCATACATAGGGACAGACAGACAATGGGAAGCGACTTGGTTTTATACTATGTACTAATTATCCCAAGAGACAATATGTGCTAACGCTAATTCTCTGGGAATGACAATAGGTCCTTCCATGGGACACCACAAGCATTGAATCATTAAAGAGACACCTCGCCGCGGTAATGGCTTTAGAGGTGCACCCGACTGAAAATGCTAAAACGATTAAACAATAAAAATTTCTTAATGTCTTGTCCTTTTAGTTGCAGGAAAATATTTAACTTCGGTGCATGATGATCTTTAAATATTTATCTGCAGTTTTTTTTCTTTAATGATAAAAGATAGGCCTATTAATTTATCGCAGACATAATCGACATTAAGTTTCAATACGTTAATCTCGTTATGTAAATACATATGACAAAGTTTAAATAAAATTACTATGTACAAATTTGGTAGGTATATAATTTTATTAGAGACAAAATTTAGAATCGTTTTACATTTTATGAAATAATATATTTAACTTATATTTTATCGAAACGCTAATTATTGTGCTCTATGAATGAAGTAAAGTAGGTACATTATATACCAGTGAAAAGCGGATTACGCGTAATTTAATTTGCTACACACCGCATCTGAATCGATACGTCGAATGTACACAGAAACCGCACTAAACATTTCAATTTGTAAAGCCGAAATAGGTTTTAGTGTGTTTGATCAGGGACATGCCAACATGATCGAGTGCACCAATGGCTGGCCTTTAAATATACCGTTGTACAAAAACAATTGATTTAATCAAACTAAATTTTGTTCAACGTAGTTTAAATTATTTTAAAAGCTATACAGCTATTCTTTATAGAATAGCTTTTCGTTCGGTATTTAATATTGCTTTTGTTTTTGGTTTGTTGTTGAAACGAGAATGAGATTATTTTGACAACTTTTATATCGATACGTTGATAAAATTGATGGTATGTATGGTATGTACGTTTCTTTTTAGCGTAGGAATTCTAAAAAGAAACGTAGGTACATAACGTTTCTTTTTAGAATTCCTACGCTATAACACTAAGAAGAAACTAAGAGATATCAACCGTTTATTTATACTTCTATCTAGTTTTATATAATTGAATAATACATGAACATCAGCGATTTCGTTTTACGTAGAATAATAATTTTATAAGAATATTGAAAATTACTTACATGTGTAAAAAGTATTTTTAGTTTACGATTTACTCTGTTTATTTTGCCGTAATAGTTTTATTATAAAAAAATACTGCTTCGGCATTTTTAGATATCAAAACGTAGGTCGCTTTCAAAAGCTCACAAATATATTTTTTCTATATGATAAAAAACAATTTCATATTACTCAGTGACTGTACAATGAGATTGGAAAATATTATATTTTAAATAAATATAATCCGGATATACCCGGATTATGTTTATAAAATGTAAATATATAAATACAGTCATTAAATATTGATAGTGGAAATTAAATCAATACAGTTGATTCTTAAATAAAATGAAATGGTTTCAGCAGAGACGTAGACTCTTATAACTCTTATAAATTAACCGCTGAAGCCGCGCACAGCCAGTTAAGTCTTAGCCACGTTGTTCCAAGTTCACGGCCAATTAAGCAAAAGAAGTTAGCGCGACTTTCATTTGCCCTAAAATTAATTACAATAGGCGAGAACGACCCTTTTCCCTCTTTCGACCGACACGGTCACTGCTTTTACTCGTTTCAATGATTAACTGTTTCTTTTTTTTTGCGCATTTAATCGTGTTGTTATATTTTTTAAATTTATATATTTCAAATTTTGTATGTAGCTAATAGAACGATGAAAATGTTTTTACATAAGGATAAATAAAAAACAAACATGTTTTCTTCTTTATCACACATATTTCGCTTTGTAAGTTTTTAATATATACATTTCAAGACTTATACATCTAAATCTGTCGATTTTAACCCGGTTGATTTATTTTCCTCAATATTATTAGCATTATTATGACATAATATAAAAAAAGTCGCTTACCGCTATTTGCCTCTATGTATGCTTAAATCTTTAAAATTACACATTATTGTGATTATTTGTTATGATTTTGAATCGGTTTTTTAATGGAAAATGTGTGTCATTGTAAAACATTCTACAGTCTATATTATGTCAGCATTGCAACCACGCGAAGCCGGGGTGGGCGCTAGCATATTTATAAAATGTTATATTTTCGTTCAGCTTTTAACCATCAAAAAGATGACTTTCTTACGATGAAATTGTGTTTACATTTAGAGTGACTAATCAGTCAATTTATCTGTTCAACGATTGAATAATGCAATGACTGCTGTGTTATTATCGAAAAAAATATGGGAACAGTTAAGGACAACATTCGCCTAATGTTAAAAACGAAACGACGCCGGAACGTTTACTTGAGCGTGTTTTACATTGTAAAACCATTTAGAAGAGGGTTTTAAAAATTCGTTGTCAACATCACGACGCAATCTAAAATTAAATTACTTAGTACAGTAAACTTTTTTTATCAAAACATAAGAGACGCCGACGAATCCCATACCAAAACCCGCTTTAATATATAATTGAATTTTCGTGAGTTGTTTCAGCTCATTAGTTATTTTTAAATTACGTCAATATTTATTTAAAAAATTTGCTCTATTCGAGAGAGATTTTGATCGAAAGAATTTCAATTATCGAGTTCATTTTTCCAGCTTTGAACACATATTATTATATTCATTTTATAAACATTATGTGGAGTCGTACATAATTGAAATGAAATCATTAATTCATTGTTGATTGTATGCGAATGAAATATTAATACACATGCTACAATCGATATATATTCAACATATAAAATCCACAATACATTCAAGTAGGCATTCTATGGTACCGATGTGAAATCTTGGCTTACGTTTACAAGGGTACTTCTTTAACCATTACAAGCGAGTAAACAAATTCCAGATCCAATCACAAGTCAATATTTATGATACAGTATAAGTACACGATGCGAATTATCAAAAGAGAAGAAAAAAAATCAACATTATTTATTTCAATTTAAGAACTTATTATAAAAGACATTTGAATTATTTTAAATATATGTACAACAATAAAAATCTATATACTTAACCATTATATATTTTATTAAACTTTACGTATACACGTATAAAAAAATGAAATCGTGAACAAGAGCGCATTTCTTTTACAAAGTCAATCAAACAAAAAATTGTTTACAATTTGAAGCCAATTGCTCGTCGTTATATTTACTCAAACTTGTTGTAACTAGACTCAATACATAACCTGTTAAGTATTTGATAAAACTTTGTATTTGATAAAACTTTGATAAAACAAAAAGGTTAAACAAGCCGTTGTTTAATATTTTTGTGCACGTTTTATTAATATATTTATGTAAGACTAATTTACAAAATAAAGTGTAGGTAGTAGGTAGTATAGTATAGGTTTGGTTGTGGTTATTCACAATATTTATATTTAGAAACTAATATTTTTAATAAAAAACAATTAGTACCAATTAAAGCGGCCTACTCTGAGAGTTCAAAGTACTGTGTATTAGTGTACAATACCAAACATGCTTCGAATCTAAATTCATTTACAAAAAAACTCTGACTGTTACTGATCAGATCCAGAATTACCGCCCGGGACCTCATGATATGTAGCCGTACAAGCTAGCCAGTAGCTAGCGAGTAGAATTATTAGCAATGTATAAGCCATTGAAATTACTTTATGTGCTGCTAGTAACAAACACGATATTCATAACTAAGTTATAAATATTTATACGCATATATTTATATGTGTGTGCGTGTTGCTTCTCTCTCGACATGCCGACGGGGAATTCCTTTATTTTTCGTTTGAATATCCATTATTCATGCTAATTAAAAGTTATCACGCGGTAAGCTTCTCTAAAAAATAAAAATGTAAATATATTTGCATGCCTTGCTTCGCTAGCTGACACCGGCTGCCAAAACATCTGATTATATTATACTCGTGGGTATCCGCAATTTGAATATTTTCTTTTATATCATCACGATCAAAGTTGACCTAGCTTCAATTCAATAAAAATGGAATCATCAATCATCAGAATTACTTGGTAGTAATACTTGGTAGTATGGCTTATTCTACCTACAAACAACAATAGGTATTCAGTGTTATTATGTTCCGGTTTGTAGGCAGAGTGAGCCAGTGTAACTATAGGCACAAGGTATATAAAATGATTAACAAAATAATTCAACAGGGAAATTTCACTAATGGCGCCGAAAAGATATTTGTAAAAGAATCGATGTTCCTTTATGAGTGGAGCTAAATGTAAAGTAAAAAATGAAATAAACCATAACTTATACGCGAACTCTCTTATAATATAACTTGACATAGCCTTTGATGCTAGAAATTTTCCACCTTCATTTTTACGCTTCTTTCACACACAAACCTTTGATTAAGTGAAAAGATTTATGAAAAGCAGTCGATTTTTAGAAAAAAAAAAGTAAATTCATCGCCAAGCTTTATACATTTTTATTTTTTATAAAACATATGTACATATGTTATTATCGCTACAGCCATTTAAAACATTTATTGAATAGGTATTACTTTATTTCTTAAGAAGTTTTACGTATTAATTTATTTTTGTGTGAGGAAAAAAGTTAAATTTAAATAATATTAGAAATGACACAGGTTTCAAATACGTAGTCTGATATTCGAAACTATTTGTATCGAAAATTAAGTGAATTTTGTACCTGAACTCTCACCAGTAGAGTTGGATTTTCCGTCCCATTGAGTAACTAGTGTACCTTTATTTGAGTACACATTTTTGTACCTTCATGTCTCCCGAGCACTTGGCTGGTCAAATCGCTTAAAAATATGCCATTAATATAAGTAAATGCCTTTTATATCTCCAACGACGCAGATTTTTCGTCGCAATGTTTATATTAATTTAATTCAATAGGGCAATACGGGATAGCATTTATTACAACACTATTAGTTTTTTACAGTAAATGAATGGTTATAATAAGATTAATACATTTAATAAGGCTTGGTATATATGTTTGTACATAAGCTAAGACCTCACTACGAAAGATACAAAATTTCGTAAACATATTTCAATATTTGGACATTTTTGAAAATATCATGCAACATTATGCATTCGATGATTCGTTTGCGTAATAACGTGCAGGAGCAAATGAAAGCAGTACGTCTGCATTGAACGGCGGCTAACGTACGGTCAGCGATGCTCGGTCTAAATCCAAATTCCAATCTTCCTGTTCAATAGGATTTGCCGATCATACGGATGTGCACGTCAGAGAGATCACGCCTCTGTTCCTCTTCGCTATTCCCGTTTGCGTATAGGTTTTCAACTATAATTCACCCCAGTAAAATCGAATAACCCTGTCCATTTTCGTGTAAGCAAGGCTTAGTTATACATGTTGCTAGTATAATTGACATTTTTTATTTTATTAAAATCGAAATTAAGAGTCGAGATGGCCCAGTGGATAGAACGCGTACATCTTAACCGATGATTGTGGGTTCGAACCTGATTCATGTGCTTAATTTGTCTTTATAATTCATCTCGTGCTCAGCGGTGAAGGAAAACAACGTAAGGAAACCTGCATGTGACAAATTTCATAGAAATTCTGCCACATGTGTATTACACCAACCCGCATTGGAACAGCGTGGTGGAATATGTTCCAAACCTTCTCCTCAAAGGGAGAGGAGGCCTTTAGCCCAGCAGTGGGAATTTACAGGCTGTTGTTTTTTGTTATTTTAACACTTGTATTAATGATGATATATAACGCCATATTAAATATCACACTCAGTAGTTATAGAATTAACTTCTCAAACGTAGTAGAAGTCGTTCATAACAGTCATAGACACAAGTCGCTCTGTGCGGAACGATCACGCGTCACGTGTGAACAATCGTAAATACCGGCTAAAACATAGACCATTACTTACACGCGCGTAGCAACTTTACGTTCTCGTAAGGTGAACGGAAGTTCGTATTTATGCTGATTTAATCACACGCACTTGTGCGAAAATACACCCTAAGGAAAATATTTACCATTCGGGAGAACGAAAATTCAACCCAAACAAGAAAAAGCTTAAGTACTTGTATTTTAGGATACAACATTCTTATTCTATACTCCTTATATTGAACGATATGTAGTTACTGTAATGTCTATTATAACAATTTATTACATTTTTTTTTAATAATTATCTTAAACGAACCTAAAGTGTGAAGTCGTTAAAATCCTTACCGTTGATTTCCTACTTCCAATATTTGGTGTAGCTCAATTCTTTGTTTTGGTATTTTCTTATAATTTAATAATAAAATAAACTACATTTCTTTTAACGATTCAGTAAAAAAGAATTCGAATATAAGTATAGATAATCAATTGCCTTGGATACCATTTCGCATCATTTCAGATTAATTTATTACCAATCATCCCTCATTAAGATTAGTATTTGTATGAAAATTGTTGGAGTATTTATCATGACAGAATTCTAGCCTTACAATTTGGCATTTATTATATAATTAGTTATGTCATATTTATTTGTTTAATTTAATTATAGATATAACTTATATTTAATTTAGGGTATTATTGGTAGTACTACTGGCTACGCTCTTAAAACTCTTCCAAGTTTCAAGAACTTTCGTATTCGTTCTTTTTCATTTTTCTAAGATTTAGCACCGAATTTTACTTCAAATTCGATTTACTGAATATCGGTATAAACTTTTTACAACATTGACATTTAAAAATTGTAGGTATTTCGATCTTGATAAGTATTTATTTCGGATCAGGCTTGCCAACCTATGAGCTCTTTAAAACACAACTTTGAATAAGATAAATTATTCTAATTTATAGTACAATAATTTTTGGATATATCATGTAAATTTTTATCGTTATGAAATAACTCAAACAAATGTAACTAAATTTTAAAACTGTGAATCTAATCCAAGATCTATATACATATAAGATACATTAATAGTGATAAAATAAAAAACGAAACTATGGCTTAGTTACTTGTAATAAAATCTATACTTATAATATAAATGTGAAAGTAAATCTATCTATCTATCTATCTGTCACTCTTTCACGACCAAACCAATGAACCAAATTTGATGAAACTTGGTTTGATATATATTTGATATATATATGAATTTTAACAAATACAAAAATAAAATATTTAGATGACTCTCTGGCTAAATGTAATGAAAACTAAAACTATAATGAAAAAAAAAAACGCATCAACATTAACATCAATTTACACAAAAAATAGTGTATAAACTCTTTATGACAACCGACTCCGACCCGAGTTCTCTAGAAATGATGTGTCATGAGTTGTGACTCATTACAAAGTAATTAGTCGAACTACTGTTCCATTTTATAGTGTTTCTTACTTTGTTATTACCTGTGTAAGGTATCATAAAAACACTACCTTTAAAGGTGCGGTTAAGCCTAATTACGGAATTTATACCCCCTAAACATTTAGATACCAACAGAAAGTATCTACGGTAGGACTTGTAATTTACTTATATAAAATGGATATTCGAAATAACTTTTCTATGAAAATATTCGTATTAATTGAATCAAATACTCTATATTATTCACAAATAAACGTAGGCATCAATTACCTACATGAAATATGTACATGAGGCACCCTTATTAATCAGTAATCCTGGCAAACTCAAGATGGAGGAAATAAACAGACAACAGAATTTGTACTAAGAAAGACAACAATAACATTAAAATACATTAATATGTTACATACACAAGTGCGTAATGTTTGTATAGATAATTACAATTTTTAAATCAAATTTAATTAAAATTCTGAACAATCAAATTTCAGAGCAAGATATTGTTGTTTTAATAACGTTTTTAATGAAGAAAGTGAAATTGTGCACGTCTTGATTCTGCAGGAAGAAAGTTCCACAGCTTAAATGGTAAAGTCATTAGTATAAAATGAAATCGAATGGGAAGAGATTTCATAAAGTAAATTATCTTCTAGACGAAGAGCACGATTATGAGTGGAGCTCAAAAATTTGAAACGCTCTTTTATATGAGCAGAGCTAAAGGTTAAGAAATATAGAGTAAAGAAGATGAAGAATATTAACAAAATATACTAACCGAATCCAACAAGATTTTAAGGAATATTTACTACTTACTTATTCTTAACTAAAACGATAAAAGGTTCATTAATTTATTTAGCATATATAGATAATTAAGTCGAAAAGGATTTTTTTATAACATTTCAGAAATAGGGCTTTCTAATAATCTGATGTATTTAAACAATCCTGTGATCTTTCTTTTGTGTGAAGATTTATTTGTCATCGGCGGAATGTCTTGAAATGTTTTGCGTTTACTGTAGTGTTCTTTTTTTTGGAGATTTTGATTAGCTTGTCCTGTATTTGTCAAATTTTGACAATCAAATCTGTCAAATACACGACAAGCTAAAAACCGCAAAATGAAATCTATTAGATAAATATAGTACTGCCAAATAAAAACTGTCAAAGCTTTAGGAGCTTTGACAGTTTTTATTTGGCAGTACTATTTTCCAAATTAAAAGTTATTCTATGTTGTAAAATTTCGGGATGATATATTGTCATATGCGAGTTTTCTTTCGATTTTGATCAAAAAAATACGTACTATACGTATAAATAAATATAGCACGAAAGTCAGTGCTGGCAGAATTTCCATTCGTCGTATACGGCAATAGACTTCGCCATATATTGGTTAATTATAAAAGGTAGCTATCGTATAACTGACTTAAAAAAAAACTAACAAAAATATATTTATTTAAAAAAAAAGTTAATATGTCATTTACTCATGGGCTAGTGACCCTGATGGGATAAATTGATCATCAAGATACAGTCAGCGCTCGTTTAGAACAATTTTGATTGAGAAGAAGGATTCAAAGTTTAAAAGATCTGACCTGGAAAATCGTCTGATACGTCATTGAGAAACGAGTTAGATCAAGCGAAATAAATGAAATCAAAGAAGACCTATCTCCCTAATACCCTTTAGTTTGAGTTCCTTCCACAACTCGTCTCGCTAGCAGCTCTGATGTAACTCGACGCTTATGAATTATTTACGAACATTCCTACGTCAGACATTTGAATTATTTTGGAACCTTTGACCTCGCATAATTAACCCATGATGACCGTTGAAAATAAACAATATTTGAAAGAGATCCCCGGAGAAGAAAATTTAAAAGTTATCAAATTTTTATAAGCCTAATTCTACCTCCGATTTCAATTAATCGCTGATACAAATTTGTATAATAATAAACTAGGTATGGAACTTCCTCAAAAGCTTAGATAAGTAAAGCTTTAGTTACTGCGACTACAATAACTAATAGATCAAGTGGTGAGGATTGAACCTGAGTCTTCTTCAAATATTAAACGTTAAACCGAAATATTTTCACTCAAGAAATTATAAAAATAAAATAGCAACTAATATATTTATTCAAAATTTATAGGTATTATAAAATGTCACCACTACTTAACATTTAACTTTCTAGTATGTTTTCTAGAACTATTTGTTAAAAACTATAAAGCTAGAGATAAAATTGGAATAGCTGGATGTGCTCCGAGTCTTATTCTTATCTAGAATGCTGAAGTGAGCTCGTAAAATGATTCCCAGAGGTTGACCTGGATAGCGAAGACGAACTCGCCTACCCGACACAATAGTTGAACGGAAGAATCGCGCCCAGATATGGATTTGAGGTTTCCTTTGTATGTAACCTACTTATGGCTGAAATTAAATTTTTATTGTACGATGACTTTTGTAATAGTCTCATATTAAACGTACACTGTACAATAAGTTTTAAAATAAAAACGTCAAACATCAGACTATAAAGTTACTGACACGAATGAAAAAATAAACTAAAATCCTTTTACTTAGTCACATAACCCGAAGCCCTTAGAAAAAATCTTTATATACTATTTACGATTTTTTTTATCATTATTATATCTGATCTACAATCACTTTCTATATTATTTATCATTTGTAAATAACAACTTTCGAATTAACTATATTATAAATAGATAAGATATTAATAATATATAATTAATATAGAATAATTGGTATGGTTACCAATGATTTCATATATAATTGTATATATTTTTATATTATTTTTAAAGGTGATTTGATGAATTCTCAATAAGCGTTCCTTTCCTAGTCCTTAAAAAAAGTTTTCAATCATAAAACCGCTGCGCCGCAGCCTAAAGTTTGATGAAAGGAGCGCCCAGCACGATATTGGGTAAAATTAAACTGACCAATAGTAAAACCGATATCCATTCGTTTCCATTCAATGTTCTGCCTTGGATGAATGTTTACTCACGAAACCGAAACATTTCAAAAGCTTTATTTGTTAAATAAACTTTATCGGACACAGACAGTTTTAGTATTACGAGCGAAGAAAACATTTTCCATTTTATTTAAGGACTGCGTTGACCGAACTTGAAATTTTACACTCTACATGTAGTAATGAAATCGTGTCTCAGAATTGTACAGATTTAAATCGATTTAGATAGTGAAATCTGTCAGTTTTTAACCACTTTAGAATGAATTTACAGCCCAAGAATTAATTTTAGCAGAACACCTCACGGAAACAAGTTTCTGTAATCCATCATAAGAACAACCCTCGCCCACCAGAGCGTAGTGAAGAGTATTATACAAAATTACAAACAACGAACGAATGAAGTACCTATAGATACTTCATAGACATTATTAAATATAAATTCCCAAGAAGATGTAGTCGCGCTGTAATCAGACAGATGGAAAATAATTTATAAAAATGTGTTGGTAGTGGCGTCGGTGTTTGCGTTAAACTTTTTTAAAAATAACTCTCGACTTGGTCGCGCTGTAGTTTTATTATGGGTAGAGATAGATTACGTAAACATATTTTACTCGATCTTTGTGAAACCCCTTCTGAGTAAGTACCACCCAATAAATAAATAATAATAATATTTTTCTGCCAAGCAGTGTAAATAGCCATTAAAAAAATAAAATATAGGTAAAACGATAAATAACAATGATTACTCATATAATCAAAATTCAAGTTACTCTTTATCGATTACAAATTTATGTCATTAATGAAACCTGCGTTATATTTTATAATGTAATAGCTTGTGGCTCGTACATAACGTGTACTGCAAAAACATACTAGAAATAACGATTATTTGAAATTAAATAGCAGACTTGTTCACATAAAATTTAAATACATGTTAATAACAGTGATACTAGGAGTGGCACTAGTTGCGTTGTTTTATAATGAGCTTGATATCCCCGACATTGTAGTTAACATGTAGACAAAATAAAGTTCGGTGTATAATTAACGCTTGTTCTAACGAGATGTATTTAAACCGAAACATGATGATAAGTAGATTAATTAACAAATTCCACTATTATACTCATGCTTTATATGACATTTATATTAAATAAACAATTACCTTATAAATTACAAAACATGACTGATTTTAATTAATGAATGAATGAATTTATTGCAAGCATTACTTGTGATAATGTAAGTTTTTTAACAATGTCCCATGACCCAAACATCCGAAACTGTTGTGATAATTCAAAGTTAATTTGGAATAAATAAACTCACATTCATATTATACACCATAAATACAGAAACCCAGAAAACACTGTGCTCTTTATTTAGTAATATATTAAAAAAAAATAGCTTGCTAGATTTCTTGTTCCTCCAAGTCAGTTAATAAATAATTATATATTTTTGGAAAATAATATAAAATTAAGTTTTACGCAAATTAATACTACGAAACAATATATTTTACTAAACGCTTTCATGATATCACAAAAATTACGACGTGGATAAAAGAAGCGCCATCTACAAAACTCTGCATGAATTATTTCATGGTTAGGAATACAAAAGGGTGCACGAGGAAATTTTCCTTAACTTAACGATCTTATAGAAAAATGAAAGAGGGCGCCACGTCAAAAAATATCAAGACTGTTTACAATACTGTATTAAGCGTAGAATTTGGTTTTAACTCTCAAAGATTTTACCTATATAAGTTAATTCATAACTAACTTGTATTGTCTTATAAACAACTTTTTTCTAGTTTCATATACACGTAAATTTAATGGTTCGAACACGTGTACATATATTAAGTTATGTTTGCTCACATACACTAAATAAAACGCTTCTGTCCATATACATTTTTATTGATATTACCTTACAATAAAAAAATAATCTTTTACTTTATAATTCATTTATAAAATATGAAATGCAATAATTATTAATGTGCTACTTGAGATGCGCATGTATCACATTCTCGCATAATAAAAATAACAGAATTATTACAGCAGTTTTATCCATTTTTATGTTACGAATATTTGTTCCTTTTTGGATTCATTTATCAGACCGACGACGAGTATTTATTTTATGTTGATATCACATCGATCAGTTAACTTATGCAAATAAATTGGAAAATATAATTAATTGGTTATAATACTTTAATACCAGTTTTCATCGCGCCAGACAATCAAAAAATTCCAACGGATAATTATTATAATATGTCGTACTCGTAAGCGACGGCCAGTTACTTGGAATTACAATTGTACTCATAAAGCAAAACAGCGCTTCTTCTGCTATCAAGTTTTATGACAGCTATCCGTGTAAAGCGGAGATAAAATGATTGCAGGGACTAACCCTTCTCAATGCATGTGAGGTACAAATCAAAACCTCGGTGCGATATGCGCGAGATTGAAGGTAATTGAGCTGTCATCTAAGATTAATGGTATAGCCTCTTAGCCGACTGTCGTAGGATAAGCAAGCCGACTCATCTGACGGGACACGTCAAATTATCTCTGCTTGTTGCTCACGCACCGCAGCATTGGTATTTCTGGTTAATACACCCTCGTATTTTTATTTCAATGAGAGTAGCCGTGCAGAGGTGGCACACATACATTTCGTTTAATAATAGTACAAGTCAGCTACTTATGCAGGAGATGTTTAATCACACGCACAATTTGATTAATGTATATTAAACAATGTTTATCCAATAAGAATTGTAGCAAATTGATACATATTTTTATTATTTAATTATTAAACCAGTTTCAAAATCAACAAGTAATAATTCAAGTCGTATGATATCGCTGCGATATATCATAGCGCTAAGAGAGCGCCATACTTCATAGCACTAGCTTGACTCAAAAACATGCATAAATCTTCCAGGACACACCGAGTCATTTGAATACCTTCGCATTGTTCTTGCAATATTATCATTATGCAAATTCTGCTCAGAAATCTTACATTAAACTGGAACTATTGTGGGCTCAGTGAGTCATACGTATAAAATATATCGTAATATTTATTTTCTTTTAATCTATATCTATGTAAACAGATAACACTTATTATTACAAAATTTGTAGGATCTAAATATTATGTTTTTTAAACGAATGCAACAATGTGAGTTTCGAATGGGCTCCTGTATTTGCAGTGTCACACCCTCGATCTCTAAGACGCTTCTTTACTTTTATTTTATTTTTGAAGCCTTATATATGTTTATATTATTTAACTTCACCGGTTAGTATGTGTCGGTCATATTTTTCAATAAGTTATAAACCAGTTCCACACATATTGAGATTGAACTAAAATGTTGAGTTGTTAATTATATCCATGTACCTACCTACCTAAAATTTTTTATTAAATAAAATTAATAAATTACATAAACCTCTGGAATCCAAGAACAAAAAAGAAAATCACATGTTCGGAAGTATGATCTCAAAATTATTAGCAAATAATTTTATAAGATTAAAAAATTACAGCAAACTAACGCCGCTAATGTTTAAGACGCATAATTTTATCCAACGCAGGTAAGTTTCCTATCACCTTTACTGACAAAACAACACAAATAAAACTTATAAAAATTGTGAATGAATAATCGATTCTAACCATGTATTTTATCAATCATCGGCAATTATCGGTAATAATCGGCTAAGATTCACGTGTTCTGTTCATACATTTTACATATTATTGAGATTATCATGAATATGAGTGTAATTACCGACGAAGCTTGCATATTTACTGGTGAAATAACAGTGGGCTGGTAACGAGTCCTTAAATGAAAACTCCATATTGACAAGACGACGATGACCTGGAAAAACTAGCGGTAGCTGACAGAACCCAATTAGCCGAGAACGTCGATGTCGCCTAACAGTAGACGTCATTTCTACACATGAATTTCAATCAGTTTATTAACTTAAAGCTCAAAATTGCATATCAATACAGGTCGTCTTGAAAGTGTTGAACTGACTTTTATAACTAGTAATTAGATAATAATTTTACACAATAATTACGACTGGTTATTTTGCAAAATAAGCAAAATCGACCCATTACACCATCAAGTAGTGATGATTCTTATTCTTGTAAATAATAATCCTACCTCTTCAGTCCAGTTTCAACTATTTTTATAAATATGGTTATTATTGCGTTGAGCTCCATTTTATATAATTAGACGGAACAAACGGGGTTTTCTTAGAGTTAATATAAATGTATACGTTGTGATGGCTTCGAACTACCTTTTATATTATACTTTTTATAACATTTTCCTTTTTATTTAATCACAAATATGTATCGATTGATTTGTGATCGGTTTTATACATTTTTTCAACATTTTAATAGTAATAAAATGCACTAATAAAAGGGGTAATAATTGTACTGAAATCTGCATAGAAAGATGAATCAATGGTAAGTGGTCACCACTGTCTTTAGATATTAGTACATTTAGAAATATTAAATAATCCTCATATTACGGTATGTCTCTGCGCCTCGCGTTTCAGGACAAAGCCGTACAACCAAGAAAAGTGTAGTTTATTTGTTACATTTTATGGAACTTTTCATTTATTTTTAATATCTTATTTATTCAAACTTATATCACGACCGGTTATTATGTTTGTTTCATCAAATAAAAACAGTTCTGAGGCGAAAATGTATTCCGCTCCATTAGTTACGGATTCTTCATTTCGCATTCATCATGGCGCGTCAACAATGAGGATTTATGATGTGCAATTATAGTAGAGCTAGGAGCAAAAACTAAAATAAAACTACTAAAAAAATACCTGATTGACGTCCAAACGACCGCTCCTGAGCAATCACTGTGCACAAGAACAAAAGTTGTGTACACACTACAAGCTTATCCATATTAAGGCCTTATCGACACTATCAACGATCGTATATAAAATGTATTTTAGTAAGAACTGTACAGAAAGATATTCATAAATAACAATCTGAATATGTACATAGACTACAAGCATATAGGCTACATGTATAAACAACCTAAGCAGTGTGAAAAGCAGATATGCACGGTCGAATAAGCCCACATAATATGTTCTGTGCTGAGCTATCAGCGTATATTACAGGTGTGAAATCATATTATGGTATGTATTACTACTCACTGCTTTAAATGTTCCATAAATTATTAAATAAAATGTATCTTAATATGATATAAAAAAGTAGATGTCATTTATTGTAAGGTAACATCAACATATAGAGATGTACATATTACGTTCACTAATAATTAGTGAACGTAATATGTACATCTCTACAATTATTGTAAACTTGGTATAAGAAAACCTTAGTCTTCTAAAATTAAATTACATTATTTCAATTTCGACCAATTATTCGTTAAAAATATATATTAATAAAAAAATGTCTTATAAGAGACAATTTTGTCTTAAGTCTGACGTTACTATACACTGATCTCAACGAAATAACATTATCTTGTAATTGGGGAACATGTTCTGCTTCTCAAGTTTGAACGTCAATGTAATTGGAAATATAATTGGGAAAGCCGTGGCAGGGAACACGTCTTTACGTAATTATTGTAAGGATAAACTTTACTATGACTTTGAAACTAAACGAAATAAGTGAAGAAACGAATGTAAGGTTTGATGATTATATTAATAACATAAAGATACGTGCTTAACTTAGAAGCCCAAAAATAAGACGTCTAATGTCTGTAATTAAATCACATTAATAGGAGATGGATTGAGTTAAAATCGATTAGTTTTCCATATGGATAACTAGTTTACAACAGAAAAGTTATACATTATTATTAGTCGATTAAAAGTAAACTGTTAAATCAAGCATTAAAAACTATATTTAGCGCCATGTTGAACGTTTACGAGCCTAAACATTTCTATAGCCTTGTTTTGTTTCATATATAATTATTATATTTAAATGATAACTACTCGACTACCTACAGTTCTCGATGCAGTTCAAGACGTTGACAGCATTACCCGTAATAAAAGTACTTAAGGAGACGACATGCTGATGGAACACGCACGATATTATTTATCTGCAGACTAAAAAAACGTATGATATAAAAGTTGAATGTGAAATCAACTTGAAAACCGTTAACATAGAAACATATTTGTATGATCGGTATTATGGTGAAAATTAAGACTCATTTTATTGATTATTATTATAAAATCCCTTTGTTTGGATAAACATTCATTAGATACAACACAATAGAAAACATTCTTTACACCACACTAATTAAACCTACGTAGAATAAGTGGAGGAAGTTAGACAAGAGGCGAACTAAAAAAATAAGACAGCCATCACTTCTAGGGAACCTTGAGGGTCATAAAGGAAAATCAAAAAGCTAATGAATGCAAAAAATAATAAACCCAGGTGCAGCCGGTAAGTAGTTCCAGAGATTAGCCCGCGTGATTTGTGTGACAAGTAACAAAAACTTAAGTTATTTATTGACTTACATGCGGGCATTATTTCAAATAAGCTATTTCACATTCATAATTAGTAAAAGTAGTTATTGGAAGAAAATAAACTGAGTCACACTTTATAGCCATTGTCTTTATTTATTCTGAAAAAAAAACATATAAAACCTTTTTGCTTTTACCAATTTAACTTTTTAATAATGGGCAAAATTTACACAAGCAAAGAGTATACAATTGACATGTCACATAAGATAAACATTCTTAGCTTAAGACCAATCAGCTTTAATTTTAAATCTTATTATCGCTTTTATAAAAATTGTTTTTCTGGTTCGTCGGTTTCTTTTAACTGCAACATCTCACTTACCTGTGAATTAGTTTCTATCAGTATTGAACGAAGGCCACACCGAACCCTTATGCAAAACTGAGCATAAAAACAAACACTTTTTAAGCGTTAATGAGGCGTGGCGGTAGTGTAGTATTTATTTTTTAAATTTTCATACCTTAGTTTATAAATGTAACACATTCAGATGAGTTGAACATTTAAATAAAACATACATCATGCTTATACTTCGTTATTAAAATTTGGACTAAAATTTAGACTAGACTTAAAAAAAATCTTCACTAATTTTTGAATAACTCTTTACAGAGGCATTCATTTATATACGTATGTTTAAAAAAAATTCAATATTGTATATAAGTTAATCACCATAAATGTTTGCTTTAATTAGTACTAATGAGTCATAAAACTGGTTTACTAATTAGAGATTGCAAGTTACCATTATTTTAAGTCCGCTTTTTAGAAATATCACCATAACTTCATGATAAGTATTCACTCCATTTTTAAACGGGATCATTAAAATTAAAATAACAAAGCACGTTTGTATTTTCAAACCATTTATATCTGCCCTTCAAGGATCAATCATGTACAGGCCTCTGCCAGCAGCCTGGGTGGTACGCTAAGTAAAATATTTATTCAACGAACAGTTCACAATGGCAACGTATTTCAAAGACCGTCGGATTGCCTAAAGCATCGACTTGCCCGGCCCTTACTCGTCCACACGAGGCTATAATATGATAATAATATGTTAATACGATGCTAAAACAGCTCTTATCCCATTACATTAACCATCACAATAGGAAAATATAAAATTCCAACATGTAATTGTAATATATACATATACATAAAACTTAAACAAAGTTAGGTACTCTAGGAAAACTATTAGGTTCGTTAACCTCATTACTTTACTATATGAGATTTTACAAATGAATAAATTGAAGTGTAAACATATATTCTTAGTTTTTCAAGTTTAAACCAAGAAGATTTAGAAGCGAGATCATTTGACGGTATGCATTGAACCCTCTGCAAGTTTCCTAATTCGTCAAACACGCCTGATTTGAAAGACCAGATACATCATTTCTACCCAAGGAGCGTGACAAAATGTGAATGATAAAAACGCTCGTACTTGGTAACCATCTTTATACATTTTATTTTGAACAAATGACAACTCAATTCAGCTGTATGCTAATATACTTAAGACATGTTTTGTAACCTCTTGACGTTATCGTGATGTGTACTACAAACTTGTTTATTAGAATAAAAAGTGCAGAGGCAGGTTACGCAAGAATGAACCTGAATAAAAAGTGGATTCCCTTTTAACTTCTAGGAAGTTCAATAGCCTTTCGAACCGGAAAGGGTATCCTGTAAACCAACTGTGTATATAATAAGTATCAATAAAGTTCTGCCCTCAAGTTTTATAATTTTATAAAATAAATTATATTAAGCATACATGTTATAATAAATCACTCATAGAGTTATATAAGATACTTATTAAAAGGTAGCTTGTGTTTGATCGATTCCTGGTTTCATAAAAAAAATATTCATCGTAATACAAATATCATACTCTATGGTACTCTATTTCATCTTATGATATCATTTTATTTTAAATAATTTATATATCAACAGTACTTTTAATAACATTTAGATATTTATACATGCTAAACAAAGAGCTCCAACCTTTAATTACAAGCCGTTGAAATAAACAAAAACCTAATTATTTAACCTAACAGATAAAAAAAAAGTTATCTTAAATATGTATAATATTAGTATACTAAAAACATAAGTTAAGACAGAAAGCCTACATCGAAAACGGTCGTCTGTGCATATAAAGATGTTTTGTTATTTGCACAAACGACTATTTTCGTAGGTTATTTTTGCTAAAAAATATTTTTAACGACAAACTTCGATCAGAATACATGCTTAATATATCCGTTGTCCTCTAACTTTTTAAGACCCAAAAAAGGGTTCTCTTGAATAAAGTTAGGATGTTGGAATTTTTCTTCCACGTAAATAGTCCGAGTAAAAATACAAACAATATCACAAAGAGGACAACTAAATGACCTAAAACTTTTCTTTCCACGAAACAACTTAACGATTTTTAGAAGGCGAGTTGTCTTGACCTTTATTATACCCATCAAGAAATATATAGAACGCTACATAAAAACACACAAAGAGCAATATAATATTAATCATCGTAATGTGCTTCTCAATAATTGTAAATATTACTTTATAACAAAACTGATTTAATATAATAATCGCCTCAAATACTGAATCTATTTATATTAATAATTTCAGTAAGGAAACGTTGTATCTCGTAAATTATATCAGTGTTTGATTTTAACCCGCACTCGATTATCGCACTCCCCTTGAGTGCAATCCATCCAATAAACCTTTCTATCTGTTAAATTTGAATCTGATATGACAAATTTATGAATTTAATTATTAAAAAACGCTTACTTGAACGAATATTTCGATATGAAATATGTTATACCACGTTTTAACATATTTAAAATATTACATATCTTATAAATATAAATTTCGATTTTTATTATTTGTGAATAAGTTACATTAGTAACGGTCAAGAAATTTAAAATTGTAAATAGCATAAGCTTACGCACATAAGTTTTTTCTGTCACCATTATTGTATTGTTATACAAATTATATGAAGCTATGTCATTTTATTAATGGACCTACAAGTCGATTTACGTCTCCGAAAGGACCTTTAATCAATACTCGTGTAAACTAAAGTACAAGTAATAAAATACCATTGACAAGTACAGATGCGAAGTGGTTCTGCATTTAAACTCACGCCATCAAAAATTATTGCAGACAAAATCAATTAAGCTTTAATGTTACCGCCGAATGAAATAAATAATTGGTCGAGGTGTCATTTAAATCATAAATGAAGTGCATAAAAGTCTTAACGTCACTATTTATTACACTTTGAAAATGAGTAGAGAAATCACGCGCATCTAATTGAAGCAACCACATAATTACATATGCAACTCATATATGCTTTTATTTGCTCTTAATTAGCAACAATAATACACTACTTAATCTAAAATTAATAAAACAACAACAACAACAACAGCCTTTATAATTCCCAATACTGAACTAAAGCCTCCTCTCCCGTTTGAGAAGAAGTTTTGGAACATATTCCGCCACGCAATGGAACACATTGCGGGTTCAATTAATAAGTTATTACTTATGACTTTGTACTTTAACTTTATTCACATATTAAGCTATAAACATCGTTTGAATAACTGTTGACAAAAAAAGAACATCAAAACTGATAATGTTCTTTTTCGAAATCAGCAAAAAAAACCCATCATATTTATGTCGTAGACATCCTTATCTGTCAACAGGTAGCCTGTCTGTAAGTTAGTTTTGAAAAAAATGCGTATAAATTCAATGAGGTTTAATGGTTCGTGAGAGTTAATGTAAATTGTGAACAAAAGACCACATACGAGTGAGCTATATTCAGTCGTATGTGGGCGACCCCACAGTGTAAAACAAATAAATATCCTATTTTTATGTAAAACTACTCATCCTCTCCGACTTTGTTTACGCGGACAGAGCTCTGTTTGACTCCAAGTATAATAAATCCACAATCCTTTTCCAGAAAAATAAATAACAATTTATTTATTGCTTTTTAAAAAAGCCTACACATAAATAACGTAGCATATATTATACAATTTAAATTATATAAAGGTACGTGTGTTTTTATACGTCGTAGGTAACTTTATTGTACGATTTGTGGTATCCCGTAAATGAGACATTTTGTAACATAAAGCCATTTGTACATGTTATATGTGGATCTTGCGGTTCTTGAACAAATTAATAGCAAATGAGCAAACTATTCATGCAAATATTTGCTTTATATGTAAAGGTACATCTCGTATTACAACATTTAATTCTACAGAATGGCTTCATATTGTCTATCATTACAAATATTTAAACTAATTAAAAAAACGAAAAACGTGATTACTATCGTGTGTGTGGAATTGAGATGGCCCAGTGGTTAGAACGCGTGCATCTTAACTCATGATTATGGGTTTAAACCCAGGCAAGCACCACTGAGTTTTAATTTGCTTAATTTGTGTTTATAATAATTCATCTCGTTCTCGGCGGTGTAGGAAAACATTGTGGAATAAGCTCTAGCTTCTCCTCAAAGGCAAAAGAGGCCTCAGTCCAGCGGCGGAAAAATTAAGACTGTTAATATGGTGTGTTATTATTGTGTAAAGTACTTGCGATTATGACCTAAATTCTAATTTAACACATGCATATTTTTACAATTCAGCAACATTATATGAATGTTATTATGAAGTTTAAAAAAAATACAAGAAAATCTTATTTTAGAAAAAAATAAATACATCTACAAAGGACTTGTTTCAAATGTCGCCACACAGTATTTTACTGATCACACTGATCGAGATCACGCAACACGATAAGCTATACGATAGCGAGTAAATTTATTTTTCCTCATTAAAATACTCACTAGTTCACAAACGGGAACATCAATTAGAGAACATTTTCCATATAAGAAACCATAAGGCATTAATATTAATGAAAATTATTCTAGATTATTCTTAGATATGCCATTGCCATTGGCAGTATCACATGCGGCTATAAATAAATAAAATATTTATAACTAAATACTTACATTCCTTGGAATAGATCTCTAGATGAAACTAGTAATTTCTTTGAAAATTATAACTTTTTGTGTGACAAATGAATTTCTATAAAATTTTGCAAATATAAGAAAGTTGAGACGCCCTAAAGCAAATTTTGACATTAAAACTTTTAGTTTCAATCATTTATAATATTTATGAAATACAAGTAAATGTTTAAAATTAAATATTATAATATAACCGTAGTAAATGCATTCACGTCCAACTAACTTGACTCTATCACCTATGTTGTCCCAAAACCTATATACTATGTTAATATACAAACAAAACTAAAAAGGAAAACAATAATTATTTAAATGATTGAAATAATTTAATACTATAGTTAAACTTAAATATGAAAGTTTTAAGATAAATCTTTTAAACGCCTACGAGTTAGTGTTCATTTCGCATCTCGAATCCTCCGCCTTTCTATTGGAACATGGATTTGCTTTATGTGCCGTGGGCGCGACATCGTTCTTAAATGTCAATTGATGTCCAAAAATAACTGCAATAAAAATAGAATAAGTATTAACATTATCATACTCATGTAGGTCAAGCTAAATTGGTTTATAATTTTACTTGCATCGTTAGGCTGAAAAAGGTCTTTATCTTCATTTGCATGTAGAACACCTATACTGGTAATCTGGTCATTAATTACCTACTTGTGCTAGATGTGTCTTTAAAATCAACTCAGAATTTGATTTGATCTTGAAATTCTCAGAGACCTCTTTTATTTTTTACCTTTTTTTGCTATATTACCCGTGGTCGTCATCTTTAGGTGCCCGTTCCAAGAACAATAGCCGTTAGCGAAAAATGACGAAACTAAAAATGACCAATTGATGAAATCTTCAATAACATATTTTTACATAAATAGAACGATATTCAACTTATCGAATATTCTCGATAATTAATAAAACTGTTCCTTTTTATGTTATTTATTTAGAAATTTAAAAAACTATAGGACTTATAACTACTATCTCACATTTTACTCGTAAATTTATAATTTGGTATTACCTAAAAAGTCAGTCTCCGTAGTGAAATAAACCTTTATAAATAAGACTCATTTATTATAAATCGGTAGCTGCAATTACCTACAATCGACAGTTTTTTCCTCTCTTGATACTTAACCATAAATTACTCTCCATCGTATACCGAATAAATCATTTCTTCCATCATTTCGACGAATATTGTTTATAACAAATTATCATCCTCGAGAAATTATCCACATGAGTGACACTAAAATATAATGAAAATGACGACAAAAAATACAAAATAATGCATTACTCCATGCAAAACTTTAATTATATTTAAATTAAATAATATACATAAATTATCATACTTAAATATTAATACATTGAATAAAGTTATTTGTCACGATCAAGATAATTATAGCATGCTAGAAAGTGACATTTTAATTAGGTTGTGTCACGAATAATCAAAGCTTACAAAATTCCCATAGCAACGGTTTTTATTGTCTCGACTTAATACAACAATGCGAATGCTATGTGTTTGTCCTATTTCCGACAGTCGCACGTTCAATTTACCACTTACTTGGTAACTGTCACAAATAACTATAAAACTGCCTCTAAAACAACCATTCATACTGTCATTGGTCTCACGCTTCACAACAGAAAAGGCATTTTTTGTTATGCTTTACATAATTCAATAGATTTAAAAACATTATTTTAACACTACGTTGTGTTTAAATAGCTTGATCTTATACTATAAAAAATACAAGTTGAATCTTTACAAGATAATTACGTTGATAAAAATCTAAAATAAATAGCAACAAATATATTTTACAATGTTTATTTACATATAAAACGTTTTCCTTCTGTACCGCAAAATCATGCATCGACGTCTGTAATAAATATCATTTGGAACTATTACCAGTGCTCAAAGGAAATGGTAATATCTTCAATAGATTGGGTAATATTTCACTGTAAGATAAAATTCCTTGTCTCGAAATAGAAACGGCAGCGCTGAATAATTTTAAAAAAGGTTTTATTAATCGCGTACCTATACATATTGTTATTAGTGATTTATTTTATTGAATAAGAATATTCAACAAATTTTCATGAATTTATAGGTTTGTAAAGTATCTGACATTTTAAGAGTTTTATAATGATATCAATCTCGTATTGAAGCATTAAAAAACGTTGAAGTAATCATATTTTATAAGAACTAACTTTTTTTAAATAACGAATACACTACCAATCGTGATATGAGACTCTTATATTATTGTAATTTGTAGTTTTGGGACGATAAGCTAAATAGTATGTTATATACATGTTGTCTACTATTCGACATTGTTTAATATGTCGACACAATCGGAAATAAAATCGTCGTTTCAACGCTGGCAAAGCGAACGCTGCCAAAAGTGTAAAAGATACACAATAACTTTATACGAAAGATTTGTATATTTTCAAAACGTCTGCAGAAAAGTCTTGGTCTATATTAGTAACTTACAGCGACCATTTTATGTAACTGTAATTATATAAGTATATGGGTAAAAGTTACATGTTTTTTTATATTTTCCTAGAGTTTAAGAAATATGATTTTAACACGGTATATCACATGTTTTTTTTAATATTTTCCCATAGTTTAGGACTTGATTTTAACGCGGTATATCAACATATATGGAAGAATATTTTGTATTTTATACATGCCATTATCATTATCGGATAAATATAAGTCGTTCTAGAATATAACACTTATTTTATCTCTATGAAATCGGCATAAATAGCTATTGTAAAGCAAACATAACTAGCCATCAACATAATTTACCAGGATTTAAAAGTTTATCAGTTGACGTAACAAGTAGGTATTAATAACAAATTATTTTTTGTTCTGTGATTATAATATTACGAATTCCCATTCGTTCCCATTCTCCCGCGAAACTTAGCGTTTATAAACGATTATTTAGAAATTTCGAAAACTCTGACAGGTTTTGTTTTGATTTTATCGTAAAATGCAAGTCACATATGGCGCCAAAATGATGAAACCTCTTTTAAGTCTTTTTTTTTATTTTAAATAGTATTACTTTACATAGGAGTTTGTCGAATTTTCTTTTAAATTAAATCAAGAATCCTCTTTATTTTTCTGCACAGCAATAGCTACAGCTTTTTAAAATATGTGTATGTGTATCGTCCTACAATTACTGGTACTGAAAATTGGCTTACGCTATCAATATATAAGACGAAGTCAATGTAAAGACGTATATAATGAACTTACATGATCATACATTGACGTGCCGACGGCGTGTGATGAACACATTTATTATTACTAGAACATCAGAGACACAAGACGAGTAATAAAAGACAAGCTCCCTATTTATAAAATCGAGTTTTAAACCGAGCAAATTTATTTGTATCATTCAGTCAGTAATTGAATTACGATTATATGTCGAAAATAGGCTCATAAATACGACTTTGTTACCCCGTGACAGTGCACCGACGTAATAAATAAGCGTTTTAAGTGAATACCACTGTCAGTCGGTCGGTTAGGTCGTATAGCACGTCGTAGTCGCCGAAACAAAGGCCTATAATGTAGGATCACGTATCACGGACATCGGACCAGTCGCAAATTGGTTTATTGAGATTGCAACCGCGATGGAGCATTAAAATCTTGTAAGCCACTTTAAGGTGAGCTTAAGTGACCATCGAATTATTTTTATTCCTGTTAAAGCATTTATTTTTATTTTTATATAGAAACTAGAAAAAACCTTAGCTTGATAAAGCTTTATAATTAATAAAACGTTATTTATTATAATTATTATTGTAACATGAAATGTTCATCATATTGTTTTTTAATTGTTAGATAAACTTTCAACAGATTATATTCAAAAATACAAATTGTAAATCCGTCGGAACTGTTGAACTGAAACCAATAGCGCGCACTCACATATCACTGTAACGACCACTCAATACGCATGGTAGATTCAATTTATATTGACCACAGGGCATTTTCTCCTTAAACTTGTACAACGTGGATCGACGGTTTATAAAGGTGTTTATTTCGTAATTGAGTGCAAATAAGGACGCTGGTACAGCCGTCACAAGGAACTGAGTAAAAAGTTTTTAATGCGCACTTTATACGAATGTCTTTTTTTATTGTATCATTATTTTTTAATCGTCTTTCAGAGTGATAATACCTTAAATTTTAATTAATATTTAAATAGTATTATAAAAAAAAACAATGATTTTATCCTATATTTTTAGATAGAATGCTTAAGTATATAATCCGTAATGTATTCATATATCACAGTAAAATCAGCTTCGTGTTTCAAAAAAATTTATTACTTTTTGTCTAAAATTGGCATTAACAAAATATGCTTGGATTACTCAATCAGTGTAGTTCAATAACTTTTCATTTCTGTCTACTTTCACTTCACTCTTAATAATTCTATGAGGACGTGTCATTTTTCATTTATTAAATCCGATAAAAGATGAACAGGTAGTATTTTACTCAGTATTATCTTTATTTTTATCGAGTTCGGCATAGCATTGTATCACGAGGCAAATAAATAAGCGGTGTAAGTTACTCCACTATTGCGTCTAACACCGATAGTAAGTTCAATACTCGACCCAGCACTCGCGCTAACGAACAAGATGCTCGTGCGCAGATAAAACTAGCATTTTAATACAAGCTCAGTACAGAGACAGTAACTATTCCTTGTGCATATATAATAATGTTATATATTATAACAAAATAAATCGAAATTAATTTTCATTTTCATAATAATGTAAATAAAAACATTAATACTAAAAAATAAATGTAATATGTACTTACCCTAATAATTGTTAAAATATAATATGAAATCATTACAATAATATGATATTAACGTAATATATATAAGAAAATAACAATTTCATTAAAAAAAACACTGTCGGAAAATAAATTATCAATATAACAAATTGGTAAAAGTCGAACATAACTTTAGTATTATTTAAAATTATCTAAAATAGAAAACTTAGTGACTTTAAATGTTACCTAAGTTGCTTTACGCTTACGTTTGTACTTTCTTGCAGCGTAAAGTATGATAGATTTAAAAATTGATGTAATTTGAATGACATCTCGGGCCTACTTGGATAAGGACTTCTCTTTATTCCCAGACAGACCTCTATATCTAACACCTACGGTAAAGAATTCACAGACCGGCCCGCCACAAATGGAAACCTTTAACAGAGACAAGGAATTCAGATAAAACTCAAAACCACAAAACGTACAATTAGTTTTTTAAGTGACTCAGTTGGATCGTTGCGGGAACAAATTGCGTCGTAATACCACAGGAAATCATTTTATGCTTCACTTCGTCAGTCTTCTTACTACCTATAATAAAGAAATGATCGCTTTAAAACCCTGATTCGGGACGAACGAGGAACCTCATTAATTGCGTTTGCGGTTTTATGGAGCTATAATTTATTTTAGAAAGACAGACGAACGAATGGGCTATCGAATTGTAAGTGGTCGTCTTCGACACTGGGAGAGTAAAAAGGATTAAACCACTTCTTACACCGTATACGACGCCAATCATGTGATATCAGCTGCTACATCCCTTGTGCCTGTAATTACACTGACTCACTCATCCTACAAACTGGAACATAGCATTATAAAGTATTACTGTTTGTCTTTAAAATAATTAGTGAGTGGATAGTATCGACCCAGACGGGCCACAGAACTGGTATACTCGTATACATATGTGCATATTTAGGTATTTATATTATATAATAAATACATACATTTTTTTGTGTGAGTGGATATCTTATAAGAATTACTATTGATAATAAATTTAATTTGTAGCTTATCAACAGCAAATAATTCGTTAATCTACCTTAATTATATTTATGAACCACATCACAGCCTGAACGATCAATATAGCCCTCAGCGAGAACAATTATAAAGTGCACAGCTCTACCAAGTCAAATTAATACCCTTCGATGCAATCTAAGGCTATTGAAAAAGCATTTATGTCTTGATGTATTTATTAAATTGTCGTAAGTAATTTACGAGGAAAGAACGAGCGTGTTCGGACACACACGTATGTGTTTATCATAATTGTCTCAAACAACCAATGAACGGATATAAAATAAACGATGGAAATATGCAGGATAATCATTTACTAATAACGTAAGTCATAATTTCTAATGATACAAAAAAATCATTTTATGTTCTCAAAAAAATCAAACTCTAAAATAAACAATTTAATAAATAAGTGAATTTATTTAAAAAGTTTAGTTTTATACTCAACAGACTCAATTACTTTTATTTTCATAAATATTAAAATTTAAACATAAATAAATAAAAACGTAATTAAATAATATTAATCATTTAAAAAATCATACATTTGTATTTAATTAGTGCGCCGTTCTGCTGAGGTCGGAACATTTACGTATCCCGCGCTAAGATATAATAGGTAGGTCGTCCATAAACTGTAACATGATATCTCTGCAAATTATATAATTGCAATAAAGTAATACTTAAATTAAATCTAAGAACAAAAAACTACGGGGTTATTATGACGATAAATATACATTTCTTTAATTTAAAAAAAACTGCGGACGGTTTATTTTTATAATATTTCATGGAACAAACAAATAGGTTACCGAAGGGTCACCGTATTTCATAAACATTGGCACCGTAAGAAATTAAATCAACTATTTCGCCAATCCAACCTTAGGCACTAAGACGATAACGCAGTGCTGCTTGACGGTAGAAAATATGATGAGAAATGAGAATGGATTGACGGTATCTTGCATTAACTTAAATATATACAATATTGTACTATATTTTTTTAATTAGTGTCAATTTGAAACTGCATGAGTCGCTTTATTTGGACCGACTTTTCTTTCTTAGAGATAGAATAAGTTGTGGCTTGATAAAGGACAACTTAATCTTTTTTATCAAGACAAAAATAATTTCATTACTAACAGGTTGTTTTGTAAATTAATCTTAAGATAATTCAATAAAACCAAAAAAAGATTGCCATACAAAACAGGTGGTTAAGATAACTGCGTCTCCCTCTCTGAAAAGGAAATAACAAAATATAAAATTTTATAATTGGCCGCTAATTTTCGCTGCAAGTATTATTGAAGATAATGTGCATAATTAAATTAAAAATCGAGTTTTCTTTGGTCGACGCTGAGATACTGTCGACTCAGTGGTGACACTTAATTAATTACTAACTGTAGGACAAAGACCAAAAAGAATATTGTCCTATACGATAATAATTGGTGGGATTCGCCAGTTCTATGAAAAATAATTTAAAATTACGAATCATTTTCCTATTATTCCGGCTTTTGTTTATTGAGTTTACTTGAATTAGTTAAACGAAATGTACCCGTCACCGTTACTTCGTGGGATCCAAAGCTGATTCACTGATTTTGTTGTTTCTGAATGATAATAAAACAATAGAATTTGGAAATGCATGTTCTATTATATTTTAATACAATTTTTTTTTTATTTTGAGTGTAATTGAGTATATTTTTTTCGCCTCGCTCAACAAAGGCCACGGAAAACAATGTTTAGATTCTGATGGAATCTTGTTTCCTCTCGGACTGACATTTGCGTTAGACACATTACGTATCATTCTTGTTCCCATCAACTAACGCTTAGTTAGGCATGATAACATTGGAGAGGGTCGCTATTCAGACTTCGCATACCTGTAGCATTTGATGCAAGACGTTTGTAAGGGTTCTATAATATTAGCTTTATGCATACATCGAGGTAATTTCATTTAACAATCTTTAATGAACTTTGTTCACATGCGGTTTCAAATTATCTTGACTTTGTCAAGATCACTTTAGTCGGCGGACACGACTGTTTTAAAATAATATTATATATATTATTTTCGAAGAGGACAGCACTGTTTCATTTTGTTCTTATTTCTGCATTAAAATGTATCTGATATTTAATGATATTTCAAATAAATTTATAAGTTTATTGAAAATTGTAGTTAGCTATATATAATTTTTTTGTAATTTTGACACCGACTGAAGTTGTAATAACAACAGAATATCAGGAAATAACACCTTAAAACTTACTTACTACGTAAAACTTCATTGCGATGGCGGTGCGGTACGCCACATTTGATTTACTGATGATTGACGATTCTTCATAAAATATTGCATATATAAGTGCATTTATACTCCATAAGTACTCCATTTCCTCCCATTGATCTGTAGTTCCCTTATCACAACATTGTAAATATAAATATATTTTTAATTCTCCAGCTATAAAATCCAAGATTTTATGCTATATACCAACAATACAAAGGATTGATGTTTACTAGTAACTTAATTAGTAATACATACATACAAGACGATATTGCTAACGTACCATCATTAATCGCCGATTATGAGTAATAAAATACCTAAACTTGCTCAAGGCACTACAGGAATACGGGATTTTCTAAAAAACATTTTCTGTTTTCTCAGTACTTAATTGTTTTTTGTAAAATTATAAAGGTATCTAAATTTCAATATCAATTTTTTTAAAACCAATTTTAATATAAATTTTGCTTCTACTTTGTGAATTGTGTTTAGCGATTTTGTTAATGTTGCGTCTAGTTTTTTACAAACTCAAATTGGATTATAACCTTCGCTTTTAGATTTAATGATACTTTATTTCACGGTACGTTCCTTCTCATTCTAAATATGTTCGTGAAGAGACTTCGATGCATAATTATCCAGGCGATTTCAATGCAAGCCGTCAATAATCGATCTTATGCAATTAAACCAATGACCACATGAGCGAGCGGACTCGTCTTGCTATAAAATATCTTGTTCCGCGTGAGATTGCAACATCCTTGCTTTTTATAGAAAACTAGTAATGTTTAGAATAACGTCCGTGTCCGCCGACAACCAACACGAAGGTTTGCGAGTAAAACTAGTATAGAAAACTAGATTTCCACGTCCACGAGCGTTTAGAACGATTAGCTGCGAGGGACGTTTTGTTGATACGCTATCAGCTGTTCCGGCGCAGTTCGCCATGGTAGCGCGCCCTGAGCGCATGCGCACAGCGCTAAGCAGCTTACAGTCCCATCGACGTCGCCGGCGTAACCCTTACTAAATTAATGTTATCCATTGAAAAACGTTACGTTTAAATATTAACATGACCCTTAGTTAATAGTAATTATGTCGCGTACCGCACGGAAGTTTGTACAAGTGACGAAATTTTTACTTGCTGGTGTGACTTTATTCTGTGTGAGCTGGATGGCTTGTGTCAATGAATGGCACTCAGGGGTTCGCTGGAAAGAACACCGTAATGTACAAGAGACTCTATCGACAATGCGCACCATTGTTGGATATTCGGCAGGCAAGCAAGCTGAACTTGACAGACCTTCACCAGAGGCATGTAGCAGGCTGCCTGCTTTTCCAAAAGTCCCATTTCTTGTAAGCATCATGTTTATCTTATCTCTAATTGAACTCATGACTCTATCACAAAAAATATTTTGTTACGCATCTAATTCTAAATTCAACTTCAATTTAATTTGTTCCAATAAAAAAAAAACTACAAGTTACTATCAAGGCAATGAGATTCTATTACTTAAAAGCACATAAAAAGTTTAAATAACACGTCTTATCTACTCTCCAGTCTAACAAACAGCCATAATATTTTTTTTCTACAAAAAGCCTGTTTCACGTGATAAAACACACACTCAATAGTTATGTATAACACTCGCCAATGATTTACAAATTACACATTACGTTGCGAAATAATATAAAGATAATTTGTATGACTCAATAGTAACTTAAGTAAATTGTAAATTATTTACAAAAAAATATTATTACCTTCATCTATGTTTCTCTGCCTTAAAATAATCAAATGTTACAAGATTTGTAATTGATTTTATTGTGGTAATATTGGACAGGAATAATATTTGTTTTTAAAGACAATTCTTATTCACTGCTTTGTTTTTAATATTATTTTGTTTGACTTTAAATTTAAACTCTTTAAATATCTAAATCCAATGTTGTTATGATCAAAAATTGTTATCACATCACGTATATTTATGAATAAAACTTGTACTTTTCTATTTTTTTACTTGAAAACAAGCAAGATTTTACGACCATGCGGTCATTACTCCTCATTATTATGCCTGTATTCGCAAGCTCTTTTACAACCCTGCAAACATCTAACAATATGTAGTTAGCACTTATTCATGATGCAGCAATTAACAATACTTAACGCTAGAATCTTTAACATAATGTATATGCAAATAGCAAAGACGAGAATGTGTGAGAGGATATAAGTATGATTATAATTTTCTTGAATATATTATTATTATTCACCTTCACTTCCGGTCTATCTTAGTATTTTAGACGCATCGCAGAATTGCATAAAATGCATAATGTATTCTAAGCCATAGGAGGCGCGTGCGCACGCATGAGTGGGTTGCCTTAAAAGGCACAAAACCTACGTCTATAGTTTTCGTTATACAATTGTATTGTATTGCTGTATGTTCATTTATCAGGCTTTTTAATATTCCTTAAATAAAACACTACTTAACCAATGTATATAAAACTTAAACTACCAAGATGTAGTGCGTTTCGGAGAACATTTTAGAATGTAACACATTTTTCTGGCAAATTAAAATATGAAAAAATACGAAAAGTTTTTATGATTAATTATGTAAATAGTCTATTTTGAGCGTGGGATTCTGTGCCACTTGTATTTGCTTTATATAATATGTCATTCATTCAGTAGGTTTTTGACTTTAATATATTTTCTCTTTTTGCTTAAAAAAAGTTTCGAAGCAGAAATTGCTAAGTTGCAAGTCTAATTTTGAAGAGAACTAATATTCCTATTTACCCCTCAAATTAAATATATACCGTGTGCTTCCTAGCACCAGCTTTAAGCAGGGACAACAACCCATGGGATCAGGATCGCACCTGTGACTTTTGATATCGTAAACCATTGCGCTGTTGACGCTTAATTACGTTGGTGTAATTATTTTTACCGTCTTAGAAAATATGAATTACAATTCGAATTGAGTTCTCAATACACAAAAAATGCCTTTTTATGCTGACTTATATGAATCTCATTTGTTTTATACATATTCATGCCTTTTATCTAACCAATGAACTCGTAATCTCGAGAAAATAAATAATAATAAGTATATTTCACACGTGACAATTCATCTAAATTCTTATCGCGTCAGTGATAAAAATTAACATACATGTGGATACAATCTATGTCTAAAGTATTGTCAATTTCCAAAATTGGTTCACATTCTTTGAGAATTGTAGAATACATCAACATCTTGTATGTTTCGTAACTTTACAACTTGTACATATAGTCTATACCAACCACAAGAGAAAAAAATCCAAAAATCCAGGAGAGCTTGTTTTATGTATGAAATTCATGAAAGAATTGACGTCGTCGAAGGTGTTATTGAAACATTGGAAATAAAATTAAAGTACATATAAATAGTGTAATATTGTACACTAAGGTTTGTTTATGTCCATTCTTTCTTCAATTGGAATATATTATACATATATTTACCCACCTGCACTGGAGTATGTTCCATGATAAGTTTTGTTCAGTGAGACATTTATCGGCTTTATTCTATTTCATACAAGACGATAAAAAAATAAAATCTTTTACCTTTCAACGTATAACGCAAAAAGTTTAAATTGTCGACTATTTAATAAAGTTATACATACAAAGTGTGGAAATATAATTTTAAAAACGTTTTAGTTGTTTTTATAATCGCGGGTTTGTTCACCTTTCATTGAATTTTTAATCGAATAAAATATAATACCTAAAAATGATAGGATATCAAATTATAAAATCTTGACAAAAAAGTGTACAATTTGAAATGTTTCACCGACATGTCTTTAAACAAAAAAAACCCCGAGTACAATAACTCACATGAAGCTGTTGCTAAAGATAAGTTTAAACTTGTTTTTTACATCAATACTGATACGTTGGAAGTCGGACGCAAAATAAATCGGAATCAATATCCAAGAGTATTTCTAATAGAAAGGCGCTGCCGCCGTGCGTGCGCGCATATCTATTACTTGGGGTGACCACACTGTACAATCGGAAATATTTTACATATTGCATATAGGTATATTATGAAAGTGTAGTGAAAAAAGGTATTTTTATTTTTTCAAAACATTATGATGAAAAATTTACTTTAATCCAATATGTATATACTTCATCATATATACGAAATGACAAATGTGACATGAATATATCTGAATACATATTACATTTATCTTTTACATCATTTAATTGTCTCGTCACTCTAAATTCTACATACAATATGTATTTTGAAATCTTAATAATTCGTAAAGTAAATAATAATACTGCAGAAAGTCCATTATTGTTACAAAAATATCTTGAGAAATAACTTACACATTTTAAATTTAAATAAATATAAAAACAAGTTTGCAGAAGTATGTGCTAGATAAGAATCTTAAAATATGAATTTAATTGTGTTTTTTTCACATATATTCTAATATACATTTATAACCATAAAATTGGTAACCAGTTCACCGTAAACAGCTAGCGAGCGCAGGATAGTCAAGATCAGAGGTCGGGCAGGACAATAAATCTATTATTCCCTCCCGATATGGTCAAACCTTAGTTTCTAACCCGAGAAACATGCCTGACCTTATCCTTAACGATTTCAGTGATACAAAACTCCAGTTACCTATAAATGGAAATACTCTGCATTGAAACTATTTTATACATTTCTTCGCTCGCGTTGAATCAACTTTATTCCTCTTTAAGTTGAGATACAAATACGCTATGAAAAAAAAAATTGAATTTTCATCATAATTTGTACAAACTCAAGCGTATTATTGAATACAATGAACGAATGGTAGAAGTAGGTATAATTATTCTCATTTTTTCATGTTCAAATTCAATTTTAAACGATACTATAAATAAATTTTCATATCCATTGTTTAAGCTTATGTTTTATTCACAACCAGTACAATTACCATACATGAGTGAGCTTGAGATCTTAATTTGAACACGTTAATTTATTAAATAAAAACATATATAGTTAGCATATATGTGGGATAAGGTAATAGTTAATCTAACCTGATTACATCATACGATTACATCCGACGTTCTACAAATTACGTACTATTTGTGCGCCAGCATCGCAAAAAATACAAATGATACAATTATAATTCGTAACTTTGTTGTTTCCAATATACAAAAAAAAACTCGTAAAAGAATATAAATGAAGGGAATTAATTAATTACATCATTAATTGAGACAATAATCTACGACAAAATATTTCCAGGAAATGATTGTCTGATATGCAGTTCAGGGAAATTAAAATCAGTTTTTCAACTTCATCCTTTATCCTTTAAAATATTAATTATTATAATACAGATTAAGATATGAATAACTTAGCAAACATTTAGAACTTAATAATAAAAGAGAATTTACAAATAACAATTATTTAAATTATTTTAATTCAAACAAACCGCACGTTAGACCGAATACATTAACTTAATTATACAATATTGAATATATTTATGAGAACTTTACTCTTCTAGTAATTATTTACTCTGAGTCCATCAATTTTTTACAATGTACCATAAGATAATGGAGGTAGAATCAGGTTGGAAATTGATTATATACTATTACAGTCGAATAGAATTATGAATTACATGTTGATATTTGATTCCTGTGAAATAAGTCCACGTAGGTACTTTGCGTTCGCGTATCATTACGTCTTATTGCGGCCACTATTTTTTATACAAATTTAATAATAATGTATTAATCGATGACCTTAAGATATTTATGAACTTGGAAACGAACATAAAAGATAACTAGACCGATAATACACACTTCATGATGCACTTAAAAGCATCGTATTGTTTTATTATGCCATAATTATATAACTTTCATAACGGGTTAAATTAAATCATATAGGTTAGTAGGTAACATAACTGTCATTAAACAGTCACAAGCAAGTTGTTAGTCATTATGAACTTAAACGTGACCGGAGCCGATGTCACGTCGCTGTCCTTTGACAAAAGTCAGATCGAGACAAACTCTGACCCCCCCTTTAGTTACGGTAACATTTTGAATTTTAGGAAGACTTTATTTTGTAGAGTTTTTTTATTATTATTTATGATACAGATGTTGTTTATGCAAACATACACCAGTAACAAATGGTAAGGCAATTAAAGTTACTCAGCTTACGGAACCTTAATTCGTTTTCATTCTATCTTATACGAACACGTGTCGGCTTAAACGTAATTTTAAAGAAGACATCAATTTGAAGCAAAAATAAATGTAAAATATAAGATATTCAATAAGTTTTATAATAAATATAAAGGATAAAGATCTCCAAAGGATAATATCTTGAACCATAAAATTGAATGAACGTGTAAAAAGAGAAAGATCGAAACAAATGCACTGAAATAAAATACTGCTGCGGAGCGCGTAATAAGGCAACATATTGGACACCATTCAATCCTACGTAAAGGTATGCACCCCGTGGCTCAAAAGTGTTTTTAAACTCGACACCAATTAGTAAGGAACTCTTGCAGAGGAACGTTTAATTTATCGCTTAATTATCAGGTGTAAATACATTACAGCGACCGCTTACATACAACAAATTGAAGATGGGGTATACTGTCAATTTCATTTTATTTAGAATATATCGAATATGTTAGTGTTATTCTTAAATCTCAATTTTTTTTTTTACTAAGAGTCGAAATACGTAAGCATACGAAATTTCAAGGAAAAATGCTCTATGACCTTTTCGGAACTTTATCCAAAATAACTATTGTTGATATAATAAGAAAGTACTTTATACCAAAGACACTTGACACGTTCCAAAGCACAATAGGCAATCACGTAAAGCCTGTCCATGATCTATTTCGTAATAAATAAATAATCGTTAGAGCTAAAATTACGGGTTTACTAATCCGTACTTTATTGCATTGGCTTAAAGTTCTTTTTATTATAATCAATTGTATGATTTAGATAGATTTTGTTTAAATGGAAATATAAATCAATGACTCTCTTCGGTAAAAGCAAAAGAAGGTACGATTTATGCAAATTAAGAGGTTACAATCGATGCCAGAATGCATCGAAAGTGACACATGCTTAAATTAATAACTACTTACGACGTTCAAAGGAGATCGATTGTATTATGATAATAAATTGTAATCAAAATTTGCATTATATCTTCAGCTAAATCCAATATTTAGGAATAACGATTGCATTTACATAAATTTACGACAAATACTCTTACCTGTTTTAAAAACGTGATTTATGTCTGTTTAAAGCTGGGCTATTTAATGCTTTCTAGGTAGTAGCATTGAGCCACTTATATGATTATCATAATTTCGCACGGACTTCGTGCAAAGTATAATTTTTAACATTACTTGATATAAATATGACCGAATGAGATTTTTCTTACAATTGCTACAGAAATGTGAATAATAATTAATCTTTTAACTTTTTCATTTGTTTTAAAGTAGCCTACGCCAGCGCATCCACCAAATGTTTTATATGCAGTCTTTTCTGTATTAATGTTTAAAGTTTGTGTGTTATGGTTTTGCTCATATGACTTTTTGTATCACAAATAATTTTCTTTCAGAACCGAACGTGGTTTCCTGGTATCCAAGACTCGATATGGCAGAGTGTGAAGGGTACATCTGTGTCTCTCTACTCTGCTTATTACGACGAGAGAACGCCCCAACGTTACATACGCGTTCTTGCTGCGTTTCATGGTTAGTATTTCAATAATACAAATGTAATTCTATGAGTCCGCCTGTCTGTTACGCTTACACAGCTAAATATTAATTTAATGAAATATAGTATGAATCAAGTTACAATTTCAAGGAAGTATTCATTTCCATTGACACTATACTTTTGTATACCTTAAGATTACGACCATACCGGACGTGTGGGCGAAAACTAGTATTAAATAAACTTATAAAATTAACATTTCAATTTTATCGTTAAAAGTCATAAGTACACTGACGATGTGTTTTTATCTTGTATATTAATTTATTAATATATTTTATTGCACAAAAAAATAATTACACAAAAGGAAGATTAAAGCTATATAGGATACATAGGATTTACTTGGTGGTAGGGCCTTGTGCAAGCCCGTCTGGGTAGGTACCACCCACTCATCACTTATTCTACCGCCAAATAACAGTACTCAGTATTATTGTGTTCCAGTTTGAAGGGTGAGTGAGCCAGTGTAACGACAGGCACAAGGGACACAGCATCTTAGTTCCCAAGGTTGGTTGCGCATTGACGATGTAAGGAATAGTTAATATTTCTTACAGCTTCATTGTCTATGGGTGATGGTGACCACTTACCATCAGGTGGCTCATATGCTTGTCCGCCAACCTCAAGACTGTCTTTTATACATATACAAACATTTACATACATATATTATGAAATAAAGCAGTATAATACGAAGATATATTTATATAATATAATTAATTACCTTTAATACTTACTCTTCAGTTAAAAACCCCAAACCCGATTACATCTGTCTATTAAACGGCTGGACTCCATTCCGTTGCAGATTTTTTGACTCATGTTCCTCCATACTACCCAAAGCATTTTAGGCAAGGTGGGTGGGTATCCCACATGGTGTAGAATTTCAGTCAAATTAAAACCCACACAGGTTTCTTTAGAACGTTTTCACCTTTACCGTTGAACACGAGATGAATTACAAACACAATCAAATTCAATACTGCCTGCTTGGAATTGAACCTGTGCTCATCGTCGAAATTCATTAAATGCGTTCTAACCATTGGAGCTTCTCATTCTTATACAAAGATAAAAAGAAATATTTATTTTGTATTAAAAAATATTTTTATCTTTAAATAATATAATATACTCTTTACTTTATTTACAGTAAAATACTTTTTAGTTCATTATAATTATTTATCTATAAAAATAAAACATAAAGCTGCAACATATGCTACTGTTTACGGCTTGTTTATTTTAATAAGATAATCGAGTTTTTCAACATTCAATAAGTAAGTTGTGGTTACGATTTTATCTAACTTGCCATACGCATCTAGAGTACAAATAAAAGAAACCATTTAATTGAGGCCCAACAGCGATGTACAACAGTATCTAGGTAAATCTTACGACTATATTTTTTAGTGAAGCTTCTCAAAGGTCTTCATTAAGTTTTAATATTTTTTTACTCGTAGGATATACATTATGATTATTAATTTTTGAAGTTAAGTTATCGCAACAATATATAATTTTAATAAATTTATTAATACATATAATAAATGCGTGAGTAACTTTATATGTCTGTTTGTTACTTAATCGCGACTGAACCACTGAAGCGATCCTAATGGAATTTGACATTGAGGTAGCCTGGGACCTGGAAACTATAAAATACGGAACGGACATAAAAAATAAATCAGAAGCAAGCTTACAAAATCGCGGAAAGCAACTATTTAATATTACCTCTTCATCTTATTACTTAGAAATGCAGAATTAAAAATATTATAAAGATCTATTTAAAAATATATATCAATAAAAATATAATTGATATTCATTAACTTTGTAACCGTGATAGTTTATAATTTCAAAAAGAGCTTATGTTTAATATTATTTCTTTTCGAGATTGATAGCAGTCTAGTAAACCCACTTGAATAATATTCTTTTATAATGTTTAGCTAAAACCCGTTTTTTAAATTTGCCGAAGATAATGGTAATAATAATTTTAATATCAAAACATTGAGAGGTTTTACTCCATGCGTACAAAAAACCAGCGAAATATATTTATAGATATAGCAGAAAAAAGAAGATAATTATGGTAATGGAGTCCGAGATTATTTTAAATCAAATCTAGGGCTTTATTGGCGATAGCAAATAGCTTGATTAAAAATAAATAAAATAAATTTTAGTATGTTCATTTTTATATAATACCTATTGTGTCACAGTGATCACTTTAAGGAGTATAAAAATTAAATAGTGATCAGTATATTCAATAAATTTATATTTTTACCAATTATAGTTAATCAAATATGAACATATAACAAATATTAATTATAATAATTACTACTACAGTTTGTCTTAATTAAAATGGTACATTTATAAGATTTTATAAATGACAGATTATTTCTATAGGATATTATTAATGTTTATTTATGTAAACAACACTTAAAGTAAAATACATATCGAGATAGTTCAGATGCGATTGAAATATTATACATTGTCGAGTTTTACTCGCGAGTCGTAATCATTGCGACATTATTGACTGTTATTACGTTAAGCAAATACAGCCTTTCATTGGAAAACTTGGTATACAATTATATTTAATAGCAAACCAACAACAAACAACTGTAAAATATTAAATAAAGCCTGAGAAAAAAATGATGGACGACGTGTTCTTATTACATCTTCGGAATACCTAGGTGGCGCAGTTGACAAGTTTTATTAATACGCCTAAGGCGCACGCGCATCTTGATGTACTATCGGTTAATTAAAATAAGACATCCCATCATACATTATTCACGTGACATTATTAACGTTAAGATAAAGTCCACTGACAGTTAAAAAAAATATATTTTATAATTGCGAGCAATAATTGGTATGTTTTAATAACTAATAAAAATTAAAAATTAACTCTGAATAATTATCATGTAAATGAATCTAAAAATTTATAAGTGTATGTAGTAACAAAAACGGCAAAATAAAAACCTTTAAAATTATACTTTATAAGTATAAGACGAATACGATTTATACACATATTGATGATTATTAGTGTAAATAAAGATTAATTGAAAATAATTTTATAAAGGACAATATAAAATGCCGTCTGAAATTACTTTTAAATAATTCGCACTCACAAAATACACCGCTGCGCTTTAACGAGTGTGATAATTGGTGAGAAACTATTAAAGTTAGAGAGTTATGAGTTATATAATTTAAATTATTCTGATGATATGGGCTTAAAACCCATATTCCTGTTATTTATTTACATTAATTGTGACTAGAATTCTTTGGTGTCTCCAATAGGCAAAATTCAAGGCAATTAAATAACGTCAAGTGCACTTACCCAGGCCATTTATTAACACCTTACAGAAAACTCGCTTTAACAGATACAAGGGCCATTAATTTAAATTCAAGAATTCATCACAAGTATTTTTACTTTACTGCACGATGCCAAGAATGGTAATGCTTATGTCGATACACTTCTTATACATAAATGAATATATTTTTATTCATAAGAATTAATCAAGTTATGCTATTCTTCATGATTTCAAGTCTTTTTATGATTTAGTGATTATTATTATCATTTGAAACGCCAATAATTATAATTACTGAATCATTTCATTGGTGACCAAAGGAAGAGTTATCGTTTCATAAAATATAAAATTTATTATTTCATTTAAAAATATTCACCTAGACTTATAGTCCGAAGTAAAAACAAGACAAAGAACAAAACATAATATTACGTTTTAGTAAGCACAGATTTAAAGCCAATTAGTTCCAACCAGTTTTAATAGCCATAAACATTATTTTATATTACAGAATTTTAGATTTATATTTAACTCGCAATAACAATTTTAATGTATTTTCTATTTAGATAAACGACTAGTTTGAATCACTTAGACAATTAAACTTAACTAATTAAAATTATTTGATTGCCTGTTACGTTCGAATAACTAGCTTGTACTACTGTTGAACCTGAGATAAATAGTTTAGAACCCGGATTGGGCCCATACAAGTTATTGACTGTTTCTACAAATAAATTCCCAGGAGTAGTCCAGGAGTTATCCCAAAATTTCCTTAGAAATTGTGCAAGTTACATTCCCGTCCCTGGAAAAGATCCTGTGTGTGATCCTTTACTGTCGAGCTGAATTACTGCGTGCATTATAATCGTATCCACACACTTGACTTCTGCCTCTTACTAATTCTTTGAAAGGTGAAAATAGCTCGATATGAGAACACAATATGATTTCATTGACGAAATGCTCGGTTGTAGGTAGTGAGTTAAAAAGGTTAATATCAATCATCAAATCCTCACATATTTCCAAAGGCAAACGCGTCATGTTATATAAAAAAACTATACAATTTTTTTTTAATTTGTCACAGTGGCAGGAAAAACAAAAATTGGTGAGTGGTCGTGCAGCATCACAGTGCGAGAGAGCACGAGAGATAAGTTCACTCTCATTTGTCACTCGCGTCGGGCGCTCGCGTCGTGTAAATTCCTTCCCGTGAGATAAACGCCTCTCCTATATTGTAGTGACGCCTGGATTAAAACACCACGACTGCTACATCTTAGTACTCCCTTTTTAGCTTGAACGTGTATGCGGGCGGAACGTGTATGGGTCTGCCGTTCAATATTTCAATTTCTTTATAAATGTAATAAAATTTGTGATTTTTAATCTTCCTATAGTATTTTTTCTATATTATTTTGTATAGTTCAAATTACGAGAGAAAAATAAAGAGGCCTATAAAAGGCTGAAACCGAAATTGTTTACATTTATAAGTAAAAATATTCTTTTGTGTTTTGACAGTGACTTCAATTAAACGATATAAGCAATTTATATATCCAGATACTTATAGCCTAAAAGTTTTAGCGTGTATAAGAATGTCTGACAAATTTTCTGAAACATAAAAATCGAATGAAGTTACTTCAACAACAACAACAACAGCCTGTAAATTCCCACTGCTGGGCTAAAGGCCTCCTCTACCTTTGAGGAGAAGGTTTCGAACATATTCCACCACGCTGTTCCAATACGGGTTGGTGCACATGCAGGTTTCCTCACGATGTTTTCCTTAACCGCTGAGCACGAGATGAATTATAAAGACAAATTAAGCACATGAATCAGCGGTGCTTGCCTGGGTTCGAACCCACAGTCATCGGTTAAGATGCACGCGTTCTAACCACTGGGCCATCTCGACTCTCAGTTGCATCATCTGCCCACAAATATAAATTGCACAACTATGTAGGAAGTGCTATCCTGTTCAATAAAGACAGACGGCAATCGAGGCACCGTTGTAATGACAGTCCCGCATAACCACCGCCGCCATCACAAGGAAATAGCTCTAGTAAATACGTATTATAAGCCTCACCATTGCCTTCCTTGGAAACTACTATACCATTACAGTAATTTATAACTATAGAATTCAAACGCAAAGCAAAACAATGTATAATTTTAGTTATAGTAGCGATCAATATTTCCAGTTAAAGTTATTTACTCTAAAAAATAGAAAAAAAAAACCGAGAGAAAAGAATTAAGATTTAATAGCAATTATAAATGAAGGTATATCATAAGTATTTATTTTAAATAATTTTGCATTTTGCATGAGCATTTATTAACTTAATATGATATTCTTTATTTTTTTAAATGGTCAGGTAGAATACCAAATAGATGTTAGAGGTCATCATTAAGTTCAATGTTAGTCTAAAAAAATATTAACCATCTATAGATGTTATGCCCCTTTTTCCTATTTTGAGGGTGAGTGCCACTACAACCAGTTCACTCACACTTAAAACCGAAACACAATAATATCGAGTATTGATGCCTACCTGCAGAAAATGTGATGAGTTGGTGATTTTCAGATGGTCTTACAAATAGTAGTTCAGATTAACACCTGTTCGATTTTAACTAATATATCCATCTTATGTAATATAAATAACTATTATTTATTTGCAGGTCGCAACATATCAACAGAAAAGTCATTGTTCTGCCAAACGCGTTCAACCGACGGCAATAATTATTCCGTAGAAGTTGTCGCAGCAAAACCATTAGAGATTTGGTGGACCGAGTGGGATAATTCGGCGTCAGACGTAGAAACACCGGTTTTGCTTTCATGTCCTTTAACGGAACCTCTCACGGAACCTTCAATTATATCCATCGTCACTGAACCGTGTGATGATCCCTCAAACGGGTTTTATATCAGAAGAAATCGTCTTAGCTCACAATATGAAAGAACCTTTACAATATGCGTAAAGGATTTAAAGTTTCAAAACGATATTTCTCAAAAATTAGTCGAATGGATTGAAACGAATAAATTGCTCGGCGCAGAAAAGATAGATATTTATATTGACAGTTTAAGTAAAGAGAGTGAAGATGTTTTGCTTCGTTATCGCTCTCAAGGCTATGTACGATTATTTCAAATTCCTGTTAAGCATAAGACTGAACGATCACTGTGGCAAAGAAGGAGAGATCACATCATATCATATAATGACTGTTTGTACAGAAATATTATAGAATCAAAATACATAGTACCACTAGACATTGATGAAATTTTGCTGCCGAAAATTGCCTACACTTGGTCAGGCCTATTAAAGCGTTTAAAATATCAAGGATGGAATTCAAACCAATATTCAGCTATTTTAGTACGAAATGTTTTCTTCTTTGACTTTATGCAAGATATCCATAGTTATAAACCAAGTAAAGACACAAATGAAACCAAAATCTATATAAAACGCGATGACGTTCGGATAGGGAATGAACAAAATTTAGTATTAAAAGAAATAGAATTAATTGACGATACTAGTTACTTTAAATATAATTTAAATAATAATTTAAATGATGACTATGATAAAATCAAGTATGAGTCTGAATGCGATAAGGACCTACCTATACCTAAACTAGCAAGTCATATAGTTAGCTCAGCAGTTATAAGCCCCACAGGACACTATAGTAAAAGTTTCATGCTAACAAAAAGAGTGCTGACAGCATTTAATCATTATCCTTTGGCTAGTCTCGGAACAGCAGGCATAGCTGGATGGTCGGCGCCCTTTAACGAAGTGCAAATCAACCATTACAAGGTAATTGTACCATATCTCGACAGCGTTAAGATTTTGATATTTAAACCCTTACCAACTAAATGTCTTTAACGTTCACATTCCAAAAAATAATAAAATAAAGTATAATAAAAGAGAAGTAAATTCTGATTTTTTTTTGTTTCTTAAAATATCGTTAAACAGAAAATCTAAATTCATGCAACACGAAGTCGTGAGGAAGCACCGCACCGCTATTTAAATACAAAGACTCTAAAGCGAATTACAATAATTTAAAAAATTCGTGGCATTCTTAACACGCCTCAGAATAACTTAGCAGACATGATAAAAGTGCTATACAACTTTGCCAAAAAAACTCTTAAATGTATCATTTTGCCAGTAACCATTTAGTGAAATTTGGCATTTTAACAAAAGAAAATGTCTTATAATTGTCCTTATAAAATATATATTAAATAAAGAATTAAGCACGTGAGTATTTTACCATGAAGATGTCAAAAATACATATAAGTATCATAAAGCTTACATTGGGAGGTATTTAACGAAATTTTTAAAATAACCTACATATGACAGGAGAAAACCGTAAATTGCATTATTGTTACTAGAGTGACAATCAATAGTTAATGTACGAGCACATACAAATTAAATGCTTTTGTAAATAATAGTAGCTTTTAATGTTTTTTTAAAAAGTCACTCATCTTTGTATAGTCAGTCCAAGGCGTAGATATATGTATGTGCCACAACACAAGGCATCGTAGTAAATTTACTTTAGATTTTTTCTTTCGTACTCTTATTATTCAAACTTATTTTTAACCCATTTTCACTTTGTATTCCAGGACTCTTGCAATACAACGGTTGTGACCGAATGTGAGCTGTATGCAAGAAGAGCTCGCGTAGATCGATCGGCGTTGTGGCTGAGAAAACCTCTGATAAAAGCGATTGCCCTAGCGATGTGTTCAAAATTAAACACTGTATAAAATTACTGTTCTTTAATTTTTGCAACCCATACATTTTTATATTACACTATTTACTTTTAAAATAATGTATTAAATACATTATAAAAATAATGTTTTAAATAAATTATTTTTTATAACAAAGTTCCCGAGCAAAAACCAATTAAGCCGACAACTCAACTTCAAGAAAACCAAAACAACGGTTAATGTTATAGAACGATGATGAATGATCAAAAAGTATGGTTATAAGTAAAAGTACTCGAGGCGGAGTCTATCTACAACGATAATAAATAATACACTTTAATATGTGACAGTTTTATGATATATTCTACACTAACTGCCCGCCCCAGCTTCGCACTGGTGCAATTTATTGATAAAGAAAATGTAAGGAGCGTTTAGCATAAAGTTATGTTGGCATAGACGTTTATCTTATAACATTTTTTTTAGTTTACATAAGTGTGCCATAAATGAGAAATATTAATCATAAATTAACTGTCCATAGTGTCCACAGCGTATAAATTGAAATCTGGATATTTTTATCTGCATATGTCAATGTTTTATTGCTACAGCCAGCTATCTAGCTACCCTTTAATTTGGAAACGGCGCTATCTTCAAAAGCATCCATTTGATTCTTCAACTATAATATGTGTAAACAGAATTTTAATCTGTATGTAATGCATGATTTGACTTTTTATGTGTATACCTTAGAAGGAATTTTCAAGTATATTATTTTAATTGGTAGCTTCACATAATTGTTAATTGACGATTCAAAAGTGCTTGTAAAAGCCCACTTGAATAAAGATTATTTTTATTTTTATTTTTTTTAATGTAATTTTTAAGGTTAGCTACCGTTACTCATGTAAGGCTTTTGATCCCCACTAGCTATTGAAATCAATCAGATTTAGGATAGGGAATGTTTCCACATAAGTCCATCACTCCGTCATAGAAAAAGGAAGGCCCGCATATCTCAAGCTCCCCGTTGGGGATAAAAGGAAGGCAAAATGCTGCCTGAAGTTCTATCTTTCGTCCTGATAGAACTTCTGGCAGCATTTTGTCGAACTCGGCCCGAATCTAATAAAAAACAAAGCCTAAAGCTGTTGCCGCTTTGGAGAGCCTCCTGCCCAATGTAGGAGGGTCGGTGTGGAACGTTTCATGGCACTGTTCAACGCATCCATTTTGGCAGACGCACTCAACTTCGGCAAAGAAGTTCATTTGTGAAGAAGAATTATAGCGGTTAAATACATGACTACCTCATGGTATCGTCAACGGCTGCAACACTACTCGCGAGCGAAAGGTAAGGGCTCTGGCCCTGGTTGTTAAAAGAGGTATTGGTACTTTATCAATTGGCCTGAAAAGACGGAGAGAGTATTACTGGTTCATAGTAGATGAAGTCAAACATATCTAGCGGAAAAAAGAGTAGGGTATAATAGTATTGAATATGATTTAAAATGGTTAAAGTTTTAGGACTCGAACAATCTTAATTATGGTGCCAATGACCTGTACAAATATGCGGGTCACTTTTATTTTTATTTATAAAATGTTTTATAATGAAACCAGCTCATTTATGGAAAGTGACACTTAAATAAGACTTGCATTGAAAAAATATATATTGACATAAGGAAAAAAACTGATACATGATCTTATCACGTTCATCCATATTCGATTATTCTATAAACTCTTTCGAAATGTTGATAGAAAACAATAACATTGTCAATTTATGACGTGAATCTGGAATTCATATCATTGAATAGGCCGACGATATGGCGTCGACGCCACTTGTAAACGACTGTTACATTGCCTTCGATTTGTTTTTAATATACTTTTAAGACGGATATAATTTCAACGGAATAGTTTCTTTATCGCTCTCTTAGTGTCATACTGACATGAACAAATATGTTAGGAACCGATACAGTATACACATAAATAATACACTAAGCTTTGGCTTGGTCAAATAAAACCCAGTAATGCTATGTAAATGTTTAACGTGAGCTCTTGAACTTTTTTGATTAAATTTTATTTGAAGTTGTGCAGTATTGACAATGTGTCTATTTTAATTGTAATCGGAAGCTTTGAATCCTTACACATGGCTACACAATTAAACCTAAAATAATTTTAATAGTGTAGTATGAATATTTAAGCCTTAATTTTTCACGGTCTTGCTTAAAATCGCTTCGTAAATAAGCCATTATTTCTCGAGACAAGTAATAGATAAAAAATGGTTATTGCGGGTTATCCATAAAAAATAGACATAGTTATACCATTGCAGACTTTTTTGTACTACCCTTGTAAGGTGTACAATACTGTAGTAGGTACGATATATTGATCCATCTCATAGGATCAGCTACTGTTTGCAATGCATACGCAAAAATTGTGTTTATTTACATCACATTAGGAACTTCTAAAGTTATGTGTTTCTCTAGTATATACATACAAACATTGATCGTGAATCAGTTTATCCATTAAAAAAGTGAATTTAAATCCCTTGAGTAGTTTTAAAGATCTAACCATACACAGGGACAGACTGAGATGTAGATGTAGTGATTGAACTGAATAGTTAGTTTCTTTATTTAATTTAACGCGCTACTCTATCTACCAAACCGATTTGAAAAAATCTTTGCGTTAGAGTGATACCTATAAAAGTTAAAGAGTATAGGAAATCACGTTACGACCCACGGTGATTACACAAGTATTTAATGCAGTGAAACCACGGGAAGCTGGCATTGTAACATAAAATTTACCAACATAAAAAAATAAAACCTTTTAAAATGACAAATCATGCTCAACAATGAGCGCTACATCTCTTTAAAAATCGCCTCCTTCAATACGCAAATGTAGCGCATAAATAAACCGCGTAAAAGCCAATCGCGTCTTAAGTTCCCTGAGACGTAACCTCGGCTGCACTGATTCATTTACAGCATCTGATAACATCGCCTACTTTATTGGACATTGTGCGTACGCTCCGATTCGCGATAAGGTTGTATCGATGGTACATTAATCAATTACCCAGTAACCCATACAATGCGACGATTTTATTGCAATGCACGCGAAAATGAAACACTCATTGGAGATAAACGATAAAATAGTAATTGGACTCGAATTGCTACTCGCATTCAATTTGCGGCGTTTGTTTAGAGCCGCGTGATTGACCACTTAAAAGCACTATTAGCTAATTGAATATGAAATTACTACTTTTGGATATTGAGACATAATAATATGAAATAATCATCCAAATTTTATAATAACTTAACAAAAGTTATACCATACAGACGCAGCGCGGCGCGGCGGCGCGATCATAGAGGTCATGAGCCTTCCCGCGTAATCGTATACATCAGCTTGACAAACATGCTAAATAAGACAATTTATGAAAAAAATATATAAATTATTAACTCTATATACAGCTTATATCATCTTAACCGAAATAAAATATTGTCGCTGCAACCAATCGATCAAAACATACTTTATTCAAGTAGGCTTATACAAGCACTTTGGAATCGTCATTTAACATCGCGTGCATCTACTACCGGTTCGCACAGTAGACTCAACCGGAAGAAACGGCAAGTAACTCAGTAGTTACTCTTTTTCAACAATTCAACGTTAAACATTTTCTAAAGTCAAGGAGTCGTAAAATTTGATTGAAAGCAAATTTGTTATTCTCACATCCCAAACCATAATCAACCTATTTGTTATTATTATAAAAAGAATACAACTTTTTTTTAAATTATATTCATAATATTATACCCAGAATATTACATTGTTTACCAGTGTTACCATATGTTATCATTGTCTAAAGATAGAAGAAAACGAAAGTTTTAAAAAAACAACCAGACGTATATTAAATTAATATAGTAAATTGGTATGCACTTATTACTTAGTATTTTCTCATAAGCTATTGTGCAATAAAACCTAATATTTTTAAACTATGTATTTTGATTTTGTTGAGGGTTCCTGAACAGCACTGCTTATAAAAAATTGTGGACTTTCAAACATGTATACTTCTATATAGTAACAATCTGAAAATTTCCACTGCTGATGTAAGGCTCCCTTTAAGGAGAAGGTTAGGAGCATATTCCACCACGCTGCTCCAAAGCGGGTTGGTGGATTCACATGAGGCAAGTTTCCTCACGTTGTTTTCTTTCACCGCCGAGATCGAGCGTAATTATAAACTCAAATGAAACACATGAAAAGTCAGTGGTGATTGTCTGGATTTGAGTCCATTATCATTGGTTAACACATAAGCGCTCTAACATCCGGGCCTTCTACTTTATCATTATCATTTCATAGTGTAAAACAAAGGCGCCTCCCGCTGTCCGTCCCTATGTATGCTTAGATCTTTAATATTACACAAAGGATTTTGGTGCTTTTTCAATAGATAGAGTGATTCGAGAGGAAGGTTTTTGTATATAATAAATAGAAAATATAGTAAAGAAATACTGATAAATTAAGAAGTTTCTAATGTGATGTCGTAAATACGTAAATAAACAAATTCTGTAGTATATTTCGTATCAGCCCGGGTATTGCACACGTGCGTAGCCGGGGCGGGTCGCTAGTTGAGATTTAATAATAATCTGTGGATATATTTTTGTGAAGGAACGTATGTTTTTGTTTATTTAACTTACATATAGAATGACCCAGACATCTGTGTCAGTGAAAATCAACACTTAGTGTTGTTGCTGTATCCCCTTTTGAAGCTTGATTGATCCAGAGTAATAACAGACGCATGACAAGCTTCTTGAATATGGTTGGTAGAGCATTGACGCATGATTGGTGTCATCTTATTTGCAATACAAGTATTTATGGGCCCAAGATACCGTTTATTATCAGATAGCATATGCACTGGTATGCAAAAATAAATAATAAGATTTATATTATGTAACGATTATATAACATGGTTGTGTTATCACATTTGATTATTTTGGAAAATATTCAACTATAATGTGGCTTTTTTTAATAAATCGTTGTTTATTGCAACTAAACATAAGGCTTGCGTTAAGAGTAGGAACGACAATAGCCCAAGGGGCCAGGATAGAACCTGCAAATTTATCGTCGCTAGACGGCCCGTAAGCCGTCGCGCTATTGACGCTTAAATATATGGAGAAATACCACATTAGAGCGCCAGCAACTTGAAATACTATTTCATAAATCCTGTTATGTGGCCGTGCATATAAAAATCGAGTATTTGTACATATATTATCGGAATTTCATGTAAAAATATACTTACACTAAACATTATATTTATTTCGAATACATTTAATACAAATAAATTAAATGGAATTCGTTATTGCATGTTAGTCCTCTTTGTCCTAAAGTATTTGTTTGATCGTGATGATACTTTGTTGAGATCTTCCGTTAAGCAAAGTGACAGTAAATAAATATGAATTATTATTTGTCTTCGTAAGCTTAATTTTAATATAAACAATACATGTAGACACTTAACCTAACAGTGTGAAGTCGGGTAAAACAACAATCTGTTGACGTGACACAGTTGGAAAACGGTCTTCTCTTTCCTTTAATAAGAATCTTACTCCGCCACTTTTCTCCGATTCAGTATATACACGTAACTGAATCTCATCAAGATATTAATTAAGCACTAAATGAAGTGGTATAGTAGGTAGTAGTGTTGACCTCGGATTTGAACTTAGAATCATTGGTTAAAATTCACGTCTTGCAACCACTGGGTCATAACAGTTCTGGGATAGATAGCTGTAATAAAAAAAACTCTTAGTAGCTCGGTACAATCAAAAGGAAATGATCTGAAGTGATATGAACTGCACTTTACCTCTGGCAAGTATATTATGATTAATCTATTTCACGTTCTTGTTTGTCCACCTTTACGACAATCGTAAATTACACATAAATGACACCTGAGACGCAGGCTTAAACTCAAGTCCAGATTTAAAATTATGATAAACAAATTATGAACTGAGTCACTTTAGCGTTAAATTCCTGAACGCGCAGAACTAAAAACTAACAAAAATAGAATCGTATTGACGTCTTTACAATGTTGCATTGTATATTTTCAAGTACATATTTAACAATTAGTACCCTAATTAATCATAAATCATAACCGTTAAATAGTTTATGAAAAAATTATAGGTATCTATATAAATTATAGTTAATTTATAGTAACATTTGATCGTTAGAACTTCCCAGTAAATAGTCTGACTAATTTATTTATTATAAAAAGCTATATATTCGTACATATATACAGGATTCGGATTCGTACACATAATAATTTTTATCATTATTTCCTGGTGTATAAAATTACTGAGATGGCTCAGTGGTATATCTGAATCCAATCGAAAAACGCTGGTAATCACGGACGAGCTCCACTTAGATTTAATATGAATAAGTTATGTTTAAAATCCATGTCATGTTCGGGAGTAGAAAAAAACATCTGTATCTGCTTTTTTTAACAAATATTGCATCATTTTACGCTGTTTCGATACCTGTTTACGTATTCACCAACTAGCATAAGGCCAGCGTGAGGAAATAAGCTTCTTTAATAAAAAGCAGAGGAAGCCCAGCTGTGGGATATTTGTATATATGTATATTAAATATACACCTATATTTATGTTACTTTTTATGTATATATTAAAGTTTGTATGCCCAAAAGTGTTACGAAGTAATTGTCGTAAAATATTGACTTTGAAATTTGAAACCATACCTTTTTATATTTTATTTCTCCGTCCTACGTTATATGTAACGTCTTAATTCCAAGTTTCTGAATTAAATCGATGCTAAATTAAGTTTTTACATTGCAACTAAGCATTTATAAGATATTGCTATAAAATATGAATAGTTTCTTGCAAGTCGCTCGCTGTTGTGGCGTGAAAAAAAGATAGAATATTACTAAGTTATTACTGAGATATGTCATAACTCAGTTTGCGCTCTTAGCATAATAGACTCACATTTATGCCATTTGCGCCTATTTCTTACTTTTATTATAAAATAATTTAAATGCAATAACTTTATGACTAACGACCATTACTCTAATAAAGCGTGTCGCTATTAACAACCCGCTTCGTCTACAGAGCCTACAGTGAGCGTTACACAGCGACTTTTTGGCATCATTGAAGTTTAATACTTATTTAAATAGAGGTGTAACAAATGCACCAATAAATAAGCTATTTATATAATGTTAAGGAAGGCAAAGAAAGATAGCATAAAAGTAATTTACACCTATAGATAGGTTGTAAATGGAGCGCCTGATTGTAAGTGGTCTCCATCGCCTATAGACAGTTGATGAGAGATCTCTTACGGAACCAATATCCCAGCAACAATGAGATATTATGTCCCTAAGGCAGCACACACATATAGTTACACTGGCTCACTTACCCTTTCAAGCGGATCACAAACATGCGAAGTAGGTACTTTTATTTAACGCTAGAATATATGATCTGTAGGTGGTACCTACGCAGACGGCTTGTACATAGATCCATTTTACTATTGAAACGCTAGTTTAATTAATATCAAAAACCAATTTCCTTTACCTCAACCTTTTAAGAGGAATATATACTATTTTATATGTAATAATATTTAGTAAAAACTAAAAGACAATATTGGTTTGCATATCGCATTTCCAGCAAGCGAATATCTTAAAAAGCGTAGTGCAGTATGTGCAGTCAATGCACTATTGAAATTTATCGTATCCTGCGAATCTACGGCTGCAGGGCTCGAAGCGGTCGATGGCCTAGGAACAGCGTTAGGATACCTAGCTTACAACCTACTATGGCTTTAAGTGTACAAGCTGGATCGCACGACGAACCCGGATGCTTGCTTGATTTATAGGACAGATAGTGGGCCGCCTTTAGAATGGTAATAAACGAGAAAATCCCATCAATATGCATACACAGGCTTAGCTTGTCATTTTTGAGTTATTGGATATGATCGAAGATATCGCGTGAATCACATTTTCACAAGTTCATTTTAGCAGCGTTTCAAGTTTAAAATACATAAATAATTTGTGTATACGTACAAAATTAGACCATTGAGAGCGGCTTCTTCAATGTCAGATGTAGCTTAATTCTCTTGTTTTTCTTCGAACTGGTTAGTTTTATATCAGCGTGTGAAATATCCAATAATATTTTACAAGGTGGTGTTTATTTTTAGAAGACGTAGAAACAAAGTTTATTTTATTATTATAATAGTTAAAAAAATAGTAAAAAATATTTTTTGTAAAACAATATCTTAACCATGGCTTTTATATCTACAGAAATCGAACTTGTGTAACTTCTTACAATTTATTACACTTATTAATACGCGCGGTATAAATGACAAATAATTCGAACCAAATGACACATCTTCAGAAAATCTTTGTCAGAGTCCTAGAATACACAATATTCCTTCATAATATTATTATCTCATAATCTTATTCTAAGCAAAGATACTTTAATATCCAAACAAGCGTGCATTTCACTAAACGCGTGTGGGAGACCGGGGAAGTGAAATGAAAGTTGACGCCCGCAAACAACCGAGAATTAATAAGCATTTTGCTTTTATTTTAGTTGTGTTGCATAGAACACAAGAAAATTGCCCTATGGAGATATCTAGATATGTATTCTACTTAGTAATGGTTGCTTAATCTCCAATAAAAAGAATCGGTGAAACAGGAATTTATGTAAATATTTATAGTTATGATAAGCCTACTATGTTCTCTTGATTGAGATCGTCAGACAATAAGTTACAATTTTTTTTCTGCTACCATTGTAACTGTGCGACATGATAAAAACTGGCAAAATCTACAAAATAATAAAAAAAATTATCTATTCGACTAGTACTAAAATAACAGAGGAGTCGGCGATGTCGACGGTTAAAACAACATATCCAGTTCTGGACCAGTCTAGAAACAGTTATTTCACATCTATATATACGATACGATACCAATCTGCTTCCTGGCATAAGTTCAAGTATTTTTTCTTATGTAAATTTATGATTTAAGTATAAGAAACTTTTTATTAACTCACTTTGTTTTTAAAACATTTTATCAAATAAAATAACTTGTAAATAAAAAAAAACATAAATAATATAAACAATACACTGTTTATTTTACTTCAATAATACAAAAATTGTTTGAAAACAACGTAATTGTAATCTAATCTAAATAGATACTGTAATCTACTCCAGAACGAGTGAAATGCTGTCTATTTTCTTTTAGTAACGGTATGTATAAAATATGTAAAATATATTGAAGAGTATTTTATTATGTAAGTATATTTGATAGAAGAATAAAACTGAATTGTAATTCATTTGGTTATAGTTTATGAATCTTGGTACCTATAATATCTCTTTGAGATTAATAGTCTTCGACACCGCTTGACTGAATACCATCACAGCAGGAATATATATTATTTATCTTATAATGTAGAACTTTTTCATAGTATCCGCTTTTTAATAATTATACCACTAGATGGCTCTACAATACATATACCTCACCGCTCAACCAAATTGCCATGAGAAATAGTTCATACACAAGCAGAACAAAGGTTTGCTGGGTTTTACAAATGACGTTGACAAAAAGTTTTACACTGTTCAGTTTACACCTTTTGTTGCTAAACAGTTTTTTCTTTTTTGTTCAGATGGTGTAGTAGCTAACTTAAAAGTATGAAGATACTGATATCAGCTGTGTTTTTCTGTTGAGAAATTCTCCATAGTAGCTCAAAGCCCGAAAGTAGACAATGTTTGCACTGCCATGCCCCGGAAAGAGTGTACTTTTAGCCTTTAGTCCTACGCCTGAACTTTGTTCGCTCGTACCGTCTTATTTAATATTAAAATGAGATATAGATATGCACACATATAAAGTTTATATGTTTTGTGCTCGTAACTATATTTACGATATAATAGTTTTCACGCAATTGACAAAATATTGGTCAGAACGCTTGTGACGGTGATATTGCAACTTACCATAATTGCTTTTATATTTTTCATAAAAACGAATCCATCTCTGAAGTATTCGAATAATAACATAATTACAAATCACTCCATATAATTACTGTATATAGGAACTACATTTTGTCATTGCAAAAAGTACACGACGCAAATACCGCTCCGTAGACGCGCCATCATAACCTAAGGCATCATTAGCACTAATTAAATCATACAGTTTATTTGATGATAACAGTGATATACAAATTAACTTTAGATTTGTACATTTTATAGTATGATAATAAGGAAAAAAATATTAGTAAGCATTAGTATTCAATATTGTAATGTAAATTATTAATATACAGTTATAGCAAAATAAAACACACATTTAAACACGGTTTTTGAAGTCGATTCATAAAATATTGTTTCTATAAATAATAAAAAATAAACTGGATGTAAAGTAAACAGCAACATAACGTCGAAGGTAAAAATGATATAATGAGTTGCAAGTTGCATGTCAAGTTGTGATGATGACGGATGAATAAGTTTAGTGAATATAAATGGGCTGTTTATGGGTGCCTTTTTTATTTATATGTTTCCTCAGAGTTATATTGCTGGGTCGATGACATCAGTGATGCAGAGATTGCAATATGAAACTGGTTGTATTCTATGCACATAATGTGGACTTGTCATAAGCATGTAACATGCTTCTAAAGCTCCTTATTGTAATAAATATTTATATTTCTTGCCATTTCGACTACATTATATTACATTTAACATTATTTGTTACTTTAAAAATTATCTGGATGCGATTCAGTCTGATCACAATTTCAACTTCATATTGAGTCACCTTAGTAACTCTGTATTGAGTATTTTTACGAAATTGTGAGAATAAAAAATCACAAGTGCATGTGCATTTATGTAAACTTTTAAAAATAAAAATTAAAAAAGAAATCGAAATTTTAAATGTTACAAAATATAAACTCATGTGGAAAGGAAATCACATATAATTTTGTCAAAACTGATATTTTATTAAAGATAATATATTTACATAGGTAGGTTTATAAGTTTTGACTGGTGACTCAGTCAGTGCCCAGTGCCTATGCACATCCTACTCACATCGAAAAGGTAATATATTCTCATATATATCTTCATCAATATTAAATTTAGTTAAACTAAAGTATGAAAAGTTAAACTGACAAAAATATTTTGTTTCCGTTATCTAATCTAATCGTTACAGCATGATTTAGCACTATTATAGCTGACTGAATCATAAGAGATATATTTAATTAGTGTAGAAACTATTTGATTTAAGATTTTTAGAAATGTATTAATTGTAATGGTTTTATATATTTGATTATTAAAAAAAATATCTGTCTTTTTGGAAAATGGAAGGATATATATGTATAAATAAGTATAGAACGGAGGGATCGTACTCGTTGTAATATAATTATTATATTATATTTTATCTTCCGTTAATTAGCTCAGATTATCCTTGGAATTTTTAATTATTACTCAAAATGACACTGTGTACTAAGTTGTATATTCCGTCACTTGGCACTCATACTTACAAATTCTGGCTAAAAATAGGAAAGCTTGGCTTTTACATCTATCTATCTTTTACAATGATATGCATATTCTCATACAAAATTAAATGTTCCTGCTTGTAATGTGCTGTTAATAGTAATGTACTTTTGAATGAAAATCTTGGATCAGTAGGAATTATAATTTCAGGTACCATTTTACTTTCCCCGTGTCTGTTTAAAGAGTTCTTCCGATTATACTTTGCTCTGACTATGTAATATAAAGCCTCGTCACATTACATAATCAAGTCGCATCAATAATTTGCAGGATAGGAAAGGAAAGGATAATATTGGTTCGCCTTATTACAATATGCGTGAGTTTATACATGGTTACTCCCGATATACCATCATCATCCTCATCAGCCCACTGCTGGACGTAGGCCTCTCCAAGTGCACGCCACTGTGGTCTTTCTCCGGATACTCGCATCCAGCTCCTGCCTGCCGCCTTGCGTATATCGTCACTCCACCGTGCCTGAGGACGTCCTACACTACGTTTGCTGAGACGCGGTCTCTACTCTAGAACACGTTTTCCCCAACGGTTGTCAGTTCTACGACAAATATGACCAACCCACTGGCACTTCAGCTTACTAATCCGATAGACCAAGACGATTTAAATCTGAGCGGATGATCAACTGCCGTCTTCTCATACAAATGTGCAGTGGCACATGATTGTATCTATTAGCAAATTCTCTATTTTTTTTTATATTCTAATTTTGTTTAGAAGTCAGTGAAAGCTGCAGCAATGGTATCCATATGGGTTTCCACTAAATTTGAGAATTCGTCTGTAAGTAAAACACGACCTTTAACATCTGTGTCTAATTGTCCATCGCAATGTTACTAGTCTCTCAATGTGCCGACCGCGACCCCTTCTTGCCCTTTTCCTTATAATATGTTATTTTTTATAAATCATTTCTTAGCTGATATGTATTAACTATCAACTATCTACTTTAGCTCCATGAAAAGGATATCTCTTTTATACAGGTTTTGTACTTCTGCAAACTTTTATGAAAAACAGACGGCACAATTAAATTTCATACAAAAATTACCTTTGTCATCATCCCACTACCTATTACTTTCAAAAGAAAAATGATCTTATAACCGTATCCAGCATCTCATCTATCTCTAAACTAAAATTTCTCATAATCGATTCAGCGCTGTTTGTTAAAACCTGATCACTCACGATTTTAGCACGCCTGGGTAGGTACCACCCACTCATCAGATATTCTACCGCTAAACAACAATACGCAGTATTGTTGTGTTCCGGTTTGAAGGGTGAGTGAGCCAGTGTAACTACGGGCACAAGGGACATAACATCTTAGTTCCCAAGGTTGGTGGCGCATTGAGGATGCAAGGAATAATATTAATATTTCTTCCAGCATCATTGTCTATGGGTGATGGTGACCACTTACCATCAAGTGGCCCATATGCTCGTCCGCCAACCTACTCTATAAAAAAAAAAACGCAGCAAAATTTTATAGTAAAATTTTTATTCCGTGAACCACTGGCAGACTATATCATAGTTGTTGTCTTTGTCTGTGATTTTTTGTTTTTTTTTTTTATAAATTTAATCATGTCAATTTTTTTTTATCAAAGCAAACAATTTAATTATGATTTTTTTTACAAAAGCGTGTCTGTCCTCTTATATAATAAGTAGTAGGTACAAACAGCAAACTTACAAAATAAATTTTAAACTTAAGAGTCACTGTTGACCGTGTATTAACAGTATTCGATTCGGAATAACTAATGTAACGAACATATTTAAATTCATAACACTATAAAATTAAAAAACATACTAGGGTCTTATTTCAAGTATTTCAAATTCATAATAATATAATTTTTAGGGTGTTCACGCTTCTGTTTGTCTAGGGACCTCACTGCTTTGTGGCCCCGGGGCCTCCAGACCTTTAAATCCGACTCTGATCCCAGGAACTGTAGGTAACAAACATTCCTTCATCCGAAACTAAAAATCATCGTTGACTAAGGGCTTATATACAAGTGCATTGAAGGTGACATATGTATGCCCATTTTGAGTAAAAAATCATTTATACCTAGACAAAAATGTAATTTTGAACGAATTTGTTTTTCTAAAGTAACAAAATTAAAATGACATAAAAATTAAACTAGAAATGATGTGGTCCCATGGTGTAACGGTTAGCACTCTGGACTCTGAATCCAGCGATCCGAGTTCAAATCTCGGTGGGACCTCTTTTTACTGCACAATGACTTTCATATTTCAGGTTATCTTACAGGACGAACACATTTTTATTAATTGGTTTATCTTATTTCTTAAATATTACAAAAATCTTATGCTCAGGATAATAGCCAAATATCTAATTTCACTTAAAGCGTTTATGTACATTTACAAATAGCATATTTATTCTAAAATATAATGAAATGTTCTATTATATTACACAACTTATATTGTTATATGATAGGTATAGTGCAGGTTCTATACAAGTGTAATTGGTACCCATCCAACAATCATGTCATAACTATAAGGCCCTTATCATTTCTTTTCCATACGAGTATATCTTTAATCGATAATGCCGTTGTCACGGTGATGAAAATATATACAAATCAGTGTCAGATATACGGAGTAAGCACCGCACAGTAGAATTTAAATACGTTAAAGTAATAAAAATAAATGCTTTAGTGATTCCTTAAAGTACTCTTATACGACCATTACGCCAACATGCAACTTGATAAGCTGAAAATTTTAATGATCGGGCCCTCAGAAGTATGTATAACCAAAAGTGCCTATATTATAATCAAACCAATGTGATTATATATTAAAATGTATGCAAGACAACTATTATTTTCTAATATAGCAACGGCACAACTGTTTATTTATCTATTGTATAAAAATGTATTCTTAGAAAAAAACAAATATATCAAATAAATTTATCAGCTACTTACCATGTCATTATGTCTCAAAATGTGAAATTTCAGAGTGGAAAAACATCTATAGCCAATTTCTTATCAGAATCTATTAATGTCGAAGAAGCTAACAATCCCAGACCAACCCAAGGTGTTCGTATTGTAGAATTTGTACTTTCACATCTAAATGTAAACGAAAAGCAACATAAAGTTGATATTGAAATGTGGGACTGCAGTGGTGACCATAAGTAATTATGTTTAAAATATTCATAAAAACATTAATTAAATTTTCAATCCTAATATTATAAATTCATAGGATAACCTTGACATATAGTCTTGTTAATTAATTCCAATATGTTTGGGTCCAATAGTACAAACTTAGTCACCTGATCAGCCTACATAACTGCGTAATTTACTAATTACCCCAATTAATTGCTTAGGTTCGAATCGTGCTGGCCTGCACTTCGTCTGCGTGTCCAAGGAGTTATACTTGTTTGCTCATCCAACACCGTAAATGTAGCAGCGAGGGAATTGGAACTTCTGTACAACTACTTTGTAAGCCAGGCCAAATTGTCAGCAAAGCAATGTGTGGTATTCTACAACTGTCCTGATGATCAAGAGGACACGGACTCGTTGAATCTGTGTAGGTTCTATAATTATATGCAATCATAAACTCATGATGTTCTAATAGTGTTGTGTATTTACTAACTTATACGTTCATAGATTTTTAAGAAGTATTTATAAAAAATATAACATTTGGTTTTGAAAAAAGATTAAGAAGAAATTAAGAATTATTTTATCTTTCTTACAGCTTCTACTTTTTCAAAAGTATCTCAAGTTGCTGTTAATTTGAAAACGGGAGGAAACAGGTTAAAAATAGATTTTTCTAATTATATCACTTCAATTTTACAGACATTATAAATAAAGTTAATAACGATTTATATGTCCAGTTTTATTTCAGACACCAGCTTTTCTGGCATACTTACCTCATACATTAACATTCCTTATAACTGAAAAACATCCATTTACTTTTCTCGTTGTTTTATTACATTTTTGTCTGTAAAAAAGATAATAAAAAATTCAATACATTCAATCTTCAAAAAAAAATCAAATACGTATTAAGGTGTCGAATTAAGACATTACACAAATATTAAACATAAATTTATTAAGTCCAGTAGAATTTTTATCAATACAAATCTCTATCACTTACAAACAAAACGGAAGTCTCCTTATTTAGTATATTTTACAAAAATTGTTCAACATTCGTAGTTGTAATGTATCATATTGCTTTTGTTAGTTAAAATTACTGGACATATTAGGGTCTCCTTACTTTAATTAATATATAATATTGCTAATCTTCTTCTTTTGAGATAACAATAATAATTAATATCTCAAAAAGAGCTTTATGTTTGTGAAATCACTTTGTATGTTACTATGAGTTGACCTTCATATTATTATAAAAAACATAAAAACTCAATTATAAACCTGCACTCAGTCTTTAAACATTTGGCTCGTATAATGAGTACTTTTAATGAACTTAAATTCATTTTTATTTTCAATAAAGATAATTAGCTATATATGATTAATCTTATAACGCGAAACTTATAGTGAATCGATTTACTTCGTAATATATATTTACACTATTAAAGACCTTGTACAGAAAATCTTACGCTATTACAATATAATAAATTATAAAAATGAACTACCTTAACAAGTCTAACGTTACTAATAATTATCACCTTGATCACATTCTGTAGTATGTGGAAGGGTACATGATACTTGCATAATTTTGTTTAGATTTACGGCAATTAATGTCTGTCATTTTTCCAATTTCCTCTTTCATTAAAATTTTTTCGGTCTCTATGACCTCTCCCGGAGCCGCCTCGATTCCACCGATCGTTGCCTCGTCCTCGATGACCTCCTCTGTTAGGAAATCGCTGAAAGTTTTGATCGCCTTCCATGTAGTTAAAATCATTTCCCGGTGGACCGTTGTAGCCCATATTCCCGAAGTTATGCGGCCCTCCAAATTTGTTGTTATTAAAATTATGAGGTATATTTGGAGCAATACCTAAAAGTCCAGGAGCTGGTCCGCTTCTTGGATCCGGTAAAGACTGATTAAAACCATGCATGTGATTCATATTATTCATTCCACCAATTCCTCCCATTCCCATTGGTGGGATATTCATCATATTCATGTTACCTTCCATAGCGCCAGGGCCTCCTGGCATGTTATTATTCATAGAAAATGGGTTTGAATTTTGGTTAAAGTTAATAGGCGTTTTTAAAAGAGCTTCTTTCGGCTTAGGCAGATAGGCGAACTCTCCATTTTCTCCTAATGATATACCTAAATTCGTGAAAATATTACATAGGACAGTATTGCTTTGTATAGAAGTTAAATCAAACTTTTTACCTGGTAATTTTTCTTGTTGAAATTGTTTAATCATTTGCGTTACTGGCGCCAAATGTTGATTTACAAATATTTTTTGTGTGGAACTTAATTCTTTATACCAGTTTGAATTTTGTAGAATAGTTTGTAATTCTAAAGAATTAGATTTCTGTTCAGTAATGTTTTCTATTGAATCTTTTGGTTTTCTACGAGGATCTACTCTAGGTGCTGTATTCACAACTTTAGATGACTTTTCACTATCGCTATTTGATTCCTCAACTGACAATCGAAATACTTTCCTTAGCCTAGGATCTGTTAAAGCTTGTGATTTTGCGATACTATTTTTAATATCGGTGTAATCAGGTCGGGGTATATGTATTAAAATCAATTTATATTGCATGGGTGGATGACTGTTAATAGAACCATTAATTTCGGAAGCTGGTGTGTAATTTGGAAGTGGTTTAAAGGGTAAACCTAAACGTAAATCAATATCACCGCTGGTGCCTTGTCTTAAATCTGTGTCACCAAATCCTGAAGCTTTATTTGTTTGTCTGAGATCAACGTCGGTTCTCCTACGCCCGTCTGTCGGTTCACCATCTATACATTCATAAATAGAAACTCGTGATGATTTTTTGCTAGCAGGTTTAGGTTCATTTGTTTTAACTGGGGAGCGTCTTGATCGCGGATCTCTTGAAATGATTTGCTCTTGAATTTCACTAGAGCTTGTTTTATTGTCTTGTAAATTATTTTTCATAGTATTTAATAGCTTCGTAACTTCTTCGCTGATGTCAATTTTAGAAAGATCTCCAAGTTTACTTAAAACAGCGGAAGGTTCGATAACAGAGGGCGCTGGAGCTGGTGGTGACATCAAAACATTGTGAGGGGACGCATGAGGAGATTTTTTTTTATTACCCTTCTCTTCATCACTAGAATACCATTTTTCATCGATTAATAAATTATTATCTTCATCGTCATCCGTTGTAGACCGACGATTACTTATCGTACTTTTTTCAGGATTTTTAAATATTGGTTCTGGTTGCAAGAAACGTATGTCTGTGTCACCTTCAGTATGCAGTAAGCTATCTTCAATATTAGGCCGCCGAATGCTAGAATCACCTTCTGTAAAAGGAAGTACCCTATGATCAACATCTTTCACTTCATTAATTTGATGAAGTTTTTCATTTTCTAAAGACTCATTTGATATATCAATGTTTTCTTTATCTTTTGTTGCAAATTTTAATGCGTCCTTCGTATATTGATCAATATCGATCATATCTTTACTATTTGTATCTTTTTTAAACATCTTATTATTGGATGAATCTTCATTAACACCGAGCGTAACATTGGGTTGAAAGCGCATATCAACGTCTTGTCCAGGTAATTCTGGTGGCATCGATAATGTGTTCGAAGAAGGGGCTGCAGGTGGTACACGTAAATCTAAATCTTTCGCAGCAGCATTAGGCCCTCCAAATTGAGACTGTTGTTCAACATTGTTGATTAGTCCTAACTTTTGTATACTCATCGTGTTCAGTTGAATTTCGGTAATCTGTTTCAGAGATATTCCAATACTATTCAACTGTAATACTGTAAGCTGACCTAATTGATCTAGATTTTCAATACCCATTTTTGTCAAATCAGATATTTGTCGAGGTGTTAATACACCAGTTAAATTTTTAATACTTAAAACATTCGTATTTCCTACATTACTGCTATTAGGAGACGAATTTGAATTTGGACTTAAATGATCGTTTTGCCACCTTGATTGACGAACTTTGGGTGATATCTTATTCTGTCTTTCGTTATTATATTGATGCATTTGTAGGTCGGGATTACTTTGAGGATTCGGTATATTTAAATCAAAAAGAGATGGTATGTTTCTTACTTGATTGTCATTATTTTCCGAAAACTGTTGCATTAACTTTAATTGCGTTGTTTGTATCATTTTTAATGCACCTTCTCTATTTAATCTCGGGAAATCGCCTAAAATTTCTTTAGGTGCTGACTCAATGTGTTTTAGTAATATATTTTTTAGGCTATCATTAAGTGGTTTACCATGTGCGAACTTACATTCGTCTTTGTATATACAAGGAAGCCCAGTATGATAATATTTACACGGAAAGTCTGCATGCATATATAAACATTTGTCTCTTTTTGCACAGCAGTCCATCAAATAAAATTTACATAATTCCATTTTTCTCGGAGGTTGAGCATCGTGAGAGTAAATGCAATCATCACCTTTATGACATTTTCCTTGCATATAATATAAGCAAACACCGTCAGGATCTTGCATTGGATGTGTTTCTCTTCTTCTGTCATTTTTATTTTTATTCCTAACGCGTTGAGGCGGCCTATGTCTTTGACGATGAGCATGATGACCGCGAGAGTCTTGACTGCTATCAGAATCATACGATTCTCTGTCATCATCTTGATACATTTCATCCGGTGATTTTTTTTGTACAGGCGAAGCTCCTCTCACGCACATCATTTCGCTCTCGTCCATTTCGTCAGAATATTCTTGCTTTTTGCGTTTCTTACTCGGCCCTTCCTTGCCATCATATTTCTTTCGTTTTTTATGTTTACGTCGTTCCTCAACATCCTCTTCAGCTTGATTTTCACCTCCCTCAGCTTTGTTCATAGCTTTTCTAATAGCTTTCTCAATATTACCAGCAAAATCATCTTCAACGGAATCCGTGTACTTTCGACTCTTTTTACTTTTATCTTTTGACTTTTCGCTTTTACTTGATTTTGATTTTTTTTTCTTACCTGATTTAGAGTGGTAAAAATTTTGATTGTCAGTTTTATCTTGATCTCTAGTGCCTTCTACATCCGGTACGGATTCTTCTTTCTTGACTTCTGTGGTAACTTCATTTGTTTCTTCTCCGTCACTTTCGATTTCTCCATCTTCCAAGTCGTCTGTATTTGTTGCTACTGGATCCGCCATTATGATGTTTTCACTGAAAATGAGATAAGAACAAAATTAATAAAAAGCATTTTTGTTTTTAAAGAATACGGTTACGGAATTATATTTCATGTAAAAATTATTAAATTTAAGTAAAATTATTATTTTATTTACTAATATAGTATAAGATCATTCAAATAAATAAAGTGGTAAAAATAGAATAGTACAACGAAAAAAAAATCCTTTATAATTTATATTATATACTTTAACATGGATATATTAATTAAAATTTATATACATTAAAATTTATATTAATAATTGAGAAACAGAAAGCTTTGCAATAATATAATATAAATAAATAATTATTATTTACCATTCCGAATGTAACCTAAAGAATAAATAAAAATATAAGTATATGATAAGCATATAATGTATATTTATTAATAGAAGTTAAAAAAATATTTTAGTGGTTTGAGATATATTCATATTTACTTTTAATGACAGTCCCTACTAGACATACGCATAATAAATACATACGAATAACTCCATTATTTATCACTAGATAAAACTATCTTTAGCCTCTTAAAATGATAATCTTGATATTAGTTTAAATTTATTATCAACCATTATTATATGGCCTACGTAAAAAGGCTAAATCGAATAAAAACAATGTTAGGTACCTAATTATCAAAAAAAAATACTACAACCTTAAACTAACCATGACCTAAATTATTTGCTAAAAATAAAGAATTATAAACTAAATTGATGAGTGTTAATGAAGTTTTATACTAGCATAAATTCTATTTCGATTTATACTGATATTGGAAGGTTCAAATTTTATTGGATCCATGCGGTGAAAATTATTTTTAGTGGAATTTGTAATATAATGATCAATAAAAATGTATAATAAAATTAGGTATCTTTCTGATTGAAGATTACAGACGCAAATTTCAATTACTTCTAAATTAAATTAACATATATAATTATTTAAAAAAGTTATTGTTTTCCGAATTACTTTCACAAAAGAGATCATTATAAATCGTAATTACTTTTTAATAAAATTACAACGCGATATGGCCGCCGCCATGTTTGTATAATCCAACCATTTGAGATAGGTAGGTTACAGACATTGAAGGCCAAGTCTTTTTTTGCCATCAGATGCGAGACCTAATATTTTTCACAAATAAATTAAATACGCTTACGTATTTAACAAATATAATTTAGTTTAAACATCAACCTAAAAACGAAAGTTATCAACTAGTACGAATGCACACTATTGCTATTAATACTCACGCATACATATATGCTATTTAGAAGGCTGACGCCCTATTTCATATATACTATCATGTGTATTTATATAAAGTTGGGCAAGTTAACTGGTACTAAGATTATGCAGGAATATTTATTTTAACATCAGTACCATATTCAAGCAAGAGCAATTTTCGATTTTCTCTATACTGTACCTAATATTCGTCGAAACAATTGTCATTGGAATGAATGTCCAGTATCACTAATTAAAATTATTAATAGCGCAGTAATGGATTCAACATGTATGGCAGAAGTCAATAGACTAACTGTTTCGTAGCCACAACTTTCAAGTAAATTAGTAGTAGTACAAGGAGATATGCAAGCAGTGGGTGGCCGTTCACATTTCACAATGTCTTGCAAGTTGTTTGTGCGCTCTCGCTCGCCACGATATGAATGACGTCAGCCTTCTAGAACGGCAAGATATTATTTTGTCCTTCCTTTTTCGAGGTCACGCGTACAACGCTCACACACACATTAACACAATCTTACTAATGTTGGCGTATAGTGACTCGCGACTTTAACATACCATCTTAAATAGATAGCATAACAATTTATGATTTTGCTTAAAAATTTACTTCGAAATATTTAGTAATATTTTTTTAAATACTTAAGTAAAACTAACAGTTATAACTTAATAAAGCATTTAACCATCACCATGAAATCCTTTAACAAAAGTTAATGTATATTACCTTAATTTCTTTTATATTAATAGTCCTTATATATAATATATGAGTGTGATCCCTAGTAAAAGGAATAATAAATCATGCAAAATCTATACAAATTTTTCAAACAAAAGATTTAAAAAAAATAAATTTTAACTTGACTAAACTTTAAAAATGGCGTTCATACTACTAAATAGCAGCCGCCATTTTGAGAAATATAGTCAACATGAAAATAAATTAAAATTAGGACTATTGTTAATAAAAATCAAACTTTGTTGAAAAATATGTGTAGCAGTACATTTGCACATGTGTGACAATTTGAGCAGACCAAGCACTTTATGCGATAAATTATTGGGGACACGCATTTGATTAAAATGGCCTAACAAGTAAATACATAATATTGTTACCAATCTTACATTAAATGAACAATTCACTATGTGCGACTACTATACGCCATGTAAAAGAATTCTTTCATAGCATTGCTGCATAAAGACGACGTAACAAATCGAATACGCAATAATATTGATATCGAATTCGGACGACGACTGCAGCGAAACAAAGCCAAGATTTGTGATAATTTAGTTCCAGTTTTTAACACGACAATTAGAGGCGCCAATATAGAATCAATGCTACCACACCTAAAAATACAATGATGCGAGCTATAGTCAATAATATTTCTTAAAATAGTGTAATATGAACAGATAATGAAGAATCCCAATAATTCCACTCTTATTTATTATTATTATTTATAATATAATTAAAAATATTTTTAAAACACTTATTTCCAAGTTAGTAAAAGCATGATAATTATTGTTTTCCTTGTGTTATTTCCTTTTTACTCCAAGAAGGCAACAAGCAGAAAAGTAAATATAGGAAAAGAAAAAAAAACAGGAAGACAAGAAATAGACAATAATCACAGGTTACTTTAAATTTACATAATAAATTACCCAACATTTAAATTCATGTTATTTTATGTTAGATTAAGTAAAAATATTTTAATTCCTGAGTTTTATGATAAATTTCTTGGTACTGGAACATAATTACAAGTTTGATGTATGTTTATTTGTTCCCATAAAAAGTAATTGAAATAAATTATTAAATTAAAAGTTAATAGAAAAAAATATTTATATCTTCAGGTTTAATTAGATATATTTGTTCCAAAAAACTGTCACCGTCAAAAGTTCATCGTCATTATTCATCAGGGTTACCAAATAATAAATATCGATTCAAAGATTTTTCCGTATTACAGTTTGATATTGTTGGTTAATAAAACAACTTTTTTTATTTCAATGTTCAATACATTTGTGGAAAGTTTCCATCTACAAGTAAATATAGAATTTAACAGGACATTTTCGCAGTAGCGTCGAATAAATTTTCGATTTTAACTTTTGAATATATTTAATAACTTAGCAACATCTATATAAATTAATGACAGTTGTGACACTATAAATTGTCAAATTTTATCAAGTGAGTGATAAGGAAATTAAAAATTACAGTCAGCGTTTTGTGATGGATTACGTTTATAATTTTTAAATGAATTATTATTCAAACGAATCTTTAAAATAAAGTTTTCGAAGAAAGTGTGTTATTAACAATGTGAAACTAATAATTTTTACTTCGGAAATATTGTTATTGTTTTATTTTTAATTGATAAATTTAAATTAAGATGTCTAATCCTAACAATCCTTTTGCGGGCTTATTAGGAGCATCAGATGAAAAATCCACTAATGAAAGTGATAGCTCTAACCACGAAAAAATAGATATGGATGTAGACCAATCTCAAGATGAGGACAAGATTAAAACAATAAATAATATCGTTCAGAATGTTTTTCATTTTACAATTAATGCTAATGCCATTGAAGGACAATCAGATACTCAATTAGTGTATCTAGAAGAGCTTGCACGAGCTATGAACCCTAGATTTTACATTGACTTAGAAGCTTTAGAACAAGCTTTGTTTGAAAGACTTCTGTTACAAGATATTCAACAGTGTGTGATACCTAAAACAAGCACTGTTTTAAAGGAACATGTTATACAGAATCAAGTGTTTCCATACTTGTTCAGTTCTATGGAAAATGTTTTAAGTTTCAATCAGTATGACAAGTCATACATAAGAAGTGCTTTAGAGAAAATGAAAGAACTCATATTTAGAAATGCAGTAACTGCATTAAAACAGCCTGCATTATTTGAAGGACAAGATTTTGCTTCACAACTAGTAGAAATACTACAGCATGTTGGTCCTCAGAGTCACACATTCTTTAATGATTTAGTTAATGCATTTGTAGCAGATGGTAATTGACTATTATTATTTATATGATTCTAAAAAAAAAAAAGAATGAAAGATAACTTTTTTTACAGGTGATAAAGACTGTCAATTGCAATTAAAAGAAACAATGATACCTGTTTTGCAGAAAATTCATACAGATATCAATAAATCAAATATAATTAATCTACCAATTTACATTTTGCCGTCTATACAGTTATTTGCAAGTGAGTAAGAACATTTAACAATTCTCCAGTTTATAATGAAAGCTAATGCATTTCTCTGAGAATAGAAAGGTTAAAACTTAGTTGTCAAATTTCTATTTATTCAGGTAATCCAAATTTGGCACAAATATTGATTGAAGCCTGTGAACCAAAGATTGAAACAAATGGACGATTATACCAAGATTCAGTTATAGGGGCCTTGTTAAATCTCTCTGTGCTTCCTCGGACAGCAACAGGAATGTATGAATTTTTTGATAATCCCATGGATCAGGTAAGAATGAAGTTTAGAACATTATTTTTTTAATGAACTAATGTTTAGATACTGCCTGCTAACAAATTAATTTAAATTATAATACTCTGAAACAATTTATTTTCAGTCAGCTACATCAGTGACTGAGACTTCGATTTGGAATGCATCATCACACTTAACAAATAACTTGCACAAAATATTCTTGAGTCTTCTAAAAGGTGGTCCACAAATTAAAAATAGATTATTAACTTGGATTGGAAAATGTCTTAAAACAAATGTTGCCAGAGGAAAACTTTGGAATATTCAGGTAAAATATTGTTAAGTAGTAAGTTATGAAATCAATAAAACTTAAACGTAAAAATTCTTTCCTAATTAAATAAATAAAAAATAAATAAAGATATAATGTATTATATTAAAATGTGCTCAGATTGAAACTTAATATTCTCTTATTCAATTTTTTGCCTCTTGTTTAAATACATATATTTTAGGCTGGAGAAATGAGTGCAGCTACAATGACATGTGTATGTGATGGCTTTATGATAAATCTTGGGGCAGTACTATTGCAGCTGTGTCAACCATTCTGTACAAAAGCGGATGACCCAAAGTCACTGAAAATAGATCCTACTTATGGTGCAGTACCTGTAAGTATTTAAATAAAACTGTATATAGTTTGTTATGCATTACGAAACATTAGCTTTAATAACTTGTGTTGAATTTATAAAGTAAAGTAAAGAAACAGCCTGTAAATTTCCCACTGCTGAGATAAGGCCTCCACGTTACGTTTACGATCCAAACCCTCTCCTTAAGGGAAGACCCTTAAGGAGAGGGTTTGGAACGTATTTCACCACGCTGTTCCAATGCAGGTTGGTGGAATGCACATGTGGCAGAATTTCGATGAAATTAGACACATGCAGGTTTCCTCACGATGTTTTCCTTCACCGCCGAGCACGAGATGAATTATAAACACAATTAAGCACGTATATATAGTGGTGCTTGCGTGGGTTTGAAATGCAATCATCTGTTAAGATGCACATGTTCTAACCACTGAGTCATCTCAGCTTGGCTCACTGGGTCATCTCAGCTCAATTGAATTTATATTAAACTTAAAACAATGTGTTTCATCTATTTTGTAATCGATTCATATATATATATAAGAGGAGGTAATATTTTATGGTTTCATTTAACAGCCAGAAGAATGTGCTGCAAAAGCAGTGCATCTGGACTGCCTACACAGTGAAACATGTTTGCTCCCTGCACGTGAATCCGAAGATGGACAACCTGTTAAGCGTCCAACTTCAGAATCATACAATTTCGTAACTGAATGCTTTTTTATGACACAGAAATGTATCGATTTAGGCAAGTATATAATAACATACTTAATTTTAGTTGTGTGGTTTTTTTGTAATTCTACTGTAAAGAGATAATTTTATTCTGAATTTCATATAGTATTTAACCCTGTGCAGTACACCCGGTTTCCGCTTTTTCACATTAACTCCTCCACGCTGGTTGTCTGGAAGAAATCGCTTTTAAGCGATAAGACCGCCTGTTGTACATTTCTTCTTTTTATATATTGTGTTATTGAATGTAAAATTTATTTTTTAGTGTGTGTGTACAATAAAGAGTTATTATTATTATTATTTATATACATATATGTTAGTATAAATGTGTTATCGAATCGATTCGTTTTTGCTCCAGGCGTGCGCGTGTGCGCGGAGAAGCTGTACCGCTGCGGGCAGGAGCTGGGCCGGGCGCAGCGCACGCTGAGCGACGTGTCCGCCGCGCACCGCGCCGTCGAGCCCCTGCGGCGCCGCGCTCTCTTCCTCATGACCAAGTAACCCACACTCGCTATCAATCATTAACAGCGTTGCCAATGTGTGGGGAATTCCCCGAATTGCGGGGAATCGCAAGTCGATCGGGGATATGTGGGGAAAATGAGGGGAATTTATACTTATGCGTTTTATAACAAAACGTTCGGTAAATTGACCACGACTAAAAAAAGGTCGTCAGAAAACATGACCATTGTATTCAACGAAAAAAAAATAAAAAGTGACTAGTCTGATTTTACGAAATTTACTTCGAAAATTTGATTTATTGTTAGGAAATGAAAACAAACATACAATAACATGATTTTTTTTCCTTTATTTCTGTGTGGGGAATTGGCACATTTTTTTCCCCAATTTGGGGAATTAGGTGAATAGGCATTGGCAACCCTGATCATTAATGTGGATGTTCAACCATTTCTAATAGTTGAGCTGTTTGCATAAGTACTTACTCGTATACTTTCGTGCGACCAGATTCGTTAGCATCCGTTGCGCGCTACTGGAGCCGAGCATGCTCAACAACCTACACCGACTGCAAGCAATGACGTGCACGTGGCTGGTGCAGGTGTCTGTGCGTGCGGACGCACAGGCGGGCTCGTACGCTCCGGGCTCGTTGCAGACTATACGCCTGCCCATCACCACCCCGCCACCGGACACGTTGCGGTCAGCAATATGTATTTTTTTTTTATGTTATAGGTTGGCGGACGAGCATTTGGGCCACCTGATGGTAAGTGGTCACCATCACCCATAGACAATGACGCTGTAAGAAATATTAACTATTCCCTACATCGTTAATGTGCCACCAACCTTGGGAACTAAGATGGTATGTCCCTTGTGCCTGTAATTACACTGGCTCACTCAACCTTCAAACTGAAACACAACAATACTGAGTACTGTTATTTGGCGGTAGAATAACTGATGAGTGGGTGGTACCTACCCAGACGGGCTAGCACAAACCACCAAGTATTTATTGTACTTGCTCTATATCATTATCATTACATAGTATATAACAAAGTCGCTTACCGCTGTCTATCCCTATGTATGCTTATATTTTTAAAGTTACGCAAATTATTTTGATGCGGTTTTTTTTTAATAGATAAAGTGACAGTAAAACCTTTGTGTATAATACATGGACAATATAGAAAAAATATACGGATAATTTTAGAAGTTTCTAATGTGATGTCGTAAATAATCAGGTCAGCATTGGACCCGTGCGTAGCCGTGGCGGGTCGTTACTCTTATTATATAATAATGTAGTTATGGCGCCATCATTCATCAAGAAAAATAAAAGTGTTTTATGACAGTTGCAGTTAACGCATGTTGCGTTAATATGCCCTTTGAAGTAAGATGTAAGGTAAAATTAGTTTTTCATCTCTGATTTATTATCAAATTTTTATTATTATTATATTTCAGATGTATTCCAGAGTTCGTGCTAGAAAACACAGTGGTCCTCATAACGATGGCGCGAAGGACTATAAGCGCGTTACCAGACGAGGCAGACATATCAGGCCTGCTGCAGCCCGCACTCACGCTAGTCCTGACCTTCATGGGCGATTCGACAAGAACTTACAACCCACATTTAAGGTACAAGACAAATTTATGTTACCGATAGAAACATTTTCTAATCTTACAATTATATTATCTTATCTTCCAATAAAGTACCTACTAATTTTATACTTCACTAATATAGACTTAATCGCGACCCGCCGCAATATTGTTAAATATTTAATAATAATAATAATAAACATTTATTGAGCAAATTACACTACTTTCACACAAAATAAACAACGAAACAACAAAATATCACTTATCCTTAAATACGTCAAACAAAAATAAAATACAACTACAACAAAATAGTATAAAACAATAAATAGTGTGCAGCAGTGTAATTTAGCCAAAAGGAGATCCACTCAGTGAAAAATAGAAACATAGTTGCTATAACCTTCCTAAAGATTTTCTAAAAAATATGACATATCCCAATATTTTCCTTAAAATTGGTATACCAACTTAAATTATTTTCATTTTGTTGTTGCATTTAAGATTCACGAGTATTTTTTCTTACCGTTTTTACGTATTTAGTTAACTCTATCAATATGAGAAACTAGTATCGTGTCGCCTTTACTATAATTCTGTTTTAGGTACGATAATGTTTGGTTAATGTGCTCAAGTAAATGTATCCATCACCGATTCTAGAGGGCTTGACTTAGGCGGTTGCCCAAGGTGTCTGGTTCTGATGGTTCTTAATTAATTTTTATACCTATACCGTTGTCATCAGAAAATGGTTTTCGTTTGTTGTATTTACTAACTTATTTAATATTCATGTATTCAGTAATAAAAAAATAGATTTATTATTACTTTATACATATTTCAAGTAGTATAATTAAAATAATATAATATACAGTCGTTATATACAAATTTAAAATAGTCTCTCCCGGTTCGTACCCGACGCAAAGCTACCCATAATGCAGGCTGCATTTCCACGTTGTACGGCAAAAAAATATTTAATTACAATCAATTATATAAGCAAGTGCAAAATGTATGACTAGACCGGACTGCCTAGACCATGAGGACCGTAGCTATATTTGCCCTGTATGTAAATGTTTGATTTAAGAAAGTCATAATTTATATTTATATAGTAAGATATAGATTTTAATTTGCAGAGCTCGTCTCGCAGAATGCTTAGAAGCAATGTTGCCTAATCACCCCGATGATCAGCAGCCTTTGAGTAACATTGCCTCATTCTACAGGGAACAACTTTTTAAGGAGCATCCACATAGACTACAAGTAAGGAGTAGAAATTATTATTATGTCAATAAGGATCAGTCATCTCTGCAGGTCACTGGTATTTGAGATAAGTAGCCGAGCATGAAATTAATGAGGGAAATGTTTAAAAGAAATAATATGTTTCTAATGCAGTAATGTTGAATGAAATTTTAATAATAATCCTTTAATCGTCATATTTTATTGTAATTGGTTATAAATAAATAAATATGAGACAACATCACATACATTACTCTGATCCCAATGTAAGTAGCTAAAGCACTTGTGTTGTGGAAAATCAGAAGTAACGAAGGTACCACAAACACGCAGACCCAAGACAATATAGAAAACTAATGATAATCTATATCGACTCGGCCGGGAATCGAACCCGGGACCTCGGAGTGGCGTACCCATGTACCCATGAAAACCGGTGTACACACCACTCGACCACGGAGGTCGTCATTAGGTTATGTTAATTCATTGTTTTTTTTTATTAATTACAGCTAGTTCCATGTCTACTTGACGTATTTGTGGGTATAGAAATGACGGGTCAAAGTGTACAATTCGAGCAGAAATTTAACTATAGGCGTCCCATGTACCTCGTAATGGACTTCTTGTGGGACAATGAAGAACACAGAGAAGCATTTACGTATGATATTTTTTTATACATATATAATCTAAATAAAACGTAATAAAGTTAATCATTTTGAGAAAAATTAAACTTATAAACAAAAAACATGCTGTTGGTCATAAAATTAAATCAAATAGTGTTTTATTCACTTACAAATAATTTATTTATTAAATATTGTTTTTGTGTTTAAAAAGAGATAATATACTTTTCAGGCGCTTGGCAAAAGAAGCTGAAGCGAATATGGAAGCAGTACACCCCCCGTTATTTTTGCGCTTTGTAAATTTATTAATGAACGATGCCATTTTCCTCCTGGACGAGGCTCTCGGAAATATGGCTCAAATACGTACCTTGCAGACTGCACAGTAAGTACAAATAGTTAAAAAAGTAGACTGCTCGATTGAGGAGAATTAATAGAAGAGAATGTGTATAAGTATGCACAATTTTTTTTTTTTAAATGTATTGAGAATAAGATATAAAATAATAGTAATATCTTCTCGGATACATTTTCAAGGGCTGTGCAAACTTTACCAATAATCCACATCTGTATTCGCTGGGTGCGAAGTATAAGGTGGGGGAACCACGAAACGATTGCAGCGCGCGTCATGGCCAAATAAGGAACTTTCTGTGGCGGACGCTGTCACTATTTACCAGCGAGATTTAAGTTTTTAGTAAATAAACATAGTTCGGATGATAGCATCTTCATATTTAATTTCTTTCACATCTTGCACATGTTGAGCTAAACTAATTGTTTTCCTTTTAATGTGGTTTGTGGTTGGAAAATGATGTCGTGTGTGATTGGTCGGAATCAAGTTTTTATGATTAATTTGGCCATGTTTAACTGAAAATACATAAAAGGATGGATTATTGAGAGCACAAGCACTCATAAATAATCGTTTGCTATTTACATGAAACGCGTTATTCGATGAAATTTGCTTATTTCTTTACTTACTTCTCATGACGACAGCCATGAAAAATCCGTGATGTACCAAGCGAAATCTATTGATTTCGCTTGGTTGGATCATTTAAGACGAAAAATAAAAAAGACTTACCTTATATAGATTTAGAATATTTATTGGAATAAATGTAAATTACAATATATAATTAAAATTGTTCGTTTGTAAATAACTCGTCGTAATGACAGCCGGGCATTTGACATTTCGGAGGCCACCGTATTTGCAACCACTAGTTGGCGCTGTCATCGCGTACCCAGCGAATATTTCATTCTTTATATAATAGGCTATTTGACAATGCGAAAAATAAATTGTGAATTATTGTAATCAGTGTATATTATGAGTTTAAAAATGATTATTTACTAACAAAACTTGAAAATAATACTTAATTTATTCAAAAATCAATAAATAAAAAGGCATTTTTTCAAACATTTGTCACGTGACACAAAACGCTCCTGATTGGCCGGGCTTATTATGAAGTCACTTTCTTGTAAACCTTGCTTTTCTACTATATGTACCACAGATTAAAATACAGCAAAGTGACGTCACCGACCCCATTGCAGCGCCATATTGTCCAAGTAGCGTTTTCGCGCGTTATTTAAATATGGAATTTTTAATATGATATTTTTCGGCAAATACGTACTAGAAATAAAAAAAATCAACTTTTACTGGGTTCCTTAACCTCTACTAAATAATTTAAAATGGATTTTAAAAACCTGTCAAATAGCCTATTACCCAAATACCCAAGTATCCTGCACATATTAGTTAGCATTGAGTGCGTGTTGCCCGGCAGGGAGGCGGGCGCGTGGAGTGCGCTACCGGCGCCGGAGCGCGAGCAGCATCTGGCCAACCTGTCGCACGTGGGCACGCTGGCGCGCTTCGACAACATCCTGGGCCGCGACACCGTCCGCACGCTGGTGCGGCTCACTGCGCACGCGCCATACGTGTTCTGCCACCCCACGCTCGTCGAGCGCATCGCCTCCATGCTCAACTACTTCCTGCTGCACCTCGTCGGGCCCAATAAAAAGAATTTTAAGGTGAGCCTTCAACAACAACAGCCTGTAAATTCCCACTGCTGGGATAAAGGCCTCCTCTCCCTTTTGAGGACAAGGTTTGGCTGTTCCAATGCGGGTTGGTGGAATGCACATGTGGCAGAATTTCTATGAAATTCGTCACATGCAGGTTTCCTCACGATGTTTTCCTTCACCGCTGAGCACGAGATGAATTATAAAGACAAATTAAGCACATGAATCAGCGGTGCTTGCCTGGGTTTGAACCCGTAATCATCGGTTAAGATGCACGCGTTCTAACCGCTGGGCCATCTCGACTCAGGCTTCAAACTTTTTCATATTACATGAAAAATTTTATGGTTTGAACTGTATTTTTTTTTTATGGTATTGGTTGACGGACGAGCATATGGGCCACCTGATGGTAAGTGGTCACCATCACCCATAGACAATGACGCTGTAAGAAATATTAACTATTCCTTCCATCGTTAATGTGCCACCAACCTTGGGAACTAAGATGTTATGTCCCTTGTGCCTGTAGTTACACTGGCTCACTCACCCTTCAAACCGGAACACGACAATACTGAGTACTGTTATTTGGCGGTAGAATAACTGATGAGTGGGTGGTACCTACCCAGACGGGCTTGCACAAAGCCCTACCACCTAGTAGGGCTGTATAAGAATATTATACAGTTGACAGGTTTTTATGTTATGTTAGTGTGCCCCTAGGTTCACATTTGGGACTAATATTATTGATGATTTGATGGAATAAAGACTCCTGGATCGACGTTAAAAACGAGTGTTCCGCAAGGATCACTTTTGTAATTGTAATAAACTGTTGTTTGTGATACGTCACTATTTTTAAGGTAAACAAAAAAAAAACTGACTATGACCTGAATCTTTTTTTTTACAAAGAGAGCAGTCCGGTCTATTTATAATCTTGGAGCTAACGACTTCCTTTACGATCTTTTTAAAAAAGTATTCATACTCACTGTTGCATTACAGTATTTTTACAACAATATTATGTATAATCACAATAACATTGATCAATATGATAGAATCAATGATAATCATTGTAGGTACACGAGATGTAACGATAAACTTATTACATCAAGTTTGCGATACCGAAATGTCAATAAATCTTTCTCGGTGCAAGGAATCCGTTTCTATAATAAAAATCCGCAGATATTTTTTACTTTGAAATTTCGTAAATTAAAGCATTTGTAAAAAAATCATTAATAAAATAAGCATGTTATTCAATACAGGATCATAAAAAATTATTACAAATAGATTTTTAAATGCTGGAAAAGAGTTACTACTGACTTCCTTGTGGATTCTTCTCGCTAGAGTCTACATTCTGATAAAAAAATATGACTGGCACAATATTAGACAGATTAAAAAAATACGGCAATTATTTAGCTTAATAAAATCATTATAATATGCTGCCAGTGGGTAGTATCATTATTGTTTGTGTTGTACCTTTATCTTTAGACGATTGCAATTGTTGTGTTTGTTTTAAAGTATTTAGCCATTATTTTATGTTTATGGTCATAGTCAACTTTTATTTTTGAAATTTCATTGTTACTATGAAATAATTAAAAAAAAAATAAATAAACAGGTAAAAGACATGAAAGAATACGAATTTGAGCCGGCCAACACAGTCCTGGATATATGCCGCATGTACGTTGAACTTGGAAACAATGAACGCTTTTGTGCTGCAGTTTCGGATGACGGACGCTCGTACTCTCCACAGTTATTCACATTGGCTGAAGCTGTCTTAGGTATTAATTAATACTATTACAATTACTTACATCTAATATGTACATACATTTAAATATTATTAATATATGTATCCGTTACGATTGATCATTAAATATATCAATACAGTATTTGTTGTTTGGACTTCAAGCATGTTACATTTTTTTAAAGTTATACTATTTTTGTCTCAGTACGTATCGGAGGTGGTGGATTAATAAGCTCTTTGCAAGAGGTTGCAACTCGCGTAAGTACAATAGCAGAACAAAGGCAACGTGACGAAGAAATACTTGCAAATGCACCAGAAGAATTTTTAGATCCCATCATGAGTACTCTCATGTTGGATCCTGTTATTTTGCCTAGTTCAAGAACAACTGTTGACCGTACCACCATTGCTCGGTAAGTTGATTAAATAATACACAAGTTCTTCTTCAATACCAATAAAACATACATTTTATTTGTTAATAATTCCATTGAAGTATTCAAATTCTATACATGATCTTTCACACCAAAACTAGCTGTTTTATTATTAACACAATTATAATTTTTAATTTTGCACTTTTAGGCATCTTCTTAGTGACCAGTCAGATCCATTCAACCGATCTCCTTTGTCTATGGATCAAGTTAAATCAAATACAGAATTAAAGGAGCGAATACATTCATGGATTACTAAGCAAAAACAAAGCACGCCAGAAAACCAAACAAGTACTTCCTAAATACCTAGCATTTTTTAAAGTTTACATTTTAACTGAACTAGAGAAGCTAGAATTTCTATCGCCAATATTATCATAATTTATATTTTTTCTAAGCCTCACTATGGCCACTGTACTAGGAGATTCTTTATTCATATTCAAATTATACCTACTATTTTTGTCCGTACTTGCTATGAAGTCCAGTACAGTTTTGTATGTGGTTGGGTGCTCATTAATTCTCTCATTGTGCTCAGGTGAAATATGCTCTTACAACATCAAATTACATTATTTTCTTTTAACTACATATTTAACGACAAAACGTCCAGCAATAAGTGTGTGCTATTTGAAAAAATAAACTCATAGTAATCTTCTGTTCACATTATTTCACTCGGTTTTGGGACCTCCTACTGTTTACCCACCAGTATCACAAATGTTAATCCACGTATTTGTGATAAACTACGATTGATAAGCCTTACTTGCAACCTGAGGTGCGTCAACAGCAAGGCAGTAGACACATATGATACTCAGACCAAAAAGTAGGTTTATATATTAGTTAATACAATATAATACAGTTGCTTAAAACATAATATATACCATAACTGGCAAAGTTTAGTTTATTATTTATGGTGAGATCGTAATCACAGACTTACTTGAAATATATTCTTTAAGCAGAATAAGTCTCCCATAATAATAACACGATTGTAATAAAATGTAATAATTTACGTCTTCTCTCATTCCATGTATTTCTATCAGAAATGATGGTCATATAAATTGATATGATTTTATTAAATACTTATTCTAAGGGAATTATGTGGTGTTTGTAAATTGTTTTAGACGCTTAATACAGAATAATTGTAACAATTTTTTGTAAGGTTATTCACATTATATAATAGACAACAAATAAAATCTGGGAATGTTTTTTTAAAGTTACGTTTTTAAGTATTCTTAAACTGAAGTACTCCAAAACCTACAATCACTATCAATTAACAAAAATCACCGAGTGATTACAGTTGTGACTCTGATTAAAGTATGAACTAAAACAACAAACATGTCTCAGTTTTTTATGTATTTTGGCAAAACCAACTGTATGAACGTCAGTAAATAATACGTTATTTTATTTTGTTATAAACAAAATATATCATACAAATAAATAACACATTTAGAATGTTATTTGCGTTCATTTAGACTTATTCTAGAAATAAATTTTGGTTCATGTAATAGTAATATAATAATATATAATATATTTTTATTTGTTCCTTGTTTGTGAAATGGGTTCGATCTCTATGTTTATATGTAAAACCAGTTTTGTAAGTTTATTACAAATTCATCAGTTATATTTTGGTTTTCAACAAAATCTGTGAATAACTGCATATTAAATTATATATGGTACACATTTTTTTGGCTTTTATTTCTGGAATGAAAAAAAATAAAGGCTCTACATAAATAAATACTCTCGAGTATTTATTTATTTTGAAGGTCCATAACTGTATTTTATCAAATCATGACCCTTATAAAGCACATATAAAATATAGGTTGGTACCTAAATTTTATGGTTTATATATTAATAATATACATGTGACTTCTTAACATAAACATATATTATTTAAAAAAATACATTACAATTTCATTTACTAGTTTATTTACTATTACACAATGATTTCTAATAATAATAAATCAGATTTCATATACGTAAATGCACATTAATGTTATGTCGAGTTTAAATAAAGTAACTTGTTTATATTTTTTTACAAGTATTCAATACTACTAATATACATAATTAAATACATGAGGCGTAAGTGAGCGTTAAGAATGGATAGGACCAATAGACGATTGATATATAGTGTCTGAGGAGGGATATGGAGAATGGGAGTAAAATATATGCTGTGCCGAAGCAAAATAGAGACAAGGCTAGGGAAAAGAAGAGTATTTAAGGCTTACATATATACGTGAAATGTTTTCATTAGAGTGAAATTGATTCTTTTTTTTATATAATTACCGGATAAATATAGATATATGTAACTATGTTAACCTATATCATTTTCTCATCCACATCCTCTACTCCAAACAAATTAAAAACAATCAGATTAATAAAAATAAATATTTAAAGTAATTTCTGAAAGAATTCTTTCCTTTCTTCAAATATTTCTTTTACCTGATTTTGAATTTAGATAGGAATATTAATTATTAATACAAAGGGAGGCTTCAGCTTTATTGTAGAGTAATTTTAACTAGCTTTTATACAAAAGCCTTAGGGGTTTTTGCGTCTATGCAAGAAGTTGTGATGAGCTTAACGACCGTGTGACATTTTTCTCCGCAATTCCAAAGTCTAATGGTATATGGTTTTAATGCGGTATTTTTATAAAAAATGCACAATTTAGCAAACTCGAGGACGTAAATCTATTAATTAAGCAAATTAAACATAAATTATTTACTAGTGAGATATCGAGTCTAATTATTTTTCCAAAAAATACACTGCACTATGCTCCTCTAAACTATCCAGTGTATTTAAAACAATATTTAACAAATAGCTGATGGGTTATATTGTTTTTGTGAAAGCATTGCGCCACGGCCGTAGGCAGGCGGGGGTTTTGGGGGTTCAAACTCCCCCCGAAATTTTTTCGCTAACCGCTATCGTATTATAAAAAAAATATTTTGCGCTAATTAAACAAACAAAACGTAAGTATTTATTGATTTCTTCAGAAAATTAAGCCGTTGTCTAGATACGACAATAAATCTAAACAAAATGAATCATTTCACGCAAAGACTAGAGGCAATAATAATCATACCCTTATTCACATTTTATTAAGATACTAATTTTTTATGTCATAATGTCACGTTAGTAATTTTAGATACTAAAAAAGATATACCTTTTACAGAGAGTTACATTACATTTTGAAATGTGTTAGACAGATTGTAAAATTTCTGATACATTCTATGTACATGGTTATTGGTAATTCGACGTATATCCGAGATAGCGGTGACTATTTGAAATAATTTTAAACCCCATATGAACAAAAGTGAACCATTTTTTTGCTATCACGTTTTTTAGCTTTTTTCAATTTATTTAAAAAAAGTATCAATTAAAATCTATTGTTTTCTTTTGTTTTATAAAAACGATTAAACACTGGATATTTGTCAATATTTAAACAATAACTATTAATCCAAATTTAAAAATGCGAGACGGAAAACGAAATTATTACAATATTTTTTTGATTTTTTAAAAAAATATATAATAAATCTTGGCCTGCAGATTATTTTAAAAACATAACCGTTTTCTTAGCTTTCCAAAATTTTTTAAAAAGAAGTAAATTATTTCAAATCAATCGAAATAAAATAATCAGAAAGGACGGTAGAAATTCGTAGTCGAACATGAACGAATTCGCACTAAAGGTCGCTCTTTAAAATTCCCTCAAAATTAACTAAAAATAACAACCAATGAAAAAAATCTACTATACTTAATACAAATTTAAAATAAAATTTAGAAACAGAAACAATTCAATAGCTAAGTTAATAATACATATTGTAATATAGCCTAAATAAGTATTGATAAGGGAATCTGAGAAACTCTCTATAACAGAGCACAGCACACACAGTGTGTTCTACTGTGAACAACGCAGAATTCTATCCTTACTATTCTCACGAAGAAGTTCCTGAAGGGAAATTTATTTTTTATAAATTTGAGCTTAACGCGTATTCATGAGTCCCGTCTTATTTGGAAAATAACTCTGAACCATTAGAAGCTACATTTGATCAAGATGGAATTACTAACTGTTATAATGACATGTTCATTGCAGTGAAAAAGTGTACAAAAATATCCTCATGTGAAATCCTCCTCAATAGTTTAAATAGTCACCCCTATCACCTCCTAACGGATATTCGTCAAAATACCAATAATCCTGTATATTTTATTGAGAATATTCATATTATATTATTAAAAAACAGATAGTCGGCGCTCTTTAATAAATAGTCGCCGACTACGAAAGCAGCCGAACTCCTGGAAGACTACTTTGGTGCATCCTATCCCTAAAAAGAGCAACCGCCCAGACCCGTCCAATTATAGGCCAATAGCCATCACCTCCTTGTTTCGTTTCCATCTGGGTCGTTCAGCCAGTGATCTTCTAGATTACCTTAGTCATAGATGGGCGGAAGCAGTTGAGAGCATGTGGGAGGCATTGGCGGCCAGTCTGGACATAGCGAAGGCCTTCGATAGCGTATGGCACAAAGCGCTTCTATCGGAGCTCCCTTCCGCTATCTTATCGGGAAATTATGCGATTGGATCACCAGCTTTTTGGCAGATCGGAACATTAAAGTCGTTGTATGGTGCATGCTTTGATTTAAAATTCGTTAATGTCTGTGTTGCACAAGGCTGCGTTCTATCACCCACTCTGTTTCTTCTGCATATCAGTGACTTGTTGCAAATCTGTAACATTCACTGCTATGCAAATGACAGTACTATATTTCTCGGGAAAACGTCGGAGAAAACCGGAACAAACTTGTGTCTGAAATCGAGTCTTCATTAAACAAAGACTCTAACTGGGCCCGGCGTAACTTAGGCCATATATGATTGTTATTTTGCTATTAAAATATCTGATGGCGGGAAAGTACTCTCCCTTAGTAGTCCCTTAGGCTTACTTAGTAGTTTCGGACCCGCTGGCTAAAATTAGTCCACTTCAACCCCAAAAAGAGGCAAGTTTGCGCGTTAGCTGCTAAAAAATTACCATTTCTCGTATCTCTACGATTTCAAAAGATTCCAATAGCCGCCACATCTAGTATTGGAATACCTGACGTGGACATTTCGAGCTTCGTTCAGTTCCGCGGTCAATTGGAACGCAAAGCCAAATTGGCACCAAAAAAGCTCGGTGTGCTCAGCAAGCCATGACAATATTTCACGCCGCCCATCGCCTAAAACTATACAAGGCGCAAATTGAACCCCACATGGAATATTGCTTACAAATCTGCTTCCATTTGTCCGTATCCAACGCAGAGCGGCTCGAATTATCGACGATCAAGCCCTTTTCGACTTGCTTGATCCTTTAGCTTTACTTAGAGATGTTAGATCACTCTGCATCTTCTACTTTCGAATATTTCACGGAAAAAGTTCGGACGCATTGTTTGGATTATTCCCGGCTGCGAAATTTCACCTTCGGACAACTCGTCAAAATTCCAAGTTTCACCCGCACCACCTTAATGTTCAAAAAACCACAACATCACGAATTTTAAGACATTTTCTACCTTGCACAACCACTCTGTTGCACCAGCATTCGCCGACGCTTTTTCCGAACCGATACGACTTCGGAACTCTAAAAAAAGAGCGTACTCCTTCCTTAAAGGCCGGTAACGCACCTGCAAGCCCCACAGATGTCCATGGGCGATAGTAATCATTTCATGAGGTGAGCCTCATGCTCGTTTACCCCCAATAACATAAAATAAGCCATCGGTTGTCTTCTAAATAAATGTGTATAAATTATGTCTAATTTTAATATACCTACTTATGCTTATTTTTTAAAAAAAAAACCTGTTGCTTTTTTTTTCCTGGAGCACAAACCCCCCCCGAAATGAAATCCTGGCTACGGCCCTGCATTGCGCTAAAGTGCGTATTGAAAAATGCAGAGATGTTACATGTAGTGCGTGCCTAATGTTGTTAAAAAAAAATGTTTGTGTATAAGTTGGCTATAGCAACATTTACGCCTAATCCGACCACAGACAATCATGTCATGGCGGAGTAATCAGCTGTTAATTGCAATGCCGATGAGTAGAAATAAATCATTTTGTTTCGGTCATTAATGCATTATTTTATCTTACTTTTCTTTTCAATTAAAAACATACAAAGTGATATTTAGTTAAAATGTTTTTTTTAAAAGTCTAGGAATGGCGCGATGTCCCATGTCATCTGTCAGTTTTATTCATTCATCCATTGTAGTGCAGAAAAAAATGTGACTTGTTTGATAAATTCTGTTTCATCCATTAAATGCTAGATGAAGGTTAAACACAGAGGTTCCATGTTTACTTATCGTTTAACGAACTCACCGGCAACAATACTGTACAGTATAATCATTGAAATAACTACGTAGCGCAGCTTTTATAAGGCCTAACAAATTCCCTCTACAAAGAACCTGTGCGGCGTCGGCGGTTTCTGTTATTTTATTGGACATTATAGTGGTTAAGTGTTTTAGTTTATATGTTATAGTTGGTGCAAAAATAGTTTATTTAAGTGAGTGTAACTTATCGAATACGAAAATGTCGGGTCGTGTTCGAAAACAATCGGACTGTCCTGTTGGAAAACAGGGTCCTATGAGAGCGACACTACCTGTGTCGTCTGTGATGAAGCAAAGTGGGGGGCTCAAAAAGAATGCAGCCAATAGTCCGACACTTTCGCCAACAAATGTATGGCGAAGAATATCACCAGACCATGCTCTATCTGGTCAAAGAAGTCCAGGAGCTGTTAACTACAAAGGTATTATCGTGCACGTAATGTTAAATTTGTGATGAGTTATTATGGATTAGAAATTATTAACTTAATAAAACATTATTATTTTGGCTAATTTATCATAAAACTTTACTAAACAACTTTATGAGTTTATGTGGTAGTAAATATCGTGTTAACTAAAAAGCGATTGTGATTGAAATGCTAATATTTGATGGAATTAAATACTGTTTTTTATATTATTGTTTTACAGTATTATTACTGTCTTAGAGACAGTTGGCATATACTATCTATATATAACAATAATCTTCAGTAAAGTATTTTTACATTTAAACATGTTTTACGCACTCTTACTTAAATTCAGTGTTTAAACTGTATTAGTTAATAAATTAAAAGTATTAAAAATAAGGAAATTCAAACTAAACTAATCTTAAATTATTTAAATATTTTTTTTAAAAAAATTATAGGCAAAGGACGGCTTGGGTCCAATGTAATCAGACGCACAGCCTCTCTAGATACTTTATATCACAAAGGACAATGGCCCAGGGATTACTACCTCCATGCAGGCCAGCTACAAGTTGATAAGTCTACACAAGTAAGATTCTATACAATATAAATACTTTTTGTTTATATATAAACTGCTATTTGTTATTGTCAAAAAAAATATTTACATATAGCCTATTCCAATAGGAGTAGGAATAAATAAACCTTAGTAACAATTAATGTAATTTTCTAATAACTCAGCTATATTGTGCACTTCTAACAGTTCGTGATTAATAAATCCTTGGTTATAAAACAAGACTATTATACTTAATACTTATATCCACTTTAATTATTTAACAACAATCAGTTTTATATTCTTAATTAAATCATATATTTGCTGTGGCTATGTGTATAAATATATAACATAAAAATTAATTAGAGTTCCAGAATATAAATATAATCAAAATGCCTTTGTAAATCCTTTTTAATAGGGATGTCACAAATTGTAAATTTATAACTTTGCATTTTTAAAAAAAAACATACATCAATATTTTAATCTTGTAAATTATATGCTTAGTATCAAAAATCCTTATCTTTTATACATCATTAATTATGAATTTTACTTTATCAAAATTTCATGTAGGTATATGTAGGATTTTAATTTGAAATGTCTTACTTATATTGCAAAAACCTAAGTTATAGATCATTCTTCTCAATATGCTTTTCTTCATCAATTTTTGTTATTTTAACAGACAAAAATCTTTATTGTTAAGATGCAGTTCATTTATTAGTTACTTTAGTTTATTTATAAGAAATTATATTTTTAATAATGATGTGTTCAGAGTAAGTAAATGTGAAGGAAAACATACCTAAGGAAAATATTTTTATGTACCAATCAACATTGGAGCAATGTGGTGGAAATAACTCCTAACTATTTTCTCCTTAATAGGACAGATTTTAGCATAACAAATGGGACACTTACAGGCTGCTACTTCTTACTAAATTTTTCTATCATTACTTGACAACAGTACAGATCAAACAATGTCATAACAATATTTATAAAAAGTTATATGTATATATGAATAAAAATAATTCATGAATATAAACATATGCTATTATTTCTATGTTTTAACTATTTCTTTTATAATAGACAGATGATGGAGGTGGACTTTCTGGGAGATCATCTAGGGGCTCTGATGATGACAAATTGGACCGTTTCATTTTAAGAAGTCGTCTACAAAGACCTCACAAGTCTACAGCATCAGGAGAATATTCCACACATTCAATGAGTCCAGGATTTTGTAAGTACCTTGAAAAAATTACATTCAATTTTGCATTAGTTAAACTATGACATTAAAAAAAATATATTTATGTTAATGTATAAATAAAAAAATTAATAATAATTTTGTAACCACATATAATTTTGTTATTTATAGGGTCCCGTTTTGGTAGTGGCGGTGTACCTTTAAGAGCAGCACGATCTTCTGTTGAGGGTCTAAACCAAGAAATTGAAAGACTTGTTCTTTGTCCAGCTAGTGGTACTCAGACTCCACATCTTGATAGACTACGAGATAAGGTTGGATTTTTTTTAATATTATGTATGTATTGTGTAACAATAATCTAAGGTTAACATTAATATTACTAGTCACATACAAAATATCTTAGTGTGTCTATTATATAAAGCTAATGTATAAATCTAATAGGTGCACCTGTGGCTTTACCTGTAAAAAAAATGTAAAATTTTACCTATAGGACACAAACCCACATTTAATTCCCTTGAGGGGTGAATAAAAGAAGTGCTTTATATACTTCCTCAGGACTCCAAACTATTTCCAAATTAAATTTAGTCTTAATTAGTTTTAAACTGGAAATAAAGCAGGCAGCTTAAAGGTGAAGAGGTAACAGAGTTATGGAAACATCAAGCTTCTTTCTTAGGTATTAAAAAAAATTAAATTGATATAAGAGTAGAAAAAATAATATTGCAACATGCAATTTCCTATGTAGTTTTGTTATATTATAATTAATAATTATTATTAATATTGCAAATAACAGGTGAACACTAGTATAAATAAAGCTGTCTACAAGATTTACTCTGATGATTTTATACCAAAAATTAGTATACTCTTAAACTTTACAGTAAATATGTACAATTTTTAAATTTTAGGTTACTCCTGAAGGTCATCGTGCACCACTTGCAGAACTTCTGAGGCGTTCAGTCAACACTCAGACTCCTCATGACCTCTGTCATACAGCTCATTCTTCAGGTACATTTCTCAAATATGTTTCTTAATTACTGCTATTACATAATTTTGGTGTTTCCTTAAATGTATATTTAGAGCTAACTTTCCTTGCTTGATCTTCTTTACTATAAATGTTAAACCTTTATTGCTTTAAATGTTCAAAATATGTTTACAATAAGATAATTAATCCTAATTACAAAAGATGTCATAAATTAATTTTGTATCTATAAATTATGGTAAGATATAAAATGATTGTGAATTATGGGTATAGATCCTCCATCACGAGGTTCACTCTCCAGTGCGGGCTCAGCCGAGCTACTTGCGGCAGGTCTTAAATCTATCTTTGTTTCCAATTAGAGTACACTACAACTTAACTAATATACTCTGTATTACATTTAGTATTCCTTTTTATATTAAATTGACCTCCAATATGAAATTAAAAGAAAATGGGATGTATTTCTAACAATTTTTTGTAGTTGTTGCAGTGTGCTCTTATATTTAGAGAATCCCTTACCCATTAGATGTTAGCATGAAACACAATAATTATTAACTTCCAAGCATGTGAATTTTTAAGTTAATTTATTTATTTTAATATCTTTCTATAACTGGCTTGACATATAAACATTGTTTTAGCTTACAAAAGTAAGTTTTGTATTCTCTTTCTGCTATCATTTATTTTCCTTTCGTATATCGTAACTACATTCATACTCTCTAAACAACTTTTATAAGTAAGGCCAAGTATTGTTTATTCTTAGTAATCTCATGTTTTAAGTATAAATTATTTTATAAAATTATATTATAATATATTATATGCATATCCCTAGAGGTACAATGAATATAACTATTGTCAAAAATAAAAAAAAGAATATACACTGGATATAAGTGTTGGTGATAAAGTTATGTTTAAATCTAACATGGAATTCTTGTAATTGCAATGAAACTAATACTATTACTACAAAAAAACTATAGTATCACTAATACTACTAAACTAAGGTTATAATTTGTTAGTAATTTTAAAAATTAAGATAAGAAATTGGTGATTGAGAAAATTTCGTTTATATTTTATGGTGTCGACTTTAATAAGACTGATTTATTAGTGTTATGGGTGGTGGACCTTTTTAGTACTGTATGAAATCTGATTTTCGATGGAAGGTGCAAGCTATGGAATGTGCATAGTCAATTCATCATTACATCATTTCAAGACGAGAACCATTCCATTTTATGTTTACAATAATTTTGATTAGTTGCATGGTGGTTGTATTAAGTGGCCATGATTATTAGATTGTTTAAAAAAAGTCAAATAGTCCCCATATAAAGACTAGTATACATTTAAAATAGTATTACAAAATTATTAATAGCACATCCAATATAAAAAGTCATCTGCAACTTTTGTTTTGGTAGACTTAAGACAAGCTTTTTAGAAGTTACATCTTTATATTACAAGTCCTGTGGAATTACTAATATTTGTATTGATTTAATTACAGGTGGCAGTGTGTGCTCATCACCTGATCTTGACGGCTCGAAGCTTGGAACTTCTCCACAAATTAATCGCTTCTTAGCCCGGGAACCTCCAGATGGTTGTGAAAAGGTAACATTTTATGATTGTGTTGCCCTACTTCCGTTTTTAATTCTTTATTTACATACTCAAGTCCTTGTGTAGGTCCCAGTACCTCAATGCTTAAAACTTAACAGAATTGAAACTATGAGGTTAAACAAAAAAAAAAACTCAAATAACACAAAATCCTGATTTTGATGGTGATTAAGATGTCATTTTATTTTTGAAAATTCTATATTCCCAAAATTCATGACTTAATATATTCGTCAATTTGACGCGTCGATTTACATGCACTTGCTTTCTCTGACGCTTGAATCTATAGCGACGAATAGCGTCGAATGGCGCGATAGGGAGCTGTTTCTATTGGTTGTGTCAATCGGCAGTTATCGGTTTTATTTTAATTCCATTGCATTTTCCGATGCTACATTTAATTTGTGTACTATACATGACTACATGTGATCGACAGGTTAACCTCAAAGCCGGCGAGGGCTCGTACGCCGAGCCGATCTCGGTGATGAAGCCCACCGTGCACGGGTTCACGCTGCGGCCGTCGCTGGGTTCCGCCTTCCAGCCGCTGCAGCCCGCGCCGCCCGCCGAGCCGCACGCCGAGCCGCCCGCCGAACCGCACGCCGAACCGCACGCCGAGCCGCACTGACTGACAACTGCCGCCCCGACACCGACATACACACACATACACTCGCGCACCGGCACATGAGTAAATACCCCACAGAGACATAGCTCACACGGAGTGCACATTTGCCATTTTTGGTATGGTGGTCACATGATGATACAATACAATATTCAGATTTTACCGAAAAGAACCAGTAGGAAAGACTTTATATTAACCATAAAACAATTTCAATGGTAACTCCAAGCTTGTTTGTTATAAATATATTCTTCTATATACATAGATTCAAAAATATAGCCGCTAATTTTTTTTTTCGAAAACAAGGTCTTAATTTATTTAATATAATTAAAAAATATATAAATTACCGTATATCTTTTAAAAGTTTATTTTTATAATTGTATTGCAAGTTTAAAGCGTAATTTGATTCTCATGCCATAAGATTGTCAACTAGCCAAGCTGAAGCGTACCCGTTTTGTTAACTGGTTACTGTTATACCACCGTTTGTTGTACCCATCGCTTCGCGGTTCTATAAAGCTTTGTCTCTGTGGGGAATTTACTCGTGTGACATAGGCCTCGGACGAATCCCCGATACTCGGGAGGATATTGACACGCTCCTATATATCATTCGACACTGACTGGGATGAATCCATCCGGTTCGCGATTGCCGCCCGATACTGAATAGACTTGATGGAAATATTTTATGATTCGAATATTTTTAATATCAAAATTAATTTATTATACGTCGATATACAAATGTGAAAGTTGTGACACTTACATGGTAACATAAAAATCGTGACCCATTTGATTTTATATATAAAAGTAAACCTTTACTTTCACCAAATTTAAAGGTTCTTAATCTTTTTCAATATTCAATCTCTCGTAACATTAGGTAATTTCATTCTACATTAATCATCAAGTTGTAAGTATCAAAGCCATGTCGCCCGCCTCATATGAATTAATGTATTATAATTTCGATGGAGAAATCCTTTGTCGTCGATTGAGAATGGCGTTTCCTTGACAGCTGAGTGAACAGCTAGCTATGATGATTTAGGATATAGTATTAAACTAGTACCTGGCTCTATTCAAAATTTTCAATATTTTACTTTATAAAACAGTTAGTGAAAATACGTGGTTTTTATAGTTTAATTAAATAAATCAATCAATTTTGTTTAGTAATGTCATATTACAGTTGATTTCAAATTAATAGTTTCGGCTTCATATAAAAAGAAAAATTACACTATTAATGGATATGATCTTTTATATACAAATAAAAACATACAATCGCTTCTATTACAGCTTAACATTTTTGTTATAATTAATTGAGCATGTCATATAATGTATTAAATATTTGGTAAAGAGATATAGTGTATGCTACACAATTTCTCTTTCTATTCACTACATATTGAGCAATTGCATTCGTCAAAACCTATCAAATTGTTAATTAATATTTTAATGGCATGCTTACATTTAATTAAAATGGATACAAATTCCTTTGCTTTACATAATATTATGTAAAAAATATCATAACAGTTAAAATGTTTTGTTATTATAACATAGAATGTTGGTGGTACTTATTCATACTTATCTGAAAGAGTACAACACAAATTTAATCAGTAGTGACAATAATTGTATATAAGTTAAATTTTTCTATTTGGATACTAAAAATATAGCAAATAGCTATGTCCATTGTAATAATTTAGTAACCTAATGTTTGATGTTTGTCAATTTTCATTGAACGAGGACGTTTGGTGTCGTTCGATGTCGCTACCGACTATTTCGGAACTGGATTTAGTTAAACCAACCAAAGCAAGGTCACTAACCGTTTTGCGTATTATTTGCATTCAAACCGTCAAATAAAGCTCAAGATTTCGTATAACTATATCGATTCGATTTTCATATAGAGTATTTAGTATCGTTTAATGATGAAGTGAGAGGAAGTAAAGAAGCAGACGTGGAAAGTGACTGGATATCAATTTTGATCTCAAATATTCTTTAAAATGTGTGTATATAAACTGATATATTATGTATTACAAATTAATAGTTCGAATAACACATTTTTAATTTTGATTTAGTTTTCTGAGTAAATTGCTATTGTGTTTTTATCTTTGGTGATAAAATAATCTTGGACCAAAATTCTCAAGGGCCAGAGTATCGGAGACGGGATAGGAGTGGTAAGCTTGATCTAGGCTGTTTTTCTAATGAGGATAGCTTTAAATAATGGGATTTGACATAAGAAAGTGGAAGAAGATAGACTGATTTTTGAAATCTTTACTCATGCTTTGGTACAGGTATCTTGACAATGATTATAATAAAGTTAATATAAAAAGAAGTTTATACTTAATAGCATGTGCGCCATTTGCTCTTAATCTGGTATTAGAAATTGAATTATTATCGCCTCGTAGAGGTACATTACACATAGATAATAATATCAACGTTCGATTGTATATAAAGAGTATGTATACAGCTTTTTTAAACTTTTCTTAAGAAATGCGTAGGGTGTCAGGTATCTGTACTGGGTATATTGGATAGACACGGTATTCGTTATTATATCATTCAGATAGGAAAGAATGGACCATGCCAATTGGATCTCTCATTTTGGCCAAAACGCATTTCTATCATCGAGACTGATAACGTAGAATGTTGAAAACATAGTTAGATCTGCTTATTTTTTTTTAATGTTTTGTAAATTTCGACGGCAGAAAAAAATATATATTTTTGACGGCTCACCTTTGGGATATAGAGTATTTTAAATCTTGTCATTGCTCAAATCAAAATTTTTATTAAGAGCCATACTTATGATATATGCCGAATTTCAAATGTAAACATTGTGATTGTAAATTTCGAGTTGCTGATATTTATATGTTATAATTTATATATGTGTATTGGTTATTTTTTAACAAATGAATGTGATATGTAAGTGAATATTGATTGTTACTTGACAACTTTCGGTACTGAAACACGCGAGTGCTTGTATCTATTTATCAGCTGACGTTCATAGGTCTTGCACAAAGTAAGCAGTAACCACGAGTTGTGAAGTGTTACCGAAGGTGCTGAGGAGTGATTTTTAGATGTGTAAAGTGAGGGCTGTTACTGGCTTGTGACATGACACGGTAGGAATGAATGTTGAATATCTTTTGGACTTACGGTAACTGGAAGGCAGTTTATTTTTATTTATCGGTGAATGTGACAAATGATCAATTCTAAAAACGTTTTGATATTTGTACAAATAATTTCGTTTCTATTTTTATTAAAGTACATGTATGTAGATACTTTAAAAAATATTCAGTAGTATTATACAAAGCTAATAAAAAAGTCATCTATGATTTCACATTCATTAGTAGTAAATATTTAATAAGGATAATAATAATATTCGCTGCGCAGAAAATGAAAATCATTTAAATATGAAAGACAAAGCCGAGCCAGTATTTAAAAACCGGATTACTGTGTAGATTTCTCTCATAAGTGCAATATCTAGCTGTAATGTTGACAAATATTCTAGCGAACCGTGTACGTCGTAAAACTGCGAGAATGCTGTTTCAAACTGGAAATTTTGTTTCGTCTCCTCTCAAATCCTTTACTTAGTTGCACATTTATAACAAAATATGTACAGTTTCCGTAATTGTAAGCTTTATATTTGCATTGCTTCCTGTTAGCTTCCGTGACGTTATAGACTCCCCACACACGAACCCCGAACCGATGTTATGCTTTATTAACATAATACTTACAATATTTAGATTTATGTCACAGGTCCAGGTTGTACTTTAGGATTTATCTTTCCCGATGTCGTTACCTAATTTAAGGTTTAGTAAGTTTAGGTGACCCGAAAATATTAGCTGTTAATAAATGTGTGCTATTAAAGGTACCCTTACCAAATCATTTTATGTAAATCACTGGGTGTGGAGGAAGTTTCTACATAAAGTTGTTGCCACATTCCACTACTACCTACCAATTATTGGAAAAACATATTTACCACAAACAACTTTATGTAGAAACGTTAATGTTTTTTAAAGTACATAAAGATATTTTTGTATGTTCAGGGTAGGAGTTGTGCAAGATGTACCATAAAAGTAATTTTGCTAGGACCTTAGATTTGATAGTTCTTTTATAGATGGTTAATATTATTTTAATGTTTGCTTTTAGATGATTGATAAGTTTGTAATTTTTATTACTATGATATTAGATTAAATACTAACATTAAAACTAAACCAAAAGTGCCCATTGAGATAAGTTTATAATTCAAGCAAGCCTTTTGTCCAGCATTTTGTTAAAAATAATGTTTAGGCGACAAAATTAGTGATTAAGGAAATTATGAGAGGATTGTTGAGTTTTAGTTTTCTAAAATTGTTGAGGTTTATTGAAAAAAAATTCTTTAATTTTTTTTACACGTAATGCTCGACAAAAGGCTTGTTTTTAGAGGCATTAATTAACATCAATAATAATAGTATCGATTTTAAGTAAAGATAAGAATGGTTTTATTATAGTTTTGTTTCAGAGAAGAAATTCTAATTACTATTTTTGTTTCCAATATTTTATCACTTTTACCTGTTTTCATTGTAATGTATCTTGCTGTATTGCAGACATATCCAATATACAGACTGATTTAAGAACTGCTTTTTTATTTTAATAAAAATTGACTATGTCTAGTAAGCATAATTCTTTATAAACCCAAAATACACTAATTTTCTGCAAGTTTTTAGGACCTTAACTCTTAAAACCAATTTAAATATATATATTATTTAAAATAAATACAAACTATTTATGGAAATAACTGGTGCAAAAATACTTATTAATATTTTACTTCTTTTAAGTTTAATAAAATGGGAGGTAGAAATAAGTCAAAAATCTTTAAAAATCTAATTAAATTTATTAGTACTGTATACTACGTTTTGTTTGTATGTCATCTAACGATATTCTGAGTTCTTCATCTTCAAATCTCCCTTCTAATGAGGGAATTAATGCTTTTGCTTCTTCTGGTGTTTCTGGACATAGATTTGCTAAACTTGCAACTTCAAATTTATGTAACTTCTTAGACTGGAGTAGACTAAAATAAAAAGTAATATAATTATTAGAAAATAATAGAAATGACTCGTTATGTATACAACATGACAGTTACGTTTTGTTTGAATACCTTAATTTCATCTTTTATTAAGTTTATTTTAAATTTGTATACTTTAGGCATAAGCCATTTGTACTTACTTCCTGACAGCAGTTATAGTTTCTTTGTTCTTAAATTTTTTAAACATATTTGTGTATGTAAGTGTCTTCATAAACACTTCAGAAAATTCTTGTTCCTCTTCTGCTGATTCATTTTGAGCTTTTCTATGTTCCAGTAACATGTCAACTTCAGATATTAATAACGTTTCTGCATTTTCAAATTCTATAAAATAATATAATACAGAAAAAATAAGTTCTATACAGTTTAACTATAATAATTAATAATTGGAGTGATATATGAATTTGCAATACCTTTAGGAAATTGTAAATCAGCAGCGTCTTCTTCAATTACATCTTGCACGGGTCCAGACATAGTCCTGTATTAAGAATATTATTAAAAAGAGAATTTGACCGCTTTATTAAAAATAAAATTATAAAACGACTAAAGTATAAACAAAATTAAATTATATAAACCCAAGGGTTATCATTAAGGCGCATTTTCATTGGTCGATAAGTCGGTAGTTAGCCCGATTGCGGGGAGTACCCGCATGCGAGCTAACAACCAATGAAATCCACTGGTCGATAACTCGGTCGATTAAACGTGTGCGGGTGATATCCGCATTCGGGATAACGACCAATGAAACTAGTCAGTCGATAACTCGGTCGATACAAAGCATTCATGGTTTTCAATTGCCGATGGATTTTTAAGAGCATTTAAAAATAAAGAGAAGACATTTTCAAATGTAAGTATACAAACTTTATTTATGTTACCAAAGACAATCTTAATTAAGTAGGTTATTTAATATATTTTTTTAAGAAATATAATATTATATAAAATATCACATTTTTTCAGTAATCTTTATTAATATATAATAATAAAGATTACTGAAGAAATGTGTGTTTAGGTTAGTAGTGATACCTATGAGGTGTTCAATTAAAAATGTTAATGAATTGATGATCTAATTGAAATATATTTTTTTATATAGGTACTTCATGTTTTATTATCATAAGTTAAATAAAAATCGAAATGTTTCGTTTTTTTCGTGAGAAGTGTATTATTAAAGAAACTGTTCTGCCGCGGCGCTGTCCCTAGTGCAGTCTACCCTCAAATTGTTCCGGAATGTTAGTGAATAAATCTTGTTTGCCACGGCACTGCACCTTCACTACTGAAGTAATCAGCGAATCTATCCCGAATTGTTGTCCCATTTTCAGTTAAGGTATTATCTTCTCCCATGTTCTCGAAGTTTCGAAGAGGAACTTGTCTCCAGGAGCCATTAATTGTTATACCAGTAGAGATATCTTCATAATCCGCAAGTCCAGGTTCAAGATAATTAGAATCATTTTTTCTTAGCCAATTATGAAGCGCGCAAGATGTCCTTGTTATTTTTATGGTATCCTTGACGTTGTTGGCTATTGGTTTTTCAAAAATTCGAAATCGGCTTGTCAATATATCAAACGCATTGTCTACAATTCGCCGAGCCCTTGAAAGACGGTAATTAAAAATTTTTTGCCGTGTCGTTAGATTATTTCCCGGGTATAGTTTCATCATATTATTTTGAAGCGGGAATGCAGCATCCGCAACAATAACACTTTCTGCTGGAATAATCAGACTACCGTCATCAATGGCTCGTTTTAAAGAACAATTACTACAAACTCCGCCGTCAGAATATCTGCCCTTTGCTCCAATATCAATATAAGTGAATGAATAATCATCATCGACACAAGCCAGTAAAACGATGCTTAAAGTTTTTTTATAATTATAGAACTCAGATCCACTACAGGCTGGAGCTCGCAAGGTTATATGTTTACCATCAATTGCCCCAATACATCCAGGAAAATTCCACTTTAACTGAAATCCAGTTTTTATATCCATCCATTTTTGTTCTGTGTTTGGGACCTGAAAAAGGAACATATAATCATGAAATTTTTTATTTACAGATCGATGAAAATTCTGAAATAGCTACTGATACTGTTGACTTCGAAAATAATAATACGGTATTAGAAGAGTATGATAGAGAAGAAAACTCAAATGCTGCGGATGAAATTATTGAAAATCGAGTTCAAGAACTAACCGAAACGTCTTCATCTACATTCACTGTGCCATCAAAACTAGCAACGAAGAAGAGGGGCAAATCAAATAAAAGACAGGACGAGGTACATGAAGCCATTGACAAAATAAATAAAATGCCGAGAATGCCTCGACTACATTGCCACGCGAATTTTCAATTATTGCAAAAACAGATATTCAAAAGGCTTTATCGGAAATTCAATTAAAAGCATTGAGACAGCAAACCAAATCTTCGTTGTTGTCCTATGGTACCTCGGCGTCCAATATCTCTGATCCAGAAAAGCAGGATATTTAAGTTCCACATCTGTGTTTAATTTATCTAACTATGAAGACGATTTCAATAACATCAGTTTCACAAACATATGAAGCAATTTTATATATTATTTATAATTATGCAACATCTATTTGCCTGGTAAGGCATTTTTATTTCATTTAATTATTTGATATTGATTAAATGATTACTACACTCGCGGACACCAAAATCGAACCACTTTGTAATCCACCAGACATTGAAATTTGAAACTAATAACAATAAAGAAATATTTTGTTAGTCAATATTTAGAGATGGTTGTACACAATATCCGTACATCGGAGAAAAACGATACAGGCAGAAGCTGGATGCGAGTAGCCTAAGAATGATCTCAGTGGCGTGCAATTGGAGAGGCCTATGTCCAGCAGTGGACGGAAATGGGCAAAAAATCCATCAGGATGGATGGATGGAAATGAAAAAAATTTAAATAAAACTATTTGAAAGAAAGAAAGATTTTTCAAAAGAAGAGAAGTAAATTTCTTTCTTTCTATCAAATAAAACTATTTCTAAGAATGTACATTTGAAAACAATATTTTGTAACCTTATTTGTTGTTTTACCCATAACACTCCGAAAACGGCATTTCAATATAATTCAATAAATTGGTGTCCATAAAAAAGGGTGGTACGCTTTAGGTGACTGGAAGTGTATTCTGCTCAATTAAAACTTCTTAACGTACAAATTTGTAAGAATATTGCAAAATTTAAATAAACATTTACTTTATAATCTTAATATTATTTACTATTTTTATATTAATATGTACTTACTTTTATATAATCTGCCAGTGCATCATAGAGAGTGTCACACACTTCTGGTATAAAACTGCTTATAATAGAAGGGGACACACGAAATAAGTAATATAAACTTTTGTAAGAATCTCCCAGTAGCTAAATAACGTAAGGTGATCTCAAGTTTTAATCTTGCAGGAAGAGCCTCACGAAATAATGTGTCTTTATTTTCAATTCTTTTTTCTACCTTTCTCAATAAATCGTCAAATAAGTTTTTAGGTATTCTGAAAAAAATATCATGATCTTCTACATCACATTCCAATGCCGGATTCAAGTTCGCACATAACGTATTAGAAGCACCGTGCATCTTTCTACTTTTAAGTAAATTTCGCATCCAAAATCTCTTTTTCTTTTTCTTCAAAGAAGTTATTAATTTCTTTTTTAATACACCGCAAACAGTCAAAATTGCTCCACAAAGCAATAATTGTTGATCCATGGCGAGTACGTCTGCTTATCTCAAAACTGTGGGTACCTAATTCTCTCGCACTTCAAATGCGGGCTCTGACGACCAGTGAAAACGATAAACTCTTTGCGGGCCCTATGGCATGCGTTACAGAAATCTCCCGCACTCCGAATGCGGGCCATATCGACCAATGAAAATGCGCCCTTATATCATTTAATTTTGTTCAAACAAACCGATTAATTGTCATATGTTATAAATAAATTATGCTGGTTACCCTTAAGAAGTGAAATTGTAAAGTTTAAGAAATATATAAATTATAAATAAACACTAGTTAGCTAAGTACAAAACTTTTGCTTGCTGCGAAGTGACAACTGAAAAATGAAAATAAAGTGACAGCTTACTTTTTTATATTTCTGATACTGCTCTGGATACTAATAAGTTATGTGCTGGGAAAATAATAATTCTTTTCCCCAACATATTTATTTCTGGGATGAATAATTACTTCCTAAAAAAATGATTATTTCTTAACAGCTAACAAATAAAGAAAAATTAATTATTAATAACTATAATATATTTGTTTATATCAGCTTAATTATTAAAACTAAGAGTATGCTTGCTAGTGCTGAGTCATATTCTCATTCATTAAAATTTTGTTGTAAAATATATGTTTTTAAAAATACTTAACGAATTGAAAAACCAATTTTATGCTAATTGTTGCATTATGTCACCTGTCTGCCGTTCTTTTTATTTCAGTATTTTGTTTTATATAATAATTACATTATTATTACATCACTTAACTTAGATTGAGCAAGAGCATTAATCATTTACCGAAATTTAGTCAATTATGGTATGCAATAATAAAGAAAAAAAAAATATTTAAAAATTTTGAAACAACAGCCACATATCATTATTTTATTACAAACAAAATACAAAATATCGATACTTATTGAGATTTCTCTTTTACAATTATTTTAATATCAAAATATATTTACAATTTTATGAATAATGGTAACTCTGAGTTTGACTTTCCTTAGTGTTTATTATTTAAAATTTATTTAGATTTAATTTAAAAAATACATGAGGGGAAGGCCAGAAAGACAATTATTCTATTTAGTTTCTTTTTTAACTATATGAGTTTCTATAAAGTTAAATCTGGTTATACTTATTATAACCCATAACCTTATAAACATTGTGATTTTTAAAAGTCCATTTCAAAAATTTGTGTTGTGATAGAAGTTATTTTTCTTATGCTGTACTCTGTATGTGAATGCCACTTTTATTTTAATATAAACTATTCGACGGATCAACTTGCTTCTGAATAATTCAATTTTAGTTGTGTTCTTATAGTAGTACTTTAGTTAGTTTATATCATTAATTTTTCTTTAAACTATATACGTAAAACAAATAATAATTTATGAAACACAAAAATGTCTGTTACCCCTACCAAAATTAAAACTGATTCAGTTAATTTTATTCCAAAAGGTAAAACACTTTGCAAAATAAACTTATAATGTGATAGATATCTTTGCGGAAAATATAAAAACAATTATTATTATTATAAAATTATTTACAGAAATAATCACACCAAACAAGGACAGTCCGGGTATTTCAAAAACAGTTTATTCGCATATAACTAGTCTACACCATCTTTTGAGTGATTGGTCGACTATAAGAGAAAAGGGCTTAAAAATATGTAAATCTATATCTGCTCTTAAATTATATGAATATAAGGATGACTACTATCCACATCAAACAAAACCACTTACAGACAATTTATTAGAAGCCCTTGATAGCTTAGAGAATGTTGTTGAAGGTTAGCAATAATACTTTCCATATTTGTTCTTAAACTGCAATATATACAATTCTTATTTTTTGATAAATTTCATATATTTCTAGGTGTTGGCATCATAAACAATCAAATGCAAGCATTAGCTCAGCTCCAGTATACTCATGAACCTGTCATCAACACTTGGCCAGCTAGTGAAATTGCAGAAAATATCCTAAATATATACAATAGCTTGCGTAAAGAATTTAATTTGAAAAAAATCATAACAGGTGTATAATCAACATTATATTTTAAGCATTCAACGCTCATATATAAAAATAAACTTTTTCAATAAATTTGATTCTTGTATATAGTTTACATGGTACGAGTCAGTGAACAAAAATGTACTGAAGCCTGCATGAATCGGATGAAAATATGCCTCTTCAATCACTCATATCTGAGCAGAATAGATTAAGCTTCAAACTCCTTTAAACACAACATTTGTCATGTGTGAACATAGCATATTAAGAGTCAGTAATTTTTTACATTTAAATGATTGTAAAATTATCTTGAATGATAGCAATGCTTTTAATTCTAGATTAGACCAAATGTATGACAGCACTAATGAGTTGAGTTTAATATAATATGATACTCAAACACAGTTATTAATTTTATTTTGTTGTTTCAGAAAACATTGCTCACTGTAGAGATGAAAACTTAATAGAAGTGTATGTGAGTTCATGGGAATTTGATACTTATTTTAGTATGGAATTAAGTGCTTATCTGTTCGCTGATGTTGGCTTAGCAGGAATCACATAGCATTTAACTAAGAGAAACATATAGAAAATGAAATCAATGAAATTATTATTGCTTGTTATTTATTAAACAATATAAAAAATGTTTCTAATTTTATTGGATGATGCTCTTTTTTTATATGAATATGTTATAAGTTTAAATTTATAAGACTACACACAAAAACAAATTTACTATTTTTTTAATTCATTGATGGATGAATTAAAAAAAGTAGTCTATGTAGTTTTTCCTGATTAACAATGGATATCTATGTCCTTATCAAAATTAATTTAAATTGGTTGAGAGGTTTAAACATGAAAAGTTTTACTAGAGTCGGTACAATCGCATTTATTACAGGTATAGATAGGTCTTGAATATTTTACATTGTAAATTATTGCTGGATAATTTTTTGGGAATAAAACTCTTTACATAGTATAAAACAAATTCGCTTACCGCTGTCAGTCCCTATATATGCTTATCTTTAAAAATTACGCAACAGATTTGGATGCGGTTTTTTAATAGACAGATTGATTCGAGAGGAAGATTTTTGTATAAAATACATGGACATGTAATAAAGACAAGAAAAACAAAGGCATATAGTTAAGAAACACTGAATATAGTAGAAATTAAGAACTTTCTAATGTGAAATGGAAAACAAATTCTGTAGTATATTTAGTATCAGTATTGCACCAGTGCGAAGCCGGAGCCTGTCGCTAGTATAAATTAAAAGTATAAGTAAGTTCCGAATTGAATAATAGACCGGGAGATGATAATGACAAAATATTTGGTCATTTGTACCAGTATGGCGGTTCTTCAGGGGTCTAATCACGTAAAGGCAAAAAGGAAAATGATGGTCGTAGCGCTCGCACCGGCGGCCCACTCGCGTGGGCGTTAATCGAACGCGTCGGAAAAATAACGAGTGTCGAACGATTTGTTCCACAAAAATGCTTGTATTTTCAGATAGTCGAAAAAAAATAAGCAGGCGGTAGCGTAATGCCATACTTCTCGGGTGTGGCTTACAGCCCGCCATACCGACGCGAATACGTTAATTTTAATAAAACCATTCAACCATTTGTAGCAGGCTAATTTTTGCATTGCTTATTATCGTCGAGTAGCCATTCACGAAAATCACCTTGCCATACTTTTCCGACTGTTCCCAATGGCCGCCATACCACTGCAAAGGAGTAATTTTTTTTATCGCCAAACGATTTGTACCATGTATGGCGGCCATTGGGAACAGCCGGAAAAGTATGGCAAGGTGATTTTCGTGAATGGAAACGAAATTTTGTTGAAAATAACGAGTGTCGAACAAATCGTTCGACACTCGTTATTTTTCCGACTCGTTCGATTAACGCCCACGCGAGTGGGCCGCCGGTGCGAGCGCTACGACCATCATTTTCCTTTTTGCCTTTACGTGATTAGACCCCTGAAGAACCACGATACTGGTACAAATGACCAAATATTTTGTCATTATCATCTCCCGGTCTATAAGTTCAAAAAGAGAAATCCTTGAAAGTAATTGATGTCAAGAAAAACAAAGTTATTAATACTACGTATGATACACGTACATTGTACATGAAACATACAGGTTTCCTGAGAATATTTACCTTGTCTGCTAATCTCAAGTAAAATAAAATTATTAATAAACCTGGCAGGTCAGTGCAGGTGCTTCGCCGTATTAAGTTTTCCATAGATAACACATATAGGCTGTTACCTATGACCAGGCACTATGGTGGTTATGGTGGTACTTATTTATGTTTTTATGTCATTGAATAGTGACCACTTGAGGGGTTTCGATGTATTTGGTACTCTGTTACTTTATACATAATGCTGACAGTACATGTAAAAACATTTCACTATTTAGGTTGTTGTGTAAGCCCGTCCACCACCCACATCAGGTATTCCACCGTCAAACAGAAATACTTTCTATTGTTGTATTTCGGTTTGAAGAGTAAGTGAGCTAGTGTAACTATAGGCACAAAGGACATAACATTTTAGTTCCCAGAGTTTTGTGGTGCTTTGTAAGGAATGGTCAATTAATATTTCTTCCTGCGCTGTGATTACCATTTAACATCAGGTGGTCCACTTGGACCTCTGTCTACCTAGAACATGAAAATAGTAACATACTACATAAATAATGCCTAGATATATGTGGGTATGATTCGCTCCTACAAAGTCAATTCAGCACTTACTATGAAATCTAAAATGTTATAATTCTTTTAACATGTATTAAACGGACATAGGTTTGAAACGTAAGAACATTTAGTGTGGCATTACTTACGTTTCAATTCATCGAACAAAGTTTTTCATTTTATGGTGGAATAACTGCTACCTACTCAGCAGTTATTACTATCCACTAGGATAGTATGACACAGTTCCAAGACATATAAGTCAAATATTCATAATTTATATTCACTGTGCAAATTAGGAATATACAGTCTCTATATTAAAAAAAAAAGATTTATCACTTTTTAAATCATAATCATTACAAGAAGCGTATAATAATAATTATTATTAGCTTTTAAATAGTAAAAGAGGAAAACAAGATTACACCGAAGTACATTCAGATTTCATGACGTGTTTTATGGAAATATAATCGGGCCTTTGATATATTTTTTATTCGTTAAGTAAATTTAGAGCCTTGAACTTTATTAGGTACATGCGAGCGAGATGCGATAACTATAGGGCAGCGAGGTTGTATCTATGGCGACAAGAATACAAAACACCATTACTTTCAGTGACCCGAAAAGAGCCGGTAAAACTTGATTAATATAGCACTCAATTTGATGTTTTATATTTCAATATTGTGTTACAACTACAATTGAAGCTATTTAAATTTATTACTTAAAGCATTTAATGGCTAAATTTCGAAATTAAGACCTCTGCGATACTTGACTTAATTCTTAAATCGCATTTATAAAATATCATATTAATTCAATATATGTAGTAACTTTTTAGAAATGATTTTTTTGGTAAAAAAATCCTACGCTGCTCGATTGTCAGTAAGCTCACTAGAAGGTCACTTAAAAACTTTTATGGGGGATCGGATGACATCGAACCATATTTGTACGTGGGTGCCCGAGTGCCTTAAATTGTAATTAAGTTAAATTGTTTGCCTCGAATAGTATTATGTGCAAACGATATCATAACCGCCCACCATGATACAAGTGGTTCCGCTGGTTTTTAAGTATTTGCTCTGGCACTCAGACTGAACTTACACGTATCCTGCGTTTACAGATACATTTTCAATATGTTAAAACACACCAATAAAAAAAGAAAAGGATTAAGAGAAGAACAAACTAATTATGAACCCATACCCATGATTATTCAACAAACTGCAACAAAGAAGTGTTGCAGAATAAACCCAAGCCATCTCCTCGAAAACTTTCTTCTTGATTGTACTGCGTAGCTGTATTAATCCTTCACAAGAATATTGTATTATTCTCGGAATGTATTTCATATCATATATTAAAAGAAATTCCCCAGAGTATATAATAATAATATTCCTTACTTCGCCTTTCGACTTCCTCTAAACATTAGGTATAACGTCTATACGGACATGATAATGACATACAATTTCCCACTATTGATTTGCATTTTATGTTGCAAAGTGAGAATAACGCGATAAGTACGTGTTTTGGATTCCATTTTTAAATAATAGGATTACTTATAGCATGCAATTTTCACATTTCTGTTAAGCCTCTATCTGTGAGGAAAGGTTTAGGAGTATATTCAACCTCTGTGCTCCAATGCGGTTTGGTGGAATCCCATAGCATAATTTCATTGAAATTAGACACATGCATATTTCTTCAAGATGTTTCCTTCACTACCGAACTCGAGAGTCGAGATAGATTATAAACACGAATTAAGCACATGAATGACATGAAAATACAGTGGTGCTAGCTTGGGTTAGAGCCCGCAGTCATCGGTTAAGAATTAAGATATACGCTTGTATTTTTAAGCCTTTTTATTATTAAAAAAATATAATTTTTTCATCCATTCCTTGTGAAAAAAAATGGGTATACCCAAAAGGATCTTTCTTATCTTAATTAACTGTTAACTGCAGCATGCAAGGACAGTGTTCGAGGAGATACTATTTGTGCTTCAATGTGCATGTATTAGATATCTAAGACATTTACAAATAGCATTTAAATATAAATAGCTAATAATTGAATGTGCACGTGGAAATAATAAGTTGTTTTTCAACGGAACTTCTCTATTTACTATTAAATATTCAAGAAGCATGTGGCATATGCATCTCGCCATCGCACTATATTTAATTATTGATAACATTTTTTCGATAAAGCCTTTTTACTTAGACATGTATTTATATTTTTTAATAATGGTTTGGCTAAAAAAATATTCCAATGTTTTATTATTTCAGAGTCTCCAAATCGGGGCACATCACAAGGTACATATATTTATGATAATCTTTTCATTTTTGTTAATTCTTGGTTACAATCGAATTAATCCTAAAAATTATTACCTTAAAAAACACATTAGATTATTACAATGCTTAGTACATAATAATTTACATTAAATTCTTCTATAGTACTACTTCTTCCTAAAAATGGAAGTCGATTTTTTGGCCAGCAAGTTTAAAAGCTTCATTTATATGTAAAAATGTAGAGTTCGATGCCTTTTATAAAGTTCCTTCACCTATTCTAAATGCAGACTAAATTAAAAGTTTTTTAAATATAATTCGTTGAAAATGTCTCTTTGTTTTAGTTTGCCCCTGTTCTAGTGGTAACCTTCTAAGATACATTATTAAAAAATGGAGTACCATTATAAATGGTGGACGATAACGACTCAAGTTAGGAGAAATAAACCTGCCATCTTTATAAGGAATTTTCTAAAATTATTTTCTTATAAGGTTATTTTTCTCAATAGGTCGAGTATTATTTTGTTTGAATATTAAAAAAAAAACTATTTACTCAACTGATGTGATTCAGTTTTCTCTAAATAAATATACTTTTTAATACAAAAAATACATACATGCATGTTTTTTTTGCATGCCTTTTTGTTCGTGTAAGTACTTAGTAGCTGTATCCAGTGTATCTCGATGTATTGGATTCGAATCTAATAACTTTTGAATTATGTAGACTCTTCAAAAACTATTTCTATGTAAAGCAACATTGTACTTGCACGGAGTTAGAATGACGAATTTACAGTCACGTGCCTTGTCGCACAACGTTAAAGATTCGATATGGATTACATTGTTATTGTTATTATATGAAAAAATTACGTAAATCTGTCGCTTTATCTAAAAACTAATTTAATGAGTATAAATAATAAGATTTATAGTCTGATTTTATTGTTATAAAGCTGTAAAGAAACCCGGAAATGCTAAACTATTTTCTGAATTATCAGTTTCTGTTATTAGAAATAAAAAAAAAACGCTTTCCTAGCGCTTTCCTCTATATTGACCTTAATTTGAGTGAAACTGCCAAGGCCATGTCTGGGAAGATGCGGTTCTCACAATTTAACGCGCCATTAACTTGGGGGAAATTACAAATTTCATTTTGATTGCTAAAATAAATGTTGATTACAAAAGTATTTTTTAAGTATCCTTTAAAATGTAATTAAAGGTCTCAAAAAAATATAAAAATATTTAATTTTTGTACAATGTCACTTTTATTCATTTGTAAATATCTGTATTAATATATTTTAATGTATATAAAAGTTCAATTATATTTGTACTAAAGAATGATTCTTATATTACCTTTATACAATTTAAAAACGTAGGAGGAGGTACTACTACAGGTACGTAAAGACTTATAGAACTTAGTTTAAGTATAGCAAAATGGTTTCTATATTACCTGTATATTTCATTGTTTTTGATATTATAAAATATCTGACTCAATAGTAACTTAGATTCGCATAAATATAAATGATAAAATTCTCAAAGGCAATTAATAATTTTCAAGGTTGGTTCTCAATGTCACGGCTCATTTTCCACTTATTAACCATTTTTTTGCTTGTGTTCTATATTGACATGAAATATAATAATATTTATAATAATTGGTATTTTTCAAATCATGTTTATTAGTAATTAAACTTGGGTGTTGCGTAATAATTAATTACGTTACAAATAATATTTGTTTAGTGGGTGAATGTGACGGGTATTGGGTATAGCTAATACGGTAAGCAAATAAGCTATAATTATATATATATGAACATAAATAAGTAGTAAATAACCTTAGTTGCAGATGCGTCAAGAACAAAATGATTTTTAACGGAATTGCATTTTATATTTGCTTACGCGTCTCCATTTTATTATTATTTACTTAAATCAACTCTAGAACTGAAAAATACATCGAGCTGCCTACTTGATATTTTTAATTTTTATTCGTATAAAGTTTATACACATTAAAATGTGTTAACAATAAAGTATAAGTAAGAAATAATTTATACATTTACTTTAAATATTTTAGTTGGTATTAAAGATAATATATAAGGAAATATAAGGAAAATCTGAACTGTGATACCGATACCTATTGCGTAGAATGTAATGGCGGCACTGTGTGTGTTCACACGTCACAGATTGATAACAGAGACAGTTTTATTGTTTCTTAACCTTGCCTGAAATATAAATTGCATAGAGTCAATTTCGTATAATAAAAAAAATATTACTATTTTAATTTCTACATTGAGTCAAAAAATATATTATTTTGTTTAATCGAGACGAAAAACACGAAATTCAAATCTTTGTAAATGTAAAATTTAAATCCTATTATTTTAAAATTGCGTATAAATACAGTATATACGTAAAAATATAAAAAAACTAACTATTCTTCAAAAAAGTATAAAACAGACGCTGTAAGCTGACAATGAACAATTGGGACCTCAAGTTGAAATAATACTGGTATTCTTAATTTATTAAATAATTCGAATTATATTCATTTAGTTAAAATATAATAAATATCTATTGCAACTAAAATTGTCTTACGCAATGAAATAATAAAAGAATAGGAAAAAGAGACAAATGTAAAAGATGTTGCCGCTCGAAGGTTTTCGTTGTTATCACGAGTAACGCAACCTATAATTTCGGTTAGCGCTCAGTTCGCATCATTTGTATACCGGTAACGATACAAGTACATTCGAGGCTTTCTATCAGAATATCGTGTTTTTATTTCTATTTGCAGCAGAGATGTAGCCGATTACCGCATGAGCCGACTAGTGCGGTAGTTTTGTAAAAAAACATCTTTAGAATCAAATTTTCTTATTTTTCTTAGTCAACTGTAACATTAGTTGTAGTATTTGTAGTAGCAGTTATAAATTTCGCAACATCTATGTAATAAAATTTATCAAGTTTTATATGGTAACGTATTGTACACATACTTTTTGTACAAAATCAGCATTGCAAATTAATTGAAATTATGGGGCACCTACTGAGAAGCGCTTATATTCTTGGCACCGGAAAGGATTATGACGGTAAGAATTTATATATTTTATCATAAAATTCTACGAAATCTCATTCCTTTATTATGGATGAAACTCGTGAGGGTTACCACTATACTGCTCAAAGTGAAGATTAATGGCGAAGTATAATCCAACATAATAGGTTTCCTCACTATGTTTTCCATCATCATTAGTACAAAATGAATCTATAAATTATCATTAAAAGCACATAACACCTCAGAGGTACTTGTCTCGATTTGAACTCGTGAACTTTAGTTAAATTAACGCTTTCTTTTCACTAAGAAAAGTCATTTCACGCATACAGAATGATTATGCGATTAGTTACTTTGGTTAAAAAAGAAATTTAGTTTAGAAAATATGATGCAATTTAACTCAGTGTTCTCAAAGTTGTAAGAAACTAGGAAAAGTATATCGTCAATCTTAGTCGATGTACAATCGTTAAAGATATAAAGAGCGACTTAGAACGAGGAAAAGGTTTAAGAATCAACACATACAAATTTAAAATAATACACTATTAGGAGCATTGAAAAGCTCAGAAAGATACCTGGACTAATCATTAGGATAAACTTTTTTCTCGCTCATAATTTAATAATTCACACTTCATAATTTTCTATTAGTATGAGTATTCTTCGTTCATGGCTGCCCCCATAAAGATAAGGAGTGTCAAGCATACTCAGTGGTTGTAGGGCTTTGTGTATACTCGCGTACCAGAGTAGCTTAATTATAAACACAGAATGCTGACTTTTAGATATTGGGGAAGCCCCCTGTATAATCTTTATCAAGTTTCATAATGACATTTTCTAAAAATAAATCTGCTATAACTAATAAGCAAATCTCAATGTCTTAATTTTTCATCATCTCAACAACCGTCAAAAGTAGGATATCTGTATTATATACTGGCTTAATGATTTTACATTACCAATGAAAATAGATGATGTTCACTACTTTCTTTATGAAAAGTATTAAAGCATAAATAAAGTGGACAATCACAATCCATTATTCATAAATCGTTGAGCTAATTATTACATAATAATTATAATACATTATGTAACTACTTCAGAGTGCAAAAATTTTGAAATAAATCTAGTAATTCGCCCACAATCTTCTTGAGCACCGATCACGGTCATTTATTGACATTGCCATTCTTTCCAAAATACAGTTTTTTTTTTGAGATGAGACTCGGGGTACTAATTCTACTACTTTATATCGGTTACGATTCGATTCCGATTCTATTCCGATAAAATAAAAGTCGACTTAATTATATGCTCAACTGAGGGCAATTCTACTCATTTATCTAAACTATCTCACATGACATATATCACACATAAATAATAAATCATCATAACAAAGAATATTTAACAAGTTAGGAACGTCGCCGCCATCATTGAACAACAGTTGTCAAATTTTCTCCCTAAAATATTTTATAAATACGGTATATACCTATTCGTATCCGTATCTATAAAATTGCCGAGGGCCGTGATGGCGCAGGGGGTAGAACGCGTGCATCTTAACCGATGATTACATAAGGATTCAATTATTACATTAATTTTACATACGTAATTTGTGTAATGTAATTCATTTCCTGCATGGAGGTGAAATAAAACATCGTGAGGAAATCTGCATGTGTCTAATTTCAAATAAAATTTTATCACATGTGTAGCCAACAACTCGCATTAAAGCAGGTTGTGAAGCTGGCTCCCAATCGTCTCCTCAAAAGGGAGAGGAGACTAGGCCCAACCGTGGGACATTTACAGGCTAATAAATTTAAGTATTAGCAAAGTCAAAATTTTAAATGTACAAAGTTATTCTTTACCCCCGAATAGATTGATTGACTGTGCGGAGCTGGATGTTGATGTTATAAATACATTTTCCTTCTCGTTTCTTTTAAAATAATTAATGATATTGTTAATATACTTGATACCGTCCTACTTCGTTAAAAGCATCGAAAAAGGTGTTCAAGACAATATTACAAATAACCCGGATGGATGGCAATATGATGTAGCGTTACACTAAAGTAATATGCTGTAAAAATACTTACTACAAAAAAACATATAATACATTACTTTAGAGTAGCACTATATTTGCACTTTAAATATAGTATAGGTAATAAAATAGGTAGTAGTATAGGAGTGTTTGAATTTAACAAAAAATCATTGTTTTTACCTGAGTTACTCCGACTTACATAACTATCTACCAGTGAAAGTTCCGTCAAAATCGGTCCGTCGTCAACAGACAGACATAATTATGTATATAGAATATAGATAACTTTTCTTTTTTAGACTGAAATATCTTTAAGACTTATTTGCCGATTATGTAGTTTGTGTTACAATTATTTTACATAATAATATTCTTATAACAGTTGCAGTTGCGTTGCATGCGTAAATAAAAAAAAAATCGATTCAATTTTTGAAGTTAATGATCTTTTACAGTAAGATGGCAATATAGTAATTGAGTATCAATATTAGTTAGTTGTCTAACTCCCTTAATCTGCTGTGAAGATGAGCCTGCGAGGGATGATTAATGAGGGTTCCACTAAAGTTAAGAGTGACTAAAGTGATTCCTAAAACACAGTAGTACCGGTTACATAAAAAAATCGTTATTATTTACTTTTAGTTCGATGTTACTTCGTCGATGTATATAAAATATAATTTCTTTTTATTTGAATGTGTAGTAGTATCAAAGTATTGCTTATATCGTCATAATTATTTGTTTTATGTCCGCTTTCAAAAGTAATAAAGTATCTTCAGCAAACAATACAATATCATAAGAACCTTATTATGGAAAAATCATTGAAATATCTATACCACACACACAGATCTAGGGATTTTAGATATGCCGATTTCTTGCACACAATACCACATTATTCTTATTGTAGAATCTGTTATATTTTAAATGTTACGTGAACCAAAAACCTTCAAAAAAAATATTTTCCATCATTCTCCATGAAAATGAAAAAAAAATTAAATTTTGAGCAAAATGTGGCCACAGAGATTGCCTTCCAATTCATCGCTTCATTAAGTCAATGATGCTAGTTTCGACGGCAATTTGTGATTTCTCTTTGAATGTTTTTGGTTAAAACGATGGAAAATATAAATATCCTCCAAAGAAGTAAGACCTCGGCCTTCCTGAGTGTAGTCGGCCTATTACCAGTTTCCTAGTATTTAATTATTTTATTTATGTGATTATTGATTGATGAAAAAGAGTAACTACAATTTTATCCTTTTCCTGTTGATTTCTCGGTAGAATGTAATAAAAACTATTTACAAGAACCTTCTTCATAATATTTTTTATTAGATTTAGTAATAAGATATTAAAAATCTAAATTATTAAGAAGTATGTAACACAAGTTTTTTACAAGCGGTTTAAAATCTTGGAAAGATTATATCTAATTCATACATAGTCCATATCATTTAATTTTAATTAAATACTGAATATTAATTTTCGAGTGTTAAATAAACATACTTCCTTAAAAAAATTGGTTTATTAGTATATTAATATCAGTGGAATAGTTGTTTCATAAATATTCCAAATATTTCTTTAGAGTTTAATATCAAACAATGACTTTTGTATTCGTTTTTCGTATGTACTTAAAGCTGAATTTTCCATTGTAATGTTATCATGATAACAATATTTAAATTGACAAACAGTTTTATATCGTCGCAGCCATAAAACATGAACAAATAATGTATTTATAAAAGCTATTGTTTTATTTCAATATTTAATAAAGAGGTACGAATGGGTTTTCTCTCTAATAGTATGGTACGAATGGAAAAAGTAAGTTAAGTTAAATTTGTACTAATATAATTAAAATATCATTAAGAAACATTTTCTTCTAAAGCGGTTTATTAGCCTATGTAACCACGAGACAGGCACTAAGAGTTCTTATTCGGATTTTAATTATTATAACTACTTTTAAAAAATCTTATTAGCTCCTACAGGCGCATTGGTCATATAAGGAATGGCTAATACTTCTTACAGTTAATGTGGTTACTACCAGACTGCCCATGTGCTCGTCTGCTTATCTATACTCACTATATATTTTTTTATAATTTATTAAATTGGTCATGTGTTTTCATATATAGTAACTAACGAGAAAATACTCATGCTATTTAAATAAGGAAACTACTTAGCAAAATTATTTATAGGTGTTATAGTTTGTGAGATATCGTAATTATTTAATGACTGGCATTTCGCTTTTATATATAGATACTTTTTACTATTTTTTATTGTCCATGCAGTCAAGATTTACACAGTAATTGATTTTAATTTAAATTTGTATATATTTAAGGACTTCATATTAATAATTCTTATGTAAATAAAATCATTACTTCTTCTAATAAAATCGAGCCCGTATATTTATATACGTCATATATGTGTAACCATAATATGGCACCTTGTCTGTCAGTCTAAGCTAACGGTTGTGACATACCGATGTGTGACGATACAATAAAATGTGATAATTGTTTACTCGTATTTACCGCCCTTCTTATCGTATCCTACTAGGAAGTGACGATGCTTTGTTAGGACTGCAATTAAACGGTAGCAATGCCTCCCGCATGCACTTAAGAAATATTGTTTTTAATGAACATTTTTCTTTAAATGTCTACAAATTAACGCTTATGTTCTTTACTACGTACTGTAATGTTCTTTTATCGTCTCGGTAAACGTTTGTACGACAAAAATAATGTATAATATAAATATCTAGCTATAAACTTACCCTGTATGGCTAAAGCATTTTGACAAATATTATAACGATTATATAGGGTTATTATATATTCGACGTATTCCCCTAAGTGGGTGGTAGGGGTGACTTTTTACCATTTTTGAGTTATGACGTTTTGTAGATTTTTTACAACTTATTTAGTCAAAAATGCAACTTCAAAAATTGATTTAAATAAAAGTATCATTAAAAATTTATAGTTCTTTTGATTTATTAAAACGAATAAACACAAATTTAATGGATGGAAAACGATAATTTTTCAATACGTTTTGACTTTTTTTCTCAAAAATACCTTAAAATAAAAATAAAAAACATTATGAAACTTGCCCTGCAGTTTATTTTAAAAACATAACCGGAGCTTTTCAAAAATGTATAAAAACTAGGAAATTATTTCAAAGCAACAGAAATAAAATGACTAGAAAGGACGCTGGTGGAAATTCGTATTCGAGTATGAACGAATTCGTATTAAAGGTCGCTCTTTAAAATTTCCACAAAATTAATTTTAAAAAAGCCTATATATGTATGTATATACTAATTTATTTACTTAATACAAGTTTAGATACATAAGCAATTTAATAGCTAAGTTATAAGCTTATAAGTTAAGACATTTTCTAATACAGCCTAATTAAGTATTAATAATCGAATCCGAGAAACTCTGTAACAGAGCACAGTACACACAGCACGTGTGCAGTGCAGGATTAAGCAGGATTCCCTTACCGTTATCCTCACGAAGATATCCCTGAAAGAAGATTTATTTTTTGTAAATTATTGCTTAATGCTTCAGGAGTCACCTTATTATTTTGCTCATATTAGGCCAATTATTTAAACATAAGTAGTAAAAACACAGCCTCGAATTGTCCCACTGCTAGGGTAAGGCCTCCTCTCTTACTTGAAAATGAACAAAGCTTGAAACCCAAGGAAGTCATTAAGCGACATTTTAAGCCTAATACCTGACGAGCGATCCCTATATCGCGAGCGAAGCTGTGAGAGACAACTAGTATTGATATAAACATATAAAATAAATTAAACGACTGCATAGGCGTATACCGACATTTTAATAGATTTGATTGTAAAAATTTGATTTCATTAAATACATTTGCAAAATAACTATCACATAATACGAGGTATAGGTAGGGGATAAGTATAGTGATCAAAAGCAAAAACGAGTAACGTGTGCTTTACTTTAATTAATCTACTTCGATATGAAATGCGTTTTATATATACACTAGGTATTTGTGGTATAGATTGATATGATGGGATATATTTCAATAATACTGGATGCAGTTCTATTTACTTTTTGATTTAATCAATAAGTGTATTTATACTATTTCCGCATATTTTCAGTAGGTTTTTTTTCTAATTACTAGTAGTCGCTCGCAGCTTTGCTCGTGTTTTATGGTGTTGGTTGTCATGTGTTAGGAAAAAAAGATATCCTATGTCCTTTCTTGGAGTTATAGTTTGCTTCATACTAAATTTCATCAAATTCGGTCCAGCGGTTTGACAGAGAGAGTTACTTTCACATTTATCATATGAATATAGATTTCGGTTAATAAATAAATCATGAAAATATAATTTTATTTTTGTTATATAGTTAAAAATCTCGTAGCGCCTAAACAAGGTTGAACAAATTGCCTAAATTGATTAGACTGGTTAAATATTTGTCTGTAGTTTAACTGAAATGCGACCTGTTTACGACCTTATTAAGTATATGAACGTTGGATTAAACACATAAATACTATTATGCCATAAAATTTTGTTTATTACATTCACGTAACTCGTAACGTTTATGTATGAGTATGTAATTAAAAAATATATTACATATTAGAAGGACTACTGTTGTTTACGCTTTTTTGGGGATGTTATAGAAACTTTTTAGAGGCATTTGTCATAGGCCGATCCTATTTGATTTTACTTTTCAGTAGTTTCCTGTAGTTTTGAGGTCATTAAGAAGTGGATTAAGTTGACAAAGTTCATCCATTATTTATAATTTTTCAAAGACCCCTCTGCTGTAATTAATCTCAAGAAGCTGTAACGAACAATGTATGCATAGGTCACTGAAACACATTTGACTCATTTTGCATTTGCCTGCCTCTCATGTATATAATTGTTGTGTTAGTTACTGTTATTTTTATTCAGTTAGTTCGATATCTACTTTCCGTACTTTTTTATTTCATAGTTATGACGAAAATGAATACGTAACATTTTAATATCATATCATTTTTTAATTTCAAAACACACTCGTTGTCATCCATGACTTCGTTTGTGATTAGTGGTTGGTTTAAGCTTTAAACTTTAACGTATAAAGAGCCTACGCCCTACGTGCTTCCTTGGCCCCACCGACTTAGTTCTGAGGTGCGATCTCATAGGAGAAACCCTCAGGACGGACTTAAAATTTAAATTCGAGCCCCGCGCTCAACCTCAGGGCAGGGGACATTAGATCTCGCCTGAAAGTCCGGTGACACTGTAAAGGCCAGTAGGGCCAACAGCAACACTTCACACAAAAAATAGTGCTTCCTTGGGGCAGCTTGCTTCATAGTAAATTTCATCGAATTCGGCTTCTGTGGTTGGGCTGCGAAAGAGTAACAGATAAATAGACAACGTAAAATGCAAAGAAATAAAAAATGTGCAGTATTATTATTAAAAATATTGCTCATATTAGGCCAATTATTTAAACATAAGTAGTAAAAGCAGCCTGGAAATATCCCACTGCTAGGGAAAGATCTACTTTCTATTTGGGGAGAAGGACTTATTCCACCTTTAATAGATACATGTTGCAGAAATCTCACATATTCTGAGCAAGAGATAAATTATAAACAGGGATTTATAACATCAGAAATAAGTGATACTGGTGGTGGCTTGAACCCGTAATTAGCGGTAAAGATTCGCTTGCTCTAACCATTGGTCCATCAAGATATCAAAGAACGCTTTTAATGTGTTGGGTTTCCCACCATTATTTATTTTAATTTTCCGCATTTGTTAAGTCAATGATAACTCCAAAGTGACGGTTCTTCACAGAAGACCAGATTCCAAAGCATCCTTATGACAATAGATAAATGTAGAAAAGGAGGATTGCTATAGCACTTTCCTAAATTGTTTCTTTTAGTTTTATTCGAATTTAACTTTTGTTTAAGTCTTAATGTTTTCTTTTATTTATTTATTTTTATAAATAAATTTGAAAAAAGAACATTACAAGACGAACAAAAGTCATAATATCGTAAGTGTGACTATATTTTTAAAGTGTTCATGTACTAAGGAGACATGAGTTATATATATCTATGTTATATACCTATTTTTCACACGTCACATTATTTATTCTAATATACGTGAGTGTATTATGTTTGCAGAATAGCTTAATGTGATTGACGCATATAATGACTTATCATCTTGCAAATGTAAGTCACTTGCAAATATAGCAATCTTTCTATTGTAAATTTCGCTTATCATGTTTTCGAAATTAAGGAGGTTATATATGTTTTTAATTAACTACCTTGACAAGAAAAAATAATAATCCCTATAAACTAAACATTCTTTATTACTTCTAATTAACATACATAGTTTGTCCTCATTCTAATGATTTATAATAACACGATCGTTTGGTTGTTCGTTCGTAACCTTGTTAAAATTGAGATAATGCTCATTTAAACCATAGAAATATATTTGGATTGATAGATAGCTAATGTGTTACTACGTAAAATATTTCATGTTAATAAATAATTATATTTTATGACATATATGCAAATTATATAAGTGGATATAATATAAATGATATAAATAATAAAAATATTTACAAAGATTTCTCAAAATCACTGTTAAATAGAATTCTGTAGTCATAATAACTTTATAAAATATTGGATTTATTTCAAAGTAGGAAACCACGGTGTTTAAAATAAGTTTATCATGTAGTCTACGAAGATATAGAAGATACGATACCAAAAAATGTAATACGTGACTTATTAATAAGAACTAAGTATTAGCATCCACAGTAACATGTGTAAAAAATTTTTATCAGGCGCATCGTTCTGTTTGACGAAGGCTTAACGTTAAGTGTGCTATAATGTACAAATGAAAATTAACAGTCAGTGTTTCGGAAACATTCACGCGACCGTGCCTGCTCCGCTTATATTTGACAATAGTTTTTGTATAATGAGTAATTAGATATTAAATAAATATCATAAAAGACAATATGTACGGGTGGTTTAGTAATACCGGCGTGAGTACCTATTATTGTTTATTTAATAAATGTTTACACGATCTTAGATGTTCTCGTTTGTAGATAAGATTGACGGTGATATTAGGAAGTTTTTTATTTTTATTTATTAACAATAGTGTAATGCAATTATGATTTTTTTTTTCAATATTGATTGCTTTATAAAAATGAATATTACCTAATTATTATACTTCTGTCTTCAACTAAAAACATATCGGTAACTTTTGGTGTAATTATAGGTTATAAATGCCGGGATGTTATGGATGTGTCAATTTGGATCTGGATATAGATACGAATATCTGAATAATGTTTAACCGGTGTGAGACATGGTTATGGAAACGAAATCATTCGAATCAATTCGATTTATAACAAAATATATATTTGTCTTTATTTGTTTATAAAACAATGTATAAATATAATTAAAAATATATAGATTGCCTTTAAGATTATCACCAATTACATCCCAGATATACATATACAGAATATATCCGTTATTTATACATAAATTTATTTGACTTAGTTAGGGTCTGGAAGCCTAAGTCCAAAAGATTAAAGGCCTCAGCATATTTTCCATTTTTTTAACTTTTTTAAATTATGTAGTAGGTAGGGAGATAGTAAAATATAATAATTATATTTGTAATTTACAATACTATTATAAAATTACTAATGGCATGTTGGAATTGCCTGTTTTTTTTAACTAGCTACTGTGATGCTCCTCTCTTGCGGTGGCCCTAATGCCTTTCCTAAATTAGGCTTTGTTTATAAGCAATTTTAATATATATTAGTTTATAATATTCTTAATTCGTAACAAACATCTTTCAATTATTTTTTTGAAATCGTTAAGGTTAGGTTATTTTAATCATCTTAAAAATCAACTTGAAATTTAGCAACGTTATTATAGTGGTATATTTTACCCTTATTTTATCATTAATTATTACAATATTTACAATAAACAGTAGGTAATTGTATTTGTGATGTTGTTAATACTAAAAAATAAGTCCATAACAAGTGTCGTCCTTAAATTATTATTATCATACCGTGTTTGTTTAATAAAATATTCAAATACCCTCTTTCTCACAAAAAGTAGACAAACGCGTAATAAGTTGTAAAAGTTAAGGTAGACACATTCAATCATAATATAATATAAATAAATCGATGCGCTGACATGAAAGTATAGATAAAATATCTGCTGTTTTATCAAGATTATCATTTAACATCCTTGTTTTCTCTTATATAATTTGCTAATATAATATACATAATACAATATTAAAGTAGATAGATATCATTATTTTTCTCATGTTCTCATGCCGTCAATTTGGGGCCCTCGAATTATGATTTTAGAACGAAGAATTAAGTTAATACAGACTTTTAGAACAGGCTGCCTGCATTACGTCAAACTCCATTCGAAGTGATTTAACTTATAGCAGGTTTTCAGTTAACGTTAAGGTGACTGACAAATTTTAATGATCGGTTATATTCATTGGTTCACTTAGAAAATGTCTAACTTAATCATTTAGATGGCTCTGTTCTTAAAATATTGCCAGGTCGAGTTAGTCTCAGACAGGCAGCAGGCTAAAAAACTTGTCAATTTTTTTTATCGTGCAGCTTACACTGCAACGAAAATAAATATGAACAATACCTATTAGGGATAGGGTACAAATAGATAAACGTATAATATATATAATTTGATTTTAATAATAAAAACTAAAACCCTACCTGCCTTAAAATACAAGGAAGTTCTTAGTAGAACTAGTGACGTATATTATTGAACAACTACTATTCAATATTTTACTACGATTGAATTATATATCAATATGAAATGTGTGAATATCTAAAATAAATACAGGAAACAGATAATAAATTTTGATCAATTTTCAAATTGCGTCACTCACGAGTTTATTTAATGTCTCAATGTTACGACGAAGAACTTATTCACATACCTATATCTAATAATAATCATCAATCAATAGCCCTGTGTCTTGTTTTTAACGTAATTAAGTTGAAGAGAGAGGTTATGTAAGCATTCAATGAATTAAAACCTTTAAACACAACGTTAAACTTGAACCTAGCACATAATTAATTATTTTTTAATTTATAATTTGCTCTGTGTGTTTATATAACAGAAATATTTTCAAACGGTTAGACCGTACACACATATACATGCCAACATACACATGCGATCGGGTAATAAAAAAAATCTTATTACACCCGGACAAAGTCGGGATAGGCTGCTAGTATTTTATATTATTACTCTCAGGGACCATAAATTTTAGTGTTTTGTTATTACTATTAAGTTTATATGTCGTGCTTAACTGTTCCCTATATACGTGATTATTATGACAGAGATTTACGGCCCTTACCCATATATTATAGTCTTCCGGCGTACTGACATACATATTAGAACTAATCAAATAATTTCTATTTAGGCTTATATCTAATTTCACATATCACAACTGTAGAATAAATAAGGAAAGAAAAGAAAAAGATCGTTTCAAGACGTATGTTTTTCGTTTCTTTGTCGAAGCGCCTGATATTGTTTGCAGGCAGTTGTTCACACAACGTTGATAAAACATTTTAGGAACTTCAGACTGAGGACTGTGGAGCAATAACATTCGTTCACACAACACGGCTGTGAACACAACATTCGACTCGTATTCATATATCAGTGGCAATGTCAACTTCTATTGGAGCCGAGATTCAACTGTAAAGTGTCATTCGCGTCAGTTTATCTTGTTTGTGACATGTTGTTGTATTAAAAACGTATCGTATCGATTGAACGCGAATCGTAACGTGGTGTTCGAATTATTTTGTGCGAAAGAACCTCTAGTGACGAGCGCGTGTGACTGTTCTAAATGGTCAAGTGTTGGTGATGGAGTTTCAGTATTATGGAAACTTCGATCGACAGTCTCGTAGGCAGCACGATCAGCCGTGGTGGGATGAGGAAGACAACCTTACTGACAGACGGCTCAATGGTAAGGCTTGACCTCTCTGTTTACTTTGATATGACTCCGCCGGTCAAGTTCAAGAATTATATTTCAATTTACTTAATAATTAAAAGTATGCTGTTATTTTATTCATTTACAAACATTGAAAACATAATTCTTTGTTCGCTATTTGGTTTTTATCTCGTCATTCACGTGGATTAAAGTGTGAATTTATAAAAAGTTAAAAGTGAATTATTTTTGGTTATTTAATAAAACATTCAACATTTTGAACTTTGGTCAAACAAGTTCTAACGTAATGTGTTTTACACTAAACACTCAATAAATGCTTCTTTTTAAAACAATTAAAAAGCAAACATTTTAAAAGTTCATTTACATAATAAATAGTGATACTTATATCATGATAACATGGAGTGTTACTGATAACAGAATCTGTGATCTCGACACTTAAGGCGTCGTTAAAATAAACTAATAATAAAGAGTAGGTCCCTATATGTCTGTCTAGACGTGCACCAGGATGTATCGATTTGTAGGAGATAATTTTAGAAAGCAGGCAAAGGCTGCTTCCTAAAAGGCTCAGATGTCTGCAATGTTGAGACTATTGTACTTATTATATTATTTTATTCATTAATTTCATACAAAATTTGTCATTTATATTTAATAATGATATATTGGGGCTTTGCATTTATTCAACACTGTAATGTGACGGTTCGAAAGTGCTATTATGAGCCTACTTAAATAAAGATTATTTTGGTTTTGATTTTGATATACTTCAATAAAATATGTTTTTGTTTACTTCGACTAATGTTGTAGATAGGTAATGGTAAGAAACTGAAAACAACGTTTCCATTGTATGAAACGGTGACATATTTGCATGTGTACTTTCACGAACAGCCAAGAGCTACATCTTGCATAAAATAATTCAGATTCAGATGTCACGATAGTATAATGTATTGTTAGCTTATCTATTGAAATCCAGGAAAAGAATATTTCCGACATTTTAAAACTCCTGTCTAGATATCTCTGTACCTAATTATGTATCTACCTATATTCCTATACGATTTTAAACACACCCGGCATAATTCTTTACAAATTTATTGAGTAGTTTAATAAGTAGTTTCTATTTAATTTGAATTGATTTTGAATAATTATTTAATATTTTCAAAATTGATTTTAACTAGTTATTTATTCACATTACTTTATATTTTTTATAAATTTATATCGATAATCGTCTTGCGTCTCTTATACGCCTTACGATATGAGATATTTTATCTAGATTAGTCTGCACTATAGTCAGCATAGGAAATAAGCAAACAAGGCATTGTTTGATAAAGAGAGACACACTTTCTTTATTTTTAGACTTTAAATCTTTATACAGAGCACGTAAAAAATGTTATCAACATATTTTTAGTTTATGTGTCCTATCATATTACAGATATTACCGGCTATTGATTGATTGATTACATAAAAAAAAGTATTTTTTCATTTTTATACTTTTAGTTATGAATTCTTTAATCGTAGTAGGAAGTGTGATATAAGCCTTTAATTTCGGATCAGGTTAGATTAAAAAAATTATAGTTTTTAACACAAATGACGAAAGCGAAACGAATGTATGTACAGTCGGGGTAAGAAAAGGTTCGTCACCTTAAGATCTATTTTATAATATAGCGATAATCTGCTTTACCGATCGAGAATGACATATTGCGTCGCAATGATTTGATGTTTAGATTCAAAAGGTACTAAAAGTTTAAGACTTGATAAAGGAATTGATTTGAAAACTGACGAAGATTTTCTTACTCTGACTGTACATACCGGATAACACAAATGAATCTTATTAATAACTAGCTAACGCCCGCATGCAATACAATGCCTTCGACTATTATTCGAACCGACTTGCGCGCTACCTCTTGTACGTTGATGATACTATGCCAGAAATCTTAAAGCTAGTGCCAACAACAGCTGTACAAAGATTCAACTTAATCGGATAAACGATGTGTGAATGAATACGAATATATTCTTTTTCATAGACTTTTATTAGCTTCCTTGAACTATGTATGTATGGAATCTTTAAAACGTCAGATTAAATTGAAACTTTGCAAACTAATCAAGTCAGACTGATTCAATAATGTAATAGGTATGTCCCAGCGTCCTGACCTAGATTTTACATTACAAAAATAAAAATGATTGGAATTAAATATTGCCCAAGTACTGTCCTCTTAGTTTCCACATATGTTATATTTTATTAGACATTTTAAACTATAATATTACTTATACATATAAGAAGACAAGAAGACACGTCTAAAATAAGAATCTGTAGGAACTGCAAAGCGCAACTACTTATACTTAAAATTATAATGTACATATATAGTATACGTATACTTAAACCCTCTCCAAAAAGTGCTTCATCTTGTGGTATAACTATACTGGTTCAATTGTTCTACTAACAAAATGTGTCTCATAATTGTTTAGTATACATAAATGCACTTTGAATTCTGATATGTGTAAAATAGAGTAGTTTGAATATCGATCTACTGCTGGCTGTGAGATACAGAAGCAATTGAGTAAAAGCAATTCAGGTCATTGAACAGTGAGGCACTAGACGTTCAGTATTACTCTCTATCACTGAACCTTGATGATGGATTCTTTTCCTGAGCTGCGTATATTTAACCTTTTATCCATTCGCTTGATTGCATGTCGTGATACTATAAAACCATTGCGATTGTTACGGATATTAGAAACGTTATATTAAGCTTATTTAAATTGTAATAGTTCCATTGTATTATTTCAAATGTTATGATGGCATACTCAGTTTCGGTATTTCGGGATGAGTAAAGAGTCTGGTTGCATATTTGGTCTCAGCTTGCCTATCCTCTTATTACCGTCATAACACCGTCTAAACATTTAGTAAAATAAAGATTTCAATTTAACAAAAACGTTATTCTTGTAGCCTAAGTTACTCCTCATAACATCAGCTTACAAGTGAGAGTCCCGTCGAAATCGCTCCAGCCGTTCCAGAGATTAGTCGGAAAAAACAGACAGACAGACAAACAAAAAATAGCAAAAAATAATAAATAAATGCATATGGCATTTAGTATGAAGCAGATATTTTAATATTACAGACAGACAATTCGATTTTATATACGTATAGATAGATATATACTTTTCTTCTGTCTTGTATTTACTAATACCGGCTATTACTAGGTTTCTGCCTTCCGACTAATCTTACTCCACATTACACGGTCTTTAGCTTCATGTACATATAAGTCTATTGCCTCTCATGTACTGTTTTAAGACATTATCCATCGCTTCCTTGGGCGCTTAGGAGGCCTACTTCCAGGTACAAGGTTCAAATCGATACAATATAATAAATACTATTATAATATTGTAAAAATAAATTCTTGAAACGGCACGAATAATCTTCAAGTTGAAATATATATAGGATTTTATATGTGTTATTATTAGCGAATAAGTTTTTTATTAGAAAAATATATTTCTTCTTCAATGTAAGCAAACAGCTGTAGACCGTAACACCGCCGTTTTAATTGAATCCTTTGCTCAAACGGAGAATTCAATTTCAATCGGACCGGCCACGACAGATCCATCTACGTGTTTTATTCTAATAATGAAAATGTCAGATTGAGGTTAGTCTTTCATTCCGATGTTTATATGATGAAATGGCTGAGGATTGATTCAGTAAGAATAGAGTATTAATTAAATGTAATAAACATAAATAAATAATAAGTGATACTTCACAACACGCACATAGTTTTTTTTAATTTAAATATACGTAATTATATGTTGTGATCTGTGCAATTTCTACCTTGTTTTTCAATTATTTAAAAAATTACAAGTTTACAAACAACTTTAAAAAAACAGCCACTGTCCAGGCCGGATGTAACATTCGCTGGGTACCACCAAATAGCTCGTTTGCTTTACACATTTCTAAATAAACAATGAGACTACTTGAAATTAAAAAAAAGTCTAATTCCGTGTTAATTTTTTCGTTTTTTTGGTAGCGATAGTTGTCCTAAAGCGATAAAATATAACCACTCAAACGCACAAATAAATAACAACTTTAAAGCAAAACATTTTCTGGTAACGATGTTTTTTTTGTAAAATTGCCACTTTATTAACACATAATTGTCTGAAGATAATTTGAAAGAATTATTATTGATGGAAAATCACAAATAAAGCAGCGATTCGTATTTACTAATGAGCTGTAATTATAGAGCATTTAGCTCTTCTAGACTTCTACAGAACAATAACGCAAGTTTTCCTTTTCTTGAATATCTTACTCGTATTACATTATCATAATAATGTGTTTATTTGTGAATGATTTCGGGCACATAAGCCGATAGATCCAAAAGAACCCAAAGATTAATGCAAAACCCCCCGTTTACCTCAGTCCCTGACGTGGTAATTTTAACTCAACCCATATTTATTTATAAAAACATAATTATTCTAATTAAACTTGATAGTAAATAGAGTCCACGAAATATGCACAAATTCATACGGATTTAGATTTATAATTAGAAAATAGGTACCTGTATATAAGGTTTTTCAATATTTTAACATTAACATACTTGTCATGATTTTGTAAGTATTTTTATTAATAGGAAATAAACTATTGTAATAATGGTATCTACTAATATTCTATAAATAAACTGTTGTGAACTTTACAACTTAGATGAAATAACTTCCTATTTACGATGTTAAAGTTTTTTTTTTATCATATTCGTCCTGACATTATTATATTTATTGACTTTGTGTTAACATGAAATATTTTTTGTTATAGGTAAGTGTGTCGACATCGTCTTGTACCATCGAGCCACATATTTCTGTGTCTCACCAGTATGTTTCCCAAATCGGTACGTCAGTTAAATAATTTTAAACAAATAGACACACAATAAATATACATTGTTACCTTTCTGGTGGTGAGGGGTAAAGAAACAATATTCGGTTATAAAATTTTTAATGCACAGTAACATAGTATTATAAACAACCAATTACTTAATTTACTAGATACTTATGTTACTTCTTATAATGACTATTATATAAAATTATGCCAGCTAGACTCAGCGTGGGTCACTTGGGATAAAAGGCAAGTTTGAAAATTCAATATTAACTAAACCAAAATTTAAGTTTGAAAATTAGGCGCCACTGACGAATAAATTAATTGATGTGGTTTGAACGAATACACCGTTCGCCAGACCGGTGTAAACGCAATTTATAATATAATTGAAAGAGGGTACATCACCAAAGTTTCCAGCTACACGTGGATACCGACAACAGCTTAGGGAACAGGCCTGCCGTCCTTGGAGTTGCACCAGCCGCAATCTGGGCACACTCAACCAGGAACCTGGAGCTGTTCACTCTTAATATTTCCATTCAAGAAGTCCATGTGGTGGGTAAATCCGATTAAAAAAAAAAAACCTCCTGTAATACGAAATATACAGGTTCAATAAGTTAAGCAAATAAGCAAATGATAAATACCTTTAACGAGAGATGTAAGCACGAATTTACCTTCTGGAGGTTCAAAGTCCTGCTTACACAAATTGACGATCTCAACTCCGGAGAACCATTTCAAAGGGTCACTGGAAACCACAATTTACACATGACTACGACTTTTCGAATTGTAAACCAATGCATTTAATCAAAAACAAGAATTAAAGACTTACAATTTCTTACGAGTCGGTAAACATGATATAAAGTTCTGTCAAACTTCAAAACTTCATTGTTAATATAAATTCTGAAAAGATAACTGCTATTAAAGCACTGAATACTAAACAACCACAAATTAAGAAACTCAATTATTAAGACAACTCACCGATATATTCAGTATATCGAATTAGAATTTGGATTCGGTGTAAAGCCGATAATTCCAAAATTCAAAAAGAACGAAATCGAAAGTTCACGAACCTTTGAAAGGTTAGCGAGTGTGACCAGTATCACTACCAAAATACCCTTAATGAAAAAGGAATTATATCCATAATTAAATCAGGGAAATAATTTTGGAATAATTATTAAAATTAAGAAAAGTCAAAAATGAGGCAAAGTAAATTTATCATAACTAGACTCCGACACCTACATCGAAGAACTAACCTTTAAACTGGAAGACAGCCATTAAATTAATCTGAAACGATGTGAAATGACCTCTAATCAAATTCAACAAACGAATTAGATGATTAAAATCTTATTTTAATAATTGTTTTAATGCACCTTTAAAATAAATGAAATTTATTTTATTAATTAAAATTTTAGAAAATGCCAAGTCGAAGCGTTATACTAGCAACACCGACATAAATTAAGTGGGAAATGGGTCAATGGCACGGAATTTAGCGAATTGACACTTTTTTGACGTTTTATATAATTATAAAAAAAAGTTAAAATTATGAAAATAATTTTTAATGTAACAGTACCTCCCCTCCCGGAAGAATTTTGCGAGGATAAACGAGAAAAATTCGAGCTGGCCCTCCAGCTCAAAACCTCGAACAACACAAATCATTAATTTAAATAACATTTCAAATGTGAAATATAAAATGACGAAAAAAAAGTGGAAAATCCAACTTAAGAAAACGACTACAACTCAATTATTCGGCTACAACCAAATAAAACAAACAGAGCTCCCACAATATGTGCAGGACAAACTCCACCAAAGCTTAAGCTCAACAAAAGCTTCGCTGCATGCATAACCAGACGCATGAACAAAACCAATATCTGCCCTAACACAGATAATATAAAAATAATGCTTCTCATAAGCAATCTTAAAAAATTACTAGTAGTCTATGCCACTAAATAGAGAATATAATTAACCTCTATAAAATAGTATCACGACACCAAAATTCGCGAAAATAATATGACTAATTAACTATTCGAACCCACGAGAAGTTAACAGTCTAAACCTTAACACACTACACAAAAAAAATATACAAACCAACAGACATAACAAACCTTAATAAAACCAACCGTCAGGACTGATGGTACTCACACATAAGACTCTCTACTGACCAGACGAACAACAACACTTGTTAGGTAATATGGGATGGGAAAGGAATATTAGGAAACCAAACAGATACCACGCAAACACAGAAGTGGACACTGGAAGGTGACAAAATGTCAGGGAATAGTTTTAAGGCTTATTTTTACAGAGTCACAAACCGCTCTGAGTCGTAAGGCTTATTTTTACAGAGTTACAATCCGCTCTGAGTATTAAGGCTTATTTAAGGGAGTTACCAACCGCTCCATAAGGATTTTAGGATGAGGAAAAGGAATAAAATGATGCCAAACAGATACAACACCATCACAAAGTTGATACTGGACGGTCACCAAACGGGAAGGAATAGTTTTAAGGCTTATTTTGACAGAGTTACAATCCGCTCTGAGTCGTAAGGCTTATTTTTACAGAGTTACAATCCGCTCTGAGTATTAGGGCTTATTTAAGGAGTTACCAACCGCTCCATAAGGATTTTAGGGTGAGGAAAAGGAATAAAAGGATGCCAAACAGATACAACACTATCACAAAGTTGATACTGGACGGTCACCAAACGTGAAGGAATAGTTTTAAGGCTTATTTTTACAGAGTTACAATCCGCTCTGAGTCGTAAGGCTTATTTTTACAGAGTTACAATCCGCTCTGAGTATTAAGGCTTATTTAAGGAGTTACCAACCGCTCCATAAGGATAATAGGATGAGGAAAAGGGATAAAAGGATACCTAACGAACACAAACGAAACCTAAAGACACTGCTATCCATACCATAATAAACCAACTGTCAGGACTGATGTTTCATACCTCTCCTCTCTGCTGTCCGGACGTTCACTTTGCAATACCTAACGACACTATCATACCTTAATAAACCAACTGTCAGGACTGATGTTTCACACCTCTCCTCTCTGCTGTCCGGACGTTCACAAGACAAGCAATAATAACGTTGCTTAATGGGTGCCGTATCACCCGTATCGATCGAATGTGTTATAACATCCGTTCGACCTAAGTCCTTCCTTTCGAAGGAAACCTCCTCAAATTTACCAAACACCTCCTTCGCAATTACGCTTTGCGAAGAAGATAAATCCTCAAGGGGATGTAAGGGGATGTAAGAACTTCACTCCCGAAACTACATTCGTTTCGGATGAATCAAAGCTTACATCAAAAAAAATAAAAAAAAGTAAGTTTGGTGCTAAACCAAACCTACACCAAAAATTAACCCCAAAAATTAAGGGTGTTGTCACACTAGGGACAACATAAAATTTGATTACTTTAGTCTTAGACTTCAGCGTAACCGGTAAAAATAAATAACCTGACACACGGGATCGTGCATCATTAGCCGTAGCTATATAAGAAATATCAGATGTGTCATACATCTGAACACCCTGACCGACAAAATATTGACCTAAATTTGACCCTAAGATAGATATAGATGAACAGGAATCTAATAAACCACAAAACTGTTCATCAAAAATAGAAACCGACAAATACGGACGAATGTCATCCGGAGGACGCTGCATAGCCGCTACACTATGAGTAAAGAAAAGTGAGATTCGTTTTAAATACTTCCGCCAATCGTCCGGATCAAAGTTAGCGGAACGACTTGACGGAAGGCTTATCCGTTTTATGGATCAGCTGACTTACAATTAAGACAGGACTTAACGGTGATGCCCTTAGTACCACAACGAAAACAGACTATATCCTTAGACTTACAAGTACCCAAATCATGTCCCTTAACCCTACAACGAAAACAAAACAAACCAGGTTTACTCTTGCCGCGAATCATCTCGACTTTAAAAGATTTACTATATTTGAAACCTAAATCAGGAGCTAAAGTATCAGCATCAATCTTTGGTGGATCCCTAAAATCTTTTAATTGTTTAAAAGTAAATTCCAAAATTTTACATTTATCCCGAAGTTGCTGCAAGTTATTAATATTCTCCAGCGCTAGCGCTTGCGTAAAACATGGACGTAGGTTTTTACGTGTAATCTTTAATTTATCCCTTTCTGGCAGTGAATATGAAAGTCTCGAAAAATAATTAATCATAACCGCAATAAAAATTAAACAAGATTCTGACTGACCCTGAGTTCGACGACGAATCTCAGATAACAGCTGCTCATCATAGTCCAAAGGTGAAAAATCTTCAATCAGCCTCTTCTTTAAACTCTGCCAGTCTGCGACTTCCGAACGAACACTGCGGTACCATGTTAAAACTTCATCCGAAAAAAGTTCAACAGCTGACTGAAATAAAATGTCATCAGAAATACCTCGAGCTAGATAAAGTTCTTGAAGCCTAAGAATAAAGAAACGGACACACGATTTGCCATTAAATTTTAAATTTAAACGAGCAATAGACTTATCAGACGAACAAGAAATATTAGAAATAGGCAAAGGATTAATCAAAGCAGGTGAATGATCAGTAGATTGATCGTTAGCAGCTTCTTCAAAAGTCTTCCTAAAAGATTGAAACAAACTATCCACTTTCGAAAGACAATCCTTAAGTTTCACATTCAATTCTTCCTTTTTATAAAATAAATTAACATCCACTTCAATCCTACTAAATCGATGGAAAAGGTGATGTGCTATAGCTCTTAACCGGTTAAAACTTTTAAATTGAGGCTTAGATGACAAGGTGAGTAAGACTTCATCCAGTTTAGAATCAATAATTTCAAACTCGTTGGCTGGATCCAAAGATGTTTCTAAAATCTCATCAGCAGGAATTGAATTCACTAAGTCCCGAATCTGAATCCTCAACTCTTCAACTGAACCTTTAGGTTTAGCATCCCTTATCTCAACTTCATAAATAAGTTCATCCTTCCTAAGTAAGTGATAAGCTATAGGCCTTTCCATGATGTAAAAAAAAAATATTTCCCAAAAAAAAAATATTCTAAGTGTAAGCTATGAATGTGAAAACTGGTTTTATATAGATATAAAACAAAATTAAAAAACTATTTAAAAAAAAGTTCAGTAAAAAAAATTGTCTTGAACCAGTATAAAAATTTGCAGAACCCTAAAAGTTGTAATACTAAAGAACCACACCAACAATATGAATAAGGTTCAAAAACAAATAAATTGAAATCAAAGTTCAAATAAAACTAAATGTGCAAAAGTCCAAAGTGCAAGTAAAATTAATTGTCATATTAAATGCTGATAATAAAAAGTTAAGTCGAGCTGGCTTCACAATATAATAATATGTAAGTCACTTAATACTAAACCTGTATAAAATATAATTGCATCATCAATTTAAATTAATCCTCTTAAAGTAATAATTATTATATAATTAAAGTAATATCACAGTATGATAATTTACTTAAAATTTACTTCCAATGCAATATGAAATGTTGTAAAGTTAATTTGAAACACATAATAAAAAGGAAAAGGACATAATTATTAAAGTAGTACTTGTAAAATCTTTATAATAGTTTTTATACAATAACAATATTAAACATTGATTTTCAAACGCCTTATTTCAATATAGCAAATACAGACATACTGACTATCCCAAGTCACGCCCCACGTTGGGCGCCACTGTTACCTTTCTGGTGGTGAGGGGTAAAGAAACAATATTCGGTTATAAAATTTTTAATGCACAGTAACATAGTATTATAAACAACCAATTACTTAATTTACTAGATACTTATGTTACTTCTTATAATGACTATTATATAAAATTATGCCAGCTAGACTCAGCGTGGGTCACTTGGGATAAAAGGCAAGTTTGAAAATTCAATATTAACTAAACCAAAATTTAAGTTTGAAAATTAGGCGCCACTGACGAATAAATTAATTGATGTGGTTTGAACGAATACACCGTTCGCCAGACCGGTGTAAACGCAATTTATAATATAATTGAAAGAGGGTACATCACCAAAGTTTCCAGCTACACGTGGATACCGACAACAGCTTAGGGAACAGGCCTGCCGTCCTTGGAGTTGCACCAGCCGCAATCTGGGCACACTCAACCAGGAACCTGGAGCTGTTCACTCTTAATATTTCCATTCAAGAAGTCCATGTGGTGGGTAAATCCGATTAAAAAAAAAAAACCTCCTGTAATACGAAATATACAGGTTCAATAAGTTAAGCAAATAAGCAAATGATAAATACCTTTAACGAGAGATGTAAGCACGAATTTACCTTCTGGAGGTTCAAAGTCCTGCTTACACAAATTGACGATCTCAACTCCGGAGAACCATTTCAAAGGGTCACTGGAAACCACAATTTACACATGACTACGACTTTTCGAATTGTAAACCAATGCATTTAATCAAAAACAAGAATTAAAGACTTACAATTTCTTACGAGTCGGTAAACATGATATAAAGTTCTGTCAAACTTCAAAACTTCATTGTTAATATAAATTCTGAAAAGATAACTGCTATTAAAGCACTGAATACTAAACAACCACAAATTAAGAAACTCAATTATTAAGACAACTCACCGATATATTCAGTATATCGAATTAGAATTTGGATTCGGTGTAAAGCCGATAATTCCAAAATTCAAAAAGAACGAAATCGAAAGTTCACGAACCTTTGAAAGGTTAGCGAGTGTGACCAGTATCACTACCAAAATACCCTTAATGAAAAAGGAATTATATCCATAATTAAATCAGGGAAATAATTTTGGAATAATTATTAAAATTAAGAAAAGTCAAAAATGAGGCAAAGTAAATTTATCATAACTAGACTCCGACACCTACATCGAAGAACTAACCTTTAAACTGGAAGACAGCCATTAAATTAATCTGAAACGATGTGAAATGACCTCTAATCAAATTCAACAAACGAATTAGATGATTAAAATCTTATTTTAATAATTGTTTTAATGCACCTTTAAAATAAATGAAATTTATTTTATTAATTAAAATTTTAGAAAATGCCAAGTCGAAGCGTTATACTAGCAACACCGACATAAATTAAGTGGGAAATGGGTCAATGGCACGGAATTTAGCGAATTGACACTTTTTTGACGTTTTATATAATTATAAAAAAAAGTTAGAATTATGAAAATAATTTTTAATGTAACAACATATTACTTATTTTTTTATGTTTTTTATCACTTTTTGTACACCACAATTAAAATTACAAACCATTACAGACTAATAAGCTAATGATGAAACAAAAAGCGGCCTTATAGCTTATTAGCCATTTCTTCCTGACTACCTTGGGTTAGAGGATTGTGTTTGGAAGACAGTATAGGTGGTGCAATTTTAAATACTCTTATATATATATATATAAGAGTATTTAAAAAAAAAATATATATATATATATTATTGCGCTACTCCACTTATAGTTAAAGTAGCCTTCAAAGTGGAACACTATAATTAACATATTTATTGTTATTTTTAAGATTAAAAAAATATAAATATATTTAGTTTCGAACTAACCTATGTGTCCACGTCTGTGATACATCTTCCCGCCAGCCCTTATCCTAATAGTCCAAATATCTTGTAACTATCCTGTTTCGGAGGAGGATTAAAAAAAATGATAATATTATTTTATGATTAGATCTTTATTGATATTGTGATTATATATAACGGGATCATATGTATATACCTATCATGTTTTTGTAAATCAGCCCTGAAACTCGTAGGCGCATCTTTCGTTTAGTTTTCTTTTTACATCCACTTGAAAAATTAACTATTAAAACACATTAGAACATTTCAAGAGCATGCATGACAGTTACACGAGCAAAGAGCCATGCATTACCATAAATATTCCTTTTTACCATTGTTAGTTCGGAATTCTCGAGGCGTATTTAATACCTATTTACTTACGAATATTTATAATCACGAGACCAGCGTTATTGAAGCAGCGATAAGGTTATTTCCCACTTTCTAGATCAATATAATTATGACCAGTTTAATATCTTAATATTTATTACTTTAGTAATGTATTTTACAGCAATATTATAAATATTTACTTAAAAATGTGTTTTTTATCGACACATCAAGTTTTATTAACAATTAGCGTAATCTTGCTTATAATTATTATAATTTACTAAAAATATTTTAAAACTACTTGATATTATCTACGTTTAAAATACCAACTCAAATAATATATATTTTTTTCGAATATGCTGTCACATAGACAGTAACTTAATACATCTAGTACATGGGTATAACAAGAATAAACAAGAGAATATTAAAATATAAAACATCTTCTTTGAGTGCAAGGCTAGACACAACATATTTATTCGTTAACAGTACACTAATCAATATTATAGTATGTGACGACAATGAACTGCGCTATCTCAGGTTATCGGTACTTCACTGGAGGTGTACTCTGACATCTCGGATTTTCAATGTTAATGAATAAGTATTTACTATCAATCCAAATATTTATAAAATAAGGTAGCAGGAAAGACATTGGTATATATTTATCATAGTTATATATACGTAGGTGAGTTTCGTTTGTTTGTAGTTTTTTCAGAAGCAAATTTTGTTATAATATTTCTTTGAGTGTACAATCGTTACAGTAAGTTCATTTGTTGCAAATTTTTTGACATACATATTAGAACGATGTCGTAGTTGAAATATACTAGGTATGTCGGTCCTAAGCAAAACTATCATGATAATAGAACTGAAAATATTTTGAATCTATGACCTTGAAAATGTTCAAAATCATAAAATAAATAAAAAAGAATTATAAACACTTTAAGACTATAAATATTTCGCTCCACACTTTGCTGATTTAGACCAGGCGTTTTGATAAGGATAGATTGAAACAAATAAAATCTCTTAAGAAAATACTTGAAGTAAATTATGTATTAAGACTAGAAAACTTTACTTTTACTTACTTTTACTTTACGAAATATATGTTATGGAGTAAATTACTAATTCGTAAGCTGTGATAAGCATAAATGTTAAACTGGGAATTGCCTGTTTGTGATGAAAATCACACAAAAACTGTAGGTTACTTTCTATTTTTTTGTACCTAGGGTAAGGTTTTCCCTACCTGAAAAAACATACCCGAATACAGAATGCACAATCAATATTACAAACTAAAATCTATGCGGACGAAGCCGCGGTCATAAGCTAGCACATTAATATTTATATATCTTTTATTCGAACAGGTTAATAAACAGAAGTAGTTGAATAAACTTTCTTATAAAAATATACCTACCTGCTTTCTAGTTGACTTGAATATTGATGGGAAAGAATATTTTAATAATAGCGTCTAGATAATGTTTATAAACAATATTCTTAAAAAATAATGTTAAGTATATAGGACGCATTAATATTAATAATTACTAATTATATTTCTTTCTTAACATTTTGCATTAAATAGATGATATTTAATCTAAAATGAATTAAGCGTACAAAGTAAAACTAATTATTCTTATAATTACACCGTTCGATGAGATGTTAAAATAAATCTGCATTTAATTATATTTAAATTAGAATTTATCCTAATCTGAAACTCGTAACTAAATTGGAGAAACCGTAACTTGTCATTCCAATTTTATTCCTTAATAAACAAGGAGGATATGGATACTATGGCTCTCAATTCAAATAAAAAAAATAATTATTCTTTAGATATTGATTACATTATTAGTATTATTACCGTATATTTTATTTATAAATAATTATGGGTGTGGTGTAGCCTTACGTTCAACGATCATCATCTACGCCACAACTTAAACACTTCCCTATTTCTATAAGCGGTCGAATTATAATTGCAAACTATGTCTATACGACCTTGTGTGTTGCGTACGCGATTACGATTAGTTGATCGTAGGCTATTTTTTCTTATGATCGAATCGAACATATTTTTATTAAGAGGCCTTCAATTTTTCACTAATTTTTCGATTTAAAATAATAATCGTATTTATTGAATACGGAAAATACAACTTATCATTATTTTGTATCGGTATATGAAAGTCATTGATAGCCTTGCTGTTCTATAATGGCTGGCGACGAGGCCAAAGTTCACGAGATTCTGGACAAAAATCCCAGTTCGGGTCATTAAAAAGTTATTGGGTTTTTCAGTGAAGGGACTGTCATTAGCAGTCGGAGTCTGGAAATTGGTAGTATTTAGATTATCGTTTGTCGAAAAGCATGAATGCCGTTGGTCCTGTATCTGAAGTCATCTAAAGAATTAAGAGATTGAGGGAATACATATTAGATTTCGCATTGCATAAGCAGTAATGCTCCTTAATATATCCGTAGCCGACATTGGTCTAAAGGAAACATCATGATATTAAATCTATACATATTATATATTTTAACCTTTATTGTAATTTCGTTTTTTCTTTCTTTTAGTCATATTAAGATACACACAATTTTTTAGTTTAAAATTCGATCAAATGATTTTTACGTATAACGTTATTTGAATTTTTTTGTCATTCTTAAAGGAACCCGTAGAAGTCACCATTTTTAATAATCTGCTAATCTTTAAGTTTCAACGGATTCGTCAATTGTATATCAAATTTCATCGATTTCTTTTCCATATGCTGTTACACACTTATCGGTTTTCATCCTGTATCCTGTAGACATATTTGCGGGCGCAAAGGGTTAACAAACTTAAAATGCGTGTAAATATAAAAACAGTATTGATATAAAAAAAAACAGACATCATACTCATGATAGACAGTTTGTCTATGGTTTGTATCGGATTATTTTCCTAGACGATTGATCGCCAGCCAGCAATATGAACGCTTATAGTATTATTATTACCTCAGTAATTAAGCCGTCTGCAACGGTGACATAATTAGTTATTGACAACAATGCATTGGCAATGAAATACCACTTATCATAAATTAAAAACTATTTGTTCGTAGGAAAAAAAGGCCATGATATTATTTGTGTGCGCGCAGAATAAGTAAGCCTTAACAAATTAACATTTATAGCAAGAACGTAAATAATATTTTTGTTCAGAGATATTTGTTTACTCCGTATAAAAATTGTTCCATTAAGTGAATATAATTCAAAATTTATTTTTTGCTACTCACCACACAGCATACATATATACAATATACTTATATATTGAGTATGTATTACTAAGTTTTATAGTTCATTGACCAATTGAGTACATCAATGATTACGAGTAGTGAGTTTTTAGTTAAAAGCCTCAGGTATATATAATAATTGTACATATTACGGTACATACGAGTACAAACAAGTGACATATTTGTTTGACATCGTGTCAGAACTTTACCTTGGAAAATACTAACACATACATACAAATCTTACTCATCATCAGTTATGTAATGGTAATCAAAAATTGTTATTAATTAATTTCCCGTGAAAACATTCTAATTTAGAGCAAATTAATAACTACTAAGTATAAGTTTTGTAAATATTTAAATGTAAGGCTTTCGTTCACGCCTTAACATTAGACGTACACAAAACAATTTTTTATACAATATTAGTGAATTGCCAACTCTTGACTTTTTTCTCTTTCGTTGCATATCATGATGTATATTGACAATAGGTAGTTATTAAATATAGATCTTTATTTACTAAGATTATAGACAACATAATTTTATAGTATAAAATATATCAAAAACTTCAAACTCTTCTTGCGAGGTACCTATACCGCTGAAATACTCGAGGTAGTCTGGGGCCTTAATTAAAAATAAAAAATAAAGAAGAATCTAAAAAAGGTTTTTTTTTTAATAATAAATTAATTCACTAATTTCCTTTACTATTAATAGTAGTTAATCCTTTAGTTATTTTTGATTTATCAATCTTTTCTTCATTTGTAAGTATGTATAATTAATATGTTAAGAGGTATAAATTTATAAAGGTATAATAATTGATAAAGTTAGCACAAAAATAATATTTTACGGACTAGATTGAATTTATTTAACAAAATTTTTTAAATCATAGATAAAATCCAGTCGGTCAAAGGAAAACAAAATAACTTCAACTAATAATTTTCTTTTATAGTTCATAAATCCATTTTAACCTTTCATTAAAAAAAACCGCCTGCAATGTAAATAATAATTTAGTGTTTATGACCCATATTTCAAGTTTAGAAGGAGATCCAATAATAACATTTTCTTCTTAGATGCCGTAAATCCCAAAGATGCGTTCGATAATCTTATAACAGATACTTTTATGAGATTGCTTTGTACTTTTTCAGATTTTACTTCCGTGGGTCCTAAAATCATATTTTTTACTTCTTTTTATTTTCTGACTACATCTAAAAAATTGTAGTAAAGAGTGTTTATTCAAATTATACTACACTTGGACATCCTAAAAGATAAATAATCAAAACATACATGGAAATGATCAAAACTCAATATTCCTTGACAAATACTATGTATCTCAGCAGAGTACACTGAATTATTTGCTTATACCTTTTAAAATTTTCCTAATAAAACTAACCACACGCTAATAAGAGTACCGTAAAGAGAGGTAACAAAAAATATTTGACGACACACTTTTGATTCGGTGAACGAAGGTTGCACCACTTGTGCAATAATATTCAACGTGTCATCTCATAAATTATAAAATCTTTTATGCATCTCCGTTAAAAGTTAGATAATTGTTAAAAATTATACAAACTGACAGTGCTGTCTTAAATATATATATTTCGTAACTCACCTTTACTATTACATCTATGATAATATAAAGTTATTGGCTATTTCCCGTTTTTTTCAATTCAATTATAATAAATGATTTTAATAAATGAGTAAATAATTACCTTGTGTGTCCGTCATATAGACCTATTCGATTGATTTCCATGTCGTTGAACTCTTTTATATGGAAATATTTGTTAATCAATTGTAATATAACAAGTAAACAATGAGCTCCCTGAAATGACATTTAAATAACGTTAATTTACTTATTTAATAGGACCCATGCGTGATATTTTTACGATGATGTACGTTTCCGAAACTCAAATTGTAATTTCACGCGTATTAAATATTCGATTTAATATGGCTCCGTCAATTTCATCAACGGTAACAATCTCATCACGAAGCGAAATTCGTCTATTTCCCTCTAGTTTAATATATCCGATTCAATCGGTGTAGCCGTTGGCGGGCTCGTACGCGCGGCAGTCACAGGAGGGCGCCCGCATCGGTTACACGTCGCGTCGCGTTCTCGTATCTGAATACGCGTGCGACGCTACTGCCGATCACGACCGTCCACTCGAACGTACCGTCCAGTACGATGACTGTTCAGAACCGTGGACACGCACTTCTAGCTTTCTACGCTCCAACGGTACAATGGCGACCGCGATCTGAGCCGTTACACTGACTTGTTTACATCGTCACTATTTACTAGGCATCTGAAGTTTTTCCCGGCAGTCAACAACAACTAAATCGCCCGAATGCGTACTGACTGAAACGTTGCGAAACTTTAGAAGTGAAGTTTAAAAATAAATTTGCCTGTGCGAGGAGTGACGCCCGATCGAAATGTGTTCGTGCAGCAAGTTCTACGACTTTTGGAAAAACTCATGTGGTGCAGGTGAGCTATTCTCGCGATGCACTTTCTAATGAACTGTGATTCGATATCTTGGAGGCCTATTCCCGTTTTGAAATCATTTCTTAAATAACAAATCTATTTTAAAGCGTTATTCATGGCAATAATCGTTTAAATTATCAAGTAAAAACGTCATTTCTGAACGTTAGAAACCGTCATCAAACAGGTATAATTTCTTGTTAATTGACTTATTTTATCGTTAAGTTGCATTAGCATTAACATATAAGCATTTAATAACGATCAGGAGATGTATTTGATCTTATAGTAACTGACTTTACAAACGAAACACTAGGAATTATTTTATAAAATATAACAGACTTTACATATATGTTGGAAGAGACAATGTTGTTAATCCTAGTTTCAAACTTCACTTTTAAGACGTGTGACAATGTAAGAAAGTTTATAATAAAGGTAATAAATTTTAAAACGTTATTGAAACTGTAAAGTAATAAGAGTTCATTAAGAGGAGAGATTGTAGTTCCGCGTCACTAACACCCAGGGTCACCAGCATCATGAATGGGCATGTTTATAGTGTCCGGTTCTCGTCAAGCTAATTTTTTAATCAAGTAATCCCAATGGAATTAATTAGTTAAAACAGTAGTACTGGAATAAAGATGTTTATCATTTAATTTTTCAATTAGTCACTATCAATCGTCGTTCACGTTATTACAAATCACTAATACGACTTCTTGATAAATATATAAAAGTATGGATTAAAAACCAATGCATTGTGTTATTTAAAGTCTCGTACCTTGACACTCTTACCACACTAAGAGGCGGTAATCCAATATGAATTGCAGTATCTATTTCTCACAATGAGTGTACATACGCCTTTTGCAATGTGAACGGTGCGAGGAGATAGACATCGTTGTTAAAGAGGGTCACGAGCCAGGACTTAACGTATCTTAATTTATCCTATTAAATTTAAGTGAAAAGAAGCTCTAGAGCAGTTGGAACCAGTTACTTCTGGTCATTTACACAGTTGTTTTCCGATTTCTCGCTCTGTCGAATGCTAACCTGCTGGCCTCGGTTTCAAGCGGCATGTCCTTCACCATTTTGCAGTTCGTTTTAACTAAACGAAACCAGCTGATTATCTCAATCGCTGAGATTCAAGAGCAAACCAATTTATGGAGTGCTGCCAAAACAGTGAAAAAGAATGACGCATTCTCCGACGATAGTAATGGGTGTAGCGTGTTAGCTAAGCGTTTGCTAGTGTAAATATGGGAGCACCGTGACTGACCTGCATTAAATTTACTTTGAAAAGAATTAAAATTTAGTCTACCATGGGAAATGTTATTCGGTCCCAAGAATGCACTCTTTCAGCCAATTTAAGGCGAAATATCGAATACGTAAACACAATTTCACAACAACAAATACATGAATTGTTTTATTTATTACTATCATCATTCAGAGTGTAAACGATTACAGAATGTGCAGTAACATTTGGATCACAATGGCGCTCGTCATTGCGCATGCATTGCATATGTTTTTTTTACTCATGTATCGTAGTTTTTTTTTCTTTTATTTCTGTAGACTGCATATTTATTATTGTAAAACGAACTAGTTGGAACGCTAATGTTTAGCAATATATTAGCAAAAACGTTACATGAATTTCCTCCACCAGTGATTTTTCTATTACAAAAGAATCGATTATCGTGTATCACTTAAACAAAGGCGGCAATAATTATACTGCTGTAATACTAATCTTCTACAAAATGATTAATACGAATGTTAAGAAGACAATGTTTATTTTGTCTTTTGTTGTGCGTTAACATTGAGAATATTATCATCGTTTAGGAAGTAGTTGTTCATGTATTACACTTATATTGTTCTATGCTTACTGACGCCCGTGCTTGTTTGTTCCATAAAAAAAACATCGTTACTAACACTACAGAATTAGTTTTAAAATTATAAGCATAATACATGTTCATATTTCAGTACAGAATATATAGATATGTCATGTTTTATTACTTGTTTCATTATATTTCTTTTAAAATTATATGGCTTAGTACTTAATGCATAACTAACATTTTATGTTCACTTATTTATTTGTTTGTTGCAAATATTACGTTATTGATCAAAAAGAAGGACTATTAAGTAGTGTCAAACGTTAACGATGATATTGCTATATATTTTTTATTAAATACAAAGCATATTAAAAGTTCTTACAGTTATAATAAAAATAATAAATGTGTAGAATTGTATAATTAAAAAGAGTTTACAAAAGTAATATCACCTTTTTACACAGCACTTAAAACAAAAAAAAGCGACTCAGTAATTTCTTAGGTCGAAATAAATAAACTAAAGAATGATTATTAGATATATTAAGTTATTGTTATATATAGACAGACTATAAATACACTGATCAATAAAAAACTAAAAATTCTCAAGGGGGAATACGGCTTCTCTTTGTTAAAATAGCCCTTTACATGGTAACATAAACGATAAATGTTGTGTATGGTCACCCTTCCAATGCCTCTGGCGTTTTAAACGAAATTCTTACATTAACAGATATTAAAGTGAAATAATAAAATATTTAAGAAAGGTTTTTAGTAAACCAAGGGAGTATTGAATGATCACAATGAATGATTTTATCAAGAAACAAACGTCAATATGCCGACCTATTATTTTTAATCTATAAATGAAATGTTCAATAAAAGAAATGAAAATTTATCTTCGTCAGTAATCGCCTCATTGGCTGCCTGTTAGGCTAAGTGACAATCTAGTCGCTTTAATTATTCATGGAGTCCGTCTGCGAGGCATCAAAGAAATTGACGCTCCGTCTGTTAGAGCTTACTCGTTAAACTTCCTGTACTGTTAAATTTCAAAACAGGTTGCAAGCCATTCCTGCAATTAAAAGCTGTTTGATATTTAAAAAATATATAAATTATTTATTTATAAAGTAAAATATACGAATAATAAAATGATCATTTAAATGCTTATATCGTGACCGCTGTATATTTAGAAACAAAAAAAATATAAAGAAAGAAATATGGCAACCCAATAAATGTCTTAAGACAAGGTTATTGTAAGATCAAATTAGTATTAAAAATACGACAATAGTATAAATATCTTAAGAATATTTTACAAGCGTAAACATTGTTATACACAGGTATAAGTAAGATGGCACGCACACATACATACGTGATATACATACGTACCTTGAATGTAGGTACAAATCTCTTTAGCATTTTATGACGCAAGTGAATCCCTGCAATTTCCTCAATGATGTGTGCAACAATAGGGATTTAGAAATGTAGTATTCTAGAAGTCATAACGTTACTTGGGTTTTACGTGTCGTTACCACTATCGCGTTTTATTAAATTCATTTTATGGTCCCAGTGATACTAGAAGATAAAACCGTAATGACTTTATACATCACCATTCGTTATTATCTGTTGATGATATTTTTATTGTGGTAAATTAGTGACGCACTGTGAATACAAATGTCATGAGTGATATAAACTTAATTGATTATAGTGCTCAGATTTTTTATTAAATATAAATATCATGTTTACGTGAGGATTTCCGTAAAATATAATTAATTTTTTTTGGTATTAAAAATGTGTTTCTTCAAGTTTGCTATAAAGTTATATTCTATATAAGCATATACACTACGAAGGACTGTTCGTCTAAAGTAAGTCTGTGTTGCTTTTTGAATTAATTATACTTATACTTTTATATTAAAAAACCAAATAACACTTTATCAGAATTATATGCATATATTAAAACTAATAATATTATACGCATACTTTAAAACGTCGCTGTCGTTAGGTATCGTTTTGACGAAAATATTAAAGAACTAAAAAAATTAAGTGAGTATAACTGATTCGTTGTAGAAACAAATTTTTAGATTCGGAGAAAGAAATTGTCTACTCTATTAACCACAACTAATTATACTAATATTATAAATATGAAGAGATTGTACGTTTGTTTGTACGGTTTTACCAAAAAATCCGATTCCATGTTTTAGGAGATATGAAAAATTATAGGCCAAAATAAAATATCACAGATAATTTACAGTATATATTACCTTAATTGTCTAAAATGATAAGTAAATAGCATATTCATTTTAGTTTTCTTTTCATAATGTACATAGGAGGAGGAGCAATTGGCCCTACTCAAAAGTAATTACCGACAAGAAACAGTAGCGCTGTTAGATATTAACCATTCCTTACATAGCCAATGTCCCCTGGAAACTAAGATATTACAACCCTTGTGCCTGTAGTTCGATGGCACACCTATCAAGCCGGAACACAACAGTGTGAAACATTGATGTTTGGTGTTACAATATGTGAGAAGTGTATGGTACTATGCAGACGAAACTACCCAGACGAACTTGATAAAATTCCTACCACCGAGTCAATAATATTCGAACCAATAGTTTCTTTTGTTATTCTGAGTTATATAAGTAATAAATGTGTGAAATAAACTAGGATCTGCAGTACGAAGTATTACCAAAAACTCGGCGAAAACATCGGTTAGTGAATCCTTCACATATTTTTATATTAATATCGTCCTACCAAACCCCACCTAGAACCACCGCGGTCTTTTAGGAGACATTTAAATACACAAGCTTGAACTTAAACACAGACGCATTCTCTATAATCCCTTGTAAGACCAACAGGGCGGCAGTCGGCAACCCAAGAGAGATGAGTGTATTATAGAAAACTTCATAAATCCGGGTTATTATTGAGATTTGTTTGGAATAAACGCCCAGCGACTTTAATTACTACTTAGTCCACGAGATCTGAAGCCTCAAAAGATTCCTAAAAATATTTAATTAAAAATGTATTATTATATAAATTATAAAATAATCGTTTATAATAATAGAAAATTAAACTATGAGCTTATCAAATGTTGCCAGCGACATTTCTAATCGTGTTCGGTCACAGTTGATCGCGCCATTCGAAATCGTCCCCGCGAAAATCCATTCGTTTCAACCAACAGCTCGTGACTTGAGTGCAGCTGGCGAACGGGTATTCTCAGCAGTCATCACATCTTAAGTTGAATAGTACTCCCGTTTGTAGTACCTTACCTTGGAAATGTTAGTAACAGGCTGGATGTTATTGTCCGTACCGGCCACCCCACGTTGCCTCTATTAGCATGAGCTTAGTCTGGTGAGACCCAATGACAAAGACGAATGTAACGCGCAAAAACAAACTTTTTCTTTTCAAAATATCCTCGTCAAAAGGTCAATATTATCGTAATGAATATTTATTTATTTAAATTTACGCATAATATTATACGTCCATGAAAGAACATGGTCAATTCGTCTCACTTTTATACATTATGTATTCTTTACAATAATTATTTATTGTTGTAAGCAATAAAATACTTTTATCAGGACTTTAACAAAAAGAGCATCTATTAGTAAAGAGATAAATAGAATTTCATACATTTTTTTATTTTTAAAAGTTATGGAGTGTTTATAATATTTAAATTGTCTCTGATCTGCCTACACGTGTAACTTATAATAAAGTTGTAGAAGCAAATTTCAAAACAGTCGCTATGTCGATGTTAATAATAAAACTCGTCGCGATAAATTGATTCGTATAATAGTCGCGCAAGACGTTAATAAATTAAAACTATATTCAGTGAACAATCGATTTTTATTCCTTACGATACAATCAACAGAGGCGACTCGTTACGAAGATCAATTTTGGCGGTTAACAACACGATCCTATTTGCATGATTCGTCCTCGAAATTCGCAATGTTTCCGGGTTTAATAAGGACGCAGTTCGAATTTTTTATCGATGACGATCGTAAAAATAATAAATCGATTTGCGATCTTATAAATATATTCAAGATTTATATACATAATTATAACATATCGCATCCTGTGTAACGAGTTATGACTACAAACAATTCACACCATAAAATAATTTAAGTTAATAATTACAAAACTTACTTTACGTTACTTTTATCTATTGTAGCTCTAATATTTGGTAATGTAGATATTCAAAATTGTATGCTGCAAGCTATATTGTTATAAGTTCATTTAGATCATATTTTGTTTTTAATCACAACATATACCTATTCACATATCATATTTTTCGTCTCTATCATTACCTCATAGTTACGTCCAATGGATCTGACTTATGTTATGACCTAATCAAGACAATAATTTTAAATTGTACCAAATTAGCTTAATAGGAGGAGCATCATTCTCAAAGGGATTTTTTATAGTTTTTATTTTTTGTTTTTAAAATATTTTGTTTGACAGATTAAATAGAAATTCGTGGGCTTGACATATGAAATATTTGTTATAAATAATAGTTAATATTTGTCTAGCAGCAGCCAAAACAGCAAGTACTAATTTAGTAAAAGTGAAGTTATTATTAGTTAGTTCATTTTTAAAACGGAATGTAAACTAAATAAAAAATAAAGAGTCGAGATGGCCCAGTGGTTAGAACGCGTGCATCTTAACCGATGATTTAAAGATGGTTCAAACCCAGGCAAGCACCGCTGATTCATGTGCTTAATTTGTCTTTATAATTCATCTCGTGCTCAGTGGTGAAGGAAAACATCGTGAGGAAACCTGCATGTGATAAATTTCATAGAAATTCTGCCACATGTGTATTCCACCAACCCGCATTGGAACAGCGTGGTGGAATATGTTCCAAACCTTCTCCTCAAAGGGAGAGGAGGCCTTTAGCCCAGCAGTGGGAATTTACAAGCTGTTGTTGTTGTTGTTTGTTGTAAACTAAATTCTAGATAAAAATTGTCATTAAAATCTCTATTTTTTTTAATAATTGTTATGTATAACGCTTATCTAGTCTACTCCCTGTCAACAGACTCTTAAAAATTAAGACTTAGAATCTATTTTGCTAATATTAAATTAACAAATGATCGATTAATATCTAATAAAATAATAGTAATACAAATTGTACTCCAACTTACCAGCTCATTTCTTTTGAAATGTCATTTTACAATGTGACTCAAACGCAAAGTTTCCAACGCTTTGGAATGTCGGATTCTGTGGAGAAGAGCTGACACGCAACTCAGTAGAACAAGAAGTTAGTCTTTCAAGTGGATTATAAATGAGAAATTTATGAATTATTTACATCTAAATTTTATATATGTCGAATCATCAGAAGGGTCTTTAAAATGTTCTTGGCTGTTGTCGTCCATGGTGGGCGTGATTATGGCGGAATATCAGAAATAAAAATGTTAGATTTCTTCAATACGCTATTATTTAATTTCCCAATACAAGTACAGAAAATATAATACGGTTACGTTGATCATCTTAGATTGAGACCCAATAGCTTAGAAAGTGTCTGCTTCGTGCGACGGTGACAAGTTGAATGCATTTATGTTATACTGCCCTCTTCGGGACTACCCGCTCCTAACATAAATATTCTTCTACGAATAAACAATTTGTTACCACAAAAATCACAATAATTATCAAACCGGATACAAACAATTTATCAACCCGAATGTCATTAAAAATAATCAAATTAGGATTAATACCAAATCTCTCTGTAGAAATAATCAATGCGGTATCATTTATATACCTATATTTCAATATGCGAATACTAATTCCACGTTTATACAATGTAGGTGATGTGTTTTGATATGTCTTTAAAATTATGTATATTATTTTTGACGCAAGTAGTTACTGATAGAAGCGTATGCACTTAACACAAAAATTTAAGCTAACCGGAACTTACGATACTCATGGGCTTCGAGTCTCATTTTCCAGCAGAAAACATCAGCTAATCATAATTGGTATTTTGCTTATTGTTAATTATGTAACTGAAAATATACCATCAAAAATTTTACGACCTTTAGTAAAAAACATGCGTAGCGATTTGTATTATCTACATAAAATATGTTTTAAGTACCCTTTGAATGTCTGTAAGTATGGCCTATCCCAACTTTAGGCCACACACAAAGTTTCGTACAATAATAAAACATGGCATGCAACACTGATTTATGGCCCGTAAATTCACACGTAAGCTGTATATATGTAGTTACGGAAAAAAACATTAAAATCGTAAGAGCGGTGTTTTGGTTCAATTTCAAATGTGTTGAAATAAAAGTAAACAAAAGAAAAATCACAAGAAATTATATTTTATTAATTTATCTCTTGTGCGTTATCCATCACTTTATATTGGTAACATAAATTAAATTTACCTGGCTTTCACCCACGGGCTAATTATTGTCGTAACATTTCAAGGCGTAACTCAGGGGTGCGAGGAAATGTCTGTAAAGAAACCATTGTAAAGCAGGGCACGGTTATCGCTATAAATGTATACTAAGTATCGTGACTCGAGGCTTTGTAGTTTGTATGTGATTGACCGAAATATAGTTTATTTATCAACGCCCACATTTAAACTCCGAAAGATTTTACAATTTACAGTTTAAAAGTAGTCGAAACAATATAAAATATTTTAAAGTATTATTAAAAGAATTTTTAAAAATTCTGATGATCAATTTTATAATAATTGCGTAATTATATCGTGAACGGTACAGGTCTCCCGTCATATTAGGCAATTAGGTACTTTTTTAATATGTTCTTTCGAACTAATGATCAGTTTACATTGAAACAATTATATTTTACAATTTACTAAAATCATTTATAATTTGGTATTATCTATATAAATAAATATATTAATTAATAACAAAAATTTAATTAATAATAATATATATTTAATAGTATACTGATATTAACTAATGTATACTCATACATTCTGAAACGTAATTACTTTGACGACACAGCTTCAAATATTTAATCTATTAACGTAATATAAATTTATTTGAGGAATATTTTGAATTAGTCACAAAATAATACCAGAATAATTAATAATATGAGTTTGTTTTGTGACCTAATTGCTTGTAAATTGATGAATTAAATTTAGAGAAAAGATTTTATTCATGAATCATATAACCAGATTGATTAATATTACTACATACTATGTAATTTTTGGATGCGTCAAGGATTCGAAACATACTCAGAATTTATTCCTTTATGATTATTTAGCTTAATTCAGGTCATAAGACGGAACGAAAGTCATCTCGTAAACTGATTCAGAAACGGATCTCGTGAGTTGCGTCGCAGTGGTAAATCACGACCTACATCTTTAAAAGTCGCAGTCAAATTTGTTGTTAGCACTTTCATTAAACATGACGCGTTAACCGGTATTAATTCTCAGTTACCGGTAGAATTGCACTATACACAAAATATAATAAATCACGGTGAATTTTTAAATACTTTAAATTTAGCAAAAACTTAAGAAAAAAATATGCTTTGATGAATATTTGACAAAATACAATTTCATGCTAATTGATTCAAAACACCATTTTGCAGTCGGTAACCGTGAATTACACGTATTTGTTAATGCTGTTGTTTAGCGTGGTTATGTAAAGATGCTATTTTTTGTATGAAGGTCATAAGCGAAATATCAGCATTCATTCTACTGAGCTGTATCTATGGACCCTTCGTTACAAGAATAAGCTGAATGTTATGGTCCGGTAAGCCTATTACATTTCACTCTCTAATTGATTCCACTGAGTCAGTATTTAAATGTCTTTGCGTGCCATATCTAAAATTCTATCCAACAAAGGTTTCCCTTTAAATGCATGTTTCAGAACGATACTAAAACACAACACTGATGTTTAATCATAAGTTGTTTAATTAATATACACTAATATTATATTCTTGGCTTGGCTATTTATTCATTTTTGCAAATAAATGTACCGGTCTACGTGAGCACGACAAAACAATCTTTATCCGCGTATTTCTCTATAATAACCGGCTGATGTAAAAATAATAATTGATGCAGATTGACTCGTCATACGTGAGTTACAAGTAAATAATTATAAAATAATAAATTTACGTGACTTTGATCGCGAAGTCAATTGCAAACCATTTACGTACATACCTATGTTCGTAGTAGTGAAAAAAGGAATTCCCTCTTTCAATTTTGTTATTCATTAATGCTCATCTAATATCAGTATTGATAATTAAGTATGTATGTAAGTATCACGTATGTGTAATATTTAATACTAGCGGCTCATCATGGCTTCGAACGGATGGACATAAGTTTTTTTTAAATATTTTTACCTTTCATATATTTATATTTTTTGTTCTTTTTTACGATATGTTTAAAAATTGTCATTCTATTTCAATTTATTTACAGAAAACCCTTAATAAATTATATACCTTAACGTTCCTTATGAATACCTCTGTTTATTAGTGAAAATCGCATGAAAATCCGTTCAATAGTTTTGGAGGATATCGCGAACATACAGACAAATAGTCGTGGGGGACTTTGTTTTATAATATATCGTGATGAAGTCGAAGATTTTTTATCAAAGCATAGTTAAATCAAGTATAGTTAAATGTTCTACATCGTTACTGAATAATTCAGTCCGTAAACGTATTACTACCACTTAGGCCATACATTTTTTATATAGTACGCTATTGATTGACCTGATATTTCCATGTCGCGAGTGACAGACGATCACCTATGAATGATTATACGACAAGCACGTTCACCTAAACATATTTAACGTTTATAATATGAATATATTATAAATTGTATGAAATAATTATCATTTGCTAATTAAATATTCAATTTTGGCACAGATCCTCTCAAGCGGTAACGAAGCCAAACAAATGAGTTATATTTTGCCATCTCTGTACTAACCAGTACGTAGGTACATATATACATATACATAAGTTACCTAACTTCACGTGTAATGATATACATAGTCCGTATTTAACTCTTGTCAATTTGGCATTATATTAATTGATGTCAAAAACGATCTTTATATATTACCATACACTATATATACTTCAATCCGTAATATATACAACTAGTAACTTTGTATCAAAGTTTTAAGTAGGTATCGAGTGTTATTATCATCAAAGCTAACTTGAAAACTCAGGTACAGAGGCTCCATTATCAACGAAATAAGTAATATTTAATTAATCTTATGATTTTAAGCACACGAGAATGATTATTCCTAAATGTATAGCAAAGACAATCTGATTACAGTGAACTCTCGTTTCCAAAATAAAATCACGAAACGTTATAAACTATAATAGAATGACCTAAATGTCAAAGTAATGCTTATATTATATTGGAGTGAAGTCATTAACACCGGGTATAAATAGATTTCAGCTCTAGGAGTCTGAAGACGTTCGTATTTTGTCACATATACTGATGTTATTTCTGCCCACACGGAAATATTCTAATAATAAAACATACTTATACATTTGGATACATAGTATATACGTATGAATACGTATGTTTTAAGAGTAATGTTTTGACGTTTGTATTTAATGTCAACGCATACATGTATACCGTATATTATGTTCGACAAGAAAATCAATAGATTACAATGGATTTAATGGACGGACACGAATCCCAAGACTATTATAAAGGAAGGGAAGACAGCCGTAACATAAAGCAGGGCTCTTGTTTAATGAACATCGCTAAGTCATTGCAAAAATCAATACTACCTGTAATCTATATAACTTCATCTATCGAAAGCTTGTCCACTGACTTAATTAAGTCGCGTTAAATCCAAGAAATGCATGCTAAAAAAAAAATAACGTTTTTTCGTTGTTTGTCTCGTTTGTTTATTCTAGAATGTTAATAGAAACATATCTATATGTTTAAAACACCTTGGCTTACGAGATTTCAATACATATATGTAAACATTTAACATGCATGCACGTAAACAATTATAAAATAATAAAACGTGACTTTGATCGCGAAGTTTGATGTCTCTTCAGCGTTAGTAATATAGAGTATCACTATTCTTATAAAGTTATTTTGTAATCTAAAATAAGCCACACATGATAAAGCCCGTATTAAATTATCAAAGTCAAAGCGGACTCTTACAATAAATAAAACGAAATTTACACAATAAGTACCTGTATCTACTACAAATGTGTTTTTATATGATAACATTTATCATATGATATAACCGTTTAATTGTTATTGTTTTAGATTTACCTAGTGATGTTTTCCTGTTTTCAATCAAAATATACATACGTTATTTATCCTAGTTTATGTGTAAATTATATTGTTTATTGTAAAAAATATCAGACGATAAAATCAAAAACAATTCAAAACCAATCAAACTTCTTACTAACTTATTATGTTAGCAATACATAAGCAAAATTTAACGGGTCAAAAAAAATCGATATTTTCTAAATCGATAATAAACAAAACAAAAATTTTCATATTTTTTTTCAATGTTGGAAAACCATTGAGCAGGAGAAGGAATCCTACCTACCTATCTATCCATTCATCAGTTATTGGAATAATTGATAAAAGGGATGGTACCACCACGTTGCAAAGCTAAGCTAGATTCTGTATAAGGGGATACAACATTATAATTTCCACACATTGAATCCTGTGTATTAATGGTACGGTTTTTATGACTATTTAGACTTATACGTGTCATCAAGCCGAGGGGGCTTTCCATATGATGAACCATTTGCTTCACAGCGAAAATGAATTAAATGAATATACGTTGTCTTAAAATATTAAATTATAATTATATTTAACCACATAGTTATTTATAGTAACAGTCACTGCTATGAGTATTCTTCACTTCGTACGGAATATTTTGTACAAAATATTCCTTGCTATAGTTGCGGAATATTACCAGAAATAAAGTATAAAGACCAATATTGATCATTACATTTGATCATTGAATATTTGGAACGAGGTGGTGTAATTAAGTTAGCGACAAGTTAATTGATAAGCAACTATTTCATATGTGGGTATAAAAGATAGTTATATCATATATGTATGTAGATAATCACATATATATGTACACACATACGTACGTGACAATATACACGTCAGCACTACTAAGGACTTAGGTACTATTAGAGAATGTAAGAATTGTATGTTTAACCTTCATAACTTACCTATAATTCGAACGTAAAATTATATATAATTAACTGATCGTAAGAGCTTCAACCTTCTTCAGACATAAATTTGACAATGGCCAACAGGAAAATTCTACTAATTTTTGACGTGAACGGAATAGAGTCGGGAATAAGTTCCCGCGGAAAATAAACATCTGCTCAATCGTAACTGGAGGTCAATTCTACTAATTAAAAACTGTCACAATAGGATCCTGTTTCTATTGGTTGAATAGAAAGAAAAACGCCTAGCAGAAACGATTTCGATTCGATTACGATTCAATGAATTTGAGGCATTCGATTGGGAATTCAATTAGGTAGAGTCGTATTTTTGACATTTTATGTTTAAGAAAACTTCAAAATTTATACAAATTTGGTTAGTTTCTTTAATCCTAACAAAAATAAGTATGAAATAAAAAATATTAATTATAATTATTATTTTCATTAAAATGTTTTACATGTGATTTTTTTGTGACGTTATATTGAATAAAAACGTTCATAAAATAATATTTTATTGTTGAGGGATATAAATAACCTACAATTACAACGTTTGAGAAAATCGCAATGTTTATAAGTAAGATGTTAAGAGGCTGACTCGTTCAAACTTCGAACCGGAACGTAAATGCTTGTAAAATAATTGACGAATTAAAGGTTTGGTCAGATAGGCTTAGGAACAAAACCCAACTAACGGGAAAATTTCAGTACAAAACACAATATTATATTCGATTTTAATCACATAGTTCGCGTATTTACCCTTTGCATAATCGAAATATATTATGCAGCCTTAATACCTTTATATACTATATAGGTATACATTTCGTATAAGGATGATTGCCATACTAAAGTTTATTCATAATTACAATAGTATATGGAAAAATATTAATAAATAAACAAAGAAGATAAGTTGTATCAATAATTTAATTTAAACGGCAAAAAGTTTCTCAGACAATCGGAGAGGCTTTCCTTTTTAATTGACATTAGATAAAATAAGAACATATTAAAAATTAAATTATTTTATTCAATTAATAAGTAGAGTATCACAAAATGAAAGAGAGATACATGTAAGATGTATAAGGGGTTAATAGCTGTAATTTTAGTAGCAAGATGAAGGAAATATCAAACAATTAAATGAACTGAGATGGCCCAGTGGTAAGAACGCGTGTATCTTAACCGATGATTGCGAGTTCAAACCCAGGCAAGCACCACTAAATATATGTGCTTAATATGTGTTTATAATTCATCTTGTGCTCGGTGGTGAAGGAAAACATCGTGAGGAAACGTGCATGTGTCTAATTTCATCGAAATTCTGCGACATGTGCATTCCACCAACCCGCATTGGAACAGCGTGGCGGAATATGTTCCAAACCCTCTCCTTAGTGGAAGAAAAGGCCTTATCTCAGCAGTGGGAAATTTACAGGCTGTTACAAACAATTAAATACATCCTTATTTATATGTCCTTACAATCACCTTACGTAATTTGTATGAAATCTAATATTCAACTATTACGCAACATAATATAAAATTACTTGACTTCCAAGTGTACCAAAGAAATCCAACGATAACAGCAAAGTAGGTATCTCATGAATTATAATAAAATTGTTATCTTCTAGTAAATTCTATCAGTCTTACTAAATAAAACAAAGGCAAAAACTATAAAATGAATTTAAAATTTGTATCATTAGCGTCCTCAAAACATAAATTAAAGTACTTTATGTCTTTATCGTTTTAAAAGAAACTATCTAATGTATATATGTACGAATTGACTTTAAAGGGTGAATGCCTCGATTTAAACGTGTTTTGAGTAAAAATGTCTGTTTAGGACGTATGATAGCCACGTTGAATAAGACGGCGGGTATCCCGGTCCCATGAGGGCTCGGACATTTTGCTCAATGACATGCTATACAGGCAGCACATTACTTTTGAAAAAACTGATTGATAAAAGTGATTACGAAATAATTCGTAATACTACTGGGTAACTATGATTAATATTTCATTGAAGTCGCGGTAAACGCATCGTGTCGCGCCGAACTACGTCACAACCTGGCCCGCGGCTTTTTACCGAATAATTATTATAAGCCGGTGGCCAAGCCTTCACCGCCATACGTATATTATTGCGCACTGAGGTCGGACGTCGAGTGAAGCGACTTATCGGGACAATTAACTGATAACAAACGATTTAAGTGCGTTTATTTGACGTCATCATATTAGCAATTGATTCCTCTTACCTGTGATATTTTAAGCTTTTATTGATTAAAAAATTTACATAGTGGTGTTGTGAGTTGTGCTATTGACGACATTAAATTGGATTTAACGAACGTGGACGCATCAGGTGGGTTTGAATAAAAGTTTTTATAAGTGCATCTTTCTTATTATCCAGTTACAATGGCTAAGTAACATACTTTTGATCATACAGTGCTATTTTATAAAAGAATTAAGATATTATTAATTAAAAAAAATAAACTTCATTTTGATAAGTAGTTTACCTCTTTATACTTCATGAAGTATTAAATTTGTTCATATGGTTAACTTATTCTTATCGTGTTTACGACGTTTGACAATAAACTAACTCTTCCTTACTAGGCTTTAGAGTTTTTTCAATGTATCTTCGAATAAAGAATTTTACGTCTTAAACAATATTCATACATCGATATCTGTTATAATCCGAATTAAGCTGCAGAACGTACTATACAGCAACATTAATTATCAAAACGATATTAATGCCCCGTTACTGAAATTAAGTTTATTTGTTAGGCTACTAGATCACGTTGTGATCTTTTTCCAGAGATATCAAAACTTTGACAGGTAGTAGGAGTCACGTTATCTGCTTTGGTAAACTAGTTAAGTTTTGTTTCAAATATCATATACCAGTCGTGCTACTTGTGGTACCGCTTTACTTAACCTCCTGGCAAAGGTAGCAAAATGTTTTAACCTAATTCGAACAGGATTTTGAAAAGTAGATAAATAAAGATTATTCACCTTGGATTACAAATAAAATAATCTTAATCATCTTCTGAAAAGAGATTAGATTCTCTTAATTACATAAACCTTTTGATGGTAAAGATGTGTCAGTGTTCTAATTTGGAGAGTTAATGAGCCACCTAGTAATTACTAATACATCAATTTTTGGTGATCTATGAATGAAAATTATTAGTTACTTATCATTAGGTGGCTCGTTTACCAACCTACCTTACTATAATGTTATTAGTGAAGGCATATACATATATTAATTTGTCAAAAGACGTGCTTATGGGATTATTTATGACTCATAACATACGTGAGAACTGAGAAGATATCCCTGACTCATACTAACTTTTGTAAAGCAAAAAGTACAGGAGAAAAGATTACGGAGGATAAATATGACATTTGATTTACCTGTTGATTCCATGATTGAAAATTTCCAGTCTAATACATAATCTGTTTTCATTGAGAGATAAACAACTAACTGTGCGTTGTGAACAATTATTTATTACTACGTGTTAAGAATGTAAGCTTAAGCAAAGTACCTTTTGTATTAAATTATTATCATCATACCTATATTTGTTCAGCTGGAAAATATACAGGTATTTTTGTAAGACGTGTTTAATATATTGTAAGTGAATGGTTACAATTAATTCAATGATACAAAATGTAACGGAGTATTGAAAATATTTTTCTTTGTTACTTAGTTTCGAAGTGGTTTTTTAAATATAAATTCGTATCGTAAACAACAATGGTAACAAAATAAGATACTATAACAAAACAAAAAGAAGAACATTACGCAATTTGAATGGTAGCTGTTTGTGCAACAGTTGGTGCAAGCTGATAAAGCACGAAGCAACTTAGACCCATTGGATGTAACTTGTAAGTCATCGAACTCTATACCCTTGTTACTTACTCTACAAGAATTCTCAACCCAAAATCTAAGAGAGTATAACGAAATAACTTACTTGAACAACGTATTAAGAATCGATATAAAATTATTCTTGGTCAAACTATCGTGACTTTGAGTAATATACGAATAAATTGTAGTCGGCGACGCTTATAAAATATAAGGTTTAATTAATGATTTTTTTTTTGTTTTTTCAACAAATTATATGACTTTTACCTATATAAAAACGAAATACGAATATATAAAAACTTGGGGCGTGCACGGCTTATAAACTTTTGTAGGCAATCATCGGATAAGATTAAGATTTCCGCGTTCTAGGATTTCTACCGTCCTAGCTGTTGTACCAAATCTTTGCCAATCCGGAATAATTTTGCAAATATTTAATAGCAGCCCATTTCTGACGTCATATCTTCTTGGGAACGTTTTTACTAGTGGATGCTCCACCACCACAACATGTATGAGTAGCTGCAGTGGTTTAAATTGAACATGTACTTAGGAGTTGATTCATGCGCTTAGTGAAAAAACTATCTTAGCCTCATTCGCTCATGTCACCTATTGGTTGAGATGAGGTCGCGGAAATACAATGCTAATTACTATTATACCTAATAATACAAATAAATTTATTCCAATCTCATTATTACATAATTTTATTTATCTATTACGATACACTTTTACTTATATTAAGTTTCTTTTTTACTATTTATGAAGGTATGATATCAACTTGATATTCTAACAATGACAATGAAAGTATAATTGTATACTTATTAGACATTTTCATGTATTCAGGTTGAACCCTACCCGATATTACAAAAGTAATAATATACCACCAAATAAACCTAAATACATATCAGAGATACTTTTACACACAGTTGCAATTTAAGCGAAATGCGAAACTCGTGTAATATGTAGCGCTATTAAAGTACTTTATGTTTTTATCGGTCATGAAATGCAATATTCTCATAAACTTTTATAACAAATGCTTTAAGATAAGACAATATTTGTTGCATTCATGGCAACGCGATCGGCGAGCCAGCGGCTGTCTGGGACTATTTCCGGCACCATGCTATTGACTTTTAGTCTTGCAGGGAATATGTCACGCTATCATTCATTAACACGTCTATTTTTAAGTGCTGTTAACAACGTAAAAATATCTTCGAATATTTGCATAAATAATTAAATTAAAGTAAGCGCGTGATCGTTTCTTTAACAAGATTTTATAAATACATAATGATAATGTTATATACATTTATAAAAATTGCTAAGTGATATATGTCGATGTGCTTGTTTTGATTATAAATTATCGTTTAGCTAATTATATAATATAGGTATATGCTAATACATACTCTTATACAGTGGCCAAAGCACCCTCTTATAACGATTATTAAATACTGAAAAGGACATGACATTTATACTAGTATATAAATTAACACAAATCGTAAAGGCAATATTTGTTCAAATTTTTTTTATTTATTTATTTTTACTCATATTATATTACATTTTTAAATATAAAATACAAACATATGTATAAATTATATTTAAAAATATAAAATACAGAGGCCAACCAGTGACGGGAACAGGGTCTAAGCCACCGGTGGTCAGGGCTCCAAAGAGAGGAACTTCCTCACAATACGCGCCGTGCCGAGGAGTACTGCCTTCTGCATCAGGCCCTTGACCCAGCTGTCTAACGAGAGTCTCTTAAGATGTTGGTCGAGGCTCTTGGCCATTAGGCCATTCGCTGAAACAACTATCGGCACAATAACTGCTGTATCCACATCCCACATGTCGACAACCTCGTGAGCTAAGTCAAGATATTTTATTTGTTTATCCTTCTCAGCTTTCACGAGATTCTCATCATGAGGGATGGTGATGTCAACAATTATCGTGCGGCGCTCTGACCGATCTATCACCACTATATCAGGCTTGTTGGCGACAACAGTCCTGTCAGTGATTATAGATCGGTCCCAGTACAGTGTGATATGACCATTCTCGAGAACTGGGTCGGGCACATACTTGTAGTATGGTACCTCTGATACCACAAGACCGTATCGAAGTGCAAGTTGTTGATGGATAATCTTGGCCACTTGATTATGTCTGTGCAAATACTCTCCGTTAGCAAGACGAGAACAACCGGAAATAATATGTCTAAGGGATTCGCCCGGAGTGTGACACGCCCGACATATGTCCACCGTGCCATCCCTCACAATATACCTCCGGTAATTGTTCGTCATGATAACTTCATCCATAATCGCACAGACAAAACCTTCGGTTTCACCAAATAGGTTACCGAACCGTAGCCAAGATACGGACGCCATAAAGTCCACATCGGGTCCATGAAGGGCCCGATAGAAGCGTCCGTTATTGTTATTTATGTTATCCGTAATTGTTCAAATTATTATTTTTTTCAAGCATTTGAAATGTTACATATATATTATTATATTAATTAACGATTCAAAAGTGCTTGTAAAAGCCTACTTGAATAAAGTATATTTTGATTTTGATTTAAAAAATATATATTTTTGTATAAAAATTATATTTCCAAACTCAGAAAAATATGTTTTTTATTTAACATAAGATTAATGACAAATAGTCTTCGTAGTCCCGTATTAACAAACACATGTAGTTAGTGCTCACCTGTCGACAGAGTAAACAACATTGGAACATAATTTACAGTATGTCTATCAAGATGACACTTAAAAACATCACTGTAAAATATTTAACAGAAGTAAATTTCAAGTTAAACAGGCCTTACTATGAACCAAATTATAATGTTCTATATACCTGAATGCCGTGATACTAATTCAAATTTCATAAATTACATATAACAAAGAATAATATCTCAAAACCGGTTGGCTAAAATGAATACAATAAAACCTACATTATTTGAAATTCAAAAATATAAATTGTTAACATAAACTGTTGCTATATATAACCATATAAGTTTATCAAATGCGCTACATTTGAAATTGGTATCACCGAAAAAGGGAATAAAACGAGTTATACAAGTACCAATTTAAATGATAAAAATAATTTACCATTGTTTTGGAATACATAGATAAACGTTTTTATGCTATAATTAATTTTATTTTGTTAGTTCTGGCATTTGTATATTTATAAAATGAATTTTATCATTTTGCAAAGTTTTGTTATTAAATAAAACAAACTATTCACAAGTATCGCGGCAGAATTGATGTTTTATTAAAAACGAAATTGATTCGATGTCAATTTTTTCAAGATAAATTTACTGAATATTATGCAACACAATGCAATATTAGATTAAATTCCCTACTATAAAAGTCGTTAACCTGCGTTTCGTACAATTAATTCTTTAAAGTTTTTTCTTATAAGATCGATATTGAAAACGATATTCGTTTTTGCGTACACCTTTTTTCAAGGCTATATTAGTCACCTTCTAAGCCCACAAAAACCTCCAAAGTTCTTTGTTATCTTAACAATCCGATTTTAGTCGACAGTCGAAAAATATGATAATATCTATTTCTTCATTTAAATAATTTTCACTATAGAGCAAATACATATATATACATACATACATTCTAAATATTTGTAGCTTAATTATTTTGTTTTTATATAACACACTACGTTATGGAGGAATGGGTTCCACTGACACGTGTATCGAGCATGTATTTTTCCCACTAGAGAGTTCTAACCTTAAATGTGCATACAATGATAAAGAATATACGTTATTTTTTATCATAGGAATTATTCTTTCTCATATTAATCATATTTTCTGATATAAAGAAGCGCCCATATTTTCATTTGCTATGAAGCAATAGGAAGAAACTTAATTAAGTGAAAGCGTATTCTTATAAGGTGGGCGAGAACAAGCGGGCGGGAACCATTATGTACGACGCTATTGATATTCTCCACAGAGATTGAAAGTGGACTCATCATTCATTTCATTACATAATACTACTACAGCGTAGAAATGTTGGGAAATATTTTAATTCATATAAAAAAAAACGGTAATTAATGGAATGACTATATTGTATATTTAAATACTTTAATGTTATACATATACGCGTAAATGCTCTAAAAATATATATAAAATTAATAAAACTCAGTAAAAATAGGCTTTTTATTTTGTTTTTTCAACGAAAACGAATAATAATTACCCTCAAAAATGACATTTAGTATTGACGCAAATAAAGAAAATTTTCTTTTTTTTTTAGAATTTGCCTTTCGAATTCACATAAAACTGGGCAACTAAACCAGAATAACCCATGACTTATGTTACGTAATCCGTGAAAGTTATTTCCTTTACAATAGGTATAATGTATAATTCTATAGGTAAATAGAAATCGAAGAAAATTGTTGCATGCGTCTATGACGTCAGTTACTACACATTTTTTGATAAAACAATAAACGAAGGTTATACGTAAGTATGTACGGCAGTGTGGTTTCCGTATCTAAAGGTCACTTGTTCAATTCGAGCCTTAAAGAGAATGTCAGGCGTACGAGTACGAGTATTAAATACGATAAATTAATAATTAATTTACGAACGCAAATGACTAAAACTGATTAGAGCCTCCCGACGTTCTCGATTCTATTCCGATTCAAATTCGACTATTCCTCTCAAAAGTTAAAACATACTGAGGGCTAATTCTACTTATTAATATCATATATTAGCTAAACCTGGGTATTAACCGGCGTAAAATTTGCAAAACACATACTTCGGACCGACCTACCTGCTTGAGATTTTGTGATTAATCAGTGAGTGGCATTTCGCTTTTATATATAGATGATACGCGTTCCCCATTATATTCCAATCCTTTTTCGACCGAACAGCGACTGGATCATTGTGCTATTAGAATAGGATAACGGCAGAACAGCATTACGTTATGATTAGATTGAAATGCAGTAATAATTTGTTAGTAAAAATGGCTCCCAGTATGACTACTAAACTACTAACATATTTTGATTTGAATTTATAAATAGCAATTGAGTTTTTAGAAAATTTGAAAAATGGAATTGTAATATCATTTTTATTTAATTTAATTATAATATCTACAAAAAGCTTTTCGCATTACTATATGTGAAACTATTTATCGACTGTATAACGTTAATTGCAAAATTGTAATATTTGATGATATTGAGACGATTAACCAAATTTCCTATGATTATAAAATATATACTACAACTTTGAAAATAACCTTCTCCACAAGAATAACATAACGTTTTAAGATACCTATTTATTACCTACGAAAAATATTCTGTAGAAGTTAACAAGCTAACGGATATCATACAAACAGTTTCTAGGTTAGAAATTAGTGTCAGTCTATGATTTTATGCCTATTATTCAAGCTATTGTTATATTCATATAAATATGAATTCTAATGTCGCTGTTGTGAACAACTCTGAATAAAAATTTGGTACGATTTTACATAATCCTCAAAACGTTTCTTTTAATGATTTCAAAGGCAAATTTAAATTACTTTATATAAATGTAAGTACGTCAATACTACTTCCAGTTACTTATTTAAACCATTTCATGTCCTTGATTTTTATTTTTTTATTTAGTTCGCATTCAGTGGGATTTACGCTTAGCTAAACAAGGAGGTTACTATAAAACTATATTAAAAAACCGTTACATATAAAAGATTTCACCGACAAGTTGACTACCAGAGTCAATGTTATCAAAATTTATATGTAACCTTTTTTTTCCTTGCTCATAGTCGGGAAGCAAAAGAAACACAATTACATATATAGTTTTTCTGCGTGAAAGCTCACCCTCAGCGGTCACGCAATGCGCGCGCGCCGACAAACCGGTACTTTTTCCTGGTTTACAAATTTAACGTGCCCACTGTCGGTCTACTTAGATGGAGTAATTGGCATGGCAAAGACTATTGTTCTCAGCAAACTGCCGTGTCCCGCAAACTACGTTATTCTTTTGAAATTCATCTGTAGCGATGGACGATACTATTGTCAAATAAAATGATTTGTTGTCTGTAATGTTTCAAATTTCCTTTCTATAGTTGAGATTAAGAAATACCTATATGGTGTATACCATATTCACGTTGAATTTAATTTATGCCATTTATATTACAATATCAATTAGGTAAGAACTTTGACAGGAATTAACTTATTAGGTAAATTAACAGTCAAAAACATCCTTTTATTTTTTAATACGGCTTTATAAACGTTATTTATAAAGCCGTATTACGTGGAATATTGGCATATAAACAGGGCATAACATATTTCAGTTGTATTAAATTTAAAACCTTTTCGCTCGATACTTGAAATCTAAAATTATGTAAACAAATATGTACCTATATGTAAATTATTTAACATTTACATTACCTCGTTCTTTTATTTTTTTTAAAGTCTAGAATTAATAGACATAAATTAAGAAAATAAATGGTTTTCCCTATTTTCGTAATTATTAGGTCCGAAGCTATCTGTCACAAATTTTGTCTTAATTAAAATCAGCACGGCAAAAACAGCACGAAGCACCGCGGGACGAGACGTTGTGCTGAACAGACTTATTTGTCACAGATCTTCATAAACACAGGGCACAGAGGATGTGAGATCTCTGCCTATCCACCATCACCTCTTAAACACGATTTTTTCTCTTTCTATCATGCTTCATTTTACATTCATAAGACAAAGACAGGCTATTGCTTGACTAATTTCCTCTAAACAACATTTTTACGTTAATCTGTAAATTATTATTCTAGCTATCGCATCGTGGCGAAATATTTATATCATCCTCTGCTACGTGTATTCTATTTCATACGAGTTTATAATGCAGTTATTTTCTTAAATAATTTTAAAGCTCTCATAAGAGGAGGCGGAAGCCCGCATCCTGCTTTGGCCGTCACGCACGAAATACAAATAAGATTCTTATAATATGATCAATAGTAATATTATAACATACCAGGAAATAAACTGATTATATTTTTAAGAAATATTATTTATTTAATTTGAAATTTGTTTAATAGATTCATTTACGTAATGCTAACAGTAATGAACTAAGAGGTCAGTTAGGTATCGTCAATTCCATATATTTATACATCGAACTGTATCTTACAAAGAAACGATATTATTAATTTAACCAGATGTGTGCGATAGCTTCCTTATTATAATTATATATCTTGATTGTCAGACCACCTGGTGGGAACTATTACCACGTGATTCTCGGTACGCGTGAGAGGTATGTTAGTAATTCTAAATAGAACTAATGACAATGAGTGTTAGTTCCTAAAATAAATAATTACATAATTATATTATATAAAATAAATGTACAGTACAGAAACATTCATGTGTTCATTTTCCATTGGTGGCTTTATAAGCAGATGTTTGCATTTGATTCCAACACACCGCTCCAACGCACTCATATGACAGATTTCCATTTGATACTTGAAGGTTTTCCTGTATTATAGCGGTGCTCGAGTTGCGCAAGTCTTGATAAATAAAACATGTAAATTAAGTGGTGCTTACTTGAGTTTGAGCCGCCAATCTTACGTTAAGCTTCACTCGTTATAACAACCAGAACCCCTTGTAACTTAGTTCTTAATGAATATATTATTACTAGCGATTCGCCCCGGCTTCGCACGGAGTTTTGCAATATTATATTAAATAAACATCATTATTTATTGACGACATCACATTAGAACCTCATAAAATTATCAGTGTTTTTATACTAGGTATATTGTTCATTTGTTATATACAAAAACCTTCCTTTCGAATCACTATCTAATAAAAATAACCGCATCAAAATCCGTTGCATAATTTTCAAGATCTAAGCATACATAGGGACGGACTGCGGTAAGCTACTTTGTTTTATACTATGTAATGATAATGATAATGAAGAGTCAGTACTCATCAGTTAGTCTGCCACTCACATCAATACATTGTATTGTATTGTTCCGGTTTGTACGAGAGGGCGAGCCACCGTAATTAAAGGTCCAAGCGGCCAATAATAAATAATCAATAGTTGGTAGCGTTACTCTCACCAACAAATATAATCAATTTCTGTTGTCCTATGTAGTCATCACATGACTTATTAATATACAATGTAATATACATGTCATGAGCAATTCTCTAACATTATAAGTATACATATTATTTGTACCTGTACTTTTGCTGAATATGAATTAGAACTGAAATTATTTAAATTAGATTTTTTACTATCGTTTTTAAATAGAAACGTATCAGGAAAAGGAAATCGATGAAATTGACTCTTATTGAATCTCTGTTGCAATGATAATTTGAATTTAGAACATAACATTGTAATGTTGTTCATGCGTTAAAACCAATAAAAGAGTATTATTTCGAACAAAGTACGGCTAACTATCAATCACTAACTTTAAAATATGAATGAACCTAAGTATCAAATTCAATAAAAGAGTTTAATTTTCCTCAAGTCCCGAGGCCCCTCTGAATATATTTGACTATTCCTGGTTTTTCAATTTGGTCAGTACTACAGTTGATAAATTCATTATATATTAAAAAAATATGCTTTTAATTTCAAAATCGATAAAAATATATACATGTATACATACTCTAATGATATGGATAAAAAACAAAACCCAACATTACAAACGATTGTCAAATCAATTAATTAGTTATATTATAATAAATTAATTAGAATTTTGTATTAACACAATTGAAATACAAAACGTTTGACTGGATTTTTCATCACCGGTTTCAGTTTTCACTTACAAACGCTGATAAATGACGCGAGTGACGTTTATAACATGGCATCTATGTCTCACCGTGGGAATATATGTAATAACTTAAAACAAATGAAATTAAATATTATGCCAGCGATGACAAGGTAGTAACCAGTTAACTGGCGAACAACATCATTGCTCTTCGTGTTTAATTTTTAATAACTAAACAATACATTTTAATATTTAAATATACCCCTTATTATAATATCTTTTTCGCAAAACCATTTGATACGTCCATAAAACATAATACAAGAACATCACTTCAAATATAAATAACTGTGATTTAACGGGATCTACTTTCATCCAATTACCGAGGTATCGCATTAACTAGCCGATACTGGTCGAAGGGTGGAAGCCTTGACTATACTTACGTGGGCGACTTAGCAGGTCACCTGACCATTGATATACATATGAACATTATTCAAACAAATGTTCCGTAACTATTAGGTAATGATTACAGTCGCCATTTCAATCGTTCCTATTTATTTATAAACAATGAGCATGATTCGTGTATTCAGCAGAAGATATTACTAATCGTCACGTCAACATGATGAACGATATATCTTAGCCAGGCTACGTATCAAACGTATCGACTAATTTTATATCGCGATGCCACCCGTGAATAATATATTTTATTCCAAGAACTTAATTACATTGAACTTGTTATTATTGCTAAATAAGTGAAAGCTAAATGAGTTGAACGAAATAGATAACATTTTCACGTTATCGAATAAGGCTATTTAAAAAAAAACAGTAACATAACAGCTTACGAAAAATTAAATACTTAGTTGCACCGACAAAAAACGAGATAACTGCATGCTTGTATATTATTATTGTTTTTATTTTTTAATATATATTCAAATCTCGTCAGTCACAAGATTTCGTCAAAATAAGAGATGATTCGTTTGTGACCAGCACATTCTTTAAAATAAATCGTTAAGATAACATCAGCGTTTTTCCATTGTTTGTTGAATTTTAAGCAAAGCATAACATAGTTAAACATATCAAAACGAATATTGCGGTTTTAATAATTTAATTAAAGTATATGGTTTAATGGTTTGGCTGATCTACCCAGTTATGTTTGAGTACGAATTAAGAAGACGAAGAGGTATTTGTAAGTGTAGTTTCATTGTTTTATCATTATTTTATTCCGTTATTATTTTTTTATAGATTATACAAAATTACTTATAAACATTTCTGGAACTTTGTCTTATTTCAATTCTAATAAATTTTCATAAGACTACGTATAAAGTGCTTTAATTGTTAATAGACAAGTTATCACTATTTAATGTATTAGCGGCCCGTCCCGACTTCTTGGGGGTTTACATAAGAGTTTTTTTTTATATTTTTACCTATCATTTATATTTTTTATGTATTTTTTAACGCGGTCCCTCACTATCTATTTATACCTACAATCCGAATTTCATCATAGTTTTTTTTTATTTAAGTAACTCATTTAAGCTTAAGGGAGAGAGATAAAGAGATGTTTTTCTATTTCTATAACTTATTAAAATATAATTGTTATTGTGATAACGATAATAGTTGGACATATGGTGTTGCGTAGTTTTTTGTAAATGTATGATGATAACGTCAATAGTTTTCGCAGCGCATGCGACGAAAGACGTTTTAGGGCACCCTTTTTAACCTTGAGTTACGTATTTAAGTTTGCAAGGATCCCTAATCTTTTCTAGCAATAAATATACCCTATGTTACTTAGGGTAAATGTAGTTTTCCAATGGTGAAAGAATTTTTGAAGTCGATACGGTAGTAGAGTTTATTCATTACATACACACAAAAATACAAATTTTTCCTCTTTATGATAGTACTATAGATTTATTCATTAAAAAGATAATAAAACACTTTGCATATAATTTAATTCGAGACGGTAACAATTCTCCGGATTCATTTACAATATCTTCCCGTTGTTCTAACGATTAAAATATTAACAGTGGCAATTATATTTATAGGAAAAGATTTGTATAATCTCATACCATTTGCATGTTTTACTAGTGCGTGACTAAGTCACAGCCACTCGATCGCACGTTTCAAACTTGACCCACATCTCCTGCGAATCTATTGTCTTCGCCTGACCTCGATCCATGATGTCAACCCAATGTCTTACTCGAAAATACTTGCATTTCCTTAAGCGTCCTTCCAAAAACAATACTACGGTATCCTCATTCTAATAGTCCTCGCCACAAGTTTCCCCCACTTTATGAGTACTGTACAAAGTCCGGTCCTTTGTCTTTGTCTCGGTAATCTCTTGAGAAAGAACCTGTTTATGTAAAATCTTTAAAAAACCTTACATACAAATATTTTGCTTTGTGTATGCTTTTGGTTCGTATTTCCGAAAAAGCCACAATAGGCTATTTGACTGGTTTTTAAAATCCATTTAATATTATTTAGTAGAAGTTAAGGAACCCACTAAAAGTTGTGTTTTTTTTATTTCTAGTGCATATTTGCCGAAAAATATCACATTAAAAATTCCATATTTAAATAGCGCGCAAAAACGCTACTTGGACAATTTGGCGCTGCAATGGGGTCGGTGACATCACTTTGCTGTTTTTTAATCTGTGGTACATATAGTAGAAAAGCAAAGTTTACAAGAAAGTGACTTCATCATAAGCTCGGCCAATCGGGAGCGTTTTGTGTCACGTGACAAACGTTTGAAAAAATGCATTTTTATTTATAGATTTTTGAATAAATTAAGTATTATTTTCAACTTTCGTTAGTAAATAACCATTTTTAAACGCATAATATACACTGATTACAATAATTCACAATTTATTTTTCGCATTGTCAAATAGCCTATTGTGAAATATCGCTACTAGTCATTGTCAAACGAAGGCATACTTTCGTTTAAAAGGTATAATTTAATATCATTACAACCAAATTAGACACTGAACGCAAATACAACTTTCCACGCTTTCTTTTTGGACTGTGGCTTTTGAAAGGAAATCCCGTTACAACATGGCATTGCCCTAGTCTCTGCATGACAACGCTTTCCATGGTTTTGATGATACTACTTAATTGAGTACCTACTTGTCGTAAATTGCGCAATGATTTTGGAATGTATTGAAGTTTTAGATGTGGTGAAACTAGAAACTTTAGAATTTAACGACTTTTCTTTTTTTAATTACTTCAATTATTTAAAAACCTTACCCTTTTTTAAACACCAAAAAATGTTATTCAAGTTCTCTGGGGTATAGATGTATAGTAAAAATAGCATATGTTGCTGTTTAAGGCGTATAAACATATAAATATATTGTTTGTTTCTTTTGTTACAGGCATGTCTTTAGACGAGGGTAGACAGTCGCAGCGGCCATACCGATATGGCATGGTTCTGCTATGCGCAGGCGCTCTTATAAACTGGCTAGGGCTTGCCGAGGACTACGCGGAACCAGTCCGTTACGTGGGTGTGGCTTGCATCGTCGCCGGCGCGCTGCTCATCTGTGCAGCTATGTGCTGCTGGCTGCAGTCGCCTGCCAGACAGCCACAGAATGACCGCGCATCGCCAGACACCCACCAAGTGAGTTTCACCTCATATTCATGTACCTATATTAGATACACGTGTTAAATATTACTGCTTTGTCAGAAATAGCATTCTAGTACCATTGTTAGTTCGACATCCTAGATTGTAATATATGAGGCTAATCAATTCGCTTACTAAATAACTGGTCAAAAATAAAAATAATTAATAGTTGAAAAGCTTTTATACATTATATTAATGTCCTTACACGTTTAATTGCAGATTGACGATCCTATCCACGTTATCTCAATGCCAGATGAGGAGACGATGCAGCAAAAACCTCCAGACTATGACACCGTTGCTGGAGCACCACCAACGTACGACGATGCTATCAAGTTGAACCCGGCGCGATTGCTGCCTGCGACCAGCAGCGCCCGAAGCTTTGCCGAGACCCCGCAAACTCCCAACTCCGACGTTACGATCATTCCGGGTCAACTGGACGAAGCGCATGGCCCTGCGCCGCCATCAGCCGTGGTGCCAGTCCACATGCCGCACGTGCAGACGCAGGTCCCCAAGACCCCTCCGCCGCCGTACAGGCCCCCGCAGGCGATCAGATGAAAGGTTGTCAGGAAAGCTGTGTTACTTTAAATCGACTGCTGTTTCATGTGATGTGACCTGTAAATATGTTATACATGCATTGTGAGCGGTTGATCACTTTCGTGGAACTCCACGGACATCTTGTTGAAATGTTACGGTATTATTTAATTATATCATACATATCCACACATGGAACGATTTTTTTGAATTTAGTAGGATGTCGAGCGTAGGAACGATGCGTAGGTACTTATGTGATATTAAAACGTAAACATTAATTAGTTACTTAATTAACCTACCTGCTGTATATATTTATTATAAAAAATTTAGTTTGTTGAAATGTAAGAAAAAATGTACCTAAATAACAAAAATCTCTTCCAAATGGCATGAACTCGTACTACTCAGTATGAAATGGAACCAACAAACCGAAATATAAAAACATTTGTAGGGAATTGAAGCAGTACTAGAGCTGTGCCATTAATAATGTTATTAATTTAGTTACTTCCTATGTATAATCTTTGTATATGGTACAGTATTATGTGATATTGACCAGGGCATGACCTATTGCCACTATTATAAGAATAGCACTTCTCTTGCTCAATCGATTGAAGTCGTATCATTACATTAGACTGCTTGATGTAACAAAACAAGGAAAGATTGACGAACTATAAATATACTAACGAGATACGCTAAGGCAACTGAGCATTTAACAGCAATAAAACTAATTTATAACAAGGGTGATTCCTTTAGCGTTTTTGCAAATTTTCATAGAAAAAAATATATATATACATATGTATTGGCACGATAATCAGCATGTTATATAGCGTTGATACTGTGTAGCTAGTGACTTGTGATAATTCATTATTAGTTTATAATATTGATGGCGGGAAAAGCGAACGCATTGATTGCGTTTTTTGTACTTTAGATGTTATTGCATTTGTCAAACTATCATTCACACAATTCCTGTTGTCAATAATCTTACGATTAGATTAATGTTGAAATACAAATCAGTTTGTTTCTATTCTAGTCTTAAATTAACGACTACAATAAATGAACTCTTTGTTAATCACCAGGCAAAATAATTTGTATTTGTACAAGTTTTTATTGCACAACTTGAAGGTGATTTGTCAATATTAATTTTGAAGTTTTTAGTTATTATTTTGTTATTTTAAATAATTCTTTTTTGAGATTAAAATTGTATTCGTAAAACCATTATATTCAAGATCCATTTGTCATATTCATGTAATTATTGTGATCTTTATTAAGGCAGCTTAAACTATCTGACATGTTGTTAATCCTTAATTCATGAACCACATCGACCATATCAATTCTTGCCATTTAGTACTGATGTAAACAATTACTATGTAACTGCAGTTGGTTTTGAGTGAACCGAGATTAAACTTAGTCGCATCAGAGCCTCATTTTTTAAGCTAAAAATAACATAGAAACTATGAAATTCATTTGTTCAAAAATACATGGCTAGTTTTTAGTCTTCGTTTGGCCTAATGTTAAAATATTGATAAAATATAAACATCGACTGTCAACTAATCCTTTAATTGAGCTTGCAATAAATTGGGACCAATACTTAACATTATTGTAATATTATATAACACCCTAATAATAATTACTTTTCTGTTTTAAGATTTACAATGCTGAAGTTGTGCATTTATTATTTGTACATTATACAAAGTTACAAAATTTGAGTGTACATACAAAATAAATGTTGTTGCGAAAAAACATTGTTTTTATTTTTGACTTTATCATATTTTTTTTTATAATAAATCAGAGTCAAATAGCAGTTCTATAAAATAAAGATTATTTTTTAATTATCATATTAGTGTTGTTTTTTTTTTATGAATACTAAAGCTGTTACTTGTTTTAATACTATACAGAAACCGGTATGTGTTGATATTAAATTGACCTTCGTTTGACTCATACACGCTTTAAATAACTTTAAATAATAGGATTCTTCTAACTGGCTTATCTTGCTATTACAGCAATAACGCATATGTCAGGTTTCCTAGCTCAATTTAATACTCGTGAAACTGGAAGAAAGAATTAAGTGTGAAAGAGACCAACTATAATGACGTCGTACCCACTTAATCAACTTGACGTAAATATCACCACTTATTAACTTCAGTCGAACTGTAACAACCTATTGTTCTCAATATTTAATTACTTTTTAATATCTTCGTCTATTTATTATTCTTATTTACAAATTAAGATTATACGTAGGTACAGCCTTCCACATTTTTTTATATGCTTTTTCATAATTTAAGGGTTATGGCTCTAATTGATTTAATTATACAGCGCTTATAGAATCATAATAAAGTTTTAAATACGTTACTATTGTTTTTCCCATATCAGGCAAAATTTGCTAAGACTTGTAAATTTTTTTTAGCGTACGTACGACATACTAAAACCTTAACAAAATAAGAATGATTGACACTATTACAGAAAATATTATATTCGGAGATGAAAACTATTGAATCAACCAATCAATTGATATGTACAGCGACAGCAGTGATGAAAACACTTTTAAGGTTTGAAAAGTCATACTAAAAGGTGAATTACGTTTTGTAAAAGCAATATAGGTAGTTAAGCGAATCAAAATTTTGTCTAAAGAGAAAACAGCTCTATCTGTAATACATTTTATGTTATATATAATATCGTCTAAGCGATTTATATTACTTTATTTAGTCACATAATATATACACATAATACATAATGTATTATATAAACCAAATGTAGCTACATTTACAGTGACTAAATTTTATTTTATATATTTTATTTTCGATATTTGCATTGATATGAAAGATATTCTAATCAGTAAAGCATTTTAAATATTACTATTTTGAAGCCTGTCAGAGGCCCCCGGGGCGGCTAAGCTTTTTTTATTCAGCTTATATTTGTGTTTATGAAGAAGTGTTGTTCATTTATTATATATATAAAAGTTTAACGAGCTAGATGGCTGTAGAGTGTCGTTTTTTTAATCTTGATAAAATTATGAAGGTTCTGAGCACCTTTTTAAAGTCTTGTTTAGGTTTATTTGGGGGCCCCCAAGACTGGAGGCGCCGGGGCGAAGAAAGAAGGGCGGTTGCTCTTTCCGCCCCCCTGTTAGTCCTCTACTGTTCGTAAGCCATAAACAAGTTCAAGTTTTCATAAATTATTATTACATGAATTATAATAGATAAGACCTGTTAAAATGTAATTTTATAAACTTTTTTTTATTTTATATATATTCTCGTTGAAGGCAATGGAACAAGAAGATTTAAAGGTAGGTATTGAAAGTTAAGGACGTAATTCATTGTCGTTCAGTGTGGACGTAAATCAATGTCGGTTATTTGTTCATTATACCATTAGCGGTTGTATGGAAAAGGAAGGAATGACTAATAAAATAGTATACCCATGATGTTTATTATAGCTTTACCATAATTATTTGATTTCTTTACTAACTCTTATGTTGAACCCCGTTGAATCTTTATTATTAAACTCTTAATAATTCCCCAAAATTAAAATTTAAATACCCAATTATCACAATAATTAATATTTCCTAAATTATTAACTTATAAAATATATAGAGTCATTTAATTGTCATTGATTTTAAAGGAAATATAATAAAAGATCATTAAAAAATGGCGATTCGCTTTTTTACACATTGTTTAATTCGACACAGCCATAATATGATAAATACAATGTAAAATTGATACGAAAATAGCACGCCTTATGCCTTAGATTCGTCGGTTTCCGTCGAATAATAACGAAAAATACCGTAGAAAAAGTCACTTGTTGAACAGTGTCCTCAACTCTATATTAATATTCAAAAACTTCATTGAGCATAGTACTTTGTAAAATACTAAATTATAATTATAATTCTACCATCGGTTTATAATGAAACATTTCAGACAGACTTTAGAAGAAAAAATTACAGGGGTATATGGAATTTTGTGCTCATTGACTCTTTCTCGGTGTAAAACCAGGAGAGCTGTGGGGCGTAAGCAGTCGAATCAAAATTACCAATTATTAAAAAAGTGTAAATCTAACCAATTTAAGTTTTCGTAAGTAATATTAATCGATCCTTAATAAACTAACTATTCCATTATCGTTGAAGTGATTATAGCCTGGTTCTTTAAACACAGTTGCGAAAAGTATGGATCAAGTTTGTAGTATGAGAGAAGGGATATTAATGTTAACGTAATTACCTTCGCTCTAATACGCTGCATTTATTATAAAATATTATTGCTAATAGCTTCTTAAGAACAAGCAGAAAACTAAAGATATTCTGGTAAATGATGTCAAGGTTATAAATAATTAATGATATTTAAGTATTTGTACTTAATTAGTAGATGTGTTAACAAAGTCGGCTACGACTAGGTCGTATTAGCCTGATTGTGTGATAATTTGTAGGTTAGCATATATTTATTACATTTAAATGGATTCAGTGTAAACCTCTTCCCCACGTGCCACCTTCTTTACACATGTGGATTACATTAGCAAACATTCACAAATTAATTCTCTACATCTCCTAGATATTACAGCTAACTAGAACGTTCATAACCACATATGTATGTACACATTTATTACCTGCATCTTATATCTAATCGGCAATATGTCATCAACGGTGAACCATCGCTTTGGTAACTTTCAAAAGCAAGGGACTCTGAAGTACAGACACATTTTCCTCCTAAAAAAAGCTTTAAACAAAACGCTACTCTCAGCTTTGATACCAGAATCTGAGCATGTCATCATTACGAGCTATGTGCTGCTCAAATAATCGTGACTTGACGCAGGAGTTGTTATTTAAAATAGTTTCTTACCTCAACGAAATTTAGGTCGAAATAAATGTTTTATGTATAAGAAATATTAAATGGTTGACATACTGTTAAAAAAATAAAACTATTGAGTGCATTTCATTCAGCGTGAAGACCCATAAGTATCCGATGAAATTGTGTCATTTAGATACTATTTATCTACCATTATGCTTCAATACAAAGTGGAGCAATTTGGTATTATTTAGTTTAATTCTATTTAAATAATTATATGAAAACAATATGACTCAGCATTAAGAGCACTTTATTATACTACAGCCTTAATTTAGTACAGTTAATAACTTTGCAACATTTTTCTTTTATAAATACTGACTTGATGAAAGGCAAATATATTGACAATTGACAATATATTTGCCTTTCCATCTTTCAAATTGGTCAAATAAGATGAGTTTATTATTAATATCTCAACAAAAAATGACTGATAATTATATAGAAATCAGATTGGTTGAATTAAGATTATACCTTTGCTAATATAAGAAAACCAAATGAAAAAGAAGTAAGTTTTTAGTACTCAGTAACTGCTTTACTGAGTAATGACAATGCAAAAATAAGAGTTCGAGATCACTCGCTGTTTGAATGTGGCCTAGACGAAGGTTCCGCAACCCATATTGTCCTAAACTTCTTCATCCCATTTACGACGTTCTTCCTCCTTAAATCCCTCGCCCTATAAATTGTGAATGTTTGTTGACGTTTGTGTTTAGTCCATTTTGTTCTTTTCTATGTAAATATATTAAATGAAATAAATTTAAGTTGTGAATAGTCCAATTGAGTGTTATATTTTAGTATATTATATAGTTTAGAATACTAACAATTATTTTTATTATAACTTATTGTTAACCCTTAATGTTTGTGTCTTTCTAGGTTAAGGATTAACAAGGAAATTACTACGACTATGCTAAGCTTCAAAATTTAATTGAGTTTGTTTCCTCAACTGTAGCAATCAATCTCTTTCGTGTCTTCTCCATCCTACGTGACATTAGCGAAATAATCTGTGCCCTGTCGGCACAACTAAAACCCATTAAACCAAGAATTGAATTGAGTACTGACAACTATTTAAGGTGGTTGTCATTGTCAAATCAACTGTCACTTACGCGCGAGAGTACAATGCTTACAATTTACAAATACTAATTAATAAATAAAATCAAATTGGTTGATATTGCTGTAAATGCATACATACTTAAAAAAACAAAAACCAAGTTTTTTTTCGGCATTACATTGACATTTGCAAGAATGTTTTGATATAAATATTATCAAAAAAAATCTTATTTAAAATATAAACTACATATATGAAAAAAATGCCGGTTGAATTAAATAGTCTAACAGAAGGATGGTTAGAATTAGAAAGTGATCCCGGATTGTTCACATTACTATTAGAAGACTTTGGTGTTAAAGGAGTCCAAGTAGAAGAAATTTATGACTTACACAAACCATTTGAAAGCCCCGTTTATGGCTTTATTTTTTTATTTCGTTGGATTGAAGAGCGACGATCGCGTCGTAAATTTGTAGAGCAAACTGAGAGTTTTGTCCGAGATGAAGAAACAATTAATAATATATTTTTTGCACAGCAAATGGTTCCAAATAGTTGTGCTACACATGCTTTGCTTTCAATATTATTGAACTGTCCCAATCTTCACTTAGGAGAAACACTGAGTAGGCTAAAGGTAAAGGAATCGTAAAACAAATATTGTACATGAGATTGCATTTTATATACATTTATATAAACATTTCAGCATCACACACTTGGTATGAACCCAGAAAACAAAGGCTGGGCAATAGGAAACACTCCTGAACTTGCTTGTGCACACAATTCACATGCTATTCCACAAGCTCGTAAAAAGACTGATAAAAATGCAGGAGTCCCAACTGGTCGCTTCACAGGTACTTTATGTGGATAAATTATTTTGTTTCATTGATTAATTGTTTTGTTTCATATTATCTAGTGTCTAATATATAAGTTTTATTTTTAATATTATAAAATTGTAGAATATTAAAATATTTTCTAAAAAAGTATAAATAATTGAATTCAATAAAGATAATTTTTAAATCTATTTATTACTTCTCTTCAGTATAATTCTGGTGTTGCTGCTAGCTTGAAGATCCTATGATCCCTGTTTTAAGTCCCTGGTTGAATCAAGGAAAATTTTAGTGTTCTGCCAAGAAACTTATAGCAGCACAGAGATAGAAAATTGGTTGTGTTGAACTCTCAAATCATAAAAAGCATATAAAGCCATTGTTAATCTGCTCACTTTGGCGAAATAATATATCTCTTAGGCTTATTTTTGCTTGAGATTGATCCCCAAAAACGAAATTAGGTGAGAAAAAAAATTAATTACAAATTGTAAAATATTTTTTTTTTATAGGGGAAGCTTACCATTTTGTAAGCTTTGTCCCAATAAATGGTCATTTATTTGAATTGGATGGCTTAAAGCCCTATCCTACAGACCATGGACCCTGGGCTACAGATGAAGATTGGACTGACAAGTTTAAGAGAGTTATGGCTGAAAGACTTGGACGAGACGCTGGAGAGCAAGTGCATGATATAAGGTATATTTTTTTTCAATGTAACCGGTGGTAGATTTACTAAGAGGCTGAGTAGGCTTAAGCATAAGGCTATGCATTTAACGGTGCGTCAAAATAGCAAAAAATGAATTATTTATGGACATAGTGTACATAGTATATGTACGGTAACTGAACGACCTGAATATATCATTATCATTCAATTACCTTTAAAATTACTCAATTATTATTTTGATTCATTTCTTTAACCAAAAAATTTCTAAGATATGAGTCTTATATTTCAGATTCAATCTTATGGCAGTGGTACCTGACAGAAGAATAGCACTAACCCAAAGATTAAGTCTATTGGAAATCAATCAGAAGAGAGTAAAGGAAGCCATCTCCAAAATAGGAAAACATTTACGATATCTTCTAAATAAAAACAGAGAATTTAGTGGTAAATAAATAAAATATAGTCATTAATATATAGTTGTATATAAGTCAGCAAAATTCTTCATCATTCTCAGTATTACATGTAAAACAAATTTTATTTACAAACAGAAATTTTAATTCTAAAACTAACTCAAAAATAGGTTACATATGATGTCAATTATATTGTTCGTTAAAATGTTAAAATGTAGTTCATTTGAAACTGGTCACTTATATAAAAAAGTCAAGTTTTTTATTGTTAATTAATAATTTGCCTAAAGTAAATAAATATTTATTTCATAAACATTTTTTTTTTCCAGAAGAAGGTATGTCACAAAGCAATAATGTCGATCCTGTAATTGAAAGTTCTATTCATATATGCGAAGATGCAATTCTCAATGCTCTAGATGCCTCTGAAGTGTCGTCACTCGATCTGGACTTCACTCAATCCATAACAATTGAAATTGGTTCAACAGAAAGAGCACAGTTTGATAGCTGTCTCAGTTTGGGTAAGTGTAATAATTTTTATAGTACATAACTATTTTAGAGAGATACATGGTAAAAGTTGAAGTTGATATCAATGTAAGGAAATATAGCCAGTTTTGTAGTGTTATTTATAGGGAGTCATTAATTTCAAAAATTCAGTTATGGTTATTTGTTAATGGAAATTTTAAGCTTTATACATTGTTCTTTTTATTTACAGCCGATCCCATTGAACCTACAACAGTAGTTAAATTTGTTACTATAAATGGAGAAAATCAGATTCTTTCTGATGTAAGTAACATTTTAACATACTTCAAATATTTGTATTTTTATTTACATTAGTCTAGTTTTACTATTTTAGTAAAAATAAATATGTTTTCCTTTAGATCTACCCAACTTCTACTACTGCTCTAGTCAAAAGTAGCAATATGCCAATTGTATTATGTTCTGAAGTGGTGCCTGAGCAACCACATAGAATGAGAAAATTATTATTTACACATTCAGAGCTGAACTCACTCATGAGTAGTATAATAGCTCAGGTGGAGTCATGTCAACAGGCTCTAAATGATGAAAACGACAAAAGAGATATGTATAAGGTAAGTGTTTAGATGTATTTGCTTATGGAAAACTGACTTTTATTTTTTGAGGAATATACCATAAACATAATACTCGATGAACTGCAGATCTTACTTCTATGTGACATAATTATACTCTTATGAGTTTTTATATTTATTAAATATTTAATTGAGTTTTAAAATCAGATGAACTTATAGTCTGTTCGCGTTAAGAATGCAGTGAGTTGTCATTCTTTACCGGCCTGACTCCGCCCCCTTTGACCAATCAAATCTTTTTAAATTACAAAGTCAAGTTCACATTTAATTAATTATTAACTGATATTTTTATTTTTATAATTTAAATTTTGTTTATTTATAAATTTATATTTATTTTATTCAAGCTGTACACGTAATAATTAATGTAACCTATAGCTACAAGATGACGTTATGTCAAAATATGTAAATTTCTACATCGCGATGGCAAGATTCGCAAACGATTGTATATAGTGTTAAGAATTATCCCTGTACTCGCTTCGGCCCTATCCGATCCGTAGGCGTCCTAAGCACGTCCTACACGATCCCGTCGACAGACTCACTGCCGACAACATTACCCAGATAGGTACAGTCAACACACACCGACCCCGCCGGCGGGGTCGAGGTCCCTATTTACCGACACGTCGGCGCCTAGGCGTACGACGTTGAATGCACACATCATTCCTCCCTGGAGTCGACGACGGCGTCCTAAGCCGAGGTCCGGCCTCATAGGAGGCACCCTTAGGATGCGCGTATTCTGGGCCCTTCAGTGGGCCCCCATCACTAGGCCTGAGCATATAGCTCGCCTACCCCACCCGGTGACGCTGTAGAGGCCAATAGGGCCAACAGCAATACACATTTCGAAAAAAAAAAAAAAAAAATGATTAATACCCTGATTCGATTTTTTATTTTAATGTGTATTTTTTAAATTCATTATACTGAGTCTTTAAAACAAATATAATTTGTTGGAATTTTAACAAAAATATGCATACACCTTCACACTGCTGTTAAAAAAGATTTGATTGGTCAGGGGGCGGAGTAAAGCCGGTAAACAATGACAACTCACTGCATTCTTAACGCGAACAAACTATAGTTATAGTGATCTTGTTATTTATAAAAATTACAATTTGGTAACCAGGTAGACGACTGTCGTCGCACGCACAACTATGACGAGTTTATCTGCACGTTCCTGTCGATGCTGGCTGAGCGCGGCGTGCTGGCAGAGCTAGTGGCGGCGCAGCTGGAGCGCGGCCGGAGTTCGCGTGCGCGTCGCCGGCGGCCGCGACCGCGACCGCGCGCGCGCCCTCGCCCTCGCCCGAGAGCGCGGAAATAATCATTATTTTAAGGATCCGATCCCTTAGAGTACAAAAAAATCCTTATTGTGACATTTCAGTATCTGCCTGTTTATCTGTAGATTTGGTTATATATATTGAGTTTGGTTGCAGTGACTTATAGCACAGACTCAGTCACTAAATCACACTAGTTTCGCCATGATTCCATGTGAAATAATAATTAAGAAAAGTTTGTCTTTTTTATTGCTTTAATATGTGCAAATGTTTTTACCTTGTGAGGTATTCTTTTTTTTTATTATACATATATTTTTATAACAGTCCTGTTTTTTATTTATGACTTATTTTGCCTTATTAATAATAGTTAGATTCGTACAAAATATTTGTAATTTGTTCAAAAATATCGATATTTCTTCAATACACAACTATATGAATCAGTGTGTCAAAATTTAAAAAAAGGGTGTTAATTAAAGGTTAAATAAAACTAGAGTTATTTAAAAACGAATTATATTAGTACACTACGAACAGCGCCGTATTTACATGATCGTTATATTGTTAGAGAAATGTAACAACAACATCATTATTGTATGTTTAGGCACGTAAACCATCGAACAATTTCCTTAAAATTTAATTATAACATTAGGAATAATGATGCCCGACTTTACGCACACACGGATATAGTTAGCAAACAACAAGATACTTCAACATGGGCATACGGATCGCTATAACACCTACGCAAATATTTATTCTAATCTAATTGTAACTCTTGGAACCCAAACCATTAACAGACTGCTTTAATTTGATTGCATTCAATTTTGTTTTTGGGATCAAATGTATAAAAAAGGACACCCAGAAAGTGTAACTGATAACAATTCATCCTATTATTTATTTTTTGATAATAAATAACATGTTTACAATAATAATAAATAACATGTTTTTTTAACAAAATTGCGCATATTTCTCTCATTTCAACAAAATAAAAAATATATATTAAAGGTACATTTTGGGGAAGTAATTCATATTAGAGATACACACAATTTGTGCTGGTCTGTTAATGCATTGAGTCTAACGTTTGAAGTCCAAGAAGCGCAAAATTTGTTTATGTTATCTGTAAAATCAATATGGTACAAAAGGTGTCATAGTATTTTTAAAACAAGACATTCAGGTTTAATAATTACAGCTTTTGCCATCCTACAAAATTTACTGGCCACATATATCAGATTATTTTTTTTACATGATTTTATGTGTTATTGTCACAAATAAGTTTATATTCAAAGTTTGATAAATAAGATTTTAAATATATTACTTTTATTAATCAGCAAAATTGTAACGACCAAGCAAGTATCTCAATGATAAACACTGCGTATCACAGACTAACAGAAATATAACCAACAACCTAACGTTACTACATATGGCACTAAAACACTAACTTGAGAGATAAGAATAAGAGTAGTTAAGGCAGTTTTTTCAGTGACTTACATTCAAGCGTCCTTGCTCGTCGTAACAAATTGGGAAATTATAAATCGATACGGTGACTGGTCCTCATCCATCATGTTACATTTCAATGACAATATAAACGAATTTATAAACTATTGGGTATTTCAACAAAATAATCCCGCAATAAAAATGAATAATACTCGGTAATAACAATTCAAAGTGATCATCAACGAAAGGGACAAGATGGCAGTAGCACCAGTGTAAATTTTCAGCGACGCGCTCGTCTCGGACTCACAACCAAAACTTATTGCTATTATCACTACGAGAAATTGCACTACTCTGGGTGTCCGTGTAACTGCGTGGACCGAAACAGACCAATCTGCGCGATTCGAACAAAACATTCAAACGATTGCACATGCACGAAATTATTGCACTCTGCGATTTATAAAATAAAACTTAATCATACATATTTGATCGAAACGATATTCTCAAAATTAGACTAATAAAAAAAATCTACATCAAACCTTAGCACACTATTCACTACGGCATACCTCGACATTAAGGAACAATAAAATATGATCGATCGATAATCGTAAACGCTCTACATTTAGTTCGTGAATCGCCCGCGAAAGCCGAGGCTCCCGCGACAATAACGACAGAGATATCGAAACAGACTCAACTCACGCGTAGTTTAGTACATATATTTCATGTTATATCGTATCTCCCTATCTATCTCTGGTCGATTCGTTAGTCCAGACCGTCTCATAGGGTACGGTTATAACAGGCAAACCCATTTAAATATATAAATAATCAGAGTGAGCTACTCTAGCGTTCATGCTGGCCAAGCGTGGGGCTCAGAGTCGCGCCGTGATTCACGCACTAAGTGGGGAGCGACCGTAAAAGTAAAGTAAGAACATGGGGCGAGGCGGAGCTGTCTCTAGTTTCAACTCTCGGCGCCGTTCAGCGTGTCTTTCAGGTCCTTGAGCACGGCCGCTTGCTCGTCGCTCTCGCTCTTCTCCTTCACACTCGCCTCGGCTAGGCCCGGTATAGGCAAGTCTTTCAACTGTCTTTTTTCAATCTCCGCTTTGAACTGTTCTATGTCTTGAGGGCTGAAATCAATAATACGATTTTTAAAATATTAAATCTTCGCTTTCACAATACTTTCGTCGTCATACGTATACCAAAGTATATGACGACGTTCAAGTTACGTTTCTAAAAGCTAAATTCCAAAGTAAATATAAGAATCGTCAACAACATAACATTTTATTTTTATATTATTTTCGACCCAAAAACATTTTATTTCAGTCAAGTAAATTCAACCGAGAGCTGAGATGGCCCCGTGGAGAGCTGAGATGGCCCCGTGGTTAGAACGCGTGCATCTTAACCGATGATTGCGGGTTCAAACCCAGGCAAGCACCACTATATATATGTGCTTAATTGTGTTTATAATTCATCTCGGGCTCGGCGGTGAAGGAAAACATCGTGAGGAAACCTGCATGTGTCTAATTTCATCGAAATTCTGCCACATGTGCATTCCACCAACAGGAACAGCGTGGTGGAATATGTTCCAAAACCCTCTCCTTAATGGAAGAGGAGGCCTTATCTCAGCAGTGGGAAATTTACAGGCTGTTACTTTACTTTACTTTACTTTTAAATTCAACCGAAAAACGCCGAGTAGATTATATTTACCTTATCTGCACGAATAGGATGCCGTTGATGAGGTTGAGCATGTCGATAACGGAGGCCATGGCGGGCGGCTGGATGTGCAGCGGCGCGGGGTGGTGGTGTCCGCGCGCGTAGGCCTCCGCCAGCCGCTTCTGCAGCACCACCGCCTGCTGCGTCAGGTGGCGCAGGCACTCTGACGACTCGCGGGTCTTTTCGTGTTTCTCGCCCAGCTGTATTCATAAACATGCGTAATTTATTATTTTTAATTTGCCAGACAACTGGTTCAGGTCGAGTGGAATAGAGCCATCTTAAACCACGTCAAATATCAAAATAGTTCATTTAGTCTGTTATTACAGTACCGTAATAACAGACTAAATGAACTATTTTTGAATGTGTTCGCATTAATCTATTATGTCTATAAGAGTCTCAATGGCCGACTTGGAGACGAGAAATACACAAGCAAAACAAATCGCAAGAAGGAGCGTTGGGTGTCCTTTATTAGCATCATATACGGTGTAACTACAGGCACAAGGGACATAACATCTTAGTTCCCAAGGTTGGTGGCACTTTGACGATGTAAGGAATAGTTAATAATTCTTACAGCGTTAATGTCTATGCGCGATGGTGACCACTTACCATCAGGTGGCCCATATGCTCGTCCGCCAACCTATACCATAAAAAAAAAAAAAAAAAAACATACAGCAGGCATGAGCTAGAGCACACGGCACGTACCAGCTGCTTGTAGATGGAGTAGGTCTCCTTCTCGTGCTGCAGCGCGGCGCGGAAGTCGCCGAGGCAGGAGAGCGTGCGCGCCAGCAGGTGTCGCGCCACGGCCGCCTTGAGCGAGCGCGCGCCGTGCGTGGCGCCCGTCACGCGCAGCCCGCGCTCCGCGAAGCGCAGCGACAGCTCGTACTCGCCCACCGCGTGCAGGATCAGCGCGATGTTGCTCTGCCGCACGCACACACACACACAGCGTTAGCGCTCCGTTACACTCATACCATTCATTTGACATTTCATACTGATTAAAAAAAAAAAGTAACAGCCTGTAAATTCCCACTGCTGGGCTAAAAAGGCCTCCTCTCCCTTTTTAAGGGGAAGGTTTGGAACATATTCCACCACGCTGTTCCAATGCGGGTTGGTGGAATACACATGTGGCAGAATTTCTATGAAATTTGTCACATGCAGGTTTCCTCACGATGTTTTCCTTCACCGCTGAGCACGAGATGAATTATAAAGACAAATTAAGCACATGAATCAGCGGTGCTTGCCTGGGTTTGAACCCGCAATCATCGGTTAAGATGCACGCGTTCTAACCACTGGGCCATCTCTGCTCTCACATCATATCATATCATACTGATTGACAAGTTTAATATCACGGTGGCAGGTTAATGAACCAGATATTTACTTCTAATTTTGCCCGTTTTTTTTTTGTGCAATAAAAATAATACTAATGTAGAAGAGTAACTGGATCATTCGACCATTTAGAGTTAATTCAATTAAAATCAATTCGGTCATCATTGTCATCATAGCATATAAATAGCTAAAACTTAATTGAAGTTATTTTTCAAAATTGTCTACAGTACCTCCAATATGTAATAAAAATGACATTTAAAACTAGTTACTGAATTATATTTATTACTTCCCTTTTTCCAATTCGAAACCTGGGTTGGTTTCGAATTGGAAAAAGGGAAGTAATTTTGAACTGATAAGTAGTAGATAAGTACTTACATCCAATAAAGCCATCTCTGGATGATTTTCACCACATACTAGAAGAGCGAGGTAGCGAGCACGATACAGCAATTTCAGGGCAGTGCTAACTTGTCCGTTAGCGAAGCAGTAAAGCGCCAAATGTGACTAAAAAAAATAGTAATCATGAAATAAATGTATATTCAATAACTCTTATACAAGTGTCTATATAAAAAATCGCTTTACATCACGTTAAATTCATTTTTGTATAGTTACTAGACGCGTTTTATTGTTTTCTTTTCTATATTTCAATATAAAACGATTTGATTATAAAATGTTATTTTACATGGTATCTTAATATTTATTTTGTGTCTTGATGAAATTGCTTCATCAAAAAATTAAAAATAAATTTAATATAATTTCGATTTTCCAACAATCAATCCAAATTGTTACCAATTTCAAAGGCCACTAAAATAGAAACATTTAATCACATTTAAAAATTGTATTTAAATATGAACAAAATTCAGAAAAATTATATGTGTATTGATTTAAACTCACATATTCCGTAATAGTGTAGGGATGATCGATCCCATTGACCCTCTCGGACATGAGAACGGCCTTCTGCTGGTAGGCCATGGCGTCCCTGTGCTCGCCCGTCACATAGCACAGACGAGCCACCATGCGGAGGCACTGAGCGATTTCCCCGTGCATGGCGCCGTACACGTTGTTTAGGAGATTGAGAGCCTCTGCTATCAACTCGTGACCCTCGGACACCGCGCCGGCTTGGATTTTATTTTGACCCGTTGTGTAGAAATTGTATGCGTCAGATGCCTGAAACATTAACATCAGTTATTATTTGTAAATCGATATATAAACTCAAACAAAAAAGTACGCGTATAAAATATTCTTACCCTAGGATTGATATGTTTGACAACTGGGAATATATTCATAATATCTGATCCTGAGAATGTTGTCTTATTTTTACTTTCAAAATCGTACTCTCGCAACAATACTTGTAACCCAACCTTTAAAGCGAATGACCTGAAATGAGCAAAATATAAATATATATCATTTTAGAGTTTTTGGGAGATATAAAGAAAATAAACAGTTACAACTTAACTTACCTTAAAAGTGATATTTTTTGAAGGGCATGTTTTTCAATCACAACATCCATGCCTTCTGCGTTGAGTTCATAGCCCCAGTAGGCCTGAAGAAGTAATCATTAAATAAAATTACAATTATCATTTTAATGAAATAAAAAATGTTATGTTATAACAAAACAAATTTCAAGTTATTCGCTTTATTAACCAACCTTGAGTTCCTGTTTGATTTGTGCGAACAGCGCCTTCGGAGTGAGGTTCTGCCAGTCTGGCGAGGGCGGCGGGGAGGAGGGCGAGGTGTGATGTGTTTTCTTGGCCCTGCGGCCTCTCGACCGCGGTCCCGCCTTCGCCGGAGCTTCGGCGACACTAGCAGCGGGGTTTTGGCAAGCTCCGAGGAAACAATTTAGGAAGTGTGCAACCGCAGCACCCGTGCACATGGCCTCGCAACCCTAATAACAATAAAAGTAAAGTAACAGCCTGTAAATTCCCACTGCTGGGCTAAAGGCCTCCTCTCCTTTTTAAGGGGAAGGTTTGGAACATATTCCACCACGCTGTTCCAATGCGGGTTGGTGGAATACACATGTGGCAGAATTTGTATGAAATTTGTCACATGCAGGTTTCCTCACGATGTTTTCCTTCACCGCTGAGCACGAGATGAATTATAAAGACAAATTAAGCACATGAATCAGCGGTGCTTGCCTGGGTTTGAACCCGCCATCATCGGTTAAGATCTGGGCCATCTCTGTTCTTAATAACAATAATACGATTATATCATCTATAACTGCATCTGAAAATATTTATTCCAAATTTAAGGAAATAATTTTTACACTCAACAAAGCATAAAATGGTTACAAATCAACCGCAGACATCGTATGAGTTAGAGCAAAATTGATCATAGATAAGTACGGCACCTGCAGATAGGGCGTGTAGACGTGCTTGGCGGCGCGCAGCAGCAGCTCGGCCACGGCGATGGAGTGCAGGTAGGCGAGGCTGGCGTGCGGCTGCAGCGCGGCGGCCACGCGGCCCAGGTAGCGCACGTTGATGCCGCGCGCGTGCAGCGCCTCCGTCAGCCCCGCGCCGTCCATGGGCGCTGACGTGTGCTCCAGGCACTCGCGCACCTGCGCACGCGCACACACGCACATTCACTTCATTGTTGAATTTATTTACGGAAACGTCACACTGAATATTTTGCTTTCATGAATATGTGCTAAAACTTTGTGTCATTTAAGAACGTTTCACGCGGTCGGTGATGTATTAAAATTTGACAAGTTAAATTTTCAATGAAGGAAAGTCTAGAGAGCCAATATAAATATAAAGTGAGAAAACAAATTCATTTTAAAAACTAATATTATAAATGCGAAAGTTGCTCTTTCATGGTAAAGCCGCCGTAGTAACCGGGTTTCATTGAATTTAAGTTAGTTTAACATCCAAAGAAGGTCTATCATTTATTTTAGACCAAACACCTGACGACCAACCCTTAAAACGCAAGTAAATCCGCGGGCGACATCACGCGTCATATCAAACTTAAAAATTGATAAAGAGATATATTTTTGGAGATTTCATTGTAATTACAAGATATCATCTAACTCATCCTCAATTTCGATTTTTATTTTATCTCGAATAAATCATATATTTTTAATAGCAAAGAAGAAATATAGGCCGATAAAAGTGCGCTAAGAAACTGTGCAGTTCTTACGAAGGCAGGAATTTGCGTGGTGAGCAAGAAGGCTGCCGCTTCTTTGACGAGGTGGCGCTGCTTAGCCAGCTGCTCCGGAGTGGCGGCGTGCTTGATGCCCGCCGAGTACACGTCCGGGTTGAACCGGACGTCGAACTCCGACTCCTTGAGCGACGCCACCGCGCGCGCCGCCGCCGCCACCACTGCCCGAGAACGCTCACCGGCTGAAAATACCCTCATATATTTAGTTCATAAAACACATTTCAGTTGCGTTGCATGCGTAAATAAGAAAAAAATCCGTTCCAATTTTCGAAGTTAATGATCTTTTACAGTAAGATGGCAATATAGTAATTGAGTATCAATATTAGTTAGTAGTCTAACTCCTTTAATCTGCTGTGAAGATGAGCCTTCTTGTGAGGGATGATTAATGAGGGTTCCACTAAAGTTAGAGTGACTAAAGTGATTCCTAAAATACAGTATCGGTTACATAAAAAAATCGTTATTATTGTTTTTTTTTATGTTATAGGTAGGCGGACGAGCATATGGGCCACCTGATGGTAAGTGGTCACCATCACCCATAGACAATAACGCTGTAAGAAATATTAAATATTCCTTACATCGTCAATGTGCCACCATCCTTGGGAACTAAGATGTTATGTCCCTTGTGCCTGTAGTTACACTGGCTCACTCACCCTTCAGACCGGAACACAACAATACTGAGTACTGTTATTTGGCGGTAGAATAACTGATGAGTGGGTGGTACCTACCCAGACGGGCTTGCACAAAGCCCTACCATCAAGTCATTGTTATGATCTATAAGGACTTTATTAATAAATAATTGAGTAGGCACTCACAATCATTTTCCGGCTTGTCGCCGCTGCATATCGAGTCCGTTATGCTTTCCACTATTTTCTTCGCGACATCGGTGTCGATTTCGGAATAGTTTTCGTTGAGCAATATTTCATCATCTTTCTCCTTCGTCTCCGCACTCCCGGCTGCGTCCGTTTCCTTGGCTTCCGCTTTTTTGGCAGTGTCTAGCTTCTCTTTCTTTTGTTTCTTATCCTTAGTTTCCTTCTCTTGGCTTTTATTATCCCTCTTAGTTTCTTTTTCAGTCTCTTTAGCCTCTTTTTTATCATTTTCTTTGTTAGCTTCAATCGATTTTTGTTCTGAAGTCTTGCGCTGTCGTTTCGCACTTAACTGTTGTAGGTGGAATGCAGCGTAGCGTATGAACATAAAGTAACGTGCCCTAGACAAAAATTTATAGATTATAAGTATTTTCATTGCCGAAAAAACTAATACTCATAAAATATATACTCATATTTGCTTATAAAATTACTTACTCAACAAAACTATCAACTAATTCCTGTCTAAGGCAACACAATTTGTGCTTATGTATAATAGGGAAGCCCATTGACTTGATATCTTCCCTTAAATCATCATCGTCCACTGGAAAAGAAAATGAATAGTTTTTACATTAATATAAATTATTTTCATCGCAAACATATTTTCTGTATGTAAGCAAAAAAAAATACTATATTTTTGTAACAATAAATATGAGTTATGTAAATGAATTAATAACTCACATTGCAGGAAATTAACATCTGGAGGAAATGTGCGCAAAAGGTCCAGAATATAGTGTCTGCCATCGTTGCCGATAATGCCTTTACACTCAACGCTGGAGCACAGCTCCACCGTTTCTCCATTCGCACTCACAACTGAGTGAGGCATTATCTTCAGCTGCTGCCCGGCTTTGCTTAACTAGAAAAAACATTAAAGGACGTTTTAGAGCATTGTCTATAAAACTTAAGTTAAATACATTTTGTTTTAATATTTTATTCCCAGCCCATATATTTAAAAGTAATATAAAAATAGAGTCATGCAATCAAATTAAAACACTATATTTATTTTTCTTTTTACAATTGAATGCCGGGTAATGCACTATGGTGCCCTGCCAAATAATTCGTACATCTTCTAATGTGCGTCATCTCGATACGATATGATACATTGTACTTTATAATTGCATTTAATTATAGAAGCGCAACTACATAAACGAATGGACGAACCTTAAAAAAAAATTGTTTCGGGCTACTCCTTCCATTGCTGGTTAAAAGTATTACATAACATTGTGTTCAGAGCTTATATAGCTGAATGAAACTTTGTGTTCAGAGCTTATATAGCTGAATGAAACATTGTGTTCAGAGCTTATATAGCTGAATGAAAATTTGTGTTCAGAGCTTATATAGCTGAATGAAACTTTGTGTTCAGAGCTTATATAGCTGAATGAAACTTTGTGTTCAGAGCTTATATAGCTGAATGAAACTTTGTGTTCAGAGCTTATATAGCTGAATGAAACTTTGTGTTCAGAGCTTATATAGCTGAATGAAACTTTGTGTTCAGAGCTTATATAGCTGAATGAAACTTTGTGTTCAGAGCTTATATAGCTGAATGAAACTTTGTGTTCAGAGCTTATATAGCTGAATGAAACATTGTGTTCAGAGCTTATATAGCTGAATGAAACTTTGTGTTCAGAGCTTATATAGCTGAATGAAACTTTGTGTTCAGAGCTTATATAGCTGAATGAAACTTTGTGTTCAGAGCTTATATAGCTGAATGAAACTTTGTGTTCATAGCTTATATAGCTGAATGAAACTTTGTGTTCAGAGCTTATATAGCTCTATGTTATCGAGAAGAAAGGTAATAAACTCGCATGCGGACTCACCAGCTCCATATACTTGGGGTGCGAGAGCACGGTGGTCCCGAAGTCGATGCTGCCGTAGACGACGCTCTGCTCCTGCTCCTTCTCCAGGATCCCGGGGATGATGGACTGCGCCGTGACGCGGTAGCCGCGGTAGTCCACCACCACCGTGCCCAGCGTGTGCAGGCCGGCCGTGTCCACCGCGCTGTACACGCGCACGCCTTGCAGGTCGTTGCGCTGCGGGCACGATCACGTCTACACATTCTACTCAATCAAAGCCTACATGGAATATACTCATTTTAAGACTAAAGGAGCGCCTCGGTTTTTGGTTGGATCCACAAATTAAAGCAATCTATTTAAGAGTTTACAGCATAGAAAATGTAAAAAACATAAGTTTTTTTTTTATGGTATAGGTTGGCGGACGAGCATATGGGCCACCTGATGGTAAGTGGTCACCATCACCCATAGACAATGACGCTGTGAGAAATATTAACTATTCCTTACATCGTCACTGCGCCACTAACCTTGGGAACTAAGTTGTTATGTCCCTTGTGCCTGCAGTTACACTGGCTCACTCACCCTTCAAACCGGAACACAACAATACTGAGTACTGTTATTTGGCGGTAGAATAACTGATGAGTGGGTGGTACCTACCCAGGCGGGCTTGCACAAAGCCCTACCACCAAGTAAATAAAGCCTACATGGAATATACTCATTTTAAAACCAGAGGAGCGCCTCGGCTCTTGTTAGGCGCCCTGATCCACGAATTAAAGCGATCGTCTATTTTTATTTTATTTAAGAGTTCCACACATCTTAAAACTGTTTTATATTAGTGGTGTAGTTACCGGTGCGACAAAAGCGGCCGCATCGCCGCCGAGATCTTTGTAGTGATCGCGAACGTCGAAGCCGAGCGAGAAGAATATATTGTTCCAAATGAACATTTGCATCTTCGGCTCCTCGCCCGGATTTATTGCCATCACGTTGCCGTCGACCACGGCCATCGCGCCGCGAGTTGCCGCCGCCACGAAGTCACTGTGCACCTAGAAAAACAGCGGTCATTCTCAGCGAGAATTAGCATGCTACACCAGCTAAATTATAGCACATGTGCGCGCACTTAAATATATACATAGGATACGAAAACACGAAGAAAATTAAGAAAGATTTTTTTATAAATTAGAATCCAATGTATTTTTTTTAATTTTTAGTAATCATGCGGTGCTCTTTTAACCAGATCAATGTAATTTTTAAATCCTTTAAGCTTCTCACTGGAGTGTACCGAGCAGCCTGTAAAATGAAAGTTTCCAACAACGACATGCAGGTTTCCTCACGATGTTTTCCTTCACCGCCGAGCACGAGATGAATTATAAACACAAATTAAGCACATATATATAGCGGTGCTTGCCTGGGTTTGAACTCGCAATCATCGGTTAAGATGCACGCGTTCTAACCACTGGGCCATCTCGACTCATGGCAAGGAAGGCGGAGTTTAATTAATCGCTTCCATTAAAGACGAATCTATTTTTATTTGAGATTAGACGTGGGCAGCTGGAGAAGGGACCTTGACCACTGACCTTGAAGATAGCGCGCTCGCGCAGCAGGCGCTCGGGCAGGGTGGCGCGCGGCAGCTCGCGCGTGGTCTGCAACTCCTCGTTCCAGTCGCGCGTCTGCCCCGGGATGTGCTCCTCGTAGCCCAGCTTCGAGGAGAACGCTGCGTTTGAAGGGAACTCGGTTAAACGTATAGTACGACACAAATTAGATGTAGCATCGGAAAATGCAATGGAATGAAAATAAAACCGATTACTGCCGATTTACACAACCAATAGAAATAGCTACCTATCGCGCCATTCGACGCTATTCGTCGCTATAGATTCTCGCGTCAGAGAAAGCAAGTGCATGTAAATCGACGCGTCAAATTGACGAATATATTAAGTCATATAATATTACAAGTTATTACGTTTGTGCAAAGATCATAATCGCATGAGAAATAAATATTGATAATTTGGGATGGCGTACTCAATTCGGATGTGATCGGTTTTACGAATTTTGCCGATGCGACATCTAAGTTGTGTCGTACTATACAGTTATCGACCTCGTATTTACTTAGTAAAACTACCTTTGTACCTATTTATTTGAAGTATAAATCTTCTAGCATAGCATTACTCATATGACACCATAACTAATCAGTGACTGTTAAGAACAGGAAATACGATATTACAGATTGTATACAGTTGTACTCACTATCTTCCGCTCGGATAGCGTCCACCGTATGGTCCAGCATCGGCGACGCCCATTGATATACTTGATACGGCGTGGCGACTCTTTCAAACGGATGTTTCTGCATTCGCCTTTTTTGTACGAGAGCGAAGTTACGCTTGAAGGCGGGAGATACGATGCTAAGTAGTTCTATTAGGGAATGACAGAGTAAGGACGGGTTGAATGGGCGAGGGTTGAACACTTCTTCGGTGGATCTGTAACGGACAAGTACATATCTCTTGTAGAATAATCATGAATCATAAAATCTACTTTAGCTTTAGACAAATCTTAGCTTCTATTTTATTTTATTTGACGACCTCCATGGTCGAGTGGTGTGTACACCGGTTTTCATGGGTACGCCACTCTGAGGTCCCGGGTTCGATTCCCGGCCGAGTCGATGTAGATTACCATTAGTTTTCTATGTTGTCTTGGGTCTGGGTGTTTGTGGTACCTTCGTTGCTTCTCATTTTCCATAACACAAGTGCTTCAGCTACTTACATTGGGATCAGAGTAATGTATGTGATGTTGTCTCATATTTATTTATTTATTTTTAACATAAAAAACAATATTTACTGATTGAGGTAGAAACCACGCGGACATGCCGTTATGTGGAAATGGCGATCTTCCAGTGTAACGACGTGGAGATACAGCAAGTCGCCACACATTTTACGCGGTCCTGGCGGTGGATTCCAGCCCGACGTTGTTAGAACCTATTGAATAAAATGTACCTCTGTATATTATCATCGTAACAATGGCTGCATGTGTGACTTGTTATCTAATCAAATAAACTATACTAACCTTTAAGCACTGTGGAGCCTTGTTTTCTTTAGTGAGGCCAGGATGTAGAGACAATAGAGGCCGCTCTGTGCTACCAGGCATTATGTAGTCGGGAGGGGTGCAGTCTACACTTTCAGGACGAGACTTTTTCTTTTCTATCAAATAATTGCCACATTGCGCATTAATTTTAAGTAAACTGATAAAAATATAACAAATATAAATAAAATAGAATTCAAACATAAAATGTATAAATACCTAGTATATCGCCCTGTGTGATAACGTTCAGAAAAGCAAGGGAGCTGCATTCTTGGCCCGCGTATGCATCAACGTAGTCTATAGACTTGAGAAGATCACGAACATGGCGTACGTGGATCCGAGCCTCACGCATTGTGTACGGTTCCTCTACCACCTTTAATATTTAAATAAAACATTACTTTATCTAAAATATTGTAAATATTCGCAAATAAAAAGAAAGTAATTTTAGAAAGCAATACCTTTATTACTGAACCTTCTTTGAGGCCTTCGATATTCTTCAATTCAGCAAAATTGTCTAACGTTACACCATCCAATTGAAGCGAAAAACATGTCCTGTGACATGTATCTTCGCGGTCCATAAGTACTTGATGTATTTCTTGTACAAGCTCCATACTTGAAACCTGAATGAAAATAAAGTTTTATTCAATCTTATATAGAATATTATGTATGGCTATCAAGACAAATACAGTTAATTCTATAATTACCTGAATATCCAATGGTTCAGCTCGTGGGCTAACAATTTTAACAGTGAATCCCATGTCTTGTATAAACACAACTTCAGCATCACGTTTCTTTTCATCTCCATCCTCACTCGGTGAAGACTCCCTATCTTTGTCACCGTTGACGACTGCATTTGTGTCGTCTTTTGCTTTGTCAGTTTCATTTTCGGATTTCTTTACAATTTTATCATCTTTTTTATCCTCAGTCATATTTTCGACTTTAGACATTTTCTTTTCGACTTCCTTATTTTTCTCCAAAGAGTTATTCTTTTTTTTATCCTTTTTCTTGTTACCAACTGTCTTAGAATCAATAACTTTTATAGGTAACTCTGGAGTTAAAATTATATCATTAATTTCATCTGAATCACTGTTAATTCCATTAGAAACTATTTTAGTATTATCACTACTACTAATATCACAATCTGAAACATTTTTTGGGTCACCATTGACAACATTTACATTTTCAGTTCCGTTTATAATTGGTTCTTTGGTACTCGTTTTATCTTTATTATTATCGTCATCACTCGATAACGATCTTTCTCCATTTACTTGAGTAGTGGAATTGCCGGATTTAGATTGCAATGATTTTTCACTACTGGTCTTTGATTTTGGACAATCTGTTAAAGAACAAGTAATAGCAAGTAGTTAATAAGTACTTAAAATTTATCTTTATTGGAAATAATAATAATAATTTTATTTTGATTAAGATGTTGCTTAGAAACAAACCTGTGTTTTGCGGAAATTGCGGGGGTGAGTTATTAGTCTGCGGCGAGGGTGCCTTACGTGCAGCGGCTGCGTAGGAGACACGCGGCAACGTGCCGTTTCCACCACCGCCTTCGTCATCGGCGCGGCCGTTTGGAGTACTAGCGTGACCATTACTACATGTTACTGCTTTTAAACTAGCGCTCATTTCTTTCTTTGTCTTATTCCCCTTCTCGGATTTAGCAGCTAATAATAAAGAGAAAACATGTTATTATGATAAAATACATACTACAATCAGAATTATTACATCATATTTTTGTTGATAAGTGTTTAATTATGAGTTAAAATATATAAAGTTTCCATATACTCCTATTTATTTTCCGTTACTATTATATAATTAAACAAAAATTGACGGAGCTACTCTTAACGTTCGCACTGGTGGCGCCCTCCTCCGAGGCGGAGGAGGAGGGCGCCACCAGTGCGAACGTTAAGAGTAGCTCCGTCAATTTTTGTTGTGATAAATAGTTTTAACCACCAAATGCAAGTGAGGATTAATAATCTAGCAAGACAAATGCATAGTACCTGCGAGTGAAATGAAGAACTAACTCATTCGAGACGTAAAAGTGCAAAAAAAAAAAAAAAAAAAAAAGTGTGAAACAATCGTGATCTAAATTGTGTTTATTTTCATGAAATTGATACCGCCCGTGAAGACAAAAGACTTAGACGTTGATGAAAGTAGCCAAAGTGAATAAATAAGCAATTTCCAAGACAAGAAAACCATGAAGACAAGTTTTTGTATTCTTACATAACATGTAAATTTGCAAATCATCACTCATTCTGCGGTACTATTTACTAAAAGCAGGAAAAGCGCCATCTATTGGTGAATAACGACTTCACAACAAGGTCCAAGTCGCAAGCGCATTCGGGACCTCGAGGTCATCGTGTTTCCACTACTACACGACAGGTGGAGCTATATTAAAATTGTGCATTAAACATTAAAACTTTTTATCAACCATCGAATATATACAATGGAAAATATTACAAAAATATTACAAAGCATTCAAAAAGACTTACAACAGCAGAAAACTGACATGAAGAATATGCAGGAAACTATCACAACATCAATAAATGAAAACATCAATTTACAGTTCCAAAAATTAGATAAAAGATTTGAGAATCTAGAAAAAAAAGTTGAAGAACAAGAGAAGTACATAGATATAATAGACAACAAACTAAGGAAGAAAAATTTAATATTTTTTGGTCTCGAAGAAAAAGAAAAATCATATCAAGAGTTGGAAGACGCTATTTTAGATGTTACAAACAACCTTTTAACAACTTCTTGTAAAAGATGGGAAATCGAAAGCGTAACACGCATAGGAAAGAAAGGACATAACCCCCGGCCAGTCATAGTTACGTTTAGCACGCTCGGGAAAAAAATTCAAGTTCTGAAGAGTAAAAAATATCTAAAAGAGCTCAACTGTGGATACTATATCAAGGAAGACTTTCCACCAAAATTAGTACAAAAAAGGAAAGAACTGCAAGAAATAGTCAACATAGAGAGAAAAAAAGGAATCAATGCTGTACTGCGCTTCGATAGAATCATTTATCCGAAACAGAAAGAGAATAAAGACCGCTCCAACTCGAATAACAAGAGAAACCAATCACAATCACCTGAGTACATAGCTGTTGGGTCTAAAAACGAAGACGAAATTTTAAACAAAACCCCCAAACACCCTCCTAAGAAAAATAAACATGACATAAGAAGCTTTGTAAATCGCAACAACAACAACAACAAGGAATAGCAATCAAAAAGGTCCCCTCTGATTCTCCCAAGCCGGTTGGTCACCGTGGGAGAAAATGACCGCAACCCTCCAGATATAACTAAGCAATTAAAAATCAACTCATATGAAAAACGCTGTCAAGATATTTATATTTGCTCATACAACGTGAGATCTCTCAGAGATGAGTCGCGTATGATTGAACTAGAGTCTGCTCTTAAAAAAGTAAAATGGGACGTAATTGGTATATCAGAAATAAGAAAGGAAGGATATGGAATTGAAGAGAGAGACTGGTGTATCTTTTACTATTTTGGTCAGACAAAAGGGCATAGAGGAGTTGGATTTTTAGTAAAAAAAGCACATAAAAGAAATATACAGAAATTCAGTGGATTTTCGGACAGAGTAGCTTTGCTCAATATTAGCATTCATAAAACAGAACTATCAGTAATACAAGTATACGCCCCTACTGAAAGTTCGTCTGAAGAAAACCTAGAACTTTTCTATTCTGATGTAAAAAAAGCAATGGAAAATTCAGGACAGAACATAATCATTATAGGCGACTTCAACGCCAAAATAGGTATCCCTAAAGTACCTATAGAACCTATAATCGGACCCTATGGCCTAGGTACCGGCAACGAACGAGGAGAAAGACTAACTGAATTCTGTTTAGAAGAGGAAATGGTCATACTGAACACTTTATACAAGAAAAAACTTAGCCAAAGATGGACATGGATGTCACCTAATAATACAACTAAAAACGAGATCGACTATCTGTTAACAAACTCAAGAGATTATTTTATTAATTTCGAGGTGCTAAGAAAAATTTCATTTCCTTCAGACCACAGATTAATAAGAGGTACATTAAGGATAAAAAACTACAAAAAATGTCGCAAAAAGTTCTCACAACATAACTCTTTGCTGAGAACAGAAAAAGAACAACTAAGATTTTTGGATACCTTGAAAAAAGCCCTTGAAGGCAAATCCTACAAAAATATGTCTACTCAGTGTTTGTATGACTACTTAGAAATAAGCATCATAGAGAGCCTGAAACAAGCAAGATCTAATGAGAAATTAAAAAAGTGCTTTAATTTATCAAAGGAAACTAGAGATTTAATTAAGAAAAGGCATACATTACAACTAAAAAATAATAAAAGCAAAGAAGAAAAAATTGAGCTAAAAAGTCTGTACAAAACTATCACTAAGGTTATTTATAAAGAATACGAAAATTACAAGCTAGATATCTATGAAAGTTGGTTACATAGAACAGGTAGTATAAAATCGGCGAATAAGTCACTACGTCAGTGTAAAATGTGGATACCAAAGATTAATACCTCGGAAGGCAGTTCGGAGAACAGAAATGACTTAGTTTTGTTGGCCACAAATTTTTACAGAGAACTCTATAGAAAGAGACCCTCTAAAGATGTATCAATAAACAGAATTTCTAAAGAACTGAATGTTGAAGCCGAAGTGAAAGACTTCTCCTTAACGGAAATTGTATGGGGTATCAGAAACCTAAATAATCGAAAAAGCCCAGGCCCGGATTCTATTATTAATGAAGCACTGAAAATAGGCGAAAAAATTATTTCCGCCTTAATTACCATACTATTCAACAGAATCCTGAAAGAACGGAAAGTGCCAGAGCAATGGACGGTATCTGAAATCATACTTATTTACAAGAAAGGAGATCCATCAGAAGTCTCCAATTACAGACCGATTAGTCTCATGGCTAGTTTGTATAAATTGTTCTCCCAATGTCTGCTGAAAAGAATTGGAACAAATATAGATGCGAAACAACCCATAGAGCAAGCCGGTTTTAGGACTAAATACTCTACAATAGACCACATTCACGTTCTCAGCCAAGTGATAGAAAAATTTAAAGAATTTAATTCCCCACTCTACATAGCCTTCGTGGACTACCGAAAAGCCTTTGACTCTATCTCACATGCGTCCATCAAAGAAGCTCTAGAATACCACGAAGTAGAGACAACGTACATAGACATCATTAGCAACATATACGAGAACTGCAAAAGTAAAGTCAGACTGGAGAGAACCGGACCAACTTTCAAAATAGAACGCGGCGTCCGCCAGGGAGATCCTTTGTCACCGAAAATTTTCATAGCTGTTTTAGAACTCATTCTTAAAGATTCAAGTTGGAGCAACAAAGGTATAAAAATAGACGACAAATACTTGAGCCATCTGCGATTTGCGGACGATATTGCATTACTAGCTAGCACCGCTGAAGAACTAAATGACATGCTAACAACCCTACATTTACAAAGCATTAAAGTCGGACTGGAAATAAATTTTGACAAAACAAAAATAATGACTAACAATACCTTAACACCTATTAAAATTAACGGCAAAAATGTAGATTATGTCAATGACTACATATACCTGGGCAAGCAACTGTCCTTTAGAGAGACAGACAAGGAAGAGGTGGAGAGAAGGATTGCATCAGCATGGAAACGTTACTGGTCCTTGAAACACATTCTGAAATCTAAGTTGTCCACCAAACTCAAAAAGAAAGTACTAGATTCTTGTGTACTACCCTGCCTCACATATGGCTGCCAAACATGGTGTCTAACAGAAAAAACGGCTAGCAAAATTTCAGTCTGTCAAAGAGCGATGGAAAGAAGTACACTGAACCTTAAGCTTTCGGATAAGGTAAAGAACACTGAAATTCGCAAACGAACACAGGTCTCAGACGCAATAACCCATGTTAGAAAGCTGAAATGGAAATGGGCGGGCCACCTGTCTCGTTATGAGGATGGCAGATGGACAAAGAGAATAACCAAGTGGAGAGGTCCCAGTACGGGCAAGCGACGTGTGGGCCGCCCGCTCAAGCGCTGGGCGGATGACATACGAGCTGTCGCTGGAGAGAGCTGGATGAAGGTAGCTCAAGAAAGAGAAAAATGGTCTAGTCTGGAGGAGGCCTTTACCCGCACGGGAGTTCCCTTTAAATGAGTGTAATTTAGTGTAATTTTATTATAAGTTAACTTAATATACAAATAAACATGAAACATTTTATTAACTTAAAATTGTGTAGTGCATGTTGGAATAAACTAAATAAATTTAATAGAATAATAATATAAACAATTAAATGTATTTTTTTAAATTAATCATTTTATAATTTACAACTGTGTAATGCATGTTTGAATATTTGAATATTATATTACACTAATTGATACAATAATAGTGCTATAATCAATTGAATTATATTATATTGTTAAATGAAATGTATTATTAACTAAGGGAATGAAATAAAAGGCTTATTATTATTATTATTATTATATAATTAAACATAATAATAAACGAGTACGAAATATTGTTCTCATTTGATTTTTGAGTTAAACGCATACTAGTGGCGGACAAAGCGAAGTTCGAGGCAAATCAGAAATCGAGCACGCATGTCTCGTCCCGTGACTAGTGAACACGTGGTCAGCGCTGGCTAGACGCCAAATATCTCCAGCGACGAGTCAATAATAGATGGCTACGGGATGCCGCCAACAATAGACGCCATCGACGCTACCAACGTTCGTTCAGTTAGTTGTACTTCAATACTTTAATGAAACAAAAGCGAATTATATTACAGATATTTTTTAAATTTTAATCATCATTTTCGTTTAAAACATTTTGTTATGTCTTTAAATGAAAACGAGCTCGATTTTATAATAAAATCGTCGTTCAATTATTTGTTTGACCCAAATTTTCATCATCAATCTAACAACGTGAACTTAAAAGTAGGTGTGAACTGCGTATATACGATAAGAAGAGATAAACAAAAATCATCATAGAGATAATGAGAAACAATAAGGCTCATTTTAAAATAGCGTCATAAAAATTACACGACTTTATACAAAAAGTGTATATCGTGCAAGAATAAGCGAAGATATCAACCGAAATGTTGATTTTATCTTCGTCGCCGTTACTAAACAAGATAACAGCGGTAAGGCGCCCATGCCAGATATTAAATCAAAATTCCTGATAAACAGACGTTGACACGATTTCTTCCCTTGCGCGTGGATGCTATCGTTCAACGAACGCGCACAACGGAAATTTAGATGAGCTCTATAACATATTAGAGAATCATTTCTAGCATGTGTATCTATGCAATATATTACAAATTGAAATATTTCTGTATGTACGTTCGTGCTAATTATTAATGCGTGGATTTTCAATCAGCTATCGATGAAAGTTTAGATATTTATAAACATTATACGCAAATGAAATAGATATTATGATATTTGTCTATTGAGTCTGATAAAAGCGGCCCGTCTAAGAGCTTCTATAGCGTACGTTGTGTAAATCAATAAACTCATATAAAAATAATCTCTCAACCAGTCGGCTACACGTTGTACCTACCTAATCAGCATTGAGAAGCCGGGGCGGGTCGCTAGTCTAATTTAAAAAGAAAAGTCAAAGTACCCTGAACGTTAATGCAACCCATAATTTTGATGTAAATCTGTATAATATATTTTTTGTAGCTGGACTAAATTAATTCTATGAATCTTTTAACCATATGAGTAGGGATAAGAATAGGCGAGTCGAGTAAGGGAAACCCATAATTAGATCCCAAATGAGTTGTTCTCTAAAACAATAAACTATTAAAAAAATCTAAAAGGTTCACAAGTAGAAGGTCATATATCTCGTAAAATTCGAGGAACTCACTGACACTATCTTGCAGTTTTGCTTTTCGGTTACTTGTATTCGTTCGCAAACTAGAAATAGGTGTATAAACAAGACGTAAGATAAATCAACTGTAAGTTATCTTTCTCAATTGAAAGCAAAATCTATACAGCTTAGAGTCTGACACAACCTGACACCTGGTCTATATTTATTTATCAACTCAATCTCTGTCTTCACACAAAGAGCCAACCTTTCTTAAGTCAACTATCCCATGTTATCAATTTTTTATGTTTCTGACGTCAAACTGCATAATGGTAAATGTTGATTTTGAATTCAGATAAACAGTATGTCGTTGCTTACGGCCTGAACATTACCGATCGATGAATTATGCAAAGAAACCTCCACACGTTGCGCTCGCACCGATCCCCTGAATATTTAACCTTTAAGTGCCAGGTTATAATATTACTTCTTTCCTTGGCCTTAGTTTTTTTAACATAGATTATTTAAAAAAACAATTTAGCTATATTATTATGACTTTAATAAAATTTACTTAAATAAATTTTGACACATTATTTACGAGAAGCGTTGACAAATAGGTCATGACGTTTATTTTTTTCCATACATTTATAACTTTATTTTATCTTTACCGTACAATATCTTATTTACGTTTTATCAACAAGTATGTATATACTTTATTGTAATTTATGTTAAATAAGCTTATTATGTGAGCAAAAGTCACGAATAGATATGGAACACATATAGGCAGTATTTAAACATATTTTTTATCATTTATAATTTTCACGTATATTAACTAATAGAAATATAACATTACTCGACAATATAATTGTTGAATAATGCAAAGATTTCGATTAGCTAGACTTCTTTTTTTCATTTAAGTACTGAATGAAATCAATTAGAACTAAACAAAGACATGAGAGATGCTCGTAATTATCTGAGGACTAATAGGATATGTAGAAATCGATAACAACTCGTTTAATTGCTTACAACTCGTCTTTGATTACGCTCAGCCGCGGAGATGTAAATAGTGAGGGTCATTACTGCAATAATAAAGCAGTATCATATTATGTCCAAAGCGCATAGCGACAACACTAAATGACGTTACGCAAGACGAGCCAGAATTTTGTCGGTTGGCCACACGCCGATGCTGGCACTTGGTTAGATTGACATTATAAAGATATTTATTTCTTATTTACTGCCTAAACAATCGAAGTTTTACCGTGAATCATTTGATAATGAAAACAAGGTCAGTAAGAGAAATTTACGTTAAAATTCTTTACAAATTGTTTCTTTACATAAATATTCCTATCAGAATACTTTATATCACATTAAACACCTTGAGAATTCAACGAACGTAACAGGTATTTTATTAATTAATTAATACCTTTGAACGTCATATTCTACATACAAAATGTTGTATGTTTCTATACGCTACAAAGCCATTTATCCAATTCTGATGATAGTTTGGCAAGTTGTTCCTCGTATGCCCGAGAAGGTTCCTGGTCCAAAAGTACTATATTTTTTTCTCTATGTCTGTTGTCTCTAATTACAAACGTTTATGTAGACTAGTGATTACTACAATGAAGCGGATCAATTATGTTACCTTCGGCGTTTTAGCCAAGGTTCTTCTCTAAAATAATTCAACACCAATTTGCATAATATATTGTTACTACTAATTATTGTACGATCTATTCATCTTTGTTCGCTTATAACTTTTGATAAAACGTTATAGAAAATTTTTAAATATATCTAAACTTAGACGTTTCCGCGGTAACAAACTTCAAAATCCAAAGGTGTAACATGAATAATTCTACCCATAATGGAATAGAATATAGCCTGTTCCAACCAAAAACAACTGACATCGGATTGACGGGATCTCATTGGTTAAGACCTTGAATAATCTATGATATTAATTATGGATTTGCCAAATATGGCGATTTAAATGTCGACCAAATTTAAAAGATGAATTCGTTAGTATTTAGTAATAATTTGATATAAATAGTTAAGTTGATTAGTGTTGTATTATAAATAAAGATACATTGTTCAAAAACTTTATGTTGTGCACAATAAAGTAGAGCTAAAAGTACATAGTAATTAATAAAGCTAAGGATATTCCTTCATCGATCGGACTAGGTTATATACATCATGTTTTAATTTTTTGCAATTTCAATATATTTACGTTATATCTAAAGAATAAGATTGTATAATGTATATCTACCATACCATATAATCACAAGCCATGGAATACCCTAGAAAAGTTATAATAAGAATGGGTTAAGAGTTCTTGAATAGAAAATTATTTTCTTTCATTTCGATGCCCTTCATAGAAAAAACATATTTTGAAACTTGTAACTATTGTCAATAAAGGTCAAAATTGTTTAGTTTCAAACTGTGACTCACGAGTTATGTTCAAAATTTCATAAGACGTGTCAATTTACGTCTTCTTTATATACAAATTAGTTCGTCACGACTACTAACGGTCACTGGAGTTCCAACATTTACATCTCCAACTACAAATATATCTATTATGCATGTGCAACAATTTAGTATTAAATATGATAATAAAACATTAATAAATAATTCATACGAAGTTTCATGCATCATTCTTGAATAATGGACACGCACGTTAGTACCTAGTCTTCTTTAATTAAAAGCACCGTTCATTTCAACTACACATTTACTAACAGAGACCATAGTGTAATACAGGTTTATAATGATTCCATAATAAAACGATAATATGATATAAAATCTGAAACAATGGGCTTTAAAAATCACATAAATTGCTTTTCTAGTTTGTGACACATATTAGAATATCATTGATTTCTTATGTATTACATAAATACTTCATAGCAGTCTGAAAAACAAACACATACACACACATGTATACACATGTACCTACATTTTTTTTAATAGATGTAACTACAGGCACAAGGGACGTAACATCTTAGTTCCCAAGGTTGGTGGCACATTGACGATGTAAGGAATAGTTAATATTTCTTTCAGAGTCATTGTCTATGGGTGATGGTGACTACTTACCATCAGGTGGTCCATATGCTCGTCCGCCAACCTATACCATAAAAAAAGAAGATTTTTCACACCTTAGTAAATGAGTAATTGAAGCAACTGCTTTAACTAAAAAGCGTCAAATAGTATAAACATTTTGTCAACGTTGAACCCTTTTTGTTAGAACCGATAACTCTTATCACTAAAGCAAGAATCACACATAAAATCTTATCGTTTAAACTGTAACAATCTCCTATCAATCTTAGACCTGTCACCGCAACTTTTCCCAACTAATGCGTAAAATTAAAAATAAATGTTCCCGTTTTCATTTTGCGTTAACTTCATTTCTATAATATAAATCATTAATGTGAATATGTATTACATACCTAAAACACAAAACGATGTCAGGTAGGATAACAAATATCAAGATAAATGCAGACTGAAGACTTATTTTGCGGTCACTTTGAAAGTTGAAATAGTCTGTGATTGCATTTAATAATAATTAATTATTTTTTTGTATTTCACGAGAAGCGCTCGTGACACCGACGTTTTTATAAATATATTCTTTCCATTTAAAAGATGAAACGTAGTTTTTTTAACTTCTTTGATAAATTATTGAACGTAACGATAAACACAACAAATTAAGGATTCTCATGATATTTTTCTATATATATCTTTTTTCAAGTGCAGAAAGCCTAGTTATTTCTTTGTTATAAAACGTTTTGACAAAGAAGTTACAATCAAAGTACATCGATTTAATTACGTTGAAATAGCATAGCCTAAGTCAGTATAGAATATCACTGCTACACTTTACAAACTACCTAACAATAATAAATAAGTTAAAGAGTTATATTAATAAACATATGCTTTATTCATACTTCATTAAATAAGGTTTGCAATAGCATGTGTCGGATGTAACTAGATTCTAGAAAAATCATTGTTTATATTTTTAATTATTGCACTTAAATAGGTAAAATAGCTTTTATAAGGCTAATTAAGGACAATTAAAACTAATAAGTGGGCTGGCTCATAACTTTTACATCATATGTAGTATTACACCACTACACGTACCTAAACAAAGTTTCGCTGTAAATGTCACACAGAGAAGCTGTCGGTATAACTAAAAACAATATTGTTATATTAAACTAAAACAATAAAAACCGATACACTTATTAATATAATTATAAATATGTACAATTAAGATACTTTTTAGGAGTATTTGTCTACTTTAAAAAAAAAAGAGGTAAAACTACTTATATAACTACGATTAATTTATATGATATGAGACGTCATATGAGATATTTTTATCACATTTTCCACAATTTTGTTTAACAACCACTTGAAAATTTACACTTCTATAAGCTCGGCAAATTTTGAGTGAAGACGAAGTCCCACGAAAATATAGTTATAAAATGTTGTTCTGGAAACGATATATGCGTTACAATAGAACTACGTTTTCATAATTTATTGATTATAGCGAGAAATCCATAGAAACCCATTGATAGGACTTCGGCGACTGGTGATAGGAATTAATGATCGCAACAACTTTGTATCGAAGACAATGCGCAAAGGTCGGTTCATTCTCTAAAGTATACGTCACACAAACGTATCTCTTTAATCTTTATTAGTGGACTTTGCAGGAATATGAATTATTAATCGTTTTGGTACCTCTATTACACTGTCTTATTAAACTCTTGACTCTGGCAATACAAACCTGTGTATGCACTGTAACTAGATACCAGACATAAGTTCAAATTACATATGAAGTTCTACCTTTTAAGCACAAACATTAGCAAGGATATAGTTACTTCCTGTGACTGCTTATTATATGGGATAGTAGATTTCGAATTAAATATTTCACTTTACGAAATTCTTGGCTACGATTACGAAATTGAAAAACATAGAAACATGCTCATGAAACGTACTATTTTAAAAGTTTAAAATATCTATATTGATAAAAACTTGAATTTAATTAAATATCAACATTTGCAGGAAATACATCCTAGAACATTCGAAAGGTAATAAAATTGGTCGAATTACGTAAAAGAAACCGATTCCATTATTTGATTAGACGGCTCTAAGAAAATATATCAACTAAAATAAAATTAAAAGTATATACATTTTGTATTAATTTGTGGATATTGTGGAAAAATTGAAATTTTGTATTACTTTGAGTGGTGCAATAAGTATACTTGGAAGAAAAAAAAAACGTGTTTCTTATTAACGACTCGTAACTCGCGAACGACGATACGTCATAGCAAATGCAAAGGACATATATTTTTAACAATATTAAAAATTCCGACTTTGCAATGGAATGTACTTAATTCAATTTCTAATAAAGTTTTAGGTTTGTTTAGTAAAACTTGCTTTCCTTACAGCAATAATACATCTCATTTAAAAAAAACCATTTCCACTTGGGAGAGAATTTCTCATAAGTATAACTCATCAACTTGTCACCTTGTCACACATGAGGCTCACATGTAAAACATATGTCTTAATTGATTAGGATGACATTAGTGGCACGCTCATGATACATCTCTATAGATTAAGAATTTTGTTAAATAGAATAATACCATTAGGATAAAACGGAATGAAAATTATTGACAACACAATGATATTTTTATATTGGATTGATCTCATACTTTAAAAATTAAGTACTATAGCAGTGTTTCCATGAGACATTATTAAAATAAAATAAATTAATAACTTTTTATATCAAAATCTAATAATAATAAAACATTGCAGGTGTAGGTACTAGATCTTGAGTTTTAGGAAGTATTTTTATTACCGAGATCTTATTTAGAACACATTATTGCAACAACAAATTGGAAATGTTTTCAAATTTCTAGATATATGTGTAAAAATAAAGATAGCTTTAAAATGCAAACTAAGTATGTAAAGTAGAAGACAACTTCTGTCTCTGGTATGAAAATAACAATATTTAAATTGAACGTACAACTCTGTCAAATTAGAATCAAAGGATTTACACTTTAAGTCAGTGGATGAAATTAGCTGTTATTATGGATTTTATGAAATACATTAACACCAGATTGTCAAAATATATAAAGTAATTTTATATCAATTAGAAAGATTCATATAAGATAGATATGATGTATGAAAGTATTCAACTACAAATAAAAATATACATGTATATGATTGTTTTTTGCATATCCTTTAATTAACCAAAGCTATTAAGGGGGATTATAATAATAAATGTAGCTAATGACTCCTTAATTTATTTAATACTAAAACAATTTTAAACATCATCTTTTGTAATTTATATAACCAAATTAATTAATACATTAAGTGACTAAATGAAAAAAATAAGAAAATCTGTTTTAGTCATTCTTAAGTTAGATAACTTTATATCAGTGAGAAATGAGAATCTAATTATTCTTATCAGAGAACACTGACCTATTTTCATGAATGTACAATTAATATGTGTATTTTACATGTTATAATGTAGTCATAATTAAATTAACATTTGAAATATATTACTAAGTTCAACAATTTTGTGAGTTGCATGTTAGTGTAATACCTAGGTAATTGGTTCAATTTATTCTAACCTTAATAGGAACCACCTTAAACTAGCTTAAATCAACAGTGTACTGATATGTAAAATATGTTTAAAAAATATTTATAATTAAGTACTTTCTACTGCTTTCATTACTTTTACTGTCATAACATTTTACATTCATTGATTTGAACGAGATAGGCACTATGTAATATCTGAAAGATGTTGTGTAATGATTTTACGCCTTAGAAATTTTCTCGATTTTTTTTTTAAATCAGCCTAAAATATAGGTATCATTCAAACGAATTTCAATGTTTAACATTAATTTAGGGGCTATTGCCGATAAATATAAAGTCTATTCCCTTAAAAAAAACAGCTTATTAAAATGTTTCTGACAAATGAAAAAAAATATTAGATCACATGTCTTTCAGTCACATGACTGTAGAATGCAATTGATGTTATTTAAATATATAATTGTATATTTTCAGACTCATTTCGAACTCCAATGTTACATAACTGAGGGCATGACCATTCGAAACTTTACCTTTGTTAACATTCTCGCCACCACTTTTTTCGCTTATACTACTGGTCACTGGACATTTTTTCACTTTTTGCGTAGATTGTTTCGTAGTATTATCATCATTCACTTCACTACCGAGAGCCATAACAACACGAGGAATTAATCCGGCACCGACTGACCGCGACAAGCACGGAACCACACTCAGCTGAAAGAGCACATGCGGTTGAAATAGAGTTCAATTTGCTATAACGTCAATTGAAGTTCGCCTATAATGCGACTAAAGAAGCGAATAATTCGAGGCGTATTGACTTTCCTGTTTTGCCTACCAACGGAATCTTATTGGATAACAATGTCTTATCGAGTTATTTTATTTTAAATTATGTATAACAAATTTCTGATCTCAATTTTTACAGAGTATAGCATATATCGACATTAATTTAAAATCTTTTAAAATAGGTAGCGATGAGCTTAAAACAATTTTTAAATATTTTCTCCTTAAAGCGACATCTAGTGTTTCTAAATGCAAAACTACAATCAATGCCGTCTCTTAAAATGGATGCATTCGTAATAAACATAGATTTTGTTCTCTGATTTAAAATGATAAAATAACACATTTATAAATAAATTACATTCAAATTAATTTAATGTTTGTTTCTTTAAAAGTTTAATAAACGTTTATTTTTTATTTTTTTTTAATTATTTCATTAATATGTTTATGTGCGACTAATTTAATAATAATCATATTTTTACGTAAATATTATGTTCATTCAAGTTTACTTATAAATTAAATTAAAAATAATTAATTGCACAATATTAGTAACACTGTAAAGCTTATCAATAAAGCTTTTTAATATCATAACCACTATATCAGGGGAACGTTAGGAAACAGAAACAAGTTTGTCATGGACATGGAGAGGGTAATTTTAGTAATCTCATCCTATTTCCTTATTTCAGATCATACATTTAATAGATTATATGTCACAATCCTTAACTTCCTAGATCTGATAATATTATTTAGTCGTGTCATCATCATCATCTTAACCGTAGGAAGGTCTCCGCCAAAGATCGCCATAATGACGGGTCTTGTCCAGTCCGGAAGTAGCGGCTTCCCGCGACATTCACCAGGTCGTCAGAACACCTCATGGGTCGTATGGTAGTTAATAGTTATTATTTAGGTTAACAAGTCCCTGTATTCTAAAAAGTGGTTAGGTGCTGAGATGGTCTTTTAAATTTTCCATAAGCTGCGTTCACACCCGTCGAATTAAGTCGATTATTTGAAAGCGATTCGACTGCGGAAGACTTTAAATTAAATGTATTACATCCTAATTCAGTCTTTCGAGAAACATTATTAGTCATTCATATTTTCCAAGAAACACGTTTTTAACATTATTAGCGCCTTATTTCAACTTTTGATCAATCTTTTCAATCTTTTTTTTGCATCTACCTGTTCAATTTTCGAATAACAACTAATTTTGAACGGCAATTATGTGCTTTTAAGTAATATTTAATAGACTAAATGTAGGTTTAATAATTTTCTTCTATAATTCATCATCGGTAATACCTAAAATACAGTTTGAAGAAGGAGAAATATAACAATAAGATGAGACAAACAAAAATTACTAGTAGCAACATAAAGTATTGTAATTTGAAGTTACTAAAAGAAGTTAAAAGCAAACAAATATGAGTATTTGAATAACGTATTGTAAAATAATATCGATTATTTTTAATTTTATTTTTATAATCATATATCTGATATGACATATGACAATTAGGAAATGACACTTGACAGCAATAGTGTCTAAATAATGTATAAGGTGAAAAAGAAGCGCATTATTTTTGTTTTATTTTGAATTGTTATATATGCATTTTCACAATAAGTGAACCTAATATTACAATTGCTTTAAATAAAAGGCAACATAGTGATATTCTTTTATCTGTACATTAAAAACAGAAACCCTGGCTTCCGAAAATTATCCCAAGGTAGAAAGAAATGTTCTTAAACTTTTATCAATACATTTTATTTTATTTTATGTATGTTATATAATTCTTGAATTTAAATTATTAAATTGTAGAAGATGCTCGATGGGTGGTACTGTCGCTCTATAGCGAATATGCAGGCTAATGAAGCGGCTAGTGCTAGTAATAGCATAAGTGTCGATCCTCCTCATAGTCGTGATTCACGGAAAGACTACTCTAGCGACAGCAGCAGTGATCCCGAACCAGAACCTAATTACAAAGCGCAGTATTTAACACTGAAGAAGAAACTCAAGTATCTTATATATGTAAGTGATTTATTAATATTCATTAGCTTTGAAGTAGTAATTCATTAATAGGCAGCATAAGCTTGATTTTTTAAATAATATTACTAGAATTATTATTACAAGAGTATATATAGTTTATCAATTGTAATAATATATTTGAATAAAACACAGATCAGTTGACATCTACCACAATTAGTTAAGTTCATGTTTTCCTTATAAAATAATTTGATGTTTATATAAGATAATTATTCCAATATATACCTTTAATACTACGTAGTTGCATATTATGATTTTAAAATTCAAGATGAAAACTTTAGAAAGCTTTCATCTTGAATTTTAAACTTTAGAAAGCATAGTGCCAGACAGACAACACATCATCATCAACTGTTTTAAAGAGAGGGTTGATAATTTTTTACTACTCTGTATTCTTGTAAAAATTATTTTAAATTATTAACAAAGTCTTACTGAACTTTGTTAATCAAACAGATGCAGGACAAGTTTAAAGAATTGTTTTGTAATTCTTACGGTGCCAAAAACAAAGTAGATCACTAAATTCAATTTTCTGGCCATTATAAAAAAGTTTCTTGTCAATAAAATACATTTAATTTTGAAAATAGAAAATTTCTTTTAAATATTGTTGCAGGAAAATGAATGTTTCCAAGATGCCTTGAGATGTAGTCAGAAGAGGTTATTAAAAGTTTCTCGTGATCGTAGCTTTCTTTTAGATAGACTATTACAGTATGAAAAGCATGAGAGTACAACTTCAGACAGTGAAGACACAGAATCCTCAGATGATGCTACATATAATAATGCTGAGGCTATGAAAAGGTATGGTAATTTTTTATTTTATAGCATGATATATGCAACATATGTATGCAATTTATATTGAAAAACATATGGAATCTTTTCTTGAAGATTCCCAAGTTGTATTGGTTCAAAAAAACATCCTGCAAAAATTGGTTTCACAGAGCGCAGTTATGGATTTTTCAACATTTAGGTTGTGTGGATGATAAATCAATTTCTGATGCGATGTCCGAGAGTAATGTTCAGCAGCCGGGATTAATCCCGGCTGCTGAACATTACTCCAATCGAATCGATCCAACATCTCTATGCAAAGCCAAACGCTTGACTAAGGTCGGGAAGGGCTTTATCGTCAATAATACGAGCTGGCCTGCACTAAATACGGACAAATAGAAGAAGTGGATTCTTCAGAGCTCCCGCCAAAGAGTTGGGAGCAATACACTATGTAAGGTCGAGTTTGCGCCTTGTACAGTTTAAGGCTATGGGCCAATATGAAGTACCGTCTTGCGTTGCTGAGCATATGAAGCTTTTTAGATGCCAATTTATGGGTATCTTCCAATTATCCACCGCATAACCGAATGAGGCTCGAAATTTCAGAGCGAAGTATTGCGTTACTAGCTGTAGCAGCAATAGGAATGTCCTCAAATCGTAGAGATACGAAAAATTGGAACTCCTGTCTTTAGTGTTGAATTGGATTAGGTTAATCCTGGCGCAGACCTAGATTTTGTTTAATATAAACTCGATTTCAGATATAAGTTTATTCCGGTTTTCGTCGAAATGTTCTCAAGCAATATTAGCACGCAGCCAGTGTATAAAGTGTATGCGGTGCTGTAGCCTGCAAAGAAGTCAAAATTTCCGATTTGCAACAAATCACTAGATAGTATACAACAAAGTCGCTTTCTCTGTCTCTATAGCCCTATGTATGCTTAAATCTTTAAAACGCACGCACTACGCAACGGACTTTGATGCGGTTTTTTTAATAGATAGAGTGATTCGAGAAGAATGTTCTTATACATAATACATGGACAATTTAGTAAAGAAACACTGATAATTTTAGAAGTATCCACTGTGATGTTATATCATTACACCCGTGCGAAGCCAGGCGGGTCGCTAGTCATTTATATGCAGAAGAAATAGAGTAGGTGACAGTACCTATGTCTTGTAAAAACAGAATTGACATATTTTAAGTCTGACCATGAATCGTCGACAGCGACCTTGATGCTCAAATCTGCTAAAAAGCTGATGATCCAGTTGCATAATTTATGGCTGCTACTACAACCTTGGACTCCACTGCTTCCATCGAACTATGTCAAGCTAAAAGATACCTTTAAATTGAATAAGCTTATTATTATTAAACCTTTAGGTAGTCTGACTTATGCCATATACGATGGACATAAAACATGTTTTGTTGAAAATTAATAAAAAAATATTATTTTCAGGAAAAAGATGGACACTGGTGCCGTTCAGCAAGCTTTGTCCACACCGTCTTCGCTCAATAAAGGTCTCAATAATACTATGAAAAGGAAAAGAGCCGTTGTCCCTAAAAAAACACCAAATCCTAATAATCCTGTAAGACAAAACATGATATGCACATACATACATAAAACTAACAATATTTTTTTCTGAATTAATATTTTTATTCATAGAAACTTATCATTATTTATTTGGTCACTTAAACTAAACCAAAATAATAAGTATGTCTGTATGTATTGTTAAAAACCATTTAAATATTTTTGATGTGGCCATTATAAATGGGGACATTCATCTAAATCTTTTTTGAAAATTGCAAGATCTCGTTTTGGTTGACAGCATCAATCTAGTGCTGCAATGATGGTGAAAGCATCACCAGCACTAGGATTCAGCCTTTCGGCCAGCGACGGCCACATGACTCCCGAAGAGGTAGAGCGTCATCTACAATCGCGCCAATCGTACCTCGAACTGTTGCCTGAGCGGGCACCGCCTACTGTACCTACTGAGATGTTTAGCAATGACCCTTCACTGGACAGGTTTGTTGAAATGTTTTCCATTTATTAAGGTTTCTTTTCATAACTTTTACAAGAAACTATAATGTAAGGCCTAATTGCACCTACAAATATCAATCTCAACAACATTAGATACAAGATGTTGTCGAGATTTATTTTAGTCTTGCTTAGTTTTATTGGATACATGTTTTTTTATCACATTTATTACGATTGAAGTAAGTTGTATATTTGTGTGTATATAATATGTGTAATATATGTGTATTTCTTTTTTTTTTTCAGTGAATCTAACGATGTTCTGGAAAATTCACCTAATGTTGAAGAATGGTTTGATTAACAGTATCTGTCCATCACCTCGGTGAAGAATATCCAGCATAAAGTGGACTTAAGACAAAAAAATATCTTAATACGCTCTTTTGTCTTTATGTGTAGTTATAGGCAAATATTTTTTTTAATAAAAAACGTTACGAGTGTAAGTGACTTTTTATACAATATATGTATCGAGCCATGTTTGCTAACTCGACGACGACAGTGACATAGTATCTTTTATTATATTTTGATCAAAATTGTCTTTCTAACTTCAACTTTCCTACCCAAATGTGTGAGATTTACTTTACAGTAGGTAAATATACTGTTAAGTCATTTATTCATGCTAGATGTTGAGCACGGTTAGACAGCCTCAGCCTTTAATAACTACAGAGTCAAGAGTCTTGACTTGCAACCACTGTCTTGACTCAAGACAGTGGTTGCATACTAATCTAAATATCTTGGGACACATTTAGACAATCCGGTTTTGACCTGATGTGTTTTCGAAAAGAAGACGTTTTCGAAGACGGTTCACACTTCATTCGAAGGATACAATAAAAAGGATATTTCCGCTTTTTTGTTGAGGCCTCTGGATTTAGTCGTGATAATGTCTTATGAGTTAAGCGACTGACCTGGAAATATAGATTGAATCTTTTGAACGAGGCTACGTGCATGGCCACATTGGTCTCATCTCACATTCAGAAAACAACGGGAAGAACCAAAGCTGTAGTTGCTTGCACTTAAGACACTTGGAAATTGGAAAAACATTCTTTAAAGAGATATAAAGGGAACTAGATACTTTATACTTATTATTATTTTTTAAACATAATACTATATATAATGTATTAATATAAAAAAATAACTTATCTTCAATTTGAACTCAATTTGATCAAGAAGCTTAACACTAGCGCGATTAGGTATGGATCTGCCTTGATCCTGTGTTAATACAGCGAGCGTGTTTATGTTTGAATGTACATAAGACAATATAAAATTAGATTATATTTATTTAATATATTTATATAAATAGCCACTCTTGAAGATCTGTTCATACTTGTAATAACTATGTATAGGAAAAAAATAGGCATGTTATAAATACAAAAAAAAAGTAAATGATAAATCGTCGGATCTTACATGTTAACTGTGACTCATCTGTTTTGTGTGCCATATTAAATATGTAAATTTAACGCATCATAATTACATAATTAATTTAATTAGTGGATCATCGTGTTGAAAAAAATAAATAATTGAAAAATCTTCAAAATCATTAACCAAAATAAGTTAATTAAAATTTTGTTGACAATTCGATGGCTAACATTATGTGGACAATACAAGTCATATACGTGTATATATACATATGTATGTATGTATCACGCACAATAAGATATCAAGTGTGACAAGTATCACTCATTCCAAAGGACGCGAATAATTGAACGTGACGGGTAACTTGTTCATTTTTCGTTATTAGGAATAGGGAAAAAAAGAGCGTGTGAAATATGTACTGGTTAAATATTTATTTTAGACAATTATTAATAAGATACAATATGATTTCAAAGCGCAAGAGCAAACAATGTTTTACAATGAATTATGCTCAAATTTTCATGCCATAATACTTTACGGTGTAATAAACACAGTTTTCATATATTATATGCATGTATCCAATAAGCATTTATACTCTTACTTAAATTCATAATATACATATATGTAATATTTACCAAAGTTTGTAAATACATAATTTTTTAAAACATACTTATTTTATTGTTTCTATAGTTCAAACGTATCTACCATGCAAACAAAGCTTCAGCATGCTATTAATATATTTATAACAACATTTAATATTCAGTACCACTATACTACATTGCCTAAAACTATCGCTAAATAACTTTATGGTACCAAAATAAAAAAATAAAATTTCTAAGTTTGTGAGATTCCTATATAAACTCATGAGTACATTTCAACAAATATTTCGTTATTCTAAATACATGAGCTAGAGGAGGTACATGGCATTTTTTGGATTACTACTAATCACGACCCGTTTATAACGCGTGATAAATTGCGTGTGTCAATTTCGAGCATCATATTACTTCTGATACGTAACAGAGGTATATATAACACAATTGAATGATGATAAACAATTTCAGGACAAACTGATATACACAGTACCACAAAGTTGCATTTTATGCTTGTTTTACTAAAATGATATAAAAGGTCTGCATTCGATATCACAAATTTAAATATTGAAAGCTGATCGGTGATCCTACATGCTTGTTTTTTTGTTTGATAAAACAATCAACACTTACAATTAATGTTTGTCGATTGTTCCAAAAATACAATTTGACCACCTTATGTACATTACGTTTGTATTAATTTTATATAACCATTACTTTACAATTCTACAACAAACAGATTTCTTGAATTTTAAATAATGCAGTGTATACGAAATAATGACAAAATTTTGTAATTAAATTAGGTACAAAAAAGGTATATCAATTAAAGGAACAATACTAGGAAAAGTAAAACTTAAATGACACAATAACAAATGTGTCAACTCTAAAACAATTTCTTTTGAATCTCATTATTCATTTAAAAATAAATGAAGTTATTAATTTTTCTTTTAGATTTTTTCATTATTTTTAAAAGTTAGCAGTAATAAATAATTTTACTCGGCAAAACAAGATTAATAAATTAAACAGGTTTTAAAGTAGAACAGTTGCCATTTTTATAACTTATTTTGTTTGATTTGGCCAACTACTTGGCTGTCATGCTACCGAAGTATGTAGAAAACATGTGATTTTAAAAAAAATAAATACAGTAAAAAAATGTACAATGAATAAACATCTATTCAAACTTATATACACATGAATTTTTTTGGTATTAGTTTTATACCATGTTTGGATTAATAATTATATAACTATAATTTGCACTGCAATTTATAAATTTTCGTATTTCAAATTTCATAAAGATAAGCTTAAATAAGCTTCAACATTACAATACCTTAATTACGTGAGATAATCTTATGACGAGAATATTATTTTATACCTGTTAAATCAATAAATTAATAGACATGATGACATAAAAATGTTATGGAATACATTTCAATAGAAATAACCTAACAAAATATATTACTGTTGTCTTTTTTTCACCTTATATAAAATGATTAACGTAAAAATATATTCTTTTTTAAGCAATTTAAAGTTTACAAATCTGTAAGAGAAAAAACTATACCCAGGTTTCTTCACCAATCAGTGTTATTATATAATCATTTTGAAAACACTGATAGTAATTTTAAGTTATATGAAGTGTTTCTTGTAACTAACACAAATAAACAGAACTTAATATGAAGATTAGAACTGGTCTGCCAGCAAATTACAAATCTCTTGTGAAACTGTTTCTTTACTTGATCTCACAGTGAGTCTAAACATTTGAGCTTGTTTATTTGGTTCCAATCTCATGAGACAACCCACTTGTTGAACTCTAGTGTGTACTATACCCGCACAAACAAAATTATCAGGGTTCGGATCAATACCATCGAGTAACTGCATACCAAAACCAGCTAGTTTTGTACGTGTTGCTGTTAAATCTATGGATCCCTGTGCTTTAAATATTTTTTGGGCCCTCTGTTGTTCTCCTCCTAAGTTTTTCCATCTCGCAAAGAAAGATTCTCCATTCATTTCTGTTGGTTCAAAGAACTTATTGAGTGTCAGTGGAAGTTTCATAGAAATTTTTTGAGGGACATTGTTGTAAAGAAATGACACAGACATGCTAGGACTATCAAGAAAATCTTCAATACATTCTGCAGTCAACATTTGTTGTATTTGAGCACCTGCTTCCAATACTGGTTCCATAGGTTTCATTTGAACATTGAGCTTATGTAGATCATTCCAATGCAATTCTGGGCGTACATTTTGTATTGGAGATTGAGTTTTATTTCCATAAAATAAACCAATTCTACCCAAATTTTGCCTGTATTCACTTTTTACTCCTATTTGAATAAGATCATTTTCAAAAAGGACTCCATTGTTTTTGAACAAAAATTTCTTTATGTTATTCTGCTGCACTGTTGTTGGGCTAATTTTGGGTGTTGTATACAAGTCACCTAGGACATCTAACAAACCATTTCCAGTGGGTGCATTTGTACCGGGTGGAGTGGATAAACCAAGTAAATCTGCACTTGAGCTGTTTGTATTGGCTATGTTATTTATCATTGGAGCTGGAGTAATATTTGGCTGTGGGCTTTTTGATTCTCTTACATCATCAGGAATACGACCTGGCTTTTTCTTTTTGAGAACTGCTAATATTGATGATTCCCTTTCTGGGAAAGCTGGCATCTCTTCCAACACAGTTGCTAAAACGTCTGAACTGGCAACAATGCTCAAGTGCAAATATTCAGAAGCCCTCTGTTGTAACTCTACATCAGCAGAACGTAAATTTGAGTCTGCACGGAAAACTTCCTGTACCCTATTTTTTATTTCTGGGAACAGATTAACAAGCTTGATATAGGTTGACAACAAAAGTGCTCTTGTCGCTGCAGAACACAGATGATACTTGGAATGAAGGAGTTCAAACTGGACTAGTGGAGATGATCTAGTATCACCAGCTATTAAATTTCCAAATTCACCAAGGATGTACCCTCCCACTTTAACCATATTTTCATGACAAGTTGGAGCTTGTAAAGCTTCAAAAACAGTTTTAGCTGCATATCCTTGTACTTCCTCTCTGTTTATTACAATTTGAATAACTCTATACCACACTTCTTCTGAAACATAATCTCCAGCAATTCTAATAAGATTTAAAATAACATCCACATACCATGTAAAATCAGTGGCATACTTTTCAGCTAATATGGCTACTTTTAAAACCATTTCTTCCCTTATGGAGTAATCAGCTGTTTCTAAATAAGCTAACATTTCTTGTACAATTTCTTCAGCATTTGTTTTATCACACATAGCATATAACAAGTCAACTGCTTGCTGTCGTACAGAGACATCTTTTTCCATTTTCATTGAAAGTATTACAACTTCTTGATGCTTTTTCACAGCTTCATGGGAAAATTCTGATGTTGCAAGATGACACATAGACTCAAGAGCCAAGTATCTCAGATTAGTTTCCCGATTACTTAAAAATTGTCCTAGTTGATTGCATGCACGAACTAGCAAATTAGGCTCACTGTCATTATGAATAATGAGACTTATTGCTTCAAAAAGTACAGCATTTTTTGCATTTGAATGTTGAACTTTTTTTGACTTTGGAGGTTCTTGAGCTTTGTTGAAGATTGTTTCCAAACACTCAGATAGGCGACCTCTTACTCCAGGCTCTTCAGATGGTGGTGTATAGTTTTGTAGCAATCTCAAAAGTTTTACTGATAGCCATGGAGCAGGAACAAAGTAATAAGTATAATCCTGCAAATCTGTGTAGCTGGCAGTAACTATTCTGCTTAATCGAGCAACAGCGAGGGTTACACAACCTTTATACTCATCTGGATTTTTCTTCACAAGTGCATCTATAAGTGATGTTGCTGCAGTAACAACACCCATATGTGGGTCATTTAGTAAATGTATTATTCTAGATGTCCACTCCCCTCCAGGAATAATTTCAGGGGACTTCCTAAAGAGTCGTAACAAACATAGAGCAGCAGATTGCTTTACAACATCCATTGTATCACCAGAAACAAGCAACTTAGGTATTTCAGTGCCAAAAGCTTCAGCCATATCCTTGCTACCAATGTTAGCTATGCATTGAAGTGCAAGATTCACATGAATAGGGTTTCGAGACTGCAAGTCGTTTTTAATACTTTGAATAATGAGTTTAATTAGATCACTATTAGTGTTCACCAATACCGATATAAATAGGTAGCCTATTTGTTTCTCAGAATATTTGTTAGAAGAAAGTAAATTAACTGCTTCCATGTGTCCGAAATCGATATCATGACCCAACAAGAAGATAAACAGAAGTTTACAGACATACTTCTTCTTTTGATAGCCGTCAAGGGTTTTGTCACCTTTGAACTTACTGCGGATATTGGCCAGTTCTTTATTAATTCTTTTAATTTCTGCTTCTTTGCTTTTACAGTTTCTTATATCAGATATAAAAACTGCGAGCCCTCGCATACCATCTCCCCTCACGGCAGGCATATTGCCAAGAGACTTATCGAACACCAGTTTTATGCCTTTTTTTCAACTTGCGGGAATAATATTACGAATCAAAACTGTAACGATATTTAAAGCGAAATATTAAAGTTTCGGCTTCAATTCCGGCTTTACACTTTAGTCGCCGTCATTAAATACTATATCCGATTCGGCCACTGATCTTTCTTCTACAACGCCTTCCCATATTATCTATGAAATTGAAACGTCAGACTACAAATTGGTTGTTTATGGATCAATATCTCAATAAATAGGTTACTAGTTTAAATAAAAAAGCGATTCTAAAAAAACACCAAGAACTATTTATTATTAAAATATGTCAAAACAAGTCAACATAACAAAGAATGGAAAAATATATTATATTATCAAATATCTTGTTTAAAATTTAGAAATATAACTTAAAATAAAATTTCATTAATAAGTAATAAATTAAAATAATATTAGATTTCATTAATATAATGATTAATTTTATGTGTAACTTGTAATTATTTCATTATTTAAGGTACACGTTATTTTAGCGTTGTTACTGTATTAAGTATTTATATAAAATACACAAAAAGGGTTTGTGCTCACAAACCTATTTCAATCGGAGAAAACGAGCATCAAAACAAAAACACAAAAATAAATAAATATTATTCATATTTCACATCTGACACAGTTCATCATCATCAATAGTGAATGCTCAGAGCTTTAATTTACTGTTTAAAATATATACATAATATTTTATACATATAATTATTTATAAACTGATATTACACTGATCAAAATATTTTTTTATTATTTATATTTGATTTATATGTCATAGTAAGATATAGTACGACACAACTTAGATGTAGCATCATATTTATTTTTTATGTGAATATGATCTTTACACAAACGTTATTTATTAAGATTTTACTTGTAATATCATATGATCTAATATATTCGTCAATTTGACACGATGATTTACATGCACTTGTTTTCACGGGTTGAACTTACGAGAGAATCTGTAGCGCGCGATGGCGCGATAGGGAGCTATTTCTATTGGTTGATTGTTATAAATCGGCAGTAATCGGTTTTATTGCCGATTGCCGATGCTACATCTAAGTTGTGTCGTAGTATATATCTTTTTGAAACAGGTACTTTAATATAATACTTACTTAGTAACAAATATACACTGCTTTGGCTGTGATACAAACCATAATAATCCATACTCTAGCCGTCTGTTTCGCTTTAACTCCAAAACAATATATACGAAAACGGACATAAGTACTTTAAGTTACATTTATTTATTAATTTATACTTTATTGTACACCACATGTTACACATTATAATATGTTACAATTATAATATATAATATTGTAGAGTACAACGGGCGGTCTTATGGCTAAGTAGCCATTTCTTCCAGACAACCCAAATTATTTAATTTGGAAATGGTCAAATATTTCCTAATGTCCATTCTATCGATAAGAATCAATTTTTAAAGAGACTTTTTAGGGGCATCTTTAAAGACTGGCCACACGCCAAATACTTGAAAATAAGAGGTGGAGAAAGTACCACAACTATAGCCTTTGTCATTTATAAAAATATTGATTCGTACAATTACCAGGCTTAATATGATTGGACTATAAATATCACATAAATATTGTTGCTTTACTTTGCTACAAGTTATAGGTAGACTTCTAATTTATAACCAATGCAGTTCTCCAAATATATATAATTCGTAATTTGAGGAGCTAAAATTTTACCATGCGTCGAAATAAGCATTATATTGACTTTGGCTATAATCACTTACATTAATACAATTATCAATATCCTCAGAATATTAAGTATTTAAAAGGCAGTTACATCTGCTTTGTAATATTACTACTATGACACGTTATTATACATTATTACGCAAATAGAGCAGCAGCATTAAAAACGAACCTTTAGCATATTATTAATCTGTGGCGAATAATAATTATATCTTTGGTTAGTTGATTTGATATCATTCGTTTTCGTTTCTTCAGCAGTCAGTCGAGAGTCACAAGATTCATCAAAATACGTCTAAATTTTGAATTGCCTAAATTTTATACGTCTGCTCTGCTCAAATAATAAGATCGTTAACAGTTTTGCTTCTGCATTGTGTTCATTTAATTGTGATATTTCTTATTATCAAAATGGGTTCAATGATATTGGTTATGTATTTGTGAATGGAGCCTGGATTCAAAGTACAAAACAACTAATGAATGATGCAGTCTGTATACTGGACAGGCAGAGTGCTATCACGTGCTATTAGAAATGGACTCACAAGTTTCTCGAGTGCTGCTGAATTAAACGTTTCTAAAAAGAAACATCCGTATTTAGTATCCGTAGTTTGTGGATTTCCAAAAGACATAGCTAATGGAAGATCCCATAAGGGTCAATTCGGAGACGACGCATGGTTTTCCACAAATTTCAACAATGCAGATGTCATTGGTAAGTAGTTCAGTTATATTTCATAATGAATAAACAAATCCTACATAAAGGCTTCTTAAACCAACATGTGATATTAATTTAGAGGGTTCAATTTAAATACAAAAATATAATTTTTAATGATACTTACAAAATGTTTTTTTTTTAGCCCAAATTTAAGTTTATTTACACACTTTTGGTAAATTTCAAGTAATGATTGTAAAAATAGTAATAATATTAAAAATGATTATTATTAGAATTCCTTCTTTATTCCTCAGCATTTACCTTGTTGAATGTTGGATGCTTATTAGAATAATATATTTATACCCTTAATATTTTATATATTATTTTAAATTTAAATTAAACATGTTTCTCTTGAAATGCTCAAGTTTTTATAAGCATCTTCATATTTAAAAGATAACTTTATGGCCTTTGCATACCTGAATTTACTCTTTTGTTTGTGAACTATGTGCAATAAATGCTGAAAATGAACAAATAAGAAAGTATAAATCACTTTTGTCCTGGAAAATGTTATTATTATTATGAATTAGACAGAAAAAAGAATTTTCCTTGACATTTAACTGCAAATATGTTATTATTTTAATTAAGATGGTGCAAGCAAAACATTAACTGTTACAAAAATATTTATCTTATATACAGTTTTTTTCATATAAAGAACTATTCTTTCAGTTTAATAAATTTAAAAACAAATGTGACTTTTTATTAAAAAAATATATTTTAAAACTGATATTATCTTGCTGATTTGTTATTTAATATTTTGATTGAGTTTGATTTATAGTACACCTATATATTATTACATAATAGGTGTTGCTGATGGAGTGGGAGGCTGGCGTGCATATGGAATTGATCCTGGAGAGTTCTCATCATATCTTATGAGGACATGTGAGAGACTGGTCAGAATGGGCCACTTTAAAATGTCAGAGCCAGGAGACCTGCTGGCCAAGTCTTATTATGAACTATTAGAACATAAAAAACCCATATTAGGTAATGAATTTTTAATCCATTGAATACTTTTAACAATAATAAATTTACCTTAAAAGGTTTTTGATCACTAAACAATGCTTGATGTCTTTAAGCTGTTTTGATTGTTGAAATGGGAAATGATGTATTAGTATTACTAGAGTCATTTTTTAAATATAACAGGTAGCAGTACAGCCTGTGTGATGATCCTAGACCGCAGTGAGAGTATAATGCGGGCTGCAAATATTGGAGACAGTGGTTTTATGGTTGTGCGTGGTGGCCGTGTTGTGCACCGCTCTCATGAACAACAGCACTACTTCAACACACCATATCAACTAAGTCTACCACCCCCTGGACATGATAGAAATGTTCTCAGTGATAGGTATGGCTAATATTTTTTATATAATTAGTGTTAAAGTAATTTTTGTATTTATTCTACTTACTTTATTTTAATTTTGATAAGATTTTCACATCCACAATAGCTGCTTGTGTCTTTATACCTTTACATTTTAAAAGTGAACTAATTATTAGTAACTTTTTATAATGACATTTATTTCAAACTTGTTTTGCTGGGTGATATATTAAATCATGATTTACTTATTGATTTAATGACTAAGCAATACATTTCATATACTATTATCACGAGGAAAAGTAAGGAGTAATAACCTCATAACAGCCTACTCCATTAAAAATATCATGTCAGAAATATTATTATTGAATGTGAAATAATATGTTTACAAACAATTCAGAAAATATATTTGTTTTGTGTAATATAAAAACTAACGAATTTCTATAAAAATAGTATTGAATATATAATAAGCTAATGGCTTGTGCCATAATTAGTACTCAAAATGATTTCAATACCTAAATTAAAAACTATACTTTTTTTTAAACATTGTACTTTATCAATTAATAAACAATAATATATATAAAGGTGTCCATAATAAGTATTATTTAATATATTATATACTTACTGAAACTTTATTTAAAGAATGATGGGAAATTCTTGTATAATTGATAAAAATACATGTTTAAAATACAGAACTATACTTTTTTGGGTCAGTAATAATTAAAGCAGTATTTTTAATTCTCATAATTTATGATAAAATACACAGTTAAATTAATAATTACTTTATAAATTTGTTCTATATTTAAAGTGAATATCTATTTGAATATAAATATATATAATATTTGCATATGTAATCTGTTATGCACTTGTTTGAAAACAATTTTATCAGTCATAGATGCTGTGCTTCTAATAGCAAAAGGTTACTTCAATATAGATAAGGTTGCAGAGAGTAATCATAAGGATTTTTATTTAATTGATAAATTGTTATGAATTATTTTAACTTTTTTATGACAAAAAATAAGATAAAACTATATCTTATGATTTTATACATATGACAAGTAAATGGTTTTTTTTTATTGTTAGGTTGTAAAAATAATCTAATTTATTAAAATGGACATTTAAAGCACCATAAGTTTATATTTATGATATGAATAACATTATTTCATGATACAGATATGTATCAAACGGTTGTTGATGTGTAATTCGTTTATATATTTTTGTAAATTACCTAAAATATGACGACGTCAGTAAAAAATCAGACCGACTATGAACTTTACTGGCGTATGAATCAAAAGAGTCACAAATATTACGATATACTGCCCTTACTCTACACGTGCGAAGCCGGAATACCTAACAGATGATAAAATTAATGATGTTCTTAAATGGAAATGTTTAATGTAGATTCAAATGTTATGTCAAACTTTTAAATCGAAATACAAACGTTTCAAAATTGTTTGCTAAGTATTCTTTTACGAAACAAAAATTGCAATAAAGCCATTGTGTAATTTATCCAGTGCGTAACTTTTAGATCGCAGTCAGAAATAGCATTTTACTTCGCCATTGCCGTAATTCGCACTGGCGCCACTAAATTTATTTCGGTAATAATAACTTGACTCATTATTTTAAGCTAATTGTATATTTTTTTAGATAAAATAAATAATTGGATTTAGTTAATGCCTTCTTGCATAGTATCGACTTAAACCAAAGGTAATTAAAAAAAAACACTAAATTACTTTGAAATGTGCCAAAATGACTTAGTGGTTAAAACTCGTGAATCTTAAACGAGGATAACGAGTACAAATTCGGGCAAGCACCACTAAGCTTTCATGTGCATAATTTGTGTCTATAAATTATTTCGAAAGATATTGTAAAAAAGCAGCAGGTTAAATACGCTCCAAGCCTTTTTTCTGTAAACCAAAACCTTATCCCAACAATGGGAAATTTATATACTTTTAAAATAAGCTACTCTTGACTTGAAAAAGATGCACATATAAACATAACATAAACGATTACGTCATGAGATACATTGTAAGTCTGTCGTCTCTCTCGACTCGGCTATTTGACAAATGGTTGTTATCGTCAATATTACAAGTCTTATGACTGCCAGTATATCCAGTATTTTGACTCTTAGCATAAGAGATCATGTGCTCTCGTTCCACAAACGGCGCTGTTGTATTTCTGCATGCACTAATATTAGAATTTTTAGTTCGTTGGATATAAGCCAGCGAACAAAACTCACGTGATCCGTTAATTTTGTAAAATGTTATTATATTTATTTTAGTTCGTAAATATCAAATAAAATCCAATTATATTTGGCTTTTTACAAAATGAGAACACGAAAACAAAAACATATAGGATACAGGGCAAGGTGAAATTATTCGTATCACACAGATAGCAGCGGATGAATACTATCTTATCTATAATTTATTTAAGACATTAAGTATTTACGTGCTTTATATTCAAGAGAAAGTCTACTCTACATTAGATTATAAAGAAATGTAATAAAATACTATTGATATGTATTTTTATAGTTTCCACAACTTGTAATTATGACACGAATCGATTTTTTCTAAAATAAATATATCTTGTTATTAGTGTTAAATTGAAACTACATGGATAATGAAGAGAAAATCAAAACTTACGATTAATAAGCATAATTATTTAATAACTTTGTAACATAATATTCATATTCAATAAGATAAAAGTTTTAATTTTGCTAAGAGATTATGTTTTTAAAAATTGACAATGTAAGTACAAAAGTGTTTACAAAGAAACTAATAAAAATCAGTCACATAAAAAACTTTTTAGTGTTTAAAGATTTAATGTTATCACAATCGAAGAGGCTTATCGTAAAGTATTTTTATAAGTGTGACATGTAAAAATATTAAGAGGAATAATAGTCGCAAATACGTTTCTTACCTTTTGGACTCACATCATACCTACTTTGAAAGGATGCTTTACGACCTGCTCTAGAAAAATATTTAATAGTAACAATTTGTAATTTGATATATAATAAACTGCCAAGTTATTTAGTTTATTCGATAAATAAAATTTTCACTCAAATCGCATCTTATATATATATGTATTATAGTTTTAACTCAACCAATAAATGACGATATAAAAGAGCCAAGTGAAACCGTAATATTACATATACGAGCACGTAATTCATGTTTATGAATTCACTTGGTGGAAGGGCTTTGTGCGAGCCCGTCTGGGTAGGTACCACCCACTCATCAGTTATTCTACCGCCAAATAACAGTAGTCAGTATTGTTGTGTTCCGGTTTGAAGGGTGAGTGAGCCAGTGTAACTACAGGTACAAGGGACATAACATCTTAGTTCCCAAGGTTAGTGGCGCAGTGACGATGTAAGGAATAGTTAATATTTCTCACAGCGTCATTGTCTATGGGTGATGGTGACCACTTACCATCAGGTGGCCCATATGCTCGCCCGCCAACCTATACCATAAAAAAAATGTACTTGTTACGTGTTACAGGCCAGAATCGGCGGAAACGGCGGAGTTCAAGGTCGAATGCGGCGACGTGATCCTCGTGGCGACGGACGGCGTGTTCGACAACGTGCCCGAGCCGGTGCTGGTTGCGGAGATGCGGCGCGCGCAGGCGCTGGAGGGCGACGCGCAGCGCCTGCAGGCCGTCGCCAACTCCATCGCGTGGATGGCGCGCAACCTCTCCTTCGACGGCTGCTACATGTCGCCCTTCGCGAAGAGCGCGCGACAGAATGGCATCGATGCTATAGGTGACTATCGATATTCATGGCACGTATGCCTCTTGCAAAACGATCTTTTTTTTTTTAATTTATCTTGATTAGTAAAAGTTAGCGCATGATCCACTAAGACTGCCCTTGTTGAGTAATTATTTTCCCATAAAGTATTTACGTGAGCTGAACATAAAAGAAAATGTAATAATCTCACTCTCATTGGGTACAGTTCTACTTTACCCAGAACTATAAATCTAATTGTATAAGTGTTAATAATGTTTTTAATAATAAAAATATTTATTGATAATTTTTGTTAAAAATAAAATATTTTTCTGAAAAATCACAAATTTTGTCATACAACATAATGCGTTGGAGGTTTCGACTTCACGAAGAAAGACTCTTTACGAGTCTTGACCGTAAAATATAATTTGGAAAGAATTCGTCTTGTCTTTGTAAAGGCAAATATTCATTGACGTCTATAATGTACTTGCGGGCAATACTGAGAGTGATTACAGACTGGTAAGATGCTCACTTAAGTTCATGTCATGTCAAATGCCAGAAGTCCCGACTGCTAAAGTATGCGCTTCGAACAGCACCGCGTCCATAAACCTAAGCCCTTTCAGCTTGAACTTCAAACCCAGCTAAGTTCTTAACATCAAAGTAGGGGTGGGTGGATGCATAGAATGACAGGTTGGTGGAAGTCTGTCTTTACCCTGAGTCTTATAAAGCAAAAATGCAAAATGATTATGACATCTCTGAATAATGCTGAAAGGGTTATTGAGGACTACACTCAAAATCTCTGATAAGTTTCAATTTAAAAGTGTGATTGAGCAGCCATAGAGTCCCAATAGAACCTGTTTTGTACAAATAGAGAATGTTTCAGTCAAAAATCAAGATGGAGAGACATTGATATTACTGAAGACCCGGACATCAAGTACGGGATTAAAATGGTCGAACTACTCTTAAACAATACAGCACCTGGTGATGATAGAGTAACGCCTGAGCTTCTGTATCCATGTAGCACACCGATCCTTAGGTCTCAGGAGTAATTTAATTCCGTCTTACACAAAGGTCAAACGTCATTGACATGGTATAGAAGTATGATGGTGCTTTTATGCAGAAAGTGTGATAAAACTGGTTTGAAGATTTATAGGCCCATCAAACTGCTAAGCCGTGTTTACAACATGTTTACTTTTTTTTAGTTGACCAAAGACCGTAGTAGACCGGGTATAACCACCCACCCAATATATAACCCATTATATCAGTAGGTATATGCGAATGCGTATTCAAACATAGCTCGAAATGTTGCTCAATTAAAGTTGGAGTAGTAGGCGGCCACATCGGTCGATGTCCACTGGGGCCGAAAGGTTCTCGAGTTGCGACTGTGCAGCAAAGACCGCAGCGAAGGCAGGCACCGGTCGACGATGATAATTATAAAAGGGCTTCAATGACCATGCTATATATTATTATTGACGACCTCCGTGGTCGAGTGGTGTGTTCACCGGTTTTCAAGGGTACGCCACTCCGAGGTCCCGGGTTCGATATAGATTATCATTAGTTTTCTATGTTATCTTGCGTCTGGGTGTTTGTGGTACCGTCTTTACTTCTGATCTTCCATAACACAAGTGCTTTAGCTACTTACATTGGGATCAGAGTAATGTATGTGAAGTTGTCTCATATTCATTATTTCTACAAGATGTAAATGAGCTATTAATTACACAATCTAATTTTAACATTATCTTTGCAGGTGGAAAGCCCGATGACATAACGGTGCTACTGGCTATCGTAGCACTATGAAGATGTCACTATGTGATTTATTAGATTATTTGATAAACAGATTTAGTTCAAAATAATTTTCAACATTAGTTTAAACAACGACACCAAAAATTACAAATATTGGTTTCTATTATAGTTAATAACAATGTTGTCATAACTTTCCGTTGTAAAAAAATATTAAATTTAAAGGTATGTAAGATCTGATGCAAAATGAATTTACCATTGACAGACAGTCCTAGAGCACTAGTCACTCAGTGATATTTTTACTGTGCAGAAACGGAGTTTTTTTAATGTTATTCATTTCCATTACAAGTTTGTTGTTAGTTGTGTATGTATTGTAATGTTTTATGAGAATATTCATGATAAAAAATATGTGGTGGTACCAGCATATTTGACGAATGCTTTATAATGTATGCATAAATGCAAAGTTTGTTAATCAGATGTGTATATAACTTGTAAACTTAGTATGCAGAGGAAATTTTGAGTATGAATCAAGTGCACTGGTAAAAAAATTTAAAAGTATGCCTCGGTTGTGTTGTATCTAAGCTGTTTAAGAGAGGTTTTTCATAATTATAAAATGTTTTGAACCTCTACCCTCTAGTAATTTCTGTATAGACATATACAACTAGAGACAAGTATGAACAAATATGTAACCTGAGGTACAGAGGAATGTTTATAAATAATGTAATTTAGTAAATATAATAAATAATGTAAAAAGTGACATCGATATTTTTTGTGATTTTTTTTTTGTTATTGTATAAAATGTGTGTTTGATGTTTGAATGAAGACTGATTTAGCTATATTTGTTAAAATGTCAATTTGAGATTCTTCAGTGCAGTTATTACAACGCAACTAACAGATCTTTGTAGTGTTATTTATATTTTTTTATACATTTTCAATGTAAGCATTTGTGTATTTGACAATTTGACACATTTTACACTCGGTTTTGATTTTCGTATATATTTTAAATTAAATAATAATTGAATATGCTGCGGTTGAGACTTATGATTGTCATTCGTATGTCCATTTCTTATAAATTATGGAAGAATTTTATTAAACTTTTTAGCCATATCTAAACTGTTTATGTTTTTATCACAGAATTCCGAATTTTATAAGACCTACCAAAATATCAGTCTTTTCTTTTTGTATTCATATCAAACTATTACTAGCACGCACTACACAGATACGCTATTGCTAAATGCAACTGCAATTACAAAGCTAATACACAACTATTCTGCTACAAAATATAAAGGACAGATTGATAATATCCATTAACACACAAATATTTAGTTTGGCTTTCTCCCTATGAAGGGGAGAGTTAGCCAGTAGGTACAACAAGAATAAGGGTTAAGACATCTATATTACATGACTATACATATTTACGGTGGTATGAATGGCTTGTACATCTTGCAGTGCTAGTATTTATGGGCATGAAAGGTAAACATTTATACGATATATAATAACATGTCATTCGCTATAATTAAAACCTCTGGGAATAATGAAATCTAACAAAACTTGGTCAAAAAGGTCATTGTTGAAAAATGTATAAGTGTGAAGTTCAATATTACATAAGGTGCATTTTGCTTTATAACTATGACAGTCAAATATAAATCTAATGTGTTTCATTAAATTGATTGAGTCATGAGGAATGATGGAAAACTACTATGTTACTACTATAAATAATATGTTATACTGAAAATTTGATTTAAATTTCGTGCTATTAAAAGGAAAGTGTGTAGAAAAATTACAAATAAATTTAAATTCAATAAATGTTTTGTTTGAATCCCATTACCCTTTAAAAAGTATTTATTTTTTAATTAAGTGTATACAGGGTGTTTTGTAGAGGGTCCGAAAAATCAAGTGGGCGTATTTGGGGGCCCATTTTGAGAGTACAAATTGGCCAAAAAAGTCAAAACCTTTCCTTTTCTTTTCAAGAATTTTTTTGTTAATTTTTCGATTTTCACAATTTCACAAAATTTTACCTACTTACCTCCATAACTTTTTTAAAATCTGTTTTAGACTAGATATTTTTACTTTAACTTGGACTCTGATACATTGCTCAACAAATCAAAGAAAAACAAAATCGAAACAACGGAAAGCAAATAAAAATCATGATTGATCGGACACTCCTCAAACAGTGATGCACTTTTATTGCACATTTTATTATTTAGATAACCAGTAGCTTAGTCTTAACACGCCGCCCTTCGGTTCTTAGATAGACAGAGAAAGAAGAACTAATAACAATAGTTTTATACCTGGTCGTCGTAGTAGACCTTTACTACGTAAACGACACGTTTCTTTATTGTTATGATTATTACTGTGAATCTTATTTTTTCTCAACTCTCAAAGTTGATAAGTATCATAGCATTTTTGTATGTCGATTACAATAACAAGTAACAAACAGAGAAGTTTTTGAATGCATTTTACCACCAGAATTGCTTACGCTTTTTTTTTAAATCATTGTCAAAGTTGAACTTTGATGTGATTTTTTATTTTATTTTTTTACTTGATGACCTCTACATCAATTGGTTAGCTCTGATTCTATCTAATTCGATGCCTAAAATGTATCAGAGACCAAGTTAACGTAAAAATATCCAGTCTAAAACAGATTTTAAAAATGTTATGGAGGCAAGTAGATAAAATTTCGGCGAAAGTCGAAAAATTAACAAAATAATTCTTGAAAAAAAAAAATGCATAGGTTTTGACTTTTTTTGGCCAATTTGTATTCTCAAAATGGGCCTTTAAACACGCCCACTTGTTTTGTCGGACCCTCTACAAAACACCCTGGATATCCTTTCTCCTTCTTATTTTGTATATGTTACCATTGTTCTCAATAATTTAAATCGTTTATTATCTTTTTAATTTACTCAATAATAAAGATATAATTTAAATCAATGTGATAAGATTTTTTTTTGCAATGTCATAATAATTGTAAATTTATATACTTTATGTTGAACAAAAAATGAAACACTTATTTTTCTTAATATATAATCACAAAAACCTGCCCTCTCTTATTGATAATAATAAAGCATTTACAAAGAACAATTGATAGGATAGTTTTGTGCTTTATAAACTAAATGAAAAAGGAGTCAAGTAGAAGACATACAATTTAATATTTTGAAATTGTACATAAAATAGAGAAATTCATAAAATAAATATTTGGCTTGATATATTAATTTATTAGTTATTTAAAATTTGAACATTTTTATCTATTTCCTTCATTATTTTCCGGTACTTCACGGTTCTCATTTTGCCAGTTAAATCCTCCAGGTCGAACATTAGCAAAATCTGGTAATGTCACATAATCTGCCTCTTCAGGAGCTGGATCAAAGAGCTTTTTTCTGAAAATGATAATTTTTTTTAATTTAATATCTGACTACAAATAGTTGTAGACACTGTTCAATTTGACATGTTTAGATTTTAAAAATTTTATTCAATTAATTTATAAAACTTACAAAAACATTGGTGTTATTAATATTTTTTGGCCGCCTCTTTGACGTGGAAGAACATCTTCTATGAAGAAATATATGTGACCGATGGCCATTCCAACCAAATCCACAGATATTGCATTTCCTAATAAAACCGAGAAACCGAGTAATACCCAAGGCAAGTATGGTGCCTAAAAATTTAAAAGAATTTATGCATATATTAGAACAGCAATAATATTGTCTAAATCATATTGTACACAGCAACAAATGAAGGCAGTGATGGCCCAGTGAGTATTAAGCAGATTAAGCAAATAATTATTTAGTGATTAAAGTTAGACATCAATTAAATTAAGAAATTACAAGTAAACATTAAAATTGTAATAAATATGTATTAATGCAAATTATTGATGTATTTTTGGAAAGAAAAACCCACAATTTCTATGTTTGTGTATAAGCTTTTTTCCATTATATTTGTGGGATTACTGTATAAGACAAAATACTTTACCTGAAAATTCATTAACCCAAAAAAGTTCATCCTTACATATATATTACGTCTTGACCATATGTATACAATCATGATAGTAAAAGCTTGTCCTAAAAATAATAAATTAACAAAGAATGCACATAACTGTAACACATTAAGGTAAATTAATTTATAATTATTTATTAAGATAAGTAAATGCTTTAAAAAATTCAGACACATTACTGTATAAAAATCACCAATGTTGTTATTATCTGAAAAAAAAAATATCTGTTTGCATATGTAATCTTACTATAAAAAATGTTAATTGATAAAAGGATACAATCATGAGAACTCCACCAAAAATAAACATAACAACAAAATCAGCAGTCCTTCCTCTGAATGAGCCCTCCTCTAACATTCTACAATATCTATATGTAAAAATCATATTGAAAAAAAAGTTGAATCCTAAGTTCCCAAAGAATAGGAATGTTGTAATTAGTCTCCATAATTGGTAATTCTTCAGAATAACTATTGGATTGAAATATAGGTTGAATGGTGACACAAGATCCAATTGCTGCAATAAAAAAATAAGAATAAGTTGGCGCTTTTTTTCTTCACTATATAATTCTAAAGGTTTTCGTTTTTACTTACCACAGCCAAAGTAGTAATCACACAAGCAGTAGTGTAAACTCTTGTTACAGGTGGCACAAGCATATATTCTTGTAAAAGTGTTTGATATGCCATGTTAAACAGCGTCGATCACAATAATTGCATAATAAAACTTAGGTATTAAATTCAGTAAATGGACAATCTAGGCACTATTGTAACTTAACATGATTGGGCCACATCAGATTATTTCATACAGCAATGAAGAACTATCAATGTTAAATCTAAACAAAAACTTACAAATACTTTAAATACAACTTATAGGCTTGACTAAACATAATGTGTTTAAAATGATGTATTGCTAATTTATTTAATAAAAAGTCTTATTAAATTGCTTTATTTTTGTTGCAAAAATAGATATAGGTAGGAGAGACACGAAAAGTAAATATGAAGTAAATCTTTAATCCAATAGAGGGCGCTAAGTGCAATAACAATGAGCACAAAGATTATAAATTACTATAAAATAATATTGTTTCAAAATCACTTAGTTTTAGAAATTATCTGTTTTTGCTCTTTATATTTACCATGAATTCATTTTAGGGCTTAACATACTACATTTTAAACTTTTAATGTAAAAATTACATAATTAGTATTTTTATTCATTTAAAGAAAAAAAATACAAAATATTTTAAAGAGCGGTAATTTCACCATTTTATCATAGCACGACAGTGTATTGTACTAGCTATACTCTACGTAATACTAAAAAAAATTCTTAAGCAATAATAATCTAATTACATCATTATTTAAAATATTAAAACTCCTGTTTTACTTTTGTACAATATTTAAGCAAGATAAGTCATAAGTAGTGAGATATTGTCAAATTGATCTACCTTTATAAATAAACTATACGAACGATGTTAAAGCAGTTAGTTACATTTTTACGTTATTACATTGTACTAATTGACAATGAATATTAAAAGTGAGATGATATTGCGAAAACCTTTGACCGTTAAAATTAAAAAGTTAGTATTTATTGACGTGCGATAATATTGACATTGACAAAATAATTTGACGTAATGAAAATCTTTAAACATATTTCTGTTGTCGTTTTGTCTTTGTGAAAATTAGAAAATTTGGTAATACTATTTTGTATAAAAGCTAATCATGATTTTTGCAATTTTTTTGTAAAATTTGTTTGATCTTGTAATCCTCTGAGATTTACTATTAAAACATATATAAAAATGGATACGAAAGAAGTAATTGACCACTTGGTTGCATTGAAAGTAATGCGGCTTACTAAACCAGCTTTGATAAGCCCAAAGATTGTCACTTGTGACTTCAAAGATTTACCGGGTAACATTTTAAATAACTTTTTAAAGGATGATGCCACATCAGTGGTTCAGATGGAGACTCTAACTGCTGGACAGTTCCTTTTATTGCCACAAAGTTTTGGCAATATTTACCTGGGTGAGACATTTTCTTGTTATGTTTGTGTTCATAATGAAACAAGTCAACCAGTTCAAAGTGTATCTATTAAGGCAGATCTGCAGACAAGTTCACAAAGAATTCCATTAACAACACAACAAAATCAGTCACCCATTATGTTAGATGTTGATGAAACTCTCAGTGATGTAATACATCATGAAGTTAAAGATTTGGGTACACATATTTTAGTATGTGAAGTCACTTATATGTCCAATTACAATACATTATCTTCATTCAGAAAGTTTTTCAAGTTCGAAGTAATGAAGCCTTTGGATGTTAAGACTAAGTTTTATAATGCTGAGTCTGATGACGTATTTGTTGAAGCACAGGTGCAAAACATAACCTCGGGCCCAATAATACTTGAACAAGTGTCATTGGAAAGTTCTCACCAGTTTATAGTTAAATCATTGAATGAGGATAATAATGGTATGTCAGTTTTTGGAGATGTCACATTGTTACAGCCCCAAGAGAGCTGTCAGTATTTATACTGCCTTACTCCAAAAGAAAATATAACAAAAGATATAAAATTAATTGCGGCAGCTAAGAATATTGGAAAACTTGATATTGTATGGAGATCTAACTTAGGTGAAAAGGGGAGATTGCAAACAAGCCAACTTCAACGAATGACTCCTGATTATGGAGATATCCGAGTAACATATGAAAATTTGCCAAGTAAAATACCAGTTGATGAGCCCTTTAACTTTAAATGTAAGATAGTTAATGCCAGCGATAGAACCCTAGATTTAATTATCAAACTACGATCACTTCAAGATTCGAGTCTATTATGGTGTGGTATTTCAAATAGGAAATTAGGCCCATTAGAGCCTGGAAATGTAGCTTTTGTAAATTTAACTGCAATGCCTATATCTTCAGGCTTACATAATATAACAGGTGTATCATTAGTTGACTTATTCCTTAAGAGGACATATGATTATGATGATTTAGCTTCTGTTTATGTTTACTGATTCTAAAATAATAAAATTCCTACTCTTAGATACATAAATCATTATCTTTATAAATCTATAAATTATGTATAAATCTGTATTTATTTATCTTTAAGATGTTAATGTGAAATTAAATTTAGTAATAAAAAATGTTTCTAATCTACAATATTTGTTTTTCTTCAGTTATTTAGAATAGTCAAAAGTAGTTATAGTATATTTTTAATTAAAGGACATCAAGACTTAATCATATTTTGTAGTAATTTGGATCATTAATCATAACCAAGACTAACATTGTATTGGTTGCATGCGTCACATGTGACCAAATAAATACACAATTTTAGTCTTGGCTATGATTCGTGTTAGTACGATTAGCTTTTTGGTATTACTCTTTTTTTTTAAATTCATATGGTTATAATTAGTCTGTGTTTTTGTTTTGGTTCATTTGAGTTCGGACTTGACAGAAAAAAAAGTATGTGATAACTGTCAGTGTCAAAATTGATCTGTCAATGTCAGTATAACTAATATTATACTGAACTTTGACTATTTCATTTATAAAATAAGAAAAAAGACAAAAAAAAAATAATGGTCCTTACAAAAGAATATAGAATTTGCATGCCTATGACTGTGGAGGAGGTAAATAAATTTTGCTTTTATTAAATCAAACAGATTTGTATATTTTGTTGGTTATGTTTATCTCTTTGTTTTAAAAATATTTTCCTTCATAGTATCGTATCGGCCAATTGTATATGATTGCGAGACATAGCTTCGAACAATCAAGCAACGGCGAAGGCGTTGAGGTAGTAGCAAATGAACAAATAAATGATGAGACAAATGGAGTTGGCCAGTTTACTGAAAAAAGGATTCATTTATCCAGGTACTTAATTAAATTTGACTTTTGCCTGCTATTAATAAATCGAATTAAAAAAAATGATTGAAGGAAGTCATTAATTATACAATTTGTTATGTCTAGTGCACTTGTTGTAATCTCCTAATAGTGTTGTTTACTTAAGATGATAACCTTAATTTTATTTCAGTCACTTACCCTATTGGATCCAAAGTCTGATACCAAAGATTTTTTATGTCACTGAAAAAGCATGGAATTTTTACCCATTTACAATTACTGGTAAATTTAATTCATATATTTTCTTACATACATTTATTCATATTATTACTAAGCTGTTTTAAATTTATTAATGTAAATGTTTTTTTCATGGCCATTGCAACAATAAGAATACACAGTAAGTAATATTGTTGTCATGTAGAATTACACCTTGTATAATGCAGGTTGTATATGATCATAATTAACAATTTCATTTAATTTTAGTGTTCTTTTATTCCAAAATTCTCAATATCGATTCAAACAAGATATGAAGACAACAATGGCTCCACCTACAATGTAAGTATAGAAGAATACCATTTTTAATGTCAGGACTCGCATGATCATCCAGATGTAGTTTGAAAAAAATTTGTTAATTACCACTTCTCTATTTAAACTAATTATTATATTATATTAATATGATTGTTGGGTGAATGTTACGTAGGCTTGTCCTAGAAATACACATAAGTTTATATTATAGTGTCCTTATTATATATACAAATTTCCTCTTAACAATTGACATTTACCTTAAACAATGATAAGGTTATATACAGATAGGAGGGGTAACTAATAGGTTCTAGGCCATAAATTGAATATCATTTTTTAACAAATTATGGTAGGGGAACACATGATGCTTAAAAAAAGGGGGTCTTTCTCTTTTGTGTTTTGCAAATTAGAGGATAATAAAAGTGAAATAGGGAAATAATGGGGTGTGTTCGATTATTCATATGAGACATTGAGTGAACCCAAGACTGACAATAGGCTATTCGACAATGCCAAAAGTAGTGTCAGTGACAGTAATCAGTATATATAATGAGTTAAAAATGGTTATTTATTGACGAAAGTCGAAAATAATAATTATTTCATTAAAAAACCCATGAAAAAAATTGCTTTTTATTGTGAAATGTCTTGGTTAAATTAAACTCCTGATTGGTTGGGTTTATGATGACGTCACTTGCTTGTCCACCTCGTTGGCCTTACTGTATGTAGGTTATATGTACCACAGATTACAATACAGGCAAGTGATGTCACCGGACCCATTGCAGCGCCATATTGTCCAAGTAGCGTTTTCGTGTACTATTTTAATATGGAATATTTAATTTGATTTTTTTTGTGCAAATATGTACTTGAAATAAAAAAAGCAACAACTTCTACTGGGTTCCTTAATCTCTATTGTATACCTAATAAAAATGGATTTTAAACACCAGTCAAATAGCCTATAAAAAAGTGACGCTAGCATGAGGGGAATTTATGAAATTTCTAAAACATAGTTAAATACTTTAGTTTGTCAGATTTTTATATAGATATTTTAGCTTGATGTCCCAGCTAGCCATTAAAGTGATTATTTTTAGGAATTTTCATTTGAAAAAGATATATTGCATTTATATGTTTTATAGCAGATTTTAAAGTTTTAATTTTATACCAGGTTTGTGTTCGGCGGAAAACAGCTGATTATAAGATTTCCTTTACCCTTAAATTATTTACTTCAAAATAAAATAACTGACCATGAATGACAAGTTAATAAGTTTCTTCGATGTTATAATGAACCTGTGTTTAATTCAAAGTTTCCTACCAATCTATAGAATTTGTTAGGAATATGTAAAACCAGAAGAAAGTAGAAAATTGTCTATGTGAAAATCTTAATATTTTTGATTAGTTATTAGCCAAAAGGCCAATAAAGATCTCTCATTATTGGCTTACTGTGTAACAAATACTTCTATAGTAATTAATACGTATTTGCTTAAGTATAGAATCAGTATCATGTATATATTATTTTACCCACTACCCACTTACTTTTTCAACCGCAAAACTAAAAACTATTTAGTATTATTGTGTTTCGGTTTGATGTATCCGCCAGCGAAAATATACATGGGCTGTTAGTCCTTCCTTTCTCAATCATCTGGCTATGTAACGCAAAATGATTTCAAATTCGAAACTCTTCAGCTTTAAATGTAAGAATCAAGAATGACTTATGTAAAATATATTTATTGAAGTGTTTGTATCTTTTAGTGTCTGGGCTTAACGTCTGATGAATTAGAAGTGAGAGAAGTCGATTTCTTGGACATAGCTTTTGATGAGATAAAACCACATCACTACAAAGAGTCTGAAGACCCCAAACTGTTTAAGTCTGAAAAGTCTGGTCGTGGCCCGCTCGCTGAAGGTTGGCGAGATGAACTGAAACCAATCATGTGCTGTTACAAAGTAGTCCACGCCAAGTTTGAAGTTTGGGGATTGCAAACCAAAGTGGAGGAATATGTTCAAGCAGTACGTATGACATTTCAATTTGTTGGTTCACATTTTTTGAGTATAATTCTAAAAAACAAATATTTTTTATTATTTCAAGGCTATTAGAGAAATCTTACTTCTTGGACACCGCCAAGCTTTCACATGGATGGATGAATGGTTCAACATGACTATAGAAGATGTCAGGAGTTATGAAAAGGAAATGCAAACGAAAACGAACATGAAGGTACATAACTATTATGTAATCAACAAAAGCTCTTTATGATTACGTTGCTTCTTTCGCTGTAATATTACATTTCATAATAATATATGGATATTTTATTTCATAAAAGTTGTAATACCTGTGTATTCGTAAAAAATATTTGTTGCCTCGAATATAAAATGTATCATAGATATTGTCCTGTAACATTACAATAAATGGTATATATATATTGCAAAAAAAGTAAATACATATATGATATTTTGATATCTTAGGAGAAAAGGTAGTAATAACATATTCGAAGGATACTTTTCATATTTATATCTGTAATAAAAATTATATATATCGTAGCTGAATCATTCCAGTGACCTATTTCATACTGTAATAATGTACTATACTATACTAAAATGTTAGAATTAAAAAAAACCCTTGCTAATGGAATGGAATGGAATCATATTATAGATTTTACATGGCAACTTTCCATTGTTTAAGGTCAAAACAGCACTAGAAGATACAGAGAGCAGTCAAGAGGGGCAAGATAGTAAGAAATCATCACAGCCGCCAACTCCAAAGACACCAAAAAGTCCCCTAGGGACGCCCTCATCGGAGTCCAAGTCCTGGTTTTCGTGGTCATAATTTAATCCTACAAGAGGATCATCAGCCACTCCTCTGTCTAAGCAGGGTTTAGTTTTGTTGACACAATGTGTTCATCTGTTGCCTTCCTCTTGTATCATTCATATAACATAGATAATTATTTATTTAAAATCATTCGCAAATCGCTTATAGTCTAATGTTATCTGAACTTGGCTGACACGCTACCGCGTGTCTAGATTAATACAACGCAATAGGTCGAACCGTTTGAAATTTAATTGAAACTAAATTTTTAATGAATATGAAAATGCTTTAAACAATTTTTAAATTTAACTTCTTTCCTGTTTCTTCTTTTGTTTGCCTTCTATATACATACATTCATTGTTATTCATATGTATATAGTACTAAGGGCCCAACAACGGATGATGGTATAAGCGAGCATACCAAAGGTAAAATTGTCATCCACTGTCAGCGAGCGTTACGCGCGTTTCTATACCTAGTAAACGTTTTGTTAACTTATAATTGAAATACGCTACGATGTTGTCCGTGACCACTAAATCTCGGCGATCTAATAATTATAAAACTACCCTCATATGCGTCGTGGACACTGTTTAACTACTAACCAGAACCGCTCGTCAGTGTGAACAATTATTAACAATTGTCAAATTTGTCTCTACGTTCACACGGCGGCTGACATTATATATGAGATAAACTCTCGTTATTCTTAACTACCTATGTAGTTGCAAATGTTTGGTAACAGTAAATTATTGTAATATGCGTTGTGTACAGGCGGCGAAAAAAGTGCTACCCAGTGGGCGTACTGAATTGTAACGATGAATCACGCTTATATGTTATTTTTGGTTCTAATGACTTAATAATGTTTTAATAAGACAATTAAAGCTATGCAAATCTAAGTATATTAAAATGAAATAAAACGCAATCAATATTTAATGCGTAAATAAAAAATTTTGCTCGTGGAAAATAGAAATCGCCGCGCAGTAGAAATATCTCACCTGTTCCTCTTTGTCTTGTTTGTACGTCAGTCGTTATATAATACATTTAAATAAGTTCAAATTATCATTAAGTTTTTCGAAATCCTAAATCTTAACTGGTTTAAGGATTTAAGTTATGATTGATTCTTTCTCAAAATTGGCATGCGATAGATATCGTTGTGTTAAAATTGTAAGTAGGTAAATTTTAGGACCTACGTGAAGGAATTACTTTTCATTAAAAATCATATTTTACGTTATATAAAAATATATAATATGATATAGTATATAATACAAAAAAGGATATTTTTTTTCACACAATTTATATGATCAGAAAGCATTTTTATATAAAATCTCAATTTCTCGATATAACTAAGGAGATAATGTTGATTGATATTGATGGATGGTAAGTGTTACTACTGATACGTTTTTGTTATTTTTTATTAAAAGTCCTACTATTTATAAGAAGCTGTTATAGTTTTCCATAGAAAATAAGGTGATTTGTTACAAAGGTTTAATAAAAAATCCTCTTTATAAAATCACTCCAAATTAAATCGTAAATTGTAAACAGAAAATTTGAAAATACTTCAGCTTTATGCATAAAGTAACCTATAAAAACGTTGCACGAATATTAGTTTAAATTTAAGTAAGAGATTTATTTGTAAAAATCATTAAAAAACTGTTTGACATTATGTACATTAATTTTATCGGTTGATTCATTAAAAAAAGTGTTCATTTGAATTTTTTGAGGAAACAATGTGTGTTATTATGATATTAAAGAATGATGATATTTAATGCGCAGTTCACATGTCTAAATCATTGTTTATAGTTTACAATATTTATATTAATTTCTACTAACATTTAATAAATGCCACTAACTCTGCGCTACTCATAACATTGTAGTAGGAAGATCCTTTAAAAATACTTCTGTACCTGTCTATTAGTTTATTTAATATTCTTAATAATCGAATTATTCTCTTCAACATTGTTAACATATCTATTTTAATTGGCAATTTATTTATCTGTTTTCTTTTTTTTATTTAGGGTCCTTGATTCGAATAAAGCATAAGTGTATCAAGTAGAAAATGTTTTGAGTTTATTTGACAACATCAAACGAATAGGTTTCCTTTTCTCGAGAGGTTGCATTTGGCCATCTGTGGGCAAAGACGTATTATATAAACAGGAATATACGTAGCATTTAATTTAACGTTTACAATTAAAATGTCTCCTACGTAAAAATAACCTTTATTGTTTAAACATTTTGTTTTATTTAATAAAAAATAATAGTAATTTAAATAAATAAATTTGTAAATGTTATGATTATCAGGTACGAGGTACATCAGTGAGAAACTATGTAATTTTTCGTAAGTAATCAGCCGGTGTTGCTTCATCGTAAAACTTTATTATTGTTGTTGTTGCAGTGTAATGTGTACGTAGGATAAGAATACTTGGTACAAAATATACTTTATATGAGACCTCAGGATAGTAATGGCCTAATAAGTTTTATGAATTTATTTATCGCTATAATTGAATACAATTATGATATTATTGTTAGGTTAAATTTGTCGTTTCGAGTAAATGGGCGGTAATAACGCATAAAATCGTTATTTGAATTAATATAAAATATTTAAATTATAAAAAATTACTGTAAAGTGTCCAGTGCATTAGAATGCACTGTATATAACTACATTCCATTCTTCTATTATATTAAAGGTCTACAAAGTTTATACCGAATAATGAATTTAAAACACAGGCCTGTCTTAAAAACATTTTTGACGATTTTTGTTTCGATTTAACGAATGGTCCATATCTATACAACCTTTTTAAATAACGTAGGGAGGTTTGTGTAAGAAAAATATATACTTAAGTGTCATTGATATTTTACTATATTAATAAAACATTTTTATGCGTTAATTCGAGATCGAGTTTGAGGAGAAACATTTGGTTTAATTATTTTTTTATTTGAAATCATTTGAGTAAAAGACAAAAATTGGAAATGCACTATAATAAGTGAAACCGGAACTGATAATAATAAAAATATTACATTAAACCTTTTTATTATATATATGTGGCGAGTTTTTTTTTATTTTGAAAGCAATATAAAATGTGTTTCAGGGTTTCACGTTAAAAACTATTTACATTATAATAAAAATATCGTGTTTAGTAAATTGGTGTAGTAAATAAATGTATTAAAAATATATTTCATTCGTTTTACTGTATTATGAACCAACATTTTTATTTTTAGTTTGGATGAAAAGCCGGAAAGTAATGTCACGTTATATTGCAAATCGCAAGGAACTTGATAAGAGCGGTTATCACTGACTAAAGTCCGGTTAGTATATTCAATGAAAGATGAGAATGAAAGATCGATAATTATCATTTATTACTCATTACAATTTCTTATTGAAATATCTCTCATCTTAACACTACTATGAGTTATTTGTAACCTCATGCAATAATTAATTGATATTAACTTTTAAATTTCGCTTAGAAAATTCAAACAACAACAACAACAGCCTGTAAATTTCCACTACTGGGTTAAGGCTCTCTTCGTTCCAATGCAGATTTTTTATTGGTCGGATACACATGTAGCAGAATTTCTATGAAATTAGACACATGCTGGTGTCCTCACGATGTTTTCCTTCATAGCTGAGAACGAGATGAATTATAAACACAAATTAAGTACATGTATATTCAGTGGTGCCGGTCTGGGTTTGAACCCGCGGCCCTCGGTTAAGATGCACGTGCTCTAGCTACTGAGCCGTCTCGGCTCATCTCTAGTAGAATTTCTCTCTAGAAATTCTACTTTAACTATACGTAAACAATATGTATCGTTTAGTAATAGTAACCGGATTTTATTATAAACAACACATATTGAGAAGAGTATAATTTATTTGTAACAAAAGACACATTGGTTGCAAATACCTACATACTTCTGAGTTCAAAATTCTTATTGTATATTCTCTATAACACTTCTGAGCCATTGTATATGTGCGCCAATACTGACATATACACCAGGCATCCCGGGAACTCCACAACTGAGTCCATACACACATATACCTTCAAGTTTCCCCGCACATATCAGTGGACCACCAGAATCTCCCTGTAAAATTATGGAATAGACATCAATTCGAATATATTTATTACGCTAAACACAACATACTAATTACTTTTAGATATACTTTTTTAATTTAAATTCTCAACGTGATATTGAAGATATTAATCTTCTTAAATAAAATAGGTTTTCCTAGTTTAGGGGTACAGGGCCTCTGTGAGATATGTATTTTGTTATAAGAACAATAAATATATTTGATTTGATTATTGGCAAATAATTATCTTTCAAGTGAATTTAATATAATTATTTAAGCATAATAAGTAGATACATTTTATACAATTATGCTAATAGGTAAGACATTATAGCAACAATACCAAACTAACAGGAAAAAAAACCATAAAGCATTAAGAATTAATTTTAGGTTAAAAACTTGTGGAAAAAAGGGAATAAAATAATGTACCTACATCATCGCGTTTCTTGCGTTTAATACAAGGTCTAAAGGTTTATTGTCGAACTCTGCGAAATCTGAACTTTGCGAGAGATGTGATAAGATATACGGATGCATTATCGGAATCAGAACCCGTTAGTAAAGTTTCATATACTAAAAAATAAGTTCGTAACAGAAAAATCGTCCAATTTTTTAAAAAAATAACTTACTCGATTTACATTTTCTTTTATGGTAATGTTATGATATTTTTTTAATCTTTCATTTAAGTACAATACATAATGTGGAATTCATATCGATGTATTAGTCATCATGTGATATAATAGAACGATTCGATATAATTGCATTTAAAGATAAAAACTGCTTTGATAAATTCCCCGGCAGATACATGATACAGATACAGATACAGACCTATAATAAAATACTTATATAAAATAAAATAGCAGAATCTTTTATAAAGCAAATAGGTATCAACGAAATTGATCAAGTTAGGTCTACCTAAATAAATAAAACATTGGAAGTAAATTGATAATGGTCTTAATCGGAACGAAATAGCTTCTCACAGATAATCATACTCTAATATAATATTAGATTGCCTTACTACCCTAAGCGATACTACGTAAACACCTCTAATTGCATCATATTATTTTAAGGAAAGGGTTAAAATAAAAATATTATTATTTTTTTCATTTGTAAGAATTATTATCTGCTTATATTTTATTATTTTTAATGAATAATTTTTGTTTCGTTTGTTATCACGATCAGCTATCGATTTCGTATGAAGTGTCGATCGATAACTCTCACAAACTGTGATGTCGTTATTTGAAGTAACATTGTTTGATATGCGCGAAAAATATTTTAATCAGTATATACTATTTACTGATTTTTTGTTTTAAATATATTTATATTTTAATAACTTTAACTTTGCGCAGAGGCAATATCGTAACCAATGAGGTTAATCCGAGGTGCGATTATTGCTAGTTGAAAATTGCCTCCACTGGTGACAGGAGGGCTGGTTCGTTTTTTGCCCAGAGGATCGGAATTGCGATTCAACGGGGAAATGCTGCTAGCATTCTTGCCACCATTCCACGCGGTCAAGATTTATACAGTAACTAGTTTTAGTTCATATTTTTATAAAATATATATTAATAATATTAAGCATTTAATGTTATTAATTATAATGTTAATAAATGATAAGTCTACTTTAATGATTATCATCATTACTTAATGGTTTTTTCATCACATATTTTACCGCCAAACAGCAAGCCAATACCTATGGCTGTGTCAATACTTACCGGCAGGCGGTCCAGTTGTCAGTATTTGACTTTTAACATAGAGGTTGTCGGCTCAATAAACATATTGCAGCAAGAGTTTGTGTCGTACCATCTATTCAGTTTTAATAGGTAGGGATATACATATCTCCAAGTGAAGGTTTGGAAATGTCTCAAAGCTGAGCTAAGATTTCATCTTCGTTTGAGGAGAAGGTTACCAGCCTACTGTACCAGGTTGTTCTAAAGAAAATTACCATTTTATAAGGATACCTGGATACACATATTACACATGTTTTCTTTTATCGATGAGCAACAAGAACTAGATTAAATACAATTTAAGTTCGTGAAAATACAATGATGCATATCCGGGACTAAACTTTCGACCCTCAGTTAATCTCTACCTGTTTCGTAATATGCCATCACATTATCAAGATCATATGAATTGTGTCCCATAATATTTAATGTCCGGAATCTATATTCGGTACGTAGTACACATTTTATTACGTTAAGGTTATTATTTTCGCACACATTGACGTAGCCGATAGTGACATGGTATGAATAGTATGAGATATAAAATTATCGAACCTGGCACGCGTCTACTTCTTCACCAACGGCGCATATCATTCCACTATCGTATTTTGGAGCTACGTATTGTCCTAATGATTTTGTACACTCGTCCAGAGATACTAGGTTAAGTCTTGCCGATAGTAACTTATCTGATATTTCTTCTCGGTTTATATCTCTGTAACCGTAGCCGTATATTGTACACTCACCTATGGAATTACAATAATATAAAATGAGTCGAGATGGCCCAGTGGTTAGAACGCGTGCATCTTAACCGATGATTGCGGGTTCAAACCCAGGCAAGCACCGCTGATTCATGTGCTTAATTTGTCTTTATAATTCATTTCGTACTCAGCGGTTCATCGCTGAGTACCAGATGTTTCCTCAACATGTGACAAATTTCATAGAAATTCTGCCACATGTGTATTCCACCAACCCGCATTGGAACAGCGTGGTGGAATATGTTCCAAATCTTCTCCTCAAAGGGAGAGGAGGCCTTTAGCCCAGCAGTGGGAATTTACAGGGTGTTGATGTTGATGTTGAAAATGAGGCTTATACTTTCCACAATTGAGAAAAAAATTAAGTTCTCTCTCTCTCTCTCATTAAGTGCGTGTTGTGTTTACACACGCGACATAATATCATTCGTCACTTGTAGGTTTTCACATGATGTTCTCCTTCACTGCTAAATACGAGAAGAATTGTAAACATAAATAAAGCACTAACTCAATGGTTTAGGTTTGAAGGTGCGACAGCTGTCGCTATTTTCTATTTCCTTATATTAATGACATTCAAGAAGAGACGATGAGAGACGTTTCGTCGACGTATTTTTGTCGTAAAATTTTACCTCTTCATAATATTATGAATAGAATATTTGTTTGTTTGTATGTAGAGAAATCTCTGGAACTTTTAAGATAATTATTTTTATTAATAATTTAAGTGATGTCTGTGCGAAGCCAGGCCTGTTCGCTTATCTAAAAAAATAATTTTAATGTTATGTATCTATAGTTAAAACGAAGAAACACAATTAAGTACCTGAATCAACTAATACATGCTTATCAATCATTATGATTTATATGTCTTGCTTGATTGTCCTTTTTCATGTTAAAATGTCGAAAAAGAAATATATGTAAGTATGTTGTATTATATATGGTTTAATATTATTTCATATAAATCACTACGTGATTACTCAATAACAGCATTTGTGTTACAGTCACCTATGCTAGTTAAAGGGCTCACGTGACACATGATGCGTTTAAAGAGATTATAGAAATAGAACACTACAACTGTCTTACATCAACCCGGTACAACCAACAACAATGTACATAATATGTACGCAGTTTTAAATTCATATAGTTTTAAAAATATGACTTTAATATTTTATATACGTTTACCTATTTATTTAAATCATATTTTGAGCCTGAATTTTAATATACCATTAAACTGACCAGCGCCGGCTTTGTACGGGTACAATACTGATACTACAGAATTTATTTATTTACGACATCACATTAGAATCTTCTAAAATTATCATTGCTTCTAAACTATATTGTCCACATGTTATATACAAAAACCATACTCTAGAATCGTTCCCTTACAAATTTACAAAGCAAATAATGCGAGGAAGATACTTTTATTTACTTCTTTATCTGACTGTCCGTTTGTAACACCTTCTTATTTTGATAGAAACGTTTGGCAGGCGCACAAAAACATTGTAATAATAGCTCATTGGCTGTGACAGAGCTGATTGTTTGAAGGCAAGCTCGTTAGCAGTTCATTCACAGTTACCTGATATTCCGAACGAGGAGTTGGGGAGCACTGTATCATTAAGCCATTTTATGTCATTCAATTCAAGCAGTAACCGCAACACAGCAATGTCATGTGCTCCAGAAAATCTGAAACCGTATAAGTTTCTCACCGACACGTCTATATTAGTTTAGGTAAGCTGTTTTCATTCCCTCTCTCCGAAGGCCGACAAACAGATTTGTTTTTGATATGACTTTACCAATATTAATAAGAATTATAGATATTGGGCTGGCGGCACAACGGCTTTGAGGATATCTCCTGAACAGCTTGAATATTGAACAAGAATAAGTGAATAATCAAAACTATCTTACGAGTTATTATAATTTAATTTTAATGCGAATTAGCTACAACGAATTAAAATTGATTAACAATTAATATTAAACAATTATAAGAAATGCTAGATTATTATTACTTATTATCATTACGAACATTATGGGCCCAAAATTCAAAGGAGCACACATCGTTTTTATGCGCTTAATTTGTATATATAATTCATCTCGTAGTCGCTTGTATAAGAAATCTTGGAGAAGCGTTAGTAGTAGGTACCTCAAATTATATCGCATCATATTGTGCCGTACGAATATCCCTAAACTAACAGTAGAACTGAATGGTGGAATCAGCTTCTAACCATATTAATATGATACGTTTTCCCAGTGAACGTAAGTTAAATGGTAGGCCTATTTAGCAAAGTTTAGATTGAAAAAGGCAACAAATACACTGCACATATACGCTCTAGATTAAAGCAATTTGAATATAATCTTTGGTCAGTAGTGCAAGTACTTTACTGTAAAGTATCACTAATATCTATATAGTATCAAGTACTTGGACTTACCGATTGTATAGAGGGTGCGGTATAATTTCTAGAACTTGAGCGCGTGGTGGCACAATGTTATCATCTGTACAATAGTTCTTGAGGGAAAGACAATAACTCTCCGGTTCATGTTCGACGCAATGCGCTGCTGTCACAGCTATATGTGGGGATATTAAGGTGGCGCCACATAAATGTTTAGAATTACTTGCGTTTTGTAAAGATGCGACTCGATTTTGAGTACCTTTGGCAAAAGACAAATATACATATAACACCATACTTCAAATCAAAAATTAAAATATTCAGTGATATGTTTATTAAGCTTTATTATTGTGATTAATAAATTAAACTAAAAATTACTAAACTTATTTAGAAATCATAATTTAGGCATCAAAATTAAATCATTATATTCAAATTTGTTGATATAATGTGAAAATATTCACTTAACTTTAATTTAATAAGAAAATGTAAAGGTTTAATCAATCACTAATTTATAAAATAAAAATTTCAAATAACAAACGGTTTAACAGCTAACAATTAAAGGAGATTACCGCAAGCCACCTCTTCTCCTCCGATAACTCTCTTTACTCTACCACACTCTATTAAATACAAATTTATAACTGATATGACTAAAATTATAAATAAATCAGAACTACTTAAACTGAAAATAGACATGTCGTTGTGATAATAACCGGTTATGGTCGCAACTTACATAAAAATAACAATTAATACTTTATAGTCTTCGAATGTATTGTAAAAAATCGTGACAATAAATATCGATTAACAATTGTATACATATATAAACAGGTGATTCTTTAAACCTACGCGTCATTTTGCGAATACGTATTGAAATTACCCATAGTAAAATCAACGTTGAGGATGAATTGTGCAAAACTAAGTCTAATTGAACTCGAAATTATATTCAGTTGTCTTATCATTTTATGGTTTCTAAATAATGCATAGTATTTTTCTTGAGAATGCTTGAAATATTTGTTTTTAACAAATATTAGTTTATGAATAATAGCATGAATTGAAACATGTTTGTTTAACCTATTTGTTTTGTACCATATAATTAATAATTTTTAATGTAGTTTTAAATTAATTAATTGTTATTATTTTATTATAAAATAACTGGTAAAATATTACATTAATATATTAAGAAAAAAGAAAAACATTTAAAATTATTAAAATGTAGAGCCCAATTAATATTCAAATTTACTTCAGTTGATTATTTCTACGTAAGCGTTCTCCTTTCGTTCATTCGGTATGTATATAACATATTTGGCTTCTATGTATATGCTATGAAATGACCACTACAAAAGTATTTTTCAAAATTCTTACGAACTGCCATGATATTCCTAAGAAATAGTCATACTGCTAACCACTTAGTGTTAGGACATATCTAATGAGCAAAATATAGTAAATTGTCTATGGGAAAATTTAATTGTCTTTGATAAGTTTAATTTTATCAGAATTTGAATATGTCTTAGCTAGAATCCACTATAGTAATAAATACTTAGTTATATAGTGAAATAATAGATAAATAAGACCTTAAATGCCAAGGCCGTTGGCGCATTGACGATGTAAGGAATGGTTATTTCTTATGGCGTCAACTATGAGCGGTGGTAAGCACTTAATATCAGATGGTCGATTTGCCTACCCGCCTACGTATATCATATGTAAATTACATATTTATTAAAATAGAAAGTACTTTTATATTTGTATTTTTTATATTGTATGTACTTATGTTAATTAACTCTGACTCTCCATCTACTACGTAAAATGGTAAAACCGATAAATAGGTACTTATGAAAACTATCTTTTAAGATAACAGAAGCACTTCCTTGATGATAACAATAGAATGGAAAGTATGGTCCAAACGAGGCATCCAAGTATTTTTACATTTATAGGTATCAACCATAGAGTGTATTTTGTACTTTAAAGCTTCGTTCCATTCTGGCAAAATATAGATAGATATATATATCATTTAGTGTAATTACACGAATTGATGCCAATAGTAACCTTAAGTAGTAAAAATAAAACGCAAGTAATTAGTATACATCATAAGAAGTGTTGAGTGCACCAAAAATAGTTGGGTCTATTAATATTTTGTGTTATTGTTTTTAGTAGCATGTTATGCCAAAATGCAGCGACAGTGGACAGGTGGGAGCGGACGGCGATAGCGTTGTAGCAGCGAGGTTTATGTAACGCGAGGAGCGGCGCGGCGCGGCGACTGCGAGTACGAGCGGGCGTGCGGTGGCAGGCGGCAGTGCTCCGCCGACCGCCGGGGCACACCGCGCCATGGACCGCCCGAGCGGAACACCGCCACAGAGTCCTTCCGCCGCGCATTCCGGATTTGGCGCCTTCTGCAATGCTATTACTGAAACGCTCTCGGTACGTACCGTACCAAACCGAACTCTATCGCTCGAACGTCGTCATCGCAATGTCTACATTGGCTCATATCGGTCCGATTTATAATACGATCGCCGCCAAAAACGGATTTTGGCGCCGACACACGCTATCCTTACAATGCTCTATCAAATCTGTAACGAACGCCAATTTACCTAATTGAAGTGTCGCAATGTATCTATTTTGAGACGCACGTGCTCTTCGAGGTCATCCAGTGTAGTCCGCACACACAGCTTAGGAGACGGAGAAGGTAGCACGGAATCTGAAAAGTTATCAGGGGAATAAAAAATATAAACAAGTTTATTATTAGAGCGCTCGTTCGGACCGGGTCGCACGGCCGTGATTTGTCCGATGGTGGTGATATACCGAAATACCCGCGCAATAAACGAACATCCAACGTCGTACAAAGGCGCGACATTAGGCACTCGTTGCGAACTCTCCACGCCGCTCACCACGGCCGGCACCATACGCGACATCTCCTACACGCCGCGTCTTTGCTGTGCCTTCATCGTCGCCGTGATACCCAGCTAGTCTACTATCCTAGGTACTGATAGAAATATGAATACGGATAAACGGATAAAACGGTAAACTAAAAAATAACGGAAGATAAAACGGTTTTCGCATCACGATTTACTTTCAAATCGGTGTGTGCTGTGAGTGTCTATGAAATGAGTGAATTTTAACATTTCTGTACGTTATCGGTTAAGTCGTGAAAATTTAGTTCTTATTTAACATTCTTGTTAAACATGCACGTGCCTCAATTAGCGTAATTTACGTAGATGTGACCGTCGCCTGCTGAAAATATGTGGATGGATTTACCGCGCCGATGTCTGTGTGTTCTTGATCATTATACTTGAAATAAAACTGATATATATTTTTTAAAACATTTCATGTCTAATGAAAGCGTATCACCGTCAAAAGTACAAAATTTAATTACTTTTAACGCATGCATTGATTCTGTTTATTTACATTAAATAAGTTAATCAAATATAACAACAACCAATTTACATTCATAGCTGTTTTTATTATTTTCATTATAGCAAAAAGGCATAAAATTTACATATAAAAAGTAAGGAATAATCATAGTGCACAGTAAAATATAACATTTGTGTTCGTGCTCGTTAAATGTTGTTAATTTGAGAAACATTAAACTCAAACAAGTTTTGTATGTGTATGTCGTTTAAATCTAGTTATCATGTTTAACTTATGTATGTTTACTCATAACAGTAAATCATTTAACAAAAGTAACTTAATTTTTACCCCATCATTGTTCGATAGTAATTTTATTACTACAAGTAACTTGTTACTTTGACTATATATGTCATATTACATATATTTAAATGCATATTTAGTAAACAAAGTAATTAATAATGTAATTCTTTATTGATATTCTTAAAGTTAGTTCTACATTGTTAGAAAGACTTGAATTCTTTTAAATATGTTTACCTATATATATTTTTTCCATATTGGTTGAGAAAATAGTTATTAATGATCGCAATTATTTAATCGAATCCAACGCATTTTATTCAAGTGAACTTTACAATAAAGCTTTTTAGAATCGTCAATATTTCTACTTTTACACCATTTCGAAAAGTCCTCCTTCTTCCAGCGAGGAGAAAGGGCAAGAAGCTCATATAAGTTTTGTTTTAAATAACAAGATTTAAAACGATGTATGATTACTAAACACCGTTATTGTTTGTAATCAATCCTGTGTTGGAACCCGAACTTAAATCCTGGCAATTTAATTTAAAAAAAAGGAATACTTCAATTAATTGAAATATTTTTATTGACAAATTTTGTATGTAATTTGTTTAATGGTATACGATATCCAGAAAAACTTTACTAATACGTAGCATAACTCATACTACAACTCTGTCGATTTTCTATGAGCAGCGACAGGCTATAACTTATTATATAACTTTAGATAACTCTTTACACGTACGAGTGCGTATCCTACTATGAGCTGTCACACGATTTACACACGCACTCAATATACATTATAAACATACATTTCTATACAGTTTGCCAGAAGTTATTAAGTCTGTTGTACCTGTCCTACCTCAAGAAAGAGAATAACTAACGCAAAAATAATTAGCCATATCGCATTAGTATCTAGTTCCTAAGAAACGCGCCTATAACCCTACAAGTTCCAGCGCTATGTATGAAGTCTGAACATATAGATTATACTTATTGTAAATGTTTTTTTCCTCGTTATTCAGAATACGAATTACGATTCCTTCTAATAGTTTGAAAATATACTCTACAACCTATATGTCTGTGTAAATTGTAATACGTAGGTATGATTTTTTATTTTATTAACCGTATTTGATTAATAATTTAATGAATACTAAATTAATGTTGTGTAGATATACTATAAATATGTTGTAATATTATCACATATTTATTTCCATAGAGATCAAATAATTATAATATGAACTCTGACGGTAATCTGACTAGGCGATCATTTTGGTGTTTGGAATGAATGACAAATAACAGGATCATTAAATAAAATCACCATTTCTTCAATAGAACTTGTTATAAGATAAAATATTATTTGGTGGTTACAGGATAAACCGTAATCAATAATTATAGTGTGGGTAGTTAGATATTGTTGATCATGAAATGCCAATCCGATATAGATTTAGAAAGGGAAATTTAATTGATATATTTATATTTTCGGAATAACAACATTATCAGAGGTCCTGGGTTCAAATGGATCCAATTCACGGCACCTAATTATTAGGTTTTTAAAAAATCTCAGTAATTGCCCAAAAGGACCTTCTACTTTTGTAATTCCTACGTAATATGGGCTTTTCTCCTTAAATAATCTGGTCCTATTAATCAAAGATAGATTTTATTTATAAGCTTTTATATGCTAAAAGATCACAATCTTTTAAAATCACGTCTATTGATGAAACCCTGTTATTTCAGTTATGTGTTATTTTGCAACGTAATTAATAGAATAGTCAATAAATTACTTGCCATTATGGAAACTTTAGCATAAAATGTGTTGTGATTATTGAATCGAGTAGATTGTTCTAATTGTTTTTTGCACCCTTTTTAAATTTTATTAAGGAAATACGACTAAGACTAAAAAAAAGCATTTAAAAACATCGTTGTTAGATAAACATCGATAACACATAAATCGAAACGTACATTTCGATTTGTAATTACTATGTATCGTGTATCGTGTGACAAAAGGCATAGTGGTCATTAGTTAGGTCACACCAATATAATCTAGATACACAAGTACAGTGCAAGGTTGGATCCAACGTATAAAGGTTTGACCGCATCGATCGGCAAACGACGTTAGCATTGCCCTCTTTTTCTTGCCCAAGATTAAAATTCCATTGTGACGTACCATACATTTTTATCTATTAATCTTTTCAAAACTAACTTATGCTATGAAATTTAGAAATATTTTATTACAGTTATTTTAACCTAGGATAACGAAAGCAACTTATTAATATACCTAATATTAATTTCTGCTATGATTTAAATTGCACAAGCTTGATATTTAATTTGTATTTCGTTTATTATTTTGTTCTCAAAAGTATTTTATACACAAAACAAATAATTGAATATATAGAATCGTCTTTTTAATTCGTAGTATATTATATATTTATACAGCAGATTAGAACTATTTCTTATTACGCTATAAAGTGACATACATTGGCAGAATATTTCGTTCTCAATTAGCATTGACACGCGCCATAAAAGAGGAGAAAAAAAATCGTTTACTATTGATGATTTATGATTAGTTTTTATTAGCGAGTACGTATAAAGACACGATCTCTAATCTATACACAAGGCTCATAGAATAATATTTAAATATCCTTTGTCGATTGTGAATGTTTAAAACGTACAAACGTAACCTAACACTAAACAACATAACTGGCGTTATTTAACGTTTTTTACAAATATTATTTTTCACAAAAGTAAAAAATGCATGACGAGTCATTTTAGTCGGAACCGTTTGAAGGCGGGAAATAGCAATTGGACAGCGGCACGCATCAGTCGGTTCAGTTTAGTGATTATAAATAAAAGATAGGAAACTCGGCCACTGCTCCTGCTATTTCGGCTTCTGATTGAATCTACTGAAATCAAGAACACGACCAGGTTAAAGTGGGTTTGTTTTGAACATGAATTTGGATTGTCGATGGGGTCGCATATTTAGGACCGTGCGTCTTTGGTTGCTGTGCACGACGCGATATGTAAGTTTTTAGAAATGTCTTTAAACAAAAAACAAGTATTGGTTGTAAATCGTTCAAATATCATACTATATAGGTATAATATATAAATGTTTAGTACACCGTACCACTAGACTAATATCGTAATATTATATTCAGAGAGACACGTGACTCGACTCATAAAGACTTAATCTGACTAGGTACTTTAGACATGAGTTAGTGTACAGTGTTAGTATGATGTAAACGTAATCTTGTAATCCATGTTTCAAGATTGCTTTAGCCGTAATCCTACGATTAAGGCAAGTTATGTCCAGTATTTAAAACATTTCCTCCCAATTTATTGGCACCGTGCCCGGTCTTACGGTTAATATGTTCAGTCGTCGTATATGACAAATACGTTTTATCATACCTATAATAGCCGCGATTACCATTCATTTATAAAAAAAACATTCTTTCATGAATAAAGTCTTTAAGTCGTATCACCTGAAAATGATATTTTGATCGATCAACGACCTTTGGTATCATACATAGATTTATTTCTACGTTAGATCGGAATTGTTTAGGTAAGCTTCGCTATAATTATTGATAATACCTTAGGTATATCTTATAATACATATAAAATACGCAAGATTTGATTCGTTTTGACAAGTTAAAGAGTTTATTCATTAATGAAAAGTCAATAACTGGATAAATATTCAATTCAATCAACAAATTATCACAGTTTGAATTTCTTTATATAAAGAAATTACATACATTACAATTTTTAATGTATAAAATTTGAATGGTTAAATTAAAGAATATTAATCATACACAGTACACAATATAACAAACATAAAAAATCTAAAGCGTTGATATATAAACTTTATAGTTTAATTTACTTATATGCTGCAGAGACTGCAAGGTTTCTAAATAAGCTGGTTAGGATCATTTTCATATTAATCAGTAGATTCATCTTTTATTTTATTTAATACATCAAAAAACAAAGGAAGAATTTGCATAAGTTTCCTATTTATAAATGCGCGTCTGAACTAACCAAAAAACTCCCATCAAAATCGGTCTAGCCGTTCCGGAGATTAGCTGAAACAAACATATAGATAGATAGACAAAAAGGATAAAAAGTGTTATTTTGTTATATGTACCGAGTATACACACATATGCATTTAGTAAAATGCGGTTATTTTAATATTACAAATAGACACTCTAATTTTATTATATGTATAGATTACATATTTTGGTATTAAAATTAAAGGTGACTTGACTTTATTCTATGAACTTAATTATCTTCATATGAATAAGGCTCAAAACATCAAAAGAAACGGTACCTAAACATTGAATAGGTACACCTTATTAAATATATAATCTTTTTTAATTTGACTGACAGAACACTATGAGTTCCTATGAACATTTTACATGACGTTTAATTTTGTTTACAGGGTATGGCGACCACTTCGAGGAGCAGAAGAAAGGTAAGATATTGCAACTAAAAAAAACTTTACACACTAATGTAAGCACATCAAATACTTGCATACTTTCTTACATGATTTAAGTATATAAAAAAAACGTAAAAAATAATTATTTTATTCTCATTTGTTTTAGGAATTTTCTTATTCTAATTTCAAAAATGTTTAGTTATCTGTAACTTTTGGTAGTATTTGGTCATTTAGACGAAGATTTAACTTTAATGTTTTGTAATACCAACATTACTTACAGTCTACAGACTACAGTGGTAATGTTTGGAATCTTTCAGAGCGTACGTTCGCTCGTTTGCCAACACAACTCTGTTATGCTACGTATGTTTGCAACTATGTGCCTAATTTGAAACATTGTGTCCCCTTGACTTTGACCACTTTACCGAGTTGAAGTATTTTGAGCACTTATGACTAATATATACAAATGGATATGTTTGAATTTCTAACAATTTATCTTATATCATGATTCATAGAAAACTCAATATTAATCCACACTAGAGAATTATCTAGCTACCTGTAGGTACTATTGTGGTTTTGTAAATAAGCAGTACAAGAAAATAGCCTTTGAAGATTTTAATGTAAAATGTAGTCAGTATAACCGTCTTTGTACTGAACAATAACTCATAAACGCTTTGAACGGCAGGAAAGAAATGTCTATTTTTTTTTCAAGTAGCTAAATGTTGCAGAAATGTTTACTGGCCGTGTCCCGAGTTGATGCTGTGCCAACCACGACATTAGTTATTTCAATACTAACTTCATTTACTCAAAACTAGCACTTACATATTTATCAAAAAGTTATATTTAATAAGTCCTTCTACAATACTGAAACCTGTCGAAGCGCCAACTTTATATAAACTAAATGTAAGCTGACATAAATTCTTGGCATAAATAACATACATATATAACAAACTCAGGTCCCTATAGTTGACATCATATTAAATCTTAATATGATAAATGATATTTTGAAATTAAATGATGACATACCTAATATGTGAGTTGGCAATGAAACTTTGTAAGGGACATATTTCATAAGGTATTCCGTTATGATTGATAATCTAAACAATTTAAAGGTTAAAACAACTATACAAACAAACAAACGGCTATGTTGTTAGCTTGTGTATATTTTTTTATTCAATGCAATGTTTTATACAAATATTTTGCGAATATCCGTACTGCAACAACTCCTAGTTGACAAGCCAGTCCAATTGGCTTCAACGCTTCCTACATAATGTATCTTTGGTCGTGCAACTTTGATATTTCATGCCTCGTATACTCGTTTTATCAGAAAGAAAATACCTATACCCTTTAGTATTATTTCAATCTATCTTCTTCTATCATAAAAAAGCAAGCTTTAATACATGATAAGCCGTATATGAAATACAATGTGGCGATTTTACTAGGAGTAAATATTAACTAAAAAACAAATGAAAATAATATTTCACATTAAGCATGCTTGTTTGTAATGCCGTTTGTTTTTTCAACACGTTGTCTTGTGTTAACTTTTTAAAATAATGTTAGTCAAAAATTGTCTTGCCAAAATTACGTAAACAAAAAATGGCCGATGAAAACCTTGTTACAGATTTCTAGGTAAAATGGATATTTTATTATACTCGTAGGTGGCGTTTATTTTGTTTCCGACATTGCGAATTACAGTTTACGTTATAAATAATTTGTATTCGAAGTTTGATCGAGTTCTCGACTTAATTTTCTATATATTCATGTTCAGCTTTACCATTAAGTACTTACTGAAAAACAGTTTTTTTATTTTTATTATTCTTTATTGCACAAAAACAAGTACAAAGGGCGGACTTAACGCTATAACAGCATTTTCTACCAGCCAGTTTCTTTTTATTTAATTTTTATTATTATATCGCTTAACTTTCTTTTGCGAACCGTAACGTTTTTTTAATTGTTAGTTAAAAAAACTGCTTATATATGGAAAATATAGAATCTATTGATCAACCAATAGACAGATAAGACAAACAAAAAGAGTGATAACGTTCGGAAGTTGATAAAGTTCTGCTGATATGTCGCTGGCGCATTATGACCAGTAAAGTCACTGTTTTGAAATAGAATATATTGTGTACTAAATAACGCTTTTAAGTTTTGTGTATGTCTAATTTAAGTGATTTAAATATTTGTAATGGTTTGCAGCAAGAAGATGAGAAAAAAAATAAAAAGAAGCAGTCTCCAGTGGACGATCGGCCATCAGTACCAGCGCCAAGCGAGGCATTGCTCAATAGTAAGCACACAAATTTATTTATTCGAATATTTAATAATTTTATTGGATCGCAATAATTTTCGTACGTCAATGTTTATCCTACCTTGTAAGTCAATACTATCAAATTTACTTAATGTCCATTATGGCGTCAATTTTCCTAAATCGATTCTAAGTTTGCCTAGCATTTGGTTTATTGGAATTTTGCGTACTTACCCATACTATACATAAATGCTACTTATTAATTAAATCAATAGGTATATCACGTCTATTTAAATATATTTATAGTTATAAATGAATATTACACAAATATTCCAGAACTCTATTAGTTTAAAAAATTAAGATGGTATATTTATTTTTCGTCGGCGGTATTCAAAAGTTATTTTAACCGCATTCCAAGAACCTGAAAAATAATCAAAATACTACTTATCAAATCATGATAGCATCGATTTCAAGGCTCAGGAAATGCACACTCATATTATTCAGTGTTTTATTTGTTGTTCATTGTACTTGCTAAAATATTATGATTTATAGAGACGCGCGATAAGATAAAAGGCGAAATTTTACAACCTTTAATTCACCATTATAAGATAAGACGGTACTTATTTTTGGAGGTTCTTAGCCTTAATGAAAGATTAAAGATAACACATCAAATAGGTTTTGTTAGAATATGATTTTGATTTACCTTTAGTAACACTAGTAACATTATATAAACATACTAGTAACATTGATTACATGAAATAGGCCGACAGAAATTGCAATAATCCGATCTGACACTACTGACTATTCATCTGATTAGCTTTTGCTTATAATTCATCTTTCGCTTAACGGAAATGAAGGACAATATCGTTGGAAACATGCATGTATCGGATGAAATTTTGCCGGCAGTCCGCATTGTAATGATGTCATTTATATTCAACACGAAAATTCTAAATATTTTGCTTATTTTGTAGGACGTTTGTGAGGCTTTAGGGAATGTGGGGCATTGACAACATGTTAGAGCCAATGATGTCAGTACATATAACTTATTTCTAACACATTCTTATTATTATTATTATTATAAGACTCGAGGCGCCAGAAAAAACAATTGTTATTGAGAAACGTTTATAAAAAATCCATTAAATTATATTGTGTACAGTTTCAAACTTAATAATATTTTGAGAATTCATTGTTTAAGTTTAAAAACGTTTTACAAGGCTCTGAAATGAATTCTGTAATGCTAGGATCTATTCACTCACAAAGGCGCGCCCGTCTAGGCTAAATTATCTGCGTGCATTAAAATGAGTGACGCTTGTTCTTGCAAGATTTTTTCGAGTGTGTGAGATGACTAATGTTAGAATAAAAACAACTAAAAAAAAATTTAGATTATATTTGTTAAAGCACTCTGATAATTTAACGCACCAACGTGAGAGAACAGTTCTATCTATACATTATTAAAATATTTGGCTAGCGAACTATATAAATTTACTACAAATTACGAAAACTATAAAGTAATTCAAAGCAAAATATAAGAAGTACTGTCTTTAAAAAAATAAGCTGCTTAAAATACGGCGAGCAGGTGGAACTGAATGTTAGTAATAATTTAGGTAAAATAATTATTTTCAGCGTCAATTAAATTTCCATGGTCGCTTCGTCGGCTGTCTTAAAGTTGAAAGATGAAAGATAAGAACTGTATCTACGTAGCGTTTCCCTAATCTTTTGTCAATATTGTGAACGTTATAAGGCAAACTGATGAGAGAACGCTCATTTTCATAAAACATCTTGCCATTAAAACTAAAGTGATTATCATAACTTCACATAAATCAATTATATTTTATTATTTTGCTATATTATAAATTAGTTGGTGCGTTGATAATTACTCGAGCGTAATGACTCAAAAAAATAATGATTTCTGTAAGTAGTTTTATCAAAATAGATATTTAAACTAATATTTTTAGTATAGTGTTTATTTAAAGTCAAAGCCAAATTCTGTTTGGAAATTAAAAAAATAAATCGAATTGTATTTGTTGGAAAGTTTCGATAAATAATTCACGCATTCGTTTATAAGTAATTGCTAAATTTTACGATGCGTACATTATAAAGGAGAAAATTTATTCGATGCGATCGGAGTAAACCAAAATACACTTACTGACAGTATCGATAAAACACACATGTTATCTTATATCTTCATGTAAAATGATGTAATAATCAAGGATTCTGTCATCAAAGCCGTAAATTTATGTCAGTGACTATTAGTTGGAATGGCATTTAACAGAATTTATGCTTGTTGTGATAAACATGTGTATACTTATGTATATGTTAAACAGACCTAATATAAATCGGAACTCGTAGCCAAGTGGCAGCGAGAAACGAGATCTGACTAAAATATAATCAATTTACGATACAGTCGCAACATAAGTTTATAAATTATTACTACGTTTTCTTGATACTAAAAATTTACATACACATATAACATAATCATACGGCATCTCCAACAACCATCCTTAATGTATATCGCTTTATTGTCTATTTTGCTTGGTGTACTGAAAAAAAAATAACGAGTTGAAGTAATTATAAAGAGGATGAGCGTACTGCTCTAAAAACCAAATTTCGATTAAACCTTCAGACTTTATGTCTCGTATATGTTTTAGTTAAAACAGTGTTGATATTCAGCTACAGATATATCCCTGTAACTGAATATTCTCATACAAAGACACGCCCCACCGTTTTAAATTATTATCAGCGTTCATTAGTATTGAATGACGCTCTTGCTTACAAGTACAGACAGCAATAAAAATACAAATAAGATTATGTACCATAGTCTTAAGTATAACGTGGTGGCGTCACTCAGTAAGGACTATAGCGTAAACCTTAAAAATAGTTTAGTTCCCTCATACCTGCATTTAAATGCAAACAACTCTACGAAAATAGAGCTACGTAAAGATTGATTGTGATCTTTCAATAGAAAATCCTATATGAAGTCATATCTGTATGTCATATCATGAATAGTAGCATGTATCAGTATAATTTGGGAACATTCGTATCAGGTCACGCAGTCGTACTTCCGAAGCCATGGAAATGTATTTACCAATTTCCAAAAACATTTATCCGATTAATGTTAAAATTGAGGTAGGTTTTAATGTCATGCTAGAAGTACGCGAAATTTTATCTTTTATATGTATTATATTTTTTTATAATCACTGTTTCCGTAGATATTTTTTATTTCCATGTGCCGTTTAGGGCCACTTTGACGAAATTATTGTTACCAAAAACTTGTACGAGAGTTAACGTCCTTTGAAAATATTATTTAGGTTTATAACCGAAGATTTATACCTATCTCTAATGTATAAGCAGTATTAAAAAAAGTAAAAACATCTCTTACTTTATTTTTTGAACATAGCATTGTTTCTATAAATTAGAAAATGTTTAAATTAACTGATTAGAAAAGGGACGCGAAACTAACTGAATTCTTCATGTTTAAAGAACATATGTTTTTTTCTTTAATTTGAATTCGAGTTCAAAAAAAAATCAGATATTCACAATCTAGATGTTTCAAATAGCCTTTTAATAAGTTAGTTCTACTATTGCAATGCCAAGTTTTCTTACAAATCAGTTTGTTGGTATCCAATTATTGTGATATCCAAAGTGTGCAAATTAATCATTTTTTAAATTAATTTGACCTAACCCTGACATAAGGAATTGTTTAAAAATATTATAAACTTCATAAAGAAATGAAGTATACAGTGCATTATAAATGCGAATGCCTTAAATCATGTTTTATTTTCTAGATCTCCGAACAGCATTCGGTCTGTTGGATAGGGATAGCGACGGTCACGTAACGCCGGCGGAGCTGCAGTTTATGCTGCGCAACCTAGGCATCGAGGTCAGTGACGACCTCATAGCCGATCTTATTAAGGATGCCAGTAAAACTGGTGAGTAAATCCAACATAAACTCCCTTTATTATTTTATTCTTTAGGAAAGTAAACACAATATTACATAATAAGCAGAACTATAAATGTTGCTCGTGATTAGTATTCTCAACTGCTTGATCACGTGACAGTGTGCTTGACGTGCTTCCAATATTGCCAATGAGGTGGAAAATATAGCTTTATTGTTTCTTGTCATGATTGAATCTAATTCATCGTAGTTTTGTTTACAGAATTATTTATGTTTAGGGAAACTCATCTAAATATACTTAAACTCTATAGAGACGTATGAATATAAAATGTAACACCTTGAAATCACTAGCCAAAATGTCATGAGCTTTTAAAATATATGTCCTTGTTAAAGTACTTTCAGCTGAGCATCGCCCACTTTGCACTTTGATTTGAATTGTTGCCAAAAACGAACAGTCTCGCGCTGATTTTTATTCATGTTAAGATAAATTAGGTCATATAACGATTCTCTAACCAGCTAATTGTAACTGTTATGTCTTAAATCGCTCGTAATGAATATGATAACTGAAGACGCTGGAATTCGGTTCACTAATTTGTATTTCGATTAGATCTGTGTTATTGTTGGCAGAAAAAAATGTGACGATAAGACTGATTTATCGAATTATATTTTAAAGGAAAAGTAAACAAAGTTGATTAAATCGATGGAGATAATTTATTCGAGGTATTATTGTAATGGCGTGCAGGTGTGGGCCGCCGCTTCCGGTGACCTCGCGCGTTCGCACGGCACCCTTACACCCCTTTTCCTGAACGCGCAACATTACCACTGAAAGATTAGACTTACCTACAAAAAGTAGTACCTACAAATAGATTTACCTACAAAAAAATTTACATGTACGTGATTTTATATTTAAATTAGCAGTTCATATAGACGATGTTTTTTATACATTTGACACGTTTCGTAACTTATATTGACACAATAAAGGTAAACGTAGTATTTTTTTAGAATGATTACATAATAAAGTTTAGTAAATCATAATAAACGTGTATCCTCTGCTGAAAATCGACTATATTCCTTTCGGGGTATAGGTTTTTCTATATATATATATATATATGACGTAATAACTAAATTGAATAATATATGTGTCATAACATTCTTTTGCTGTAATAATAAATACTAAAACTTATGTCGTCTCAACGCTCACAATGTTATGTGGGTACTTATATATAATATTAATTGATTCTGTTGACTGTTTGACTGAAACAATTCTCGTATGCGCTTTAAATCAAACAAATATTATATTTGATAAAACGCCAACTCTGTTAAGAATTTACCTTTAAAGAATCATAAAGTTTTGAAACTATTATTATGGTTAAATCCTACGCAGTTAGAAGTACAAGGTTTATGTTATTTATACTAATGATTTATGAAGGAAACATGAAAGAGTCGTTACATTGTCTTGTGTAAATGTGTGACGTACTGAAAGCACCTGTAACGGACAAAAATACTTCGGCATAACAGCACGCAACGCGCCATACCTACCATAGCAATATGCTAATCCACCTTTCTTATCAGATTACTCGAAGTGCCCACTTTACCTTTAAATTAGATCTTAGATTACTTTTACATTGTGTTGTATCAACGATTTTACGTAATCATTATTATTTTACAACATAATAGAATATAGGTACTAATTCATAATTTGTAGCAAAAGATAACAAATCTTCCTCTTAATTTTTCTGAATTTTACTAAGTTTAAAAATTTAAAGTAAATAGTTAAATTCAACGTCTAATAACTTATATTTTATAATATAGACCAGTTTCTTTTTATAAAAAAATTACAAAGAAAATAATTATTAAACATTGGGCACATCTATCCCCAATGTAATAAATTATGGAAACGAAGATATGCAAGTTTTTAATTAAAACTCCAATTAATGCATGTGAATTGTGTATAATTACCAGTTTTATAAGTAAATTTGTTTTTAAAATATATTACTAGAAAAAAACATCAAGAAATGTATATCCAACAAGAATATAATTAGATTAATTAGACTTAAACGTAGTATTATTATTAGTTTTGAATATTTACATTAAACTTAACCAAGAGGAAGTAGCAAATACCCACATCTTTTTTAATAGTTGGGAACTTCGATACTTGTCAGATATTTGAGCTAAGGGTTATCGAAATACAAGTACTTACATTGGGATCACAGTAATGTATGTGATGTTATGTAATACTAATAATTATATTGCCCTTTATTATAATCTTTCTTTTACAAATTGGATGCAATCTCATAATGTTAAATTTTATTAGGTGAAACATTTGCGTATGAACATTAACAGCGTGTCAAAGCCAAAAATAGCGCAAAGCTCAGCAAAGGCTACGTCATAACTGTAATGACTTCCCTTTTACTGCGTTAATTAAGTTTTAACGACACTAACCCTTTCATTAACTATCGCATTATGGCCAATGGTAATGAGTGTTGACTTGTATATTCCTATAGGTTAAATGAGATCATCGGGCTTTGTAAGTTATGCAATGCTACATAAAATATGAAATATTATACAAATCCTTCATTTGAGAGAAATTTTAATGGGTAACCAATCTTGCCTCATATTTTGCAGATTTATGTCATTTGTACCTTTAAATCCTGTATCTTATTGAGTCTTTATACCGAAAAGCGTATAAAATTTGCAGTATAGATGATAAATTAGTAGTACCTATCAAGTCAGGCCGACATCCAGTATGCGGTAGGACAATCCATACTATCAATATTAGCTACATTTAATACTAAAAACCTTGTTACAGGAAATGGGTTAATAGATGAAAATGAGTTCATGCAGTGGGTGACAAAGATTCAAGCACTGCAAGGGCTAGATGTTACAACGACTGGAGGAGATTCGGAAGAAGAAATAACGAGAGATTTGCTGGCAGCATTCAAGTAAGTAGTGTATTTATTTAGTTAGCGTCATGTTAACAAAAAGAAATATGTCCCGTATAAACCTGAATTTCTTTGAAAAAGAAAACGAGTATGTTAAACAAAATATGTTATCCACCCAAATCAATTTAATATGAAAAATAAAAACACAAAATTCGTATTAAATTGAGTTAAAGAATAGATAACAAAATCCCCATTCACAGAATTGTTTCTTTAAGAATTACGATGATTACAGTATTATGGGCGCAATTTTGATAGAGTGTGCTATAAATTTTATAAGTATTCTAATCAATGTCGAATATCACCTACTTAGATTTCACGATTACATTCTGTGATAAATTTCGTGTTTCTTCTTACAGAATACCTCTCCGATATTTACAGTCCGCTCCTTGCAGTTTTTTCTCTCGTCACATAAATTCTAATTCGCTGTTAAACTCTTAGTTAACATACTAGTGACGTCACATTTCATTAATTATTCACTGTTGTTTATATTACAGAGTGTTCGACCGCGACGATAACGGATACATAACGCGGGACGAATTACGCTCAGCACTAGAGATTATAGGAGAGCCTGTGACGGACGCGCAACTCAACCAAGTGCTAGCGCTCGGGGACATCGACCACGACGGCCGCATCGACTATGAAGGTAAAGAAAAGCCCAAGTAAACCGATCTGCCAACTACTAATTCGCCAGAACTCTTCTGATTCTTTTGCAACTGCGCGAAATTGTTAAACTTTACCGGATAGTCTTTGTAGTTGAATTAGCAGTATAAGCATTAAGAACTATTCCATAGACCAGCGGTCGGCAACCTTTTGGTAGGCAAGCGCCACGAGGTGGCAAAGTAAGTATAGGCGAGCCGCAGTCATGATATTAACCAGATTAGAAGCCCAATATACGCACAATTAGTGTTAATTAGTCATATTCCATAGATAAAAGAAAAATGCTATTGAAAATTGTTAAAAGATACAGAGTTTAATTCGTACACATAATACTTACATTATGTTTAGGTAAATGTTTATAGAAAAATAAAGAAATGAAAACTACAAACGACCTAAATAGGAAACAGACTTTACACAAATTTAAGTGTGATGTCTGAGGTTGCATTTGAGATGCTATTTTTTGTATGTTTAATATATTTGTCAACTTTTTTACAAAACATTCACGGGCCGAAAGAAAGATATTCGCGGGCCACATGCGGCCATAGACCATTTGATATAACAGTTTTAACTTTTTTTTAAATATGTAGAAAATATTTTTAAGGAATTAAATTTTTAGGAAAGCATTAACATTTTATCAAAATTAATAGAATATTTATCTATATCACTTTTTTGTTGCAGAGTTTGTCAAGATGCTGTTGTAATGAAAAATATCATTGAAAAAGAAAGACCTCACTAGATATATTACTGTCTATTGTCATCAATGTTTCAACGACGTCGCGTCGTAGTTAGTTCAGTAGTTATTGTAACTGGATACTGTCCAAGGATCGAGTTAGGTTAATTTACTTATTTATAGATTTTTATAGGTTATAGATATAACCGTGTATAGATGAAATGATGAAGGCTTCATTTATAGAAGGCAGATTAAAATATTTGACTTGTTACGGTTTTAAAGTAACTGTTACATGTTATTTTCTTTTTAATGTCTGCCTTTGAAGATGAAGTTAAATCAGTAAATTAATTTATATACGTTTATTTAAAAAAGTTTTTTTTAGTCTTGCCTACCTTAGTAGGCTACACGTACATACATAGTACATACATTCGAGCAGTTAATTTTTTTATACCTACTGCAAAATTAATGTTTGCGGTTTTCGTCTGTAAGTGTTTTTAGTCAATAAAATTAGAGATATTTTTATAAGCATAATAAATTGCAAAACGCTTTCTACAACGACAGAGCGATCTCCGTTTGGATTCAATACGACTGATAATATAAAACAAATATTCTTGGATGTTTTTATTTGTCTATATTGTACTTACTTGATAAAATGAAAATTTTATTTTATGCAATCTTAAGACACGATGAAATAATAAAATTTATTAACATGGCAATACGAGCTTTTTGGCATAAATTTATTTTAGGTTAACAAATCAAAGCTATTTATTTATATCATAAAATATTGTAATTTTATGGTTGTGAAAGATAATTTGTATCAGAACAGTTGTATATATTACATCGCTTCAATGATTATTTATATACGTAAATCTAATGAATTATAAAAAAACATTGTGAACACAAGATGCCCATACACATTATATTTATATTCTAATTACAAAAGGCTTGCTATGTAAAGACTATTACAAAAGTGAACTATATGAAATTTTATAACAGATATTTTGTAACTGATGCTAAATATTTGTATTATCAAATAAGTTCATATTTGCAATAGTTTAAAAAATAGCCTTTGAAAGGCATGTGATTTGGATTATTCGTGATCAAATAAAACATAAATTTGTTATTTATTTTACTATATTACTAACGCCCTACTCCTCGTTATTTATATAGACATTGAAATTAAATAAACAAAAGACTAATCAACATCTAATTGTTATGCTGAGAAAAGTCTCGGAAACATAGATGAAATAGGGTATGTAGAATCAGACTCTACAGAAGTAGAGTCTGATTCTACATACCCTATTTTCTTTTATCACGCCTTAAGTTGAGAACGACTTAACCGATTTTATTCATGTTTTTAAAGTTTTAATAATTTGTAGAAGCTTCTTACGAAATCTCCTATCTCTTTAATACGAAATTTAACTATTTCCTGGTAAAATGTTTTATGAGTGAATGGATGATGAATACCTAGACGGGCTTGGATTAAGCCCTATCAACAAGTACTAAGTCACAGAAAAAGAAGAACTTCGTGTTCTTAATTTTGCCACTAATTCCAAAAATGGCAAAGAGCCGTTGTCTTGTGCAGAGGTAGGGATAGTAAACGTAGTTAAATTGTCTAATTGTCAATCTCATTTTCTTTGGTAAGTTTTATATTTGAGTCTATGCCAAAGTTGATCAATTTAAGAATACCAAACGCAATCCCGCCTTAATACCGTGATCACGTATAAGCCTGAGAAATTGTGTATTGATTGAGATAATTCTCTTCATATTTTGTTTATTTAAAAGACGAAATTTATTAGCCTATTCGACTGGTTTTTAAAATACATTTTGTATTATTTAGTTAAGGGTTAAGGAACCCAGTAAAAGTTGTGTTTTTTAATTTCTAGTATATATTTGCCGAAAAATATCATATTAAAAATTCCGTATTTAAATAAAGCGCGAAAACACGTCATTTGCTGTATTTTAATCTGTGGTACATATAGCAAGGTTTACAAGAAAGTGACTTCATAAACCCGGCCAATCAGGAGCGTTTTGTGTCACGTGACAAACGTTTGAAAAAATGCATTTTTATTTATTGATTTTTGAATAAATTAAGTATTATTTTCAAGTTTCGTTAGTAAACAGCCATTTTTTTAACTCATAATATGCACTGATTACAATAATTCATAATTTATATTTCGCATTGTCAAATAGCCTATTAAAAAAAAGTGTTGCAAAGAATATTTTTCTGAAATCGCAACACGCAAATGACGTAACAGCGTTCGTTCATTCATTTTAACCATTCACACAATACTTAAAAGAAAATCACTTTTGAAGTTTTCACTTCCGTTAGGGAGGATAGGGATGTTGGGATGGATTAATCCGCCTTAACTTTCTCTTGTACATGTACATATTCAAGAATTGTAACTAAGAATATCATATATTTTATAACCAACAAAAAAATTAATTCATAAGTTAAACAATTTTTATATGACATAGTTCCATTATCATTAGTTTATATTATAGCTGTCTATTAAAAACTGACAATATAATTATTAGTTTAATGAAAGAGTATTCAAATCACTTATTATTGAGGGAGTGCTGTAGGTGGTCTACTAAATGACCAGATACTCACCTGAGTTACGAGTAATCTCGCATTTCAGATCCCATAAAAAGTTATGGGACCCTCGGTTGTATTAGTGTTAATAATACAGTATAGTACGACACAACTTAGATGTAGCATCGGCAAATTCAATAAAACCGATCACATCCGAATTAAGTAATGTGACCGTAATGAAAAAAATTATGTGGTTTGAAATAACATAAAAGAAGACAGTAAGGTTATTTATATAAAAATATTTAACTCATTTAGAATTGAAGACTATATATTTTTCCAACAAACATACATGAGAAATACCAATTTAAAGTTTACAGCTTCAACGACCACGACATTTTTTTATGTTTCGTACAAATTTAATCCAAATTTGCTAGGAACTTGCCAATGAAGTCGCAGGGCTTTGGTTCGTATGTTGGATGCCAGTGGGCCATAATGTGACCTTTCTGCTGCCACTGATGCGTTATCTCTTTTAAATTTATGAAACCCTGTTAAATACAATTGAATTATTCTGCGTTGCATTACCAAAGATATACAATCTCTTCACTACCGGTTAAAATGCAAATGGCATATTAGAGTTATCACATTGCCGTAGTTCAATTCAAAAATGCTATAAATAACTAACTTCATAATTAATAGAATATTGAACGTAATAAAATCAGTAACATAGAACTATACCTTTATAACCATTATGTCAATAATTCTCAAATCGTTGATACAAGCATTCTTATAAAAGTATTCTCGTAATTTTTTCCGGCAGTTTTCTTCGCTTTTCGGTATATCAAACTGTTTTACTATAAAGTACGTTAAAAATGTAGGTATTAGCATTTAACATCATTGAATTACTGCTTAGACAACTAATTATTTACCTAGATAGGGAATGTAACGAAAATAAGCTCGATATAAGCTAATAACACGCCTATGGGCTTCACGACGATCTCTTGATAAAACAGGCTTGGCGATTTTAAAGCCAGCTTTTAATGTTTCTTTGCCAGCCATTTATGTTTAGAATTTGGTTAATAAATAATAATTTAGCACAATCAGATATCTCTTAATCAATTATTAATCAATTATAAATTTAAGTTGTCATTAAAATATACTGTCGAAACTCGTTGGTAAATGCTTAACAACAATAAAGATACTCCTTGGTGGTCTTCATAAACTGAAGATTATTGATAATGATTTCGGAAACTCTTAATAGTTCCAGTCAATGTAAACAAAATACAAGGTAAGCTACAATAGGGTAATTTCGGTGGTGAAATATAAATTATGAAAGTTGATAAAGCTTAAAGATTATATAGAAATATTAATTAAAAATTCTGATTTTGAGTCATAAAGGCACGTTACTAGGTACTTTATTATACTAAATTAAGAAGTCGTAATTTTTAATCTACATGTCACGTGACCTAAAACACGAGCCGCCATGGTGTGACGTAGAGCGGCAAATACGGTCAGTTCAGTGTTAATAACAGCTAAACTATATCTATCAACTTTAACTTCAAGGATTTACTTTAACATTAAATTTAAATAAATCAAAGTAGATTTTATTTGTACGTGTTTATTTATTGAAATGCAAGCTGGATTTGTAAAACCAGATTGCCGGTCGTATTAATGACTATGGACTGTAATTCGACAGGTGTGACGTCACTAAAACGACTGACAGCGTTTTATGCGGGAATAAAATGATTAAAATATTAATTTCATTTTCGGGCAAGAAAAGGTTTGTATTTTGCCAAAATATATTTTTTGTGGCTTTTTATGAGGATGTACTTACAACATTTTGAAGTACTTTTTAAACACCGTTGAATACCCTATTACTCACATGAAGATGACAATTGGTATTAACCTTCGGTATTATTATTATTAAAATAAATGACTAAGAAAAAGTGACAGAAAAGAAAACTGAAGCATTTACAAAACACACCACATACAGATTTTACTCATGATATTCGACTTCGCCGTTGAGCACGAGAGGGGCACCAAATACACAAATTGAATGGATTTTGTACTCAGAATTATTGGTTAGGATTTAGGTCGCTTGACCGCCAGGACATCAGGACTCATACGTAGACGTAATTGTAAATTCAATGTTTGCGGTAATTAACCGATAACCTGCCATGTTGCTGCTAAGTCTGTCCAAGAAATATACCACTTTAAATGAAGTACATTATTGTGCAATTTAAGACATAACTATCTAGTTCAGGATTGTTTAAAAACAGATATTAGAATTACTGGTTTTTTAATGCCAATTATATTTTAAGCCCATATTCATATTAATATTTATATTCATGGTGAAGTCATGAGGCACCATAAATATGTTGTGCACTGTTGTCAGTGGAACTGGTCTCATCTTAAATTAATTTTGATTCTGCCCTTTCAAGACAATAGCATAAAACCTTTATCAATAATATTATTTATTTTAACACAATTATACAAGCAAATAACGCGAACAACTCAATTTAATCTAATATATAGTTATATACTGTCTCTAGCCATTGAGAATTTCAATTCCTTTAAGTTATAAGATTTTGAGTATTGTGAATGTAATTGTTTTTACTACTTACTATTAATATATTCCTGCAGTTGAATATTCTCTCTTAAGAGAAGCAAACAGGACAAAAATGAATCAAGTATAACTGATCGCTTATGTTCTAATACTTAAAGATTCTGTATTTTCAGGTTTAAACAGTCCTAAATTATTTTCTCGATAATAAAATGTACCTACTGGTACCATTTATAATGGAATTTTTGGAATTAAGTTTTTATTTTAATTGTTGCAAAAACAATATAAATAAAGAGATAAGAGAGAGTCAGTTTAATTCACATATGTATGACACATATCAGGGTGACTAATTTTTAATATATACATTTAAATTATTCAATAATAAAAGTCTGCATTGCAGTAACTGATTTCTCTATTCCATATAATCTATACAAATAATTACATTATTTTGCTTAAAACAAAAAGTAATTAATCAAGACCCGAGAAGAATTTTGATAAGAAATCTTTAGGTTTTGGTTCTTCCGTTGGCTTAAAGAATGTCATGACATGACCTTTTTGTTTCCAGATGTTGACTGTTTCTTTGAGTTCCATTTGACCCTGGAATTGAATTGCAAAATGTTTTAATGTATATGTTTTTTAAAATAAAACATTTTTTCAGCAGTAGAAATATATTCCATATTATGAAATATTCATGTATTGAACATGTATTTAATGAGTAAACTTTGTTTGAAGTTGATATTTTAAATGTATGAAAAATAAAACGCACTATGAGACAATTTTAGTATGCACAATCGAATATAAATGAAGTTTATTGATTAGGTATATTACTACATTGATAGAATAGACATTCAATTTTATTTTAAGAACAAAATTAAAGGTGCAGTGAATCATTGAGATAATTCTGTGTTGTTTTGAATAAAATGTGTTACATACCTTTATCACAAGCAGATCAATAACCCTCACATCAGTGACATCTTTGTTCTTTATAAATATTTCCTTTAACTTAGCACGGCACTGTTCTTCTGATTTTGGTATATCAAAATCTTTGACTGTAAAATAAGACAAAGATAAAACAAAGAAATTCTAACATTTATATTTATGTTGAACTATATAAGTAATATAAGAAATGAATTCATTTTCTAGTCATAAAATAATAGATAGAATTCAAACTCCGCAACAAAGGCTTGTTATTAAGTAATTACAATGCCTTTGCAATAAGTAATCATAAAGTATATTGAGTATTGCTTATTTAAGAATACAGATGAGATTTTAATCGATGACATAACAGATTACAAACCTATGTAAGGAATCTGGCGATACCAAGCTTTGTATAAACTTAATACTCGCGATCTGGCTTCGGCTTGGTTTAAAGAAAGAACTGGCCTTACATTTTTGGTACCGACTCGTAAGGCTTGTTTTGCAGCCATAGTGTGGATATCTTTTTTCTATTTTAATGGAAGCAAGATCGTAATAGCTTATTTTGATAGCCTGACAGTGACATTTAATTTTGACATTTTTTTTTTATATTGTCTTAAGAGAGCAAAAAGGCAAAAGTGTTATATTTTACAACTTGTTATATTTCCTTAATAAATATTCTTCATCAGTGGTGAAGCCGGAATCTTGAATATGACAAAAGCTATATTATTCATTTATGGCAGGCAAATTTTATGTTATGCTGACCATACTTACTACATACTTAAAATAATATCTGATTTTATTAAATGTGATCATAATCGAATTTATAAATACCTATGTGTTTGTTTTTATCTGTAGCCATAAATATACAACACAGTAAAGTGTTGCCAGATCAAAAGATTTCCCTCTAGATTTAGGGTTTTTTCAAACAAGTTAGGTTAGGTTCGGTAAAATAGGGGAAAAGGGAATGCCCATTTCTGGTCCGAAACACACAAAAACTTTCTTTAATTATAAACAAACTATAAATCTGTTTTGCACCTATTTTAAATTAAATATCTTCTTAATAAATATTTATATTTTTATACTCATCATTTCTCAACATGAACACCTCTTTAAAAAATTGCGGCATGCCACCATCCGCTTGGTTAGGGTATTCTAGGGGATTTCTCATGGGAAATCAAATTAGTCTAGTGACGAGTCACTGAGATCACCATGCTATACTGCCTCAGAACTACACATGCTCAGATGAAAATTTACTAAATATATTTGCATATTTTGTTTGTGGAGTTTGGTGCAACAGGCTACTTCCCATTTAGTGGCTTATTTGTCTATCCATCTACTAACGATTGAAAAAAAATAGCAATTCACTTATTTTCTGCGACTGTTTGAAATCTATTAAAAAGTAACGGTATATTTAAAAAATTGAGCTCACTTCCATTTTTGTAATATAGATACAGTTGGCCAACGGTAGTCAAATGTTAATCCTGCGGCTTACATACGATTATAGGTCGCGTATTCTCTCTTTACTACTTCAACACTATGTTCGCCATAAGTTTATATCTTATTGAGGAGTCGAGATGGCCCAGTGGTTAGAACGCGTGCATCTTAACCGATGATTGCGGGTTCAAACCCAGGCAAGCACCGCTGATTCTTGTGCTTAATTTGTCGTACTCGGCGGTGAAGGAAAACATCGTGAGGAAACCTGCATGTGACATATTTCATAGAAATTCTGCCACATGTGTATTCCACCAACCCGCATTGGAACAGCGTGGTGGAATATGTTCCAAACCTTCTCCTCTAAGGAAGAGGAGGCCTTTAGCCCAGCAGTGGGAATTTACAGGCTGTTGTTGTTTGTTATTGTTATATCTTATTTACATTTAAACAGGTGACAAACGAAGACGAGGCTCATCTGACCTAACGTGACTACCATCGCCCACGAACATCTACAAGGAAAATAACAGCTCAAATTTCGGAATATAATTCTTTTATTGATATTTGTACTCCTTAAACACGAAAATAAACATTCAATAAATAACAACAAAAACTTAAGAGACACGAAAAAGTAAGAACTAAATCACAACAACACATTTATACTTATAAGGGACACGTTTTCGCTCCGTGTTTTGGTGTTAGCTCAGAACTGTATGGATTAATCAGGAATGTATCTTTCATACGTCCGGGCATATAAGTAAAATAAATATCCCTGAAAAAGATAAATAAGTATGTTATATAAAATAATAAAAGTGTAATTTATTTCTATAAAGTAATGACTTGAATGACTTTTGACGACCTCCGTGGTCGAGTGGAGTGTACACCGGTTTTCATGGGTACGCCACTCCGAGGTCCTGGGTTCGATTCCCGGCTAAGTCGATGTAGATTATCATTAATTTTTTCATTCATATTTTTCTATATTGTCTTGGGTCTGGGCGTTTGTGGTAGCGTCGTTACTTCTGATTTTCCATAACACAAGTGCGTTAGCTACTTACATTGGGATCAGAGTAATGTATGTGATGTTGTCCCATATTTATTTATTATTTATTTAATGACTTATTTTTATAAACTAATGAACTCATTAGTTTATAAAAATAACTTGAACCTGCTGATATAATTTAAGAAGAGTACTATACTGTACTTACAAAAACGCTTTGCTGGCGTAGGCATCATATTTTGTGGTCGACCACCACAATCTAGTCTGATTAAGTTGCAACAATCTATTTCTAGTTACGAAGTCGTCTAATAGTATTTCAAACTAAAACACAAGATAATTTGAACAATGGATAATGTAAAATTAGAAAAAGTTTAAACAATTGACGACGTAATTATTCAGTTTAATTTATATGTAAGTGTTAAAGAAAAAAGTACCAGTGTCTGTACTACATGACGGTGTGACCAATTCATATGTTTTAATTGTTTCAGTGTGAATGGTATCCTATATGCACGAGCTCTAAAATCCATATGCTTCAGGTCAAGCCATCTGCGTTGAGATTGCAATAACAGTTGTTCTGAAATATAAATAAAAATAATTATAGGTATAGTACGACACAAATTAGATGTAGCATCAGCAAAATTCGTAAAATCGGTTACTGCCAATAGAAATAGCTCCCTATCGCGCCGTTCGACGCTATTCGACGCTATTCGTCGCTATAGATTCACGCGTCAGAGAAAGCAAGTGCATGTAAATCCACGCGTCAAATTGATGAATGTATTAGGTCATATGATATTAGAAGTAATTACGTTTGTGCCAAGATCATATTCGCATGAGAAATAAATATTGATAATTTGGTACAGCGTACTCAATTCGGATGTGATCGGTCTTACGAATTTTGCCGATGCGACATCTAAGTTGTGTCGTACTATACACCTCACGAATTTACGTCATAATGTAGTTAAATCAAACAAGAGCAAGCCCCATAGAGCCCTGCACATTATTATGAATGTCTATAAAATATGAAATAAAGGTCCTACACGCTTTTAAACAAGAAACCTAATTAGGGTTTACATTTCTACTTTTAGAATAGACCATAAACATATATATTTTTTTATCATTGCTAGTAATATAATAAATATATCTTTATTAATTGTGCTTGTCAACGTACTATCATCGGCCGGTGTAAGATGACCCTTTACTCTTTTCCTGACCCACTCTTGAAGATTATTTAAAAGATTCGCTTGTGGTAAGTGAGGAATCAAAAGGGGTGTATCTGACAAATCTGCTAAAAATGCCTAAAAAATAATTAGGTGTATTAATATTATTATTACGTTTACAGTCTTGTTTAGCTATTTATTTACTATAATAGACTAATAATTACTACGCTTACTCGCCATATAAACTAATCAAAGACAAATTATGTGGTGAATTTTTAAATTTTAATAGTATAATTTGATAGTATATTTGTAAGCCATGACGCGCTTCTATAAAATTGCGATAGGACAAAATTTGGTTATATTATACTACTCTTTTTCTTGCATCAATTTCACTTGGGGTCCACTCCACACCCACCAAGTAAATAAGCATGAAATACTCACCGCTAGTAAATCTTTCTCTTTCAAACCGGAAGGTAATATTGTTGGCATCGAAGGTTCAGGCTGCCAAAATAACAATTAATGAAATTATTATAATCTGTTCACTCACTAGGGCGCATCTCTACTTATTATATTATCGGGGTGCATCATAATGGGTGCAAATGTTAATTAATTTGAAATTATTTTTGCAGTCTTTATTATTATATAAATAATCTCACGCACACTAATCTTGTGAACACAAGCGTCACACACTATACACAACATACCTACTTCGTGTGGATGTATAAAGCTCCTTTATGAATCAAAGTTAGTCTATTACTGTTTTGTAACAATGAATAGACCTAAATGCATAATTGATCAAATGATTCATCATAATCAACATTATTATTTGAATAGATCATTCCATAATCTTATTTATTTATTGAATCTCTACAGTAAAATAATACAGAAAAAATAGGAAAAATTTTGACTGTCATAACTTAATGGGAATATTTTAAAAGGCGCATAGACGCTAATAATACGGGTAATGTTCATAATAATTGTAAAGCACTTTAATGATGATTATGATCACAGGTCGTCATAAAACGTTTGATTTGAGGAAAATTATTGTTTGCCCCACAAAATACTTCCCTTTTGGAACAGCAGCTGTAATTATTTCATTTAGCAAACATAACATATCAAACTGTACCGTTGGCTCTGCAGACATTAGTGATTCTCTGACAGTGTCTTTTATGAAATCCTCCATAGGATCTAACTGATAGACTTTAGCATTATCAATCCAAAATGGCCCATGTCTTGTCGGTGGATAAAAATATTTTTCTCCAGGTATTCCTTCGTTATAAAAGTCGTAGAGGTGACCACATTTACATTTGGATTGTTTAAGATACGTCATTACAACATCATCCCTAGAATTAACAGTTCTACGTTTATAACAATTAATTATTTTTACTTTAAGATTTATTCTGGTAATTTGATATGTCTTCCAATATAGGATTATATATTCATTTAGATAAGTGTATTTGTATTATAAGATAAAGAAAAACAAAAATGATACCATCTAGATATGCATTCACAAGTTGCGTCACATATTTCATTAACTTCTTTTGGGAATTTCCAGTAACCGTGTATGTTGGTGACAAATTCACCATTGAAACAAGCAAACCCATTATTGATGGGTATATAACCGGTCGGCAGTAGAGCAACGTCTGTGTTAGCAAAATTTATTTTTTATTATCCAAATATTATTTTATGGTTACAGAAAATGTAACGATAAGGATAGTTATATTACATAGCATAACAACAACAACAACAACAACAGCCTGTAAATTCCTACTGCTGGGCTAAAGGCCTCCTCTCCCTTTTTGAGGAGAAGGTATGGAACATATTCCACCACGCTGTTCCAATGCGGGTTGGTGGAATACAAATGTGGCAGAATTTCTATGAAATTTGTCACATGCAGGTTTCCTCACGATGTTTTCCTTCACCGCTGAGTACGAGATAAATTATAAAGACAAATTAAGCACATGAATCAGCGGTGCTTGCCTGGGTTTGAACCCGCAATCATCGGTTAAGATGCACGCGTTCTAACCACTGGGCCATCTCGACTCTCAGGCCATCTCGACTCTCAAGAGTCTGAAAAATATTAAATGAAAATAATTCATAACTTACTATTTAACAAGTATCGGGGCTGCCCGCCGACAAAAGAAACGCCTCCGACGAGATATTGGACGTTTTTATACGGTGCCTTATACTTAGGTTTCGCTTTCTTCTTGAACATTTTCAGTTTGTTTACGTATGCCACCATTTTAGGATCAGTATTACCTAAATAGATATATTTTTGTTTCTTTATTAGAGTGAGCGCAGCTCATTATCATTATATTATTTATGATTATCAAATTACATTAAACTTAATAAAATTGGTATGATTACTAACGTAATGTACTAGGAGGCTCCCAAAACTTGTATTTACAAATTCTTTCTAATTGCTTCTCCTTTTTATTTCTTTCTTTGCGTTTTTCAAGCTAAAATTTAGATCAAATAAAATGACATAAAATAAAGTAGTATTAAATCATCATGATAATTTAAGAACAGCACTTACAAAATCATGGTTCTTGCAAAGTCTTTCGTAACTCTGGAAAAAAAGTGTAAAATTTTTATTTAAGCTATAATTTGTGCTTTTGTAACTGACACATTGAGACACATTGAGAGCCGAGATGGTCTAGTAGTTAGAAAGCGAGCATCTTAACCGATGATTGCGGGTTCAAGACCCTGGCAGGCACCACTGAATATTCATGTGCTTAATTTGTGTTTACAATTCATCTCGTGCTCGGTGGTGAAGGAAAACATTATGAGGATGTCTAAGTTTATAGAAATTCTGCCACATGTGTATTCCACCAACACGCATTGGAACAGCATGTGAAATATATTCCGAATCTTTTCCTCAAAAAGAGAGAGGAGGCCTTAACCTGACATGTGGCTCTGACTTACGATTATTGTAAAAATTTATAAATATAATAAAGATTAAAATGACACATATTTTAAATTCGTTCGTTTTCAATAGACCAACACTGCACAACGATAGGCGCTTTTAACATAAAATAGAAAAAATATACAACTTCCTAAATTACCTGAGCACTTCGAAGTCTAACTTTATATCCCAGTGGCTGAGGCTTGTGCTTTGGTTGATTACTTTTAGAGTGTGTACTGTAACACGGGACGTAGCAACGCTGCAGATATTCCCCATACCGCACTTTCGGTTGGAAATTCCTATGAGGTTCTGCAGAATGAAAAAACCAACGATTGACCAAACTAGCTGTAAATAGCATAATACTTATAATAAATGTTTGAAACTGACTTTTGTCTGATGTGACCGACGGTATCTTCGGAGAATACGTCAATTTTTCTAGTTTTTCTATGCATTCATCTAAGTCAATAAATACTAAACATGACATTAAAATCATTGCATTCATATCATACTCTGAAATATAATATATTAGGTATATAATTAATTATCGTCAAATAATCAACAGCTAATTACAATAAATACTTCATGATAACAGTAATTTCTTTCGTGTATAATTATGATTATTGAGTTCTGTAATCTCTATTAATTAAATATTGATTATTTTTAAAGATTGCCTCGGCTTAAACCTTTTATTTAGGTAAAGGCAATTAGTCTTTTCACTAATTATTATAATATATAAGTGTTTTTAGGTTAAATAGTCTCACCAGCTCGTAGCTCACTCGGGGGCTGTTTGTAATATGCGCTATAAAGATTCCAAATAAATACACCAGGGTCTTCAAACGAATTGGTCATGGCTTTCATGAGAAGAGGTTTTGGAATTTTTAATGTGACGCCCAGATCGGATAATGATTTTCTCGTTCTGATAGGCAAATCTTCTAATAGATCTTGGTGAATATTTATTTTTAAAGCGAAAAGAACCTCTCTTTGACTGCTTGAAAGTTCGTAGTACCAAGGCGGTCCAACCTCTAGGCTTAATCTCTTTAACTTGCGTTTTTCTTAAGGTTATAAAAAAAATAATTGTTAGTACTATATCATTAATTATATAATCAGAGTGATGATCAGCATCATATCGATTACTTTTTTTCTGTTCATTAACTAAACGTATGTTTAGTTTTTTCCTTTACGACACAGTACAAATAGATTAAATCTGCCAAAATTGGAGTTTCATAAAAACAATAAATATAGAAGAATACATGTCAGACAGAAGACAGAATATCAACCCTTCACGATTCGATTTCTTATTACAGGAGATCAAAATTAAAAATTTTACTATACATATATACCTTCACAATAATAATAATATTTTAAATCCTTTAGAAACTTCAGCCAATTGCCGACTTTTTCATTATATGGTTTCTTATCAATGTTGTTCCTCATTTCTCGTTCTAAGTACACCCATACTGGTTCCTTGTGATCATAAATTTTCTGGAAAATAAGACGTACATTGTTTTTTATATAATTGTCTTAGTATATTGGTCATCTTTTAAAATAGTTATAGTATAATAGTTAACAGACAAAAACCAACAACGTATAATATTATGTTGCTAAATAAGTGCACATATACTCAATAAGGGATGTAAGGGAGCGCAAACTACACCTTAGTCAATTCAGCCCCAAGCCAACCTCACCTGCCTGTGGTGCATCCTGCCGACCAGCAAACGAGGCTCTGGCGACCGACTGATGGCGTTATAACCATCAAATAAAATAGGCGTAGCTAAATACCACAAACCGGTGACGGGCAGCAGCGTCACCAGTGCGAGAAGCTACGTCCTGCGATCACCAATAGTCCCGCTATTCCTCGTTTTCCCCCCGGGACGGGGGGTGCTAAGAATCACTGGGCCCCGTAGCCCGGTGACCACAACCGACTGACCCTTGCGACGTACAACGGACGCACGCTACGACTTGACTCGCATCTAGCGCAACTTGAGGTAGAACTTGGGAAAATTAGGTGGCACATATTAGGGCTATATGAAGTCCGTAGAGAGGGAGAGGACACCGTAACCCTCGAATCGGGCCACCTAATGTACTTCCGAGAGGGAGACCGAGGGTGGCGATGGGTTTCTAGTAAATAAGTCCCTAGCTGACAACGTTGTGGAAATCTCCAGTGTGAAAACCCACTTCAACGTTGTCATGGGGGACTTTAACGCTAAAGTGGGAGTACAGAATTGCAGCGAATCGGTAGTAGGACCCCATGGATTTGGAAGCAGGAATCATAGGGGGCAAATGCTTGTCAACTTCCTCGAACGGGAGGGGCTCTTCTAGAAGAAGACGTGGCAAAGCCCCGACACTATGACCAAAAATGAGATAGACTTCATCATGACAGACAAGAGTCACATATTCAGAAACGTCTCAGTGATCAAATCCTGTAGTGATCACCGACTTGTCCGAGGCTCTCTGAATATCGATTTTAGGGCCGAGCGCGTCCGACTGATGAAGTTCAGGCTCCGACCAAAGCTGCTCCAAACCATTGCGGGATCTGAAACTTTCCAGTCAATCCTGGATAACCGATTCGCTGCTGTGGAAACCACAACTGACGTAAGCCAGAACCTCGAAAATGTAGTTCGAATGCTCAGGGAAGAAGGCACGAGATGTTGTGGCATGCCTTAGGGCTCATGAAGAAATGACGTGAAAACCCACCTGTCACTTCGTCAGAGAAACGGCAATTAAACCAAGAGATCAGCAGGCGCGTACGACACGACCTCCGGTGCTCCAATACTCTTGCAATTGAAAGAGCGATTGAGCAGAATCAGGGGTCTAAGGTTCGTACAATCTCTTGGAAGGAGCCACCTGGCGAATTTGACCACAGCAAGTGGAGAAGTCGTTTCTTCTAAGCCGGCAGTACTTTCGGAAGTAGAGGACTTCTACGGCCGGTTATACGCATCGCATATATCTCGACCTGATCCCGAAAATGAGGATCCTAAAGCTACATTAACAAGTCATTTCTCCGAAGACCTGCCTGAAGTCAGTATTGGCGAAATTGAGACTGCTCTTGGACAGCTTAAAAATGGAAAAGCCCCTGGAGAGGACGGCGTTACCACAGAGTTATTAAAAGCGGGAGGTAAACTTCAGAAGCTTTTTAACTCTGTCCTCTTCGAAGGGAGAACTCCGGAGGCGTGAAGTAGGAGTGTGGTCGTCCTGTTCTTCAAAAAGGGAGACAAAACCTTGCTGAAGAACTATCGTCCCATATCCCTACTGAGCCACGACTATAAGCTGTTTTCAAGAGTGATCACGAACCGCCTTGCGCGAAGATTCGACGAATTCCAACCCCCAGAACAGGCCGGGTTTCGGACCGGATACGCCACCATAGACCACATCCACACAGTGCGGCAGATTATACAGAAGTTCCAAGAGTATAATCGGCCCCTGTATCTTGCATTCGTGGACTATGAGAAGGCCTTTGACTCGGTTGAAATCTGGGCTGTTCTGGAGTCCCTGCAGCGTTGCCAAGTTGATTGGCGATATATCCAAGTGATGAGATGTCTCTACGAAGCCGCAACCATGTCCGTCCGAATACAGAATCAGCAAACAAATCCCATACCATTGCATCGAGGAGTGAGACAAGGGGACGTTATTTCCCCCAAATTGTTCACTAATGCAATGGAGGATATGTTCAAGACGCTGAACTGGAAAGGACGTGGCATCAACATCAATGGCGTATACATCTCTCACTTGAGATTCGTGGACGACATCGTCATCGTGGCAGAAACGGTGCAGGACCTACAACAAATGCTGAACGATCTGGCTGATTCTTCTATGCGTATCGGCCTACGGATGAACTTGGATAAAACCAAGGTCATGTTCAATGAACATGTTCTACCGGAACCGGCGTTTCTCTGAGGGATCGCATCAGAAATGAGGTGATCCGTCAAAGAACCGAAGTCATCGACATAGCCCACCGGATTAGTAAGCTGAAGTGGCAGTGGGCTGGTCATATTTGTGGCAGAACCGACAACCGTTGGGGAAAACGCGTTCTAGAGTGGAGACTGCGTCTCGGCAAACGTAGTGTAGGACGTTCTCAGGCACGGTGGAGTGACGATTTACCCAAGGCGGCAGGCAGGAGCTGGATGCGAGTAGCCGGAGAAAGACCACAGTGGCGTGCACTTGGAGAGGCCTATGTAGACTGTGAATGAGCAGTCGACGAGCCACTGCTGGACACGGGCTGATGATGAAATAAGTTCACAAAGGCAGATACATTTGCATAATCCCATCAAGAGCAGTATTAAGCGTTTACTTGCTGTCCGAAACAGTCTATTGCTAATCTTCAAAATTCGTGATCTCACTGAGTTTGTCTTGACGGAAATATTGAGTTTTAACGCAGAAACTCAGGTTATGAATTAGCGACTAGTAGTTTAAGCCAATACAATAAAATCAAAATATTAAATATTGGATCTATGCCTACGTATTATCTTTCATTAATGTAAGCAAAAATCGAAGGCAATTAAGGCAAAGATCTATCAAAGTAAAAGGACCATTTTACATAATTAAATTTTACTTCAACTATTATAATTTCAAATTATTTATTAAGTTAATTGTTAGTTTTATTTATATTTTTTAATAATAGTAAAGGTTACAGATAAACATTAACCCATGTTAAGAACTTTTGTTACATATGTATATACCTTTTTTTTCAAAAATTGTTGCACTGTAGGCATTTTATAAGTAGCCATTATAAACACTTAATAATTTAACGAATAAACTGGAATTTTGATAGAGTATTTAAATATTACTTAAAATTTTCCAATCAGCCTAACAACATTTTATAAATTTAGACATAACTTATTTTTTTTTTTTTAATTTGCCAGTTCTTTCTATTCTTGACATAAGGTTAAAACACACAAGCAACTTTTAAACAATGAAACAAAAACCTATTTAACTAATATTTTAAATCTGAGAGTGACTGTTTTTGTCGCATTAACACATTTTAACGATTGGTAAGTACATCATTCAGTTTCTGATCATCATGATATATTTCATGCGACATTTTTAGAGGCACAGGGGCACACAAAAAAAATATAAGTTACCAATTTCCTGCAGTTAAAGTTGCTGTCGGAAACTAGTATATAATTTTGCATTAAGATTTGGAGGGTTTGCTGGAGGTAAAAAATATATAACTACTGAAAGACATATACACTTATAATTAGAAATTTTATTTTTATGTACATCAATTATATTAGTTAATGAGATGTAGGTGATTTTTTTCATGAATAATAAAAATGTATTCATAATTTTTCATTTGCTTCATATAATAAATGAAGTTTCTTTTCTATTTCAGTAGTAATCATAACATTTAATCATTTAAGCTATTTCTTTTATGTATGTTTTGAAATTGTAAAAATATTTGCTTGTAAGTTATTTGTTTGTGTTGTTTTTATTTTTTTCTAATATTTCTTTATAAGGTGGATCTATAGGTCCTTGGACAGGTTCCTTGTACTCATAAGATTCTTGGCCTTCTAATAACAAAGGATATGATGTATCAGAGTCATAAGCACTGAGGTCACCACAAGCATTAAATGGCACTATGAACCTATTCGGCCCTGTAAACTCATTGAAGTCACAATATTTGTGATCAAGCAATGGATTAACCATGGTAGGAACATAACCTGGAGGTGGGTTATAGTTTTGACATATAACAAAAGCTTCAATACTAGAATTTCTTGAACTTCTTGGCTTTGACACTGTTACAAACTCAAAAAAAAGCTTCAACTGTGAATATAATAAGGTAACATCTTTACCCCTGAATATTTTGGCAACAAAAATTCCACCAGTTTTAAGTACATGTGTTGTTATATTTAATGCAGCTAGAAGAAGTTGCGATTGAACATATTCATCAATATCATGTAATCCGGTTACATCTGGTGCTCCATCGCATACAACTAAATCTGCTTTATGTCCTTCGAATTCTTTAATTATCTCATTTGCTGTTGATACTTTTGTAATATCTCCTTGAATTTGTTTAACTCCTGGAAGTGATGCCATGGCTTGTAAATCTACCGCAACTATCTTAACTTCATCTTCGTTTTCTGTATTTTGTCGTAACTTTTTTGTTAATACCTGACTCCAACTACCGGGTGCAGCACATAAATCAACGGCTCGTAAAACACCTTCAAAAATATTATACTCTTCATTAATTTGTAATAACTTGAAAGCACTTCTGGCTCGCCATCCTTCTTCTTTTGCTAATCTATAGTAAATATCTCTTTTGTCCTTAGATGTTTTTCCCATATTTATATTATTGTTCTCTTAAGATTTTATGAATTCTTATAGATGAATTGAAAATAAGTGAGGTTACACCAAAGATTACTTAAAATAAGATTTGTACTGATGTTGATGGTTATGGTGATTTCCTTTTTAATATTTATATAAATTCAAATACATTGAAAAAAGAATAATATAAAATATATTTAATATTACATTTATTATTTTAATCTCATCTAATTCTTAACACACCAAATGTCAACATACATTTTACTCCTAAGTCCTAAATCGCAATCTATTAAAAAATGTCCCCGAAAAGTTGCAAATTGAAAAATGATCCAGAAAACTGCCACTATGCTATAAATAAAGTAATATTATTTTGTTTTCTCAATTTTATTTAAATTTTCATAATTTTTTATATGATAATAAAATTTAGCTACTATTTTGTCTGTATTCCGATATTCATATATATATTTTTTTGTTAAATTGAAGCCAAGAAGTGTTAAATAGTTCTCACTCCAGCAACATTAATTACCACAAAAAAATGTACCTTACATTTTAGTACTTGTACTATTATTATATATCAGGAGATATATATCTTGGGAAATTTACTATTTTTTAGTGGTACCACTAATTCTCAGCACAAGAGATTTCGGTTTAAATATATTATGTTATCTATGGATGAGATAAGAAAATTATAGGATTAATTCATTTCATTCTCATTGGTTAATTAATAATTCATTTGTCTTGTCAATTGTCAATTGTCATGTTGTAGTAACTTCGTAACTTGCCATCAGTTTTAATAAAGTTTTACTTGCTTGATGTAGTGTTTTTTGCATTCATAAAAGTAATTGTCATTGCTTATTTCGGTGGAAGTGCGATAGAAAAATGGAACTGAATACTGGAACTAAGGAATTATTGTTTTTCATAGTCGAAAATTGGAAGTTGTTGCTTTTTTTCAACTTAATATTTTTTATTTATTTTTACTACACCCAAAATTTTGATTATTTTGAAAAGCGAAATGTTAAATTTATGAAACCAGTTATTTTCTTTGGAAATTCTTTGTCTAGAATAACCGGTAAAAAGCCATTCATCGAATTTCAGTTAGATGTTTACAATTACTTTAAAGGAAATCGCTTTGGAGGTAAGCTTAAATAAGAACCTAGCTTTGAGGGATTATTTTTTTAGATTTTGTTAAAAATGTAATCATGATTAATTCTGTTATATTTTAGGATATTTCGAAGGTCGAAGACCTGTTCTGTATGTCTTAGATCCCGATCTAATCAAATCTGTCACTATTAGTGATGCTGATCATTTTATTGACCGAAGTACTATCAAGACTAAAGAACCAAGATATTTGAGTAGATCGCTTTTAGCTTTAAAGGTAAAAAAAAACGTTTATTTGACCATTATGTTAATTATGCTTGAATACAATGAATAAGATTTATTTATAGACTATTTTAATAACAAGATATTTTTGGCTTTTATAGAACAGTTGTGGCGTTGATAGTCTTAAAGAAAAAGAAATCACCATTTTAGAATGGCAACTAGCAATGACAATATGTTTCATGCATTTTTATTAAATTTTTAATTTATTTTTCATGACTTTATGTTATAATATTAATTTCTAGGGTATGGAATGGAAAGCAGTCAGGAGCTTAATAACACCAACTTTCAGCTCATCTCGCTTAAAAAATATGTTCCCATTAGTTCAACATTGTTCAGACCAGTGGGTTGGACTTTTATCACGTTTTGGTCAGTACTTCATATATATATAATAATAATAATAATAATAGTTCATATTTCAGTTACAGTTCTAATTATTATGAAATATTACTAAAATTTATAAAACAAAAACAAATTGATAAACACTGATTTACTAAAAATACAATATCCCATTCTTAAACTTTTATTATAACATTTTTGATGCAACACCTTTACAAGGGCTCAATGAACACTTTGCCATTTTTAACGAGCATACCTTGACGTGTGCCAGTTCTAGATGATGGTTTAAACTCGTAACATGTCAATATCATTGGTAACCAGGTAATCGAGAATCTACTATTATAGTATTGACTTGTATTGTTATTTTTAAAGTAAAAAAATTATTACAAAACTTCATCCAACAGTAGTAAAAAAAACATGCAAAGTTATTATTTGTTTGTAACCCAATAAGCAAGTTCCGCATATAAATGGTAAAATTTTTGCAGACAATACTGAAATCGAACTTAAAGAGATGACTGGTCATTTCACATTGGAAGTTACAGGTGTATGTGCATTTGGTATAAGCACTGATGCTCTTAAAGATGAAAATGCAGAATTCTTCAAGGTTAGTTAAACTTGGTACTTGTAATCAATGATATTCTAATAAACAGATATGTTATACCTATACCAAACAAGAGAAAAAAGTGTGCCGCGCGGGGGACCGTTTATTTTACATTTCGTTACAAGTAAAAAGGATAGCTTGATAAAAACAATAAGTAAAAGGGATAACTAGATGTTTTAATTACGCAAAACGTATTACTACATAATTATGATGTATTATAACATACTACTGGCATAATTATAATGAAAACGATTAAAGGCAAACATCCCAATTAGGACGTTTTCTAGTCTTCACTTTTTGCGCGTTAATGACATATCTGTTTACTAGAACATCATTGACTTGTAATACTGTTTTTTCCATTTCAAAATTAAAATATTCTTTATCCAACTAAGTCAGTTACACAGGACTAAATTGAATGTAATGCAACCATTGGTTCAGAATGTTAATTTGCTTATCTCTCAAAAAATTCAATATTTATTGAGCTATACATTTTTATAATATATAATTTTGCATGTATTTTATGTGTTTTTTTTAGGTAGCAGAGAAATTTAATTACATGTCCATTCAAAAGAGGATGTTTTTCTTTTTCATTTTACTTTTTATGCCTTCAATGTTCAAATACATAAATATATCATTTATGAACCATGATTCTACTAAAAAGTTAGTGAAAATATTACAAAACACTAAAGCCGAAAGAATGACTGCAGAATCTAAGTAAGTTCATAAATGTTCTTGATCAATGTAATGAAAAGAAAATATAAGCAACAATAAAACATAAATATAGAAATTTATGTATGAGATGTATTAATAACTGCTTTTATTTTTTGCAGGAGGAGTGACTTTTTGCAGCTTTTAGTTGATGTTGCTATAAAAGAAAAAGAAGAGCTTGAAAACACTGGCGAATCTTCTAAAAGATGTAAGAAGTATTGCACAATATTACGTATTTTTTCTTGACTCTCAAACTATAACACAGTTGTGTATATTTATTTATTTTATCTATTTACTTTGCCTTGTTTGTTTCAGATTTGGACAATGACACATTGGATGCACAAGCATTACTGTTCCTGTTAGCGGGATTCGAGACAACAAGTACTTTGTTATCCTTTGTTTTTCACACAATGGCAGTGCGGCCCGATATACAGGACAAATTAAGGGCCCATATTGAAGAAATTACTAAGGGACAAGAGTTGACCTATGATCATCTTTCGCAATTAGATTATCTAGAAGCAGTTATACAGGGTAATAAAAACATAATTTTATCACTTTTAAAGTAAATTTTTCAGAAGACAAATTGAAAAACCTCAAGGTATTAATCTACATCAACTAAAGTGCTGTGCTTTATTCCTAGATTTTATAATATTGAATTCTTAAGTAGAGGTGAAGATTATCATAAAAATCACTAAAGAATTGCCTTTTATAAGTCAAAGATGTGACATATATTATGTATTTTTATTAAATCTTCCAAAAGGCAAAACTGTCTGTGTTCTGTTCCTTGTTCGTTGACTCCCACTAAACCATAAGTTTAACGTGCTATATGCATCACGTGGATATCGCCGTAAAGCGATAACCAAACGCTCCGGTTCGAGTTCAAAAACAGAGAATCCTTTATTAATATATTGTAACATTGATTAATCGGTCAGCACGCTCAGCAAATCTATGCACTAATTATTTGATGACCTGATTGTTGAGTAGATTTGATGTAGTAAGATGTTTGTATTTATATTGAACATACAGAAATACTAACTTACCTTTTTATTTCAGAAACCTTAAGAATGTACCCACCATTAGGCAGAATTGATAGAACATGTTCTAAGCCCTACACTGTACCCGGTTCCTCATTGAATCTGAAAGTCGGCGACGTAGTAGCAGTACCCGTGTATGGCATCCACATGGATCCAGACATTTATCCCGAACCAAAGAAATTTATACCTGAGAGATTTATGAAGGAAGAAAAAAAGGAGAGACCTTCGCACTTGTTCCTGGCATTTGGTGCTGGACCTAGAAACTGCATCGGTAATGTACTCAATGAATTAATCAATAAACGCAACCACTAATTACAATTTTAAAAGTAATAACAGATACAATAAACACAAACTTTGTACTTTGATAATTGTCTGAATTATGATTGGACAATAACGACCACACAAATGTCTGAAACGAAATATGACCTTTGCGTGACTTCACAAGTTTTTTTTGTCTCTATATAATAATGTCATAAAAAATTGCTAAGATAAGTTATGATGGAGGTGCTGTTTAAAAAATAATTATCTAATTGCATAGTTGTATGATTGAATGATGTAGTCATAACTTCATAAATATAATATAAGATACATAACAATAGTATCAACTGTCTCAACACCTGATTGATAACAAAAGATGAAGCAATTATGTTATGTAAATAAAACAATAGCGATAGCGACATTAAAGACGGAATAATTTGAGTAAATATTACACAACTTAAAATTCATTAAATGATACAAAGTTTCAAATATTTTATTTTTAATGAACGCCAACACTTGATTTATTACGTGAGTCATAATAAAGTAATAGCCTATTATTATCCTAGTGCAAGGCTAAAGCCTCCTCTCCAATGGAGGAGAAGGCTTGGAGCTTATTTCACCTCACTGCTGTTTATTCCACATGTGGCAGATTCCTTATGACCTTTACTGACGACCGCGATATGACTTATAAAAAAAAACAAATTAATCGCATGAAAAACCTTTTCTTGTTCAGTTTCAAACACGCAATCATCAGTAAATGATTTATTCTAACCGCTGGGCTCTAAACTCTCATGAGTCATAGTATAGATGTTAATTACAATATCATAATAATTAATTTTTACTGCAGTTTTTTTTAATTGACTTTATAAAATGCTGTTGAACTTGACCTTGCTTTGAAGTCGAGACTTGTTTATATGGCACTTTATACGCTTGTTTGGTTTTCTATTATAATGTTTTTGCATTGATTACTTATTAAAATCATTTCTGTGATTCAAATTGTTTTACTGAAATATTTTTTAATTGGTCAAATTAGGTGATTAGCAGGACAACACCAGCATAAATATGTTTTTTTTTGTAATGTACTAAAAATCATTTATAAAGCCAATATGCATCAAAATCGCACAGATTTAGTTAGTTTGTTAGTTAAAAGTCACTTGCTTTTCTCTGGAAATAACGAATATGGCGGTATTATTTACTACTATAATAACAATATAATTATCTTTTTTTAATAAAGTTTACGCAATCATCTATCTTCTTAACAGTATATTTATTGCAGGTATCCGCTTCGCGATGGTCGTTGCCAAGACAGCGATTGTGACTCTGATGAGAAATTTCAAATTTTCAAGCGGACCAAAAACTGAGAATCCAGTTAAATTTCACAGAAATTCAATGTTGTTAAAACCAGAATCCGGTGTATGGGTGCACGTTGAAAAGATATAAATCATTGAGTAACATATAAGCTGTCTTTCTTTGTCTGTGATATTACGGATCACGTAGCTGTCGGCTGTGGAAAGTCACGTTAATGTACTCATATATTTAAATTAATGTCATTCAAAACATCGAATCAAGCCACAACTTCTTATATATTTTTGTATGGTTGATAGTAATTTTTATGGTGTCGGATGTCGTTTTTAAACCACAAGCTTTGTACAATATCATAGTAAGAATATTTAGTACAAAATTAATATATAAATTGCAAATTAATATTCAAATGTGAGATTATAAAGATAAGAAATATATTTAAAAATATATAATATATATATTATTGAGATCTATTATAATTTATATTATAATTATAAAATTGTGTGCATTATTTAGAATTTTAAATAAATACAATTATAACATGTGACCTTTGCCGCTAATGATTTTGTGATATTTTTTATTTTAAAGCTAAGTTCAATTTATAATTTTGCCATAATTTTAATTCAACAATGTATACATTAATAAGTGAACATCGAATTGTTTTTATATTTGAAGCGTCCGTAAAAGTAGACGAATTTACCTTTTATAGATCTCTATTGATAGCCTGAGAAAACGTTTCAATGTCGTTAGGCGACTTGCCATCACATGCGCTTAGGGGCGCAACAAAGTTAATCGGACTGAATCTTTATTAAGAACACAACAATATTTATTATTAAGCTTGTAATTGTTATATTTTTGAACAATAAAATTTATACTTGGTCACTATGGTTGTTATTATTTACGTAGTAAAGAAAAAAATAACGAATTTCCCACACACAGCTAGAAAAATTAATCAAGTTAATGGATTAATGACAAATTTCTGGTTTGAGATTTTTTAGGTCATATAATAAATATTTTAAAAAAAAATTACAGAACTAACTATGAAACAAATCCAGAAACGAGGTATATTGTGAATTCTAAATGAAAAGGTCAGTACTTAAGTTACATCTATGATTAAATCGACATTTAAAAAGGGTGCAATGTAAATACTGGTACAATGTTTGAAAAATATGAAAAAGCATAATATTTATATGCTTTACTTTACTTTTAGGTAAATATTTAATGTCAATACTATAAATTGCTAAGAAGAAAAAGAATGTACTAAAACGATTTATTATTCAGTGGCATGAAAAACGTCATTTTTAAGTCCGAAATAATTAGGGTACTAAAAAAACAATACTTTCAATAAAATGCAACTTATTATATTTTAATTATTTTATTGTGCTAACTGTTATGATCTTTAGTTTTTACGAATGCCGCTATAAAAAAACCTATTGTATTTTTATATATGTCGTCAACTGGTCGTAATTCGTCGTCTTCTGGACCAAATCGCTGTACCATCAATCTGTAAATATTAAAATATATTAACTTTGATGTTCTGTATGAAATATTGATGAGCAAATTAACAATATTATCTTAATAATAATCTGCAAAGAGAACGAAATCATTTGCCTTTTATACTTATAACAGGTCTATCTATTAGACAGGGTAGCAGCTAGAGAAGGGTAAAGAGGCACTGAGACTTGTATTGTGTAGAGATACCGACATGGTTAATCCAGGCCTGTTTATTAATCTTTTATTTGTCTCTTTTAATTTTGCATTTAAAATAATATATGTCATTTCTTTAACTGAACGCAGTCTTAATACATACTCAAAACCAGAATTGAATCTGAATAGGCTATTTGACTGGTTTTTAAAATCCCTTTTATACTATTAGTAGAGGTTAAGGAACCCAGTAAAAGTAGATTTTTTTATTTCTAGTACATATTTTCCGAAAAATATCATATTAAAAATTCCATATTTAAATAACACGCGAAAACGCTACTTAGACAATATGGCGCTGCAATGGGGTCGGTGACGTCACTTTGCTGTATTTTAATCTGTGGTACATATAGTAGAAAAGCAAGGTTTACAAGGAAGTGACTTCATCATAAGCCCGGCCAATCAGGAGCGTTTTGTGTCACGTGACAAGCGTTTGAAAAAATGCATTTTTATTTATTGATTTTTGAATAAATTATTATTTTCAAGTTTCGTTAGTAAATAACCATTTTAAACTCTATAGTATTATACACTGATTACAATAATTCACAATTTATTTTTCGCATTATCAAATATCCTATTTGAGCCAAAAGAACCATTACCGGTATGTACGATTTTAATTTTTATAATTTTATACCAAAATTGCTAATAATATTGAGATTTTTTAGCTAATGATATGGCTGAAATTTTACAATAGACGGGTTCTGAAGCATTTTTGATATAGACAAGTGTTTTTCGTATCGCTTTAGAACACCGTTTATTTTATTTTAAGCTTTATTATATATGATTAAGCTATTTTTAAATTTCTCTTTTAATATGAACTATAACTATAAGTATATTTTGAATGCTCAGGCGCAATCAAATGTAGGGATTTTTTTATAAAAATAATTTAGCATTAGTTTTGCTTTATTACCTTTCATTGTCAGACAGACCAACATTTGGTAAACCTGGACCCCCATATAATGGTTCTGCTGGTACAAGTTTTAAGCATGGGAATTTTTCTAAGACCCAAGCCACCATTCCTTCGTTCTCATCCACTGTTACTGTGCAAGTGCTGTATATTAATTTACCATTGATTTTCAAAATTTTTACAGCCTGAAAAAATATTACATTTCACATTTGAAGTTGTTTATATAACCTTTTTTTTTACAAATTATAGTGCATTCCATAAGGCATACTCAATGATATTATAATAAACAGATATGTTATACCCATACTAAACAACAGAAAAAAATGTGCCGCGCCGGGGACCGTTTATTTTACATTTCATTAAAAGTAAAAAGGATAGCTTGATAAGAACAATAAGTAAAAGGGATAACTAGATGTTTTAATTACGCAAAACGTATTACTACATAATTATGATGTATTATAATGTATTACTGGCATAATGATGATGAAAACGACTAAAGGCAAACGTCCTAATTAGGACGTTTTCTAGTCTTCACTTTTTGCGCGTTAATGACATATCTGTTTACTAAAACATCATTGGGCATACTCCTTAGAAACAAATCACTCGCATTTGGCTAAAGAAAAGTAAGATAATTTTCAAATAGTATTTCCCAAGTTAAGTTGAACAAGAAGTTCACGCGAGCATAAACTAATGAGCGCATAAGTGCAAATTGAATCAGAAATCAGTGTTTGTGTAACGGAATGTAAAGTCAGGGTAAGAAAAGGTTCATTAAGATCTCAAATTCAAATTCCTTTATTCAACATGGAAGCATTACACTCATACTATTTTCTACATGATCTATTTTCGTGTGCTCAGTATGAGCGATAATCTGCTTTACCGATCGCATATTGCGTCGCAATGACTTGATGTTTAGATTCAAAAGATACTAAGAGTTTAAGACTCGATAAAAGAATGAATTTGAAAACCGACGAAGGTTTTCTTACTCTGACTGTACTCTACTTCACAAGATAGATCATGAAAATACTTTTTATTACATGCATGGTATTATTAAATTCTATATTATTAGCATTAACCTACTTTTCTTAGTAAATGTAAAAGTAAGCAGTATCTACAACTACAGCTATATGTGAGCTCCATTTGAGCTGTAGTTGTAGATACTTTGTTAGTAATGCTGCGAATACTAGATAGTTTATTAATAATGCTGTGAATTACATATCCTTAAATAACAGCTTGATGGTAGGCCATCAAGCTGTTATGCTATAATACTTAGTAGCATTAGCATTACTCACAGAAATATTAGAATATATAATCAGAAAGCAATAAGTTATTTACCGCATCAAACAACTTCCTTTGAACAAATTTGTATGATTGAAGCATTTTTGGAGATATTGTGTTATTAAATTGTGGTCTTTGACCAAGCCCACTGCAAGGTGCGTCCAGGAGAATTTTATCAAAAGTATTTGAAGAAAATGGAGGCTCCAATAAATTGTTATCATTATCAGAATGACATTTTGTTGAATCATATGCATACGCTTTTACACATGTAACACCCTGTGTATTGCAAGTTCGCTGTATTTTAGCACATTTTTGAATTGTCTTGTCAATAGCAATTATAACAGCCTAAAAATTAATAAAACGGAAATGAATACTAATATTAAAACTATATATTGTTGACATTTAAAAAAAAGAAGTAATAAGTTATTGTACATTATACATCAAATTTATTACATATACTGACTTTATTATCTGACATTTCAGCTAAGTGGGTTGTTTTATTACCAGGTGCGGCACACATATCCAGGATACATTCATAAGGCTGTGCATTAACAACCCACCCAGCAATTATGGATGGGAGATTTTGTAACAAAACTTGTCCTTTAGGAAAAATTGTTTCATTTATTACTGGTAATCTTGAAGCCGGCAGTAAAGTTTGAATTGCTATACCACTGTGAATATATGTAAAAATAATAATTGTAACATTCATAACCAATAAAGAAGTAACTTTATTTTATATAATTTTACACAAATCATACCTAGGTTGAACTCCTTTGTCAAATAAGTTGTATCTTAACAATTTCAAAAAGCCTGTGCCAACATATTGTTTGTTTCCATCATATTTTATTTTATGACCTCTTTTACATTGACCATCCATTGAACCATAAATATCTATTCTTTCATTAATATCACAGTCTATAATTAAATATAAAATTTTAAACAAACAAATTTTACATAAACAGACATTTGGCAAATATTTTATTACAACTTTTATACCTTAGAATAAATATATACATGTTTTTCTTTACTATATATGTATATTTGACTTACTTGTGGGAAGACCTAAGACGCCAGGGGCATATACGTGGGCCCCTCTTAAGACTGCAGCTGCACATAATGGATCTACAATAACTTCATTCTTTGTTTTCTCAAGATTTAAATTTGTAGGCCATTGTTCAATAACAAGACAGTCAGGTTTTAAAAAATAATATTTTGGAATACTATCAGTGTTTAAATCTTTTCTTTGCTAAAATAATATAATAGTATTTCTTTTAATACAAATGTCATATACTTTTGGTGTAACAAGTTAATCAAAATTAAACATACTTCCTCTAAGTGTTTTTGAAGATTCATCAAATCCAATTTCATTAACTTATTAATTCTAAATATTGTGTACTTTGGAGGTTCCAAAAGCCAGTTCTTTAGTGAGTTGATATGTGTCATTTTTACTATAAAGAATTAGAAAACTTGGTATTAATATTGTTCATTAATATCTAAGATTGAGTAAACAGCATACTTCACACATGCTACGTTTGCTTAACTGTTTTATTTAAAAATATAAATAAAACTGAATTCTAGTTTAAAATGAAAACAAATATTTATTTTTATTACTCTGTAAATCATTTGAGTTTTGACAGACATGTAACGTCACAGCTTTTAGTTAGGTATAGCGATGTGCTAAAAGCCATAGACAATTTGATCATCTTTCGTAGTTTGTAGATTGTAATTGCAATACCTGAATTATTTTCAATTCACTTGAATTTATATTTCATTATGTAGAAAGTTTTTGCCATACATTTTTATTTTATCTATTGATCTTGTACGACGCATTTTCTGCATTCCCTTTTTGCAATGTTGAATGTTTTTCCGCTATTTTAGTTTAAGGTTTCTATTCAAATATATTTTTGTTCTATTTTCATTCAGATAATTATGTAAAAGGAGTATAAAAAAGCCTGTACATACAAAGACCAAAGATCAAAGCTGCAGAACTGATGTAGAGCCCTGAAGAGCTTTTACAAGAGTCCTTTTACAACTGATTTGAACTTAACCTATAGTCATAACTAACATTAACAAGTGCTATTCTGTTTCTTATAAGCTTAGCCTGTCATATAATTTACAACCTTTCTTTATATGTCTTAAAATATTATAATATCTTTTTGGTCCAGTAAATTTTTAGATTAATTCGTTCCAACAATTAAATAAACTTGAAGATAAACTCTTAATGTAACTCTAACTCTTTGATATTAAAACAGATAAACATTAATGTAAATATGTTATACCGTATATATTTTTGAATTCTGTCGAATAATATTATAATATAATTTAAGACAATGTTACTGAAATTATTTAATTGCAATCGGTAAATTATCGTTTTAATCATATTAATATTTCTTTTATTCTTTTGAATGTGAGTAACTAATGAATATATATATTCAGACAACGTAAATAAATAAAGTCAATAATTTCGGGAACGTGACATTTTGTTCAGATTAAGGTTTAATATATTACGAATTATGAATTGTTCAGTTATGACTTCAAATTTATATTTATAACTGGCCACTTTTTTCCGATACGTGGCATAGGCACGAACAACTTCCACGTTCGCCGCCATTTTGACATACAGTGAATAGTAGAGACTTCAGTGGATTGAAGCGTTTTTACTTCATTTAACATATATTTCCTCGAAAAAAAATGTAAGTATACTGCCATAATTTTATTATTACTCTTTTTAATATTAAATAAGTGATTGAACTGTTATTTTACACACCTTAAGATCCTTGGGTGGTGACCCTAACAAAATTACTAACAGCGGTGTTCACGAATTTTAAGCTAAATGTATAATTTAATTTGTGATACACTACTTAAGGTTTATGTTTTATATTTGTTTCATAGTAGAAAGCTCCTTTTATTGTTTGTTTCGATCTAGCTTTGAACAAAGTACGTCTAATTCTAGATAGGACTTGCCATGTCATTATCATTGATTATAGTAACGTATAGTGACGGATGAGTCAGAGTGAATGTGTTTTCTAATGATTAATAAAATAATTTCTTTTCAGAAAGCTCACAAAGCCGCAAAATGGGGAATATGTTTGCAAATTTATTTAAAGGCCTATTTGGCAAAAAAGAAATGAGAATATTGATGGTTGGTCTTGATGCAGCTGGTAAAACCACAATCTTATACAAACTAAAATTAGGAGAAATTGTTACAACAATTCCCACAATTGGTAAGTAATTTGTTATATTATTTTAAATCTACTAATTTTTTTATATTTCTAATACTTGAGTTTTTTGAAACAATTAAGAATCTATCACTGAAAAAGTATTAAAAAGCAAAAATTGTATGTGGAGTTGTAATTTAATGTTTATTTATGTGTATATTATTTAATTTAGTATGTGGGCTTGCTTGTCTATGTGATTGCATAGTGATAAATGAGAATACAATGTGTACACTGACCAGATAAGCAATATGGTAATTAACTATATTATTGCAGTATATTAATAAGTATATATTATTTTAATTAATGAACTTATTTACAGTTTTTTAAAAGCTTAAAAAAAAGAGAAAGTGTTCTCTAAGCTATGTATTGCTTTTGACCTATTTATTATTAACAATATGTTTGAAATATTGTATTGCTTTTTTTTCTTCTCTTAAGATTACTATGAATAACATAAAATCAATACAAGAATAAATTAAGCAACATACACATAATGTTTGAATTTCATATACATAGGAATAAAAATAAACTCTCGTAGATTTATATATTTCATGTAATTTATTAATAACTCAGCTGTAGTGTGTACTACGATTTAATGATTAATATACTTTATTATTTATTTCCACTACAATTTTACTTTCAAAATTCTGATAACAGTTTTGTCATCATTTAAAATGCTATTTTTGCCCAAATCCATAGAGAATTTTATAGATTAATCAAGCTCTCGACCAATTACATTATTTAATTTGTTTTCAAAATTTTGTTTATTTAACTTTTCATATGGTTTAGATAGAGTATATATAGCATTTTGTCTGGTATGGTTACTATAGCTTTTTTCCACCTTGTGTAATGTGTCTAATAATAAACCATCCCTTGTTATATAATATTCTTATGACATTCAATGAGATCTATTCTTTCCTTGCAATTGAATTTCAAATAAATAATTTATGTAAAATATTACAGGATTTAATGTGGAAACTGTAGAATACAAAAATATCAGTTTCACTGTGTGGGACGTCGGTGGCCAGGACAAAATCAGACCTCTATGGAGGCATTATTTCCAGAACACACAGGTTAATTTTGTTTCTTTTATATAGTAATTAAATATATCTTAATGATTTTGTGCGTCAAGTAAATCAACGCAAACATAGAAGTGCATAGTGACTATATAGGAGATGTAGATTATTAAAACAGTTTTGTAATTTATAGTGCAGATGATGGTAGCTTTACATTTAATCCAATTCTGTGAAATCAGAGAATCAGAAGTGCTTTATAGCCTATTTTAATAAAGTATTTTCCGATTTGATATGTAAATGATTTGCTATAACATTGAATAAAATATTAAAATCTCAGCAATAAAAGCTGATTTACATGTATTATGTAGTCATGTCTATTTTATCTTAATTTTAAGCGACTTAATTTAAAATAAGCATTTACATGTTTGATCTGATACTTTTAATTAGTGATTAACCAATACTGGGTATAACAACAACTCCTTATTTCTACAATGTGAGTATATTATTTTTCTCAAACTTTGGCATTTCAATACTGCAAAATGTTCAGAAGTGTTTTATGATTTGCCACGCCCATTAATAATTTTAGTTCATAAAAAATTGTCACACTATTAATTTCATTGACTTTTTTATTTCTAAAATATGAAAATTTATATTATTTATATATTGTATTGTATTGTATTTATTTTTTATATATTGTAAATTTCAATACTTTAATAAGACTTATAAAATATATGTTTTATTCTTATACTAGCATAATATAATAAATAACTACTTCATAAAATAAATATAATTTGCAATCTTTTTATTAATCACTATTAATAAAGGGATTGAGTGCAATTATAAAGGTAGTATTGGTGTCTTCTACTGATTGTGTTGGAATTGTGAATATTTAATTTGACAAAATATATTATGCTTTTAGGGTCTCATCTTTGTAGTAGACAGTAATGACAGAGAGCGTATCGGCGAAGCGCGCGAGGAACTCATGAGAATGTTAAGTGAAGATGAGTTAAGAGATGCAGTACTGTTGATTTTTGCAAACAAACAGGTACATTTATTTTAAATAATTCCAGTATTTTTTATGTAAAAATATTGTATTTTACGATTTAAATGTTTAATTTTTTATCCTTTTAAGTAATATATGATTGACTGTATCTTACAAATTGGCAAGTTATTTATCTTATCTAATCTTGTCAATATTTAAAGCATATTTAATGTTTTTATGTAAACAAAATGTTTATTGTAATATTATTTAGATATTAGTGCTTTTTATTAAACACTAACAATTTAATCTCTTGTAACAATTATTTCTAAGTTCATATTTTAAAATAGTATCAAATTGTTGACTGACTGACTAATATATTATTATCAATATATAACTATTTAAGAGATGCACTGAGAAAGAAAAGTGCTACATATAAATTGAATCTTAAATTTTTTTTCTTTGTGCAGGATCTGCCAAATGCCATGAACGCAGCCGAGATTACAGACAAGCTGGGTCTGCATTCACTGCGCAACCGCAACTGGTACATCCAGGCGACGTGCGCCACATCCGGAGACGGACTATACGAGGGGCTCGACTGGCTCTCCAACCAGCTCAAGAATGCCAACCGCTAACCACCTGTGCGCTATCAACTCACAGACTAATCTGATTACTGAAAGAGACTATGGTTTAAGATATGTTAACTTTATTTGCTATAAATGAATACAATGTATTATGTGCGGTATCATAAATGTATTACTGTGTCACCCGGTGACCGAGCTCGCATCGCATTCTCGCCGAACCACTCGCTTACACCGAAGCCCAAGTACGTCGCTCTCGACTATATGCTAAAATAAACGCGATGCATAATCTTCGTTTCTAAAATATTATATCGATATTAATTTGTACAAAATTAAGGGGTCATGCTGTACTTAGTGCAATGAGGTATTAGTCATTGGGATTGCGTTGTTTGTTCGATCTCTGATGACGTTGAACAAATATAGTGTGTAAAGTTAATGCAAAATTACAATTTTTGTTTATATATGTATCTGTAAACAAAAATAAAACTGTACATTCGATTAATCGCGCATTGTGATGTGGATAGGTACATATGTGTAGCTGACTCGTGATAAAGTGAATCACAGCATAACATGTTTTATATGTATACTATAATGTGGTATAAGTTGTCGTAATAAAGTATTTAAAGTTAATTCACTTTTATGACTTTAATTCACTAGTTTAGTAGCTATTGCCTGTAACGGGCTCACGCGGGGGGATAAGGGTCGCGGTTCACCGGAAGCAGTAAGCTAGAGCCAATAACGCGTGGTATCGAAGGTGCAGATAATTTTCTTATTACATACGGAACTACAGAAGTTTGACCAAGTGTCCAGCATTATGTGAAGGAGATTTGAGATCTTCGCCGCATAACATGTCACAACCTATTCACATCGCTTTGTGACTTACTAGGGACTTACTTCACCTTCGATTTTGTGCATATTCCAATTATTATTTGAATGACTTATTGTATGATGATAGTTTATTTTTATGGAAGTTAACTAGGTAGAGTAAGCTGTTATGTATTTAACATTTCAATCGCATTCAAAACAGTTCCGACCGATGGCTCTCATTTATCGGATGGCTCGTTATGACCACCTGCATTTATAGTTGACTTCTCATGACGAACCGAGATTTAATTTAGGCGTAATATGTATTAGATGGACAATGTGTCATTTGGGAAGTGATTTTGCGTGCAGGGAAACCGTGCTCGAAACACTTCAGTGGTACTTTGCTCTTACACAATTAATTATAACTTAGCATTTTTTATAATAATTTAGAAGAAATTATTAAAACACAATTTAAGGATATGATTATGTGGCGTGTGGTGGAGATTTTTTTTTAATTTTTATGAAAATCAAGAAGATTAAATGAAATGCGAAATGTGACATTCCGGTTTGTCTTAATGCTGTATTATGGAATAAAATATCCTCACCAACCTTCGTTTTTACTTAATAAATCCTATCATATTTTATCCTAATTTCTAATATGTATGCATGAATAAAGTTGTGTCGCGGCTTTACTTTTAACACGAGTAACAAGTTGATAAGACGTGGCTAATTTTTATTGATCTTTAGAATTGATAATGAAGGTATATTATGTGCCTCAGAACTTTAAAACCGTATCGCTATTATTTTATAGTAAGAGAGCTAATTAACATTTAACTTTATAGAAGGAATATCAAATATCGTAAAGTGTGGTAGGGATAGACCAATAGAAAAGGCTAGATCACCACGCTTTTACAAATAAAGCTGGGAACGAATGTATCATCTAATTATTACACAAAATACAATCGCACATTTTCCTAGTTTGTGAGTTAATCATCTTTTTATGTTAGGTTATATGAAGAGAGCCTAATAGAATGATATACACACGAACTTGACATTGCCTCATATTAGCTAGCATAATATAATATAGCGCTGCTCAGTTCCATTATTCCATCTAAAATTATTAAATTCAATATTGTATTATTTTTATTCAACTTAAATGAAATGAAAATATAAAAGAGTTTGTTGATATTGAATGAATTTAAGAAAAATAACAATATAAAATAGGTTTTGAAAAAAAAAAAGAATATGTTTCCAAGTTCAAACTGTGGTAAAAGATAAAAAATCACAAAAGGTGACCTTAACTTACACGTATGACTCTACAATATGTAAACAATCTATAGCATTTTTTATTGCTGTTTGCTGTTGTTTTGGCAATATTACTTCCAATTGCTCCAAATATTCCATATTGCTCAATGGCGCCGACACGAATTGCCGAATATATGTGTGTACGTGTAAGTATGACATGCCTTTTTTTCAAATGTGAGTACATCCTTGTTTCACGTAAGTTGACTTTGATTTAAATAATGTTCTTCATTTCTTATTTGATATTACATAGTACCTAGATTTATGATTGCAATACAAATATGTATTGTAAACTATATATATATCTCGCTTAGACCTGGGAATCAATAACCTTTTCTTTTCTATATATTGTTAACAAACGAATATATGTCGTTGGAATTTACGACAAGATTTGTAGTGAAAATATATTGTGAAGCAGAAAATGAACTCTATGTACATATATGTTGATGACACAATCAGGCTAAGGCCTCTGCTTCCTCTATTAGTTGTGAACAAACTTACATATGTCGGATTAAACCAAACCAAATTGAATTGAAGCAGAATTTTGAAAAGCCTAAGTGAAACATCTTCATAAAGAAAAATAACTTGAAACTTGATTTTTACCTCCAACAAAATGTTCACAACAAATCGTGTCTTGACCATCGCAAACATTCAATTAGTTATATCGTCACATCGTTGCACCAAGGTAGAGTAAGCTCTCCACATAGTACTTTGTTCCAATTTTTAGGCCCCTTCGGAAATGCGCGGCCGAAATAGGTGGGCCGGCCCACGCCGCAAGTCACGGTACTACGGTGCCCCCGAGGAGACAGAGTTGGTACCGCTTGTTTTTAGTGGTTTGCCATATAGCACCGGCGAGTTTTACACATGTGGGGGAAATGGATAACTGTATTTATTCATCTAGTTTAAATAAAAAGGCCGCTTTAGGAATAATCTTGTAACCGGCCTGGCTATAGCTGGCTACAGGGAGTTAGGGAGAGCACATAGAGAGGCATGTTAGTATTAGTGTAATTTAAAACTTTATTTATTTTGGTTAATCGATTGTATTCCTTCACCTTAATCACCGTCCATTGGATGGACGCTCTTGTTCTTAGCGCTCGATCAGAACAAAGCTTTGTTTGGAGCCTCTAAGGAGACCGAAGAATGTCAGCGGTGAGAGCGATATGAAGCTACGGTGTGGTGTCGTGGATGATAATTCTCGGAAACGATTCACCTTAGGAACTCGTAGGAGAGGTGCTCGCGAAACTGTACTGCTTGCGGATGATCAGGTCAACTGGTGACGATCCAGGAAACCCGGACGTGGGGTGAGTCAGGGCTCTAGTTTAACGAGCCTTGATTTGCAGGTGGTAAGAGGACCTAGAGATCCCATTGGTAAGCCGCCTGAAAATAGAGGGGATCGAAACCCAAATGAGTCGCTAGGTTGTAAGAAATCGCCGCACACTGACCTTCAGATTGATTAAGGCGCTTACCGAACATGGGTACTCTGGTTAGTACCGGCACAAATGACATAGGGGGATTCTCTGGACCCTAAGAGACTTGCAAAAAAGGATTCCTGCATAGGGACGCCAACCGACGGGTGTCCATCTATTATTTCCATCAAACATCTATTATTTCTAATAATTAAATTAAAGGAAATTTTAAAAACTCATTTTATTTTTAGAGCTCGTGCATCTTAACCGATGATTGCGGGTTCAAACACAGGCACCTCTGAATATTCATGTTCTTAATTTGTGTTTATTAATTTCGAGCTCGGTGGTGAAGGAAAACATCGTAAGAAAACCTGCCCCAAGTGCATTCCACTAACCCGCATTGGAATAGCGTGGTGGAATATGTTTCGAACCTATATCTTAAAGGGAGAGGAGGCCTTAGCCCAGCAGTGGGAAATTTACAGGCTGTTGTTGTTGTAAAGTCAACTCTTTCAAATAAAAAAAAATATATTTTTCTGCGACATCCTTGTCTAAAAAATCTACTGGTACTCCATCTCTTCAGAAATCGTCATGCAATTACTATTGCGGATAGTTTGTCCTATAATCTAAATATACTTACACCTAAGTAAGTGCCCAAGGAGAGCCCCGTAAGCCCAGCGCCGATTTTAGCAGGGGAAGAAGATACGTATATAACTATGACAAAATGATAATTAATGGTTATTAATTAAGAAACAAACTCACGGCCCGCCCCTGATTCTAGCCAGTTGCTCGTACGTTACTTCGAAAATATTGTGAAAGATATTGCCGAAGCATTATTTGCATTGATAAATAATCAAATTAAACAAATAACCTTAAACTTCAGTTTTGGAAGTTCGCTCTGATTTTTTTTCGTATTCGAATATCTACTTTGTAAATAATATTTCTCAAAACAAACCTAAACCTTAAACATGTAAGCCTGTGTAAACCTTTCATATCACCTTTTATAAAGAGAATATTTTTATAAATACTAGATGAATTTAACATTACTTTCTCTGTCAAAACTACCTTCATCCGTCTACTCTCTCTAGTTATACTTTTTTATGATGTTATCAATAAAACATTGATTCTATTATTCTACCAATACACTTACAATGCCTTTTAAGTTAAATGGTAAGTACTTTATTTTTTACTTTCAACGTGTCTCTCCATATCGTTATCGATACCTTCAAATGAACAAAAATTTTTACAATGTTATACTGGATGTATCTATTTCCGGGTCACCAAATCAAATCAAAATACTCTTCATTGTATGTTCTCTTTATCCAATAAACACATAATTTAGTCACGTTCAAGAAAGATGTACAAGAAGCGTCCTTATTGTTAAATCAGCGATCTCTTCCAGGCAGAGGCAAGAAACAGAGATAAAAAGAGGTAAGAGTGTATCATATCAGAGATAACGATAATATTTAAATTCATGACAGTGAAATATTAAAAAAATTAAAATAAAATAATGTAGTACCAACTACATGAAATATTTACAATAAAATATATTACTACAATTTATACAAATGCATACATACATATGTGATGTATGTATGTAATTAGATATAATTTATAATAGGTTGGGGAAAAAGTTTCTTCGTATTTTATGTGAAAATTCAAAAAGTTTTTTTTATAGTTTATTTACATTTGACTAAAGTATGTAGGTGCCATTTTGTACCATAACTTTTTGCCATCTTGTTGGTAGTGACATGATCCCATTGCTGTAAAAATTTTGGGGCTTCTGATCGAAAAACTGTGACAAGTGGTTTTGGCAGTCCTCTCGTGATGTTAACCTGACACTGCCTAAGGAATTCTGCAGAGACCGAAACAGATGAAAATCTGAAGGTGCAAGGTCAGGACTATACGGCGGATGCATTAATACCTCCCAGCCAAACTCTCGTAATTTTTGTTGAGTGGCTAAAGATGTGTGAGGTCTAGCGTTGTCATGGTGAAAAACCACACCCCTTCTGTTGATCAATTCTGGCCGCTTTCTCTCAATTGCTTGCTTCAATCTCATCAATTGTTCGCAATACAGTTCTGAAGCGATGGTCCTGCCGGGCGGTAACAGCTCATAATGAATGATGCCCTTCCAATCCCACCATACACACAGTATTACTTTGTTGCGAGTTAATCCGGGTTTTGCCACAGTCTGTGAAGCTTGACCGGCCTTTGACCACGATCTTTTTCGCACGTTCTTGTCGTATGTGATCCAATTTTCATCACCAGTTATCAGCTTCTTCTAAAATGGTTCGGTTTCATTACGTCGTAATAAAGAATCACAAATGAGTACACGGTTCATTAGGTTTCTTTCAGTGAGTTGGTGAGGCACCCATATATCGAGCTTTTTTGTGTACCCAGCTTTATTCAAATGAGTCAAAACCGATGCATCTTTGATATCAAAATTTCCGGCTTGAAAACGCTTAAACCAAACTTGCGCTACTCTCACAGATACTGCATTAGGTCCATAAACATCACAATTTTTTTTCGCGGCTTGAGTTGCATTGTTACCTTTTTTATAGTAAAATTTTAAAATGTATCGAATTTCTTCTTTAGATTCACTCATTTTAACAACAACAAAAACAAATGAAAATCACACAAATTCCTAATTTGAATTTGGAAGTGCCTTCTTTAAAATTAAAACTTTTTAATGATACCGAAACCAGCCAGATACAAATGGTATAGCCAAAGAGATTTTATTACAAGTTCGAAAAGACTTTTTCCCCAACCTAATATACAAAATTAAATATTTTTCTTGCGATACATACAAAATTAAAGTGCAAGTATTGTTTCAAATGAAAGAAGTGATTGTCCTCGTGCTATTCTTCTCATACTAGTTTCAATGTGAGCAGACTAATTGTATCTTGGACTGAGTTTATTAATGATTCATTAAAAGATAAAATAACAATAAATATTCTCAAGAAGGCTCTGTTTGATCCGTATTGAGCTTTTTTGCTTCGGTTTTTATATAAGTTCCATTAAATATGTCCATAGGTGTAGTGTAGGCTCAAGCAATGTCTTAACTGATTAAATAGTACCTATTAATCAGTTATTTTTTAAAGGAAGTTAAATACCTACCTCGCTTCTTTCTTTTGATCGGTAAGACGCGTGCCCGTGGCTGACACCGCCTCCTAATATAACAATAATTATAACTACATTATATACACACTACATTATTACATCGTAAATCGACTTCCAATTAGTCTAATATTTTTCATTTCATTTTACTTAGGAGCACTCTAAAAATATTTTGAATACGCAATTATTATTAGTGCATATTAATTTGTTTTCAAATAGATTTATTTTATGGAACAGGTTGGCGGACGAGCATATGGGCCACCTGATGGTAAGTGGTCACCATCATCCATACACAATGACGCTGTGAGAAATACTAACTATTACTTTACATCGTCGAAGCGCCACCAACATAGGGAACTAAGATGCTATGTGCTCCTTTGTGCCCGTAGTTACACTGGCTCACTCACCCACCCGGAACACAACAATACTGCGTACTGTTGTTTAGCGGTAGAATATCTGATGAGTTGGTGGTACCTACCCAGGCGGCCTTGCACAAAGCCCTACCACCAAGAACTAGTGTTTTTTTTGTTTAAAGTCGGTTTTTCTTTTTGTTCAAATTTTTATTTATCTTTTGATTTAAGTGAAGCGTAACTATTTTTTCTTAATATCGATAGATAAAGCGTTCTGCTTATGTGAGTCTGCGCCGTTTACACAAAGTAAACGAAGTTAGGGTGAAACGTCTATGTAAACAGAATTAAACTACTTCGAGGACAAATTCAAAAGAGACTTGCATATAAAGTAAAATTAGACTTTCGAAAATGTGGCTTTATATGTAAAAAAAATTAATAGGGAATTTAATCGAATAGCATAGTTACCGTCCCAGCATAATTATGAAGCTGGTTACAGTCCATACACTACAACTTACAAGGTACAACCCTCAAAAGAGCTGTAATCGACCTTAGTAAATAAAACTTTGCAAAAGAGCTAATATTGATATGTCGTACATCATAAGGTCACACATAATGTTGCAATGAAGCAACGAATGTGTTTAACATTAAAATTTGATTAAATACAATAAGAAATTTTGCATAATATCGAACCCTCACTGTGAGCCGTTAAGGAGTTCCATTGATTATCATATTCGACTGTGACAATTACTTGAACATAACCACGTTATGGAAGGTGACTCAAATTTCCAAATAACCTATAAAAGATTCGGCCGAGTAGAGCTAACGTGCTCCTCAGGATTGAAGAGTTCCTTTACTTTAGATCCCATGCTCAGAACTTAACCAAACTTTCACCAAACTACCCTTGAAGTATATATTTTCCAATAAAAAAAAGACTCGTTAAAATTGGTCGGAGTGATTTTGAGTTATTTACCTATTTATCGCGCACATACGTGATACAAATTTAAGACTTATCCGGTTTTCATGTGGATACCATCATCAGAACTGGAGCAAATTAAAATGTGGTCTCATTTTAAAGTGAAGCACTAGCTTTCAAATAAAAAAAATATCAAAATAGGTTCATCCAGTAAAAAGTTATGAGATAACAAACATAAAAAAAATACAGACGAATTGATTGAACCTCCTTTTTGATGTCGGTTAAAAAGTAAATGATACCACCGTGATATTTAGCGTTAAGGCTATCAGCACACGCGTTCTATATGAGTATAGACCTTCGTTTTTGTTTTGAAGTCAGTTAAATATATCGAATGCGTGTACAAATAATCACCATCGTCGATATTATATTTAAATATATTTTCATAAATAAAACTTCTTATTATTTTTTCAATCGTTGTATTTACGTTTTTGAGAATAAAGCTAGCCAAGTATTAAGTTCAAGTCAGTCCCTGAGGACTACTACAATTGAACACATGCTTGCTTTATTAATTTCTTAGATGATTAATTAATTAATAAAATTGATTGATGGACGTTCATATATAACATCCGTAACATTATTTAATTATTTTATTGACAATTCAAAATGAAAAATAACTATTTGAAATGATTTATTTTTCTGAACTATTGCTATAGTATTATAAATTAATAATTAGCAGCTAAAATTATACACTTTACTAGAGTTATCATTAGAGTTATAAGCAGTATATTTTACTTGCAAAAAAGGTTAAAAATAATTTGCTATTTAATTTGATAAGGCAACGACTACGGGTGAACAACATTAACTTTCGGCTATCTTATTCAGTTATTTCCCGAGGACATAAATTCAAAATATTTGATATCATGTAAGATGTGTGTAACCTTTACAAATAAATATACTACTAAATCAGTTCTTATAATTAAATCAAGGTTTTTTTATAAATTCAAAACAGTTTAAATAATTTAAATCACACTTTACCGCCTCAGATTTTACTTTGAATTTTACAATAATCTGAATTGTTCAACAGTTAAGTCGTTTCAAAACCGCTATTTTTTTAAGACGGTTGATAATCAGAATATTTCGAAGCTAAAATTATACTTTTTTATGACTTAAAATATTATATGTGTAAAATAATTAAACTAGACTTGAGGAAAATTTATAAATAACAGAGTTTCATTTAAGCGAGATATATTCGTAGTTTGCTAGTGGGTGAAAGTGTATTGTCACGTTGTTCTCACACGTATTACGCTTAGCTAGGCAGTTGATTGGCTTTTATTTATCTGGAGGCATTAGAACACTGCACCTTTAAATGTCACTATACTTGCTTCTAAGAACTTCGAAATTATACTACTCTTACCTCATTCACTTCGCAGTAAGATTGTTAAACGGCTATCCATTAGATGGGTCGATAAGATGATAGATTGATTGTACTAATACAGAGATATATAGATATCAGTCTTTCCATGTACAAAGAAAAAGTAATTGCAAATACAAGTAGTAAAGTACTTGCAAATAATTTAAGAGAAAGGTTTTTAGAATTTAATGTTATACAATACAGCTTAAGTTTAGTTAATAAAATTGTAATGGATCAATTACTCTAATATCTTTAATATGTAAATAATATTTATAGTTTCATTATTAAGTATGTAAATTTTTTTCTAGGCTCAGAGAAATGGGATAATAAAAAAAGTGCAAGTGTTTTGTGCATGTATGGATTTCTTCGCCGTACTTGAAAATATCTTTTAACTACATTTTAATATTAATTACAATAATATCATAATTTCATTATTAATAAAATCATATATGTTATTGTGATAAATGTATTTCATTCCTTTTCACCGCTAGTTAACAGTCGCCTATCATTAAATATGTCTAATTTTGTAATAAAACAAGCAATTTACAACCGTCTTCAAAAAGGAGGAGGTTATCAATAAGTCTGTATTTTTTTTAAAAGAATAAAATATTGAAGTTGAAAGGTGTGAAGTTGTTTATTTCAAGCAGCTTTACATTCAATTGGCTGTTTAGCGAGCAACTTCATCATATACTTTAAACGTCACCCTGTGCGCGCGCAGTTAAAAAAACCATGGTCACATTTTTTTCATAACTCGTTATTTTAAATGAACAAAAATTTTTTTTTTAATTTTTATGATGTCTTAATAAGGTCTTAAGTTTTCACATAATTCTTCAATCAATAGTTACATCAAGAGCATATCAAACTTTCAACTGCAAATAATAATAATTTTGTTTTCAGTTGTAACAATTAGAGCTAACCCCATAGTGCATAAACCATCATTAAAAATATAACATATCGTTTTTCAAAGGCAATAAGACATAAGGGTTTATTAATTAGAATTGTGATTCGTCGTGGACGTATTGCTAGCATTCTTGCCACCGCGCGGTTATGATTTATAGAGTAGCTTTTATATTTTTAGTTCTAAATCCATAAGGCTTTATTTAATAAAATTCAATTAAAAATTTCCTGTGTTAAAAAAAATACAACGTTATGTTATATTTGATATTTCTAAAAGTAAGTAAAATTGATATGTTCCAGTGGATATTTGCGTATGTAAATATAGCAGATTTCTATCGCGGAAATTGAAAATAGTTATGATTTTTTCTATCATGCATGTCTTTGTTTTATTAACTTTACTGTTCTTAAAGATATGTAAGTAAGGACAGCGGTTAGTGCCTATTTAGCACGTGTAAGATATATACAACCTTTTCAAAAATGCGGACATTTACTATAAATGGTTAAAGGCGTACGCATATATTATTTTGAATTTACCGTTTGATGTTACACATTTTTGCACACTTATCGTCATGTTACGTTTGTCATATTTTTGCATTATCAAATTATCCATCATATGATCAGTAGATACGTAAGATATCCTCCTAATAATCTAGATGTAACTTCATGAACACGCGCTGATACAAATGATTAATGTCTTTATAGTGATTTGAAAAACAGAACTATTGTTTGTTTAATTTTTACCGTATTCAGGCGAAAAACTGCTAAATAAGTAATGAATAATCTGATTGTTATAAAAATTGTGTGATATGATAGTAAATACTAGCGCGAAAAAATAATAGGGCGTGAAATTTGTATTAAACTTTATATATTGCATGCAAACCGTCAAACCCTAATTTTATTTCCTCGAGTGGTGAGTAAAAAACAATTAGTCTGTGTCCCCGGGACTCAAGTCAAATTTCATCTATATCGGTTCAGCGGTTTAAGCTTCAAGAGGAAGAAGAATATATATATATTCTTAAACGAATATATTTGAATACTTCGAAAAATGGTAGTCCAAAATGCTTGGTATTATATTGTTAATTTATTGTTCAAAGCACCAGGCAATTACAATGTGCCTATCTAGAGGGGATATAAATATATTTTATAATTTATTTGTATGACAAATGATTTATGAGGAAGACATCAATATTTTTTACCCATTTTGTTGAACTCCAGCATATTGTATTCCAACATAAAGATGTTACCTCTAAACATACAACATACATACCTTCGTCACGATCGCAAATATATTCATGATGTCTTTTGTTGAGAGGTACAATTTGTCTCAATAACAGTTTCTAATATATTATACAATGTTGTCATGCTTTAATTAAAGAATATAAATAGTATTAAGTGTAGCTTTGTAGCATTAGTAATCACAGATTATAAATATAATTGAAAAAAATGTAATTGAATCTCCAGAAAATTAGTACTTCTCAATTTTTTGAAAATAAATTAGCATTTTCTTCCCCAAGTCTAGTATTTTATGTATATCGCCTATATTAAGGTCCTAATCTTTGCTTTTAATAGATTTATTTCTTTCGGACAAAGACAGTCAGTAACAGCAACTTAACTATAATCCTAATAAAAACATGCATAGCGCAACTAATTAGTACTATGTTGGCTTGCTTAAAAATTTGGTGGTAATGAAGTAACATACAGACAGATAAATACTTTCTTATTTAAAATATTATTCGTATTTAACTATACAAAACTTGTAGTTTTGTTTATTTCCTTGAAAATTACAGAATGTAATTAAGAGAAATAGAGAATCTTATCAGTATCTGTTAGGTAGTTACCGAGATTAGGTTTTACAGATTTATGTTCTCAGGCTTAGGCAGACTTAAGGATATAAATCATTAGGTTATTTATTAACGTCAGATGTTAATAGCCGACTGTCACTTAACGATAGATATTTATATTATACTGGTATGTTTGTTATAACTGTTGTAATAATAACTTTAACCGAACTCACTTAACATCATAATGTTAATAAAACATATTTCTTTACTGATTTCTTTACATTTTTTTATGTAGATCGGTAGGTGGATGACCGAATAGTGTAACTGATGGTAAGTGGTCACCACCTCTCATTGTCATTGACGTCGATAGATTATTTAAGCATTCTCTACGTCTATAATGCGCCACAATCTTTGGGAACTATGTCCTGTTGTTATGTCCCTTCCGTCTGAAGTTATCCTGGTTCACTCACCCTTAAGACAGTTTCAAAATAATAGCTATTTGGCGGTAATATAGCTACTCTGTGGATGGCACCATGATATTTCTAGTGTTCGTTAGTTAATATATGAAGTTTTATTAATGTTTTGATAGCTAGCAAAAAACTATCCTATTATTTGAGAATGAGAGAAGAATGTACTTACGTAGAGGAAGGAAAGTATTTTGTCTTTGGTTATTAATATAGCGGCATCATCGCCAACTTCAAATCTTTGAAGCATTTCTTTTCATTTTTGTTTGTATTTAATCGAACAACTGTAAATAATGTTTACAAGGAGTAAATAATATATCTATATCAAATAGGACAATGATGACTAACGCTACTTACCGTGTATCGCGATATTTAGATGTCCTAAGGAAGGCGTCACTGCCATTAATATCAGGCTATCTTTACATTATTCATTTCAACAATAATAAATCGTTTCTATTAATTTAATTTGTTAAGCGTCTGCTGTTATTATACATGCACGTAAATACGATCGTACTTAAGCATGATATTTAAATATTTCATTCATTTTCTTATTTCAGTTTTCGTAATATACAGGTATGCTTAGTTGGGCGTTTTGCCAGAGTTTAAACAGAAAACATTTATAATAATTTACTGAATTATTATAATTAATGCATTCAGTATGTTTGCTATTGGTATTCTAAAATCAAAATAGCTTGAACCATTTAAATACCGGCTTCCCATTAATATAAAACCAGTAAGTTAAAAAAATTAAATTGAGCTCTATATAAGATTATACAATATAACTGATATTAAAATTACATTGAACTAAACTTTCTTGTTTTGTTTTCTGGTTCGTAAGAGCAACTATCCCAGTTGATGTGTTTATAATAGTAGGCGTAGTGGTAGAAAAATTGTCGGTACTTTTGAAGCGAATGCTGCCTATACAGTTTTGCATATATACCTACTTATAATAACACATTAAACAAATAAAAATGAATATTTTTTTAGTAAAAAAATAAAGTCGGGTATTTTCATTAAGCTTGAAAAAATGTGTATATAATAATGGCGGTAAATGTTGTTATATATAGCAGTAGATATATTTGTACCTTCTCTGTAACAGTAAAGAAAGTATTTACTTAAAACAATCGGCAATAATTGCAGCACAAGTGCATGTGAGTGCACGACTGTGCGACGGTCGCGGCGCATGTCGGCGAGGCGGCGGGGCGGGCGGCTTGGATGGCGGCGCTGCAATTTTCCCCGCCCGCACCGCCGTGGGCCGCGCTAACGCCGCGTTTTCCGCGAGGGGCGCGCCGGCCCCCTCGCCCGCACGAGCTGGGAAATCGCTCTTCGCTCGCCTCAGTCTGGCTCGGCCGTCGCACAGAAACGACGTGTACGAGTTGCGCGCTACACTCGCCACTCGCGAGCCTCCGCTCGAATAAAAACTTCATCTGATATTCGAACGAAAAGAGCGCGCGCGGCGAAAATAGTGAGCTCGTGGCCGGGACTGTCGATAAGAAGGTGGGAGAACGAGTGGTAGGTGCAGGCAGTATGATGCTGCCTGCGCTGGCGCTGCTGGTGCTGCTGACGCTGGCCCCAGCGGGGCCCGTAGCAGCGCGTCGTCATGCACCTGACTTACGGGAGGACGAGCCCGCGCGTCGCACTACACGCCCTGCCGGTATGTCCAGGCGATTATCACTCTTACACGAGGGCAATTAAATTCAGATTATAATCAATCTTTCGTGTATAAATCATTCGTCGTTGCATTGCATACTCGTCTATATTTGATGCACCGACTATTAAATAAATATACGCGATGTATGAAGAGTGGATTAGAATGTTTATGTAAATAATTACATTCCGCATTTGCTGACCTGGTAAGCGCGACACGATTAATTAAATCGTACGCGATGTTAGTTAACTAAACGGCGTCGTGAGGGGGCTAATCGTGCTGTAATTCGTCATAGGACGGTTTATTGATATTTTGACGGTGACGTATCGTTATCGTTTCGATATCACCGGTATGATGGGATAATAAAAACAATGCCACGTGAGAGCGGTGATCGGCTTTCTTCTCGATGCCACGCACAGAGAAATGTCAAGTGATCTATTTTTGACGCGTGATAAAAGTTATCTTTTTTATCGGCCAAAGACTTCGAGAAGGACATAATGTATATGTACTTTATATTGAATGCTATGATTGTTTGTATTTTTTTACACTTTACATTTTTCTGATATCATTACAATTTATCACGTTACAATCGAGTAAAATGAAATTACAGTAATAGGGGTTGAAATGCATAATATATATGTTTTTATCATATCATTATTAAATATACTTATCTATGAAACAATAGCGGAAAAATACTTTTAACATTATTGAACATAATATCAACACGCAAACATGTAGGTAATAAAACTTTTAATTAAATAATATCATTCCATTGAATCTCAGTCATAAAGCAAAAAAGGGTATTTATACACAGATCGAGACAGATACCAGGTTTCATTCGAAGGCTAAATTTAATTTTATGCTACTTTTTTATAATTTTGTATTTTCAAAATGCGTGTGAATATATCATTAATGCCAATTAAGATAATATTATAAATACATGTGTAATTATAACGACCAGATACGATACATATACGTTTGATAAATTAATCGATAGCGAAACCAATGCATATCATATTATAATACAGATAACAAGTATTAATTTGCTTTTGCCGTTCCTGCTTTACTTAATATACATTACTTATAATATGATATTTAATTTTTTTATTTGTAACTAATTAAAACATAATCACACATATCACATAAAAATACATCTGGTATTTATTATTAAAGATAAACTTTATACAGATTATTAAAAAGTGTATGGATTCAATTAATGAATATCAGAGAATACTATTAGTTAGAAAAAATATATAGGTTTTAGATTTTTTGCAATAAAGTTGTTATAAGTAGAACGTACAATGTATCCTTTTTATTTCGTAAACACTCAACATAAACATGGTACGATTTTGCAATCTTATCGCGACTGATGGATAGGCAAGATGTAATTTTGCAAAAGATTTGGATTCGCCTACATTAGCCAATTCCATTTCGTAACAATTATTATCACTTAGATAATTCTTCTATCTTGCATTATCTTGATTTTCCATACCTACTTTTTAGCTATAGCTTCTTATCTAATTGGTCGCCAATGTTTACGAGATTGCATATAATCTTAGATATTTCGATTTCATCAATTTATTGTATAAAGTTTTTGTTGATAAAATTATATGTTATACTGATAAACGAAATTAATTTTCTTAAAAGCAGACTGTAAAGATTTTATGTGTTTTAATTTTTTTCTTTCTTATTAAAGAATAGTATGTTACGTTCATTATACTTTTAGTAAATTTCGTACAGGTAAAACTAGCAAGGACGTTTACAATTTGCGATATAAATTTATTATAACTGTGTAAAGCCATAAACTCTAATGTAGAGTACATTAAATTTCATTCGTCATCAGATTGTTTTAGAGATATGAAATCTGCAATATATTGACGTACATATATCACACAAGATAATGCAACTTGTGATGACTAGAATCAACAATAAAAGATTAAATCACGATTCTGGCTTTTGAATACCCGGAATTGTTTTTTATCATTACTAGAATTGTTGATATTTCAAAAATAATAGATTGTAGTTAAGTCGTCTCTTTAAAGCTAGCGATGTCTTTTATACTTATATTAGATTTATAGGTGAAAGTGATTTAAGGCATTTATAAAATATGACAAATAAATATCAACTGAAAATGGTGTAATAATGTATAATTTATCTGAATATCAATCTGAGTAAATTACCAATTTAAAATTGGTTCTACGGATACGTTAACAAATAAATTGGCCGAATTTAGTTATAAACGTATGTCCAACAAAATATTTTTGAAAGAATTTGTTGTTGAAAATACGTAGATTTAAATTTCTCGAAGATTCTATGATCGTTATATAAAAGTTCCGATTATTCTTTGTCTAATTTTGATTTGATATGTTAAACACTTGTGCTAAATTAATATCGATAAGTTGAAGGGATACGTTGATTAATTCGTCTAGTAATTATAAAAGTTTTAAAAACACACAATTCACCTCAAACATCATCGCTACCATTAATGTTTCACCTTGAATCTACTTTCTCGGCTTTGCGATCATAAAATTACAAAATATTTTATACATTTAACCTTGTCTGAGCGCCAGGACGATGTCATACACATAACATAATAATTATAATAGACACCAAGGACATTTAAAGCGTGATGTTAGCTATAAGTGACTCACTCACTCTCTTGTCAACTTTCATTCACTTTTTTTTAAAGGATAAAAGTTTGGCAAAATATCTCAAAGAATGTGCCAAAAAATAATTTTACTGAGAAGAGAAAAAAGTTGTCTTCGGCGTCTAGACGATACAGCGAGACGCGACGTGACGGTTATAAATAACAACGCATATAACATATTTTAAATTTTCGTAAATAATGTCTACATTATTTGATTATGCGGAAAATGAACCACTAACGAAATGAAAACATTGTGAAAATAACCTATATTTCGATGTCACACAAAGGATTAATGAGATATTTGTAACGATCAACACACGCAAATATATTCCTATTTATTAATGCGATACATATGAAATTGTTTTTATGGGTTTGTCCTTATTTCACAACACGGCGAACTGACATTATTTTTGAAAAAACGCTGTTAAATTACGAGTCGAACTACTATAGTATTAAAAGGATTTCGTACTATAGCGATAGAATGAAGAGAAAAATAGTTATAATATAAGAGAGATTATAATATAGTATAATTAAAATATAAATCTTAAATATATTTTCCCGAAGAAAGGACAGGACATTGGTACAAACAGGAAAAAATAGTTGTCAGTATTAATGGCATAATTTTTTAAAAATTATATCGTATAAAATCAACACTGCAAAACATCAAGCGTACGAAATTTGACTTTGATTTAGTCATACAATCTTTTTTGTACGTGCTTTACTGACAGTTGAGCTTAAATAATAAATTAGCAATATCCCGATTCTTATCGGAGAGTCATGTCAATGATATTTTAACAGTATTAACCACTACTTGTTTACTACACACAGTAGATCAATTATAATTTCTAATTTAACTTTATAATTATTTTAATCGTTATATAGTTCAAACAATTTTGTAGCACATATAAGACCTTTTTATTAATAATTTCGCGGAATTTCTACCTAAGAAGTATGTAAAATTAAAAATAAGAAACATTTTAAACGGAAACATGAGAAGGTAATGTGTGTAAACGATAAGTAGAAAGTGCAGCATTATGCTAGAAATTTTAGTTAACTTAGTTACTTGTTTGGTATGTTTATCTTAATGTTTTTAAGTTTATGATAGAGAGAAAATTAAATAGTAACATCATTTCTAATTTATAAAAAATATAATTACGTAGAAAACAATCACATTAATGTATCCGCCCGTGTAGGTGTGTCTTAATACATCTTATTGAAGGTTCCACGTGTTTTATTCTTAAATGTTTATTTAAATGTCTTGTAAATATATTACCTGTATATAAGTTATATGCATATATGTATAATCAATAGGATTAGTGTATTTTAAACAATCAGCGTAAACCAAACAAGCTATTCGATATTATTATACGCATTACGTAGTTTTTCTTAAACAATTTTAAACATCGTCGTAATAAATCGGAAAGTACTTACTTATTCAAATTGTAAGCGTATAGAGTAAACGCTATTTGCAGAGAACGTTTCCTATGTTATTTATTTTAATGGGGTAACTGAAACTGAGAGTCAAATAGTTCGGTTTATAGTTGTCGAGTTGTGGGTAAACGTCAAATATTGAATTAGGATCTAATTTCGCTAAAATATACCTGTAATGATAAAATATGATTCAAGTGTATCAAATTGTAACTGTTTTCGTTGCGTAGTTTTTGAAAATACCGTGTGCCTGGATTTCTTTGAAAACTAGTTTGAAATGTTTATATATGTACAAAAAATGTTTTAAAATAGCTTAAATATATTAAAGAATGTTTCATTGACATGGCTCTCCGATAAGAAACAGGAATTGGCTTTATTAGTATCTCTTTTAGTTCGTCACTAAATAATGCACAAGAGAGTTGATTATTAACATTTTAATAGTACATCTACTAATTCAGTGTTTATGATTGTCCTATTCAGGAAGTGGGCGATATTGATGGTATAAAATTAAATGTCAATTTCCACCTACTGCATTCATCTTACTAAGCTAACGTTCAATAAATTGACGTTAGGTTCGTGCGGGGGCGGGTCTATAAGACGATTCACAAAGGACAAGTCATAAAGAAATTTCTATTCGTAATTATTTAATCGTTTGAATTTCAAATATAAAATGATGCGGTTAATAAATTGAATCGAAAATGACGTAAAATCAACGCTGACCCGTTAAATAATTCAACAATGCTGATCACATTTTATTACTTTAAGAAAGATAAGCTGAACAAATTGGTACACTTTAATTATATGAAACTATAATTAGATATTATTCATTATTTGTTTTTGGCACATTGATTTTATCAAATGATCTCGTAACCCGAAGGCGGTAACGTATCAATAAAATTACTAATAAACTCGATATGCACACATTATAATGATTCTATTTTTGATATTTTACGTGACCTTTTTAATTAGTAGATTCAGAATTTTAATAATCTTAATCTACGGATGGTAGGACTATGTGCATACTCGTCTGGGTTGGTACCATTATTATTTACCGCTAAACTGGAATATCTGTGTGCATGTTTGAATGGTGAGTGGGCCAGTGTAATTAAAGACACATCGGGTATAACATTATAAGTTCTTTTAGGTCATTTATTTTTTCTTAGTGTTGTCTGTCGATTAGGTGATGGTTTATTTAAAGAATATTAATGGTCCAAATAGCTCATTTATTTAAATAAAGTAAAATCTAAAAAAAAAATAGGGATAGTTTACCGTATTTTCCGTTGATATCTAGTAAAGCTCATTGTAATCTCTCATCGAAAACCGCAAAGAACTGTCGTAACACTAAAACAGATTTATGTTACGTTAATGGTCACTCAGGTTTTAATTATTTGTACACACTGCGGTAGACGTGTTTATTTAGTATGTCAATAGTAACATTATATGATATTACAATTACATAGTATGACTGACTATAAAGTATGAGCATTACATCTTTTAGCGTAGACATATTTTTTTTATAAATACCAATCTTTTCTAATAGGTAATATGATACGTTATAAAGTGCCGCTTATTGTGTGAAATATGATACTTGATAATTTTTGTAGACACGTCGATTTGAAGAGATTGCCAAATCGTTTCTCTCTGCGTAGATAATATTCATAAAATTATCTTAAAAAAGTTAAACATTTCAAGATGCTAGATTAAAATCTCACATATTGCTTCTAATTGATATATTAAATAAATACAACATATACAGTTAGAGCTCAGAGCCAATATGGTTGGTGGAAATGTAGTGTGTCACTAGTGAATACGTAATGTTGCACACAAGTACACTTAAGAATAATCCTGATTTCTGGAATGTTTATGCATTTTATTATACAAGATTGTTTGTGTAGCGCGTTGCATTTGGAATGAAAATGTGTTTGCGCGTCTCTGATTGCGTGACATTGTACGACTCCGTCGGGTAATTGTCATAATGTTGCCTTTTTACACACATATAGTATATGTGTATTGTTAAAGGTAAAATGGTAATGACCTACGTTGGATATGATTATGATAATAATAAGCAAATACTCTTTTCTCATTTTTTGTTTATTTAACAAAATTTTTTTTTGTGACATTTACATCTCAGTCATTCAGTTAATATTCCTATCGGGCTTTTGCCTACTTTCGACTATTCTGGTTTTGCTAAAGTCACCCATTGTTCTAAGAATGTAGATAGGTAGGGCATTAAGAGTTGCGTCACATTTTAAACTCAATTATGAATGTAAGGAGAGTTTTGGCAAACGCGATTAAAACGATACGATGTATTGCAAAGCGTGAAGTGTAATGTCGTAAATCGTGGTTGGATTGCGTTATGTCGGTGGCTGTCGCAGGACTCTTATGTCCAATTCAGTGTATGGTTCATTGCCCCGAAGCTTGCGCGTAACAAACGATCCGTTGAGTGACGTCACGTCATGTGCAATGCACTCGTTGCAATGAGCTTGGTCCTGCGCTAAATCTTAGCTAATATTTGAACTATATAAAATTGAAGATGAACAAAATCGTTACCTGCCTGAATTCCTATTCAGATATATAAAGGTACACCCACACTTTGCTCAAACCTTGACCCCTTATTTTAATGAATGGAATTTTTAAACATTCATAATTAAGCTAATCCTTAAGTTTTAAACTGGCAAATATCCCTATATATAATTTCAAAGAGGTATCTTTGCATACTGTTTATGCATATTATCTGGCACATCTAGAGACTGTTTAGATATTTTTATACATATTTATTTGACTTGTATTTACGTATGTTATATACCCGGTTCATATTTTTTATATTTAACGACAACATTCGTTCGGCAATAACCGACAGCTATTGAGTCATTAAAACCTATCATATAATTTTTTACGTCATATACGTGCGACTTGGAAATTTAGGAAACGTTATTTTTTACGTTTTTGAATGATGCTTAATAGAAATTTACTGTCCTTACTTTTGAATGCCTATCGAAATATTAACACACATCTATCTGCTTGCTTTTTTTACTAATTATTTTTCCATCAATCATTAACTGAGGTTGGTCTTGGTCGCATAAAACCTTATCATTCATTAATCATTTCATGATTATTAATAATGATAAAAGCATTTATTCTATTTAATAATAAACAAGTATAATTATGATGTGGATAATCATTACAAATATTTTATATTCCGCGGAAGAAAAGGTTTAAAGACATTCTAAGTTTCTAGTAAATACAAGAGTTATTAAAATATTATATTAATGTAGATTTATGTTCATTTTTTCACGGAAATAGGTTCTAATTTAAGTATTAAAACTTTCTGATTCTAAAAGGATAGTTCAGACCTGTGAACCCTAAACGAAATTCAGCGGGAATATATTTTTGATTAATTAATTATTTTCAATTATAATAGATGTGTCATTTACTTGATTTTAGGGCTTTATGCAAGCCGCTATGAGTAGGTACCACTTATTGTTTGAAGAGTGAGTTAGCCAGTGTTATATACGCACAATATTACAACCTATGTCCCAAGGTTGGTGGCGCATTGGTGATTATTGAATACTTTGTTATAGTACGAATATAATTGTGTAGTGTTGTCGATTTCCCATTAGGTAGCCCATTGGCCAGTATACCAAATTATATGACACATAAAAAGAAAAAAAGATTCTCAAGGTCATTGCCTAAAATGTCTAGCGACGTATTAACTGTTCCAGCTCTTACTAATATTTTTAGCAATATGTAATATACAAGATGTAACATGTGTAAATTTTAAATATATTCAAAGGAAAGTTCTAATAAAAATGACTTTTGTTTTGCCAACGACTAGCGAGCTCTCACCAAATATTAACGCACTTAATTAACGCACAACGAACTCGCTTCCACGAAATTAATCGAGGTCAAAGAATTTGAGTGCATACGTCTCAATTAAATTCGCCTCAACGTTATTAACTAAAATAATCGTTACTTTAAAGTATTCAGTTATAACATTTATCCTTTACCAGAACTCTTACTCACGTCGAGGGTCGGGCGGGTCGGTATCAGTGTGCGTAATCACACGCCGCCTTTTAGATTCGGACAATAGGCATTAATTTTGAAAACGCGAGATAGGAATGTTGTCGGCGCAGATTCGGGCAGGTAGAATTTTTAGCGCCTTTATGATCAGATCCTGGCGTGTCATACGCCACCCACGGTTCTAATTAAGCCGGTAGCCAACAAAGGCGCCGGGCTGACCATAACGCTGTCGGATTATGCGGCGCGAGACGGGCGGGTCGTCGGCCGGAGGTGCCCTCGCGTGCTACAATTGCACACAATACGCCCCCGCACGACCCGAGAGACCAAAAAGTTAGAAAAGTGTGGCACGGTGGGACGTTACGCCCGCGCGATACCATCTCGGCGCCACAGCCGCCGCCGCCCGCGCGCCCTGGGTTACTCGACTTTTAATTTTGACCACTTTGTAACTGTCCGTGTAACCCGTCGACTTTATTCGACAGTCGAAGAAGGTGCGGGGTTCACTTAATTAGAAATTTACTTTTAAGGACCCGTGAATTATTACATACCTTAGAGAATTTGAATCGCTTCGGACTCAATACCGAGAATCGATATATGCGACACCGAAAATTGAGCGTTCTGATTTATTTTATGGGCTCTTTCGGTCTGACTTCAAATCGCTGATATGATCGCGTTTGTCTTAATCGATAATAAAAGTTTTCGATAAGATACAAATACGGGGGAGCGGATTCTTCGGGTGAATTACGGAGTTCCTCCCACGTACGGTCGCCGGCTTGTTATGAACTTGAATTAAATGAATGACGCAGTTGTATGAATGGCGCGGCAATGAATGTGAGTCGGAAGTGCAAGCCGCGCTTCAGCACGCTAGTCGATTGCGCCGATGCACGTGCATCCGTTCTTCGGCTCTTCGGTTCTTAGCTGTGCTTGAGCAATGCGAATGCTGCTCCAAGGAAACTATTCCTATATATCCTAGAACAACAAATGTAAACTAATAATCCATTTAAAAAAAATGGGAGAGTAGTTGTTTTATAACTCTTAAAATAAAAGCATAAGTTAGTGTAAATGGTAATAAATGTCTAAATATTGGTTCTTACAATATAAATATTATTATTACATATGATTACTAATTATCAATAAAAATATAATCTAAACTACGGTAAGGATCAAAAATATTTTTTTGAGGATAATAAATTCTTAATTTAAAAAAATTAAGAACATTTCATTTTAATACTAAACAAAATACCCTCAAAAAAATTTTTTTGATCCTTACCGTATTTTAGGTTATATTTCATAGCATCAAGAAGTTGTAATAGAATTTACAGAAATAAAAATAAATGTTTTAATATAATGCATGATAATTTAAGTACCTCAGGATTCGAAAATTCCCTGATATTTTATTGGTTCAATCGTATTATGTGAGTATATAGTAGTACGTACATGATATGTCTAAATAAAATCAGAATTTTGTGAGTAGACTTGGCGAAACTTAGATGCAACCTTCGCCGTGATAACACTTATCAGTCAGATATAAGCGCAACGTAAACTACAATTGTCTTTCGTTCGAGCAAATGTTTACATACATTAGTGGAGGTTTAGTAAATATTAAAATATAAATTCTCAAAAATAAAAAATGTAAAGCTCTTTGCGGGATGTCAATTTCTAGCGTGGAGCAGAATAAGGACAAGTTTTATATTGCAAAACTGTTTTGTTTCAACATAACTAGTTTTCAGGTTCAATCTAATATGTATAATTTCGAAAAACAGATTGCTGTGCAAAATATTTAAGAAAAGTATGGTATATACTTTAAATATCTTTCGGTAAATTATTTAATACTTCTAAAAATACCTATACCTTTATACAAGCGGAATTGCGTAGCGGAAAACTTGTGTTTACGTTTAAATCGACGATCATACGATATAAGTTTACGTAATTAAGGCAACCGTCGCTTTAATCTATGATTCATTTTCTTATTGGAATGTTCGCTCGCTCGTTCAAAGAGGATTTACTTTAGACCACTCGCATATACATGTAATGCGCTATCATCCGTATTACCTAATCCACGCCTTATCATGTTACTTTGATTAGTATGACATTGTCAAACATACAAAATATATGTATGTAAAGTCAAAAAAGACTGATTAAATAAGTAAAATGACATATACAGATGTTATTTATACATATTACATATATGTAGTTGTACGTCGAGTTGCATCTCTACAAAGAAAATTATTTTCAAATTTTGTGTTAGCAACAAAATTTATGTCGTTTTAGTAATTGTTGATAATATTCTGAAGAATTGCAAAAGTTGCGAACAACATAACATAAACCGCTAACTGGTACTGGTAGTAATTGCATGACGAATATCTCGAACCATGTTGACATTTTCTCATACGATCATCTATTGTTATTATTTATTAGCACATCTGCATACTACTGACCATGACTGTACGTAATTATTTGTTAAATATATTTTAATAATATGACTGTACATGATTATTTATACAGAGACAGACGAAAAATCATGTAATGGGAATGGAACGAATTCCATATTCCATTCGATCTTGAAGTCTCGTTATGAAATAAGTCTGTTTCCTAATCCTAATAAAGAATATTGTTTATAAAATTAAATCTAAATTTGCCTCTTTGACATTTAAACGTAAATAGTGCAATTTACCCGTCAATAAATTGTACGGACGCGTACGGAATCGTGATGTAATGCTAATAATGGAATTTTACCTAGAGATCGTCTATGATCGAGTGCTCTTCGTAAAATATATATTTAGTAGCAAATTCCTTATTTAGTTTTGATATAAGTCTACAGCGGGATATTTTTTAGGTGTTTTTTTTGTGACTGTTTTTTATTAAAATACACTTAAAAAAATCTGGTTTAATTTCATTGATTTAGAATGAACGACACACACCGAATTTTAAAGTCGTATATGTTGTGTGTTCTTATTTTATTATATTTAATATATATTGTTTAGTCGGAACTGTAATAAAGGAAGCGATTTGTTACAGCATATAATCTTTTGTAAATATATTTTACGCTATTTTTATGAAAACCAATATGAACAAACATTATTTCATTATTGATTGTTATACAATTGCGATTGTATTAAGTTAACTTTGTAGCCCCTTTTAAAAGAATTTGTCAGCGGATTTTTCCCCCAAATATTGGCAACGATTTCAATTTAGTGCTTTTAATTTGTTCTGGTTCAATCTGGACTCCGGTTGTAACTACTAAGTTATATTTGCTAAAAATTAAGCTATTCAGAATACATAAAATAAAATCATTTTTTTTTTCGTTTGTTTTGGATTCTAATATGTACTAATCTATATCATACGATTAAGTACTTAGTATAATTACTAAAAACAGTGTTCAGAATAAAAACAGGCGTGGCCTAATAATCACAGACTGCTTTGCGAATGAATAAATTAGCAATAATTTAATATTATGCCTCGTCATGTTCTGCAAATCATGTCGATACAAGTCATGAAAGACGCGAAACTTGTAAGGGTTTTCTTAGCCCTTTAATTATATTCAATAATTCATTTCTAAGCATGTTGACCTTTAAATAATAGGTTAAAGGACATTGACAATACTTACATTATTATTTGCAAATCATAATGTTAATTATTATCTATTGATAATAATTTTAATCACAAATCAATGTTAAGTTATCTCAATAACCAGAATTTGAATTTATCGAATATAATTTATTACGACATAGTAATAATGAGTTTGTAACAAAGTTAAAAATATTTATACAGATTAAAAAATACAAACATCACCGTCTGTACTTAATGCTGGTTTGTTACGTAAAGTCGAAAAGTGTATAAATTAAATTTATTTCATTCATTTCCGTTCAACCAACCAGTTGCTATTACTACGTAATAAACGGAAGTGCTCACAATAAAGCAATCGGGTGCATGAATGATCTCCGGATGCTTAGAATGGCCATCATTTCACAGTATAGTATGTATAGGACTTAAACGATGATACTATAAATGGCAATTTTGTATACGTATAAATGTCATTGGTAGGTTTTCTTTTAGTAAGGAAATGTTATAAACTTCGTATGATTATTATTTAAAACAATGAAGATACGGAATATAGTCGCTATTAATAACATATTTCTTTTAATTTTGTATGTATCAATTCTTGCAAAATTATTGCAAAGATGCGCAGTCATCTGCAATAAGATATAAAAATCCACTGACGATGCTACTAACAATCCAGGCTTAATAAATATTTATCCGCTTGCACTTCTCGCCAAACGGCACACTTAAAATCATTCACAGAGCCCCATTTGGCGCCCAATGTCAATTTTGCAGATTACCCATCGTTGGAAAGTTTCAACAAGCACTCCTATCGAATGCTGTTATGCGAATAACACACTTATTGTATGGGTATTAATTGCAATAACTGTGTGCTGCAAAATTGTTTGTTCATGCAACGCGTAATGGATCCGAGCACTCTTCTCAATCGCTCGCGAAACGTGTTATGGATAAATGCTAGTGTGACTTTCATATCCTTACTGCTTGAGAGTTTGGCTCGCTGCACTTAGTACCTTATTGGTATAACCTATCCTGTTAATATTTAATAACAAATTTTAAAATCAGCAATCTGGACGTTAAGAAAATTTTGATTGATGATTATTATGAAAACAAGTAAAACAACCTTGATAACTATAACTTATTATAAAAATGTTTTTTTTTTTTTCGTATTAAATGGCGTTTCACTCAAAGTATGACCGGAAACATCAAAATGTCCGCAAAAGTTTGTGTATTAATCGCCATTAAAATTAGATCGATTTGCGTGTAATTGTTATAATATTTTTCTGATAGAATTGCAAATAGTTGCAATTGGTACAATTATTTTTTCAAACATCACGAACCGATATTTTCACCATAAAATGATTCTTCTTCCGTTTAATTCTAAGAGCTAACGTCCGCTTTCGAATTGACGATTTAATAACCGCAACTTGAAGATTTAATAAGGACGTCGTAACGAGATGTCGTCTCGCTGTCTACCGAACGTATGTCTGTCATTATAATCTCCCTACGATACGTTTTTATTATATTTAGTCTTGGATTGTTACAATAAATCATGACAAATTGTTTCAAATGAATAGGTGCAGCGCATTTAAACCTAGAAGTATATTATAATGTAGGTGCGATTAACCTGCGTTAGCGCAAGGGGTCATGTATATCTAATTTATTTTGAACTCGTCTATTGTCATAATTTTGTAAAGTGACATTTCTAAATAGTGATTGAAATCTATTTTATAAAAGTGTTTATTCATTTATAAATTGTTTTGAAAACTACAAACGTTAATGAAAGCGTTTACTCGACACTCCATACTTATGTTTATAAATAAAGTAGTGTGTTATTATTTTATTACAAAATATTATTATACAAAATGCGATCGACACAGCAATATCAAGAAGCAAGTAAATAGTAATGTTTGCGTTAGTTCACCTAGATAATGGATTGTGAATATCATTTTGTGAATATTTATGGCCTTAAATGTTGTGTAAAGTTGGTTATTTGATGTTACCAGTAAGAAGTTACGGAGGTTTTTGTATATGTAGTAGTTACCCAATTACTTACTCCCCAGTAGCTTCCAGGGACTTCTCAGTAGTAGCTAGAATTTTGAATATGCTCAGCGATCACGTGCATTTGAAAGCATTGTGAGTTGATTGTCTTGCTCTTGAATTTTCTATCTTTTTAGCCGTCAATAAAACATTGCCGTTCCATCTGACATGGAATGACAATATGAGTGAGTGAGTACTGACACTGTATTGTGTTTATCAATTATATCTGCAAATGACTTAGTCTTGTGATTGGCTTTGTTGTTAATGTAAATGTTAATACTTAGATGTTAATGGGTGTTTCGGCATTTAGCTGAGCAAATGCTTACGACTCTAAATGAGCTAGCAATCTTGCTCGGAAATATTATCGAAGCTGTGAACATATTCGGATCTATCACGTAGCCAAGCAGTAGTATAAGTTGCAAGTCAAGTCGAAAATACAGGCCGATTATTTCTAAATAGGCTGTCCGGTTGTACAGTTGCACTCCTTAGATGGTCGGTTGGCGCCAGTTTCTCTCGCCTTGTACGCCGCTCGCTAGTACGTTAGTTAATGATCGATCCATCTCGGATATAATCAATCGGACAATTAATAAATATTAAAAATAATATACAACATATCTATTTAATAATGTTATAGTATTTTTTAGTATTCGCTGTTTAAGCATTGCAGTAGAGATTTAATTTGTATTATTTTATAAATTATGGTATATATACGTACAAAATAGTATAATCCTTAACAGTGAACAAACAATTTGTAAAACAAACATAAAAAATTCAAGACTTTATTTTAACTTCATAACGTAAAATAAATTCTTCAGCGTGACGATTATAGACCACGGCGAGCGCACGAGACGATATAAAAATGATATAAAACACTTTGGGTGTTTCGGATGAATCTAAATCCCGCGAACCGCACAATGTCAAAATATTGTCAAAGTGAATTCCTCTTGTCCAATATATAATAATGATTTTCCACTTGGCAATAATCCTAGCGATTTATTTCGATCTCGGTAGATATTAAACCGCATACCGCATTTATCTAGGCGTCGGTCACTTTAGTTCGGTAGTCGGTTGTTGAACCTCCTTCTATAAGATGGGATAGGTTGAGACTGGCGGGCGACTGAGCGAGCGCATTCAGTTTCAGGTATTTGTTGCGTCGAGGATGGCGGCTGGGCGTCTCATTGTCGTTTTCGTATATTTAGTGGTGTCGACGCGTCACTCTCTCGTCCGGAAGCGTCTGTCGTCGGCGCGTGTAACTGGCCAGCTGCACCCGGACATGTACAGTTTACACCCATACTACCTATCCACTAAGCAGATGTAATTTGGCAAGATCCTGATAGACGTCTGTCCGGTCAACCTGCGAATTGTCACGTCTAGTGTTGCACGTAATTGTTGACGCATTTTGTAATTTATTGACGTCGACTGCCTCCCTGATCACAATAATGCTATAAATAGCCATTGAATAATGACCACTCACGAATAATATTTACAGCATATGTGCTTTCGTCCATATTGTAGTTCATATCATAAATTATATTGTTATAATAAATTAGCATAACAAATAGAAATATGTCTAAGATGCGTTGTATTCATTGATTATTATATTACAAAAAGCCAGACGGTATTGTTTATTATGTAACTGTCATTTCTTAATCTATCAGACGATAATTAAAAGATACCACGCCCACGCCGCGCCCACTTCTGGTCATCGGTCAAACTGTCTTACTGTATTGCTGACCAATTTACTTATTTATGTTTCATCTAAACAAATGTATGTTGAGTGGGAGCCGCTTTGTCGTGATGGACTGATAATTGGTCAGCTGTAATAAATGTCTATAGGAAACCAGTAGCTGGATTCTGTGATAAGGTATTGTGGAAATTTCATTTCTTAATGTAGTAACAAAATAAATTTCTTCTTAATAAATTTTATCAATGAGTAATGTATTTTTTTCCTTTATGTATAATACATAATTATATCACTAATTAGTGTTAGTAAAGGGGCAAATGTCTCGTATTTTTATTTGAGCTTTAGTAAACAGTAAAAGGTCAAACAGCAGCGGTAACCCCCGATAGTGCCTATGTCCAATATTGCAAATATTTTATCATTGGTACTTTTATTTACTATGCTTTTTCATATTTTTTTTATCAAATATATTAAATTATATATCAAATGATGATAATCTCATAACAAAAGTACATGTACTATATTAACGCGACATTCAACAACATTTTTTTTCCATTAAGGAGGAAAAAACACGAGCAAATCTGGGTTAATCCTACTATAAACTCTTATCTCAATAATTTACTGGAGACTATGAAAAAGCACTTTATGGATTTTATCCGGTCATATTTTTAGCGGTGGTAACTTGATATTATCTCGAGGCGAATAGTTTAAAGTGTTACAGAAACGTTACAATAAGTATGTAAACGCGGTTGTTTAATTAACTTCAGATAGTCATCCGCGAAGATAATTATCGGACAGTAATTGGTTTCAACTGAAGTGGTTTCGTACAAATTACATAAGTGGTGACATACCACCCACGTTATCAACTACATCTTTGTAGCGTAACTGGTGTTACGAGGCAGTTTATTAATTTGCGCGTAACACGCAATAAATTTTATAACAATGACATTTGCACATTTACCTTATGCAATTTCACTAGCGAAATGTGTATCGCCATTTTATTATTCGAATTTTTTTTTAATGAAACCAAAAAGCACTCATTTATAATACAAATTATGATTTTAAAACACAAAAAAATATCATAAAATAAAATTGTTTTCCGAGGTGTTGTTTAATAAATGTGTTTAGCACTTCTATGGTCTTAATAAGCAATGTTTAAATATTATAAATATATGTATTTTCTAAGTACGACTCATGCATTTGTAAGAGCCTTTATAATGAAGTTGCTCTTAAAATGTTTCTTTGAGAGTCGATATGAGAATCAAGTGGTTGCAGAGTTGTAGTAGCAGATATAGTTGCGTGAAATAACGCCTGACTCAACGAGATATCGTGTTGTATATTTTAAATATATTCTACAAACACACTAGTAAATAATTTCGTGCACCATATGACCGGCTATATCATCTGATTAATTAATTATAGCATCGATATGTCACGCGTTTGTGTATTTTTAAACGTAACATTCACATCGAATTTATAAATAGACGATAACTTTTTTCGAATGTATATGTCTGTCTTCTCATAATAAACTTAGATGAAACATTTTTTTAAATGAGATAGAATATATTTAGTACGTTTTAAAATGTAAAGCTCGTGGATGATTCACGTGTTGTATCTGAGTTTTATATACTTTTTTTTAAATAAATCATCACGAGAGGTATGCGAGAAGCACGATGAGCTGTTTCGTATAGACAGAGTTTGCATCTACAAGCGTTGGCGTGTTATGTGTTGGTGCGAACGTGCGGGACTGCGCACATCGGGCTACGCGCGTCGGTGACGGTGCTCGGGCCGGCTGACTGTGGTCGCATCGCCAGCGGCGGTGGCCCGAGTATATTTTTATTTGTCGATATCGGTGATCGGCGCCTGCTCCATTAGTCATGTGACAGTATCGACACAAGATCGACCCTCTCGGCCCTCTTTTAATTCCATCGATGCCCGCCAGACCGAACCTGCAGTATGCAAATTTACACGCGTACAGAACAACTGATGAATGATATACTGACGCGCCAGAGTACATTCACGCAATGCTTTCTGAAGAAGTGATGCGCTAATGGCTATGCGAATATTCAAAGATTGAATAGATTGCTATAATGTAAGCGCCGCTTAAAATAGAGCCTATATTTTATATCATAGATTTCTGATGAATGATTTCTTTATTTTGGTAGCTCTTTCAAATGTTATCTGATAATACATGTTCGCTGTCCGATTCACGAACTCTTATCTATTTTTCTTTTTAAATATTTTGTTACTGTTTTGTTTGTTTTGTTATATATTTCAAATTATAATCCTTGTTATTTTCTTTTATAAATACATAGAAAATTATTTACTTTTATACTTCTTAAATAGATAAACATAATTAAGCTACATATAAAGTGAGAAATGTTAATGTTACTTTAATAAAACTATTGTTGAAAGTATTCCTTTATTAAGGGATTATTTTCTAGTGTGAATTTTAATTCTACTTAAAGTGTGTTGTCAATAAACTGTTTGTTATGTAATATTTGAGTATCAAACAACGTAGTGTGCACAGGAATAGTGTGCGTCGGCGGCTGCGCGAGGGTCAATGCGCCCCGGCTGACTCACCGCGTGCGACATACGTACACTATAACATTATTACTTTCTTATAAGGTTGTCGTGTTTAAATAATGCATGTAATGTAACTGGTCGCAATTTGTGCTCTCTCGAGGGCGTTCAAGCCAAGCTGTGGGGTCGGAGGGTCCTAAGCAGGCCGGCGGAGCGGTCTTAGACTATGAATGCAACGCAAATGATACCGCTTGACGTCAGTGATTTCAAGTCTGTGTCATTCATAATATATGTAATTACATCTATTTTTTTAATTGTAAACGAATTTCAGTTTAATTTAGCGAAATATATTAGCTTATTTGAGCTACTATATTCGGACATTTGCGTATATTCATAACATTTGAACTGAATCTTTCTCTGAGTTGTTCGAATAAACTAAATAAACAAAGTGAAGCAGTGCTAATCGTAGTAGTATCGTACAATACAAATAGTAATAGAATACAAAAAGTAAGTCATTTTAAATTGGTACACATTTAATCGCGTAAAATATATAAATGTTTAAAATTAATATAGTGTGTTGCAATTTTATTTGAAAAGGAAATTGTTCATTATATTAGGGGCGCCTAGGAGGTATCATGGGCGTGAAGGCACGCATCTCTTCGCGCTTCGATATCGATTCTATCTTAAAAGAAACGCACCTATTGCATATTAAAATACAGAACGCAATTACCCAATGCAAATGCTGCGGTAATTATGTTTTCTTATGTATTTATCCTTTATAAATAATACCCACATAGGTTATTTATATAAAAATTTTAGGTGACGAGATATATTTTTATATGGTTATGTAGATTGTTTAAATAGCGACGATTGTACCCCTGAGTTGATAATTGAGAGCTTTTTTATGTTGATGTTCAGAATCCTTCTTAAAACGACGTATAGTCCATTCCAATGACAAAAGGAAACATTCAAAACATACCGTATTTTTCAATATCACAAGTGTTTTGTTGATAATTCCACTATAAGATTAACTACAAACAGTTCTTGATTAATATATCTTCATTTGTAATACAACAATATTTCACTAAACTACACAGATCCACTTTAATTTCACTTCCAAAGTAACGAAAACAGTTTTGTCGACATTCTAGACGCCATTTCTCGATGACGAACATTAAAAATAGAGGCCTCATCTAGGCATGTTCGCTAAACGAATGTAGACGAATGAATTTATACAGATAAAAAATATATTATTTTAGTTTTAAAATTCATTATAGATATTTTTTTTAAATATATTTATTGAATTGGTTGTAATATATGATATGAATTATTTATTAGAAACGTAAAAAGTTACCTAACGATAGATAAAAAAGTTATTTTTATACAGTAAAGTTTTTACATAAAAATAATATTTTTACCAAAAATGTTAAAAGAATTATTTTACTTAAAAATAATCTCTTATCTCGAAATGTAGATCAGTTTTGTGCATAGAAATTTTATAGTTTTGAAAATAATACAATGTTAAGAAAGACATTCGTCTCTCATCTTTCGTATCATGTGCACGGATGCATATTCGGAATTCTCTGAAGTTTTTTATTACGACCTGACTTTGTTTAAACGGAAAATTACTTTTAAAATAAAAAAAAATATATCGTTCTTTAGCATTAATTATCCATTCATTCAATTATTTTCACCTCACTAGTCGAACGCAAATGACATATCAATTCAAGGTCAAAGTTGTTTATTTACCTTTTCTCCTCTTCCCATTGGAATAGACTATAAATTGAATAGGCACACATCCAAGGCTTTTAGCATTTAGAAATTCCAAAAGATTTTTGTGGTAAAAATACCACAAGCAATATAGAGCACTACAGAATATTAATTATTCTGTCTCAATTATGCCACCATTATTATTAAATGTACTTTAAAAGTTAAGCAATGTTATAGCTATGTAATTTAATATTATTTGAATTTGAGGCTGAGGTTCAAAAGTCAAAGACTTTCCAAAAACACGTTACGACGTAGTTTATTTCAATTTATTCGACTAAATCAATTTGTATTAATCCGAGTTGTAGTTTCAGTTCCTCTAGCTACGTAACGTGAACAAACTGTAAGCCCAAATTACCACAAGGTCGCTAACTATTGGCTATTTTCCCCGTCAAAAATAACACATTATAATTACATTTCCATTAATTGTACCAAACGAGCTTAAGTGAGAAAACGTTTATCAGAAGGAAGTTTACGTGAGTCGATCTAAATGAAATATTCCGAACCGACACAGGACCAGCATTAAACGCATTATCGTGTTATCGATCAGCGTCTTTAAAGCGGCTTGCAATTAGTAGTTTATTTAAGCGATGCAAGTGCGGACCTCCCGCGCTTGACGCCAGGCCTGACGCCGCCTTCTTGTCTTTATGAAATTATCACTAAATTGAGAGATAAAGTCTACTCTCTGACGTGATAATAGCGCCCCCCGGCGACTACTTTTGCCTATTTAAGGCATGCAACGTATCAAGGAAGAAATTGTAAATTACAACGGTTTTTTGCCAAGGATTACTTGTTAATGAATCTTGGGTAATTTGTGTTTAATATTTAAATTACTGTTACTTATGTCAATTAAAATTGACCATGGTATATGGTGTAGTTAATGCGATACCTTAATGTACGAAGAGCGACGCCGTGGGGCGGCATGTCAACAGTGGTATCAGAGTTCGCAAAGGGCGTTCGGTTCTCCTTAAAAGGCACTGTCACTTACGAGAGACCTTTCATAACACTTAATAAGATGCAGTACGAGTGTAAAGTTTCGTGATGGATCCGTGAGAGTAGTCACGAGGCGCCCGAGGGCCGTGGGACAGGGCGACTTTGTTTTATTTTTAATGCTTTACGTTGTGCCGGCAGCTAATTACACGGCGGGTCGCTTTTTAACGAGCACTCATTCAGCTTAACAGCACGCGCACGCGCAGTCGTCACACCTACGCACGTTTTCAATGGTATCAGAAAACACTTCTCCGTAAACTAAAGAGAAAATAAATCATCTATAGTTGTAATACACAATGTTTATTTTATTTTATACTTCTTACAGGTTTAGGTATATTAAAACTACTAATTTTACCACAATATTTTATGTGACAGCCAAGACATTTTATGAGGCATAAGGTATAGGAGCGTATACTTCTAAAATAATAGAGATTAAGTAATGTTGTCGCTACCAAATGCTGACGTAAAAGCAAGAAAACTACAATGTCTCTGTTTTATGATCAGTCTTGGCGATGTAAATTTGGTATAGGTTAGTACTAACACGATTTTATATTTAAATAGAAACGCCAACGTTACGACCGGAGTAAGATATATCAAAAGTTATAGTCGCTGAATGTACGTATAAGTCCGATAATATTCTATTCATTTATAGATTAGATATATTTGGAATTTATAGTTAAACCTTACGACCTATCTCCTTGTAATTTATGCAGAACAAACATATTGCGATTGCGTACATTTGTATTTCTGAATAATTTTGTTTATAACTTGGATAATATAGTTTTCATTTTGTTACATCGAATAAATAGCTTGATATTGTAATAGAAATTTTAAAGATCATGGATTTGTAGGAGCGTTTTCCCAGCAAATAATAACGAGAAGTCATTGTATATTATATCCTTCTTATGTACAGACCTTGACTTCAAAATATACAATATGTGTTTTTCCATTTTGTGAGACGATGATGATTTCGTGACATAAGTGGTTTAAATTGAAGTTCTAATTGCTGTTCAAATATATTCAATTATCTAATTCTTCCATTTAGCAACATTTGAAATGACTATCTTCGAGTCACGAAATATCATAACGATTGCTCGATACAAATGTGTCAGAATTTCAGCCAATACATAGTCATGAAGTGTCACCGCAAATTTAGCACAGGGAAACTCTGATGCTGGTTCAGATCTTAACCCGCGTTCCTTCCTCCTTGGTTAAGATTTGCGTATGATATCTACTATGCGATCTCGTATCTGTTATATAAATATGTATAGGCTTTTATTTTTTCAAACGATTAACTTGTGCGTGTTAAGTTTATTTAATAGGAGCTGCATTTACCATTTCACGTCGATAGAAGATAGTAATAAAAATGTAAACCGTAAAGGTAGGTGATTGGTTGTTGACGGGCCACACCGTATGCTGCATCGCAGTTACAGAACGATAGCGATCTTACTTGAAGCACAGCTTTCCAAATAGGGAGGCCGAGTTCCCAAATAGGCAACGGTCAGACGGTCGCCGCCACCGCCATCTTCACTATCGAGGACGCAACATTTTCCATTGTCTACACGTTTTTGCCCTCTCTGAAACCAATATTGCATCTTCATCGAGGACATCCAGTCTACTATAGACGGTGTCACTGTACCCAGCGCTGGAAATAAACTTGTTTCGGCGGCGTTTTCTAGGATATCGCTATTTTCAGATATACATAAGTTATTGTGAAATGTTGATTTAGACAAGGAGTTGAGACTTCACTGAGATAAACACATGATTATTTGTTTTTTTTATTTATATAATAATTTAGTGAGCGCAAAGAAAGCGAACGATTCGATTATTTAATGTAAAAAATATTTTATGAAGTAAAAACAGATATATGTTTAAAGCAATACGAAGCGACTATTAAAAAGAATAATTGGATTATGACTCAGAAGGTCCGATGCCAAGTGTAATTTTCTATAGCTTGAGATAGTGCGAACACTCTATAAAGCGTGTGCTCTGTGGCATTGACTAATCGCTCATGACTGAATACTATCACTTACTGACCTCCAGTTACCCTCGCTGGCGTCAGTGGAGATAAATAGAATACAGTGAGGTGCTGCGGGGTGAGTGGGCGCAGTCTGGCGGGTGGCGCGACGTGCCCGCTGCTGGCGCACTCGCACACCCGCTCACACCCACTACGACCACGCTTTATAATATTTCTAACAATTCAACAAGAAGTTTATCTTCATTTCAGACATGTTTATGTCGACATTTCTGTTAGCTAGTTAGTAGAGTAACAGAAATCACATTGAGATATGCGACCGCAACTGCCGTCGCGCGGCGCCGGTGGAATGTAGCCTTGGGGATTGATCGTAATGTTCAATGGATGAAATATGTAGGCACGAAATCAATAAGCAACCGTTGGGCCTTTCAAGCTTATTAATCTCAATTGGAAGTCAATTGGCACTTAAATCCTTTGCGATTTGTAACTTTAATTACAAAGAGGTTAACAGATTTGTATTGCGGTATCGTTTATGTCGAGGATAGTCATACGAAGAATGTCGTAGACTTGGAGCCTTCGAAGATGATTATAAATGCTCATGTGCCGACGAGCCTGAGCTATTGCGGTATTGTATTCAAATCCTCGCGCGTCACCATGCAGGGTGCGATGCCGCGTCTGGCAGGCGCGAGACGTTCTTTGTGGCGACACACCTCTTCAACTTGCAATTTATTTCACATATGTAGGCATTCTACTCTTAAATGATTAATTTTGTATTAATATTCAGCATGAATACGGACTAAACGAGAGCGAAATAATTAAATTAACTTTTAGGAATTGTCACCTGTTTGCGAGGTCATAATTCAGCAGAACTCTTTACGAATATCAAAATGCAATTCCTCGAGATTGGTTTAAATGAATTTATTACATAACCCAAGAGAATACTAAGTTGCAAACGTTTAATATGCAAATTAAGTTTAGCAGAGCACACAAGGGTTATAGCAAAAAACATCCTGATCGAAACAAAAGTTGCATGAAATATGGTTACATATATACAATATAAAGTCAATATTTCTCGTTGGCCTCACTAGAGGTGTCGTTTAAATCTCGCCGAGTAATCGTGTGGGGTAAAGTTGAGATATAGGAGTGCAACTTCTATGAGAACAGACATTAAAGTCAGTGTAGTGTGCCTTACGTAGGCGCTTGACTTTAAACATTTAGACATTGCATATCAATTTCACTTTATAACAGGACTATTAGCTGTATTAGTGTTCAATAATAATATTACTATACATATTACACTCATAAAATATATTAAGTAAGAGTTACGGAGACGTTTGCGTTTATATCTTTTAAAAGCACGTAAAATAAAGATTCAAGATTAAAATAAGGTAATTTATATCTTAAAGGTAGGTTCAAAGTTTTTGAAACCAAAATTAAATTATAATCAGGTCAGCCAGAGGCGCTGAGAGGCGCTCTGTCACCAAACAAGTATAAATAATCCTTTTAACTTTTGCCGCCGCTATGTTTTTCTTAGAATAATTATATTCTTGAAGCGATAATGATATAAAAATATCATTCGTTAATTATACTGGATAAGTATAGTTTATTTTTAGTGGTTGTTATAACATTGGATAGTAATATCATAATTATCTACATCACATTCTCTAAATGTATTTAATCACGTATCATGAAGTCAGTATTTAAAATGCGTTACTTAGGAAATCATTAAAGTTTAATAAGAAATTTTGTTCATATAAAAATTGTTTAATCAACACCGTATCAACTTGTAAAGAATATTAATTACGCGTTTGTATGTTTTTACCTCATTCCTTTATCTCTGGCGCCAGCGAGTGCGTATTGTTGACCCTTTACTCAATTCACTGCTGTGCCTTGAATGTGGATAAATAGTCATAATTGGCACTTATATTACTTTTTTACCGTCTGTCGGCTCATGTTAACAATTCTTCTTGTTTCTGGAACATAATATATAATGGTTTAAGTGTCTCTTGTACTTTTTATAGAGCTGACGATAAAATTTATGATACAATACTTTATTTTTTATACGTTACAAATCATAGTGAAGTGAGCCCACCAACTGTCACAACATAAACAAAAGTCTCGCACGCTTCTAAGTCGCTGTGACGCCCCAATAGTAAATGTTTCACGCCATATTGTACACTTTATTAACGTGAATGTTGGCATCTCTGCTCGCCCATTAATCTCCATATAATTAAATGATCAAGTGAAATTATATTTAGCCTAAGAAATGAGGACGTGCCCACGCCCGTCGCGGCGCGTTTCGTTCGCCCTATCGGACCACATTGAAAACCTCACGGGCGATATGAAATACTTAAGTATTAATAAGTTGACTATTAACAAAGTAAAGGTGATCAAAAACACACCTTTATAAGCATCAAACGAATTTTCTTCACGTTCTTCGACGGAGTTTAGCAGTCGTAAATAAATCCGACGTATTTCTCAGCGCGTTTATCATCGTTATGTACACCGTTACATTTCCCTATAGGCGCTATGACCGACTCGATCCGACATTCGCATAAACTCACCGCTAATACACATTAAGGTTTATACGTTTAGGCATTAGTAATAAAATATGTTAGTAAAATGATTCCCGTAAACGTAACGGTTTAGTGTCTCTCGGCTGTAGGTATAGGTTATCGCGAGAGGCTTTCTACGAGGTCTGATAACGGAGACACAAAACCATTAATGAGTGTTCTCGCTTAGTGAAATCGTCGAGGAAAAATCTCAAGTCTTATTAACATAGTAGTAAAGCTAGTTTATTCATAATTGGCGGTTATCTCCCTCCCTAGAGCAGTGCGTGCATTGCGCCCCGCCCCGCGCCTCGTCGTCGCGCAAATAAATTGCGATCATAATATCGCGCAACATCGACCCGGCCCGACCACAATTAAAATTTGCATTCTTGTCCTTTGATTGATAGCTCTGTTCAATAACAGAGAACCCTTCTGATATGTGTTAAACCTCATAGCGTTTAATAATAATGTTTTACGTACCCTTTATCTTTACCGCATTTTTTTAGTCGATGTTTTGTTTTATATAAGGACCCACCTTAATATATTCGTTTTAATGGATTTTATTTATAAAATTATTTGTAAAAAGGATACAGTCAGGCAGTGTTTCGTATTCCAGCGTGTCGCTTCTTCGGGGGGTGTGTCATAGGAACTAAGACGAAATGGCGTCATGGACGCATTAAAATAATCTTTTGTTTAAGTAATTTTAATAATAGAATTAGTAAACTAGACGCCTCCGTTCCATTGCGCGTGCAAAACTTCAGGCATGCATCAGGCGTATGCAAAATTTCAACTTGATCAGTCCTATGGAACTGGTGTGAAATTCAAATGCGAAGACACTACTCCCTGACAATCATTAAATAAACAGATATTAAATAAAAGCTGATGAAAATCATTACATGTATCTATATGATATTTTGAGCTGTTTATATTAATAAAGAAGTTTTTGTTAATATAAGCAGCTCAAGATATAATAGTAAGTACACAATAGTGTGTGCAAATCCAAGTCTAACCTATATACTCTCTATTCCCTCATACTTATGATCTGATGAGATGGGTATCCGGTACGACAATAGGTAGATTAATGAAGGACAAGATTGTGAGAATATCATCTTCCAAATTTGATCAGGCTAATTTCCTTAGCTCTGAGCCCAAGCTCTAACAACAAAATTAAATTCTTAATTTTAATTAATATTCTAGTGTCAAAAACAAAGAAAATTCGTACATACCTCAGACATCCTTAGAATTATGCAGACAAATATCTAGATCATATTAAATTATGTATGAGCTCTTTCCCGAGACGTGGATAGACGTTATAATGAGCTGTATTTTTCAAAGAAACTAGACTGAAATAACATCAATATTATTAATACGCAAAATATGCACTGTCTATATCTGTTGCCCGATGGCGTCTCATATTTGCGAAAATATTTTTTAAGTTTGTTTTTATGAGGTGCAACTGTACGAACGCTCATTCCGAAAGCATTTGTAGAATGATACTCAATAAATTATACGATATTTTTGTTTAGCGAGTTGGCAGCTGTCCACTGTCTGCTACTGGATATTATGATATTAGACTAATAATCGATTAGGCGATGAAAAAATTTACGTAAACGAACATAAATATCAGTTTTTTTTAACGCCTTTATGGAATGGTTATAGTTATTGGATCGTTATTTTAAAGACTAAATTTTAATACTGTTATGAATCTACCCACATTTTCAATATTAGTTTGCCCCCGATAAGGTATTCGCTATCTGTAAATCTGTCTTCACCTCGTAAAATCGTTTCATTACACGCCTACCATAGATTAATTATGTGAGAATAAAGTTCATGTCGTCCGTCGATAAACGTCTAATAAGGAAGAAGCAAGATGATTTATATGATATTTACGGCCACTGCGAACTAATTCGAAAATTAAGAATCGTTTCTTTAACTTTTTGCATTTTAATCAGGAGTCATTGGAAATAAACATATATTTGTTGAATTATAGGCATATGAAACGAGAAGAACCAGTCACAATTGCGTCAAGCAGGCGCCGGACCCAGTCAATGAAGTCTACAACAATAAATAAAAATTGAAGGAAACGAGACCGTACTGATATAGACACAATTTATGTTTTATCTTTGTCGCCACGATGCGTTTACAAACGCGATATGTGTTTTAATTGTTGCTCAATGCTACTAAATCGAATACATACGCTAATTGAATTAAATTCAGGTAAAAACTTGACTTGAAGGTGAAAAAGGTCAGTAAGATGCCAATAGTAGGCAACGAAACTTAGTAGAAGAGACAGGAAGCTGTAATGCAATGTCGTCAGCCTTGCCACGTATTTTGTATATCTGTACCGTATACATTCTTGTTATGATATATGTAATATTAATTATTTTAAATTATTATGAAGTAATATCAGACTAATATGTATCTGATAATTATTTCATTATATTGAACTAATATAATTTTATTAATTTTGCTTATTCTGTCAAACTACAAGAATACGGCTCGGATTGTGTATAATAAAACCGCGGTTTAATCAATAATAAAATTAGGAAAGTAAGTATAATACAGATTTGAAATCACGATAAAAATCCATGTAATATAACCTTTAATAAAATCTCAAAATATGTATCTTGCGTCGTGATGAATGGGAAATCCTAAGGACAAATTTATATCACTTAATGAGTACTTTTGTAGGAAGCTCTATTAGTAAGGAAAATTCAAATTGATTGACAGAATGATTCTCCATAATTTCATGGTACTGAGAATCTGTTTAAAACGAGTGTTTTATATGTAGAATGATGTAACTCAATTAATAATGCCAGATTTAAGGACCATTTAATTATGAAGACAAGATATTCAAATAATTAAAAAACAATATCTAAAAAATATACATAATATCATGTTATGCCACTGCCATTAGTCCTTGATCGGACCGAGTCAGTGTGGCGACTATTCTGCTGTGTCCATATTAATCGAATCGAGACGAACAGCGCACGCGAACCCAAGAGGCACTATCGTGCGCGCGGTATCAGCTAACATTGGCAATTAATGGCTTCGTTTTGTACGATTCATTTGATTATATACCATAAGATTTAATGTTTCGTTTTCAATATCTTTTAGTTTCCTATAATAATGTAGATACCGTTAGAATATAGACAATGGTGATTAACTTTTCTCTAGGACATTGTGGAATCCTATGATATTTATAACAGTAAAAGTACTTTTATGAAAATCATGTATCAAATATTATTGAAAATTACTCGATCTAATTTTACTATAGGTAAGTTTCTAGATTTTGTTTTAAAATTAAACATGTTTTATTTATGGCAACACTAATAAAATAAGAGCAATTGAAAAAAAATGACATACGTAAATACTGTAAAATGTTAATAGGAAAAAATAACTAAAAACTAACTTAGTTAAAGCAGATGACGACTTTTGTCGACATATTACGTCGGTGAGATTACGTCGAAAAATGTCTAAATTAAATTATCAGTGTACTGTAAAGCTATAGAAATGATTAATTATACATATTTATTACATTATTTTTAAATACCTATTTTAGTAATAACTCACAAAGTTACGAATTTACAACTTAATAATCAAATTATCCAAATTTGAATGAAGGATTTGACCTTATTCGTTTGATATGTCAGTAGCAGGATCGCATTGGCCTCAGGTGTTGGTCGTCTTGCGGCCACGCGTATTATGTAAAGCGGGGAGTATCAAATATCAGCAACAGGTGTCGATCGCGGCAGCTCATAAGAATTATTGTTGCGCATCGATTTAACCAACCATGTCGACGATTAGTGTCTGTGTTGATCGACCAAATAGAGTTTTTAATTGCTGTTTACAAATTATATAAAAACATTATGACTCAAGTTTTATAGAGCTTATCTACGTTATTTAGTCGTAGTATTTGCGTTTTAAACTTTAAAGAATAAGGAACTAGCTGGTAACCTTTATATTTAGAGCGTTTTTTTTTTAATTATCACTGGCCAGTTTTTTAACATGCGTCATTTTAAAAAAAAGAGGTCAAAGCAGCAAGCAGTTTTTATTTAAACTGTGAATGAAATATATTTAATAAAAAATCTTTATGTTTAAGAAAACTAAATTAATATGTCAATTTTTTATATACCTAGGTTTTGTTTTTATAAACAAATAATTCTTGCTATTATTTTTACATAATCAATTAAAATGTTTTATTTTTTTTTGCAAATAATTCATTTTTGTGTATGTAAGGTATAATATAAGTTTGCGCTAAGCGATGCCCGGCTAACATTTGCTTTGGCAGACTAAATATCAAAGTCCACTCCTTATAGCTAATTCACAGCAAACAATTTATGCTCTACCCACGCTTGCTGAAATACGGCGCACGCCTATTTCAACCCTTTTATGTTGAGGATTTATTGAAGCGACTCGAGCATGCTTCAATGAACCGGCCGTATACCTTTGCCCGCTTGACATGTAAGTCATACTTATCGTGATCTATGACATGACAATGCAGTGGAAACCGTGGGGCCTCGCATACCACGCTTCAAAGATGACAAATGGTAACTAACTACCTTCTATACCTACCGTATCGACGTTTTTCAAGTAAATAAGTCATGTTATGATATTGTGAATATCTCGACGCTCGCGCCGTAATACATTAAGTGTAAATGTGTTTTTTTTTGTTTGTAGCATTAAATTAGCAACATTATTGCTAACCAACATATTATTCGTGTATTTTCACGATGATCCTGACAAATTTATAGATATTGAGTATATTCAAAATAAACAAGTGCATATATATCGGGTACAAATTTCCATAAACAGATCGTGAGAGCAGCATAAGACGGGCGTCGCCAATACTTCATTTCCCTGGCGAGCCGTTTCTGGCTCCGCGCCAACGTTTCCGAGAACATGGGAGAAGGTTACGCGATGTCTCGCTTTAGTTTATATGCTTAAATCATATCGAATATTTTTACAGGTATTCACTGATATGCGTATTAAGAAAGTCCACTATTCCACACTTTATATAAGAAATTTGAGTTATTAGTTTTAAATTCCCCTTGGCTTATTATAGTTAAGTCAAAAGATTTACTAGACGGGTAGACATCGGGGCTGTAAGAAATATTAACCATTTCTATATCAACAATGTGCTACCAACCTTGTGCCTGTTGTTACAGCGGCTCTCTCGTCCCTTCAAATCGGAACACAACTACTAACTAATACTAATTAATGCCGTTTGTTGTAGAATATCTGAAGTGCTCGGAGGACTCTACGCCCAAGTAAATTAGTGAGGTCTATGCGTTTTTATTCTGTCACTTTGAATATTCTAAAAAAAATGAATAAGGATTTCCATTAAAAATTGAAGTTATCTACTTTCCAGGTTAAGCCTCTATAATTACAATTACGTAATTGTTTAAATGCATGCAAATTGCAATCACGTAATATTTTTGTTTCTGTGTTGACTCAAAAACGAGCATTTTATTTTTAAAAAGACATAAGTGCTTATCTTTTCCTCTGACGACAAAAATAGTTTATGTAGATAGAGACGTTTCGCTGCCACGATTACTTAGTCAGAGTCTATCGTCTGACATGGTAAATGCGACGCGTGATTGTCGCATCCTTATCCAAGGCTCCCTCCATCCTCATTATAATGGCGCGGATACCGAGCCGTAGCGAAAGAAATATATGGATAGAAAGCAGTGTAAGTCGTATTGACATTAAGATCAATATGTTCTCACGCAACGTGTCTCGGCCACTATCAGTGCACTCGTAGAGTGAGGTTAATTAAATAGTTACAAGAAGGCGATAACAGTGACGCCTATTTATAGAGGCCGGGCCACCTTATCGACCTAAGCCATCTGATAGTGATCTATTTACCACACCGAATCGCTCACACTAGCCCTTCGTAGTGGCTTTACGACCGAGGTTTGTAGAATGCATTAGTAATTTCTATGTTTATTATGCGTAAGTTGACTTTCACTGTTCTTTAGGGTAATAGGTGACAATACGTAGTAATCCGTATGGAATGAGCCGTGAGTAATTATTCAATTAGATAATAACATTCATTAAAACTGTAATTAGAAAGGCTATGACTAGTACTTATGTATATATAATATAAATAATTTATACTTTCCCAATGCGTTAAGACTTCTAAATTCTTAAATAAAATATTCACTGTAACATATAGGTTTTTAGCTTATTCGATTTTACGATGTGTCGATATTATAAACGTCATCGACAAGTGACAATATTTAAAGTAAATGCTACCTAAACCTGTTTTATTTACGACAAATCGCATTAGTTAGGATGCGAATAGATACTGTTAAAGTTTTGAATGCATTACGCGGTTGTTTTCTACCTTTCAACGCTACAACCTGCACTTTTATTTTTAGATGTCCTCTCGACTGCGGTATGTAAATGTGTCTTGTTAACCTGCGGGCACCGGTTTAGTCTATTAAATTATTAAATTAACTATTAATCTTACACGTGTAAAACAATCAACACGATTATTAATTATAATAGATTTGATTAACGTCTGATCATATGTAATTAGCCGTAATCGTAACATTTATTTGCATTTCATAATCACGTGCACAAAGACTACCAAAAAACTGGACTCGTATAATTTAATAGTATTTATTTATCGTGTGTTTTTTTATTTAGGTATACTAAAATATGCAATTCGTATTTAACAAGTTAGTGCAGACTGTTTCGATTTAAAAGTGCCAAACGAAAACAAAGATATTACTTTGTTTTGGCGCGGCGCATCTCTTTATATAATTATATCTGTGGTGTTTTGTTTTTTAAAGCCTGTGACATGTTCGTCATCACGTCACGGCGGCGCGCCGTTAATCATGAGAGAAAATATTAAATTAAACGTCGTATATCCAACGTTTGGAAGATCAAAAAGTATATCCGTTTATTTGGCTTCGACGTCATTCGAATACGTCGAATTGCAAATTTTAAGGCCACATGCGGTTAATCTATGATTTCTGTTAAATAAAAGATAAGCTTCGCTTTATTTATCGTTTTGCCGTGTAATTAATTAAAATTTCAAGTGGCATTTTAAATCGTGACCGCGCCTTTAAATTAATTAATGAAATTTCCAACTGTTAAAACAATTGTCGACGATCGTGATACATTTATCATTGTAGTACATTGGAAAGGTTGCAACTTTCCAGCTATTTCGCTCTGCTGATAAATCCGCCAGGTGAAGGTGTCCGTTATAACTAAAAGCAGCTACGACGTTGTTTGTTACCGAATACCCCCCGCCGCTTTACAGATTCACCAATAACAAAAGGCTAGACGCAAAATCTATATTAAGAACGTACCTGTAATACAATTATTTTTATTGAGTGTTAATGTTTTTAATTGGCGTTGTTCAATCACTCTTAATGTTTGGATCATGGTGCGTGCCCTTATAAGGGCATCTAAGAAAACTAAAAACTCTTTGGTTTTCAGTTTGACTCAGATGTCCTGTGTGTTGGTTACAAAATTACTTTCAATTTGTTGGAGCTTTTTTGAGGATTATTTATAAACTAAAAAAAACTCAAACTTATATGAAAATTCAATTGTGCTATGCATTGTTGCTTTATTTTCATTTGTTTTAACCACTAGATAATAATTTTCATGGGTCAACGCGTTGGTTATGGATTAATATGGACATATGCATTGTTACAGAATGTCAGTTCGGGAAACAAGCGAAAGAACTCGGTTCGACGTGGTTCGCGGACCTCGGACAGCCTTTCGGTGTGATGTACTGCATCAAATGTGAGTGTATATCGGTAAGTATGGGCATAGCTCTATTTTTATCGGCTTTGAAATATATTTTAATTGTTATTTCATTTTTTTTTAACTAAAAATAAATTGACAAATTTAATTTTGTAACTAAAACATTTTTCCATTTTTTTTCTTTGTTGAAGCAAGTGTTCTTGGCGTAAAATTGCAAATTTATAGAGATACATCAATTTATTCAAATTTTAAGAATCACTTATGAAATTGTAAATTTTCCTCTAGGTACAAAAGAAGCGTCGGGTTGTAGCAAAGGTGCACTGCCGGAACATAAAGAATGAATGTCCGGAACCTTCCTGCGACACACCCACACTCCTGCCCGGTAGATGCTGTAAGACCTGCCCAGGAGATATAAATTGTGAGTATATTGTATTATAAAAATACCTGGACTAAATAAGTAGGTATTAATTTAATAAGTAATTAATCTTAATGCACTTTTTATCCAGCATCGAGCGTCTAAACCGCGGATTAAGTATTTTCGAGTATTCTCGGTGTATTTACCGAGAGCAAATGAAGAGAAGAGAATTAATAATAATAACATTATGGATTTTGTACCCATTTGGTTTGGTTACTAGTACAATAATTGTATTCGTAATTAAAAAAATGAGTGAAACACTCAAATAGAATGAATGCAATTCGATTTGTGATAAAGTAAATTATATATAATCTACTCAAACCATAAGAGGACGAAACCCAAATATAAAACTTTGCCATTGAATTCCAATAACATCACTGGAGGGTTTAATTTAAATAAGAATAAGATATATTAATCAAGAAGTGTTAATAGAGTAAAAAAGCTTTATTTGTTTGGAATATATTGTATTATGCTTATGCTATTCTAATTTAACGGATCATTTGAGAATATCAAAAGAGCATCGTGATGGCAAGCTAAAGACAATGTGGAGACATATATACACGATGTTAATAACGATATTCAACGGTTCGAATAGAGTTTAATTGCAGAGGTTGTTATTGTATTCATTTTTGTATTCCGTCTTATCGCGTTCCGATTAAATTGTTACGTTATTGACTTAATATAATTTGAGACTATAAATGGATGCGCTAAAAATGTACGATTCATAACTTAATCATACTTTTAAAAAAACAAATTTTACTTATTGTAATTATTTATATTAAAATTTTACTTAAAATTAAGCGAAGAATATAGTGTATATTATATATACCTAATGTAAATCTTTAGGTTCTTTATTTGTTATAATTAAATGACACTATGTATACCTTATATACTAATTTACCTGTAATTAATGAAACGAATTTATCAGATAATAAATCGACTGAATTAGTGTATTTTTTACTTAGAGTTACATAGTTTACTTGGTTGATGGGAAAATTTGTTTCCGTGAAGTAACGTAAACAAATATACCAAAATGAGACGAAACTATTTTTCGATCGTAAAATATTCTTGAATTAAAATTATGAGTAAGGCTTACTTTCTGTTATTGAATGACAAACGAATGAAGCTGCTTACTTTTTGGTTGACACTAGTTGGTATAATAAAAAATATATTTATAAATTATGGAATTTAAAAATACGATGTATCTGTTTTGTCAACAAATACGTTATCATTATACGTTTTATTTTAGGTCAGAAGTCTGCTTTAATGACAAAAATCATGAATTTATAATAATAGCTCGACAAGACACTTCAAAAATGTAAAAAGGTTTTATTTCCCGTACAAAATCATCTTTGCATAGATATGACTAATTATAACCCAGACATAAAGATATTCATAACTATTTCAATTGAGTCGAGACTTTTCTTGGTGTCGCGAAATAAAATATAATGGCTGAAAGTCAACATTTACATTAGCCATCTAAAAGTAAAAGAATTTTTTGTCATGTATCATTTTTATGACCTCTTAAATACCGCTAGAATTTAGATAAGTGATATATGCTTATCCATTTAATGTGTAGAATTTGTTCGTTAGTTTATACTATCTGGTGTCTAGTGGAATGAAAAACTTTTCGTTATGAACATTGAATATTTTGTGCAATATGTAATAAGAACATAAATAGTTCTGACCTGTAGGTTATGAGATTTTCTAAAAATGAAATGCGACGTTCATTAAAAATTCGAAGAGAATTTAAAGATAGAATACCTAGAGATTGAAATTAGAACAGGTCAATTTTACAAAATTTCGTTTATTAACTGAACTTGCATGAATTTACTGGCGATTCATTTCGTACTCAGAATCACGCACTATATGTTCTTACACGAACGCACGCTCATCATGATGTCTGTCAGATGTCGATTCAATTTCATTTCTTAAATTGGTGATGTCACTCTTACTTTAGTCAATATATATTGACTGATGTCATGCTTTTCCAACTTGACATTGTTTGTTGCTAAGCCGATAATGTCCCTCGAGCCGGAACTTTAGTATCTTCTCTTTTTGTTAACATAGCGTTCCTTTTGCGGTACAAGGCGATACAATCTTCTAGCGTGTTTCGTTTCAATTCCATCTTAAAGCTTTCTCTTAAATTTATCAAGAGAAAGAACCATTTAACATTACCTTAACTCGTGACATGGTAAACTACGAAATACAACTAATAATAAAATAAAAAAATAATATATAATATAGTGCGTCATTCATCATCAAAGTAATACTTGAATAAAAAAAAATCCTGTATTTTTAGAAGTTACATAACAACTAATAGTAATCAGTCTTTGTTTGGATATATCTAATTAATATAAGTATTAGTCTCGGGAGGTAATGGGAAGAATTAATTTGAAACTTATTAAAATTGTCAAAGAGGTAATGATTTATTGATATCGTCTTGATTTCGTTCGGAACAAATACCGCCGCAACAGGTTGGTGACTCACGGGCCATCTGTCGCGAAAACTATCCACACATGTGGAAATTGTCTGAACGACATACAACTTTATGGATTTTTTTTGATGATAGCGATTAATATTCCGTTTTCGGGTGACCTCTCTCTCTTTTGTAATATGACACTTCGAACGATCTAGTCAATTTATTATAACTTCCATAAAAATACAATATTAATTGAATAAATTATGACAAGCCGTTCGTTATTCAAATACAAAGTATAATTATATCTTGAAAATTACGACATGCGTATTTTAAAGTCATTAAATAGATATAGAATTGAATTACCTATTTTTTTACATTAAATGTCACTTGATTGTCATCGTTTATCATTTCAATGGCTGTTTTTGTCGAATCGGCAAATTCCCGACTTAAAAGGTAATTGCAAATGTGAGAAAGCATGCGTACATATGAAGTGACAGGAACTGGCGATGACAAATGACATTGGACAGGCACGGCGGCTCCCACGACTGATTCTCATGATTACCTACACATGGACGCTCGTTGCCTACATTCGATCTGGATAATCATTCCTGCCGACACTAATTCGTAATGCACAATTACATGTTCCAATAATGAACTGAGAAAATATATGCGCCATTAATTTAAAAGCAAAATTCCTCCTGTACGGCGTGAGTAGTGACAATGAATCACTTTCGACGAACACTCGCCGGAGCCGAATGTTGTTCGCGGCGTGGGGCGGTCACCATCGACGACGTCGCCGACAGCTCGTCTGCCCGCTCGCATCCACTGAGTGGGATATATCGAGAGCATTACAATGCCATTACTCAGATGCACCGGGCTGGTGCAGAAATGGCACGCGCTGGTGTCCCCCTGCGCCCGCGCCGCTGCTGCAAATATAGCTGCTGGTGGTGGTTATTCCGGGCGCGGCCGTCGACCCGCCGCCGCGACGCCGTCTGCGCGCCTTTTTAGCGAACACAACTTACAACACACACATTTTTTGCGAGCAAATATCGGCGATGTCAACGTACTCGTCTCTTTTCGTTATCCCTCGAGACGTTTTCTTAGGCTCGCAAAATTCTCAATCGTTTCGTGTGTAAATACTCGTTGTTCACTGTCTCGTTAATTGATCGTCTGAGAGCGCGTCCTAAATTCGTTTCGCTTGCGTAGCGAGAATATTATAAATTAATTTTAAATTGATTAAGGTTATTAACATCAAATTACTGTGGCAAAACAATATTAAATTTCATCATGCACGCACTTGTGTCTATCCTATGACCTTTTTGCATATATAGACTAAAACGAATGTTAATATTCTTTAAAAAATTACGCGGAATATTTTAATGTATGCAAAGCAATTTTGTTGAATGAATGTGATTTAAAAAAAAAGTTGTGGCGCAACACGGTTTATCTAAAACTCGAAGCTATAAAGCGCACGAAATCTGATTCACTGTTGCCTTACGAAGCCCAGTTGGCCGACTGCCGTTTATGCCTTCCGACTGTGTCGTACTTTATCGCAATTTTAATACACTCTTTGCCGTATAAAGCGAATAAAATCTATAATTTTTAATTGAAACTACCAAGAGTTGAAATAATAAAACTCATTTAAAAGTCCATACCTCGACACGGGAAGTGTCTAATGTCAAATTAATTACGTTGTTTTAAGAAGATAAAGTTTCGTAAGCACATGTAGATATATAATTCTATGCGATTACATTACATGTTAGGTTACTATTATTATTAATATATACACATATTTAATATTTATTTATACTAAAATTTTAATTGCTACCTTATATATTATGATATATGAGGCACTGTATGTTTTATAAATAGAATATTAAAAGTAAATAATTGGAGAAGTGTTTAAGGATGTTTAAAAGTGGCAATATGCTTACATACGTATATTGTAAGTACTAATAAAAATGCAAAAATGCAATGATCCATTCGTGAATTACTTCCTGAACAAAGAATGGAAAACGTTTATCAGAAGTATAATTTACATTTATATTCATAGAAATAAGAAAAAGGACGTAAGAAAACACATTTAAACGAATTTAAAGTTCCTTTTTTGCTTATGCTTAAATGGATATATTTTTATTTATTATAATTTTAATAGAGGAAAGGATTTTTAATTCCAAATATATTTTATTCAAGAAGTTTTTGATAAGCTCTTTAAAAAGATAGGCTTAAATCTATAAGAACAATAAGTAAGAGAAAGAGAATACATTCAACTATTATATATATAAATAAAATTATACATCTGGCGTGAAAATCTATGAAAATTGGCTCCGCGCTTTTTTATCAATACTAATATTGTAAAGAGGTAAAATTTGTATGAAGGGCGTTATTACCGCAATTAATTATCGCTAAAGGTTAAATTGTGTATATATTATATATATTATAATTTAATTATTTGTAATTTGCAAAATAATCTTCATAAACTGAATCTCAATAAAGTGGCATCAATAGAACATCAATCAAAAATCGTGATAAAAAAATCTTTTTTCAAATAAATTTAAGCGCCTAGAAAATACACAAACACATTTAGAACATATACTTATCGAGGAATATAAAATATCAGCGTGCTCTGCAGAGCAGGGCATAACTGTAAGACATGACTAATGAAAATTCCACTATAATTTGAATCTAAAGCAATTCCTTAATCTAGTTATGCATAATTTGCTCAAAATATTATGGTTTTAACTAGTTTTTGTGTTGGTAATCGTAAGTTTGAGATAAAAAAAGTATCAACACCTTGTTTCATACCGAATTTCATCAAATTCCGCTCAGTGTCGACAGTATTACATACAAATAGACAGAGTTACTTTACGTTACTTTCGCGCTTTTAATATAAACATAGATAAGTAAAAAGAAAAAAATATTTTTTAGGTTTATAGCCAAATTATTTTTTATACACCAACCAATTTAGCATCGGTGTTAATACATTGTTTACCTTGTAACATTTCTGAATTTTCAGAGCGACATGTGTATCTAATCCCAAAGACGTATATGAAAATATTTATTTGCCTAAGGTTGCCAAGATACAACAAACATTTCGCAAATTCCTTTCTTAGGGCGCCTCTTTATTACAAAAAGATGGAATCGTTCTAGCAATCAAGGCTCGATATTTTATAATGTACCGGGTTTAATAAGGGTACAATGACTGAAAGTTTTAGATTAAAATGTAAACATAATAAAAAAAGTGTTTTCGTCTAGGGAACTTAATATTCTCAGCTTTTCTCTACTGTATTTTATGAGCTTGCATTATATATATAGACATCCCTCTTAAATCACTGTTTATTGATAAAAACCGGATTACCTAATATTCGTTACGCAGCCTAAAATAGCTAAGGATATAGATGTTGGGAATCGACTTTGTTTTTTAACATCTAGAAAGATTGTTCGTTGGTAGTCAGTTAGGTTATTTGATGTATCGAGATATATATATTAATATATGTTACGGTATTTTAAAATATTTCTAGTGACCTTATTTATTATATATTATACATATATATAATTCGAAAATACACCAATGAGTACCCGAATATGGCAATATAATATCGATTAGGTTATTAAACAAGTGGAACAACATACTTGAAGTATTACAATTACCAAATACGTTATTTCTACGTTGTCCTAATATAATATAGATGACACAAAACCAAAATGAATGTATTTGGTATATATTAAGTTTACTAGAATTATATGAAACAAATATGGTTCAAACTTTATTGATACAGGAATATATGTATGATCACTTGTTAGCGTTGGAATACCGAAGGTTTTACTTGCGAAATCAAGAGAGAATATTAGTGTTGAAAAAGATAAAATATACATTAAATACATATTCCAAAGGCTTAAACGTAAGGACGATAAATGATAAGTCATAACGTTCGCGTGATAGCTATGACTTAAGAAGCAGTAATGAGGGACGGCCGCGTGTGCGTGTGCGTGTGTGTGCGCTCACAGAGCGTTCATGGTTCATCGGACATCGTATCGCCGACCACCGAGCAGTCGATCACGAGTGTATCTAATTCAGTGTGCTGCATGTGCCTCCGAGGAATTTGTTTTGTGCACGCCGATGCCGCGTACAATCGACGTTTTATTTTCGTGAGATCGGTGTCCCTGCTTGCAACGCATTCCTTGTTGTAATTTTGTTTGCATCTTTTTCACTACACAGCGAAAATAAGCTTTGATGTCGGAATCGGGATCACTTTTTTGCGATGTAGAACGATTTTTCTTAATTTGAATGATTGGTTACTGTGTAGGTTAAATCGGACGTGCGAGATCGTTCACGCCTCAGTTATATATTTAAACTTTATATAAATGAGGTTACTACTCTCCGCGGACACGGACGCTTGGAAGATGCTTCAATCAAAAAAATAAGTAAAAAAATAACAATTTTGACGATTTAAAATTCAATTTTAATAAAAATATTTTTATGTCTTTGCATCCGTATTGCGGTACTGCATTGGGTGAATATGTCTTTTTTTTTACAATGCTTAATACGGAGGCATTAGCCGTTTGCGGTTTAGATTATAAGCTTGTCTTGAATAATAGGCCCGTCGTTTGTGGTGCAAACAGTACGTGACTCGGCCGCGCCGCGACGGTAAGCGCCCGGCCCCCGCGTTGGCGCCACGACCACTCCGATTTACCTCAAACATTAATCTTTAGATCAAAGCAAGTCATGTTTTATATTAAATGGTGTTTGATATATCGTTACACGTTTAACGTATTGTTATGCTGCGCTGTACTACGCAGCGGAGTACTTGTCTCAATTATAACATGTAGGCAACTCCGCTGTCTTGATACTTTTAACTGACCCCGTATCTCATATTGCTTATTTACATTTAAAAGTCCGTCTGAATATGTATTCAAAATGTTTTGTTTGAGTTTTGCAAAGAAAATAATCATATTTTACAAGTGTTAAAATTTCACAGCATCAACTGATCCCGAAGGGCTCACGGCCGCTTTATTAGGCAAAATATTTTAAGACGTAAAATGCGAAGTGTGTGCAGTCTGAAGCAATTTGCGACGTGTTTATTGAAACAAAACGTACTTGCGTAAATAGAGAACATACGCGATGTGCAAACAAAGGCGACGTCGCGACGCTCGGCGCCGGCGCCGGACAGTGTAGCTCTTTTTACATAGATCCGATCGAAAAGAACAAATGACCTCTGAAATAATCAACGAGCGCTTTTAGTTAAATCATTCAAATAATCTTACTTGCAGATAAGACTGCTTTAGTAATTCAAACTGTTAGTAATTTACATGGTGTCAATTAATAACAAAACTTAACGAATCTGTGCGTTTCATTTAAAATACTTTAAGCTTTAAATTCAAATTTAATTTGAATAATGTAATTTTAAGATAAAGGCACACGAAGTGTATAGTACTTCAAAATCAATTTTCGTTGATATTTGCTTGTGACCCAAGCGCGCTCCGAGGGACTGATATTAATCTAAAATATTCGGTATGAATATTTATTATCTTGCAAATAGCGGTCACGATTAAGATTTAATAATAAAATGATTAAGTTATTGATATAATTATTATACAACGTGGTCAGCTTGGTCGACGACAAGTAGAATGAAAATGTCGCCGATAGACGGCGCCAGTGCGTTAATGCGTACATTTTAACACGATTGCTCTTATTTCATACAATATTAGCTTGAGACTGCGGCCTGCGGGTGGCTATCTGTGCAGCTGAAATTACGCACGCTTGCATTTTCATTTATCAACACATTCTGTTCTTCCAGACGGGATTAGCACAATCGCACTGAAATACAATATATATTAATGTTTACAACAATTTTATTAAATAAAAATAATGGAATAATATTTTTATACACAAATAATTTCCTTCGTTGAGGAGTTTTAGTCGTCAATGTTTTCCGATTTATGTGAAGTAAATATTTTTAGTAATTTTAAATACTGTACGTGCACAAACATGATTCGAAAATAGACATTAAAATAACTGACACTATTGTAATAGAATATAGTATTTGAAATGCAAAACTTAAACGGAGGTGTTCGTTTATTGCGATCATAAAAGCACGGTTTCGCTTCGTATGCGTTTTCTCGTATTGTCTGTAAATGGCATTATGTGATGCTTATGAACCATGACGCGCGGCGGAGTGCATAAAGAGGGTGAAAAATAAATATGTATTAAGTTTCATACTACTCAAGTTCTTTTGAAGCTTCATAGCTATACCTTTACTTTGTTATTGTAACTTTCAGATGAATAACATACCATATTTTACATTACATTTCAAATTTAAGCAAATATTTTTTTCTAATCGTCGTAGTTTATTTCCACGGTTATTATAATTTGTTTGTTTGAAAGCACTGATACCTACAGGCCCTATTCGAATATCTTTTTGAGTTAGATAACCCATTTCTTGAGAAAAATTATAGAATAGGTTTCACTGTTGTAATCATCTAGTAACTCTTTTGCGGAGAAAATTAGGCTGAGCAATTAGTAATTTTTAATAAAGACCTATACCGTATTATCTTTCTCTCTTACTCATTCTATTGTAAACGGTTTTATATAAAATTATTTAATAGGATTTTAATTAATAATATGAACTTTTTTGCATGTTGTCCTCAACTGGGTATCCCACACCACTCGTTTATTTTTAAAATATAACAATATATAATTTATTAAATTTACATTGTGTATATCAAAGTCATTGAATTACCAGGAGAGGTAGGCGGTCGCACAAATTCCACAATAAAGTATTTTAATGTCGAAGGAGTGCTGAATAGCGCCACATTGCTTTCAATGGCACTAGTAAAGTTCTCTCGATTACATTTCTAGCTCGATCCAGCTCCGCGTATTTGTAGTATGACTACTACCTACTTATTCATGTCGACGAACCATTATCGTTATCTTTTGCACGCTATAGTATTAAATTTGATATAGTGTTACTGTCTTGTTCTTAATATAACTGTTCTATTTAGTCACAACTACGAATAGTATTTTATTGCCAACTCATATGCATGTAGAAGGTGTGTTCCTTCATCGTGAGGTGCCGGGTTCGTATTTTGATGTAGCGCCAATTCGTGCCCATTTAAAAATTTTATCGAATCTTTTATTGAAACAAATTGTCAGAACAAATTTAAGTGGCACATTTTATCAATTCAAAGATTCCGATGATTACTTTGCAAAAATGCACGACGGCGCAGCGTCTGGTTTATTTAGTCCAGTGAAATTAAAATCGTTAATAATTAATTTTGCTTTTTTTTTTGTCTAAGAGAAATTATTAATCATCTGATATTCAAAATGAATTCATTAAATTGACTGGCATATAAAAACTACTACTACTACACTAAATATACATAAATAAAAATAAAAAATCATACGCGATAAGTTCGTCATCAAAGTTATTTAAAAGCATGTCACATTTCGCGCAATTACCTGTTACACGTATTTGGATGTAGACTTACAAACTAAATGAATATAATTTGATCAATTAAAATTGTAGCGTCAGAATCTATGAGACTAGGAGTGGAGTTGGCCCATAACCCATAAGGCAAGTGTGCGTGCTTAAAAGGTCACAGGCGAGACGCGAAGGCTATTTGGAAAGTAGACTGGCGCCAGCGCACGGCGGCTCTAAGCAAATTTGGTGAGAATGTGTAGTGCTACCGGCACCACCTTTAGTAAACCGACACATGAGTATGTTCACTAAAACTATGCTACCTATTAAATCAAAAGTCACGATTTTCGTTTACGACTCGCGTTGTGGAGAGGCGTTTCGGGAATCCTTAAGGTCACGATCCACGGGAATGTTTAATAATATGACCATAATTTAAATAAGTTGTAAGTGTAATACACTTGCAATATATTATAGCATATAATGTAGCATCAATGACGTCTTTGTCATACCTAGGTTATCGTTGGAGTTCGAGATTTGTACTGACGCCTGACCCTAGTTTTGCAGAGTGATATATTATTTAGTCTCGTGGCACGTAATTGGTCAACTAAACATGTCCTTACACATTAAATCTTTGCAAAATAGACAACATACTTAAATCGGCAGCGTTATACTTAAACGACGTAACACGGAATGTGATTATGACGCCAAATTAAAATATTTCTGCTAACTGCTTCACAGTAATAATGCAAATCTCATTTGCTAACTAGCGTTAGTCGCAAAATGTTATTAATCAATTTGAATATGATTGATAACATTTATAAAATCCCTTAATTTATTAGACTTGATGTTATAATTTGTTTGTTATTAATGAAATGGTTATTTTCTTGTTACCAAAGTAATTTTCTTGGTTAAACGGTAATACAGCATTCGTGTTATATTTGCGAAATGGCCTAAATGCTGAGCATATGAATGACATGCAGTGTACTATGTACATAATTATGAGTACGCAAGTTATGATCGCGCGTTTGGCGCCATTTACATACCATTCTATTGTTCACAGAAATGTGGCGCCGGCACTTACTTGTTCATACGTAATTTTATGATCAACGCTCGCTTGCTGTTTTCTGCATCTGTAGCCGCTACTTGAATGTGAATAGAGCATAGCAGCCACGAACGGTCCTTTTAAATCTGTAATAATTCATGAGCGTTTACTTGCGTGCCTCGAATATGTTACCTTTGTGAAAATTCTCAAATATGACGAGACATTCTTTGGTGTAGTTCTCTTATGAGCGGATATGTATCAATAGAATTAAATAGGAATTATTTATCGCTTTGTGGCCAGAGTGCATCGTAAGGAAATCCTGACTCATTTTGTACATAAATTGAATAGCATAATTTTTTATGTCTAGAGTATAATGTGTTACCATTAAATATAGACTCGTTTAAATAGTTTCGTGTACCGTAACTCTAAAAGCTGATAACAGTAAGAATTTAAGAACGTATTTCGATGTTAAGTTTTTGGTATTTTGTCTGATAAAAATTTAATACCGAGTGTTTTTACAATTTTTTGAAATAATTCCTTTAATTGAAAAGAAAATTTTTACTCTTTATGCCTATACCGTTGATGTATCTTACTATTATTTTGATTTAATCGGCAGCATTACAGTCGAAATATCAGGATTAAAATGTAAATAATTACCTTCTGTTTAAGTTCTTCTGTCAAGTTTATTTTGTGGTGGAGGTGCCACACCCAACGTTATATTACACCGCTAAATCGCACGTGGTGACCTTTTACCCCAGGTGGATCATTTGCCGCCCACCTTTATTATAAAAAACAATAAACATAAATAAATATTTTATCATTGTAATAAAACTCAAAATTGGAAGTAAATAAACCACCCCGAAATTTTTTTGATGGTTCTTTGCAGTTCCGAGTTTTTCAAACTGGTGTGGTGGTAGATTTTTCAAAGTCAAAAATAAAATGGAATCTTAATTCAATATAGAAGAATTCGAATAATAATTTTGACTTTGACCTTGTGATTTTGCGACTTCATTTTTACCCTCAGATGTTATGTGTGAGTTGTTTTCCAATATTCTAATTCCAAGAAAATGTTGTACACTAGGAATGGCGTACAATTTTGCATTTTAACAAGATACGAGGTCAATATAAAATACTTCGTTCTAAATTTATTTTTTTATTCAAAACCTCATTCATCATCATCATTCGCTTCCTGTTATCATATTTATTTGGTTCCGGCGCGTATGTTTATCTCACTACAAGATATACGATTAGCCAGACTTTTACGGAAGGCCGCCTACCTGACGCCAGCCCTCAATGCGAATTTTCCATGTAGTAGTTTGAATTAAAAAAAAATATACTTGTACGCTTTCCAAAATAATAGCAGCTCGATTTATATGCATATTTAATAACATACACACCAAAAGATTCCTTTAAAAGTGATTAGCAATACAACTATATAGATATAATTTAAGATTAACAACATTTATACATATTAGAAAACGCTTAAAGAAATCTTATGAGATATCGACATCGATATCGACGGCATATGTGTTTATCGAACTAGGCGTTAGTGCGGAAAGGCGTTGAAAGGAATTTATAAATATTTGAACGTTGTATAACGAATGTACCGTGCCTGCAGTCCATAGCTAGACTCGATGTAAGATTTATCTCAGGTAATTTATGATAGACACAAGAGAGACGGATTGAGTAATGCTATAATAAATAAGCCGGAGTACTTATATCATCTTTATTTTATACGAAATAGATTAAAATAAGCAAAAAATCCATACACGTCATGGTTGCTAGAAAACATAAATATTGATACGATTTTTCATCATTTTATGTTTGTGCAATAGCGGTTTGATTCGCAACGGCTTAAAAATAAATTAATAACACGCTTTTAAAACTTAGTTTTAGGTTTGTTTTTTGATCGATTTAATCTTTGTAGTCACTTAATGTTGGATAGAAATCTTGGAAATTCTATTTTGATGGAAACTCATTGAAACATCAATCTTTTTGATGACATCTGTTAGAGAAAATTGCAAAAGATCCTAAAAATCTTTTTTTATCCGTATTAATATGGATTATACCTAACCGGGTTTCCTAAGTTAAATAAGTGTAAAATTCTTAACAATTGTATTAAGATATGGTTAAAAACAAAAATTTTGTTATACCGATATATCTACAGGCAAATTAGTTGTGTTGAAACGAAATCGATGATTAGATATTTTGGCATTTCAAACGATCTAATTTTGACACATTTTAAGGTGAGATTATAAAAAGCGGCTTCATAAATAAGTTATTTCCTTTTTTTGAATGTTTCGTTTTTATACGATTTCTTGAATGAGTCGCTAAAAAAACTGAGCGAGTTTCACTTTTTTAATTCTAAACTTATTTACTAGTATAAATATTTTAAACACATACGACATAGCTTATATGGTATGTATATAGTGTAAAAAGAGACAAAAATTTAAATACTTAAAAGAATTTCGTAACAAACCAAAAATAAATCACCAAATCATACATATTGAAGTGAACTACTTACTCAGTTATACTTACAAATTCAAAATAAAACACAACGACACTTAGTCGACCTTACACTCCGCGCCCAAAAAAAAAATAATGGCGTTTGATTAAAGTTTCGCGCGCTTTTGTTTTTTTTTTATATTTTTTTTTGTTCTAGCCAGTTGTATGGATAAAGCAATCTTCTAAATGTATTAAATATCACATTTTACACCAATATATTTAATTGAATGCTTGAAAGTAAAGTTAAACGAATAAATAATTTATTATGAATTTATAAATAAATTATATCATTGGATTTACAGTTTCTTTATTTTATTTCATTTTTTTAAAGTTCTTTTACGAATTATTATTATTATTTTTTAAATAAATAAGATATACTTGGTAAATAAATATTATGTTTACTTGTAGAATATTTAATAATACCACTATAATAAAACTTCATAAATGGAGCAAGGCTTTTTGTATTAACAGAAGCAAAATGTTTATTTGAGATACGATATGTGATTGGCATATCATTAGTAATGTGTTAACTATTGACAGAGTAACAAGCTGTATATCTTAAAAATTAGCAATGTATAAAAAAGTACGTTTTTTTAGCAATTGCTATTTACATGTGTATAATGTTTAAAATGTGTTCGGTTTTGTAATTATTTATACGAATTAATTATTTAACAAGCACGGTTTGATATGTTCGCAAATGGATTTTATACACATTAAGTAGGTATTAAACCGCGTGTAATTGAAACTATAAATTCTACAGCAGGCGTGTAGTAACTTGTATATACAATTAATAACCTAATCAATTGAGTCTTGCTATTGCAGATGACCTATGCACCTACGAACGCCTTGAGATAGCGAAATATGTTTATTATATAATATCGTAAAATAAATATGGCAAGGATTCGAGCGTCTCTTTGGGTGGGTATGACCCGTGAGTCTACAATTTTCGAAAAGCTCTTTGGATCCGACTGTGCCGTTTAATTTAATCTTATTTAGTGTTACGGAATACGTGGTTGAAAAAAAAAAACAAAGTTAATAAAAATAAAACAGAAAAAACATGTATTTTTGAGTAATATGCTTTTATTATATATGTCGATTTACATAGTTGGATAAACAAAACGTATTATAAATGAAATTCGCGAAAACACCAAAATACATCGAAAATCAATTTCTGTTTGTTGAAAAATTAATGTAATTAACCCATTGTGATAAATAACCCAATGTAATAAATCCCAAACACAGGATGTACACTGTAATTTCTCTATAAATTTTAATTACTGTAATATTCTCAGAACGCCTTCTTATTACATGTTATACTTTAGACATTGAACAATACGCAAATGAAATAAATAAATGCAAAGAGGCCGAAAATTAATCCGATACAATTCGCGCGCTACCTTATGCGCTGTACCTACTGATGGTATTAGGTCCGAAATCATCACGCACGTGCCAACAACGGCAGTACAAAGTTTCAAATCGGATGAATGAAGCGAACACAAACATGCCCACAATTAAAAGACATACAAAATTGATTACATTAGTATTTCAAGTATTATGTTGCATATTTATTTTATATGTTTTCATTGAATAACGACCTCCGTGGTCGAGTAGTGTGTACACTGGTTTTTAATGGGTAAGCGTCAGAGGTCCCAGGTTCGATTCCCGGCCGAGTCGATGTCGAAAAAGTTCATTAGTTTTCTATGTTGTCTTGGGTTTCGTTACTTCTGATTTTCCATAAAATAAGTGGTTTAGCTACTTACATTGGAATCAGAGTAATGTATGTGATGTTGTCCAATATTGAAAGTAATGTATCAGTGATAAAATAACGCTATGAAATATTATTAAGATTAAAAAAGATTTTCCCATGTGGCTTCACATTATTGAAATATATTTAAAGTCATGTTAAAGATGTAAGTGCTATGGTATAATATGTCTTTCAGAATCTATGTATCTTTAAAGCATACCGAATACATATAATCTATGTACAAGTATGTCGATACTGAAGTGACACGTCGTGACCTTATCGATTTATGTCTAAGTTGATAATAAATTTTAATCAAGGAAAACGTTTACCTGTTAAACTAGAAGTAATAAACACAGAAGATGTTTGTTGTACAGTTTCATCTCCTTAGATAATGTTAAATAATTGCCTATATTTCAAAGTTTCATAATAATTTTAAAGGCGATGCTAATTACATTTAATAGGCCTTACTAAAATCGAACAATATAGTATATTTTGTAAAATCCTTACTAATAAAAGCGAAAGTCTGTATGTATGGTTTGTTACATTTGTTATTTTTACGCAAAAATTACTGAATAGGTTTTAATGAAACCTTACAATAATAAAGCTGTATATATCAGAATTAAACATTCATTGCCATTCTATATGTAAGGTCTGTTTTTGTGTAGGAAAATAGATTTTTTGAATATTATTCATCGGAGTTGTTTCAAATATATTGATTTTAAAGATTTTATCATGTCACTTGGTTGGGACCTATCTGGACTACCTACAACGGCTATATATATAGCGAGTAAGGGTTTTAGCAGGTTTTAGTAAGGTTATCTAGATACATTTTTCATTACGGGTCAACGACACAAGTCCATTTACTAACTAAAAATTCGGTACTCTACAAAATGTTATTCGGCTTAGATCATAACTCATTTAGATTCAAATATGCTCTGTACTTACTTTGAGAAATTATTAAATATATTGATTAAAATGTTATTGAATGATACGCCGAAGGAAATATGTCTATATTTTCTTCCACCGCCAAATCCAATTACATTCTAAATATCTGTTAGGCATTTTAAATTTATGACAAGACTAACGCAATTTATTTTCAATTAACTATTCAAAATTTTCAATTAAATCAAACTACATTTACAGTAATATTCTGCTTATTTCTTTTTAATTTTATAAATGTGCTCTTATAGAAAGTAAAGGGTTTCAGTAGTGCGAAATACCTTGAAAATACCAGCTATCCCATCTCTATAAATTTACCCCAATAGGTAAACGGTTTCTATTAGAAAACCCATCTAAAATGCTAATATAGACACAAAATTTTCTGAAATTATTGAGTTTTTTTACGAATTTTTCCTTTTTGTAAAAATAAACCTTCAGTTCCAAAAAAAGATCGATTTAGAAAAATAAATACATTTTTATATTAAATATATGTTTTATTAGCTGCAGTTGCCATTATTCTAAAGTACCTTTATAGTGTTTTTTTATTCCAAATTCGTTGACAAATGTATTTTATTGAGTTACGTATAAGTGATTATATAATATGTCTATTTCAGAGGAATAATAAGTTTCTGGGTATTTCGTATAACAAAATTATGAGCGGTTTATTATGTATTTTTGTATTAAATTAAATTTAATCTAGGCCATGTAGGTACATTTTGTTTGTCGCAAGGAACGGTTATATTTACTTGAAATGATAATATTGATGTTATTAATCAAACATGCCTTTAAATATTTGCTAATCCTTAAATAAACTGATATCAGTAAATTAATTTTGCAACTGTTACTTTATTGTGGGGTATTGTCTTTTTAATGGCTTTGTTTTGTGCTAATGGGGCACATATTATTATGCCAGTGTCACGTGCGATGGAAAATCCACGATGGAGATTGAACGGTACCGATGAAATTACAGACTCAATTGAATTTTGAAGGCATAATCTACTAGATTGTAACCCATGACCTAAATCAACATAACATATTAGAATAATCACAATACTACTTCATTTTATTAAACACAATATATATATTTACATAAAATTTACAAAGTGGTCTAGTCTCAAATGTTAAGAACTATTCATTATTAACATGAGGAATTTTAGGAGGGAAAACATTTAACTGTATTTATTAAATAAATAATTCAATTCGACAAAATATCTGTCAACGACTTCTTTAACATGTACACAAAATGTTGTGTATAATTACTATAATTGAAGGATACTACTCACTTTCAAATATATTCCGTTTTAATTAAGTTATTGGTATAGCAAATGATAAAATAACTAATAATAATTTCAACAGACACTCTAATTGTAAATTTTTTCATGCAGTCCTTAAAATAGTACCAGGAAAACATAACATCGTAGAGGTCATGAACGGGGATGTACAATTGTACAACCTTTAATATCTTACGTTCATGGTCAGACTGGCGCCAGTGGTTGGGCGCCACATGGCCTGTTTACAACGACCACCATTCATTGCGTCCACAAATCGCAGTTTAATCTCTATTATTGTAAATGTGATTGATATTTTGTTGATGCCAAGATCAAGGGTAAATATAAAGCAAGGGACATATTATATATAAATATTGTAATTAAAAATAAAATAAGTAGTTTCCTTAGAAGATTTACTATTTAAGTAACTATTTAGTTATAGACCTTTTTCTTCTTAATAATAATATTTATTATTATTCTAGCTTATTACAGAGAGAGTGAGTGTGAGTATTTTATGATTTTCTCATGTTTAATTTATTTAGCCGCACGATATCAATGATTTCGAAGAAAAGTTGCATGTAGAAACAATAATAATACAGTCAAGTGTTGTGAAATAATTTGTTTACGTCGTGAATATCCTAAAGTTATTTCATCCTGTTCATGAGATTAGCCCTGATGGATTTCTTCGAAGTAGCGGCTAACTCTATTAAGTATTCCAGAACGAACTGCACTTATAGTATTCTTGTAAGTGTCGGTAGTGGAAACAACACAATAAGTAATGACACGTCGTGACTGTAGGTTTCTTAACTAAAATTATTGTAAAGCGAAATTGTTTTGTCGTGCGCTGTTAATTGATAATAGGAAAGCATAGTTACAAAAAATACATGAGATAATATTTTTAAGATATATTCTTTTCATTTAATATAACTATACACAACTTAAACGCGGCTTGTTAGGGCTCGATTATTCTTAAATGTCTCAAAGCACCCAGCTTTAATTATACTTAACGCTATTTTGCTTTTTTATGATATAAATGTATACACATGACAAAATTATATTTTGATAAGGTTCTAACATTATTTGTTTATTAAAATTAAAATTACATCATTCAGGAAAAATATGTGCATCATAAATGTTACAAATCTTGAAAAATGACTTTGATGCTAGTTGATTATTATTTTTTTTTTATAAAAATATAATTGTGAACTAAACCTAACAATGAATGTTTGTATATTATACACGATTAAATGTACAACAAATCATATTGTTCTCATAAAATGGCCCGACTGAGAGTCATCGCAAAACAATAGCATTATTAGAGCTTGCTTTGTAATCATTGTCTTGTCTCAGCGGTGTGTTCAATCTCGGATGACCTTTAATTCAGATCATTAGATCTCTAATGTTTATAAAATATTATACTTTTAAATGATTCACAATATTAAATACGCTAAATAATTTGCTTGTTAATGAGTAATACTCTTATCGTGCAACCGTAATCGTCAAATGTCAATAACGCAAGTAACGTGTTCAATTGACATTTCACGATTACGAAAGATCTGTGATAGCGCTATAAACCTTGCTCTTAACAACGTTGATTTTGATATATATTAATAAGTGATTATATAAGAGCTATAGAAATGACAAGAACTTAAACTATGACTGATAGAAATGGGTTTTTGAGAATGTTTCTTCCTGGTTTTTTCAAACATCACGTAAATACGTTAGTCTTGTGTCTGATCCCTTTCTCGTTGTGTCGGATTGCCAAGCTATGGCTGTGAGGGAGTGCTTTTTTGTGTGCGCCGACTTATAATTTAACCGTGCAGATGGCGGCTTTTTCAGGGGCTGTGTGCAATATTCGCACAAGATAATCTTATTTATTGATACTTTCTCTATTAGATTATCTTATAAACATAAATATATTTAAATTTCACTAGTATTACAAAAAAAAAGCTTAAGAGACTTGTACTTGATTTGTATTTATCTTTCAAATGATATTTAAAAACATTTAATGTATTTTAATTATCTTGAGGTAATGCATATCTAATGTGTGCTGTGCTGAGTGTGTTTTTCTTTTTAATAATATTCACCGTAATGCAGGTACATAATTAATACATTTTGGTCATATTTATGATACTTCCTTATCTAATTATACTAAAAAAGCAGTGTGATATTACTAAGTAATTTATAAAACAATAATTCGTTTTGTCCGCAAAATTTCAACTAAAATACATATATGACCAAATTTGTTGGATTGGTGTGTTAGAAATAGAAAGAGTTTAAATGGTTGTACCTGAAAGTCTCTTCAAGATCATAATTTTGCAGACTCGTTTTTCAGTTCGCCTCTCATTAAGACATAAAGGTTTCAAGTATCTATGTTCAGCTAGACGTAATAATAAATCAATCAGATACAGACATTGGCAAACGTAGTGTAGGATGTCCTCAGGCACGGTGGAGTGACGATATACGCAAGGCGGCAGGCAGGAGCTGGATGCGAGTAGCCGGAGAAAGACCACAGTGGCGTGCACTTGGAGTTGCCTATGTCCAGCAATGGACAAAAACGGGCTGATGATGTGATGTGACAGACATTGACTTTTAAAATTATAAACGTTAGCTGAACCCCGTCAAAGAACTTGTATTGAATTGTAATATACTTGTATTTATTTTTTAATATCAGTTTTGGTTTTTTTTTTTCGGATTAATCTTTTAAATATGAAAAATTTAAGTGTGCTTATTCAGAAAAACGTCCGTCCGGGTGCTTTTCAAGCAAACTTCACTAATAATGTAAGATACACTAAAATTTATATAAGATGTAGCAGCTTTATATGATACGACAATTAATATTTCTTTCATGTCATTAAATATACTTCACATTATATGTTTAATATAAATATTTTTATCAAGATAAAAAATACATAGAACGTTTCTTTTACAATTCTTTACGTATTTTCTATGGCACAAGGCTGTAAATAAATTGTTGCTATAAATAATCTGTTAAAAACTGAATGGCTCTAAAATATTTTACAGCTAAACATCAATACTTTGTAGTGCTTTGGGTGTGAGCCATTATAATTACAGATACTACGGATATAACATCTCTGTTACTTTGGCATCGTGTTGATACTGTGTAGAAAAGTAAACTTCTTGCCGTACTAATTCCTATGGGTAAAGATTTCCACCATCAATTAGAGATTTTGTACATCTGCCTTCCTGAAAAGGTATTAATCACTTTATCACATAAATTATCATTTATAATTCATATTTATATGCATATTAATTATACTTTTTTATCTTATCTTGGTGTTTAAAACTTTTATAAACATATTTCTCGTAAGCTCCTTAGTTAAATTAAAATGAGATTTAAATTATTATCTTATAAGATGAGTATGAATAATTATTCATTTATAGAAAGTTGCAAATATGATTAGCCAATTTTATTGTACATTTAAGACTTAAGAATATCTTTAAATGTATTAATATGATTACATTCTTCGATTTTATAGGACATATATTCATTTTAAGTGTAATTTTATAAACACAAACGTTTGTAACGTGCAATTCAATTTTAACATAAATTTCACATTTAACATATAAGCCGCGTCCGTTCTAGATTATATAGGTAAAAAAATATCCAAAAGTGCGAAAACTTTACTCAGAATCAATTCCTTTAAAAAAATTTAAATGCAACAATATTGCGCTTGATTATCTTGCGACTCGGACGCCCATTTGCAGTGTGTGCATTAAATTAATTTTATTCGAATTTCACACTTTTTAAGGTCAGTAAATTAATGCTGGTACGTAATTGAATGCTCTTGCAAAAACAACTCACAGATTAAGTAGTACCTTAATAAGGGTACTCTTTAGAATTGCTTCTTTATACGACAAATCATAATATATTATTGTTTTTATCCGAAATCGAGATTCCGAGTTCTCACATTCCTTTACAGGCGCGTATTATTAGTCAAGGCCTTAAGAAAAAGCGTATTAAAAGTAATACACGTGATGAGTACATAGGAATGTAGTCCTGACCATATATGTAATATTTAAATTGCTAACTTTTTTTAAACAACAATGTCATGTAAGCAAAGTTGTCTGTAATTTTTCTAGCTAAAGATTCATTACCAGAATTAACGCTTTCTAAGAAAATTGTCATTTAAACGATAACGACTAAATCGTTGTCTCGATTATATTTTATTAATCAAAATTACTATTGCGATTTTATATATAAAATTGAGTTTATTTTGTGAGTTCTTCTAAATTTAAAAACATACTTGATTGGTATTAATATATTCTTTGAATTTGTAATGTAATAATTCCAATTATTATTGAATTAATCACCGCTCAATGACTTGCTCATTTGTCAATATTTGTTTACTAAATTGAGCTAAACTCGATGTATCGTTTGCATCAATTCGGATCGTTTAATTCGGGTCGATCGAGGGTTCGAGTAGAATCAGCTGCACAGGAATGTTATTACTAACATAACTAACATTAATTCAAGCTGTAGGTGGATATACAATACGTAGCACATATATATTTTTTTTTATGATTATTGAAATTATTTTTTAAATAAATTTGTGTATTAACAATAAATGCTTTTTTTTTAAATAAACGGTGCATTTGGTGTTAATAGACGCTGTATATAAATAATGCTCGAATTTACAAACGCATTGGTAATTCTATATGTACTCATTGGACTTTCGTATTCAGAACGGATCGCCTTTGATCTGGCGGTGCGTCCTCGGTCCTCGCAGTTCGATCACAATTAACTAAACGATAAACGTTACATATCACGCTTTACATCATATCAAATTAGACTCTATAATTTTGCAGTAAGTGTTATATTAGCGTGGTACATTTTTTTAAATTGAAACCTTTTAGGTTTACTGTACGTAATTTGATATGTCGCTCGCCAATAGTCCTCGTTCACACCATTACATATATTATGTGAGAGGCAATTGATTCTTATTTGTATTGCGCAGTTCAGATTTCAACCAAAATATTTGCAAATTTGAAAGTTTTGGCTTCCTTATTAGTCGAAAGTTGTAAAAGTTTCCTTTATTTGCGTTTTGCGTTAGACTTAATAAATACGATTTTTTATTACAAAAAATTAAATGTTCAAAAATGAAAAATCAGTTATATATGTATATAAGATCACACGCTTACTTCAATATTTTCAATATCTAACGACTTAACGGCTTACTATATATTTATTTTACATTTTAATTTTTATTTACTTGTAAACATATCGCTTAATAATTGATCATTACTTTTTTTATTAACATTAAGGTATTAATTATTTACAAATAAAAATAGTTACTGTATAAATTACGACCGCGTGTCATACTAAAATAAATAATCAAAAAATCATAATTAATAAGTAAAAGTAAAGCTAACACCAGTCTGGAAAGTATATTCTACCGAGAAAACTGGCAAGAAGCTTATTATAATACTATTCGTAAATATTAAAAAATATAAAATTCAAGATGTAAATAAAAACGTTAGTCATTGGTTTGTATTTATGAAATGAAAATAATTGTTTAAAATATTTTCTTCAATGATATAGTATTAAGTCTACTAGGGTTTGCCTATTATTAATTTTTAAAACATCTGGAATTACCGAATAGAATAGAATAGTCACCGTGTCTAAAGTAATATAGGTAGTATTCACCCTGCAATAATTTTTTACACAGAAATATTAAAAATTTGTTGCAGTTAACATTTCAGTCAATTATGCAAATGGTCAGATCTCAAGTTACGCATGGAGGCAACTTGTCAATGTATTTGTTCAGTTAAAAGAACAAACACTATTTTATGTTAACATGAAATGACGAAAAGCCGTACCCCGTTATATTTGTGATAAGTTAATGACTAATTCAATGGGTTAGTTTAAAAGGACATGATTAAGTTCGGTATGATTTATAATCTTTTGCTGTAACGATTTTAGATCGATTCACTCATAGAATACTAGTTGCCGACAGCGGCTTCGCTTGAGTTTTAGGGTGTTGGTGGTCATATGTCAGGGAAAAAAGTAGCCTATATTCTTTCTTGGAGTTCAAGTTTGCTTCATACCAAATTTCATCAAATTCCGATCAGCGGTTTGGTCGTGAAAGAGCGACAGAAAGACAGAGTTACTTTCACATTTATAAAATCAATATAAATAACAGGAAAAATAGGAACCGTTAATAGTTGCTTAATTTCAGCAATAAAATTTATTAAGGTAAATATCAAAAAATATTTCACGTTCTCTTAAATACAGCTGTCATTGATAATTGTTTCATCATTGTTTACGTTTTTGTAAAGATAAATAATGTATTAATTTGTTATACATCGCTTACAAGTAAAAGGTTAATAAACTTGCTTATGTCGCACTTCCGTATAAAAAATGCGATACGATGTCCGTAATATACAGTAAATTTAATGTTTTCTGAAATTATTTTATATTAATTATAGATCAATATCTCAGTTGTTTCTTCGTTTCAATTTGCAACGATCACGATCACGAACTAATTGATTAATCTATGATATTTCTAAGTATTAATTGATAACAATAAACTATTTCAAATTGAAAATTATAAAGGTACTATTCAATGGGTACTTATAAGAGAAATTCATGAGCTTCGGGCGCAGAGAGAACCGCGCAGGGTTGTTCGGACCTTGTAGGCGTTAAATGCAAATCGCTAGCGTTTCACCGCAGGACAATGCGGTCGACGTGTTGCACGTCTTGTAAACAGCACGGACGTGGATTGTTGTTCTACTTTTTTGGTTAAGTGGTCGTCCGTAAACGGAGGTGCATAGGCCGCCGAAGAAATACCGCAGGCGGTACAATGCCTCGTTCAGCGCGACCGTACATGGGAAACGTGGTGTTAAGGCACCGATTCTCAGTTGTACGATATATTCAAAGTACGTATCCAACCGTATTTAGTTAGCAGTAAAATTTGCAACTCCTGCGTTGTTTATACTCGCTTACTGTGCATTTAATCGAGTGGGCGGATACTTTTTTATTTCATATTCAATAGCGACCTATTTTTCGAGTAACATTACATGAACTCATGCAATTCGCGGTAAGTGTGAATATAGATCGTGCGGAAACATTAACTTCGGTACATCAAGAGAATGTCGAGATGAAATTATATTTTATGGAAATGGACATTGAATCGGAGCCAACGCTCACTGCATTCTCATAGCGCGACAGTTATGCGGGCGTGTGTGCGGGCACGATCACTGCGGTATGTCTCTCGACAACAATAAGACCGCGCCTTGTGCCATAAACATTCTTTGCCACAATCATTACGAATATAACCTATAAATTAGCACAGAGCCGATTGCAAACACGCCAGTCAGCGTCGAGGGAATTCAAAATAAGGGCTCGGCCCGTACGGTGCTGTCAATCTCAATGGGATAGTAGTATGCCGTCACTGCTGACGACTTTCTGTCACTTTGTCTCAACATAATCTTTGCCAACTAGACTTTGAGCTCAGCTCGGATACGGAGATTTCGAGCTATCACTACAACTATGAGCAAAATGATCGGTATGTGGGCGGTATGACTTATTCATCTCACTACCTCTTATGATTTGTTACGTGTTTGCTATTATTTCTATATGACATATAATGACGAAAAAATTAGATTTTTTTTAATTATTATAATTGTAAAAAATGTATCCTACAGATATTGCAGTATATTATAAAAAACTTAAGAATCTACGAGGGAGCGGCGTAATGTCATATGTATTTATGGGCTAAAGAAAACGATTCTTCAATCGTCTATTGAAGGATAATTCATTTAATATTTGAGATTTTATATGAAATTCAGATAAGAAAACTGTAAATAGAATAATACAATATCAATGTTATCTCGAGTTTGTTTGAACTGCATGTAGGTTAACAGTTAATTAGGTCGAGTACTTAATGTTTCGATGGAGTTCAATTGATTGTTTTATGTAAGTGAATAAAAATATTGCTAAGATAATAAACTACGTGACGTGAGATGTCAGTTTATAAGGCCACACATTTTGTTACTATTTATAGAACTGCAGACGCAACGAATTAAATTGTGTTAATAACAAGCTGAGAGTTCAGATTGAAATACTGGGACATTATGTTGCAGAACGTAATTGAAGCTGAAGATCTTTATTATCATTCTAAAGACTGGAACGTAAATGACAACCTTTAAATATCCTAGTAATGGGAAAATTACTACAAATATATTGAAGGTTTTTTGACGATATTATCCGTACCGCTCAGCTTGTGATTAATTATAAATTTAAATTAAGTAAATGAAAAATACGCTGTTGTAATTTTTGAATCCACTGGGAACTAAAACCTTCAGCAGTTATAGACGGTAACCTCACAGACAGCAGCAGACATCAGTGTAAGCTATATACATGAACAAAATCGACTTGTGTGGACACGTCTTAAGAAAAAAAAAATATGAATGTTTGCTTGGTTCTTTAAGATTTTCCTAATAATGATTCAATTTCTATACCAGAAAGTAAATTTTCTTTAATCTTTATTATCAAGCAAAGTGTAGGTCTTGAACCATACATTATAGGATAAACTTTTGTTCCATACAAACGACAGTAAGCGACCAGTTATTTATAACAGGTATATATGTTTTAGTGAAAAATTTAAAAATAATAAGATGAAATGTTGGCATAGTCGCAGCTTCTGTTCAGTCAATCAAGAAGACATGAGACGCGGTCACGGCGCGTGTTGTAAGTTCCACTGTTACGTCATACAGTGCATCGTCATTTGTTCAGAATAGTATCGTTACTGAAATACCTCTTCACGGCAATACAGCGGAGGTCAAGGTGCTGCATAATGAATTCATTTCGCGTAATTGCGTAAGACCTCGCTTTTGTCTTTCATTTAGCAATTAATCTCTTTCCGCAATAAATCACGTTGTTAACTGAAATGAAAAAAATCATCCGGGAAACAAATTTTAAATTATTCACAGTAATGTATCACGAATCTGAATTGGTTAAGAATATTTTAATATTAATTATTATTGCAGATCTCTCCATCTAAATAGCGCGCGTTTTCTGAATATCGATAAAATTAATATTATCAAGTACGAATAATAATATCTTCAAGTCTTCATTGAGTTTTTATAGAATAATGTATACATTTTATCGCTAAAGCTTATCCTTACATAAAAGGTTTATGAACTTAAGATTGAGTGTAAAGAGATTAAATTGTTTTTTCCTTGGCATATATTGGATTTGCTTGTATTGATATCGAGTCTTGCTATTTAAGAAGTCTACTCAAGCACCCGTAAACAATGTTCATTTGTTTTTTTTGACTGTGCGTGTCTGGTTTTGTGATTTACAGGAGACAGTTACGATATTTAAAATTCAAGCAAACATCAATGCGAACAGAATCTAAATTGTTTTGTGAAGTGGCGCGATGTAGTTTTACGTTTCAAGACACCATGGAAGCTGATCAATAATAGATTGTGCTGAAATGGGAAGACCTCTCGTCGAGAATGTTACACTTTTTGTTACGTTGTTTTATTATGAATTATTGATAGTTTTAAGTGTCGTGTACGCAGTCTATTCATGGTATCGGTCGTGAACGCCGTCGTCAGAGCGGCGCCTGGTTACATCACGCGATTGGAAAACTCGCCGCGTCGGAGAGGCCTAAAGACATAAGACCGCGATTGGACTCGGAATTAACTCGTCTCTAACTAGAAGTCATGTCACGTCTCTACTCTAGGATACTTTCAAAAGTTTAAATTTACTTTAGAACGACGTTAATGAGTGACGCTATTCATCGAGGCACCTTGAGTTTAGCTGATTTTCTCTATTAAAGTTGTGTGTGTACGTTTATAAATATTCATTGCGCACATAGACGCTTAACGTTCTCGGCGCCGCGCAGCAAGCCGAGTCAAAGGTGCTCGGAATCGTCCTTCGGAAATTCTCTTCTAAAAATAATGAAAAACGGTTAAAATAAGAAATTTTTTTATCGAATAAGATGATGTTCTCAATAATAACCATAAAAAAATATTTCGAAATGTTAATCTGTTTTTAAAATGAATATATTTTACAGATTAATTGGATATTAACATTCATTTTCAATCGACTAATTTATAGTAAGCCAATGACTTATGACTGATCGATTCTAATGCTAACGATTGGTCGTCTACGCCTGTCGATTCCAGCTATTTCTTGAATTTGCATGTACTGTAGACTTACACGTCACAGTGTGGCGCCACCCGCCTATAAATTTAGGACTGTCTCGAGCATTAAATGAATTCTTAGATTGAATTATGAATACTGGCGCCGAGTTGTACTAGATCATAATCTACCTATGGGTATATCAGAGCGTAAACAGGTCTAGCTCATCATAATGTTTGCCAGGGTTACTTCGATATTGCTTGTATAACGCATACTACCTACCAAGAAAGATATGATAAGACGATTTATTAAACACATAATTCATAGTCTTAGAAGTAACCTATATTACTTTCGTGTACGTTTATTGTGATGTAATATGTGAGCAAGCGATTTCAAACATACTTTCTTACCATAGCTTTTTTATGTCTTATATAATTGAATATATCATTGTATGTATATTCATGTATAATCTTAAGATAAAAACAGTGCAAAGTCGTTAAAGATTAAAATTTTGTTCAATTGAGAAAGTTACTTCAGATGGAAAAGATACTGCTAGAACATAAACTAAATCAGATATTTATTTTTGAAATATTCATGTCGATAAAATGAATTTATAGGCGGTAGAAACATTGTTCAAATTCGTCGTCAAATCAGCTGCATGATGTATAATGCCGTAATACACAACTCAAATTCCGTGTGAAGCAGAACAAGAGAATATTGAAAAAGGCAAATTCCAGCGTCGCCGTCTGGACGCCGATTCTGTTACGATTGAATAACATTTGATCCAATCAACCCGAATGGATGGGTCGGTGAGGTCTTGCGAATCGGCCCTTACCCGTTGGTCCTTACTTGCGATCAATTGATTGTACGACATGTTATTATGAGACAGTAAATAGCTTAAATAAAGCATTTGATGCTGTACTTAATATGATAAGAATGTATGCATTACAGATTGTAATGCATCCACACTTCTGAGATGCTCAAAGAAATATTGTAATTGTTTAAAAAAAATTAAGTTTTGTTTTTCTGATAGTTTATTAAGTATTCTATTGTTACAGCTCCTGATGTCGTTCAAGATGATAGTCCAACAGTTGTAATCACGACGAATGAAGACGAGGAACTGAGTACAAAACGTAAGTACTTAATTATATTACTTTCATACAAATATATAAATTCTCCTTTACACTAACGATTTCTCAAAATGAAATAAATGTTATTCTCAGATTTCGGGGCTTTGCTAACCGGTCGTTCGCCGCTGTGCATTCGGCGTGATGATATGACAGGAGTCCCGGTAGCTTCAGGCGTAGCGACCGCCCGCTTTACCTTCCGGCGTCGCCACCTATTCTGGTCGGTTCTACTCGGACCATCTATGGTTCTACAACCACGAGCCTTAGCTTTCCTAGACAGAGGTGGACGCATGCTCCTCGAACATCCTTTGAAACGGGCGCCTGGAATTCATAAGACTTATGAGGAAAAAACTGATAAGGTATTATTAAATCGCAAAATGTTTGTTGTTGTTTAGTTCACTTAATCAATCACTTCTCTTAGATGACTCAATGAATTGCCTTGTTTACAGTTGTGTGGCGTCTGGCGTCGAGTGCCTCGGGAATATAAGCGCTTATTGAGAGAAGGCTCTTTGTATGTCGCCTTGATTTGGGGTGACGAGCGTAACAATTCGATGGAAAGTGCTCTCAGTGGTCGAATAAATAGGTAAGCTAAGAACTTTTAATGTTGTACGTTGAAACAGACGTTTTTTATTTGGCGTTGAATGCCATATACATATGTAGTATATATTTAAAGATGTTATCAACACGGAGTGTACTGCATGACGCACAAAGTGCGAGTATGTGTAAATACGTTAAAGGCCCGTTAATATCTATGCGTGTCAGGCGTGCCTGTAACAAATAATCGTAAAATATAGTATATATGAGCGCTTTCATAAGGCGTAATGTAACTTTATATGCACTAACGTTTCCGATGCATTACAATCGGATGCGTTACATCTGTATGGAGCATTTGTGTCTTAGGCATACACGCGGTCAGTCAATTACCTTAATTTACTGTTTATATTTTACCTTTTACATAAATGCACGCGAAAAATACTGTTTGTTTTTTGTTTTACCTTATTTTAAATAAAGAATAATGTATAAAATGTACATAAGTGTTTACTTTGAATAAACAGACTGATCAGTTTGACCATTTAAAATTTAACATTAATATGCAAAGTTTAAGGATTTCTTTGATTGTTTTCTTTTCATATTCTTAATCTCTCGATTTGCTATTTATTAAAAGACTATAGTTTATAGAGTAGTAACATTTAACACGGATGAAACCACACAGAGCGGCTAGTATTTTATGTATACGTGTATAATATACATATATACCATTCCCAATACATTACTATGCAATGAAGCTTGCCCTTGAAACAATGTTCCAAGGATATTACGAGTAGCCTCATTGTTCGTATTAAATTAACCGTGTGATTAATAACGGAAACTCACTCTACTGAGTTAGTTATAAGAATAGGTATGAGCAATTAGATATATTAAACCTGGGCTTGATATGGAAACGTACATGAATATATTATTTACGAAAATGTTTAAAGGCTTTAATAACTACTGCACGATACTTTTTCTAGAATTTGTTTTTAAATTCTGTTCATATTGAGATAAATTATTTCAAATTACAGATACCCAGCGCTTTCTACGGAAATGTTTACTTCTCTGCTCGAACCAGAACATATACCTACGACGATTGGTAACGGACCTTGCGATGATTACCGCTCTCCTGGGCAAGAAGAGGGTTGGTGGGGAGGAACAGCTGTTGTCACGGGGGCAGCTGGAGCTGCCCCAAGTTTACACTTGGCTATTATATACAATGGTGTGTTCATGCCTGCTACAAGAGATCCATCCGTAAGAGTTCTGCTGACGCTCCCGGAGAGGAATCAGACGATTATTGACGAGGTACGAGCCTCAAATAGTTATTTTTAAAGAAAATTTAAATATTATTATACAAATAGGTTTTATTAATGATATAATATTATTTTCAGATACAAAAAGTCAACAAACCGGGCTACGAATTAAATATATTGGAAGTTTCAACACCAGTATCCGCTGCAGAACTGCGATCACTATCAAGAGGGCGTTTGCTGCTATCCGTGGAAGCTCTAGGCACTTCAGAGAGACGTATATCTGGTAGCGTCAGGCAACGAGCAGCTTGTGAAGTGTTCCATGCACCATTGATAGCTGAAAGACCACCCGCAGCTGTTACCCCCGAGGGTCTGGCATTGTTATATATTGACAAGGATGGATCACTTGTGTATGATATACAGGTAAATTAAAAATATATATGTTTTTTTTATTAAAGTAATTGCCCTCCGCGGTCGTATTCAGATTTACACCGGAGTTTTTACAATAGTTACTTAGGTTTTAAATATTGTATAAGATAAATTGTTCTTCTATATTCGTAATCCTACAAAATGATATATTAAAAATTAAGATGAAATGAATGTATATCGTAATCAATTATATTTCGAATTCAATGAAGAGATTAAAAAAAAAAACAAAATTTATTCTTTATGCGTCTGTCTTACGGTCTGCATAATTAATTTACAAATCTGTATTGACTGGTGCAGTAAATGTATTCAAAACAAATTCATACGGTATTGTTATTGAATTAATCAAAATGAATTTTCATACAGATCTTGTATTGTAACTCAATGACAAGGGCGTTGAGAATGTTATAGTTCATTAACCTTTACTGATTCACTAAATTAATTTCTGTTTTTTTCATATACACATGATATTAAAATCACTCGCTTTTCGACTTGCTTATAAATAAAGTCGTTTATTTGTAAATAGGTTAATCATCATTGAGTATATTCAGGACAAATTATGATTTTGATATAAATAATAAAAATTAATGAAGATAGGTTAAATAATCGTCTGAAACCATGATTAGATCTTAATTTCAGTATTATATTTGTTGGTGGAAGCCTGTTAATAAATTGAGATATTTTTAGTTGAGGATTTCGAATTATTCCTACTGTTCTTTCATAAATACTAATCTTTGCAGATCGAGAATTTGAGTATAGCAGATCCGAAGATTACTCTAGTAGAAGAACAAAGCAAACGCCATTCGCAAGTGGAGATATTAGATACTAGAATTGGAGTTCTAGCCAGACCGAGCGCTCGCATCTTCCCTCCTTTGTACGAAGATCAACTTGCTGTTCATATTGGTTCAGATACAGGTACAATCGATACACAATTTTTTATATTATTATTAATAAGACTAATAGAGAAAATTGCAACTGCCTCTTTATCTAGCGGGCTCTCAATCTAGAGGCTTTGATTAAAACCTGAGTTGGAATATTAAAATGTTACTCGGTTACTCCAATAAGAAATTATCTTTAATCACTCAAAGTTGAAATTTGACTTTTTTAGCCTGTGGGATTGGCTATCTTTCCTAAAACCGTCAGCAGTGGTCGAAGTCATAGTCATTTATATCGTAATATCATATTGATTACTATTTTTAGGTCCGCCAATGTTGCGAGGCAGGTTACTGACTCGGCCGTTACCAGACGCGGCTAGTTCTGGACCAGCTCTGTTAAGACGCACGGATGTTCGTATGTCTCCTTCGATCAACCCTGTCGCTGGACTCGCGTGGCTGTCCGTTGACGCTTTATGTGGAATGAATTATGAGGTAACTATTTATATTTGTTAACTTTTCATATGTAGACATTAACATAAAAACATCTGTTAGCAAATGAAAAACTCACGGAAGATCTGCTCAAATAAAAATGAGTGATTGTTATTTTCAAACAAAAAAAATTAAATCAATTAAAAGTATAGAGCTATGATGGGTCTGAATCTTTTTGTTATCATTGTACATAATACCTTCTCAAAATTATTTTGCCATCCTGACAGGATTGCTTTTTTAAATAATCAGGCGCATATTTTGCTTCCGTAACACTATAAATTTCGTTTCTAAAATTTCAGGTGGTAATAAATGGTTACTCTGGTTCCTGGTCCGCATGGCTCGATAGTCATGCAGGTGGGAGCCCTAGGGCTTTGGCGGGAGCTGAAGGCTCTGTTCTAGAACCATCAGCGATGGAGCTAACGGCTTTGAACGCTGGCAACGCGTATCTTAATGTCCGAGCTTCTGATAATGACACTGAATTCCTGCGTACGCGTTTACCACAGGTAAAGGAATTAAATGTATAAATGATATATTACTCTTTGTAGTCATTATGGATTTTAATGTCAGTGCAAGTGCCAATGAATAGGATCATATGAAAAAAGGCAACTTTTTTCCTTATACAAAAACTGTGAAGTGCCTAAATAAAACAAAAATAAATTTACTGAGCACCCAAAAGTCTCAACAATTATAATAGAATAAAACGAAAATAAACATTTTTACATATTCATGCCATCAATACGAATGTATTACTTATTTTATAACAATAGTTCCAATTTCTTCATCAATCAATCTTCAACATATTTCTAGTATTATAATATAACCCCTATATATAAATATTTTTACAATACCTTCGGTATGAATAAATAATAATATAATATTAATTTATTCCATTTTAAAATTACTTATGATTTTAAAAATTTTCACGCTGCTAAGGTTATGCAAGTAAGGTAAGCTATGCATTATAATAGTACAGTATCGTGTATATGATACTGATGGCATCGATGTTTTTTCAATAGACATTGGTTTATTGTCTGAAGTTTCATTAGTCTACAGTATTTTTTAGACTTCAGCCACATTGGTAAAGGATAATAAGCAAGTGTAATATGTATAGTAATTTGAAATGAGGTAACAAATTATCTTAATTCCACGTAGTGGCATACAACATGACTTATGAGATTATTATATTATTCAGTAGTATTCAGTATGAGATTATTATATTATTCAAGACATACATACTTCGAGCGTAATATTGAATGTATGTATGAAGTAAAACAAAATACTAAAAGTTAAATAAGGATTGCGAAAGCGATTTCAATGTGTAACTGCAAATAAGCATATCGTTTTCAATAATTGTCTCTGTCAAAATTAGACAATCAAAGAACCTTGTCAAAATTATAAAGTAGATATTGTATAATAATACCTCATTATTTTATGTCATATAGATAAGCGTGCCACTCTCGTGTCTCCCAGCCGTGCCTGATTCGGACAACGAGTTGAGCGCCAACTATGCGCCGACGCACGTTAATTCGCCCCCTCCCGACAACTCACTTTCTAACACAGCCTCGTGTTATTATGCTGGGAAAACGTATGAGGACGGCGCGCAATGGATGTTGACTGAGGTAAGTTATTATTATTTTCTCCGTTAGTTTTCTAATCTAAGCATACGCTTTCAGAAAGCAGAATTTATATTTTTTAGGTTTTTTTTTTAATATTAATTTTTTCTTATATGTTAGCGGCTCATTTACCTGAAAATCAATTTAAATTATTTTATCAGTTTCAAAATATAGTTTCCATTGTATGAAAAGTATTTGTGGGTACTTTACAGAACATTTTTTGAATTGCCTATCAAGCAGATATGCAATTATTTATGATTTATTTAGTTATTTTATCATATAAATAAAATGATGGTTAGGGGTTAGCCCTAGTAGCGTGCCACTAAACTTTTTAATGTACATATTTAGATATGAATAAGAAATGTGCTGGAGTAGATAAACATACATATAGCCTCCTCCTTCAAATCCTATTTTTATTTATTTTCATATCTTCAATTTAGCCGGGAAAAAATATAAATCTAATATTAATTTCAGTCTTGCCATATGTGTGGTTGCGTTCACGGCGTGCTGCGTTGCGATCCCGTACGCTGTCCACCCGTCAACTGCGCCGTGCCCACTATACAGCCACCCGGACAGTGCTGCCCGATTTGCACTAGTGAGTTATATTTTTGTTTTTCTAGCTAAGACCTGATAAATCTTGGGCATCCAATATACTTGAGGTGTTTTAAAGCTCTTCGCCATATATAAATAACGGACATGGAGACCCCAATAAACGCTTCGATTTTCCTTATCGTAACGTCGTTGTTGAGTTAGTGAATGTGTATAATATTATGTGTATCAAAGACGATTGGCTATTGTTAACAGAATGTTCTGGTGCGAATAGCAGTCTTCAATAACTATGACACGGCGTGTATTGCATTTATAATAAAGCCATCTTTTTCTATTTGCAGATTCAACCAGTGCGGTTTGGAACGAGTCGCACGGTTGTCACCTCGCCGGACAATATCATGCACCTGGCTCTTCTTGGCATCCGTATTTAGTACCAGGAGGCTACGATACGTGTGCGATATGTACATGCGAGTTTCCGACACGACAAGTGCGATGTCCGCGTGTGAGGTGCCCGCCATTGAGATGCGCAGAAAAAGATGCATATAGACCAGATAAAAAGGCTTGTTGCAGAGTTTGTCCAGAGGTAAAGCATAATATGAGTATAATATTGATTCTTCATTTTTATTTTGTAAAATTTGTATGAAGATATAATGTATGTTTTTTTAGGTCAAAGCGAAGAAAATAGAGGAAGAAACGCCTAAAGATCAAGGTGCGCCGCGAACCGCAGAGGAGATTCTTGCAGAAGGCGGTTGCAAGTTTCCGGACGGGCCCCTGCCTAATGGCAAAGAAGTTCATCCGTCAATACATTCACACGGCGAACAGAGATGTGTCACGTGCCGGTGCAAGGTAGGAAGCCATAACGTTTTTCACCTTATCTAATTTTAACACCTTTCCTTTGTATAGTAATGTATGGAAGAATCTCCTTCGGGAATTTTTATTAACGTAACGTCAAAACTAACCAGAATCAAATAGTAATGCTCTAGGCATTAAGTTACTATTTACCATTTCGCTGACTGTAATTCTTTTAATGTTATTGAAAAGGTTTTCGCTACTACATATTCCATCTCATTTAATTTCAGGACGGCGAAGTGACGTGTATTCGCAAGCGGTGCGGGCGGGCGGCGTGCGCGCGCCGGCGTCGCGGCGACGCGTGCTGCGCGTGCGCGCGCCACCGCCGCCAGCGCGCGCCGCCGCCGCCCAGCTGAGCGCCGGGCGCCCGCGCCCCGCGCCCCCTCGTCGCCCCGCGCGCCCCGCGCCCTCGCGGACCCCCGTCTATACCCCAGACTGCTCCTAGGCTAAGTGAGTGAACGCTTCGCTCTATAGACTGATATATTTTTATGTTCTCTTTCGATTCGAATGAGTCCGTCTAGTTTAGTCGGCGTGCGGCGGTCGGCCGAGCGACTCGGAGCAGCCGGAGCGCCCGGCGTCGAATATTCGCTTCCCACCGGTATTTTAATTGGTATTATTCAGAAATTTGTTGGCGCAGGGAGTGCTTCGCCGACCGCGTCGGTCGTCACGATCGCACGGAGAGTCAGGAATGTGAGCGCGGTCGATGTTAAAGATGTGCCATATTTTCTTAATGTAAATAATAAATTATTAAACTTTATTATACCTATGTGCATATTTATTTACGACTCTTAATGTATATTTCGTGGTGTAGCGATCGTATCATGTATTTTCGACACCATCACAGATTGTATATTGTCGTCGATTCGATCATCTCTATTTGTGCATTTGCTTGTAGTTTTATCTTTACGTTATGCCACACTTGTACATGTTACATATTTTATCGGTAGCTCTTACCGTATTTAATCAGCCTGTGTTAACTCTAATATGTAAGTAAACATAAGTATGCGTAACTTAAGTTCGATATAATCATGCGAGTATCGGCCACAACACACTTTGTAAATACTTTTACACATCGTTCTACTTATAATGATATATGATAATATACCTAATGATATTGTTCGTTTAGTGTATGCTGTTAAAAACCGGTAGCATGGTTACACACCGTTATAAAGCAATTAGATTTAGTTAAAGTGAATTTCTTGACTAGTTTTGTTTAATTACTAGGTACAGTTTTATAGTTACGTAATTAAGGAAGCTAGTCCAAATGTGTTGATGTGATGGATAGAATGCCATGTAGCTAGAAATATGTCTGCTTTGATTGATATTGATAAATATAATTATTATTTTACGATAGACTAAATCTAAAAGTATTTAGCTTATACGGCAAAAAAATCGGGGCTTACTCTGTGAGAATTTGCCAAAAATTTGTAAACATTGTGAAGAGAAATGCGTTTGTGGGATCTAGTCCATCAAATTGTGAATGTATTATATTGTTATACTCACGTTATTGGCTATCTTATTTTATGTTTTTACGTAATTAGAATATGATTCGATAAGGGCACGATTTATTCTGGTTTTAGTACTATAATCTAACCGTAGTGAGTAATCACACCTATGGCTTGCGAATAACATAACTAATAGCCATAATGGGTACTATAAACTTGCTTGTGTTGCATTGTTTTTATTTGATAATTATTTCTAGTAGCCGACTCGATTATTTTCCCTCATTATACAAAGGGATTTATATTTTATTTGATTCTAAAATGTTATATGTACCTATTGAATGTATTTAATTTGGAATATAAGAATTAAATTTAGCTAGACTTGTGGAACTGGTCAAAATTTCTGTAAAACGCCATACAGTTTTAGTATGCAATAAATTACCTGTGAATTCAAACATGCTTTTATTTATCCCGTAACTGAAATTATCCTTAATGAATAAGTATTTTATTTACACAATATTCTAGAGGAGATCCTTGTTGATAACATAACATTTCTGTAATTACAATACTATATATATTAATAGAAGAAAAATAAGAGCTATGACTATACATAGTGACTTGGATAGAAACATTTGACAGTATTATTTTAAACAAACAAAAGTCAGAGTAACAACCTCCAAATATAGTGTCAGTCATACTACCTCATAGACTTAGTAAATCATATTTATCTTTAAGGGCGCGCATGTGATTATGTTTACCCAATAGTCAGGGGCCATCTAAAAATCAGTGCTGTGCACAGCTTATACTGAGATGAACCCCTTGCCACCTACACTGTGTTCTTTAAATTTAATTATTTTCTTGTGTAAAATCTATGTAATGTACGTGTAGCAAAATAAATGGTTTAAATAGTTTATAGCTATCGATTATTATCTTTTTTATGTCATAGAAATTGTAAATATTCAAAACTAGCGGAAAATACAGAAAATACCAATACAGTAAAAAAAAGCATATCTTCAAAGAGTTTATTTTATATAAACCATACGTAATTTATGAACACTTATATTTATCTATAAATCTAAAAATCAAATCTATAGCAATAGATTCAAAAAGTCAATAAAGAGGAAAAAAATGATGCATTTTTTATTGATATTCAATTAAAGTAAGCCTTAATTATTTAACATATATTTTATATCCCGAAGCAATTATTTATAATGATGATTTTGTAAGGGCTTTCAATGTGTCCGCCATGGCATGGGCAACAGTGTCTGCGATTTCTATAGAAGCGTTGACACCCATGATACCCACGCGTAAGGCCTTGCCTGCTGTGGGTCCGAGGCCACCAAATATCAAGATATTGTGTCTGCAAATGAAATATATATTGGAAATTTAATAGGTGACATGTAATTAATCATATGTATTATTTATAAAATCGGTAGGTTAGCTGGCAACTAGGGTAATTGACAAGTTGCCACAACCGCCCATAGCCAAATTTCAACCATTCAAAACCTTCACAATTTATATTGAGCTCTATTGATCATTTTTGTACTAAAACTGTGTGACGAATGTTATGTTTAAATTATTATAATCATACTTACTTTTCTCTAAGATATTTAACAAATGCCATATAATCGTAACCAGACGGTAAGACTATGGTGGTTACAGTAACCAACCGATCTTCCGGCTTGGGTATCAGGAACTTAAATCCATATTCCTCCAATCGCTTGTGAAATTGAGCTGTGGTTTGGGTGTGGCGTTCCCAAAACTTTGGAAGGGTTATCTTGCAAATTTCCATCAAGCAGCATCGAAGTGCCCAGATCAATGGCGGACTCATGGTGTGGTGGTACCTATTTAAAATTAATAATAGGTTTACAACAACTTTATCTTCATTGCGTAGTATAAATTAAAGTCGCTTATCGCTGTCTGTCTCTATATATGCGTAGATCTTTAAAATTATGCAACAGATTTTGAGGTGGTTTTATTTAATAGATAGAGTGATTCGAGAGGAAGGTTTTGTATAAAATACTAATGTTCATGTATTAATACAGAAACAAGAATATTTCTGTAGTATTTAGAATCAGCATTGTACCTATGTCGGGATGGGTCCCTAGTTTTAGATAAATATGTATTTTTCCTACGAATGAAAGAAATTCAAGAGATTAAGAGAGTTCAATGACTATTTAATTGAACTTCGATTTATGAAATCAATCTTAAAATTCATCTAATACTGACGTTCTTGTGTTCCCATAGCAGTTCCATTGTTGCGCCAACAGCTTGATATCGAAATAAAACAGTGGATCATGTTTTCTGTTCTTTATTTTCTCTCTGTAAAAATTTAAAGATAGTTAATAAATGTTTAAAAAGAATTTTGTGATATGTATGACACCTATATTTTTATGTTATGTAGAGAAACGATTGAATAGTGAAAACGAGGTATCTCAGTGGATTTTGATAGAGTTTAAATCAAGGGAAGCAACACCGCTTGTCTGACGGACTTTCCACGTGGAAAACATCGGGTTAAAATTTGCTTGTGGATTTTTTCAACTCACAGTAGCGTAAGTCCATGCAAAAACGGTAAGGTAAAATAATCTATTTATTCCTAAAAAGAGATGTGGTAAAAACTGTTTTGCTAATGAATTTAGAGCAACAATACTTACTCAGCTCTTGCGCTAAACGCTACCGGAGAGATGCCAGCCGGTCCACCGAGAGCCTTCTGGGTTGACGTGTACACAGCGTCCACACCCCATTCGTCCATAAAGAAAGGTTCTGCGGCTATTGATACTACGGTATCAACTAATAAGAGAGTTCCATACCTTTAAAATAAAAATTAATGAACTATTAATATATTGATTAAACATTTTTTGAGAGAATTGTTTTTTTTTTGTATGCGATGTCATGTAATTATGTTTATTAATGTAAGAGGGTTAAAGAACCAATAACATTTGTTATTTGAGAGACATACGTCGAGGAACAATGTTGTTAATTTTTAAGACTATAGTGCAATACTTTTTATAACTTTCTAGAATTTTCATACTGAGTCATATGACTTCCTTCTACGTTTTAGATTTTTTTAATTGGAAACGTTTTATTTGACGAGCGATACCATTCAAAATACATACACACCACTAAGAGTAGTAAAATGTTTGCTTTTTTAACTGATTGAGTAAGAGTTTGAGGCTTTTTACGCTTAAAATATTATTTATGTTTCAGTTTTATTTAATTAAATGTTTAATTGATTTGTGCTAAGTATTGTACACGTATGCTAGGGAATTGCGATAAGCGAATAAATTAATTATCATATATTTTGAACTAGTATATGAATACAGAAATAAGTCCGAATAAACTCTCCATCTTAATTTGTAAAAACACGAGAGATTTGTTCACTGCAAGCACATTTTAAATGTCTGCACAGTTTGCAGATTTTCTATTTTTAAAGTAAATATTTACGTTAAATTTTCGCCGCGTTCTTGCTCGTTTCCACTGCATGTTAATTGCGGACTCCTTGAGAAGATGTAATTAAAAGAGTTTTCAACTTGGAAGTGTTCTGTGACCTAAGTTGCGAGGAAAAATATCTAGTCGTGGGGGAAAGAGATAGGAGATGTAATTAGATTGTTCAGTTTCCCGTGTCTCGCTTCGGTTCGAGGAATTAAATAGTTTTTCTGCTGAACTTTTCCCCGTTTTCAGTTGTCGTAAAAAGTGCACTCGTGAAAATTCTGTGACGTAATTTAGCTTATGAAGCAGATACGCTTTCTTACTTTTGCACAATTAAAAGTGGTATCGTTTAGTTCTCGTGACAACGCTATTCACAACGATTAAAATGGCGCCGTAGCTTAAAAAATATTGCGCCCGCCAAACACTTTTGCGTGGTTACAAATATTTTTAGTGACGTATCTGTGTTTAGCAAAAATATATAGAAATACTACACATAACACAATCCATGTTTATATTTTCTCACCTATTTTGTTATGATATTATAATATAAGTAATTATAAGTATCTGTAATAAGATATACATACAATTGTACATCTTATTACAAATACTCATTTAATCGTAGTCTTTCAATAGTTTAAAACATTAGGATGTGTTCCGTTGTTGTCGTCGTTAAACATTAAAATAAGAATTATCTTTGACTTTAATTATTGTCTCACCTATTTTGTTATTCGCCGCAGGATATAAAATAAAAACATGGATTGTGTTATGTGTAGTATTTCTATATATTTTTGCTGATTCAAAAATATACATATATGTATAAGAATTATTTTTTAAACAATTCTGATTTAAAGTTGATTTTCTGTATTCGTTTGTTATATTTACCTTATTACACTTTTACTTACTTAAAAATGTTTCTTTGGTGCTTATTGCTTCCTATATATTTTCCAAAAATAATGAAAAATTTTATTAAAAGATCGGCATTAGTGTTAAAGTTTTTGTAAAAAGTTCTATACTCATATCAGAAATGTCAGACCCTACAAGCTACCTACTGTTTAAAGTATTCAAAAACAAGTGTTATTTGAAATATATCTGATAAAATCTATTTACTAAGTAATATTTTAAATTAAATGTAATAATTAAATACACGTTCACACAAAAAATAAAAAATAATAATAATCAATATGTTGCAAGAAAAAACGAAGTTCATTTACTAATTCATTTTCAAGGAAACATGTACGCTATCTGTTTGATTGCCCCTTTTCACGTAACAAAGAAACAAAAGTAGCCTAACAAACAATACCAAAGCTTGTCATGCAGGCGGGCTCCCTTCGTGACTCCACTAGCCTTAAATCATATAGCAGCGTGACACTTTTTACTAACAAGAACTCTTCCCACCCATTCCTTAGAGAAGGAAACTTAGCACAGATAAAAAATAAGCCTTTTATTATTCTTGTATCAAGCTTTATATTACAAACGTCCAATTAAAGTGGCGGGTGAGCCTGTGTTTACTTAACTAATGGACGTTCCAGATTAAAAATAAACACTTTAGAGGCATGTTGATGTTGCGAAAAGCTCGCGTGCTATAAAATATGTGAATTTACCTTCAAGAGTGTTGGCGTCACACCACCCCCTTATTGTAATGTGAGACTTACATGCGATGCAAATTTATAGGTTAAATATGCACAATAAAAATGAGGTCGAGTAGCCGCAAGCCGAGCGCGCTGCCGCTGTTCTACAAGGGTGTTTAGGAGTATGCAATTTTTTAATGGGTGATAGCTTTAGAGCCTTTGTTATGGATGTTATACATACAGCGTTGTCTGTCTTGAGCCTTGTTCACTTTTACCATATACAGCAGAATTTCTTTATGTTTTAATTCAATTGAAGATAATGTAATCAACTTACTTGTGGCACAGATCTCCCAGTCCCACCAAATTCTGAACGGTCCCCGTCGAGGAATCCCCGTGAGTGATGAAGAGGGCCGTCGGCTTTAATTTCTTCAGTTCTCTCTCAATCTCTTCCAAGCTGAATGTCGTGTAGAAAGGGATGCGGTATTGTACTGCGTTAATTCCTGTAATCAATTGTTTATTAATTTAATTTTTCCTTGTTTTGTCGTAATTGGTATGATTTCTTTAGTTTGAAAGTCTTTATGACTGAACTAATAAAAAAAATTAGACATTACATTTTTTAAGCAATACAAAAAGCCCGTTAACTTACAAAAACTTGAATGATTCTACTGTACATCAAAATCAAAACTGCTGATTATATGTTTAAGGAATGATTCATTTTGTTATTATTATTTTATAGAAAGTAGAAATATCAAAAGCATCTTGTAAATGAGTAAATGCGTTGTGCGTATAGGAATTAAACGGCTTATCACTCGTAATTTAAAAACGATTGTTTAATTATGTGCTTTTATGATTCATCAAACAAAGGTGCATTTCATTAGTCATTTTCCTTACATAATTATATAAGTCTATAATTATGTAATTTCAAGCATACATTCTTAATCTGTACTTGAAATAAAAAATTATAGGCTAGGAGCAACTTCACTTACCCCATAATAGCTTTTATACAGGTAAACAAAAGGTTTTCAGGAAACTATAATTTTAATTAAAATATATATAAGTTTACAATGCATAATTTTTTAATCAATTACATTAATACTGCGTGACGGCTCCCTGCGTCCCTACTCAGTCTGCTATTACCCAGCGGAAATACATTTTGCTGCACTTTAATGCAATTTTTCTTATACATATATTACATTTTTTATGCTTCTTAGAACTCTCGATGGAAAATAGTCTACATCTTTAATTAGTTATAAATTAATAAATAAACGCTATATAGCTTATTCACTACGTCGATATTATGTATTCGATTATTTGACGTAATTAAGAAGTCAAAAAATCTTTATAAATTTCATAAATTCTTGGACTTTTTAAATTACAAATTCTAATCTACGTCAAACTTATCTTAAAAACGTTCGAATTAAGTTAACTCGGCATTTTTAACGCTCGTTTCGGAACCACGACATATATTATTATATGGTCTGGTCTATGATGAATATATATGTATGACAAAAACATTATTACCTCGTCTTTTAGCCATATCAAAGGCTCGTTCATCCCAAATGCCCCTCGTTGCTATCAAGAGAGTCTCTCCTGGTGCTACGAGGTTAGTGATAACAGTCTCGGTACCGGAGTTACCAGATCCACTGACAGCCAACACAAGATTGCTTTTAGTTTGGAAAAGATACTTCAGTCCGGCACGAATGTCCGCCAATACCTAGAAAAAGATATATCGTAAACTATATACATAACGGTTAAATAAAGTAGGTTATCTAATAGTAATGATCACTATTGAAATTAAGCGTTACATTATTATCAAATATTTTAAACTTTGCTATATTAAATATACATTTCTATATACTTGTTTATATACCCGTTATAGCTCGTCTGGGTAGATACTACCCACTGACCAGATATTATAACACGCAAAGAGCAGTACTCATTATTTTTGTGTTCCGGTTCCAATGGTAAGTGAGCCAGTGTAACTACAGGTACAGGTGGTCATGTGGTGGTGGTCAATATCTCTATAAATACTATTTTCTTTGGGCGGTGGTGACCACTTACTATCGACGGCCCATTAATATAAAAATTATTTTCATTTTCAAACTAGCAACTTTTGACGTAACAACTTAAAATTCATAGTAAGTTTTTCTAAGAATTATATTGATTCAATAGAAATATATGAAAATTGAAATCGCTCAACACGGATTTGAAGAGTTTTAAGTCTGAAATAACTTGTGTGTATGTATGTTATTGTTTAAAAAAAAATGACAACCTAGAAGATCATAGTACTTCTTCTTTTCAAGTTGATTTGTAAAACAATTCTACGACATTAGTTTGATAGGAATTGAATATTCGTATTATGTATTTGTTAATTCGGACCGTAAATCAGTGTTGGGATGCAGTTGCAAATGCAGTTACTGATTCAATTTATTTTAAACTGGACGTTTACTCAATTAATAAAACAACTTTTGTTCTGCAATCTATCACGATTGTCGCATTTTGTTCTGGTTTAATTTAAAAGATACAACGTTGAAAAAACCTTCAAAGTTTTTCTAGAAAACTTGATTTTTTCCCACGAGCTACTGTACTCCAGAGACACATCTTTGATCATGAGGTTGTCGGAACAGTAAAAGTTGAACAAAGTCGTTTATATTTCTTACAGTTCTAAGCTTATGCTAATCTATTTATACAATGAGGTTTCATATGTTCTTTTAGTGGAGACCTCCTTTCTTTTTAAATACAAAGCTTGGCGTATTTTTCATCATTTCACTCTAGGGCAGATTGATGGTACATATGATATTATCTCAATGCAATTCTGCAGATTGAATAGAATAAAAATAATTAAAAAATAATCACATACAGTGGTACTTCCTTTCATTCAAACCCACGATCTCTCTTAAAACAAGTTTCATCTCAGTTCACAAAAAATACTTACATACATATATTAAAAATAATTATAGGAAAGTCAAAAATATTTAACTCACATTAAAGAATTCATCACAAATAGGTGATAGGACTGGTCTTGTAACAGCTTCAGCGACCGAAGGCCACAAATCACACGGGCCAGGTCCGCATAAGAGCGGCTTTTTGAAAACACGATCTTCTATCTTCGGTACTGGCACAACCATATGTGATGCGTACATTTTGAGCCTAAAAAAATATGTGTATGAAAATTGTTGATTAAGGTATAGGTTAGAAATTTTTTAAAAGTGTCGGCTGAAAAAAAAGCATGTTCCATTCTCCAAAACGCGCTTACTTGCGCGTTAGCTTGATGCTGTCATTTAATCGGTGACCATGTCAGGTGCATCGACACATCGGCTTAGAATAGTTGATGAGTAAGAGTCGACGGTACCAACCCAGAATTATACAAAGCCACCAATTTAACCATTGAATTATTATAGCTAATGGTTGTAATATGTATAATTTGTTTCACTACTACACTAGAAACGCTATTCAGATGTATGTATGTAGGTATCTACAAGGTAAACAAAGACATTATTACTATACCAAGGATTCGCTATCAGCTTTAATTATTCCTGGATTTGACTCTAAAGAGTACATCAGTCAAAAGTTGATATTAGAATCTATTTCGGGTTTTACCGAAAAGCGTCTATTCATTCATGCCATTCCAAAGAGAGGCTATTGACCTTTCTTTCAATATACATATTTCAAAGGCCTCAAATATGTAACGTTTATTATATTGTTCCCTCAAAATCGTTTAGATTGACTTTTTTCTTATCGACTTGATTTATGTAGTCGTGACTTACAATACCATAAAATATATATTATTTTTCTAATATATTCCTTATAAAGTCAATCGTAATATTCCTCTTTTGCGCCCTACTGAATATGAAGTTTGTCTAAGTGGTGTATCCAGGGCTGTCAGTAAAGCCAGTGTATTTAATACAGCTTGTACTCAAATTATAGGAAATCAAATATTTTTATACAAAAAAAATATGTAGGGATCCTTTTTCATTATTTCATGAATATGATTATAACGGTAATTATTTTAATGCACGTGTAACGACTTTCTTTTTAATTCAAGCAAATTTTTTTTTCAAAAATAAAGGCAATCTGTAATACGAGCACGATATAAATGATTACATTTTACACTTTCTGTATTCAATTATACGATCTGGCAACCCTGAGCGTATCCAAAATGCGACTTCCAAATTGTTATGATATTGTACGGGTATTGATGTTCAAATTACAATTAATAAAGAGTATATTTATTTTTTACAAACATCATCGGCACACTCTCAAAAATAATGCAATCAAAAGTACTTGCACTTATGTACATGCACAAATAAAGGTACACAAAACTATCAAATTACAATAAAATGATCATAAATTCTTAAATTTATAATAAAAATTAAAAGTAGCAGAAACTTAGAAGTAGGTAATCGAATAAGCAGTTTCCGCTTTGATTTCAATAAATAAAAAAATAAAGTACATATGTATTTCAAAAAATCTATTTAATATCTTAAAGAATTAAATGTATTTGAAACATTGTAATCGAATAAAAACAAAATTAACTTAAAAATGCCCAAAGCGCTTCTTTATCCAGTTTAAGACTTTTATTACGTCGAGTTAGCCAAGAGCAAAAAAGTGTCGCGCGTTGTAATATATTCAGCTCGTTGTGACCGATATTTTGGACGAGTAACCGTGAAGTTTGGTTACCGGAATCGGGTTAATGTTTAGATTTAGTGCTAATAGGGTGGTTGTAAATTTGCTGCAATGTTCTGGCGCTATCGGATGGTACATTTGGCAAGTACGCCTCGCCCGGGGCGCGCGACGCTTGCCAGCCTCATATTTGTTCCGCCTGCTATCGCCCGTTGGTTACCGCGGTTTAACAATTGTTTTTATATCCCATTTAACAAGACTCGTTGCAATTACTTCACGCGGTATAGCGATAGAGCGAGATAGGGATAGAGCGATAGGAAAGGCCGGAGGTCGGGTCGCAAGCGATGTTCTGCGATAAGGGTTCCGTTATGAGATTGAAAGTGGAGAGAGGATAAAACAAGTTCAATGTTGCTTCGACAAATTGATTCGATTCCCATCGCAACTGTGGATGTTGTCCCGACGGATGAACGGGAAAGAAAGTAGACAGGCTATCCGCGGAGACCTTCGTCCGTAAATAAGAAGCTGTATTCGAGTGCCATCTTCTCGGAAATGATATTCTTAAAACGATATTCGAACAAAAATCGTATTTATTTATTTAGGGCAACCAGCAAAACATGACGAAAAAGTAATAATTAAAATTCGTTAAACATGTGACATAAATATAGCGCTATGTTTTGTAATTAATATAATATTACACGTAATTATATATTTAGAATGTTTTGAATAGGAAGAAATATTGACAAACATAATGACAAACTAACAAGAAACCGTATATGTCGCTTACTTCAAATTAAATAACAATAATAAATTATAATAAATAATTATTATGAAAAACGTAAAAAAACACTTGGGAGTAATAAAGTTACTTAAAATATTTGTCTTTTTGGGTGTCTTGGAAAAAGATGTATAAAAACATTAAAAAAAACTTACTGTGTATGTTTATACAATCACTAACACTGTAACACTGTTGAATAGTTCTATAGAATTGTTTTTATTTATAACAATCACACCATTCCAATGCCTTGTTCAGACGACAAGTGATTATTTATGTTGTTCATAGTAATGGCGACTTGGTGATAACCTAATAATTTGTATAATCATCATTAAAAGCCATATAGATAGTTAAGAGAATACATTCTTGTATGTTATTCTTGTCACCCTTCGAGTTATTTTTCTTTGTCATTTAATGATGAAATAAGGTTTAATCTTCGCGAAAGTACAAATGGTTCAGAATACAGATTTTATTAAGAATAATTTGTACGAAATTTTCTAATAATAAATAAAATTTTACACGACTAGGCGCTGCTTTAATATCATCTTTATTTTTTTATTATAATTGAGTAATAGGCAAACACAAGGTGCTTATTGAACATTACATTAAAGCAGTGACAAAGATACAGTGAAAAAAACTGTAGTAGTCACTTTTGCGTATAAAAATGAGACTATTACGTTAACTTTTTTTCGATTGCAGCTTTCAATTTGCAATTTTAAGTAACTCTGAAGGATTATATAAAGTAAAAAAAAAAATGCTCTGTTTATCCAGTTTGACGTAATAACACTAAGAAGGTACCACCAATTCATCACATACTCTACCGGCAAACAGCAGTTCTTTGTACTGTTGTTTGCCGATTTGAAAGATGAGTGTGCCATGTAATTACAGGTTTAAGGGACTTTCCAATCAAAAAAAAAAAAAATATATTAAAATAAACTTTATTCAAGTAGGCTTTTAAAAGCACTTTTGAATCGTCATTTTACAATTAAGTGAAGCTACCATCGGTTCGGAAAGTAGATCCTACCGAGAAGAAGCGGCAAGAAACTTAGTAGTTACTCTTTTTTAACATTAAAAAATACAAAGTCATGTAAGTTAAATACAATTATTTAAATTAATATATCCTGCTTGGAAGTCAACAGGCATTAACTCCACACTTTTTTATCATCTATGTATAAGATCTTGTATCGTATAATATGCTTTTTCTACCAATGTATTTTTTACAAACGATTTGAATTACGAAACGGCAAAGTTAAAAATGTCGCATCCTATGTGCATTGGCGATGTATTGTGCATTAGTAATATCTATGGGCTATCCATTTGCTAGTCCGTCTATCTATTTTCAATATAAATATTTCAGTAGTATTAATATAATGTATCCCGTTTGTAGCTATGTACATATATGTATTTCGAGCATGCGTGTGTACCTTTCATTTTAGTTGTCAAGATTTAAATAAACTAAAGATCGATTTAAACTCCCAGTCATTGTTCGTTTGTTTGTCTAGTACCATTTAAAAATAGGCTGATAACAGTTTCTTAATGCGTTAACTTTGTAACGCAACAAATGACGAAGATAACTCACACAACTAAACGATTTCGTCAAAACAATGATACGTAATTATGATATTTAACGTCCCCACTAGTGAGTACTTCCATTTTTTTTATTAAAAGCTTTAATTTAACTTGTTATATGTAGAAATAGTTATGTTGCGTTGATCTGGCTGGCTTATAATACTATACATATCGGTAGTTTTGGTAACATAGTGTATTTGCATCTGTATTCTAACCGGTCATGGTGTCTAGGAGTTTCATCACTTCATTAAAGCGCTTTTCTCCTGTAATTGTTTTATTATTTCAACACAATTCAAGCTGAATGGTGTGTCAATTATAAATTGCCGGCAAAATACGTAGTAAAAAGTTATAGCCACATTAAGACGTTGGCTACGGCATCACTTTTTTTCATTTCTACCGTATGGGGCGTCTAAGAGCACGTATGAAAACTATCATTATGCGAGGCTTATAAGATCCTGTAACGCTGAAGAAACTAAAACTCTATGTGATTTGTTGATGCGATCGAATTTGATTTCTTTAGTGCGGTACGTTGTTAAAAAGACCACGAAGTAAGAGTGTTCGGTTTTCAATGGACATTATATAAATATATTTATCTCTTTCCTAAAATATATCAAATAGATGTTACGGCTTCAGCACGACAGATAAATCTATGTTTTTCTTAGCCGCAACGCTTGGGATACATACGAGGCGTATTAGACCTCATTAAAAGTGTTAAAAAATATAAGCAATCGAAAATTTCAAGTGCAATGGATATAATACTATTTATTTTCCCAAGACAAATAAATTTTCATAAAAGTTTTGAACATCGGCTAATCTGAGCGTAACAGCCCATTTAAACCTAGCTAACATGTTGGAGCTCGTTTCTAATGCTATTAAATTCGGACGTTAAGTGAGTGCAACTGCGGCTTTCTGATTAGAACAAAGGGATTACTTGCGTTAAATAAAATTAAACAGAAAATAATTTAATGCGGTTCCCACAAGTATTTAAAATGGGATGTTTACCATGTTTAAATTATCAAGAATGTATTGAGCTCCAACAAACAAAAATAAATATCCCATTTTAAATAATTTTAGTAATAAAAATAACTAATTAATTTAAAATATTAATGCAGTTCGTTAATTTATTATTGCAATTATTTTTCCATATTTCCTTCCTTTTCCGTAGGTATCCTTTTTAGAGTAAATATACAAATCAATGAATATTTCACTTCTAGGTTTAGTTTAACATGTTATTGCAAAATATATTTTTAAAGGTAATTAGCGAGAACAATAATGTTTTAAAAATCTACCGTATATTTTATAGTACATTATGGTTATTGTATGAGAGTTTTTCTTCCTACGCTATCGTTCTAACGAGACTAATTTAACTTTAAAATTGCTTGAAGTATAAACATTTAAAATAAAATAGTTTAGTGCCGTCAAAAGTTCAAATTCTTGTATGTTTTCTAAATATAATATGAATCTATTCCTAAGATATATAGCATAAAATAAGTAAAATATATTTAATTATATAAGTAGTTAAATTTAAAAAGAAAGCAAATAAATTTAATTAAGATTCATTTGTCATCAATTAAAAATTAAACATGTTTTTTAACTGTATTTCAAAATAAATAGAGTTTATTAAAATTTAAATACAATAAGCGTTTGTGATTGCGACCACAAAGCTTTTAAATTAGTAAACTTAGTGGGCTTCCGTCCCGGAAAATGTCTTCCCAAAGATCTTTTCGTAAACAAAATGTAAGGCTGAAAACAAATTTTAAATTAAATCCCCTTTTCTCCGCGAGTTAATGTCCCGTAGGACTTTTCTCTGGTTTTAATTTCCGGAGAGTTTTCATTGAGGAAATAGTTTGATGGGCAGTTATTTCTATTTAGATTACATATGAATGACATACTAAAATAAACAAAGCAACCATATATGAAATTAATTGAAATATGTATATATTTCAATAATTATATATGTATAGTATAAATAAGATGATAGTGTTGATACTTTCTAAAATAATATTAAGATTGTGACTGTAGAGTTACTCGATTGATTTGTATTGTACCTAATAACTTTTAATATTTTTATATCTTGATTATTAAAAATATTACAACATCATTACTAATAATCAATATTGCAATTATATGTAAACCTTGAGATGACAACGATAAAATTGAATATTGGTCATTCTATTAATAAATAAAAATTTTAACAAAAAGAAAAACCGACTTAAAAAAAACACTATTTTGAAACAATTAAAAATGCACTAAAAATAATAATAATAATAATTGCATATTTAACATATTTTTTAGAGTCCTCCTAGGTAAAATGAAATGAAAAATATTAGATTACTTAAAAGTCAATTTACGATTATATAATGCAGTTATAGTTATTGTTAAAGGTAATTTGTAAGAAATATATTATAGGGATATACTATAGGGTTTTCTTGGCTGACACCGACTCCAAATATAGCAATAATTATAACTACATTATATTATCGTAAATTGACTTTTAAGTAGTCTAATATTTTTCATTTCAGTTTACCTAGGAGGACTCAAAAAAATATGTTAAATATGCAATTATTATTATTACTTTTTAGTGCATTTTTATTTGTTTCAAAATAGTGTTTTGTTTGAAGTCGGTTTTTCTTTTTGTTAAAATTTTTATTTATGTTTTGATTTTAAGTGAAGCTTATGTAGACTAACTATTTTTTCTTAATATGGATAGATTAAGCGTGCCTTTAATATGATTCAGAAATAACTTCGGGGACAATTTCAAAAGAAACTTTTGAATAAAGCAAAAATACACTTTCGAAATGTGGTTTTAATGCGTCATGTGGCATAAACTACAAGGTACCACCCTCGAAAGAGCTGTAATCGACCTCAGTAAAAAATCTTTACAAAAGAGCTATTCGTATGCTATGTCGTACATCATATGACATCACATCATATACACGAAATTTGATTAAAGACAGTAAGAAATTCTGCTCCAAATCGCACCCTAAATGTAAGCCGTTTAGGAGTTCCGTCAATACATAGTATAAAACAAAGTCGCTTTCTCTGTCCCTATATCTTTAAAACTACACAATGGATTTTGATGCGGTTTTTTTTAATAGATAATGTAATTCAAGGGGAAGGTTTGTGTATATAATAAATGAACAATATAGTAAAGAAACACTGACAATTTTAGAAGTTTGCAATGTGATGTCGTAAATAAACAAATTCTTTAGTATATTTAGTATCAGTATTGCACCCGTGAGAAGTCGGGGAGGGTCGCTAGTTGATTATAATATTCGATTATGACAATTACATGAACATAACTACGTTCCGGAAGGTGACTCTAATATCCAAGTAACCCATAACTAAAAGATTCGACCGAGTATTGCTAACGTGCTCCTCAGAATTGTTCCGTTCCCTCCTGTTCCCTTAATTTGTGATGGATCCTATGCACAGAACCTTACCAAACTTTCACCAAACTACCCTTAAAGTATATCCTTAATAAAATAAAAAAAGAATCATCAAAATTGTGCCAACCAATTTTGAGTTATTCACTTATTTATCGCGCACATACTTAATGCAAATTTAAGACTTATGTCGTTTTCATACAGATACCATCACCGGAAAAAATAAAATTAAAATGGGACCCCACGGGAAGCACTACCTTTCAAACAAAAAAAAATATCAAAATCGGTCCACCCAGTAAAAAGTTATGAGGTACAAACATAAAAAAAATACAGAGGAATTGATAACCTCCTCCTTTTTGAAGTCGGTTGAAAATGTATATAAAATTACGAAAATGATGTCTATTAAAAAATCTTTGTATTTTTTAAATACATTAAACTTTGAAAAAGGAAAGGTATCGAGAAAATTGGCCATTCGAGTGGTCACTGACATCTTCAAACACAAGATGTAGAAGCAGGAGTGCAGTCACTCCCTGTACTAATTACACAGATGACTTGAGTTCCAGCCTAGGTTATTTCAGTAGTTTTATTGCCTGGCAGAACATTTGTTAGAATATGGAAGAATTTATAGTAATTGCATACACTCAGCATTAGTCGATGTAAGTCACATTGCTGGGAGGCCATTATTTTTACAGTTCGTTTCGTCGTTCGTGGCCCACCGCAATTTTCATTTAGTTGACTTCACTAAGTTCTCGTTGCGTTGAACGAGCTGCTTGTTGTTTTTTTTTTCTTAAAAATAAAAATAACAACGAATAAATGCTAGTTCGCTATAAAATCCAAACACAAAGTTCAATCCAGGTCATACTGACCTGCGAAGCAAAGAAATTAATTATTTTGAAATAATTATGACTTTCCTATCTCGTTTTTTTCAATTATTGTATTATAAATATATATTTATAAATAATGGTAATGAAGAAATTCTCATATTTTAATTTAATAAATCTTTTTATAAAAGTGAAATGGTTTCAGCCTTTTCTTCTCAGACGTTGAGTCACTGGTTTAAAGATAAAATCAAACTTTGATTGACATTTTGAATAAGTTCAAACTTTTTACATTCGTTAAATCGAGTTTATAACAAAGGTACTTACGAATATTTATCCTGTAAGGAGAATATTATTTTGTCTAAAATTCCAAATGGTTTAAGTTTCGGTAACTCCAATTTTGAGTTATATCTTTCGGAACATTTTGGTTAAAATTTGCATGAGAGATACTGAGATTTCGTGGAACTTATCAAATACTTTAAAAAAATAAAAGTTTTCTTGTTTCCTTCGTAGTAAATGTTGTGTTTCAAACGTAAGTTACAAATGTAAGAATTACACATTAAACATATAATGATAATTGACGTTATTAATACACTATAAGTCTAATTTTGTATTCTAGTGCTTAAAGTAATCTGCAATTAGAGTTTTGTAATATGCGCTATGTTACAAAATTAAATACTTAATCGCAAATTTATAAAGTGTTTATCTTAAAGTAAATTATAGCAAAGCTTGTTCATCGGTTTATTTCTTCCTCCAGTAAAGCGTAACGCTTGTGTTCGTAGTGAGGATGACTGTAGCCTAAAGTGTCAGGATCGAACATGCGGTTTTCACATCACTAGACCGTTAAACTATTGACGTTTCGATCTCGTTCGAATTATCTAAGAAGTCAGCTCTGAAGTGTATTTAAGTATTTAAAGTAAGTTTTTTATTTTCAACAACAAATTGTTTGTCGAATAGTCTATCATCAGGATTATATTACCGAACCATTCGTAAATAATTTGAACTAAAGATAACAAAAGTAAAAACATAGGTATATAACTAATAGGATTTTCAAGAATAATTGATTTTACGAGTATGGAGTCGAGCATAAGTGCGTTTTTACATCTATAATAAGCTGTAAAAATAAATTTATTAATTGAATATATTATTTTTGCTTTTAATAATTTAAACGGCAATGTGAAAAATTCAGCTATCTTTAATCTCTTTAACCGATGAAGGAAGACTTATCGACCCGATAATTAAAATTGCAATTCGGAATGTGATTACCGCATTTTCATCGGGTAATGTAATTTGTACAAGAGTTGGTTTAAATTATTATCCATAATCAATTATTATATAGATATTCACCGATGTTACATTTGAATACATCTTATTCAGCTGTTATGGTACTGAAACGAAGAAAGCAAATTGTAACTATACCTAGTAATAAATATATAGCTTTTCCAATTAATGATGTAGGTCGTGAATATTATGTTATACTCATTTGCCATAATTCCTGAGTTACTCTAGATATGTTACAGAGAATATGAGATTCGTTGAATAATTATGTAAATAGAGTCATAGCGAGGGTTTTAATTGTGCAGCTGCGTTGTAGGAAGCTTGTACAATTTCAGCAGAATTCGAGAAACAAATAAAGATAATTCTTAAGCGTGCACAGAAAATACGAACAGACGATTATGTTTGAGCGGTTTATTCGCATTTTCTTAATATGAAAATATAATTCTCTAAGCAATTAATCATTCTCGGTTTCAATATTACGTAAAATCTTCAGAAAAAGAGTATTATAGTGAAACGGATAATTGTTTAATAAATTATAACAATTTGGAAGAGATAATTAGAGTCGGTTTACGTGAAAGATACAATTTGATTCTTCTGATAATTTTGAGACTCAGTTGTTTATTTTATATCTGTGAACCGTGTGATCTGTGCTTTATCAAGTTAAAGTCAAAGTTTATTACATTAGACTAAATTATTATTTATTCATTTGTTCATGTCTGAGCGTGTAATATACATTGATAGAATATTTACTTCAAATTAATCCTTTCAAATAACAAGATATATTTATAGGTATCAATTTAGAAGTTAAACCACTGACTATCCATCCGCTTGTAAGAATGGCAGTAATTTATCAGTGTAAAGCCACTTTAATGTTTTCTTAGCAAACTGACCGCGTTCCAACAACATGATATCCTGTAAAATTGATCACGTTCTCTCCTCTGCTTATACTATAGAAATTTATCAGTAAGCAATTTATCTATATAAATTTCAAAGTATTTATTTTCTTTCTAGATACATTTATTAAAGCGGATAAGCCCCAATGGAAAGTGCACATCGATGTTGATTATGGTCGTGGATTCAAATCCGAATATATATGCTAAAATAATGAGACGGTTTTAGTAATATCTTACGGAACTAGACCACACGAGACCGAGCCCTAGAGTAAACCTAGATTATGTTGCTGTATATGTATAATTATATACCTATCTACATAAATATGCATTTTTTTATGGTCTAGGTTGGCGGACGAGCATATGGGCCACCTGATGGTAAGTGGTCACCATCGCCCATAGACAATGACGCTGTAAGAAATATTAACTATTCCTCACATCGTCAATGTGCCACCAACCTTGGGAACTAAAATGTTATATCCCTTGTGCCTGTAGTTACACTGGCTCACTCACCCTACAGACCGGAACACAACAATACTGAGTACTGTTATTTGGCGGTAGAATAACTGATGAGTGGGTGGTACCGACCCAGACGGGCTTGCACAAAGCCCTACCACCAAGTTGATATAAAAAAGTGTTGTCGATATAAAAAAACACCTCCTCAATTTTCTCGACAGGAAAATAGGTAACTAAAGCATTAACAGGTCGTTGCATAATTCAATTGAAAAATTTAATTACATTTCTTTTCGAATTGATCCCAGGATCAAGTATATTTTTATCAGACTTGATTAAAGAACATCTATCTGCAGGACAAAAGGTTACATGTGCAATGAGGAAATAAATCAATTACGCACTGCCAGCCGGGGCCATGGAAAATAATTGGATTTTGTACAAAAGCGCACTGCAGGGATCTCTAGTTCATTGTCTAACATTTCTTGATGTTACGAAAAAGTTACTCCGACATTTAGAACGGAACCTAAAGGCTTTTTTATTTTAAAATTATAACGGTTTACTCTATTATTAAATAAGTTTAAGTTTAATTATTATTTTTATTGTAAATTAAAAAATAATATTTTTTTTGTAAGTGACTAATGAACTGTATAACTTAATTATATTATTTCACAGATAATAAAAGTCATATTCATGAAATTACATTTCTGTATAATAAAATTGGAGTGTGCGTTTGTAATATTAAAATAGCCCTTTTTTACTCAATTCATATGTATGGTATACACGGTACAAATAAAATAACAATTTTTTGTCTGTCTGTCTATTTGTTCCAGCTAATCTCTGGAACGGCTGGACCGATTTTGACGGGACTTTCACTGGCAGATAACTGATGTAATAAGGAGTAACTTAGGTTACAATGTTTTTTTTGTCAAATGCAAACGCGTGCAGGGTCGCGGGCACAGCTAGAAATAAATAATATATTACAATTAAATATATAAGTAAGCTGACGTTGGAACCAATCAGGATACTCGGCTTGAGCGATTCAGTAACAGTCCCAAATGAGGCGCAATCCGCCATGGGAACTCCAGAACCGTTACCGGTAAAGGAAGATGAAGGTCTAAACAACAACAACAACAGCCTGTAAATTCCCACTGCTGGGCTAAAGGCCTCCTCTCCCTTTGAGGAGAAGGTTTGGAACATATTCCACAACGCTGTTCCAATGCGGGATTCGCTAAAGAATGGAAGTTTTCAGTAGCCAACCAACGTTGTGTCTCTCGAAGAAACAAAGTGGATACCGCTGGGTTTTTTTTTGGTACCTCGACGCTGTACTTACACTTAATGTTAGGAAAACGTATTAAAAATGAAACCTATGTGGAATTCTCATATCAAGTTTTATTGGTAAAATAAATTAGGCAGATGTAAACAACACGGCTGAATAATGTCACCACTGCTTTGCATTTTATGCCAACTTTAACCACAAATTCTCATAAATTACCCTGGATGCTAATAAACAAAACTAGTCTTCTATATATTTAAACCAATACCATTGGCGTGTAGTTAAAAATGCGTATAAGAACTACAGTTTTCTATTGAAGCTACTTTGGCAAATACCGCAGACTTTAAGTCGAATGTTTTCAACCAGTATTTGTTGCTAGTGATGACATACGTTACAGATACGAAACGTCATATATAATAACTACTTTTGAGAACCTTCTTTCATAATTAATTTTTAAAATAATATTGACAGCAATTTTTAAAATTGGAATATTTTGACACCTCGATTATTATGAAACACATTACGATGTTTGAAATTAGCGACCTGAACAGATCAGTTGACACTATGATCATGGAGGTTCACACAATTCTGGGAAAGCCATTTAGCCACTCGAGTCATTCTGACACGTATTACAGGATTAAGCTTTGCATATTCCACTGAGAGCCGTCTAGCTCTGCCTAGCGCCGCCCAGCGACGCCTAGTGTAGAGGTAAATCTGATTACTTATTCAACTGGAGCAATAAATCGCCAACTCGCTACAGTCTTGCTAACAATACTCTAGATTAGTTATGCGATGCAAACTGTGGAAATGTAAGTCAGTGTACGTATTATGTTCAATTTTGTTATATACTCGTACATACAACGAGTGGGTCTCGCCTGTAAATCTATGTAGCGTCTAGCTAGTTCATAAGTAATGTGATCAATACAATTATCCAATTTAAAAATTATAAGAACTTTATTTAGGAACTCTCACATAATATAAAAGACTTTCTTTTCGATTGTTCTCGGTAAATATATATTACAAGTCGGTGTTACAATTCATTTAATCTTGTTAAAAGAGCATACGAAAGTTCGTGTTAAAAAAAAAAAAGAAAAAAAAAAGTTCTTTTTTAATTCTCCATTGGTATACGAGTATATTTCGCGCTAGTTGAGTGAACAAAAACCTGAAATTGTATAATTGTCAATTAAATAAAAGCATTTTGAGTTTATCGATGAGAATAATAAAAAGAGTAGTTGTTATTATATATTCTAAGAGGGATAGAGAGCACCAATAAATCTAGAAGAGGAAAGGCGAGAGAAAATGAGAAATGGTGACACAGGAAATAATAAGTTGAAAAAGACCACAATGTTTGAAATAAAATGATATTAATATTCAAATATTAGCCTTAATTAAAAATATAAATAGCCTAAAAGTTATTAAAGAAACACTATAATTTTAAACGTTATTTACTTGAAATGGTAAAGATATTTTGTCTAATAAAATAATTCGATTTTTAGTATAATGAGTTCTTTGTGCACAAAATACTATAAACACTTTTTCTCTACTACAAGCTATTAGCTAGATGTTCGAGACAATTTAAGAAAATACTAACCACACAAGTACACATGGGGTATCCCTCACGGGTGCATTTTTGGTCCAATAAACTTTCTTGTTTATGTAAATGACTTATCATATTTATTAGGTAGTAAATATAAAAATGAATTTGCTACAACCGTAGAGAGTTGAGGCATAGTATCAACCGCATTTCAAGGCACGGCATGCTATAAGCAGTCCAAAATTCGCGGATATGAATATTTTCTGACACAGAAGATAATTTTTAAACTATATTTAGATTTTCGGGTTTAAATCTAAGTTCTTGGTATTTGCTATTTTATGACCAGCCATTTGATTTACGATTTTTTTTATTTGACATTAGCACGATTCATCGAAAGGAAGTTATTAGAGCAACTTGCCTCAATCTTCCGTACAATCAGACTCAGAATGTTAAACTTGGGCAACTTTTGAATAGGGTTTAATATTTTCAAGTTTGTCATCAAATTTACTACCAATAGTTGAAGCCATTTACGGTACAGTTCCAATATTTTAGGTTACATTTTTTTGAGAATTTGTTCAATTTAAATTTCAGATAATATCTTGACATGACTTTCAAATGATGATAACTTAAATTAACATGCATATATCAGCAATATAATTATTTATCATTGTAATGGACAATTGATGTAGGATAAATAAAAAATACTAGCTTGAAAAAGTTATCGTTGGCTTATCCATTTATGAAACCACAAAAAAATAATCTATATAAATCGATGCGCTAGATATAAATGATGATAGTATATAATGGTTAAATCAGATGAGCGACGCCTGTTAGGGTCATCTGATCACCAACCACGGCCCTAAGCTTTTCTTATACATCTAAAACAATCTTTGCTCACACAATAAAGCACAAAGAATGGGCCTAAATAGGTGAAATATGTCGGATCATAGTTTCCGACCCCTGTGAATCACTTAATTTGCATGAGTTTAACTTCTCTCAGTAAGGTGTACTACTTGGTGGTAGGGCTTTGTGCAAACCCGTCTGGGTAGGTACCACCCACTCATCAGTTATTCTTCCGCCAAATAACAGTATTGTTGTGTTCCAGTCTGAAGGGTGAGTGAGTTAGTGTAACTACAGGCACAAGGGACGTAACATCTTAGTTCCCAAGGTTGGTGGCACATTGACGATGTAAGGAATAGTTAATAATATCTTACAGCGTCATTGTCTATGGGCGATGGTAACCACTTACCATCAGGTGGCCCATATGCACGTCCGCCAACCTATACCATAAAAAAAAGACTATGATGAAAAAAATCGTGGAGAAACCTCAGTTCGGATGAAAATCTCGTGCATATGTACACTCCAAGCCTTAAATGCGGTTTCAGCCCACTTGTGGGGCATGTACAAGCTGGCCGGGACTATTACTGTTCAAATTGAAACATAGAAATAAGTGGCAAAGTGATAAATATTCTGGAGCAATGTTATGTTATATGATTTATTTTATTAGTATTTACTTCGAACTATTATTAATACGATTATTACGTACCAAACTATTTGTATTTGTGTTATTGCACATATTCGATAGCAGAATATGAACAAGCATTAGCTTGATTATGAAACAATGTCTTTGTTTAGAATACATATATAAACTTGATTGTAGTACAAAGAGGCGTAATTAAGAGCAGGATATTCGAAATCAAAGCGAAGTTTAATAGAGTGTGGCTACGTGCTTTAAGGTGAATTGAACTGCGACCTCGATGCTGTATAATTCCTGAGCGTGAAATTTCGAGTATAAATCAAAGTATACAAATATCAAAACGCCTAGCTTAAACCGGGAAGATAATTTAACTTACTTGTAAGGTGTAATGATTTAAAGATTCTAAACAATTCAAATAATTTACGGCACTTAATAATGAATTTAGATTATTTTTAAGTATAAATTACCAACTGAAATTAAACTGTCTGTTTCACAAAACTGTTTTTGTTAAATTAATTAACCTTGCTATGCGGGCTGAACGAAAGAAAAACAACTGTCCTTTTAAAAATGCTCGAAATAGTGTTGCCAGTTAGAGAATACTAATTATGGAGGCGGCTACCGGAAAAATATTGGAATCATTGTTCCTTAAAATTAGTAGAAAATGATGTCCTCAAATAAAATATCTGCATCGGATTATGTTGTTGATGATTTGAAGAATGATAAACACCTAACGGATATGTATATTTCCCACTGCTGGGATATAGCCTCCTCTCCCTTCAGAGGAGAAGGCATGGAGAATATTCCGGATCGGTAGATACAAATGTGGCAGAATTTCGTTGAATCTAGATTCATGTAGGTTTCCACACGATGTATTGTTTCACCTTCGAGTACAAGATTAATTATGAACACTGAAGAAGCACATGAAAATTCAGTAGTGTTTGCCTGGGTTTGAATCCACAATCATCGGTTAAGTTGCATGTGTTCTAATCACTGGCCCACCTCGGCTTTAAAATTATTACAAATATACATAACATAAGTACATAAGAGGAAGTTTGAAAGTGGCACCGATAGCCGAAAAGTTATGTGGAAGGCGGCTGTCATGGTATGGGCATGTAATTCCGAGGAATGAGGAATATATTGTGAGGAAGGCCTTGAGCCTTGATATGGTTAGAAAGAATGTTAGTTGTGACATGACGTCTGACAGAGAAGTATGGAAGGAGAAGACATGCTGCGCCGACCCCAAACAAAATTGGGATAAGGGCAGGAGGATGATGATATACTATTGTAGTTAATTATATTCTTAGAGCTCGAGTATCACAATATTTATTTCTATACACAAAATGGAATTGATTATTTCTTAATAAATAATTACAACTATTCTACACACAAGAGAATTAAAAAATAAACTTGTAAACTACTTGAATAAACTATAACTAGTATATAAAATAATTTTAACAATAATATACAATTTTTTAATAAAATATTCAAGAATCGGAACGGATGTACTCTTATTCCACATTTCATTTGATGAGAGATTAAGGAATAAAAATCAGTATCGGCCTTATTTTACTAATGAACTTAAACCTAAATACTGATTTATATTTTTCTAGTGGGATGCGAGTAGCCGGAGAAAGACCACACTTGGAGAGGCCTATGTCCAGCAGTGGACAAACCCAGGTTGATGACGACGATGATGATGATGATTTTCTTAGCCTTCAAAAATGACAAACTTTCATATAAAATTCCTAGATTTTTCACCTCACTTTCTATTTCATTACACCCTTTTAGGTGATAAATTTCCAAAATATCCTAAACATCCGCCTTCAACTCCTTATTAATATTTAATATTTCTAGCATCGGAAATGACGGGCTTTGATACAATTTTTATCCCCGTTTCAAAGATAAATTATAAAAAATCCTCTCGTAATCCTACGTTCATTTAGGAAATCCTGTATAAAATTTTATCCTTTTAGACCCGTGGGCTAATGTCAAATCAAATCAAATCAAATCAAATGTCAGTCAGTCATTTTAAAATATTATTAAATAGGTAAATTTATCAAAATGAAATTTGTGATTCTACGCGGAATATGACTTTTATGATATTAACCGACGATATCTTCGATAAATTATTTAGAATGTGATATTTCTGTTAATTTAGGCAAATTCATAATGAAGTAAAGAGTTAAAGTTTTAAATGAAGTAGAACTAGTAAAACAATCTATTTTTTGTCCGATACTAGAATTCGATTCACTTTAAATGTATAAAAATCAATTTATAACTGGGTTACCGCTGTCCGTCCGTCCGTCCGCTCGAGTGACGGTAATTTGTCAATGTCCAACGTAAAGTCCCTTTAATACGTTCTTCAATACATGGTTTGCTACTACGGCTCACTATCTGCTGTCTGATAGAAAATTAATAGTCACTTTCTTATTTGCAGAAAACAAACTGATTCGTTGTGGCGATTAATATTATAAAACAAGAGCATTACAGTATATGGACGATTCATACCTAATTCATATTTAAGACATTTTTAAACCAAATGGACCAGTATTTTTTTATTAAGTATCCCAACGCTTGCACCTTAACCGACACACACACACACACACACACGCTCACGTACATACACGTATATATTATTGGCCAAGAGTATTAGGTAACGACAGGTATTTGACAAATATTATGCACAGCCTGGAGAGAATTTTGTGTCTAATACTTTTGGCCAAGGCTGTATGTACTCATATGTATTTATATATATTATAACAACGCAGGCAGTTAAACATTTTATACCTTTAAAAACACATATGTCATGAGTGAACGAATAAATTAATTTTTAATTATCTATTGAGGAATATAAAAGTAATATTTGTAATAAAGAAGTTAACAAGTATAATTTGGAGTTCATATACATAGTACATATACATATGAACTCCAAATACCTTAGCTTATATTTTGGGCAGTCGTGTAAGAAAAAGGTTTTCAAAGCGAACCCTGCGTAACTATATATGTATAGTAAGTAAGCACTTTAGCATTTTATATTGAAAAACTTTGTATCGGAGAAATTTAGTAGATAAGTTACATAACTATTTTTATGTTAAAATATATGGGAAAATAAAGCCAACTTTTGTTTAATTTGTGAATCAGTATCAATTGTTTACAAAATAAATTTCATATGAATTTTAGTGTTTCTGTCAACAATACTTTTCAATAGTTTTCAGTTTGTATGTTTATATTATTTTAGTTAGAAAAGGATTTATTTGTATGAATGTGTGACAGTAAGTTTTTGTTTTGTACCCAACATAGGGTAGTGAAAAAAGGCAAATCTGTATGTAAAAATGTACAAGGTTCCTAAATATTCCTAGTTCCTCTGTGATTTCGGATAAAAGAAATAGCCTAAATTATTATTGTTTAGTAAAATAAAGATATTAAAAAAAATTGTTACATCTTTGTGTTAATAGAAATCTAAATCGAAAAGCGATATTGAATATTGTAAATTTCTTTATATTTACATCTTATTTATTTCGAGGTCAGGTTATGAACTGTATTAATACCTTCAGATCATTTTTTTTATTTAAATGCCCAATAATATTCATTTTGTTTTGATGTTAAATTTTGTCTTCCAAAAGCAAAATCCACGCATAAATCAATCTCTCAGCGCCTAGAGCGCCATGGTAATATTCTTGGTTAAGGTAGATCTAATGTGCCGTGATTCACAAGGAAATTTATGTTCATTTGCGTTAATTTATGTTCGTACAAATGAAATGTTTAATTATTTAATTAAGCTTCATTTGATATTGCTTGTAAAACTGGAATCATTATAGCAGACGTTGTATTATATTAGCTTTTTTAGTTATAGCCTGGATTAAAAGACTTTAATGCTTTTACGATAACCATTGCCTGATAGCTTCGTGATCGATTTTGGTCACGGCAACTAATCTCAAGAGAGCCCAATCAACTACGCAGGGTATATTTAGTGGTGGAGTAGTATGTGCGCAAACATCCCTCAATGCACAGGACGATGCTTTGACTCCAACTTGCAGGACCCGGGTAGTTATTCAGAATCATTTGAAGGTAATACCAAAAGTTTTTATCAGTCCGACTTGGTAATACAATCGAATTTCTGCGGCCTTATATTTAGCTACTAAACCAGTTAGGCAGTCAAACCATACACTAAGTTCACAATTAGAAAATTCACTTGATTTCTGATTTTGATATCATTTTAACCAACCATTATTATATTTATCATATTACTATCATCATCATCCATAAATGTATATATTCATTATTATTATTATATTCAATCAAAATAAAAAGATACTTTATTCAAGTAGGCTTCTATAAGAACTTCTGAATCGTCATTAAACAACTATATTAATTGTCATTACAACTGCGTAGGGAACTTGATTGTGTCAACGTGGATGCGCAGAAATGCACTGTCGCAGTATTTTAAGATGTCAACTTGTAATGAGCGGAGTAGTTTCGTTAAGGCGCAGAAGCAATGACTTTATTTCTTAAGCTAAATGTTTAAGACATTTTTGTTCGAAAAGTACCTTGTTTTATGGATAAAAATACATGTACTTATTCAATTTCAGTTAGGTCGCATTAATTGACAAATTAAACTAAAATAACACGTATAATAACGCAATTTAAACTTTCAGCTATAATTATGTAATCACAAGAGTTATTTAATTAAAACAAGAACAAGTAACTCATAAAACTGAAACTGAAATCTTTGTCGGCAACGCGTTCATCCAAAATTACTCGGTAACTTGCCACCAACTTATACTACACTCGTTAACAAACTAGCGTGAAAGTTTTAACTACACTTACGCGATTATACGTGAGACATTTCATACCGAACTTTGTATAGAAACCTGGCGTATATTCTATTTCAATAACACTTGAGCACTATCTCTATGTCTTAAGGTTATTTCTTTAACTTTTAATATAAAGATGTGGAAACGCACCTTACATTAAATAATAAAAGGAAAAGTAGCAAGACTTGGATTAGTAGAAAAGCGCTCGTGAATATTCTTATATTTAGTAAATGACTCGTTACCTGTTAAAGATGAGGATTGACTACGAGGTGACTTGTCACGGTACTAGTGTGTGTTCTCGTTGATATATTTGACAGCAGAACGTCATCCGAAGCAAACCAGATCACAATGTCTTGCATTATGACGAAACGCATTGATAACTTCAGAAATTTACTTAGTGGTAATGTTTTGTGCAAGGCTGTCTGGGTACCAACCACTCATCATATATTCTTATTCAGCACGACTTACTATTGTTGTGTTCCGGTTTAAAGACTAAGTAAGCCAGTGTAACTATAAGTACAAGGTACATATCTTAGCTCCAAGGGTTAGTAGCAGATTAGTGATGTAAGGTTAGGTTAGGATAGCGATGACATCAAGTGGTTATCCGTCCGTTAATCTATATAAAAAAAAAACAGACGAATTGATAACCTCCTCCTTTTTGAAGTCGGTTGAAAATACAGCTTGATTACACTGATTCAATGTTCTTAAAGGAGACAATATATGCGCATGCGATATAATTTTGCTGTATAAAGTGAAACCTTCCTCTCTATAATCATAATCTAATGGACCATCTAATAGGACCGGAGAGAGTAAAGGCGCAGATTTACGTAATTTCCGGTGCATAGGAGTGCAAGCGCTACCAACTTCTAAAACCCGTGATGTGAACTGGACTCTACATCCAATGCAAATGAATGAAGTATATCCGTCAATAATTATAAGAAAATACTTCATTCTGATGTATGTTAAAATATAAACGAGTAATATTTAAAATGAGATATCTAGGTTTAATTCGTGCAACTGTCTGACAAGATCTTGTTGGCAGAAGCAAGCTACATTGCGGTCGTTAGAAATGCGACGAGGGCTGGAATGAATTTTTATACGACAACATTTATCAAAGTGTGACTTAATTACACAACTTTATTATCTACACTATTTCTTTCTATAAAACTAGAATGGACAAATTTACAAGTAACTGTTTTGTTGTACAAGGATGTAATTTCCGTTGTAGTGGCCCCGAATCCAGAGGGAGCTAGTGTAATGATTTATTCGTGAAGGAGGCTTAATTGTCTTACATATGATCGTATTGCGTATTAATTAAAACATTTCCACAAAACATTAAAGTTCCAACTAATTGTACAAGTTTATTTTTTTGAGATCTTTATTGATATTAAGAAAATGTTTTTTGTGGTTTTGTAACTTTTCTCCTGTTGTATGATTTTGCTTGTCTACCTAACCCCTGTCTGTCTGTCTATCTACCTTGTCTAACTTTCCTGTCTATGTTTCTTCTTTCTTGGGTATACTGGAAGAAATCCTTTCTAGGGATAAGTATACCTTTTAAACTTATTTTTTCTGTGTACACATTTTCACCTTCTATGTATCTGACAAGTTTAATAAATGGTTAAAATAAAAATAAAAATAAATTGTGATTTTGTGATCCGCGCTTTTCTTTGTTAAATTTAATAAAAGTAATACATTTTATTTTTAACAATTTCAACTCACAAAACAAACTATTACAACATATTACCACGGAAAATATCGAGACACAATAGCATTTATTTTTAAATTATAGAGAGACACTCCGTTTTACACTTTCTGTAGGCGTTTAGATGCATTTACATAACACACATTAATAAGCGTAAGAGCTGACACCTAGTGCATACAGATATGTAGTTGTAAGTTAAAAGAATTTCCCTAGTTTGTAGTTCCCAATACTTCACCTCAGTTTCAAATAAATAAAATAATGCCTTTCTTGAGGGCGTACATCTAACTTGCGGTTTGTTATCAGAACATCTGAAGCGGCGCATAACGAGGAAGCAGAGACAATGTTCCTCCCTCAGTATTTCCCTCCACGTGTACTCGAAATAACAAGGGTTCTATTTTCAATTCCTCCGCATTCTGTGGTCGTATAAGCATAGATGGCTTATCCTTAAAAGGAATAAGAAAATGCTATTATATTTGTGCAATATATGGTGATATTTATATTTATTGATATTGTGAATCATGATATGCAAATTTCTAATAGTAAACATACTGATATAAATTTAAGTGTATTTTTTTATTATAAAAGCTGTGATCGCTCGCATAATAGTATCGCACGTGAATAGGATTGCGGGCTCAAATCCACGCTTAGCAATCAATCTAAATTTGTATGTGATCAATTTGTGTTTATACTCGTAATTTGTTTCGTGTAAAGTTAAAGACATATGTGCCCAGCATGGTGGAGTAGCCCTAAATTCTCCAAGACAAATAATTTTGATCGTTATCTTTCTTACGTTATCAGTATCAGAATAATTTATGTTTTAATAGGTTTTTGTTAGTTGTTAATGTTTCGTTTTGAGGTAACGGATGAACGTTTTACATTTCTTTTGACAAACGTTGAGATAAGTCACAGTTGTAAAACAAAGCTTCAGTGTACAGTCTGCGCTCACAAATATCGTTGATTTAACGCGAGATATGTAATGCCATTCTAATGTTTCAACAGTCAAATTAATTATATATTCGAGTGTAGGGTGGCAATGTTAAAACGCATCGAAGTGGGACTGGAAAGTAAAAGAGCTACTCTTGTGTTTTCATTTGTGAGGTCAAAGCGTTACGTCGGGCTTGTCTCAGTAAAGTGAGCACTTGTGGATGTATAGCTTACCGAGTTTGTGAGCACGTCTTCCTTTTGAGTGAAATGCACGTGTACAATGAACATTTAATAATGACGTTGTTGTTTCTCAACTAAGTATACATTATGTTGTATGTTATATTTTAAAAAACATAACAGTGATTTTTTTTTTCATTTCTTTGGTAGGACTTTGTGTCAGCCCCTCTGGTTAGGTACCACCCACTCATCATATATTCTCTCAGCGTTGGTACTAATAATATATTAAACCATCAAGCAGCCATACTTTGGATTGTTACGTTTCGGTTTAATGTCGGATGCTAGGCGTAAAAAATAATTTAGTTTCCGAGGTCCATTGGAGATGTAAGAAATGGTTGAAATTTCTTAAAGTGCCAATGTCTGCAGGCGATGGTGACCACTTGCCATCAGGTGGCCTATTTATCCGTCCGTCTACGAATATCATAACAAAATAAGTAACATTACTAGTTGGTATCACTCTGTCAAAGCGATCATAATAAATAACAATAATGCTAAATAATTATTATGTCGTCTTCTGATTTGAAGAAAACTTTTATATAGAATTGTTTATCCATAGTTCCGATTTGATGATAATTATTAATGACGTCAATTCAGAGGTGACTGGGTTTAAACAATGTAGACATTAGCGTTATTTTTTCTCCAATAAGTATGTTTATTTATCAAAATTTGGCTGAGTGATATAAATTAGCTTATTATTTCAAATGATAAAGCAACTCATCCAGCTGCTTGCTATCTAAATATACTTCATTATTTTGGTTTCTTCCAATTATTTATTCAAGTAAGTGCCAACTGAACGGAGTTGGAGATTTCGTGTAAAAATAAAGTACATTCTCCCCGATGGATCTTTGTTGTTTATGGATGGTAATGGAAAAAATATATTATTAAAATATATTAAATACAATATCTTTATATTTACCACCAACTTTTGGTATTTGGGTAAGAAGATAACAGGGATCATAAGCTGTGTTTAAAAAAAAACAATTATATATAACATAGCTATTTAGTTAGTAAGGCTTTGCGCAAGACCGCCTGGGCCAAACAACATTACTCAGTATTGTTGTGATCCGGTATGATGGGTGAATGAGCCATGTAATTACAGGTACAAGAGACATAACATCTTAGTGCTCATGGCTGGTGGCGGATTGAAGATTATAGGAATGGTTAATATTACAGCGCCATATCCTATGGGTGGTGGTCATCACTTACCATCATGCGCCTCATATGCTCTTCTGCCAAACTAATATGAATAAATAAAATGCTAATCAATTTTGAAAAATACTGTGTTATTGAAATACTATATTTAAAAACGTATTGTGCAGAATAATATAAGTACTGACTTATGACAAAGGCCGTGTAAGTACAAGTTAGAGATCTAGTGTTGACTACCCTCAGTGTCAAAGATGAAGGGAAGATGTATGTCAGGACTGCGGGTGCATGGTCCCTATTGTTAAAATGCACATTACATACTCATAATATTTGTATATGCAAGACTTTTCATTTCGAAAACAATACATGTTTGTATATATGTTAGTTTATGTTTTATTTTTCACAAATGTCATTTGTAATTATTTTCACTTCATTTGAAAAATATGTGTATTCATTATTTGTTATTTCCCATCTGGGTAGGTACCACCCACTCATCAGTTATTCTACCGCCAAATAACAGTACTCAGTATTGTTGTGTTCCGGTTTGAAGGGTGCGTGAGTCAGTGTAACCTCAGGCACAAGGGACATAACATCTTAGTTCCCAAGGTTGGTGGCACATTGACGATGTAAGGAATAGTTAATATTTCTTACAACTTCATTGTCTATGGGTAATGGGGACCACTTACCATCAGGTGGCCCATAGGCTCGTCCGCCAACCTATACCATAAAAAAAAATTGTATTAATTTTTTACATCGTGATGAATATTATTGAATTGAGTTTTTTTTAGCCTTTTATAACATAATTCATAATTAAATATCAATTGAATGAACTGCTGATTAAATTTATTATATTTTTGTATATATTTTCATACAATAAGACTTTAGAATTTGTAAATGATTCAAAAAAAATGCAGTATAACATTGCTATTGTTGTATAAAATTTATTTCAAAATCTTATCAATAAATTGTTTACGATTTAAATAATTTATTAAAAGTACAAATTCCTTAGTCTGCTTGTCTAGAATTTTTGTTTTAACTTTAATTGAAACTTGAATTATTTTTTTACTAAAATTTTTATATAACTAAAAAATTGCACCAAAAATTAGGCCAGATCTGGATGTGCGATTTAATAAATTACTCCTCCCCATCTTTCCTTGTTATCTTGATTTGTAGACACTCTGGGTTCATAAAAACTACTAGTACAATTTATGTAAAAATATAACACTTAAAATGTTTTATAAAGACATACTAGAGTTCGTTATAGCTTAATATTTTCTTCTTGTTTATAATAGTGTTATTTCATTCAATATTAATTAGCTCAGTAGTGTAACTAACTTACCTACTATAAAAATATATAAATTACTTTATTTAAGCACTGCTAGAACTATATCTAAGTAAACATACTCAAAAATAAATTACATCATATTTAAAAACTAATTATTCATTCGGAGAACCATAAAAAAAACATATAAATCTTATCTTTTTATAAAATTGCACAACTATTGCGTGTTAAAACACATGTATTTTAATGATGACGATTCCATTTTAGATAATTGCATGTATTTTCGTATGTCTACACAGATATTTGATTCATAATATATTCTTGTAGTTATCTGTGTCTACTATGTCACATGTATCAGTAAGGCAATGTCGAAAGACGTAAGCAACTAATTACTTCGATATACTCGACAAAGCCGTAATGCATATAGACCTTATAGTCGAGACCTTAAAGGTTAATTTGTCTTGTACGTTGAACTATAACTTGGTTTCATATTTGAAACAGACGTAATACGCCTTGTGTGGAGGTGGCTTAACACTGAATTGCACATTTGCAGTTCATACAAATGTCTCTTGGATTTGCAGTAACTAAAAGTGGCCTCGAGAGCAATGTTACTTTTTACGACTCTTCTGAACCACAAGGGAAAAGGCGTAAAGATAAGGACTTCATTTCTGTTAGTTACCTTTGACTCTTTGAATCTTTGTAGTTTTGTTTTTAGGAAGATAATTTCAAAAGATAAAACAATCCACGTAAAGAGGAATAAAAGTTCCAACTATTTGTTTGACTGCTACATTTTTATCTGTTGTTAATGCACATTTATAATCTGGGAATTTGTGTGAGTTTTTTATAATGTTCTATAAACAATTTCAAATTAGAACATCTTGTTTGAATCAAATGAATATGACTATTCCAGTTACTAGAAACGGGATATTTACCATGTTTTTTATTTTTATTTGGTGGAGCTCGATATTTCGACAATATCTACGAATGTATGAATGTCTTGTTCAAGAGATTTCTTGTATTAATAAAAATCACCATGTTATTTTAAAATCTTATGTATATGACTATTTTACTACGCAACGATTTTTTTGAAATATTATTAAAGATTTACATATAGCTTATTGGCTGAAAATACTTTGTTATAAAATTTGTAGATGGAATAAAGACCTTTGCTATATACTACAACTAGTTCACTTAAAATCTTAAACTACTTTTAAGAAATACTCGTAATAAAATAAATTTTACTTGCGTCTCATAAGCCACGAGGTAATTTTAATAATTGCAATAACATTGTATTAAGTTGGATAACCTACCTCATAAAACCTCATAAAACGTCAACGTTACTTTAAAATTGGATTTATGTTATAACAAAACTAACATTTTACGAATTACGGACTAATTACATTAAAACAATATAATAGGACAAAAGCGACTTAAGTTATCCGATACGACATTCGATCCGACTATATGATACTTTGTATAATACTTTCATTGGCCCGTATCAAGTAAACGAGTGCTTAAGAGATTAGGCCTGCATCGGAACAAAAGGCGACCATTACAGCCCAAATGGTCGATAAAAGAAACCATTAAAGTTTTTGCGGTCGCCGAGGATAGATACAATGTAGTAACGATTTTACGGCGCCGCCCGACATTTTGTTCCTACCTACCTATATTAGATTTTAACGGTTTGCCGTCGCAAACAATGTTCGACTTACGAGCGATTTGATTCGAGGCTACCGTTGAGGTTCTTCTTGTAATCTTCCATAATGTATGTCGTAAATCTTTATTAAGAACCACGTTAATATTAAGAAGTTTTCCATTTATCATTATCGGTATACTAAGGTATCATCTTAGGACAAGAAAAAATTAATGGCACGTAAATGTCCCATAGTTAGACTTAGGCTCAAGAAAAGGCTTAAATATCAGTGGTAAGATTCAAGATCAATGTGTAAGATTTACGTTTTTTTTCAAATGGGCTCTTTCGAATAAGAAAATGTTAAAAGAAAATTGAAATTGTGCAATGCCTGTCATACTTTTTGTGTTTTTTAGAATAAAATGAATAAAGTAGAAGGCTTACTTTTCATCTTAATATTTGACATTGGATTAATAAGCTAACGATAAAGGTAAAAAATCAAAGCCATTTTTTTAGTTTAGGAATTGCTTATCGATAGTCAAAAATCAGCCACTATTGAAAGTATAACTGAAGCCTAATGTTTCGACGCCTAAAAAAAATGACATTATTTTTTTGCAATTGCATCAATAAAGTCATAAGTACAATTTAACAGGTCTGAACTGTTTAAATCCTACAAATAAATTAATTAAATATTTGTATAAAATAGGCCGACCTTTACGACCTTTCATAATTATTTAACGTTACTTTTATAAGTAATTAAATTGTTATTGTCGTTTACAACTGGTCGGGAGTGGCGCCGAGAACAAT